>NC_088847.1:37500-1473077 GCF_904066995.2 Poecilia reticulata
TCTTTAGCTCGGTCCACCAAATGTGGTGGGCAGGGCACAGGGGTGGACGGAGAATAGAAAACCAAGTTTGGTGAAAAGAGCACTTATATTTTTGGAGTTGTTTTGAGTGAGCAATTCCTCAAATGAATGGAGGTAAATGGCAGCTGTGTCAAAGGAAGGAGCCACACCGACCAAACTTGGGGGCTATGTGAGGCCCCTTCCATATATTCTCTGTGCCAAGATTGTCCCCCCCACCATTTTTTTGTTTATTTTATTTGCTCTAATGTGCAAATGGGTTTCATCCTATATGCCGAACCCTCCACTAGGTGGCAGCATAGGACTGTCATTGAAAATGGAGCTCTCCAAACAATCCAGATCAAAATCTAATCAAATTAAACAGACCGACAAATATTAATTAAAAAAGACATTTATTTTACAACAAATTACAAATTTTATTATATTACAACACTGCATGATATTACGTAAACCAGATATCAATGTATATATATTCAATCATGTCATTGAAATACGCTGTAAGGACAATAACAGCTCATCTAAAAAGTATTTTTAATTTCTGTTTTCATGTATTTGTATATATTTTTAAAATGTATAGTTCCATGTTGTTTTATGATGCTATGCATGGGGCTGCCAGCAGGGGGAGTGCCTTAAAACCCTTTCACTCACCCCTCCACCCTCTCTCTCCTCCAGCATGAACATGGCAAGCCTTCCTGGATGCGTCTGTCTTTTTCTGTTTGTTTATAATCTTGATTGAGATACAAAATACATAATATTACAAAAACAGCATAGAGCGTGACATAATGACCGCCAGTACATCAGCCTAGTATTACATAAATACATTAAAGAGAACATAAAGTGCAAATTTTAATAGCTTTAGTATTGGTGGAATGTCCAATAGTTTTGATATATTGTTTGACCTCAATGGGTTTGGGTAAAAATGGAAAGAAGTGTTTTTTTATTAGTGTAACGGCATTTATGCATGTGCCATTTGGCTAAGTATATAAGATTAATATTTAAAAAAATTAGCTGTTGGAAAGTCCATCCATCAATTTCCTGTACACCCTTGTCCCTTAGTGGGGTCGGGAGGTGCTGGTGCCGATCTCCAGCTCTGCTGGATAGTTAATGAAGCAAAACCATACATGTTCAAAACAAATGGAGACATACGGTTCAATAGAATCAGAAATCACAATGAAAATACTTTTCCAAAATTGAACAGAGAAAAGGCCAAAAATAAATCCAACATCTTCTGTGTTTCCTTCACAAAAGAGCACATAATATCCATGTTATTGTTAAAACCTTGTAGAAAAACTTTGGATGGGTAAATTCTGTGAATAATTTTATAAGAGACTTTTACTTTATTAGTTATGTATTTGGTAAAGTCCAAATGCTTTTCCAGTTAAAGTTATCAATAAAGATGTTCCAATAAAATATCACATATGGAGTTGAAATGTTTCTCTGAAATAATTAGCATTCATTTTTGTATGTTTGTTGCTTTTACTGGTTGAGCAGAAACTGATTTGGAAAAATTTCAAGTTGGTTGGATAAAAATGAAACAGTCTTGGATTCTGTCCTATTAAACTTTGAAATAAAATAACTATTCCAGCATGTTGGGAACCAGGGTTTTTGATTCTTTGTGGGGGAAGGAGTTTCTGTCTGCCTGCTGCTTCCCTTTTTAATCCACTAGAGGGCGACTGGAGGCTGCACATGTGGAGAGTATCCCTGCTGACTCAGCCAGAGCACCTGTGATCTATCAGCTAATAATCCTGGAGTATATGAGGAGCTGACTGCCAACACCTTGACGTCCGTCAGCTGACTCCTGCCTACCTGATCTTACCTGTCTGCCCTCCACTGCATGCACCCCCTTCATCTCCAACAAAGAACCCATTCTGTCAAGAACTCACCGGAACCTGAATCACTTCAAGAACGCCCACAAAGAGACCAAACCCTGGAGCCCACAGTATCTCCTCTTAGGTTAAAGTCTCCTTCTAAAACAAGTAAGATCTTTCTGATTGTTTCTAAGATTCCATCTTTCTGATGACCTGAAACTCACCATTTTCCTCTCACTACTCTTCAGAAAACAGACGACCCCTGTTGCCCCTCCCAAGGACCAGATTCGGATTCTCACATTCTCATCATTTTTGAAATAAACTTTATCTGATTATCTGTTCTCCTGGTGGTGTTCTATATGTGGGTAAAGAAACTGGAACTCAACATGACATTTACAATATATTGCAAAAGGAATCTAACCTCTTAATATGTTCCCTTTTCTCAGCTCTAATCCACAAACCTCAGTGTGTTTCATTTGGGCCATCTTTATGCAACAGGAAGCAATGCTAAAGTTTTTTTGTCAGGAGGGCCGCTGCCGTTTTTAGTAATGGGGGAGTACTTATGCTTGCGGTGAAATGGCAGTGTGCGTACCCTAATTTTGCCCCTCTCTTGAAGGGCACTCAAGGCAACCTTGATCTGATCGCGAAGCGGCTTGGCAGCCTTTGTGAAAACACCTAGACCTTTAAACATACCAATTTTGAGAGGTCTAGCTATTACGGTTTGGTCTGGAGGGCCACTGCCCTCCAGACCAAACCATAGTAATGGGGCGGGGGGGGGTCCGGATCGACCCCAAGGGGGCATGCTTGGATGGTTTTATTTTCAGGGAACATAACCCTAACCCTATCCCCTAACCCTCAATTATAACATTTAAATCTGAATCAAAAAAGAACACTCCTTTAGTAAAACATTTTGTTGAAATTGGCTTGGAAAATATGACGTTTGCTGGACTGCAGAAAAACATAAATTGGATGGACAAAGACAGAAAAAAATCAGAACAAAAATGGATATTCCTCTTGTCCACCAGGGAACCATTCAGCCTCAATTATAAAATTTAAATCTTAATCAAAAAGGGATGGCGAGTGCTCCCTTCTCCTCCAGATGGAGGAGAGATCAGTTCCCCTACCCTAACCCTAACTTGATTGAGGGAGTTCATCCAGCTTACCCGTCCTCATCTGAGATTGGCCTTTTCTCGAAATACAACGCACAAAACTGTACTCAAACCACCATACAGGTCTTAGATCAACATTCCATAAAGTCCTTACGGACGCTCGGAATAAATTAAGCGCTCTTCCATTAGACGATTGGGATAGAGCTTTGACAGTTGCCCGCAGGTGGATTAAAAAGGGTCTTCCACAGATGCCAACCAGTGCACTAGAAGAAGCCATCTGATCATTGGAGGAACTCAAAACACTTCTGACAACGATTCCTTCACAGATATTGATACCTGATAACGCAGCGCCTGTTCTTCCATCCGTAGGATCGGATACCATTCCTCCTGATACCATGGCTTTAGCTATGCCTACCACATCTTCTGTTATACCAGGTTTAACTACTTTATTTGCTGATAATACGGTTACTGCTAAAGATATGGATATTGATGTTCCTTCTCATACACCTTTCCCTACAACTACAAATGAGATAGCAATGATTTCTACTGAACAATCTCCCACATTCCTGTTCTTAAGACATGAACACCAGGGAGACAAACACAACAACTGGTCCCTACGTGCTTTACATCCAGTTGTGATTCTGGGGGACTCAAACTTGTCCAGACTTCCGAATATACCCGGCAACAGAATTCAGGTAGATAGCTTCCCAGGTGCAACAATACAACATGCAAAATACCTTCTACAACACAACACAGCTTCTTCTGATTTGGTACAGACGGTCATTCTTTCCTTTGGCCTCTGTAATAGAACTCAGAAGCTTCCTTCTATGCTTAAAAGAGAGATTGACAGTTTACTTTCGACAGCACGTCGAACATTTCCACATGGAAAATTCCTGATATCTTGTATCAACTTTTCGGACAACTTCCCTCCCCAACAGAAATCGGTTCTTGGAACATTGAACTTTCTGATTCGAGAAACTGGCCTCCACATTCCACGCCTTTCTTCTGCTTCTTTCTGGACAGGAATTGACTTTGTCCACTGGACATCCGATACGGCTAGGGCAATGTGGGACCATTGGATCGCTTTTTTAGACTTGGCCCAATAAGGATGGAACCTGAGACCCCTGATAAAGATGTTCTGAACCTTTCTTCCACTCTCCACTTGTCCTCCACACAACAAAATGTTTTGAAAAAGGGCTTATCCTTTGTACCCAACTCAAAAAGACTTTTTCAAAAAAGAAACTCCCTTTGGTTTGATCTCCATGCTTACCACCGCCGACTTAAACTGGCAGCTTTCTTTTGGGGATGCACCTAAACCCCCCAAAAAACCTATCAGCATTCACAATGGGAACCAGACACATCTAAACTTCCATCATCATTAAATGACTTAATTGATCTTGACATGGATATAGTTAAACACTCCAAAAACCACCCCAATACTCCGAACGTATCTATTGAAGAAGAAGATGCTTTGATAGAACTTTCCACCAACGACAGTATCATCATAAAACCCGCAGACAAGGGAAATACTGTGGTTATCTTAGATAAAACGGCTTATGTAAAAGAGGCCTTGAGACAACTCCAGGACCTGGAGTACTAATACTCTCTTATCGGAGCCACTGTTCCCAAAAACTGCCTCTTTTTTTTTTTTTTTAATTTTTTTTTATTCAGGAGATCATACATTCATTGAAATTACATACATTTTGCACAATTTACATAACTTCTCCAAAAAAATTTTTTTTTTCCCCCTTATTTCCCCATAGCAAACATAAATCACCGTAATGACATAACAATTAGACAAATTAAGTATAGATAAAGAAAAACAAAAAAAACAATAATAATAAAAACAGTAATAGAACAAAACATTCAAAAAAAGGGGAGGGGGGGATAGAGGGGAAGGATGGCACTGAGAAGCTAAAAGGCAACAATATTTTACCTATTTATTCTGTAAATCTTAAGTCACATGATGACATGATGAGTCAATCACATCAGTCTACGCATTATAAAGGCAAAGATTTTATGTACGTCACAAAAGGTGCCCACTTGCGAGTAAATTTTGCTGAATTACCTTTCACTGTTAATAAAAGTTTTTCTATCTTCAAGAATGATCTTACTGTATTAAGCCACTGTGAAGTAGATGGAGGTGTAGGAGATTTCCAGCAGAGTAAAATGCAGCGCCTGGCAAGGAGAGAACAGAAAGCCAAGACCTCCTCCTGTACGGGGGACAGGTTAAGTGACGTCCCTGGAACTCCAAAAATAGCAATTATTGGATCGCTTTGGATCTGGATTCCAAACACCCCTGAGAGTATGAAAAAAACATATTTCCAAAATTTTTGTAAGCTTGGGCAAAAGAAAAACATATGACTCAGGTTGCAAGGTGAGGTCTGGCATCTGTCACACTGGTCCAAAATTGAAGGAAAAATTTTAGATAGACGGGATTTTGAGAAGTGGATTCTATTTATCACTTTAAACTGTATAAGTTGTAACCTGGCACATGGAGTGCTTTGGCGTATGCCGAGAATAACTTTATCCCACCATGAATCAGACAGTTCAACACCCAACTCGCGTTCCCAAAGAGTTCTGGGCTTACCCGCTGAGTCGAGTTCAATTGCCATAAGCTTTCCATATATATAAGAGAAGGGTGATTTCAGATTGGGTTTCAAAACTAGAAGGTCGACCCATGGTGGGTCAACAGGAAGAGTTGAAAAATTTGGGAACAGCGAAGAAACACAATGTCTAATTTGGAAATAGAGAAACAGATGAGAAGTAGGTAGGTTAAATTTTGAGGACAACTCTGAAAAACTAAGAAATAGACCATCTTTGTAGAGATCTCTCATTGTTCTAATGCCTCTAACTGCCTCTTTAATACACGACAAACTTACCTCTCTCCATTTGAGAGATTTTCTTTCAAAATCACAGCTTGAATAGTTATTGGGTCCCTCTCCACCCAGACCACGGTTCTTTTACCTCTTACCAAAGATCCATAAACCTTTGGAAAAGGTTTCGGCCTATATTTTTAGACTGTGGCAGTGAAAGCTATGGAGTTGCAGAATATCTTGACTTCTACTTAACACCACTTTCCATAAAACATCCAAGTTACGTAAAAGATACACAGGATTTTCTGAATAAGATTCGCTCCCTACATGTGGATGAACCCTGTTTTCTTTTTACATTGGATGTCAACAGCTTATGTACCAACATTGAAATTCCTTTGGGAATGGCAGCAGTAAAGAAATGGCTCCAAAAATACCCAGATGCCAGTAGACTGGATGATGATCTCTTATACCTTCTCTACCTCAGTCTGACCAACAACGACTTTAAATTTGATGGTAAATATTACTTACAGATCAAAGGTACAGCCATGAGCAAACGTTTTGCACCTGCTTTTGCCAACATATACATGGCGAACTTTGAAGAAACCTTCTTTGAAAAGTGTGAAATAAAACCTCTTCACTTCTTCCGTTACCTAGATGACATTTTTGGACTTTGGCAATATTCAAAGGAGGATATGTGTATATATGTGTATGTGTGTGTGCATATGTATATGTGCAGGTATGTATGTTTATGTTTGTATGTATATGTATGTGGGTATATATGTATATGTGTATATGTCCGGGTGTATATATGTGTGTGTGTGTGGGTGTGTATATATATATGTATGTACTTGCGCTTGTTTTTTTTCTATATATATATATGAGGATTATTTTATTTTATTTTGTTTGCCTTTGCATTTATTAATTTTATTACTATTTAAATTTTTTTTATATAGATAAGTTTTTTTTATATAGTTAAGATTTTTTTAATAAATTTTTTTTTATAAAAATAAGAAAATAAAAAATGTTTTTTTAAAGGAAACTGTATATATATATATATATTAAAAAATGTTTATATATATATATAGAACTACATGATTTGCATTTACAACATATCTGTTCCACCTTATTATGCCATTCCTTTTCTTAACTTTATTTCCCTCTTAAGGATTAATGTTTAATAATTCGGATGTTTTAGTAATCTTAGCAAGATTCTGTTCCTTCTTAACCATGATAATTTTTCATTCCTGGTCTGGTACCTACATTTGGATCGGAGGATCTTGACAACGTGCGACGGCCCGTGCATTGCTTTTGACTTTCCTTAATCATTGTGTCGGCGGATGATGGGGAGAGTCATCGAGAGAGCTTGAATCCTAACAAATTGTTGACTTTGAACTGTAAACCTCATGCATTTATGAGCTAAATAGAATATATATTTAAAAGCTACACATTGTGTTCTTTGCAAACAAAATAAATCCAAAAGACAAGTAAAATATTTTTTACAGTGTATGGGCTGTTGTGGATGACAGACATCAGAACCAACAGCATAGATGAGCAAGACTTCCTGAACACCTCAGCAGAACCTTAGTCTTCATACCATGATGCATTGATGAAGTAATTCAAATTCCAAAATACTTTATTGATCAGAAAGGGAAATTTAAATAATGCTACTCCAACGGGCTGCCACCCTGAGTGGGGCAATTATGAAATAATAATAATCCATGCAAAAGAAGTCCAAACATACTGTACTAATTCATCACTTAACACAGCTGTACACGGGGCCATCCATTAATTGTGTTCTGCTTCTCCAACACAAAACAATGCCAGCAACAAGATCATTTAGATTTCCCTTCACTCTGGGACACCATACACCATTTGCACATCTTTGACTCTCCACCCCTTCATAAAATATTCACAGTGTGGCATTCATCCAGCTGCTGTCCCCACCTCCCCTTCCCACATATGTCTGGCAGGCAGCCAGGGCATGTGGCCTTTTGAGGGCAACAAAGGGCAGGGAAAGTAAGAAATCTATTCAGCTTTAAAATTCAGAACAGGGGAATAGATGTTCATAATAAATAAGTTGATCATCAAACAGGACTGGGTTTTCTCATCAAGTCTGTCATCAGCTATGAATTCACATGCTCATTTCTGATCGTTGAAGGACGATGCAAAACTCCCAAGTCAGGAGATGAGACATGTGGTATAGAACCACTTTAACATGAAACAACAGCAAACTAGTTGTTTATTTTCGAGGTCTTCAGCATAGGGTGTTATGACCCACAGGGGTCGCCGAGGTACTGCAAGGAGGTCATGATATTTCCGATTAGTTGTTTTTTTTATATTTTTGTATATTTGACTAAAATATTAAAAAAACACATTAACATAAAAACATGTACAAAATGTATAAAATTACATGTGTGACACAGGTGTGAATATTTTGTTTCATTATTATTTAAGAAGAATTGAATATTATTTTAACAGAAAACAGGGTGAACATACATTGAATTAAGATGCAATACAGAGTTGCAGCACAGGGTGACAGAGTGTCCTGTGAGTCAATTGGGTTCATCTTAGTTCTATCTGATACATGAAGGCGTTCAAAAGCAGTCTCAGCCTTATTTTTGTTTAACTAAGGTGGGCAAAGGCCACCTGCAATCAGTAGTCTTATGTAATATGACCATTTGCATGTGGCAACACACCCTTCAGAAAGGGCCATCTTGATGAAGCTTACCGGAAATGGTGTCTGCTGTAAGCCTCTCCATGAGGAGTAGGGCCACAACATCTTCACCAGCAATAAAATCTCCTAAATGTTCCTCTTGTTTCAACTTTAATAACTCAGTATTTGGAATCGTGCCCAATACTCACTGTGACTGGCTTTGTTCACTTCCTCCCCAGCCATTGCCAAACCCTATATGGGCAGAGTACAACTCTAAATTAATGCAAAAAGTAGCATCATCATTCACATATTCTACTTATTTTTGCTGGTTAGCTCATCTGAAACTCAACTGTAGATGAGAATGAAGCAGAACTGCATAGGAAGCCAATGGCTATGCTAATGCTTTTACAATTGGTATGTGTGGTTTGTCCTGGAATTCTGTTTTAGGTTTATGCCCAACATGTCCTCTGTTCTGGTGAAACAGTAACAGTTTTAATTGTCCAAATAAAATTATTCCAGAAGTGCTGGAGTTGGTCCCATTTTAGGATTTTTGGAGACTTCTTTAAGCATCTTGGTGTGAACTTGCTGGGACCATGAGACCACCAGACATCTTGGCAGTGGTCCTCCACTCATAGATTGTTTTAAATAATGCTGATTTCAAATTCTTTTGAGGCCTGTTTTAATTCCTTACAAGACCCATAAACTGCAAAAATATTAATCTAGAAGACCACAACCTCACTTCAGTCAGGCACACCAAACTCAATACTTGTGTTTCCATTACAAATATGCACAAATGTTTAGTTATATTCCATCAGTGCCAAAAAAAACACAATTTTGCAATTGCAGTGTTTCTATTAAATAAGAAATTTAATTAAAATAACACGTGAATAAGCTTGTTCATGGAATAACTCATAAAAATCAGTTTTTAATGACTTTTTTAAAAATCTTGGTAGCGATGAATGTTAACAGTTACTGGATTTGTTTTTTCAGGATTTGTATATAAAATCCACATGTCCAAATCTGTTGGAAAAAGTCAAGCTGTGGTAGGGTGTGCATTTTTTTAACATGCCTATAAACTTACAACCTAACCTTGTTTAGGTGTTAATGCTGGAGTGTTTTCCACATACATGCGCATCATCTTAAAGGAGTATGTTGAGCTACAGACTGAACAAGGAAACGCTCTGTTCTGCTTCTAATGACTTAACACACAGAGAAGACATTAAAATTCTTCACTTTATGTGACTCACTGAGGAGAAAACCTCTTTTCAAAGCATTTTCCAGACCAACAGTGAAAACACACTCACCCAGACCTCAATGACAATGACCTGACCTGACAACACTTCCATCAGAATCCGCGGCTCAGAGGGAGAGTCTGTACTGCACACCAAAAATCCACAGCAGGACAAAGAGTGCTCCCACATTCCACACACATACACACACGCACACTGACCCAGAGTCACAAGAATGAAAGGCTTCCCAGTGCAATCAAAGTGATTTAGCATGTAGACTTTAAGGGATGTATTTGTGGCTCTTAACAAAGAATGGAGAGAATTCTCCCTGAGGGAATGGAACAGAAATCTGAGGAAAACCACACAACATGGTGGATGTGGATTTGTTTCACACAGTTTATCATCTCTTTGGAATTTAATACATTATTATGCTGAAATGTATAGTATTGAGAGAACAAGCTAGGCATAATCCCTGAGGAGTTACAGAGGGCTCTGATGACCCCGGACAGTGAAGCAGATTGAACGTCTGACCCGACACAGCATGGAAACTGTGCTCAGATACATGGAGTAGAAATGTAAAAGGTGATTCAGCATTGTTCTGAGCAGGTCCTTTGATCTAAGTCATGAAGATGGCTGTAATGAAATTACATCACACTTATATATCACTTCATTAGGACCCTCAAAGACACTTTACATAAAATCAGTGATTTCCATTCATGCACACATTTACATGCTGATGAGAGATTGCTGTAAGCATGAAAGTCAAGCTTTGGATAACTGTGACGAAACCTGTGCTGGGATGCATCCTGTCATGTCCCTTTCAGTAGTGGACTTCTGCTTTGGCTTTTTCTTTTCTTATTTTCATCATTTGCCCCAGGCTATTTTAGTCTTTTAGTTTGATCATACTTTATTTCTGGGTTTGCTTTTCACTTATTTTATCTTCACATTCTAGTTTATTCTGTTAGTTTAGTCCAGGGGTGGGCAACTCCAGGCCTGGAGGGCCGGTCTCCTGTAACTTTTAGATGCATCTCTACTTCAACACACCTGAGTCAAATAATGAGGTCATTAGCAGGACTCTGGAGAACATGACTGTTCTCAGGAGGTGGTTCAGCTGTTGGATTCAAGTGTGCTGGACCAGGGAGACATCTAAGAATTGCAGAAAACCGGCCCTTGAGGACCAGGATTGCCCACCCCTGGTTTAGTCTCTTTTTAGGTCTTGGATTTATTTAGATTTTGTAATTATTTCTGTTATTTAGGTTCTCTCCCTTCTAGTTTACTCTTTGGTTTTGCCTTAATCACTTTTCCATTTACCTCATCAAGCCTCACTGCTACCTTCTCAGCTGCAGACAGTTCCCCTAATAAGTTTTGTAGTGTTCTGGACTTATTTCATTAAACTATGTCTCATATGAACATTCTATTCTCCTGTCTGCACATTGATCCTACTCTAATTCCTGCAACCTACATGACACATGGATTTTATGAACAAGAACGCAAGGTACCAGAGTTTAAAATCAGATGTTTTCCATGTTAAATGAAGTAGTGATTTTTGATACGACTCTTTGCCCAGGGTATCGCTGCCTCGGGGAACAATTTGTGGTTGTAAAAATAGTTATGTTTTAGTGAGTTCCCTTCAATGCTCTAGAAACTAGCCATGTTTCCATCTAAGTATTTTTATGTATGTTTTGGAGCATCGCATTAAAAAAGGTTAATGGGAATGGCAAAACTTAAATATACTCAATTTTGCCAATCCTTTTTTTTCCTGTCTGCAGTAGTTAGGTAGACACACTCCATCTGGTGTGGGAGTAGTGGAACAATCTTATTAAAGGCACAGACCCACCATTAAATAAAGTTTTTGGAAAAATTCCAAACCTCTTACCATTTTCAAAACAAAGACATGCTACAATAGCGGTTCTCAACGTGGGCGGTACCACCCCCTGGGGGCATTCAGAGGACGGCAGGGGGTGCTGGCGGACATTTTTTTACAAAAGGGGGGCTCTGGGATGCCGTTTAGTCGAAGGTAAACTTTACACCTTAAATGCACAACAATACCAGTTTAGACTGAGCAACTTGGTAAAACTGTCTTGTGTAACATTAAATCATGCTTGGCTGCAACTGTATCGATGGCAGCTCTTCTTCTATTCAATGTTTGTTAGCTTCTGTTAGCTTCTTGGCGCAGCTCCGTTCTCCTGCTACTGGTAGCTAAAAATCAAGATACCCTCACTTTGTATCCCTCTGAAAAATGAACCCATTTAAATAAAGAAATAAAGTTATCCCTCCATGAGTGATACCACGATAGAGAGCGTTCATTTTATAGCGTTAACACGGTGCTGTAAGTGGTCCGGTATGAAACGGGGTGATAGAACAACACAGCACTTTTACATTTCAATAATCAGAATGCAGAAATTGTTTCCGTTGTTTTAAAAGGTTTATGTCAGTCTGCCTTTTCCCCATCAATACGCTTCCCGACCGCCCTGCACCTTAGGGGGTTAAAATAATTTTTAAAAACACCGCTCATTGCACAAAATGTGAGATGTGAATTATGGCATTTAAACAGAGAATCCGACGCTGAATAGTGAAAAATTCAAAACATGATGTGAAACATGACGATTAGACGGCGCAGCAGGTGATGAGTGAAGATTACTGATGGTCAATAAACGATCAAATAAATCTAGCAACAGGAAAGAAACTAAAGTGGACACAGCAATAAACCGAGAGAGGATAATACTAATCAAATTAAACTAAATGGAAATTAATGAAGAACAAAATGCAAGAATAAACTAAGAAACTAAAGTAAATACAGAGGAATAAACTGGTATGGCAAGATCTTTCGAGCAATAATTAATACAATTAATTTTAATACAATTAATACAATTTTTTAATATAATTTTTTAATATAATTAATACAATTAAAGCAATTTTGAATGACTTAATATTTGGTGATGCAACTCAGTGAAATTCTTAGGACCCTGAATGCTTCTTTGTGCTTTCATTCCTTCACTGGAAATGTCTTCTCATATTTATTTATTTTACATTTTACACATTGATCATCAATTATGCTGTTGTCCTATTTGGATCATTCCATAGTTGCTTGAATGAAAACAGAAAGAGAAGCTCACACACACATACGCACGCATACACAAACACACTCGCATGCGACTACCACTTGTGTTTGTGTGTGTACACACGAACACAAGTATCTTGGTGAGGTTTCCAGATAAACAGTGGTGGCAGCTGCTACCATGGCAACACCATTGTGCTCCCTCCCCCTTGCCCCTCTCCCCGACCAATCCTCCCCCAACCCTTATTCTGGCTGGGTCGGTGCTTGGCTCAGCCGTAGAGTGAGGACTGAAGACAAGAGACAGGCGCTTCTTTTCACACAGAGGGGTGGACAGGAAGAGAAAAGGGACTAAAATCTAGAAGAGTAAACTGGAGTGAGTTGGTTGTTTTGGTGCTGGGGGGGACAGGATGAGTGAGGACAACCACTCCTACAGGCTGGACCCCAGCGATCGCATCAATGGGCTGGGGCAGAGGAGAAAGAGACCCAAGAAGGTAAGTGGATGGACGGGGTTGCACATGGTGCTGGGTGTGGGGATGGAGAGGTGGAGCAGGTGGAGCAGATTATGGGGTTTATTGTGCTGTTTTTACGTGATATCCTGCCTTGATGGCTCCTGTCTCCATCTTTGGGCAACATGAAGCTTTTTCGATCAGGCTAGCTGGACCTGCTGAGGCTAGCTGGACCTCCTCTCTTCCCTGTGTTGTTGTCGTGGACTCCTCCATGTAGTAGTAGGAGGAGGGAGAGGAGGAGGCTCCTCTCACACACTGACAGGGTGGGTCCCTGCTCTGCTACTCTGTCGCTCTTTGTGTGCCTGTTATTAACTTTGATCAGCCTCCTCACAGTGTTGATGGCATGTTTGACAGCTTATCTGATTTCTGCAGCACCTAAGGCATGCAGCCTTCTGCCAACCTCTAGTGGGACACATTTTTATGATCAGAAAGGCATGTTAGAAATTTTTAATTCAAAAATACTTTATTAATCCCAAAAGGAAACTAAATGTTGTAACTCATTAATTTAGATTTTTCAGAGTTATTGAAGATGGTGATGGCTGTTGGCAGGAAAGATCTTCTGCAGCAGTCTGTACTGCACTGACTCTGAAGAAGCCACTGTTGCCCATAATTTTCTTGATTCTATGAAGAATCCTTCTGTGCATTGTCATCTCCAGAGGTTAAACAGTTGTCCCCAGAACAGAACCAGCCTTCTTTACATCCCTAATGAGCCTTTTTAGGTCCCTGGTTCTGATGCTTCTGTTACTTACTGTTGTGTCTCCAGTCCAGTTTGTTGTCAAGGCCAACACTAAGGTATTTATATTTCTCAACCATTTCCACTTCTTTTCTCAAGATGGAAATTGGGTTTGACCTGACCCTGGTCCTCCTGAAATCTACAATCATCTCCTTTGTTTTGTTCACATTCAAGATGAGATGATTGTTTCCACACTATGACACAAAGTGCTCCACCAGCTCTCTACTCAACTTCTTGTCCATCACTGATACAACCGACAACTGCAGAGTCATCTGAGTGTTTGTGTAGATGACATTAGTTTAAACTTGTCCTGGAAGTCTGAACTGTGCAGAGTGAAAATGAATGGTGAGAGAACAGTCTCTAAATTCTGAAGTCCTTAAGTCTAAATTCTATAGCATTTTATTCATGCATATTACCTAACTCAGGGTATCAAAACATTTGTGTTCATCAAATCCAGTACTCGTATGATATCTGTACATTTTATGCTAATTTTTAATCTTGGTGAATAATTTCCCCTCAGTATAGATCTTTTTTATGTTTTGTTCTATAAAAATATAATTTGCTCCCTGAATATTTTTATATTCTTAGACCATCTTTAAATTCAGTTTGTGTAATTTATATTTATTCTCAAGTCAGTGGTTTAGATGTCTTTTATGACGTGTTAAACCAACAGAAAATTATAGTAGTTCTCTTCCTTTTTTATCTATTTATTTTCTGGTATACCCCAGGCAAGTCAACAGCCAGTTTAGCAGTCCAAATGAAATGGCAACTAACATCAAGCAGCTTCACATTAGAAATGTTTTGCTAAAATTATGCGATGTTGCTGTTTATATCAAATTTATAAAAAAATATTTTTGAATATATTTGTTGAATCTGTCACTGTCATGACAGTTTGAGACAGACAATCTGTGAAAACGTAAATCTCCTGTGCCGTCTCCCAGTGCTAGCTAGAAACAACCAATCAGAGCCAGGAGGCGGGTCTGTCAATCAGTCTCAAATGGCATTGTGTCCCGTTCCCCCCTTGTATAACTGCACTGGTCTCAATAATTCATAGATTATTGTAGAAACACGGAACACCATGAAAACTATAAAAAAAATATTAACCTTTAAGGGTAAACTTCCACAAACATTGTGTAGTACTGTGTTCTTTTTTTCTTTCTTTCACAGAATTGCAGTATACAAAGTTTAACAATGTTACTTTATTTTTTTAATATTACAGTGTTGGCCAGTTTAAAAATAGTAGCTAAGGGAGGAGGTGGTGGTTGATCTTTTCACAGATTATCTGTCTAATAACATACTCTCACGAAATGGTGACAGTTATAAATAAATATATAAGAGATGTATACTTTACAAAAGTTACATTCTGCAGTCTTTAGGCCAGAACTCATCGGATCCATTTTGACATCTGATCCAATGGTAAATTAGAACCCGTTAAAGTTAATTTGGGCTTGCAGACTGCTCATGATTGCCTGTGACTGCTTCTCAGACTGTCTGACCAATCTTGGTTTAAAACTGCACTGTAATTTGATGGGAATCTCATGAGTGAGACAAAGTGAGGCATGGTGGCAAAGTAAAGCACATCCATTTAGGGGATGATACAAACTAAGTAATTTTACTGAGAAAAAAAATTTTGCTAGCCAAGGCAGGAGATAAGAAGTACAAAAAGAAATGAAAGTGTGAAACTGTATTCTTATCTAAGCTTGTTCAAGCAATTTTGATTTATTGTCAGACTGTTTTCGCTGGTGGGATTTCTAATGCATGCTTTTGTGTGAATACTTAATCTCTCGGGTCCACTGGTTTTGAATCTGTCTTTAAAAAATCGGAACAGTGTGTGAAGACTTGGACGCAAGTGGTGTGTCTTGGCCTTTAACGTTGACCTCTTTCTTCCAACCTCCTATCTGTCCAGTCTCTGTTGGATGTGCTTGATTCTGCCAGAAGAAAGAAACCAGGCACTCTGGCATTTATTAAATTGTTTAATGTAGTGTGTTATGGGTTGGAATCGAGGCTTTTTGTTAAAACGGTTATGCAGCTGGGTTTGTGCAAGTCCCTTACAATTTTTGAACATGCAGTGTGTTTTTGATACACTACAGTTGCACCAGCTTCAAACAGTGTGATTATTAGAAACCTGGATTACTAAGGGAAATGATCTGCTGGATGGTTTAGATGGATATCAAATGTTTAGTCAGAATAGGTTAAACAAAAGGGGAGATGGTGTTGCACTGTTTGTTAGGTCTGGATGAAGATGTACTGTTATTGCTAACATGACATTTTCAGTTGATAACTTGATGGAATGTTTATCTGTTAAAATTGAGGGTAATAGATCTGGTCATATGTTAACTAGTTGTGTTTATCAAACTCCTGGCTCATCCATAGATGAGTTTAGTAAGAAAATATTAGAGATGTATGAAAGGCACAATGAAAAGTTTACTTTTATTTGTGGAGATTTTAACATTGATTTGTTGACATATAATGAGCATACTAAAACAACAATTTATAAATACTATGTTTGGTTTAGGTTTCTATCCATTATTTTTAAGACCTACACACATAACTAAAGACGGTGTGTCTTTGATTGGTAATATTTTTATAAATGAGTTCAATGTGAAAGCAAAAAGTGGATTGTTGGTCACAGATATAACTGGTCATTTGCCAGTGTTTACTATGTTAGATATTAGCAATCAGTTTAATTTAAATGTCACAAAGCAAATTACTAATTTAGTGAGAGTAAAATCACCTGAAGCTGTGGAAGAAATGAGAGTAGAATTATTGAACTATAATTGGCAAAATGTTTATGTTGATGATGTTAATGAGTCATATATGTTTTTGGAAATATTTGAAAGAATTTATAATTATTATTGTCCCCTTAAAGAATATAAACAAACATACAAAAATAGATCGACTCCCTGGATGACAAAGAGTTTGGAGAAAGCATGTATAAAGAAAAACGAGTTGTATACGGATTTCATTAATTGCCCAACACAGGAAAAAGAAGAAAAATATAAAAAATAAGTTAACAGTGCTGAGGAAATAAAAACAGAATTATGATAGGCTACTGCAAAAATACAGCAATGATATTAAGGGTACTTGGAATACAATTAATAGTATTATTAAAAATAACAAAGAGAGATTTTCCAATATGTATTAAACATAAGACTACAGTGGAAAAAAACTGAGGATATTGTAGAAATCTTTAATAAGTACTTTGTTAATATTGGTCCTAATTTAGTAAATGAATTGCCAAAGGCTAGAGATGGAAAACATAATTATAAATTTAATAACATTGATAATATTAATACAATGTTTCTGGGAATAGTGAGTGAAAGTGACGTAATAGATGTAGTTAAAAAATGTAAAAATAAGAAATCCATCCATCTTCTTACACCCTTGTCCCTCAGTGAGGTCAGGAGGGTTGCTGCTGCCTCTCCAGCTAACGTTCCAGGTGAGAGGCGGGGTCACCTGGACAGGTCGCCAGTCTGTCACAGGGCAACACAGAGACACACAACCATGCACACACACACTCACACCTAGGGACAATTTGGAGAGGACAATTAACCTGACAGTCATGTTTTTGGACTGTGGGAGGAAACCGGAGAAAACCCACCATGCACAGGGAGAACATGCAAACTCCATGCAGAAAGACCGGGGCCAGGAATTGAACCCAGAACCTTCTTGCTGCAAGGCAACAGCTCTACCAACTGTGCCACTGTGCAGAAATCCAAAGATTGCAATGATATTGACATGGCTATTGTGAAAGAGGTAATTTATAGTATTAGTAAACCTCTCACTTATATTTGTAACAGATCGTTTTTTAACTGGAACTTTTCCTGACAAAAATGACAAAATTCTTAGAAATTATTATAGACGATAAACTTAGTTGGAAGCATCTCATAGAATGTATTAGAAATAGAGTTGCAAAAACTATTTAATGTTGTTTAAAATAAAAGATTTAGTAAATGTTAAAGGCCTGCATACTATATTTTCCTCTTTGGTTATGCCTTATTATTTGTCTTATTGCTCAGAAATCTGGGGAAATGCAAGTAAAACAAACATTGATGTATTAGTTAAGTTGCAAAAAAGCTACATTTTATTAATAAGCTGGGATACCGTGAACCAACTGATAAACTCTTCTTTCAAAGTAATATATTAATATTTAAAGATATTGTTTATATAAAAATACTAAAAATAATGTATAAAGCATTGAACAAAGATCTTCTGGTATTCAGAAATTATTGAAGAGGGAATAAATATAATTTGTGAGGTTTGTTTATATTTCAATGTGCAAAACAGAAGAGCCAGATAAAGTCTAGATGCGTTTCAGTTATTGGTGTGAAACTATGGAATGAATTGAATGATGATTTTAAGTTATGTCCTTTCTTGGTGAGCTTTAAAAGATCTCTAAAATGTAAAATGATAACATCTTGCGCTGTAGATTTATATATGTATTGTGAAGATATCTTGGTAGGTTGTTGTATAAATAGGGTAGGCAAGAACAAGCTTGGCCTATTCCTTTTTTGATAAATTATGGGTTTGTTTATTGTTGTTTTGTTTGTGTCATGTGTTTAATGAGGGCAATTAACCAAAATAAAGTATTGATTGATTGATTGATTGATTGATTGATTGATTGATTGATTGATTGATTGATTGATTGATTGATTGATTGATTGATTGATTGATTGATTGATTATTGGCCAAAATGGACAAAGTATTTTGTCAATTTCAAAAATACCTGATGGTGTATTGAAATCTGTGATCTTTGGTCATTCATTGTCACACACAATTTGATTGATGATTTTGGAGCTCCCAACAACAAAAAGCGGTCTACAATGTCAAGTTGTGTCCAATATGTTTTGGGGAACATCTCAGCTGCAAGCAACATCTGACTAGTGTTATCTTTTGTCTTGCCCTATGGAGTGACTGAGTCAATGGGTTGAGCAGTCATCTTGAACTTCAGCTTTCTTCTTCCATGGGTTGATGTGCCACTGGGCAAGGCACTGAAGTCTGCTCTTACATGCCTTTCTAATCATATGCATGCATCCCATCCCTTCCCAACCTGGAGTGCCTCTCACCAGTCACTCCGGTGGCACTGTTCACACCCTCAACTTGGTGTAAAACCTTTTTAGGAAAGTTTAGGAAGTTGTTTTGAATTTTGCCGTTTCTTAATGTGATACTTCAAAATGAGCATAAACAACTTTGATTTCAGAAAGGCAGTAGCTATGTTTCCATCATGGACTGGATGGCTGAATCAAACTCTCATTGTGACTCCTGACACCACCGGTTATAAAGTTGCTAGCTGGTTTGATTCCTCCATTTCTAAGGTGTGATCTAATCAGAGAACTCTTGGTGTTATTTTTTTTTATTGTTCTGAAAATAATTTTGTTTCTAAAAGTGCAGAGATTGAAAACAGAAGTTTGCATACACCTAATAGACTTATTAGATGCCTAAATTAGCTAATTTATCTTGACAAAGTTGCTGGAGTGACAAATCAGAAGAAGCAGTCACTTTACTCTGAATATCTTTTTGCATGACTTAGGTTGAGGGAAAGCAAGGCCTCTGGCTGAGACAGGTAAGAAAGACAGTAATGCTGAAACTACAAATTAAATTGTTGGTGAAAGCAGAGGCAAAGCATTTGGCAGCAGGGAGCATTCAAGATCAATGAATGAATTATTGATGTACTCCCCTCCCCCATGCTTATATAGGCTCACTGCATCTCACAAACACACCATTATGGTGGCCTACAGCATTAACTTCCCTGGCTGCTTTACGTTGGGACACAAATTGTGCATCTGTAACTTAGCAGTGTCTGTTTCAAAACCTGTACAGTCATAATCCATCACATAAGACCTCTGGGAGTGATGCTTCTCTTTTTTCTACTTTGGGTTGAAAAGCAGCTCCTATTTATTGTTTTGAGCGACAAACTTTTTTTCTTGAGAACATTTAAAATATTCGAAGGAAATTGCAGCTTCAATACATGACATCCTTTGTCAAAGTTCCCCTTGACATACTATTGGTGGCGCTCAGAAAGCAACCAATCCAGGAGTGCCATTTATTTTCCTTGGTGCCGATTGAATGTGCCACCAAGAGCAGACATAAGGATGACCATGGATGCTAGCTACTGCAGTTGTGCCAAGACAGTTTCCACTTAAAATGCATTACTATGCATTTTAGTAAAGCATAGTAATGCATAGTATGCATTACTATGCATAGTAGTATGCATAGTACTACTATGCATACTAGTAGTATGCATAGTATTATGCATACTAGTAGTATGCATACTAATAGTATACATACTACTATGCATACTAGCATTACTATGCATTACTATGCATAGTAATGCATAGTATGTATAGTACTATGCATTAGTACTATGCATAGTACTATACATACTATGCATTAGTATGCATTACTATGCATACTAATGCATAGTATGTATAGTACTATGCATACTATGCATAAGTACTATGTATAGTACTTTTATAGTATAGTACTAATACTATACTATGCATAGTATTACTATGCATACTAGGTATGCATAGTAATACTATGCATAGTAATACTATGCATACTAGGTATGCATAGTAATACTATGCATAGTAATACTATGCATACTAGGTATGCATAGTAGTGCATACCTAGTATGCATTACTATGCATACCTTAAAATGCATAGTAATGCATTTTAAGGTAAATTTGGTGTTTACATTATTAAGGTAGGCAGTTATAAGCATGTTTAGTTGGAATCTCAATTATTTTGGGATTTTTGCTATTTGAAGGTGATTGTACTTCCTAATCTACTACGTCAATACTGAAGCTATAATATTTACATTATTTTTATGTTGTCGTTAGGTCTTATTAAAGACTGATATTAAGAA
Organism: Poecilia reticulata; assembly: GCF_904066995.2. NCBI lineage: Eukaryota > Metazoa > Chordata > Actinopteri > Cyprinodontiformes > Poeciliidae > Poecilia > Poecilia reticulata. The sequence continues at coordinate 58,296 of NC_088847.1, forward strand.
CAGATGTGGGTACTCAAGTGTGTGAGAGAGATTACTGTAAATCAGGGTTTAACTGATTACTGCTCGGTGTTTGCGGAAGTAATGTGTAGTTTTCTCGCCTGGAAGTGAGAACAGCCTGTTGAATGTGACAGGTTGGCCAATCAGAAAGCACAGATTCTCCTCCATGCTTTCCCCTCAAAGCATGGAGGAGAATCCAAAACAGCTGACAAAGCCACGTGGACATCGGAGGTGATATGTGAAAACATGACTGTTCATTCAACATTTTGTGCAAAGAGTATCCACAGAAATGACAAGGAGAGGAGTTGGAGCGAAGTTGCTGCAGTTGATAAACCCGGTAACTTTTCACCTGTTCATCATTAACATGACATAAATAGGTTATAATGATATTCATTCAGTCAGGGCTTGACGCTGACACTAGCCACGTATTACAGGTAAATTTTAATTGTAACTAGTAAAACATTGATTAATGCCTGGTTTTAAAATTAGTTAACTGGACTTGTAGCCATTATTTTGTGCCTATTGTTCTCAATGTAATTGTAAACATTAAAACAGCAAATACTATTTAACTGAAGCTTAACAGAAAACAATCTAAAAACACAAATGGGATAAACAAAAAAACACAACTGCAAATAGAATTGCCGCTGTATTTGCTGTGGTTCTTTTATCCACTCTATTGTCCAACACCTTTTCTTTTCGTTACAGTACAGTGTGTTGGCCCGCCTGACTCGGTCAGCTAACACAGTTGTCAGTCACAATAAAACCATCAATTTCAGTCTGTTCAACAACCGCTTGTTCATGAGTAAAGGGTATCTTGTGCAGGATATAATCTCTGACCAAAAGTAAATTTTTTTTGTGCTTAACTGAAAAGTGGCAACTGCTGAATGACTTTGCTCCACTCAATGACGCTACTCCTCCAGGGTTTGTTTACATCGCTCAACCTCGCGATTATCACAAAATAATCGATTATCTTGTGATAATCTACGGTGCGAAGTGGAGGGTAGAGCGTGTAAACTGTTCCTGTCTGTCATTCATTTGAAGCAACTGTATGACAGCTCTCTGGACCAACTCCCACTATAATTTCTGCCTTGTATCGCCGTCCAAAATATAACAGAGATTTTATTACTGAGCTTGCTGGATTCCTTTCACATCTTTCTACAATCTCACCAAACATAATACTTCTTGGAAATTTTAACATTCATGTTAACTCCTCTTACCAAAGCCTTCATATCCTGCTTGGACCGTTTTGGACTCCAGCAATACACCAATTTCCCCACACCTTTTAAATGAGATGTCTTGGATTTAATTTGTTGCTCAGGAGATATTACCCACTGACTGTAAAGCGGATTCCTTGCTCTTTTCAGATCACATGTTTGTATCATTTGGAGTTAATATTTCTCGTTCTAAATCTAACCTCCCATGCAATATACAGTGGGGCAAAAAAGTATTTCGTCAGCCACCAATTGTGCAAGTTCTCCCACTTAAAAAGATGAGAGAGGCCTGTAATTTTCATCATAGATATACCTCAACTACGAGAGACAAAAGGAGAAAAACAAATCCAGAAAATCACATTTTCTGATTTTTAAAGAATTTATTTGCAAAATATGGTGGAAAATAAGTATTTGGTCAATAACAAAAGTTTATCTCAATACTTTGTTATATACCCTTTGTTGGCAATGACAGAGATCAAACGTTTTCTGTAAGTCTTCACAAGGTTCTCACACACTGTTGGTGGTATTTTGGCCCATTCCTCCATGCAGATCTTCTCTAGAGCTGTGATGTTCTGGGGCTGTCGCTGGACAACACGGACTTTCAACTCCCTCCACAGGTTTTCTATGGGGTTGACATCTGGAGACTGGCTAGGCCACTCCAGGACCTTGAAATGCTTCTTACGAAGCCACTCCTTCGTTACCCGGGTGGTGTGTTTGGGATCATCGTCCTGCTGAAAGACCCAGCCACGTTTCACCTTCAATGCCCTTGTTGATGGAAGGAGGTTTTCACTCAAAATGTGACGATACATGGCCCCATTCATTCCTTCCTTTACACGGATCAGTCGTCCTGGTCCTTTGGCAGAAAAACAGCCCTAAAGCATGATGCTGCCACCCCCATGCTTCACAGTAGGCATGGTGGTCTTTGGATGCAACTCAGCATTCATTCTCCTCCAAACACGACGAGTAGAGTTTTGACCAAAAAGTTCTACTTTGGTTTCATCTGACCATATGATATTCTCCCAGTCATCTTCTGGATCATCCAAATGCTCTCTAGCAAACTTGAGACGGGCCTTGACATGTCCTGGCTTAAGCAGGGGGAACGTCTGGCACTGCAGGTTTGAGTCCCTGGCGGCGTAGTGTGTTACTGATGGTAGCCTTTGTTACTTTGGTCCCAGCTCTCTGCAGGTCATTCACTAGGTTCCCCCGTGTGGTTCTGGAGTTTTGCTCACCGTTCTTGTGATCATTTTGACCCCACGGGGTGTGATCTTGGTGGAGCCCCAGATCGAGGGAGATTATCAGTGGTCTTGTTCCATTTTCTAATAATTGATCCCACAGTTGATTTCTTTACACCAAGCTGTTTACCTATTGCAGATTCAGTATTCCCAGCTAGGTGCAGGTTTATAATTTTGTTTCGGGTGTCCTTTGACAGCTCTCTAGTTTTGGCCATGGTGGAGTTTAGAGTGTGACTGTTTGAGGTTGTGGACAGGTGTGTTTTATACTGATAACAAGTTCAAATAGGTGCCATTAATACAGGTAACAAGTGGAGGACAGAGGAGCCTCTTACAGAACAAGTTACATGGCTGTGAGAGCCTGAAATCTTGCTTGTTTGTAGCTGACCAAATACTTATTTTCCACCATATATTGCCAATAAATTCTTTAAAAATCAGAAAATGTGATTTTCTGGATTTTTTTTTCTCCCGTTGTCTCATAGTTGAGGTACATCTATGATGAAAATTACAGGCCTCTCTCATCTTTTTAAGTGGGAGAACTTGCACAATTGGTGGCTGACGAAATACTTTTTTGCCCCACTGTAACTTTTCATAGTATTAAGGACAATCACCTGGACAATTTATCTTATTGTATTAATAGTCTACCCAATGTTGACTGTTTTCCTTCCCCAGATGAATTGATTGCACCTACAACAAAAGCCTTAGCCTTCCAAACAATCTTGCTCCACTTAAAATCAGATCTCTCATTCACTCATACTGCACCTTGGTTTACTTCCACTTGAAAGCAAAAGAATGTCAACTCAAAAGACTACAGGAAAACTGGTATTAGGTTCTGAAAAGATCATAAGGCCATAAAGACTTGTCTTTTGCAAAAGCGGAGAAGCGTGTCAGACTTAGCAGTTTAGCTAACTCCAACGAGGCTTGCAGCCCTTCAGCACATTGTCTAGAACAGGGGTGCCCAATACGTCAATTTTGATCGACCAGTTGATCGCGGAAAGGTTTTGAGTCGATCTCGGCACCCTGCCAGCATGCCTGTGTGGGCCCCATGTGGGGAAAAGGAGGGTAGACCAGATGGGTCCCATATGGGTTTGTCCGCGAGTTCCATGGTGGCCCCACATGGGTTTGCTCATGTAGGGCCACAGGCAAACGTGGGCCCCACATGGGCCATAAATGGACAAACCATGTGGGAGTGGAATCCGCGGAAAAACACATATGGGACCCATCTGGTCTACCCTCCTTTTCCCCACATGGGGCCCACACAGGCATGCTGGCAGGGCAGTGGGTGACAAACTGAACGCCGCTAGGACGCGAGACCAGCACTTCCTCTTCTGACAGACTTATCAAAAATATTCACTAAGATCCTAAACATTTGTAGCTTCATTAAAAAGGAATAATTATTAAAATAAACGAAACATGTTAAAATTAATAATTTCAGTAATTATTGTTTCGACAAGGTGTTGCATAATTCAGTGAGTTTCTGTTCATTCACAAAAAAAAAGTGACTCAAAGACCGACTGACGAGTAGAGCAGGAGTTTAAATTAGCTGTTGTTAATTTTAATCAGAAGAGGAAGAATTAAAATCTTTTGACTCATTTTATTCTCTCCTCTGCCCAGATTCCTTGATGCCGTCACCGTATCAGCTGAACCATAAAGACAAGACAAACGTTTTCCCAAGTCCAAACATAACATTTATTAGACAAACAACTAATGAAACTGACAGAATTCAATAAAATCACAGACCAGCATCCAATTCAATATTTACCTCACTCGTCAGTCATCCACAAACGTTACAGGGAACCATTTCACCGCCGCACCGTTCCCTGGAGACAGCATCACAGGTAACCCTGGAGCGATCTGATCTTAAGGTTCCGGGTCCTATACTTTTAAAGGTATAGGATTTGCTGTATTCAAATTAGGGGACTGTCATTAGCTAGTTCATTTAAATCTAGTTGACTATGTTCCAGTAAAAACCTGTTTCTAAGATCAAAGAAGTGTTAATTCAAAATGAATGAAGACAGATGTTTTTTATGACCCTCCCAGAGGAAGCTCTACTCTGTTGGCAGGACCAGATTGTTTTACACCAGCTGTTAAATCTCATCAAAATGGTCAAAAGGTTAAACTCACACATAGAGCCACGACCAACTGTGAATGCCTGCTTGGTCCACAGAGAGACTAGCTGTGTTTTAAATTATAAAGAACTACAAGCTAAGTTATTTTAATTCAACGTAGTGTAATATGTTTCAATAGAACTATCCTACATAAGAGATTACGCTAATTAAACCATGGATATAATTTGGAGAGAATTTTCTTATTTAAAACACTTCATTTTATCTAATATTGAACATATGGTTAAGTTTTAAATTTATTTTCTTAACACTGTTCAACCACCGCTGTGTTCATGAGAGGCTTATTAATAATCAAGAAATAAATATCAAGCCTGGAAACCTGATATTGCAACGGACTGAATGTTGTGTTTTTAAAGTAATCGCTGCTTAGCCTGAATGGGGACGCAGGCGGTTGCCACGGCAACAGGTGTGAAAAGAGTAAAAAGGTAGGAATGGTTTTGAGTTGATCGTTTGTTCAGGTTGTTTTACCTTTGCTGTGGCTCTTCACACCTGCTGTAGTTTCTGAACATTCAATAAATGACAAATTTGGACTAATTATCTCGTTTGTTTGTGAGTCTATGTCACAACAAACATCAAATAGGACAAATATATTTCATTAAGTTTTAACAAATTCTACCGCGATAATTATGTGAAATGAAATTAATTATATCCCAACTTTATAAGATTTGCTTTTACCTTTACTGGGCTCTTTGGTTCCTCGCGTCAGTCTGTAGTTTCTCATATTGAGGTCATCAAACCAAATTTCAGATCCACCAGGACTGACTGACACCTGCTGGTGTCAGGTTTGAAACCAGCTTCTAACTGAGAAACCAGTAACAACCTCCCAGTGTCAGAATCTCACTGAGGAGATTAGGTTTTCTGTCATTTTATTATTTCTGCTATAACCAATGTATATTCGCATATAAAATAAGTCAATAGAGTTTAATATGCAATTTTTATGTCTTTGTGTCATGAGGTAGATCTCAGGTGGCTGGTGAGAGAAAAAGTAGATCTTTGGTCTCAAAAAGTTTGGGCACCCCTGACTTAGGTGGTTTTGACTACAGCACTAGTTAATGGTTAAGTGACTGAATTTATGTAATACTGGAAGCTGGAATTGAACTTGTAAAATCTTGAAATCAGAAAGTAGTTCAACTTGACACGTTGAACTACAGTCAAGTTGGGTTCCAGCAATTAGTATCAGTGCAATTAGCTCTTAATGCTTCAGCATGCCTAGAACTTTTAAATGATTTCATGCTCCCAACATTGTGGGAACAGTTTGGCAGAACTTGACTTTCTGCACAGACTCCTGACCTTTACCCAGAAGTCAGAATTAGAGCAGAACCATGACTCCATGTCCAACATCACTTTGTAGATGTTCTCCTGACAAAATGGTCAGATATTCCCATAGCTCACCACTTTGCTTGACCATCTACTATTACACACCCAGATGGATGTGTAATAAATAGAATAATGCAGGAGAGAAGATGAGCAGCAGCAACTATGGCAGGTTGGACTTCCTGAGCTGCTGAAGGAAGTCCAGTCTGCTGGATTTTTGTCTGAGGACCAGAGATTAAATTCAAATGAAGTATTTGTGCAAATTAGTGAAAAGGCAAACTGACCAACAGACAGGAAATATGCTCCGTCTTTTCATTCCAAATATTTTTTTTGTGACAGGCTCTACAATGACTGCTTCGGTTGAGATAAAAACATGTTTGCTTTCACTCTTTAGTCAGGTCCTCCCTTCACTTAATCTTCCCTTTAATCCCTCACCCCCACTACTGCATCTCTATCCTAACATCTCAGTCATACAGCTCCTTCCATGTCTTGTTTTTAGACTTTCCCTTTCTGGCACCAGAGTCCATATGTGGGTTTGTAGGCATGAAGCCATGAGGCCTTAATGACAGTCTGCCTGCAGTGGTTGAGGCTAATCCAGTTAGCTCAGTTCTGTAGTGGGTGCGCTCATTGTGCCCTGCCACCCAGCATCACTTTTGTTCCCACTAATCCCATTGGCACACCTCATATATAAATAAAAGAATAAATATATAAATAAAAGAATCAATATATCAATAAAATAATAAATATATATCCAACATAATAAATGAAAGAATCAATAGAAAATAAAAGTAGAAATATATAAATAAAAGAATCAATATAAAAATAAAAGTAGAAATATATAAATTAAAGAATATAAAAATAAAAGTAAAAATATATTTTGATAAGAAATAAAAGCATAAATATATGCTTTGATTGATAAGTGATAAGTGTCACACTGCGTGCTGAAGCAAGCAGTGTCTAATATAAAGTTAGATTATATATAACTTTATTTATATATAACTTTATTAGACTATATATTTTGCAATAATTGAATCTGTTGAGGCTATTGGTTTATACAGTGGTGTGACCAAGTCACTGTGTTGTAAGTCTCAAGTCTCTGTCTTCAAGTCCGAGTCAAGTCTCAAGTTGAGAACCTTTAATTTCAAGTCATTTTGAGTCGTTTTTTATAATTTGCAATTATACATAAAATTCAAATAATAGACCATTTGTTCTTTTTAAAATCTGTATTTATCTCAAATGATAGAACATGTGCAGCTGAACACAAAGTATAAAAAACATTTTTAAATTGGACCTCTTTATTGCGCAGTTCTGTTAAACTTGATATTCAATAAAAATAAGTTTTTAAAAAATGAAATAAATACATATGAAGTTATCACAAGTAAACTCAGGAAGGTCTGGTGCATTTATTTTTCTGCTTTTATTTGTAAGTATGTTAGTTTCATTCCTCCGTAAATATGAGCCAGATATTCTAAACACAAAATTTATTTGGGACAGTCACTGTATTTGGTCTGTTTTAACAAATAAACCACATGAAAGAATCAAAATCATTGCAAATAAAGTGAAGTGGTTTTGAATTTGGATGTGATGGTAAAATAAATAACTGTCAGGCCAAGTGGGTTAAATCTACAGCCAATTTCACATCAATATTGATAAAAACATGTTGTTTGAATCAAGCTGGTCAGAATCACTAAACACAAAATAATGAGCTCATTATTTTATGTCTTACTCAGTTAACTATCCCACTTAGTGTTATATTCAGGGTCAGTCAGATTGTACCATTTTTATTTTTACAGAATTTTTTTGAAAGATGACCAAAAAAAGGATTTTTTTTATTTATTTGTTTTTCCAGCAAAGCTACTTGGAAATGGGTTCTGTGGACATGTGACAGTCGCGTCGGTCAGTGCATTAAGTCAAAAACAGTTGACTTAATGCACTGACTGCAGTAAACAATATATTGTCAATATAATTTCCCAACGTAGATGTCTTCAAATACACCAACCATCCTTAGATGCTACTGGACCGGCTCATCATCATGATGGACAGAGAGACTCTGTTCCCTGAGTTCAGGTCCAGAATCTGCTTTCTGTTCCGGAGCCCCGCTCACTATCCACCGGCTTCCTGAGCTAATAACACGGTGCACATTATTTGTGGAGGCATTTGAAGGACCGGATTTATGGTAAACCATCACCAATTTAACCCGGAGCACACATGCTAACACGAAGTTAGCTAAAGTCAACTATCTTACAGCAAAAGAAAAGGGCCACCTACCATCTTTGTGAAGCTTCAAATGCCGGACAAAGTTGGACGTCGTGGCATCTCCATCCGATATTCTCTTCTTACATGTTTTACAAGTTGCAGTTGGTTTTTTATTCTAAAGTTCATAACCTACGTAGCCGAAAGAAATTACTCGCGGAAGCATATTCGAGCGCCGCGTTTTTTTAAATGTCCAAATCCTGTTAATTTCATTGGTTGTGCTGCAGCTACACACACATAGATACATGAGGAGAGAAGAAAAACAGAGGGACGGTCTGCGCATATTGATACGGAATGAGAATTAAATTTTAAGACTGAGTAAAAAATATCAAGTCTTTTCAAGTAAACGGCTTCAAGTCGAGTCAAGTTCCATGTCAATGGCATGAAAGTCAAAGTCAAGTCCGAGTCTTTGAGCATTTTTTCAAGTCAAGTCTCAAGTCGTGATTTTAACGACTCGAGTTCCCACCTCTGATAGATACACCTTGCTAGTACTGGGTTGGACTCCCTTTTGTCTTCAGAACTGCCTTAAGTTAATCCTTCGTGGCATAGGTTCAACACGGTTCTGAAAACATTCCTCAGACTCTGGTCCATATTGATATGATAGCATCATGCAGTTGCTGCAGATTTATCAGCTGCGCATCCATGATGAAAATCTCCTGTTCCACCACATCTGGTGATTGTGTTGACATGATGCTCAATTGGTACTAATGGACTCAAAGTGTACCAGGAAAATATCTGCCACACACTTTGATGTGCACCACCACCAGCCTGAACCGTTGATACAAGGCATGATGCATCCATGCTTTCATGATGTTGACACCAAATTCTGACCCTACCAGCCGAATGTTGCAGCAGAAATCGAGACTTGTCAGACCAGGCAACGTTTTTCCAATCTTCCATTGTCCAATTTTGGTGAGCCTGTGCGAATTGTGGTCTCAGTTTCCTGTTCTTAGTTGACAGAAGTCAGAGAGACTCTTCTGCATACCTCGGTTGTAATGAGTGGTTGAGTTACTGTTGCCATTCTATCAGCTCGAACCAGTCTGGCCATTCTCCTCTGACCTCTGGCATCAACAAGGTATTTGCGCCCACAGAACTAAACCCTAGAGATGGTTGTGCATGGAAAATTCCAGTAGATCAGCAGTTTCTGAAATACTCAGACCAGCCTGTCTGGCACCAACAACCATGTCACATTCAAAATCACTTTAACCACCTTTCTTTCCCGTTCTGATGCTTGGTTTAAACTGCAGCATATCGCCTTGGTTGTGTCTACATGGCTAAATGCATTAACTTGCTGCCATGTGATGTAAAGCCCCCCCGGAGAGGCGCGGTTACTGTCCCACACATAGAAAACGTGGGTTAGAGTCCCAGTTAAACAACATTTAACTAAAGTCCTACGGGGTTTAGAGTCCCAGTTGACAGCGTTTCAACTAAAAACCTAGAGGTTGGAGTCCTTGTGAAACGACATTTTTGACTGAAGTCCCAGAGGGTTAGAGTCCCAGTTAAACGACATTTAACTGAAGTCCTAAAAGGGGTGCGGGTTTTAATGTTTTTATCTTTTTTAATCTTTTTTTTTTCAAAATCTCTCTTTCTTACTGTTTATTCAATGTCACATACTGTTTTTTTTTTTTTGTTATGTAAAACACTTTGAAATGTCTTTCTGCTGAAATGTGCTATACAAATAAAATTTTATTTGATTTGATGTGATGGGCTAATTCCACATTTACATTAATGAGCAGTTGGACAGGTGTATGCAATAAAGTGGCTGGTGAGTGTATATGACAGTAGGGATTGGCCAGCAAGGTATACCACAATGCATTGGCCCACCAGCAGCAGAAAATTATTAAACCACTTTTTTATCTGTCACAAAAAGTAATATATTTCAAATCCATAGCTGTGTCCAAATTCAGGGTCTGCAGCCTTCGAAAGACCCGGTCTATGTAGGACAGGTCCTTCGCAGACCACAAATAAACAAAAACCGGAAGAGAAAAGCTGTGAATTTGGACAGGTCTAGCCTTCAGTCAGCTGTCTAGCGTCCACCTCAGCGTAACTTATGTTCCCTAGCAACTGTGACAGCGTGAAGCACAGAACGGCGAAGGAAAAAAAACTGCTGAAGTTTGTTCTTTAGTGATGTATTACTCCTGATTTCTGTATTATTCTTCACCTGTTGTAGTAAAGGCTGTTCAAAGTGAAAAGGAAATCTGTTAGATTGATTCTAAATTGTCCAAACATGTTTAGCACGTTTCTACAAGGATAAATATAATCAAATTATTTGTTTACAAATTTAATACTCTCCAGATCTCACATAAGACATTACAGTTAAATAAAACTACTATATTTGAAGACTTAAATTTAATCAGTCAAACCGATTTGCTCAGAAATAAATTAAATACATTGGTATGGACCCGCAATGAGTCATGGGATATGGTGAGTTGTGAAAGATAGACCAGACCCATTGTTCAAATCTGAGGAAAAGTAAGGCCGCATTTGAAAGAGTCTTTGAATTCGGACAGGACTTGTCGCCGCACTGTCACATAAGCGGTCTACAAATCTGGCCTTTGAAGGATGCAGCCCTTGAATTTGGACATGGCTCATATGTGAACCTCCAAGAATAGCCAGATCTATTTTCATAGTTGGTTGTAATAATCACTGTGGCCCTCTAGAAGTTGATGTGACAGTTTCATCCAGCCAACCCAGGGGGGAAAAAACTAAAGGTTTTCATTGGAGCCTGTTCCTCAGTGTAAACTCCAAATGATGGTATGACGCAATATAAATCCCATGATAGGCAGTTTTGATTAACATGTTCCCTGAACACTAATCTGGTCCTGAGATATGGAAGGGAATTAGACTCCACTTTGTGTTTGCTGTGGTTTAAAACATGAACATCTTTACTAGATGGAAGTAATCTCTGAATGGAGCTAAAAGAGCTTCAGATAAAGAAATTTGCTGTAGGGAGCTTAATTAAATTCAGTTAGCTGGGTTGATTTAAGCAAATGATTTAAAAGTCAAGTCAGTTACATACACAAAACTTTTACACCAGGTCTGAACATTTATTCTGATCTTTTCACTTTTTTAAGACGGATAGCTCAGAGATCTCCAACCTGGAGCTCAAATATTTATTTATTTCTATTGAATTTGCTCCTTGACTCGCTAACTGTGAACGTGTTTACATGTTCACTCTTCCCTTTATTGTTTCTCTGTCTCAATATTTGAATTCTAGGTCAGTTGAAAAGTCTTCTCTATTTTTATCCACCTAATCCCCTTTAAGAATGCACACACCCCTCAGAGGTCGTGCATAGACATGTGTGTTTGTGTGTGAAGTCCACTGCAGTGTGTTAATACCTCCAGCATGTTGCGCACTAATCCACACACTACCGGCAATACTGTTCTTCCTACCCCACCCCCTACCCCCAAACCCATCACCAACACACACATCTCTCCATCTCACTCACATGTCAGTAGCGGCAGCCACACTTCCATGTTGGCTTGGAAACATTGGATATATTTGACCTGGGGGAGTTGGAGCCTGGTTGGGAGCATTTATGATCGCAGCCATGGTGGTGGGAGCAACAGGCCAGGCAGGCTCTGACAGACAGGTTAGCAGCACATTTTCACTGTTATGGATGAAGTTGACTTGTTGTGTGGCAAACTTCACTACAACTGTACCCTTAAGTGTAGCAAATAAATCTAAGACAGAAACATTCTTTCCCATTTAATATGTGACTTTTTTGTGTTCATTGAGAATGATTGCGTATTTTCTGTAGTTTGCATTGAGCTCTTTGTTTTCACTTGGCACTTCATGGTTTCTAATTTTAAACAGCAGTTCAGATTTCTTTTTGTACCCTCTGGGTTTACAGCCCCTAATCTCTCGTAGCCGTCTTTTTCCCCTGGATTAAAATCCTAGAAACTCATTAGCTGTGCAGCTAGTTAAGTAAGTCTTTGAATCACGTTTGGAATTGTAGTCTTTATGAGGTGTCGTAGAGCCAACCTGGCAGAAGAGTAGACATTCCAGTTACAGGTACAGAATGTGATTGCAGGACAAGATTTTAATTTTTACCCTGTTCACAAAGAAGTCTGGGATGATTATCTGTCTCTTGTTCTTTTAAATCTGTATAATAGACTTAGTGAAAGCAGGATTTTTTAAACAAATATTTGCCGTGAATGTGGCTGATAAAGCATCCAAATTGCTGTGAAGCATTTTGCACTTAAGTCACTATGACGTCACCGCAACTAGTCGACTTCGACTTGACTTTTATCATGTTGTAGTTGACCTTAAAAAATATGAAGTTGTTCAATCCCTAATTATGATACAGATCCCACTGTTATGATTCTGGCTCATCTGCCTGCTCGGTTTTCTTCATCAGGTCCACCTGCATGCTACTGCGCTGCAGCACAATTAGGCTCATGTCATCCACCTGTCCTTCAGCAGTTATATTCAACACTCAGCCAGGCAGACCTCATGCAAGGGCGTTTGAAAGCCCTTGAGTGAGTTACCAATCTAAAAATCAAAGGACTGAATCAGTCTTTAGCAGATTTATATCAGTGTTTCTCAATTCTTGTCCACACCAGAAATCCAGTTGTGAAATTTCCTCGCTCCTAAATATTCCTCAGTCAACTGTCAGCTTTATTATAATAAAATTAAGTGTTTGGGAAAGACAGCAACTCAGGCCACTTAAACAGACGGAACAGGGTCAGCGCATGCTGCCGCAGAGGGGTTGCCAACTTTCTGCAGTCACTACAGACCTCCAAACATCCTGTGGCCTTCAGATTAGCTCTAGACCAATGTGCAGACAACTGCATGGAATGAGTTCCCATGGTCGAGCAGCTGCATCCAAGCCATACGTCACCAAGTGCAATGCAAAGAATCGGAACCACGCTACTTAGTTCCAGTGAAAGGAACTCTGAATGCTTCAGCTTACCAAGACATTTTGGACAATTCCATGCTCACAACTTTGTGGCAACAGTTTGGAGCTGGCCCCTTCCTCTTCCAACATGACTGTGCACAAAGCAAGGCCCATAAAGACATGATAGCACAGTCTGGTGTGGATGAACTTGACTGGCCTGCACATAGTCCTGACCTCAACCAGATAAAACACCTTTGGGATGAATTAGAGCGGAGACTGAGAGCCAGGCCTTCTCATCCAACATTAGTATGTGACCTCACAAATGAACTTCTGGAAGAATGATCAAATATCCCCATAAACACACTCCTAAATCTTGTGGACAGCCTTCCCAGAAGGGCTGAAGCTGTTCTAGTTGCAAATGTGCACCAACGTCATATGGATTAGGAATGGGATGTCACTTAAGCTCATATGTGAATAAAGGTTTGAATAAACATTGTGTGTTTTACCATGTGTACACTATGGTACACATATGTATGCACATGTATAGATGTGAAAAGATACAAAACGTGACACATAAAAACGTGCATCTCGTGACACATGAGATGCACATGTTTATCACATGTAAAATATGTCATACACATGTGAAAACATTGGAATCCCATAGGTTTTTATCACTAGGCATTCAAAATTCACACTGAAGTTATGTTAAATTATGTAAGGTGACCACAATGTATTATTATTATTAGATACATGTGCTTTTATATGTGATTCACGTCATTCGCATGTGAAAATTTGTGAAAAACACATGCGGTTTTTATGTAGTACATGGTTTTTACATGTAATTTTCACATGTAAATGTCATGTGAAATGCACATCTATGCCTTGCTTCATCCAGAAGTTCTGGTCTCTCAACTACTGAGAAACTATTTCTTTCTGGAGGCATGGACTGTGTTGAGATTTAAAAATTTACCCAGTCGCTAATGTTTGTCCATGACTTATGTAATGTGCAGTTCAACTTTAGGAAGCTTACCTGAAATGTCTTGTGCTGCAATCAACCGTCCTCCACTGTGGAAAAAAGGGTGCTGATCAAAACAAGGTGATGTTAATTCAATATTTTTGAAGTGTGACTGACATGGACTGATCAGTTTCCTTCACTTCCTTTGATGCCATTGCTAAAACTACAGGCAGAAAATCAATGTCATGGTTTACTACTACTCCTTCTGTTCGCTGATTGGAAATCTACCAGAAGGAATCTGAGTTGGCAAGATTTGGATAGAGCGGAATATCACAGGAAAGCAATGGTCAGCCTAGTTATCATCTGATCTGAAGGTATTTTACAGTACAGGAATAAAAAAATACTCTATATGAAAAAGGGGAGGAGACCGAGCCCTATCCAGCCATCCATCCATTTTCTTACACCTTTGTCCCTCAGTGGGGTCAGGAGGTGCTGGTGCCCATCTCCAGCTAGCATACCGGGCGAGAGGCGGGGTCACCCTGGACAGGTCGCCAGTCTGTCGCAGGAGACCGAGCCCTAAACAAACTGTATCCAGTATAACATAACTTCAGCTGAGCAAAAACCCTGTATTTTGGAAACCTCATGATAGAATACCACATAAACATTTTATCTGTAACTTTTATTTTTTTTTATTTTTAACCATTTTTCAGACATTACTAGAGAGTTTTTTTTCTCATCTGATGTAAGCTATATGAATCATGATTTTTTTTTATGGATGTCATCATAGTCCTAAGTTTTGTTTCATCAGTAAAATTATCCACGTACTTTTTGAAATTGGATGCATGTGTGAGCTGCTTCACTAGAAGGAAGGCTGAGAAATGACTTCAGCTCATCTTCTTTTGATAATCCAACCCTGCCAGTGAGGGGCAGTCTGTATCATCTATGTGAAGGTATTCATGTGCATGAGTCCAATAATGTTTCATTGTTTTATTAAGAGAGGAAAAATTATTAAGACTTTAAAAACTTTTTGACTCGTTATATCCTCTCTTATGCCCGGATTCAGAAAATGCTGTGTGCAAAGACTGAGATCACGCAGAGATAACGGCGTCACAATAACCAGCATTTATTCAAGACAGATGAATACTATCACCAGAAAAGCACATCACATAACATCAGAAACCTCAGAGCACAAACAACACATGAATTTACCTGAGAGAGGGAAAAAGACAAAAGATGGAAATGACGAACAAAAAGCAAAGACGTCTTTGGAGAAATTGCAAAGAGCAAAATCTAATTTGTTACTCCTATGTAGAAAGTTTTATAATAAAGGCATATTCTTGTCTTTAATTTATTCAAATAAGGCGTATCTTTGCTCATCCAACCAGGAGCTGTCTCTGACCCTCTCCAAAGCCAGATCTTGGAAGCAATCTGCTTCCAAGATCTAAGGCCATTTGTCGCCTCCATCTAAATAACGTGGAAGCAGAGACTCTCCTGAACTCCTGCTGTTTTATGGCTTTTTATGGATCTGTGTGAAAAGCTGGAAGTTCTCCTGATGGTTTGCCACTCAGACAAAGGGCAGATCAAAAGATCTTAGGAAATGATCTGCTGTATCTACAGGTAACATAAAGGACAATAGGGCAGAATAAGTTATTAATTTTAAAACTATAATTAGGCTATTTCAATCAAGACATGTTAAGTTTTGAAACTAACATATTCTAAATTCATTTTCTTAACAGTACAATAAAAAGAGGATTGTGATGAAGAAGTGTGTAAAGATGATTAATGCTTGAAACAGAAGGTAGTGGATGTTATGGCATTCAAACCTCCAGGGAATTCCGGCTTGGCTCATGTGGCTTTATTGGACAGGGCATGATGATGGGAGGGGAGGGGGCGGCAGAGGGTGAGCTCTATTAGTCCATTGTGTCCTCTCTCCCACGGATTGTTCTCTTTATTATAATACCTGACTCGAAGATTGCAGTAGTAGCAGAGGAGCCCTTGGCCTCGCACACACACATGCACACACACTGACACAAATGCCCCTTTTCCACCTGCTCGGCTCTACTCGGCCTGCTTTACCAGCGTTTCCACTGGCATTTTTTCAAGGCCGGCCCTGCTTTCATGGGTGACGCAAGCTTCACTCTTGTTCACTGATTGGCCGTGGGCGTGGTCAGATGGAGCAGCAGAGAGAAGAAAAACGAAGGCGTAATGTTTCAAACTTGTTGCAACACGGAAGTGATGGAAGTTACAAACAAGCGGTGAACAAAGATGTCTGCTTTTCTTTGCATCAGATTTCAATATTCAGCAGCAGCTCGATGGAGACGTGAGGAATGAGTCATTTTTGTCACCGTAGTGGAGAAAACGGAAAGCCTCGTTGGGCGCTTTGGGGCCTGTTGGGAATGGAAATCCCGATCGATGAATCATAATTTGTATTGACACACGGAACATAAAATCAGCCAAGAAAAGCATTCAGATTTTACTTATTTTATTCACTTTCAGCGCTGAAAGGAGACGCTTTAACCATTACATCTGAGAAGAGTTTCTAAAAAAGTCTGTAGCGTCTGAGGAGAAGGAGGAGGGCAGCTGATTATATGGACTGAAGACACTCCCTCAAATCACACCATGCCTCTGTGGCCTGAGAAAACATTTATTTTCCATGAGAAATGAACCTTGGTGTCTTAACAGAATCAAACATGTAACTCTTTACTACAGGCCTTTTGTCTAACAGCGTCTCAACAGGTCGCTGCACGGTGAACACCAACTCAGACACAGTTGATGCCGCTGCTGCTCTCCAGCCAGGTGAGCAGTTTGTAGATATATCTGTCTGGTTGTTACTATATTTAAGGTTGCATACATACAGTCATGGAAGACATTTAAAACACAAAGGTCTGCTGTATTTTTATTGCTCAAACACAATATGCGCATTTTCTGAAGATACTCAGTTACACATTCCTGTTAAATAACTGTCAATATTGTACAGCATGTAGGCCTACATTTGTTTTTTATGTCTTATCTTTGGTGCTTCTATTGCTTCTCATTTTGCTGTTGTTGCATCGGAGTTTCCCCCATTGTAAGATAATAAGACATGTTATATATTCTATTATTGTAAAATGGCTACATATCAGTTCTCTAATTAAATTATGAATTATTAATTGTAGAATTAACAATAAGCCTGAAGGGAACCTTGGTGGTATTTAATCCATGGCTGTATATCTTCAACGGTCTAAAACTTACAAGTAATTACGTTTGATCTTTAATTTACACAACTATTTCAGTTATTTATAATTCTGTATGTCTGGATGGTAAAAAAAAAAGTGTTTGCATATATATAAAGTAACATGTCTGTTTTAAATAATTCCTTCTGTGTATATAATTTCAACATTAGTAACTCTGTTATCTACATTTATGAGTTACAAGACATAACATCTGATTACTTTTCCAGGGAACAGAAGAAGAGGAACATGGCTGACATGATGAACGATGAAGAGAACCGTCAGAACAACTGGATCTCCTTCAGGAGGAAGCAGCTACCAGCAGAGATGGCAGAGCTCCATGAAGAGGGTTGAGGCAATCAGAAGAAAAATAAATGCTGTTTTCTCTTAATGAACAAAGTCTAATTTTTTATACTAACTCCACACATTGTTGTACTTACTGTTGTTTGTATGGCATCAAGGTCCTAATACAATCCTCCCAAAATGTGAGGAGCTTTTGCCAGAGTGAAAATAACATTATATTGTATAAATATTTCATTGTCACTTAAAATTGCAGATTACCAATGAAGGTATCCAAAAGTGAATACATTATCCAGCAGACCAACATTTTGACATTATTATCAAGAACTCAAAATACAAGTCATGTTTGTTAGTTTCTACTTTATACATCATTCTATCCGCTCATTGTTCAGCTGTTTGCCTGGAGAATCTTCAATGTAAGAAAGTGAGAAAATGTGTCCAGTACCTGTAACCTTAATTAGTGATAAACAAGACTGAGTTTAAACTTTTAATTCTTAGAGACAAAAATGTGAAAACATGGAAGGTTTATTTAAATCTAGAACCAGTCAGATCAGAAGGAATACAGCTTTGTTTTCAGTATAACTTGAACCTCAGATGAATCATAATTAAACATATTGAGAAGTTAAAAACAACAGATTGTTAATGCACTTCAACTCTAAGAACATCAGACACATTTTTTAAAATTAGAAATGTTTCGTCAGCACATTGGGGCTCATGTAATTCCTGCTTCAGAAAGGTGAAGGTCTCTGGACATCCTGAAGGTAAAAACCAACTGGCAGTCAGGAAGACGGACACTGATGAGACGTCCTACAACTCAGAGGAGCACAAAGAACCATGATGGTCTGCAGGGACAGTTTAACATCTGAAAACATATTGGAATATATTATGAATGTGTGGCACCATCATGCAATTCTGACACTATTAACACATTAAAAATGGGATTTTCAACAGCTATTGACACCTTGTTCTGCTGTGCGCATGGAGATTGAGGGCTTTCGTCAAGAGGTTTTAGTCAGTCGAACACAGCCAAAAATGGACAAAAACTCTGTGTGTCCGTGTTCCCCTATCACCCACCTCCCCTTGTGCCTAGCAGAGGTTTTCGTATTTAAATGAAGTTGCTGAGAGCCATGCAAATGCAAATCAACTGTTGAGCACCACCTTTTGACTCTTATTCATTTTGTAGCTAATCCCTTTTAATTTCTGTTCACCATAAAGAAGTATGTTTGGAGAAAGAATATTAAAACAATCTCTTATCCATTAAAATATATATTACATGTGTGTTAGGAGCACTGAAAAACTTAGTTTTGGTTGAATTTATTATATAAAAGCAGAATATGCATGATTACATACAACAGACTTTTGTGAAACGTGATCTTACTTTGACATTCCTCCTATCTGAAGATTTATCTTGTGATGGGAGGAATTGCACAACTTAATCAAAAATAAAAATAAAAAACATGTTCCAGAGTGGTAGATTGTACATAAATTATTTTTGTGAATAATATTCAAACTAATGTTAATGTTCACTGATTGCTTTAAAGACCCAGAGTCATGCTATATTGGAGTGGTAGTGGTCATTCCACATCACAATACAGGACTTAAGAAACTACAGATTTTTCAGTATTCAGTTGCTTAACTCTCAAGTTTAAATTGAGGAACAAAATGGTTGAAAGTTTGTGATACCTTCTGATAGAGTATAAACATTTGTATTCTTTTTTTAAAGTTTTGTTAGTTAAGCATTAAATATAACTCACGGATTATGAATCATATTCTGTATAAACTAAAAAGGAGACAGCTCAAAGTAGAATTGAGTAAATTAAACATATATACATCTAAAAACATTTTAGCAATAAATTATAATAAAAATAAAATATACTGTCACGTAACTTTTGAAAAAATAACTTTTACAATGTATTTTTTTCTGTCAACTTTCATTTAACACTCCAGTCCAGTTGGTGGCAGTAATGCGCTTTCATAGTCTGTCAAGAAGCCGCCATGGACCTTACCACAGGGCCCGCCTTTCATTGGCTAATGCCCATTTTACGTCACAGCACAGCTATCACGTGGGTTACCGGCTCACAAACTCATGCTAATGTACATTGTGGACTTACCAGACCAACAGAAAGTTTTTGCGTCAGGACTCGATAAAGAATGGTTCTCCACCGTCAGTGGGGTATCTGTACAGGCGATGTCAGGTATCCTGATCGTGTTTGTGGAACTAAAATTCACAGATTTCCAAAATCTGAAACGGAAAGCCTTGCTTGGATCAAAGCTTGTGCACGACCGCATTTGCAGCTCAACCGTCGTAGGATCAATAAGAACAAAGTGTCTGCTGGTGTAAGTATTATTGCTTTGCTTTCTTTGTGTTTAGTGAATTAAAAAAAAGTCAATAATAAACACATCCATTATGAAAACCTTTTAGCCAAGTACAGCATAATGGCAGTACCGATACAACTTCTACATCCTGAAGCCTGTCAGTTACAGTCTTACGTTAGCTGAACAGATCAATATGCAATGTGTACCGTATCTGACATACATTAAAGATTTTATTTCACCTGAAAAGGCTTTTTACTAAACTGTAATCGTGTTAGCCACGCTAGCTTTTACTAAACTGTAATCGTGTTAGCCACGCTAGCACCGAGTACCGTGTATAAGTCCTAGGCACATTCGAACCCTCTAAACCATGAATGTCCGACTTACCCAGCCTTGCAAGAACAACAGGCATCAGTGATCTTGTCCACAGCTATATTTATGCTGAGGGTCTGAGGATCTGCTGTTTTCCTCATCAACTGGTAGCATTTAGCTGCAACTCGCACAATGTTAGAGGCATCGCGTGGCTAAAACATCTTGATGTTGTCCAAAAAAGATGACATGAACTTGTTGGTTCCCTTGTCCATTGTCGTGGCTGATATTTTGTGAAAATCCGGCAGAAATGCTAAACTAATCGACTCAGAAATACTCTGCAGTCAGTCGAAACGAAAAATCCCAAAGAAGCTAAGCTCTGTGAGGAGGTTAATGTGAGACATGAAGTCATGTGGGACTTTTGAGGGGCGTTTCTGGGCAGAGCTTGGTAAGGTCCATTAAACTCCAGAGGAAGATTTGCACTGGTGGTAATGAGTGCTAACTGCCTACACCCAACATGAACGAAAATATCTGTGCGTTGTGTGAAATGGTGGAAAAAGTCCTATTTCACGGAGTTCCCTTTTCAGTATCATTTTGATATTAAGCAATGTTCCAGCGGAAAACAACAGATGACACCGCGGCGGTCCAACAAGACCGAACTCACGATAAGAAAGCTTTTCTAAATAGTGAGCATGTGGCGTGAGGCCAGTTGCTTTGTTTGTTTCTTACAGAAAGCGGTCTGTTGTTTTCTTAATGTCGAAACAAGTGTAGGGTGAGATTTTGTATTGTAATCTCTGTTACAATGTGATGTTCTGAACTCTTAAAAATACTCGCATCTTCTTTGATTTTTTCAGACCTAAAAAATGGCCAAGCCTGAACAGCCAGACCTCAGACCACGGTGCCGAGGAGCTCTGAGTCCACCAGGACGAAGAGAAATTCAGTAAGTTATGATTTCACATTTAGTGAATAGTGAACACTCGCATATTTGTAAGGAAAACTGATCTTCCCGTTATTTTATTTATTTTGTTGTAACGCAGTACAGCAAGGCAGAGTGTGGAACGCAGTAAAGATCTACAAAATGGCGGACGCAGGACGGCTGTGAGGACGAAGTCATGAAGCGGGTATGTATAATCACTGCATTGATTCCCGACTGTATAATGGTTGGTTGAGAATAATAATAACTTGACAAAAATAAGTAAAATAAGTAAATAATAACTTATTTACTTACGTATTTTTGAGAAAGTGATATATTTGCTACAATGTTTTTTTATTTTACATTTATTTCCACAGACTCCACAGAATGAGTCACATTTGTGTCAATCAGACTCTTCTGGAACGTTCTGATGTCCGTGATGAGGACAGAGATGCAACTGTGTGTGAGTATCTACTATTTTAGAATGTTGATGATATTTTATGCTTCAATATTGTTTATGTACATAATGTAATTATGCTATGTATTGACAATGCACAAAAATGTTTTCCAGCTGCATCAAGGCTCTACTGCCAGTCATCCAGATGTAGCTCAAGAAAGAAGCAGGTAAGATTTATTACTAATCTAGAGATGTCACAAGTACTGTGATTTATTAAAATCCATCAAAGCAAATTATCTGCCTCAGAGTTTGTTGAACTGTTTTAGTATTTATTACCAACTGCTTTTAATTCTTTTTTCTTCCAATTGTTTCCAAGTGTTTTCTGTTTTTCATTAAAGTTTTTATTTTTGTAAGAATGTATTAATGTGCTTTTTGTTAGTTTAATGTCTTATGTGAGCATACTAAGCTGGAAGTTGCCAAACAATTTCACTGTAGTTTCATAATGACTAAAAGATGCCTGTAGCTCATAATGATTGTCTGTTCTGTATTAACAGCTGATGGAGGAAGGCAGAGAGTCCTGGCAGCAGAGGAGGTGGCATTCTGGGAGGATGGCAGCAGCTATGAGGCGGAGTCAGGATGGACCCCAACTTCCTCCAACCAGGAGCTCAGTGACATCAGGACTACAAGACAGGAGAGACGGCGGGGTTTATTTATAAAGACATGAGTGAAAATGTAAACTGTTGATTGCTGTCGATATCTGTCACTGACTAGCTGCATTTGCGTCAGAATACAGGGTCAAAAATCCCACTTTTCGTCCTGTGACACTCATTGCTGTTTTCTGTGTGGAACACGGTGTTAACACAGTATTTTTGACCATTTTTGACAGTGTTCGACTCTCGACAAAAACGTCTTGCCGAAAGCCCTCACAGAATTTCAGAGTTTAATCCAATATAAGACAACGTATGAAATTACAACAGAAACTGTAGAACAACACAGACATACATTCATTTACCTGGGACAATGGAAAATAAGAAGGAAAGAAAGAAAAGCAAAGACATCTTTGGAGAATTGCAAGAGCAAATCTAATTTGTTACTCCTGTATAGAGGTTTATTCTACACACAACTTTATTCCTGTGTATAAAGTTTTATAATAAAGGCATATTCTTGTCTTTTAATTTATTCAAATAAGGCGTATCTTTGCTCATCCAACCAGGAGCTGTCTCTGACCTTCTCTAAAGTTAGAAACTCCCTGCAATTTATTTCCAAGATCAAAGGCCATTTGTCCCCTTTGTCTAAACAAAGTGGAAGCAGAGCTTCTTCTCCACTGGCCTGAACTCCTGCTGTTTTACGGCTTTTCACAGATCAGTGTGGAAAAAATTAAGAGGTCACTAAATTTGTAATTGGAATTTTGGAGACATGTCAGTAATTTATAGGATAGAGCAATGTTAATTTTACTCAAACATACCTAGAGTATACTTAGAGTAAAATCAGAGAAACTGATCATTTTTTCTAGACGTGTGTATATATATATATATATATATATATATATATATATATATATATATATATATATATATATATATACACACACACTCAGTGTGAAACAGAATCTCAAGACTACATCATACCTGCCAACATCTGCTAAAATTAATGAGAGACAACAGTCCTAGTGTGGTCTGCTCCCCCAGAAATTTAAATAAAATCTACTCAAAACTATGTATTTCCAGTCATTTGAAGAACATTTTACTAAATTCATAGGATTAATTAACTTAAAACCAGTTTGTTATCAAGGTAGAAGTTCAGGTGCATGACTAGTGAAAATGAGTCATTAATCTGAACTTTATTTGAAAATCATACTTAGAAATGGTATTACCCTTAATTTCATCTGATTGTTATGTGGCTGTTAGCCTTTTCCCTTTAAACAAGAATGCATGTCCATCTATGGAAAAGTAGACATTATAAAGTCAGGGTTTTGCTATTTCAGTTTACAGTTCATGAAGAGGGCCTATCATAGTTATAGTACAAAACACCTTTCTATTCACAGACACAGAAACAGCCTGACATTCTGTACTGTTCTTTAGTTTTACCTTATTTAAGTGACTCCAGAGAGGTTTGGGTAATTAATTACAAAACAATACAACAGTCACTAACCAAATTTCAAAAAAGAGCAACAAGAGTAACAAGGCTAAACACCAGGATCAGACTAACCCATTATTCATCCAAATATTTTTGACATATACACAGTTTTGTACTGAAGTACAAAAATACTTTTCAAATGAATAAAGCCATTGTTGTACACAATTTCCATTCATAAATATAAAAATTATTCTAAATGAAGTACTGCATTGCCACTTAAAATTGCCCATTGCAAAAACTCACTAAGCATTGCAAATTGCCATCTGAATAAAGGTGCTGATGATACAAGTCTGTCCCCTTAGAGGTGGTTAAAAAAAACTATATAATGGTCTTTATTTTTTTCTTTGGAGGCTGGTTCTAGACCAAATTTACTAGAGGGACCCATGTAGTCCGTTTTTTTTTTAAACAAAATTAAACGGAAACAGAGCAATATTTCATCATTTAATATTGTGAACCAAAGAGCCACTTGTGTCTCCAGAGATTCAGGTTGCAGATCTTGATCTAGCAGATGGAAATTGTGATCCTATCTCAATACAGCAGCTAAAAGTGCAACAATAATTTTTAATTCATTGTTAAAATAAAATTGTGAAGATTTAAAAAAATATGTACCATGAATATTTAAAAAAGACATTTATTTAGTATAATTTCTTCAGAGCCCCTTTTGGCTCCCGTCTAGCCCCTGGGCTGCAGGTCTGGTGTATTTTTGCTTAGCATGTTTTTTCTTAATTGATAGGAAGTCAGATTATCCAAACTGGTAAACCACATTATTAAAATATTAGTAAAATAATACATGAAATGACCACTGAACAATTATTCATTATATATATAAACATTTTTTAATAAAACACATAAAAGTAATGTAATGTAGGAAATATTTGTGTATTTAATGTTAATCTATTAGTATGATTTGTTCTTTAAATGGCCACTTATTATTTTGGCTAATGCTATTATTGTCATGATCGTGTTTCTGTTTATTTTTGGAGTTTTTTGTGTTCAGTTTCCTTCCTGTGTGTCTCTGTCTCTGCGTCTTCCCCGTTGATTGTCTCCCAGGTGTGTATTTAGTCCCACCTGTTGTCTGTGTTCTTCGTTGGGTTCTTGTCTATTGTCTAGCGTCTACTGTCGTCTATTGTCAGTTGTTACGTCGATGCTCTCCAGTGGAACTGCTAAGTCCTGGTTTGCGTTAGCTCTTGTTTTCAGTCTTGTTTCGTCAGTTGCTACCGGTAGTTAGCTGTGCGCTATTTCTCTCTGACGTGCCGTCTGTACTTGGACTGTTAGAGCTTTTCATCAAGAAATCACCATCATCATCATAACCTGGGTCTCAGCGTCTCTCCTCACCACTACCAACCACTATTCCTAACAATTGTATATTAAATGTCATACAAACTCAACATCCTAAGCAAAGAATCAAACCACAATAGTCTACTAAACTCACAATAAGAAACTTAATCATAGCAAAATGTTTTATACCATATCAGCCTCAGGAGATGTTTGAGGGATGAAGAGACTGATTTCTGATTCGTTAGGTTCTAATGGATCTGCAGTTCCTCTCCTGATCCATTCTGTCTATCATACAGCAGCACACTGCGCCACGACGGACACATTTTTTTTGTCAATCAATGTACAGTATCCATCCTAACCGAAATTGTTCAGCTTATAATGCACATCTTTTCACTCACGTCTCTATTTTTAAAAGCGTTTGTGCTTCTAAGGACATGGAATCAAGTAGAAGACATTTTAAAAAGACCTCTTACACACTAAGGGGTATAAATAAATTTCCGCCTGACAAAAACACACAAAAGTAAATCACTTATAGCCTCACAGCTATTAGATTTAATAAGAAACTTTTGGTACCTCTGTAAAGGTAAGATGTCATAGAATGGTTTTCTGGTGTCAGCACCATTGTAGCTTTGACCCTGCCTGAAATATTAGGGACAAAATACAAAATATTTTGCATTTTTTGAATCTCGCCAAAATTTTCTTTGAAATAAACATTGCAAAACACTACCAAAATATTATTTATAGCACAAAAAAGTAGTACAGACTTTTAAATCTAAATGTTGTGTAAAAGTATACCAAATTTGGACTCAATCAGATGAATCATATTTATTTTAGAATGGTATTAGTGATACATTTCTTAGGCGGAGAGGCCATTTGGGCACATTTAGCCAAAAATGTCACCAAACTGTGCCAAATGTGTTTTTTACATCAATACTGGGGGTTTGTTAAAATTTAATAGCTTATTACCATCTAATGACACTTTCTACATATAATAAAACCATTGGTCATGACATTTACCACATTTATATGCAAAATGTACCATTGTGCACAGTGTAATATGTATAATAATGATGACCTGAAAGCTCTTTCTTTGACTCCAAATAGAAAACTTTTATTGAAACAAGATAAAACAGTCAAAAATACTTTTTGAAGTAATTTAAAAGAGCAAATAAACAATTTAGAAAATCCACCACCACCATCACCACCAAAAAAATGGACATCTTACCTCAAAGAAGATGAAGAATCATGAGAGGTGGGGGGAGGTTCAGCTTGATGGTTCGGCTTCCACTTGACTATAAATAAAAATAAAGTATTTGAAGAATTAGAGGTTTATTACAAAGTAATGAACCAAAGTAAACATGAAATCCTTATTAGTAAAATAAAACATATTTTAGTAAAACATAAATAAACAAATAACCACATGGTTTTACTTCCTGCCGTTATTACAAGCATATAATCACAGAAATAAATAAATAAATAAATAGAACCAAAACATCAAATATTTTGTGTGAAATTGCGGGGGGAAACTTACACAACACCGAGATCAAGTCTGTCAGCTGTGTCCTGCTCTTCCTCTTCCTCCTCGTCCGAATCCCACCAGCTATCAGAAGCGTCTTCCAGCTCAAAATCGCTCCGAAATAGTTCTTACAGCGCCTCCAAATCGGACATTTTCCTCCGCGCCATTGAGATAATTTTTCCAAGATTTAGCTCCACTCGTAGCAAATCGAAAAACCGTTGTTGTTCAAAAGCCTTCAAAAGCCTCTAAATCGTCCAGTTTCTGCTGCTATGATCGATTTATCATAAATAAATCAAAACTGAACTCACGGAACCGAGATAACTCCACGTGCTCAGACTCCCGTATACAACACCTGCTTATGCACGGAGAGCGCATGAATTACGCATACATTTAGATCGGGTTCCGGAAAATACGTCATGATTTTGCATAGCCGACATCTTGTGCCATACTCTGAGAGTCTTTCCACTGTCTCGTGAAGCCACAAAATGGCCGTGATGATCAGCTGATCGGGTGTTTTCCGGGCAGTTGCGTCATCGCCCGAGGACCTTTAAATCTCATCAGCTGTTTTTAAATAGCTCTAAAATCTTAACATTTTGGGCAAAACCTTTATATCTTTCAAATAGTTTTTGAAAGATTAAAGCCTCTTTTAGCGGATAATAAAAAAAAAAATGTTAAAGGCACGTGGAGCCTTTGTTTACAGAGCGAGCCGAGGTCACGTGGCAGCTGGACCCACCGGTGGGTCCGTCGGGTTGAACAGGTTTTAATATCAGCTCTCCGCAGCTGCATGGTGTCCGTCTCTAGGCAACCGTGATGGCAGCGTCGGTCTGTAGCATTCAGAGGGTCCTTTTTAGTTCCCGTCATGAGAATTTGGCTCACCTCAATATTTCCTGTGTTTCATTTTGGTCATTATTGTTACACTTAGTGTTGATGTGTGTATGATAGGCGTGTCTATCAAACAATTATGTATTGGTTCAATACGGGACGCACATTTAACGGTCAAATATGGGATGACTCCGTATTTTGCTTTAGCAAACGGGGCTAGAATCGCCACTGACTACTACAAGGGTTATGGTGGTGATGGTGGTTGGAGTTCGCCTCGCAATCGGTGAATTGCTGGTTCAATTTCCATTCCACCCTCCTTTGTCATTGTGTCCTTGGGCAAGACACTTCACCCACCTTGCCTGCTGGTGGGGGTCAGAGGGCACATTGGCGCTGGTCCATGGCAGCCTTGCTTCTGTCAGACTTACTGTAGCCATTTACTACCAGTACCTAAACTAAACCATTACCAGTAGTACAGGTACTACCAGTACCCTAAACTCTATCATTATATCAAATACAAGAACACATACACATGCCCACTCACGCACACACACACAGGCACGCACAACTCATTAAGTGAGGAGAGGTTGTAGTACAGGGCTAATGAAAGCCATGAGACCAGGTTATCCAGCAGAGAACTTCTCCCCTGTTGCTGCAAGCAACACACTTTTGTTGCTAGGCAACGGGTGAAACACAGTCTATGTGTTAGAGATAAGTGGAGTATTTTGCTTCCTGAAAGTTTTGCTGTATTGTCTAATCTGTATCTCCATGTTTGACCATTCTAAGGAACCACAATGGCATAACCCCTTCAGCTTCATCATTGTCAATTATTAAAATTTAACGAGAGGATTGTTAATGCCAGGAAATTGCAAACACCTTAAGAATATTGCTTTAACATGTTTCCTGGTGGGCTGCACCAGGAAACATGTGGCACAGTTGGTAGCGCTGTTGCCTTGCAGCAAGAAGGTCCTGGGTTTGATTCCCGGCCCAGGGTCTTTCTGCATGGAGTTTGCATGTTCTCCTTGTGCATGTGTGTGTTCATGACTCATGCGTAGGATAATTTGGAGAGTTTATGACTCTCCAAATTATCCCCCCCCCACCCCCAGGGTTGAGAGTGTGTGTGATTGTTGTTCATCCTGTCTGTCTCTGTGTTGCCCTGTGATGGACTGGCGACCTGTCCAGGGTGAACCCCACCTCTTGCCCAAAACGTTTGCTGGAGGTAGGCACCAGCAACCCTCCAGACCCCACTAGGGACAAAGGGTGTTAGAAAATGGATGGATGTTTCCTGGCCAGATTAACCTGTATTGGCCCCATGGGGCCCATCAGCCAACTGAGACAGCAACTATTGCTGCTGCTCTCTGTATTAGTAAGATGAAGTGGCTAAGTCTCCACAGCAGTGGTTTTAAATGTTATTGTTAATGAATAACCAATCATCCCCCCAGAGCGAAGGGCAAAACACCAAAAGCTGGCTGTAAAATATACATTTATACATTACCCCCAACAGACCAGCTTCCCTCATGCATGTCATTGTGTGATGCATTGTGTTTTAACTGTGCAGATTAAAAGAGCATCACACATGAGTATATGTGACATAATCAGATTCTCACAGATGAAGATTTTAATAAATGGGTTAATGATGGTGTATTACTGATGTTCAGTCTCCAAATTAATAGCTCCTCCTTGTCTGTTCTACATCCTAGATAAAGCTCACCAAACCCCCACAAGGACAGATATTTCCTCTGAGCAGGTCCCCACTCAGAGGCTGAAAGGATGTTTCTTTTTCGTGAGACATCTGTAGTTGGAGGAGGTGTGAAAGTTGCAAACAGGCAGAATCAAAACAATTACAATCCTTTATATAGTTGTATGCAAAAAATACTTGGTATTTTTGTTTGTACTTTTGAATACAGTAGAACTATATCATCCAACTCCCTTTCTTGTCTTTTACCTACTTGTTATACATCTAATAAATCAAGATCAAATTGTTTTTGTGCATTTATCTTTAAAGGGTTAATATGTAAAATCAACTTTTTTGAGCTTGACATCATGTTATAATGTTATTCCCTCATCATAAACAAACTTGGAGTGCTGCCTTGATTATTTCATGTGTTTTTGAGAAATCCTTTCATCTCCATGGAAACCATTCAGCTGAGCATAACGATTGACTGGACCTCTTCCCGATTTCAAGGCACAGCTCCTCCTCAATGCTGAAGTTTCCAAGCTTCTGAGCTTCTGCCTCACACAGCATCCCTGCACCACAACTGCCCCATTCAGCTCCTTCAGACTAGCCAGCATCAAATAGCAAACATCTGGTGGAACTGCATGAAGTTTTATGAAGCATGGAGTGCCTCCATGCTTCATAAAACTTCATCTCACCATCACTACTTTTCACCCCCTCGGCTCATCCCCCCACTCGGCCGTGTCCATCGACTCCGCCCACTTTGCTGGAATTTTCAGCTTTCAGAGGGGGGATTATTTAAATTTTAAAGAATTATGACATGCTTTCAAAAGAATGCTGTTGATTTTTATCAGTTTAATGGTTTTCTATTAATAGATATCTACCTAATAATCCAGATAGATTGATAGATCATCATAGCACATGCTCCTTCAATGCAGAAAGAGCATGTGCTAAAATCAATAGTAGTCACACCCACGAGAAAGAAACAAATGCACCCTAGTGAAAGCTCCCAACCTCATGGGACAGTTGCCAGGGAACGGTATTTTTTGTTCCGCCAGAGAGCACAAAAGAATTTGCAAGCGAGCAGATAGGTTTACAAGTTGTGGGTTAGGGGTTACGGTAGATCAATCCTAACCTTAATCCCTAACCTCATTCTGCACAGAATGAGGAGAAAATCTGAGAGTGAACACAAAGATTTGAGAGAGCACAGAGAATATTTGAAAGAGACCAGAAGTTTTGAGTCCAAGCATTACAAGTTTTGAGAACAGAGATGAAATGCTGCTTGCAACTGAAGATATGTGCTCTTGACTTAGGGCAGTAAAATTTCCCCATACATATCTAGGAAGGATGCCCAAGCATGCCTGTCCCTTCAGACACTCTTTGAAAAGCAAAGAAAATGATTGAACAGATAAATGAAAGAACAGAAGGAATGATAGATTGATTATTTTTCTGAGGGTTCACTGAAAAAAAATAAAATAAAGTGAAGTAATGTACAGACCAAAAACGGAAGCCTCTTTCAAACCCAAAAGAGTTACTTATAAGTTAAATCAATTTGCATTCATCTATTTGCAATGTGTATTACAAAAAGATCTGTACCCCTCCACGGGTGAGGCTGCACAATCTTGTAATGTTTGTACTGACCAGTAGATGGCAGCATTGAATAAAAACTAAGAAGGGTGGTTGCTACCAAGAAAAGTGCAATAAATGACTTCACAAAACATTAATGACTTGCTAGAGCAGCACATAAAGGCCATGTTTGCGCCATTAGTATAATGCTAACATTGTAATGGTAGTTATAACAATAATAACAATGCAGGTTTAGGCTTCATCGAGGCCATTTGCAAACAGTTTCACTGTTTAATGTTGCTCGCAGTAATTTTGTCACTGCATTACACTGCTATCTTAAAGTGAGCCAGGTTAACCCAAATCACACATTTCTTCTGCTGATGGTGGTTTCAGCATCATGGACAGGGAATGCCTGATGAGTCTGTGATGTGAAAAACATTCATGTTTATTGGATGGTTTTTGCAGCAGCACTTCATCCTGTTTTCCTTTTAAATATAAACAAAATTTCTCCACATCCGCAGATATGTGTGGATATGCCTTTAGAGTAAAAGGATGGATGTATTGTTCTTTGTGTTTGCTCCGGAGCTGTGAGATCTCCAGAGCAGACAGCAATCAGACGATACCATGATTGGTTTAGTAACAGGGGAGATCTCAGAAACAACAGAGCACATCTTATCCCCTCTGTCTTCTGTCATAGTGGCACCTCCCTACCTACCTAGCTTTCCAAAGGACAGACGCTGATACTCCCTTGTCCTCTGGCTCCTCCCACTCGCTGTTTCCTCTGGCATCTCCCTCTACTGTCTCCTTACCATTTTTCATACCGTGCCGACTTGTGCCTGATCAGAGATCAGAAGGGAGCAAATCAAAGGTTTCCTACGTTTCCATGGCACCCTCTCCTTTCTCTGCAGACTGAGCTGGGAGGGAGGGGTGGAGTTCCCCCTGCCTTTCTGTCTCTTCCGAGCTTCTGGATTGGTTGTTGGGCTTACCTCTCTGTGATGTGTGCCAGAGCAGCATTCTTCCTTTTCTGACCTTGTCTCAGATGCAGTTGCCCAGGCACCAGGGAGGGAGGCTTTCAGCACACACTCACACTTTGTGTCTGGGTGAAGAGATCTGCTGGGTTAGAGGATTAAGCCGGACAGTTTGTCCTTGGAAACTGCCCCGGTGAGGTGAAGCTGATATCCGTGGACTGGCAGGTCCTTGGAGCTATTCAGACGAGGTTTCTGAGAAGACTTCTGAAAGTAATCTAAAGGTCTTGTCGCTGTGGGAACAGTGAGAGGCCATGGCTCACGCCGCAGCTCAACTTAAGAAGGCCAGGTCCGAGATGGACCAGCCTCCGGACCTGAAGGCTCTGGAGAAAGCTAGAGAGAAGAGGCGCCGTTCCAGGGAACGGGCTGAACGCAAGCGGAAGGTAGCACACTTAGAACCATCCACCCCTTCCCACTCTTATGGACAATCAGTGCTTCAATGTCAGTGATCATTAGTTCAAGTCTTATCATCATCAAATGTCACCTCACCCTTTGAAACCAAAGGAATCTTTGACAAAGTCATATATAAAAGACTTAACATGAGTTCTCATCATTTTCTGTATTCTGGCTGAAAATGTCCATTTCCACCCTCATGATTCTGTCATCATCCAGGTAATTGTTGGGGAATTCATGGGGATGTAAACCTGAACATAGTCAAGGGTCTACTGATCAGGAAAAAAGCAATATCCAAATGCTGCAAACTTTGTTCAGTGATGAAAACCATTTGCCAACCATTAAACCTCATCCAACACACATCACTGTCAACTTAGATTCCAGCTCAAGTAAAACAACTGAATGCAGGCTGAGTGAACCTTGATGCTAATATTGTGGCTCTTTCTCTGGTGTCAGCTATACCCTGACACCAGATCAAGCCCTGTTCATCTGTAGGCATATTTACGCAGGGAGGTTTGTGGTCCATCATACGCTTTGAATGCAGGTTCAATGTTGATGTTTGTATTTTTGCAGGCAAACAGAATAGGTTCCCTGCTGTGCTTTCATTGGTAAAGGTTCACCTCTGACATCATTTTAATGCAGTTTTTCCTCCATTATGCCAATTCAGGCAATATGATCTTTTTCTATGTTTTGACAGGAGAAGGCATGTTGTCATTAAATATGAACTATAATCAGCCTGGATCACTGCATGCTGAGCTTGTTTGATAAAAGGAAGAACAGTAAAGTTTGCTTCATTTTCTTAGCCTAACATCTGATTGACTAGAACAACCTGAATGAGCTACACTATTGAATAGGAACCAGTTAAATTGAAGGTAGTATTTCTTTTTGCCAGAACTGAATCACTTTTTTTCATTTCTGTTTGAATGGACTGAGATAATAATAATAATAATAATAATAATAATAATAATAATAATAATAATAATAATAATAATAATAATACATTTAATTTGTATCGCACTTTTCATTAGAAAAAATCTCAAAGTGCTAAGATGGCAGGGTTTCCCCCAGAAAACTTGCTCAGCCCAGTGGTCGGGGTGCAGAGGTGGTCCACCATGCTTTTCTGTTAAAAGATGTTAAAAGATGTTGAAAACATTGCCAGCGAACCGCTATTTGAACCCACAACTAGTCTTAAAAACAATAAATAAAAAAAAAATACAATTAAAATGAATATCAATTATTTGCACTTCTGTTTAATCCAAATTATGTCAGCGGCTCTATAAGGACCCTCGGGGATTCAGAGACCCCATAAATGCTAATATTTTAACACAAACTACAGATACATAAATGTAAATTTTTTTGTATTGAGATTATAGATTAAAATTATAGATTAAAATATTTTAATTCGTTTAACATGAAAATGTAAGATTTTGAGGAGCGGTCAAGTTTACTTTGTAAAAGTTCAAAGAACAATATTCATAGTTAGTTTGTTTTGTTACCATAGCAACAATCTGATGCTCCGAGTTTAATCTTTGAGTTTGAGCTCTGTTTGTTCACAAATGCAAATTTGTAAACTTATTGCTTTTTATGTTGGCCAGTTAAACTATTCCTCATCTCCCATATTTCACTAAATCTAACACCGAAGATGTTAGAGGTGCTGATGTTTTTAGCAGCAATAGGGGCCCCTAAGTCAAATTCTGCTCAAGGCCTCACACAGCCGAGAACCGGCTCTGCATGATAAATTAAATCTGCTGCACTACGCAGAGATGCGCAACAAATGGGATATTTAATTTAATGCTGCTAAAGTGCCATTAGTAGCTCTTCCATTTCATGTCTGTTGAGTTTTTAATAAGTCACAGAAACTGTTTTGGTTGCTCAACTTTATGGGACGAGTTTTTCTGATCTCTGCGCAGCCGCATGCATCGACTCTGTCTGACTAAGAGGACAAAGCATAAGCATTTGATATGGTTTGATTATTCGTAAAAAATAATAATAAAGTAATATAAAACCAGAGTGAAGGGTGACTAAGAGGAGAGCACGGAAGCTCTTCACTGGGCTGAACCTGCATGATGAGGTTAGTGCTGCTTGGTTAACCACTAATGTTCCGGCTAACTGGGATCACATACATAAAGTTTATAGGGTAGACAGACAGAACCACATGCTGGGCATGCGGTTCACATTGAGCTGCGCAACCAGAGCTAACGCGGTTTGTTTTAAACTCCTTCCTTGATGCAGAGTTCTCCAAAGAAACATAATTCCTCACAGGAGGTTGATGTACATATCCATACAGGATATGTACATCTCTTGAGGCTCTTGAGGCCTTGATCTGATCCCTGATATATATGCTTCCCATCAGCTTGTGTCGAGTTTGAGTGAAAGAGGCGTGCGCAATCCACACTGAGATAAACTTTAGACATTCAGCTGCTGCAACGCGCAGAGGCGCCAACGGTGGGATTGGCCTGCTCTGCCAGCTTTAAATGCATAAACTATAAACTTATCTTCTATAAACTTATCTTTTAGGAATAAATCTGCTTTGCCAATGAAACATTTAGAGCAAAAGAGACGCTTGCAATCTGGCTTTAAAAAAAAAAGAAGCGGTTATTATTATTAGTTTTTTAATTATTATTTTCCTAAAAACAAAAACAAGCAAGGGTGCTAGTGAAGCATGGCTTGCTGCCAGGCTTATAATACACTGGTGGAAACCCTGGATGGTATGCAGGGCTGAATGAGTTTCAGTCAGGTTTTGTAGCTCCTCATAGCACTTGGTCACCAATATTCTCTTGGCTTCAGATTATGGACTTCTCTTTTCTGGTTTTGCTAGATCTCAGTGTTGCTTTTGACACACTTGACCACAATATTCTCTTAGAATGGCTTGAACATGACAGTATCAAGGAAACAGCACTAGCCTTTCATTTAAATTCTGCAGGACATTGGCTCTTGAGGTCTTCCCATCAGAATGGGAAGCATATATATCAGGGATCAGATCAAGACCTCATGAGATAAAATTCCGCTGTTATGCTTAGGATATTCAGCTCTATATATCCATAAACCAGCTATTTAAATTTTGTGTTAATCACGTGTCTTTCATCTCTGGAATATGTTTAAAATGATCCTGTAAGAAATATCCTGTGTAGGAGTGATGCTGAAAAACTACTTCTTGCATTTGTTATTTCAAGGCTGTAATTCTTTACTATCAGGAAGTCTACAGAGAACAGCTGATCCAAAAACCTGCAGATTTCTTATGAAAATTAAAAAGAGGGATCATGTTTTTCCTCTTTTAGCTTCATTGGTTCTCTGGTAAATCCAGAATAAAATTTAAGATTTTACTTCTTATAGTAAAAGCCATCTGAGTAATGAGGAGCATCTCAGAAAATTTTAGAAACATGAAGGACAATGCACTTGAGTGCTGCAAATTATTTTATCAGTTTACTTGTGGGCATTGTAGTGGTCTTTGAAATCTACATTTTTAAAACTTTCAGCATCATGGATCAAAATTAGAATCACTTATATTGCCGTTGCCAATAAACAAGTTCACAGGCTAGTAAATTGTTTTAATGTATTGATGCAAAACAAATAATGAAATAAAACGTGAATATGAAAAAGAAAAATATGTATGCATGTGGAGAGTAGCAGATGGATAAAGTGACTGTGTTAATTAACTATTATTTATAAATCTAATGGCTGAGAGTAAGAAACCGTTCTTGTGGTATGAAGTTCTGGTCTGGCTGGACCGTAGTCTTCTACCTGAGGGTCTTCTACCGTAGTCTTCTACCTGAGGAGAGAAGGAACCTAGAACACAGCCTGTTTAACCTCCTCCGCAATCCAACCTGCATGACCTAAAGTCCTGGAGGAGTACAGGATCTGTAAAGGTCAGAGGTGGTAGCTGATCACCTTCTCAGAAGTGCACATGACGCGTAGTAATCCATGTTTCTTCCTCGTTGTGTCATAAATTGTGGTTTGTAGTGATGAGGATAAAGCGGTGGGACCCAGATATGAGTAGAAAATGGTTGGTTTAATGATCAGGTAATACGGAGAACAACGGGGAAGAACAACAGATAATCCAACAAGGAACAGGAGGTACAGGTGAACTTAAATACACCCAGGGAAAAATAAGGGAACAAGGGACAGATGAGAACAATAAGGGGCTAGACACGGCAGCACAGGGACTAATTTAACTAACACACACAAAAACCCACATCCTTGCAGGTTGTGGACTGAGTGTACCATGTGGTGATGGAGTAGGTGAGGATGGATTCAATGATGATTGTATAAAACTGCACTTAATGCTAAAGTTTTTTTTTTGTTGAAATTCAAGTTTATATGGCAATTTACATTTAAATTTAATGTAGCCTCGATTCGATGTCGGTGTGAACAGTTTATTACTCTGACAGAAGTGCATTCACAGAAGAGACGACATCACATGCAGCATGCTGTGGCATAAGAAAGACAGAACATGCCCCCCTTCACCTTATTTAGTCCCACTGGATTATCAGTTTCTGAAATTGTATTCCTTGTCTTAGATTTTTTAAAAATAGGCCGGCAATGGAAAACATTGGCCAGAGTGATTTTGACACATCTGACACACTTCCACATAAACTTTGAATGTAAACCAGACTAGCATACACACCCATCGAACTTTGCGTTTTTGATGCGCTTAACACGTTTAGTGTGAGCGCACCATTACAGTAAAGTCTTCCTCTGGTTGCCTTGGGTTCACTTTTTGTCACCACCTGCAGAATAACAGCAGATTGCTTAGCTGTGACATGTTCTTTCATTGTTAACCTGTCAAAATGAGCTTTACAACACATATAGTTTGGACTATGGAGTAGCGCATAGGTGAATTATCAGAAAAAACTACTTTAACAAGTAAACTACAGCTATGAATTCTGAAGGCATTGGTTCATATGGCAGATTCAAATTCTGTTGCTTGTCTGCAGAAAACATCTTATCCAGAGTAAGTCACCTTGACAACAGAGCCAGCTGTTACGTTAAAAACTTGTCTGACTCTCATGTTGTGCCTACTTGGTTCATCATCCCCCCAAAGGAACTGTTATGAAGCTCCTTCCTTCTAATTGAAATGGATCGAACGATTACATAATACCCCCGTTTAATCTTTCCCTCCCCTACTTCTTTTTCCTGTCACTATCTCTAAATGATAGCAGCAGATTGAACGTGTGGTACAAATCTGCTACAGGGACGTTTGTGGTAGTAATCCATTTGCTTTTTCTTCAGCGCAGCTTCTGTGCCATTTGTACTTTTCAGTTTTAACCTCCTCACATTACTCGTTTAGTAAATGCACTTCAACTAAAACATTGGAGTTGTATTTTTAGGGAGCTTGAGAAACAGATTGACATAAGGGATTCATAATGGATGTTTTACCAAACACCTGCCCCAGAGAGCTTTGAAGGCTGAATGACAAGAGATTTGAAGGGCAGAGACTTGGCAGATCATTCTAATGAAATGGCTTGTTGGTTCAACATTATGCTGCAAGGAGTACTTGGTATAGAATCTGTGTTTAAAGTGTTTCTCCCTCCTTCCTCTGCTTCCTATTGCTCTGTTACACCAGAGTGGAAGCTTTTCTGTTACAGTGAAGAGACGGCAGGATTTATGAGATCTCTAAGAGATGAACGTGTAGATATTCAAATCGGCTAAGGAATCCTGATTCAGAGTGAGGTTGAAGACAATGCTTTGGTCCAATGACATAACTGGTACACAACTTTATATGAAACCTAAAATAGATGCTTATGTTCCAATTTTGACGTGTAGATGTTTTGAAAGTTTTTAATTGTACCTTCATTATTTGCTTGTTGTTCCACTATATAATTTGAAGCAATCTGCTGGGTTTCTTTAGATAAAACAAACTAATTGGACTAATTAATTTGAGCATACTGTACTGTTTGATAACTAGGATCAATAGGAATATGTGTATAATTAAAATGAAATTATTTTTTGTAAAGTGCCTGGAGACATTTGTTTGTGAATTGGTCCTTTTTTATTAAGTCAATATAGTTTTCTATTAAAATGTCATTAATTGCAACTAATTAATTAAGGACCCTGCAATTAACTCTTTTAAACATATTAAAGGAGTCCCACCACTAATGTTTTACGTGGAGTTTTTGGGCTCTCTTGTTGTAGTTAACATTTAAAATAGTTTAGCTAACTTTGAATTTATATGTGAAATCCATGTGCCTATCTTTCTCCATGGATATGTCTGTCACTCTGTTGTTAGAATCATCCTTGTTTGCATTCATTTTTTAAAATGTCTGCTTCATTGGATCATCTTCAGGATGATCCTGGAGATCATCCATTGCCAGCTGAAACATAATTGCCCATGCAGTAATTATCCAATAGGAGGCTCGTACCTATTTCCTTACTTAAATCCAGGTGGTGACCTTCTTTTTGGCCAGGGAATGTAATGTCCCCAATAAGAGGCTACATTTAGATGTAATATTGCACCTGTTGTGGCTTTATTGTCGGTTCTAATCTATGTGGAAAGGTATTACAAAGCTGATGGCTTTGCAGTGATTGGATCAAACAATGTATCAATAAAATTGAGGGGGTTTTTTATCAGGCCCTCAGTATGTTGTCTCTGTACTGGTTTGTATGGTACATCAAACCTTCCACCCACTTCCATTCCATTCCAATATTGTGCTATCCCAGTGGCAAAGCCTCCTTACCTCTGGTCTAATCTGTGGCCACGGCTGAGTGCACAGCTGATAGTTTTCATAATAGATGTTAATCTCTGCTGTTTACTCGCCCCCGCACCTCCCTGT
Organism: Poecilia reticulata; assembly: GCF_904066995.2. Lineage (NCBI taxonomy): Eukaryota > Metazoa > Chordata > Actinopteri > Cyprinodontiformes > Poeciliidae > Poecilia > Poecilia reticulata. The sequence goes on from NC_088847.1 coordinate 96,841, forward strand.
GCTCTTTTACAGAACCTGTCTTGTGCTACATGGTCCATCTTCCAATTTACCTTTTGGTCTTCATAAGGCATTATTCAAAAACCTAAAAAACCAGAAGTTAATTTACATTAATGAACAACTTGAACTTGTTTTGCAATAAAAGAGTAAAATTTTCACCCTAGTTACCCATGCATGCAAACCACCTCACTGAGTGGTATGTGGATGCTGGTCATGTACCACAGTGTGATGCTGAATTTGGATTGGTAAAATCCCGGATTAGAGCATTTATAATCTGGCTGCTGTGGCAATGTGGGACCCTGCAGCTCATCAAAAATACCAATCCCATCACCACTAGAAACGTGTGGGGGGAAAGGGGTTCTGCTGTGGACATATGTTGAGACAAACTAGTTAACAGCACTATACGTAGCAGTAGAGGTGTCACTTTGACTCTATTCTGGGGGGGTTTCAATATTTTCTCATGTTTTCCATGTGATGCCTGCCGCCTACCCTACATTAATGCAATCTGTGCTTATTTGTGAAATGGCTTAGTAATTTTGCTCATTATTATAGGCCATCTGGGTATCTGGAAGATCTGAACAAACAAAGTTCAGTGAGAATTTGCATAAAACTGGTCTGATGTTGGGTTCTAACAGTGGCAGAACAGTTGATGATGATGGTGATGATGATGATATGATGCATAATAAAAGTGGAAAAGATAACCCAAAAGTGCTTAGTTGAAGTGAAAACTATTAGGAAATATGTCTGCCTTGCAGTCTTTCAGTAAAAATTTTATTTTGGAGTCTTCTTTACTTAGTTCTGCATTTTGGGGGCATTTGTCCATTTTTGGTTTTGCATTAAATACATACAGCTGTCTAAATTCCAACTGAAGGCACATAGTCTTTCTGTTTGGTAAATTTAACAATGACTGATGGAAAGGCTGAAGTCCATGACAGTTGTGACACCAGAGCAGCCTCTGACAGTCATAATAGTCTGTTGGGCTTAATGGATGAACAGTAATCAGCTGGCTAGAAACTGACAAATTCTCTTTTTCCAAACAGTGAAGTCATCAGTAAGCTCAGTATGGAAGTTCTTTCAAGAAAACTTGAAGATAGCAATTTTCAGTAAGGGTGAGTTCTGTTTGAAAATGAAGTCAGCGGTAATACAGCTGTAAGACAAAAAAAAAAAGAACTCCCCACATATCAGCAAATTGGTGGATATCTGATGCGTTTCCTCATCTGTAATTGTAACGTTAAGCTCTGATTTCCATTTTTCTTTTATAAACTTAGTTGATCGCTTACTCATTATCAATTTTGACATAAAGTAAGTATGATTTTAATTTTTATTCCATTGAATGAATTAATCACAGTTTTAATCACACCACTCATTTCCACAGAGGGATCCCATCAGATTTCTATGTCATGAGTCTACAAGTTTTCTGAAAACTCTCCAGCTCCCTGTTCTTCTGTAGAGTATACCATGCTGTGACCCCCTTGTTTACTCATTGTTTGAATCCTTAATCTTATATTGTTGGCTTAAAATCGCTATCATACACTCTAAAAAGTGTTTTTGGGCTGCAGTTCATAAGTCCATAGACTTATTTGCATTAATTTCACTTAATTCTTTTGCTTTTGCTATGACAACTTACTTTTTTGTGTTTATTTAACTCAAAACTTACAAATCTTAACCTAAAGGAACTTTTCACTTTGACTTTACATGAAATAATTAAGTTTGATACCACATTTGTATCCCTCGTCTAACACAATGACTCAAGCTAACCAGGGACAGATTCCCTGGTTCAACTCATTTCTTTTTAGAGTGTATGCTACCCATCTGAGCACTTTTATGTCCTTTATTCTGTTTTAGTATTTTCAACCATAGTTCCAGTGTAAATGCTCTAATTGGATCCATGTACTTTTTAATCTTCTCATATCTATCTTAGTCTCAAATAACATACTGAAATTGGGATTCTCCATACTTGCGTGTAATCTGCTTTGTCCCAACATATAACTTGTCTGAGCTGAGTTGCATATAAGTACTCCCTTAATTTTGGGAGATCCATACCCTCTTTGTCTTTCGATAGCTGGAGAGTTTCATATCTAACTCTAGGCTTTTTGACACCCAAATTAATATCTTGTATTATCTTGTCCCAGGTCTGGAACAAATACAGAAGTCTTGGCTGCACATTAATTTTGATAGTTTAAATTATTAAGGTCAGATCTAGAATTAGAGTAGATGTTTTTTTTTGGCTTATTTTATCATAATTTGCTTTGTAAAATGTAGATAACCCTTCAGTGATGTTAACTCCCAGGGAATCATATTCCATTTGATTGGAAACAATTCCTGAATTTCTTTTGATGGAATATTATTGTGTTAAAAGGTGTGTTTTGGTTTAATTTTGTATTTCCTCAATGAAGAGAGCAAACAGTGTAGGTGATAGACAGTGCCCCTGTCTGGTTGATCTCTGTCAACTGAATTTGTCAGGCTTCCATTTATGTTGATTCTCGCTATGGGATGGTGGTATAATGTCTTTCTACTGTTACGTCCACCAGGCTCTTTTGATGGGGTAACATTAAAGGAGACTACACAAGGATTTTCTGATTTCAAGAAAAATAATTTCATTAAATTACACTAAAGAAATAAAACCTGAAAAGGGAATACCTGAAATGAGAAACCAAATTAGATTAATGCAAAACCCATAAATAACCAAAAATAAGCAAAGCCAAACAACGCTAACAAAAACCAACTAGAAGATATGATACAAACCAAATCAAACAAGGTTCTGAGGAGAGAGAGGGAAAAGCCTTCCTCTATGCTGCATGCATTGCAGCTTTAAAGCAGCAAATCAGCAATCAGCGCAAAACACAAGACTTGCAAAAGTTCTGTCTCCAGAACCCTGCAAGAAAAAAGGTCAGAGACCCAATGCAGCCATAAGACCTCCCCCCTTTAAACAGAGGGCCCTAGCTTGGACCTCTGTAGCCATTAAGCTTGTTAGTCTGGTACATCAATGAAACAAGACAGTGCATCAGGCAGCACGTTTTCAGTTCCTTGAATGTGCCGAATCTCAAGGTTGTAAGGTTGCAGGAATAAGACCCATCACATCAACCGCTGATATGGACTCTGTAAGGAGTGCGGAAAGGTCAAGGGGTTATGGTCTGAATACATCACAACAGGAAAAGCAACCCTGCCCACATACACAGCAAAATGTTGTGGTGCCCAAATAAGAGCCATGGCCTCTTTCTCAATGGTCGAATAATTAAGTTGGTGTTGACTGAATTTCTTTAAAAAGAAACATATTGGATGGTCAACACCTTCTTCATCAGTCTGCAACAAAATGGCTCCTGCACTCACTTGACTTGTGTCAACCTGTACTTGGAATGGTTGATTTAATCTTGGAGCAGACAAAATAGGCACAGTGCTTAAGAGAAGCTTGACATTTTCAAACGCCTTCTGACAGGCCAAGAACCACTTAAACTGGACTTTAGCCTTTGATAGGTCAGTTAATGGAGCCACTTCAGTAGAAAAATTCTCACAAAAGTTTCTATAGTAACCCACAGTCCCCAGAAACCTCATCAATTTCTTTTTTGAAGTAGAAGGTGGAAAGCTATCAATGGTTTGGACTTTAGCCCTTACTGGTTTCACTTGTCCTTGCCCAACAACCTTTCCCAAATAAGTCGCTGTAGCTATTTCAAACTCACATTTTGCAAAGTCTACAGTTAGATGAACATCCTGAAGACGCTGAAACAGTTGTCGGATGCGTAGCATGTGTTCAGTCCATGTGTCACTGAAGACCACTATATCATCCAAGTAGACCACACAACCTTCCAGCCCGTCAACACTTGGTTCATCAACCGCTGGACAGTGGCAGGTGCATTTCTGAGGCCAAAACTCATTACAGTGCAAGAGTATAATCCAGATGGTACAATAAAGGAAGACATCTCTTGGGCTCGAGCAGACAAAGGTACTTGTTAGTAACCTTTGAGCAAATCGAATTTACTCACATACTTAGCAGTTCCAACACAATCAACACAGTCTTCCATCTGAGGAAGTGGGTAGGAGTCAGGTTTTGTAATGCTGTTCAGTCTCCTGTTATTAGTACAGAATCTGTAAGTACCATCAGGTTTTTTAACCAACTAACATGGTGAGCCCCAACTGGAACAAAATGATTTAGCCAGGCCATTCTCCAGCAAATGCTGAACTTCTGACTCCAAAAACATACTTTTCTCTGGAGGAACACAATAGAAATGCTGATACAAGGGCTGTGCAATTTCCACATCTATATCATGCTCAATTAAGTTAGTACATGTTGGGATATCACTGAACAATGCATGAAAATCCAAAATGGACTGCTTCAGCTGCTCACTTCTTTATGCAAACAAATGGCTCAGTAATAGTTGCAAATTAGACAACATCTCAAAATTCTTCAGTCTTGCCTGGAACACAGCATCATCTGGAGTCTGCACATCCTCAGCTAAACTTGTTGTGAAGGTCAAATCCACCTTCACAGAATGGGCAACTGCCTTTACTTCTTTCTCTTCCAGAGTTAGACAGAAATAGGGCTTCAGTAAATTTACATAACAAAGCTGCGTTAGTCACTTATGGTCTGGGGTAGAAACCATGTAATCTTGTGCTAACCTAGGCATGTCACAATAAACAATAAATCAATGGTGAGCCCACTTCCAATGGGCTCACCACCTGTCGGAGGGGCCAAAGGGGTCGGGTGCAATGTGTTACGGGCGGCAGCCGATTGAGGGGACCCTGGCAGTCTGATCCTCGGCTGCAGAAGCTGGCTCTTGGGACATGGAACGTCACATCTCTGGTAGTGAAGGAGCTGGAGCTAGTGTGTGAGGCTGAGAGGTTCTGGCTAGAAATAGTCGACCTCACCTCGACACATGGCTCTGGTTCTGGAATTAGTATCCTTGAGAGTATCCTCTCTGTGTGTCGTGTCTGGTTTCCGTTCTTCCCTCTTTGCTCGCTGCCTCTCTGCTGCCACGGTGTCTCCTCCTGGCTCAGCAGTGTAGCCCCTTTCCTTCATGTCCTGCGCTGCTGTTCTGGCACTTTTGTATGTCTTTGTTTCGTTATCCCAGTGTATCCGGATTTTAGCAAGAGGTGTCTGGAAAAGTATTCCTTTCTCCTTCAATCCCATTTTTAATACTCACATATGCCTTTTGTTTCAGAACAGTTTCTGTTGGTTAATCATAATCAAAGTAGATTTGTTTGCTCTTTCCCTGAATCTTTTTCTGCCAGGCTTTCTTCGAGATTGTTTCTTTCATCTCTAATTGTAGGAAGGTGACCACGATTGATCTGGTTGCCTTTCTTAGGCTTGGTTTCTGGGTGAGGTCTCGGTGGCTCTTTAAATCTGGAGATTGGCCCCAACTGAAAGCTCGAGTTCCTTTTTTTAAAAAGTTTTTCCAGATATCTAGCTGTGGAGCTCCCCTCCACATCCGCTGGTAGACTGAAGACTTGGATATTGTTTCTCCTTGATCTCCTTTTGAGGTTGGTTAGTTTTTCTCGCATTCACTGTGTTTGCTCCAACATCTTTGTTAGTACCTCATTATTGTCCATCTTTCACACCTCCACCTCAACTATGTATGTCTGGGCTTTGCTGATGTTCATTTGCTGTGCCTGTAGCTATTGGTTGTTCTGACAGTTAAGTCTATTTCTTGTCTGAGATTTATTTCTTTCTTCATTTCTTTCTTCAGCTCGTCCTTAAGTACGATTATCTCCAGGCATAGCGATTTTTAAAGGGCTCTAATATGTCCTCTAATAGTAACAAGCCCATTTGGCAGCGTCTCCATGCAATAGTGTTCTTCCATTTTCTTGTCTCTTGCTTTTTATAAAAAAAAAAAATCTTCTCTTGTTTATCCCACTCATGCTTTAGTTTTGTCTATTGAGTTACTATTTCATTGTGGGTATTCTTTTACCTGATCTATAAAAGTCAACAACACAGAAAAAGAGTCACTAGAATTATCACAGTTGAAGGGAAGTCCCATGCTTACGTAACTGGTGGATATTAAAAAGCAATGTGTCTATTTGTTTCTTTTTTCCTGGATTTTGCGAAAGTCTCAACGGTCATTTTATTTTATTTGACCCTTGAATAAAGTAATGATAGAATGCATTCTGTGTTATTCTTGATTAATTTTTAATTGGAACAGTGTCTCATAGCAAAATAAGATTATTTAATAAATCTCCTTACACCCACTTTGCTGGAATATTTCAAAAAATTTGCCCTATGGTGAGGTTTAGCTACCAGAGGGGAATTTGTTAAACTTTTAGCTGCTTCTGCATACTTCTTAATAATTCCCTCTCTACCTTCCGGAAGGCAATTTTTTTTCTTAGCAACTCCTTCAGGTCACCAGTGGTAAAGCAGGGTTACCCCCAGTGTTTCATAAACCTGATGGACCACCAGGCTAAGCATTGTTTATTTATTTATTATAAGATTTTTTTTATATGCACTGTTTGTAACAGTGATAGCAAAGATGGGTTAAATAATCTTTTTGGTGAAACGGTTGGAAGCACAATGGCAACAATATAGTCAGTATGTGAACACACAAGGAGACTGAGGTCAGGTGATTTTTATTCGCTGGAACTCTGTAACCACAGACTTTTACTGGTTTACACACTAACAACTTCAGTGAACAAACTAACAAGTAAGAGCCAAACATTTTCGGATACATGAAACAACTGAAGTGCAAAATTGTAATAATTATTTTTCATTGTATTTTTTATGGTTGTTTTTTTAAAGAATTTATAGCTGGTGTTTAGGTATCAGAATGTCTTCCAATAACACATAATAACATAGTTATTATTTCCTGTCAACTTTCAAAGTTTTTTTTACCTGGAAAACATGGGTAGATTTATTTCATAAGATTATTTAATAATTCCACTGGATGACTCACATAGCGCCCATCACTGGGCTTAGAAAGTTCTCAGGTAAATCCTAATAAAAACGTTGTTGTTAGGGAAACATTTAACTGTTCTGATGGGGATGATCTTGTTCTCATAGAGGTTTATATCACCTGTCACACTTTTAGTCCATTTTGTTGGCACAGAGCCTCCCAGTCTGTACCATCATGATAACCCCGCAGGCCTTCTTCAATGTCCTTTAAACATTGTTTCACGGTTATTTAGTCACAGTTTACCTCTGAACAACAGGTTTACAGCCTGAGCAGAAAAAAAACAAGGCTGTGATCTTATTTGCCAAGAGAAGCTCATGCCTTGGAGAAGTTTGGATTGCTGAAATTTTAATTAAACAAATAGTGTTTTGTTTTCCTTGGCAGAACAGCTGACAAACTGTTGAAAAGTTGGAAAGCATGGCATGATCAAGATCACCAGAACCACCACAAACAAACTGACGTGTTGTGTTAGCAACAACGCAGCCGATGGCATCACATGCATAGTCAGCAACTGCTGTAAGCGGTTGCTGAAATAACACAGCTGAACCACTGCCCATATTATTGGCAAGTAATATGGACAAAACTTGCTATAGTTCAATATCCAGGCTACATAGATGACATTTTACTTGGATTACACAGTCTGTTATTGACAAGCACAATAACTTGTGTTTTCTGCTGATGCTGTCAGATTAAGAGGTCAGGCCTTTCGCAGGAATGGTGAGACATCTGGTAATTCATCCAGGCATGAAAAATCTGTTTCCATGGTAACAGTTTTCAAGTTTCTATAATTCATGTTTTTATTTTTCATTTTAGTTCTTGTTCATAGTGCTGCAGAAACCTCTAAGTGAGATTTACTGAGTTTAATACTAATTCTAGCAAACCTCTGAATGTTTCTCAGCGGGAAGACTTTAAATCCCAGATTTTAAGCTTGATTGGATGTTGAACTGCTGCATCATATTACTTTATACCTCTGTGGGTTGCAACTCCTTCCGTGTCTCAGTTCAGCTAATATTAGAACTAGGTATTGCCTGATGTTTTTGTGTTAAGGTAAATGCAGAACAAACCAGACTGCCTCTTTTGGGACATAATTCATTGTGTTTTCTGTTAGGGTAAGGGTTGTGGGCTAATCCCAGCTTTATTTATCGAGGCAGAATTTTAACAACATTATGATGTTTTTTCATGTCAGAAAAGCACAGCATTTGTTCTCATAGTATAGTATAATATAAGGACATTGGGTTGTATCTAACATCTCTCCCTCATCTCTTAGCCAGCAAGCCATATGGGCCGTACAGATTAAAAGGCATTTGTTGTCTGCGCCTGCCCCGTCTGGTGGATTACCCACTGGGCTGGGTGTGTTTGTGTGTTGGATGTAAGGAAAGACGAAGGGCTGTATTGGCAAACTAATGAGTAAAAAAAGGATAGAAACATTCTTGTTCACACTGCGTGTTGAAGAACTGCATGACCTCTGAGTTAAATGTGAAGTTTGGCCTTTAAACAGCATATATTATACTGGCTGCTTTATCTGAATGAAGATATTTATCAAAGAGGGTTCTTGCGAGATTGGCTTGGACATTAATGAAATTACATGGATTGGAAGTGAATGAAATTGAAAAGGGTTGTGACTTGTCAGAACTGGTTAATCTGGCTATATATTAAATGTGATAGAGGATTAAGGGTTTTGTGAGTGGTCCACTTGATTCTCATCTCCCTTCAATGCTCCATCTGGGATTTTTCCCATTGAGCTAGATTTCTTTGTTTGATTTCCTTGTTTGAACAGGACCAATCAGCGAACAGAAGGAGATGTGAAGGATTACTTTGGTTTTCTGCATTATTTTAGGATTCCAGTCTGGCTAAATAGGGTAGTAGTGTGGTAATGGCAGTGGCCCATTTACTTGGTTTGGCGAGATGATTTTGCTGCAGAGCACTGTGAACAGTTTGAAGAAGGATTTGGTGGAATTAAAGGAAAAATGCGAGGATATGGAAAGAAATGATTAGGTGCAACATCAGAATCCTTAGTGTCCCCGAAACAACTTGCTCCAGTTCTGCAGCAGTGATTGCTAAGTTATTAGCCAAGGTGCAGGGTTTCCCTCCCAAAACTTGCTAAGCCCGGTGGTGGAGGTGCTGAGGCGATCCACTGGCGGCCCACGTGTTTTCGTATTAAAGATGCTAAATAGAGAGGAAAAGTTCAAATATTGCTGGGTAATTAAATGTTACGGGAAAACATCTCCAGTGAAAGGCTATCTAAACCCACAACTAGTCTTAAAAACAACAAATCAAAAAATACAGTGAAAATTAATATCAATTATTTGCACTTCTGTTTAATCCAAATTAAGTCAGGGCTCCAGGGGCCCATAAATGCTAATATTTTAACACAGACCACAGATACATAAATGTAACATTTGTTTGAGATTATCAATGCTGCTAAATTTCATTTAATGTTTTCAGCATACAGGCTGCGCAGTTGGTAGAGCTGTTGCCTTGCAGCAAGAAGGTTCTAGGTTCGATTCCCGGCCTGGGGTCTTTCTGCATGGAGTTTACATGTTCTCCCTGTGCATGCATGTGTAACTGGTACCAGGGTTCCGGACCCGTTCACAGCAGCAGATGAAGCTGAAAAACAGCATGTAAATGAGCACATGGGAGACGCAGTCTGTGTTACTCCAATTTCTCTCAGCTTATTTATTGAACAAACCATCTCATTTTACTATCAATACATCCTAATTTATAGTTCAGTAATTTACTGTATATATAGTCTATGTGGACATATCCATCCATCCTCTTCAGTAGGGAGGCCCAGACTTCCCTCCCCTGCCACTTCTTCCAGCTCCTCCGGGGGAATCCCAAGGCGTTCCCAGGCCAGCCGAGAGACGTAATCCCTCCAGCGTGTCCTGGGTCTTCCCCGAGGCCTCCTCCCGGTGGGACGTGCCCGAAACAAGTGAAGCCAACAGAACCACATCATCCGCAAAAAGCAGAGATCCGATCCTAAGGCCACCAAAACGGATCCCCTCAACACCTCGACTGCACCTAGAAATTCTGTCCATAAAAGTAATGAACAGAATCGGTGACAAAGGGCAGCCTTGGCGGAGTCCAACTCTCACCGGAAACGAGCCCGACTTACTGCCGGCAATGCGGACCAGACTCTGACACCGGTCATACAGGGACCTGACAGCCCGTATCAAAGGGCCCGGTACCCCATACTCCCGGAGTACCCCCCACAGGGCCCCCCGAGGGACACGGTCGAACGCCTTCTCCAAGTCCACAAAACACATGTAGACTGGTTGGGCGAACTCCCATGCACCCTCCAGGACCCCGCTGAGGGTGTAGAGCTGGTCCAGTGTTCCACGACCAGGACGAAAACCACACTGCTCTTCCTGAATCCGAGGTTCGACTATCCGACGGACCCTCCTCTCCAGGACCCCTGAATAGACCTTACCAGGGAGGCTTAAGAGTGTGACCCCCCTGTAATTGGAGCACACCCTCCGGTCCCCCTTTTTAAACAGGGGGACCACCACCCCAGTCTGCCAATCCAGGGGAACTGCCCCTGATGTCCATGCGATATTGCAGAGTCGCGTGAGCCAACACAACCCTGCAACATCCAGAGCCTTAAGGAACTCCGGGCGGATCTCATCCACCCCCGGGGCCCTGCCACCGAGGAGCTTTTTGACCACCTCGGCGACCTCGTCCCCAGAGACTGGAGAGCCCAACCCAGAGTCCCCAGGCTCAGCTTCCTCATCAGAAGGCATGTTGGTGGGATTGAGGAGGTCTTCAAAGTTTTCCACCCACCGGCCCACAACGTCCCAAGTTGAGGTCAGCAGCACACCATCCCCACTATAAACAATGATAAATATAATAATGTTTATAATATTCAGTAATTATTTTTATCTGTCACTGGAGATCATATTCTTGACTCGCATGTCAGATTTGGCAAATGTTTTATGCCGGATGCCCTTGCTGGGTGGAGAAAACTGTCAGGTGTGATGTGTAACAAAAGAGTATCAGCAAGAATGAAGGGAAAGGTGTACAAGACAGTAGTGAGATCAGCAATGCTGTTCGGTTTAGAGACACTGGCAATGACAAAGAGGCAGGAGGCAGAGCTGGAGGTAGCAGAGATTAAAATGTTGAGGTACTCTTTGGGAGTGACAAGGATGGATAAGATCAGAAATACATCAGAGGAACAACTCATGTCAGACGTGTAGGAGATAAAGTCCGAGATGCCAGATTGAAATGGTTTGGACATGTACAGAGGAGAGACACTGAATACATCGGTAGAAGGATGCTGAGGATGGACCTGCCAGGAAAGAGACATAGAGGAAGAGCAAAGAGAAGATTTATGGATGGAGTGAAAGAGGACATGAAGGTAGTTGGTGTGAGAGAAGAAGATGCAGAAGACAGGGTTACCTGGAGACGGATGACTCACTGTGGTGACCCCTAAAGGGAAAAAGCCGAAAGGAAAAGAAGAAGATTTTTATCTGTCACTAGCAGCACATTCAACAGTTGAATTTACAGTGGACACAGTGAGTGTTGGAGCAATGTTTGGAATGGGATCCAGGCCTTGAGCTACTCAGCCCTTGTGCCTCTTCTCCAACATCATCTCCTGTCCCCGGGCAGCCTTCCTGGTGCATCTCCCAGAGGTGTAGAGATGCCATCTGTGGTGGAGAGGAAGTGCTGAGTGCAACATCCACCTTGTTGCAACATCACCAACACTCCGGAGGTGGGAGTCCTGTGTCTGGCCAGGAGCATCTGAATAACCTGCGTGCTCTAGTTGAATTTCCAGATGAAGGTGAAGACGGCAGGCTGCATACAGACAGTTTATGTCTTAGCATTGTGGAACTCTGGGTTCTCGTCACAGAGCAGTCATCCCAAGATGGTGTATTTGGACAATCTATATTATCAGCTATATTTTTTCCAAGAATATAGCTGCAATGTTGTGTGCTTTTAAAAATTGTAATTCTTTCTTTTGGCATATGAATATTTTGCTTGTTCTAAATATTTCCAATACATTTGTTGTAAATACTTATCAATAAAGGGTTTAAAAATATTTTTAATTGCTAATTTTTGAGAACAAAAGGACAGTTTTACCACACAAATTACTGAAGATACTGTTGGAATAATAAACAGTAACTTGATGAAAATCTCTGGGTCTATATTAGTCATACAATGTCAAGGAATCTCACTAAGCCATGGATTAATATCTTTAAAATGTTTTACTTTGGAAATCCGTAAAATAAGTCACATTTTGTTGCAAAGTACTCCTGTGGAAGTAAATAGGTGAACATTTTAGTTATGATGACAGATGATTCCTTCAAGTCCCTCTGTGTCTGCTGCACTGTCTGACCTGTTGAAAGAGCATAAATAGACATTTTGATTCACAATCCTGTGGAGGAAGAAAACATGTATGTTTAAAAATAATTATGCTCAAAAATAGAATTCTGTCTTGCCCAACGAGGCCTACCTTTTTAATTACAATTAATTTCTAGTTTCATTGGGAAGGTAACAGGTAGCAGTGACGGTTTGATACAAATATTTACTTCTTACAGTCACGAGACTATCCTGCAGTCTTCAGTCTTCACTGATTTGTGTCTCCAACAGCTCCTGTGTGGTGGGAGTTGGCACACCAGACAGCTCACCATGCCGGAATTGAAGAGACCAGAATGCCAAATTTCATACCCTATATATTATACAGTATTGAAGTATTTGGGTCTCATACTTTTGCAGATTTAGGCTATCTGTGGTGCCACCTCCCTCTGGGTTGGCTGGCTGCTATGTGGACCACCCTCTCTCCCTTCTCTCTACATGCACAGTTTGGCCTGTGGGTGTAAAAATAGCCAGTCACATAGTTGGTGGGGAATGGGGGAGGGGAAGGTAGAGGTTGTTAGTCAATTGTCAGAGTAGGAATCAACATCAAGGAAAAGCTTGCACTGCTGGCTGTACAGTGTCATTTGACTTGATTCCAGTTAGGTGGTACATCAGGGAAAGGCAAGCTGAGTTCTGCTAAGACTGAGGGGTTTACCCCCTGGATGGCAACTTGTAGGTCTTTAAGGGAGAGGCAGGGAAAGTGAGTGGATAATCCGAATGATTAAATGCACTCTCATAGATTCTTCTACTTTTGGTTGGGAAAGATCTGAATGTCGTACACCATGGGTAACGCAGCCATGTGTAAGGTGTGTGGTACAGACAAGGGCCTAAGAACTGCTGGGAACCAGTTCAACCTGGACAAGAACACTTTGCCAGAATACTACTGCCCTGAACATGTTCCTGTGCAGCCTTCACTAATGCTGGTAAGAGCTTGCATTAACAAGTGCAGCACAGAGAAATGCATGTTTGGGGTATTTTAAGACATTTGTGCAGACAACATTTCAACAGTTTTTTTCTGCTTTGAACACTTAGAAGTTACTGTCAGCTCTTCTTTTTAAATGTTAATGCTATTTTTACTTTGCCTGCTTGCAATCTTTCATTTCTCATAAAAGCCCCTGTGGTCTTCAGCCCTTTGATGAAAACACTAACAATAACATCTAGAATATCTACAGTACACTCATCTATTGTCTTGTGCTCATCGAACCTCACAGACAGAGCAGCAGTTATTAAAGCCATTGCCAGAAGTGTTTGTTCCAGCCTTGGTGTGTAAAAGTGTGTATGGGTTGGGGTGGGTAGTTTCATCTCACTTTGAAAGTCAATATGAAATTCTACAGCAACATGCGGACTCCAAATGCTGCTGTTTGTTGACTGTTTGTGCTATGGAGCTTAATCTCAATATTTACAAATGCACAAATAGACAGAACAACATTTTTACTTGTATTTTTGATGTAAAAACACAAATAAATCTGATTTACAAGCTGCTTCTGGCCTGTGGGCTTCACTGCATTTGTGTGACTTTTGAGACTCCCCGATCCAGAAATGTCTTTTATTTAACAGGTAATGATCAGTAGCCAATCAGATAGCTTCCTTGTTTCACCTCATCATATGAACAGACCCCACGTTGGAGAAACTTACCCAATCACATTAACCCATTCCAACCGTGTTGTAGCCATGTGATGCATCCTGATGTGTGGAGGTCCATCATGGAGGAAAGGCTGCTCCCCACAGTCCTCTGTACAGCCTTAACCACCCTCTACAGAGCCGTCCTCTCAGCAGCAGTGCATCTGCTGTGCCACACGGTGATGCAGGTGCAGAGAATGCTCTCCACCACACAGCGATAGAAGCTCCTCAGGACTGAGTTCCCAAGTCCAGCTCTCTGTAGCTTCCTGAGGAAGTAGAGACACTGGTGGGCCTTCCTGACCAGACAGGAGGTGCTAGTACTCCAGGTGAGGTCACTGGATACAGTATGTCCACACCCAGATACCTGTAGCTGGAGACCACCTCCACAGCTGCTCCTCCGATGTACAGGGGCTGAAGAGGATCCTTGTCCCTTTTGAAATCCACCGCAATCTCATTGGTCGTCTTCATGTTGATGCAGAGATTATTTTCTCTACACTACTGCACCAGGTGTTCTACAGGAAGAACTGCTCCACTGCTGACGCCATTTCATCGGTGATCCACACAGCCCTCACCCACCTGTAGAGCTGGAATCCTTCCATCCCTCTGCTCTTCCTGGATTTCTTCTCAACATTCAACACCATCAACCCATAGACCCTGGTGCAGAAGGTCTCCTCTCTTGGACTGAGTTTCACACTAGGGAACTGGATTCTGGACTTCCTGACCAACAGACCTCAGACTGTGAGGATCCACAACACCGTCTCCTCCTCCGTCACCCTCAGCACTGGCTCGCCGCAGGGCTGCGTGCTGAGCCCCCTCTTCTTCACTATGCTGACGTACGACTGTTCGGCAAGACACCCCACCTGTCATGGCTGTCAACTTTACACTATAATGAAGTCAGAGAAATACACTGTAAAAGATTTGAAGGTGGTTGCTGCCTTGAAAATGTAACTTAAACAAGAAAAGTCTTTCGGTTTTAACTCAGAAATTAAAGCTCATAAAGTTGATTTAACAAGAGACAAGTTGTCTAAATTTTTTTGAAAGTATATTAATCTTGAATTGTGAGTTTTAAGTTAGTGCTGCAATTTAAACCAAAGATTTATTTCACATCCAAGAAAAAACTTAACTCAACCAGTTGAAGAGCACAGGGCATTATTTAAATGAATTTAGCACAAGCTAACTTAATCTAGCTATACTCATATATATATATATATCAGTGACATGCGGTTATATGTACTATAAAGTATCTATTTTTTACTTAGCAATTCTGATGAGTTTTTCTTCAAAATCGCTGGATTTTCGCATCTGCAGAGAAACCTGCGCTGGTTTATCGACAGTTGGATCTGCCTGAACCAAACCGAACAATTAAACTCTGCGAGATTTTTCCCTTCCTTTTTTTTAACCCTGTCCGCAGTTCGGGCGTGCGTTTTTGCCTAACCCTAACCCTATATATATATATGTGTGTGTGTGGTTCTGGCCCCCCCTTTGCCTCCCCAACTTTAAAAGTCTGGCTCCGCCACTGGTCACAGAAGAGTTGATTAATTTAGCTGCTGTACAAATTTTAGTCACTTTTTATCAAAGCTTTGCAACAGACATGAACAATCTATACTGGTGCTAGTTACTTCACAGGGCATTAACATTACTCACAATGTTGAGTGATGGTTTGACTAAGTACAAGTTTTTTAAAATGGTTTTGACAGCATTAGAGGCTTTATTTGATGTATCGTACATCAAATATATTTCTGTACAGTTCTGTTTGCTTGCACATGCACTATGAGTAAATCATCCTATGAGCCTATCAATCAGTGACGTGAGGTCAGGGGAGGCAGAGCCTCTCCTGTTATCATGGAAAAATAATATAAAATCATTTATATTGCTATTTTCATGTACTATAAAGTATCTATTTTTTACTTAGCATTTCTGATGAGTTTTTCTTCAAAATCGCTGGATTTTCGCATTTTCCCATTCAAAAGCTCAGAAGCGAAGCCGGTGAGGCAGCAGCAGCTGAGCCTCCCCTGGGATTGATGAACCTCTCGCTAACTGCACTGGCTGCCATTATATGACAGCATGTTCGTCCTGTCTGTACGCCGGCAATAAATGCCTAAGAAACGTTTAATATATGGACTGATTTTCCATAATTTTGCTTATGTATATAATGTACAGTGTTTTTTGTCACTAACTGTGTTTACCGTGTTTTGTGTGCGGAGGAGCGATCAGAAACGGCAGAGAACAGACTCACCGCTGGGGGCGCTCATGATCCCAGATACTGTGACTGCACAACTGCAGAGTAAGACACAGCGAGCTAGCCATGGAGCTAGCCACACAGTAAATAAGTAAAGTACAGCGGTATATTTGTTTTCTTCAACATGAAAGACTACATTTCTACACTTAAACAGTTTTCTAAAGTGGATTTTCAATTGAAGCAGGAGATGATAACTAAAGGAAGACCAACACCGGAGCTGAAAGTTTTGCTTCGAGACAGTTTGATGATTCTCAAACGGAGTAGAAAAGATGCCGAGGATAGACTTGGCTTTGGATGAACGGATATTTTTGTGCAGAATTAGCGGTGCATGGATTTCATTGATACGTAAAGGTAAGACAGCAATAAGATGTTTTTATTTAGTTTTTTAATTAAATGTGCGTTTTGTGGGCTACAGTTCATGTCTAAATAATTCAGTAAAGTAGGAGCGGTAGCTAATCCATCCATCCATTTTCTTACACCCTTGTCCCTCAGTGAGGTCAGGAGGGTTGCTGCTGCCTCTCCAGCTAACGTTCCAGGTGAGAGGCGGGGTCACCTGGACAGGTCGCCAGTCTGTCACAGGGCAACACAGAGACACACAACCATGCACACACACACTCACACCTAGGGACAATTTGGAGACCTGACAGTCATGTTTTTGGACTGTGGGAGGAAACCGGAGAACCCGGAGAAAACCCACCATGCACAGGGAGAACATGGAGACTCCATGCAGAAAGACCGGGGCCGGGATTCGAACCCAGAACCTTCTTGCTGCAAGGCAACAGCTCTACCAACTGCGCTACTGTGCAGCCGGTAGCTAATCTACCACAGCAATTATATATTAATTTATTAATTATTTATTAAGCCTGAAACGTACTACAACAAACTAAATGTTTTATTCTGTGAGCAAAATTCTTGAATGTTTTTTGGTGTTAAATCCTAAAACATGAAGTGACATTGTTGTCAGTTGCTATGGCAACGAGACTGCGTTGCTTGGCGAATACAGATCACTTTGCTGTGGATCATAGCACAAAATTAATACCTACATTTTTAAGTTTCACTGAGTTAACGCGGCTATGGATGACACGTAAAAGATTAGTCTTTTTGCCCCCCAGCGTTGTGCGCATGCGGGAAATTTCCGTAGGTCCAACAACATGGATGGTGTCTCAGTCATAAGTCAGTGGCCTCACCACTAATGAACCTCGCCGCACGTCACTGCTATCAATGTATGTGCATCCCCAACTGGGGAGGACATGTCTCCTGTCTCTTTTTGGATGCTGGGTAAGCTACAGTTGGAATCAGTCCAGAATGATTCAGCA
Organism: Poecilia reticulata; assembly: GCF_904066995.2. Classification (NCBI taxonomy): domain Eukaryota; kingdom Metazoa; phylum Chordata; class Actinopteri; order Cyprinodontiformes; family Poeciliidae; genus Poecilia; species Poecilia reticulata. Next base: position 114,240 of record NC_088847.1, read on the forward strand.
GTTGTGTCCTTTCTGTGTCTTCATCCAAGCTAAATCCTGGCTTACGCACAGCTTGTTCAAAGCTCCCAGAACTCTGCTCCTCCTGTGGAAAACACTGTGTGTTGCTTATTTTTACCGCATTCATGCTGCTTTGACCAGAGAGCTCAGAGTCAGCTACAGAAGTCCTGAAACACCTCACTTAGGCTGAGCAGATAGGTTTTGCATTGCCAATGGTATCTGAACACAAACATTGTCTCTAATAAAGGTTAAGGATTGTATGAAACATGTAGCCATCTTCTTTATCCTAGCCTGTCCGCAATACTGCAGTCTGATATCATAGAAAAGGATGCAGTACTGACACTGCAGCGCTGATGTCTACATCACACGCACGCACACACACACACACACACAAACAGCTGTGATCTGACTTTTCAAGTTGACCTGCAGTCAACTATTGTTTGCTTGCTGCAGAAACTGCACTGCATCACAAAAGGTCAGCAGCTTTGAACTAATAATACATGTGCTTCTCTATACTTCACAAACTTTTCTCTTTTCTTTGTCATGGAAAAATGACCCTTGATGTTTTCTATACTACTAGAACTTTTAAATATGGTTAAATATGGAGATAAATATGTCTAGTTTAAAACCCCTTTACACTCACCCCCAGCATTCCACTGCAGGTTAGGAGGTTTTAATGTAAATGTGGTTTTGCTGCCACAGCCATAAATTGGAACACCAATGCATGAGAAGCTGTAAATTTGATTAACATAAAGGCACTAAGTGTAGTACCTTTTATATATATATATATATATATATATATAGTCTGGTAATGAGACTGAGTGATTTTAGATGGACGTTTTCACAGCTATGCCTGTGCTGGTGGTTCAGGCAACATATATTTTAAATAGTTTTTTTGTTATAAAGTAAACTTTTGAAGTTAATAAATCCCTATGCAGTAAATGAATATGCATCAGCTCAATCTGACAATAACCATCAGTTGTGCTTAGTCATTTATCTGTAGTGTAGGTTCATAGTTCATCTATCTTGCTATTTCTGCACTGTAAAATATTTGAGCTGCATTTAGTTGTGTCTACTATCTTCTACTCTTTAGGGCAAATACATTTAGTGAGTTTTAGATTTTGAACTTAAATTTGTGAGTTTGTGAAAGATAATATTAGAGTAGTAAGTTGTGTTAACTTTATGAATTTTGTCAAACCTCCAAGAATTGAATACACCAATTTTTAGGTTAGCACTTAACAAACCTAAAAGAAGAAAAAGACAGGAGTAGGAACTATTTCCCAGAGTGCTTAGCGGCATGTTTTTGTATCTTGGGTTACGTCATGAGTGAGATGGAAGTGTGTTACATTGATCAGACTCTTCTGTGTTTTTAAGGTAAATGTTCATTTTAACACAGTGGACAGTTTGCAAAGCTTGAGGATAATGTCCTGTTCACACTAAATATTTTTGAGCAGAATTCATTGATGTTTAATAAAATTCATTATCAGATCAGAAATTACGTTGATGTAATTTGAAACAAGAATTTAAATGATTCTATAACAGTGGTGTCCAAAGTTGGTCCTCGAGGCCCGGCGACCTGCATGTTTTACTTCTCTTCCTGGTGTTAGTAGTAACTACCTCCTCAGCAAGTCAGTGTTGTCTTTAGACCTTCTAATGAACCATCATCTGGTTCATTAGAACCAGGGAGAGAACTAAAACATGCAGGACGCCGGGCCTCGAGGACCAACTTTGGACACCCCTGTTCTAAAGTAAAATAAGCAGTCATTTTAATTTCATAACATGACTGGTAAACATGCATCTCCATCAAACTTTTTAAATTATGCAGTTAACTGCAGTATTCAATAAATGCATTAAAAATATAATTTCGACTAGCATTTCTAAAATACAGGTGCAAAAATATATTTTATTTTCTAGGATGCTCATCTTCTTCACCAGAAAAAAACATGTTAAAAAAACTGATTCTAGTATCAAGAAAAAATAGTCACATAGTTACCATAGATGACTGTAAAAACAGCTTAGCCTGGCTGAATACATACTTCCTCTTCATAGCAGCAGAGTCATGGTTTATGAAACCTTGTTTTAATCATCCTTGTGTAACAGACTGGTTGCTATAGTGACATTTAGACCAAGAGAACCCTCAAGCAATGTCTTTAAATAAAAACTATATGATAATGCAGATAAATGGAGATAAACTGAATCCTACAGAAAATGTTTCATAAGTAATAGATGAAATGGGGCCTAGTTTGCCCCTCTAGATGAAATGTAGATGTGTTTGGTCAGGTCGTCTCGAAGATCACGTCTGGGCTGAATGAAAATACAAACACTGTAAAGGCATTTACAATGAGGTACATAGAAAACAATCACGCCCCGGCGTCCTTCACAATTCCTCCAACATGTCCTTTCTTTGTTCCTGCTTATGTTTCGTCTTGTGTCTGGACGTTTTACCTTCTGGCTTAATTAAACCTGCCAAGTGTGACAAATCTCTGTTCTTAAGCTTGTGCATGAACATTTTCCATCCAACATTCATTTACAAAGTCACTGTCTGTTTCTCTGGAATGCATCAATAATGCAAAGCCACCGCCTTAGTCGTCACCAGCATATCCATTCTCAGAGACCAGTGTTCAGCCTGGGAGCATCTTACCCCCACCCACTTAACACAGAGACAAGCATTGCCTTCTAAAGAGGTAACCATGACAACTGGCTTTTCTGTCCATCAGAGAAGCCTGCAGAGTAAGCACAGAAAACATGGAAGGTCAGAGCTCTCTTCCAGTCTGTATGGAAAGATGTCACATCAAACCGATTATTACATATTTTTACATCTATATATGTACATAAAAGAATTGTGGTGGGACTCCATAGAATGATTTAATTACATTAATTGCAGGGGCTGTAATTAGTTGAACTTTAATAAAAAAACTATGTATAAACAAAAGAAGCAACATTTTCAATGCAAAAAAAAACCTTGCTACAGCTAAATTATTGAATAAATCGACAAATGAGTTGGCAGTTAAGCTAAAGCCTGAATATCCAAGTTTATCTTTAATCGGCCTGATCATTTAAACCAAAACTATTTCAGGATTTAGCTCACAAAGACAGTTGCATAAAAACAAGATCAGAGGGATCTGGACAGAATAACAGTGTCTCTTGTCACCCCTTTCTGCATTTATGATATTAAAAGCTCCTTTGGGTAGCGCACAGTAGTCTGTGATTATAATTCCATAAATTGAGATTATGACAGCAATTCAATCAACACAACAGTTTGTCCGCAGGTTCCACATGACTCCAACAGAACGGTTGAACCTGAACATGATGACCTTTCAATTTCAAATTGTGATCTTCATGGCAACTTTAAAATCTACATTACAAGTAAATGAGTACCAGAGCGAACAACAATCACTCGATCTTCACATTTACATGTTACATCAGATTCAGTTATAAGTTATTTAGGTGTGTCACAAACTATATCACTATTATGAAAAGACAACAGAATCACCAAGATCCAAAACAAATGCTTAAGGTATTCAAAGTGAATCTGTCAAACCTAAGAAAAATGAAGCATCTGTCAAACATGTGGCTATTTCACTGCCACAAGTGCTGGTGAACTCCACAAAGTGTACAGAAAAAATAAATAAGGTTGACTTCTTCCCAATCTTTCAGCTGTTCAAACCAAGAAACAGCAAACTGGCACTGGAGTCAAGCTGGAGAATATACTTAATAAAAGCTCCAACTGCTTGAACTATTAACATTTCGTAAAGCCTACTTCATAACAAGTTCCTTCCTTCAAAACAGCCAATTGAAATGAACTCTACTGACTGCAAATAGTGTTCTTAAATTACTAGAGATGCATGATATATTGCCACTATCATTGGTATGGGCTGATAGCCATTTTTTAACATATCAGTATAGGTTGTATATATAAACTGAATCGATATTTACAACCAATACTTATTTGCGCCTTGTTGCTGTTTCTGAAGGGAGAAGATTGGTCATGTGGTATTTATTTGATCATATGACAGTAATAGTGATGCAGCAAAGATTGTGGGGAGTTGCACTGAGCAGTGGAGAAGTGAGCAGTGTGGTTGTCTTTTTTCAAGCAATTGAATGGGTCTATACACACACACACATATATATACGTCATGTATATGTATATTCCTATATATGATGAGTATAGCCATCTCATCATATACAACCATCTCATCTGCCTGTCGGGAGATCGACAGGTGGATTGGGGCAGTGTCTGCCGTGAAGCGGGCGCTGTACCGGTCCGTCATGGTGAAGAGAGAGCTGAGTCAAAAAGAGAAGCTCTCCATTTACCGGTCGATCTACGTTCCCACCCTCATCTATGGTCATGAGCTTTGGGTTATGACCGAAAGAACGAGATCACAAATACAAGCGGCCGAAATGGAATTCCTCCGCAGGGTGGCTGGGCTCTCCCTTAGAGATAGGGTGAGAAGCTCGGTCATCCTGGAGGGACTCAGAGTAGAGCCGCTGCTCCTCCACGTCGAGAGGAGCCAGTTGAGGCTCGGGCATCTGGTCAGGATGCCTCCTGGACGCCTCCCTGGTGAGGTGTTCCGGGCACGTCCCACCGGGAGGAGGCCTCGGGGAAGACCCAGGACACGCTGGAGGGATTACGTCTCTCGGCTGGCCTGGGAACGTTCCGCCTTGGGATTCCCCCGGAGGAGCTGGAAGAAGTGGCTGGAGAGAGGGAAGTCTGGGCCTCCCTTCTGAAGCTGCTGCCCCCGCGACCCGACCCCGGATAAGGGGCAGAAAATGGATGGATGGATATATATATATATATATATATATATATATATATATATATATATATATATATATATATATATATAAATAAAGGGATGTTCCGATCAGGTTCTCTGCTACCGATTCAGATACCGATCACCAGTGAGATTGATCTCTGCTTATCACTGATCTTTGCCGACAACTTGGATTGACTGTTAATTTTTTTGTTTTGGGTATAAATGCTAACTTATGGAGGACCAAAACCGACATAATAAAAAAGAAAAGAATATATATACGACATATATAAATAAAAGAATAAATATATATCTGACATAAGACATAAGAAATAAAAGAGTAAATATATAAAGAATAAATATTTTGATAATGAAAGCATAAATATATATTTTGATAAGAAATAAAATCATAAATATATATTTAGTTTTTCCTTTTCCTTACACATGAGTTTTCATCAAGTAATGTATATATTTTCTTTCTTATTTCCCCTAAACATGCGTTTTTGTCAAGAAAAATAGATATTTTGCTTTGTCCTTTTTTGCTTCTCCCTTTTCTGCTCGCTGTTTTTCTGCTGCAGGGTTTCCCCCAGAAAACTTGCTAAGCCCGGTGGTCAGGACGCCGAGGCGGTCCATCGTTTTTTTGTATTACAAGATGTTAAGTAGACAATAAAAGTAAAAATATCACTGGGTAATTATATGTTATGGGAAAACATCGTCAGTGAACTGCTATATAAACCCACAACTAGTCTTAAAAACAACTAATCAAAAAATACAATTAAAATAAATATCAATTATGTTAACTTCTGTTAAATCCAAATTAAGTCAGTGGCTCCATCAGCATTATGGAGCCGCTGTTTTTCCGCATTAACTCTGTCTGACTATATGTGCAAAGCATTTGATAAGGTTTGGTGCTTAATGTAACCGGAAAAATAATACTAGTAATAATAATATAAAATCAGCGTGATGCGTGACTGCGAGGAGAGCGTGAAGCTCCTCACCGGGTTAAACCTGCACGATGAGTGATTAGCGCTGGGTCGTTAACCGCTAACGCACCGGCTAACCGGGAACACAGACCTAAACTTTACAGGGAAGACAGGGCCAAACGCTGAGCAGCGTGCTGAGATGTAAACGCCGCATAATGTTTTGTTCACAAATATACATCATTCTCACAGCTCGCTCAAATCACCACTGAAAGCGCGACTACAAGTTATTCCTGCGGTTCATGTAGAGCTGCGCAACCAGAGCTAACCAGAGCTAACGCGGTGGGTTTAAACTCTTACCTTAATCAATAACTCATCATAACTAATCATAATTCCTCGCAGGGTGTTGATGTAAATATCCATAGCGGTCAGCCTGTGTCCAGTTCGAGAGAAAGGAGGAGCGTGGTGTAACGCTTCAGGTTGTGTTTAAGGGAGGAGAGGAGGCGGTAGACTCGACTGGACGGTTAGAAACTCACAACTACACTGGTACTGAGAATTCCACAGTGTTGTCCTTTAATAAAACACTCTTCACCAACCTTACAAGCCCGGTCGAATGGCTGCTACACATTCACACATGAAATAAGCAGAGTTCAAAGCAACCCGTAACGTCACCAACGTAAGAGAGTTATATGTCCGTCTCAGTCCAGGTATTGTAACAATTTGTAACGACTGTTACAGTATCCAACTGTAGCAGGTTTCTCAGACGTTCTCTAAAAAGAAACAGCGACGCATACATGACGTCATCTGAGATACTAGAATGTCTTAAAGAGATACTACACAATTACGACTGTTACATATTCTCCCCAGGTCAGAATAGGCTGCCCTCAGCCAAACACAGCAAAGGCACAGTCAATACTTAACAAACCTCCATACATGGATAAGTTGTTAAAAGTAAACCGGGAATATACAGCATAATATTGAAAAGCCGACATACATGGCAGTTTTCAACAACGGCAATATCTACTTTTACGAGTACTGTAAAAACAAAAAAATAAGGCAGGCGGGACGATTACGAAAGTGGAATTCCTTTTTTTTTGTCTTTTGAAAATGCTAGAACCCTTGGCATAACGTGTTAAACGTTTAAACATGACCCAAACAAAACGTAAGTGACAGTCACAGAACACTACTGAAACTAGCAAAACAAAGTTCAAACAAGGTCACTTCAGGTTAAACCTGGAGGTATGAAAAGGGTTGGTCCATCTATTGACTGACCAGTCAGTGGTGACCCTCGGAACACGTCTCGGTCTAAAATTATAAGAGACACCAGCAGCACACCCATTATCCGCAGGGGGCAAACTGTTAAGAGCCGTCTCCAAAGCAGTGTCAGTGTCTTGGACAGGGTCGTGGTCCAAAAAGGCTGGAACAGGATCCGCATATTTCCAATCAGTTTTGACTGGGACGTCATCAGAGACGATATCAGCGTCAACATCATAGTCAGGCTCTGGGTCCAAAAGAGCCGGGGAAAAACTGTTGTCTGGTGAAATGGAAACCAAATCTGCAGAAGTGGTTTGCTTTGAGTGTTTGTTAGATGAAGCTGTAGCCCAGGTGTGGAATGGTTGAAGGTTTGCAACATGAAAAACTCCAGCTTTCTCTCCAGTGTCCACCTTGGTTAGACAATAGTTCACGTCGGACATCTTTTTGTAGACACGGTAGGGACCCATGTAGAGAGGCGCCAGTTTTGCTGAAAAGTTAGATGATGCATCCGACTTTGGGTGTGATTTTGCTCTGACCAGATCTCCGACTTTAAAAGAGATTGGGCGTCATCTTAGATCATAGTAATGCTTTCGCCTTCTATGACTTTCTGTGAGAACTGTACAAGCATGGTCATGAGCATCTTGAATTGAGGCTCTCAGGTGATCTGGGTAAGAAGTCTCAAGGTCGTCCATTCCTTCCCACGACGGCTGAGTGATGAGGTCCAAGGGAGTGTCTAACTCTCGTCCATAGAGCATCATTGCGGGACTCAGGTTTGTACTTTCATGAGGTGCCGTACGCAGCGCGAAACAAATCTGGGGAAGATATTTGTCCCAAGAAGTGTGTTTGTCCTCAATATGTGCTCGAATGGCTGTTTTCAACGTGCGATTTACACTTTCAGTTGCATTAGTTTGAGGATGGTAGGCAGTTGTCATTCTGTGCTCAGTTCCAAGTGTTGACACAACATGTTCAAACAGGTCGCTGATGAAAGGTGTTCCTCTGTCTGAAATAAGGTATTTTGGGGAACCATGTCAGGCAAATATGTCGTTGATGAACTTATTAGCAGCAACTCGAGCAGTTGCTTCCCTGACAGCACTCACTTCAATCCATTTGGAGAAATAGTCCACAAAAACAAGGATATATGCATTTCCCATTTGTGTGTGGGGGAGTGGCCCGATGTAGTCCACACCCGTGTACTCCCATGGTCTCTGTGGTTGGATTGGGACCATGAGGCCTGCTGGTTTTCTTTGAGTCGGTTTAGTGACTTGGCACGAACGACATGACACCACATATTTCTTTACATCAGAGTTCATGTTTGGCCAGAAGAACCTGAGACGCAAGCGTGCCAGAGTTTTTGCAACACCCAGATGTCCAGCTGTAGGATGGTCATGATAATACTTGAGCAGATAACTACGGAGTGCAGTTGGAGCAAAAAGTTTAATCTGCTTGAGTGGGTGAAGACCGCACTTTGTTTTCGGATCAATGAAATATAAGAGTCCATCTTGTACAATGAACTTTTGCAGATCTTGGTTATCCTCCTCACTCTGTTGGTCATTTTCAAGTTGGCAGAGTAAGTTGGCTGTGACTGGGTCCTCCAGTTGCAACTGACGAACATGAGGACGGTCCGACACAATTACAGAGGGCAGAGCACAAAGATCCATGCTTCCAATCACGGCATAGGGAGGAAGAAGATCCATGGGTGTGTCCACATCTGGGAGGGGATTACATGAAAGGGCATCAGGCACCTTATTACGTTCTCCCGGTTTGTGGATGATGCTGAAGTCAAAGTCCTGAAGGCGAAGAGACCACCTGGCAAGCCTACCAGAGGGATTTGGTCGAGACATCAACCACTTGAGGCTGCTGTGGTCAGTGTAAATAGTCACATGTAAACCATCGACATAAGGACGGAAATGTTCCAATGCCCAGATAACAGCCAGGCATTCATTTTCTGGTTGATAAAAAATCACAGTCCATTTTTTTCCTCAGGATTCAAGTTAGCTTCTTCAACTTTTTCCTTAAGTGAGAGCTGTGGAGTGTTCTGTAGAGTCATCGTTCCACACTCAAGATCGGCCTCCACAAAGTCATTTTCACAGGGTTCATCCAAAAATGGGGAATTGTCATCCACAATTACTGTTCTGGTTGGGACATGAATTGTTAGTGAAGTGCAAGTCATAAAGTCCATTCCAAGAACTAAGGGGGATGAGAGGTCCTGCACTATCACAAATCGTTGATAGACTGACTTGCCCATAAATCCAATGGTCAACCAGGTTACACCTAACGGATTGCAGTCGGTGCCGTTGGCCAGTCTTATGGGTGGAGAATGCCACTGATTCTTTAACGACATATTTTGGGTCTTTTCGGGTATCAGGTCTGCGTTTACTGCTGAAAGCGACGCACCTGTGTCAAGTGTGGCCTCCAGAGCTGTTCCTTTAAAGTTCACTCTAACTCTGAAAGGGGTATTCCAAGATGATTGTGAAGCTCCATCTTCAACGTGATTGAGGTGGTGAACTTGGAACTGACACAGGCAATGAGGGCAGAGTTACTGACTGGGAGGAGGGTTGGCCCTGTGAAAAACTCTCCCCCCTCTGAAGTTTTCCTGCTTTCTACTCACTATTTGTGTTTCTCTCATCATGTTGGCACTTTCTGGTTCTGCAGGTGCAGTTTGGGGATGCTCTCTAGCAGGTCTTGCAGACTGTCGAGTTCCCTGATACTCAGTGGAACAGTTTGGGCATGTGCGGGATGTAACACCAGGCATGGAACATCTAAAACAGTAGAGACCACCATCATTTTTATTTTTCATCTGGACCCTTGATGGCTGTGACAGGCTGGTGCCGAGAACAGAATGGAGCTCATGGGCACGCAGCACCAAGTCCATTACTGACCTGACAGGTGTTCCATACAGTGCCACTCTGTACTTCTCTACTGCATGTTTACAAGATAAGGTCAATCTGCTCCTGCTCAGGCGGAGCGTTCCTCAGTCTTTTGAACTCACTGACCATATGGGCCACAAATGTAGGGAGAGGTTCTTCGGGGGGCTGAAAACTGTCTAGGATACCCCTCATAATATTCTCCTGGTTGTCAGCAGGTAAGAACACAGTTCTGAAAAGTCCACAAAATTCAGCCCACGTACAGACATGAGAGCTGAGAACATTAAACCACTTCCTTGGTGCCTTAGCTAGAAAATGTGGTAGTTGTCTGAGAATCTGTGTGTCTGTTAAGTCTAAAGAAGTCTTGTAAGGTAACAACAAAACCACCGGGATAAAGTTTGTTTTGGTCTGTAGCCTGTAAAGATGGCGCTGAGCGACTGCACCTAAACGCCCCACAACGTCTGACGCAGTGACGTTGGTTCCAAAGCTCTATTGGCCAATAGTAGACATAGAAGCCAGCTCCTCATTAGCATAACGATGCAGCAGAAAAACAGCGAGCAGAAAAGGGAGAAGCAAAAAAAAGACAAAGCAAAATATCTATTTTTCTTGACAAAAACGCATGTTTAGGGGAAATAAGAAAGAAAATATATACATTACTTGATGAAAACTCGTGTAAGGAAAAGGAAAAACTAAATATATATTTATACTTTTATTTCTTATTATGTCATATATATATTTATTCTTTTATTTTTTTATTATGTTGGTTTTGGTCCTCCATAGGTAGCATGGCTAGCTGATTAATGCTGGTTCTGATTGGTGGTTTCTGAGCGAGCAGAGTAATTCTGCAGAACACAGAAAGAGGCAGAGGAGATCAATTATTTTTTTCAGAGATTATCTGTCTTGTGTTAAGACAGCTAAGGTTTTAATACATATCTAAAATCTTTTCTTTTTTCTAAGTTACGTGCTGCAGCTTTAAGCAGAGGTTCGGTGTGAACGTTCACTAGGTGGAGCAGAAGCGGCGCTCTGTCTGTGAAATATTACTACCAATAGCGCATAGCGGCGGTTCAACAGCGAGAACAGAACCAGTATCTTACATCGCAGCTCGAAGACTTAAATAATATTTCAGGTTATTTGTTTAGCTTTCTGACCATCATGATAATCCGGGTGAGTGTTTGTAGTTGTGCGCTGCTTTACTGGCCGTTCCGGATGTCCTTTTTTCCTGCATTGAGTCTCGATGTAGCCAAACTCCGTCAAGTGCTTGTTTTTTAAATGTCACATTAGAGGTGTTGTGTTGATGCATTTTGACGTGCTTCACCCCGCAGTTAATTTTCCACCGCAAACTTCCCCGTTCACTCAGATTGTTCCACACCACACTGCATAGGATTAACTGCTGCGCGCATGCGCAGTGTGAAGGAAAGAGGAGACAGTTGCACACGCAGGCTGGGAATGCGATACTGGTGATCGGCAACAAGAGACAGTGATCACCGATCATACACTTTTTCACGGAAATACAGGAGACATGTCCTTCCCAGTTGGGGATGCACATACATTGATAGCAGTGACGTGCGGCGAGGTCTGTTTTGGAGAAGCGAAACCATGCAAGAATAAATAAATAAATAAATAAAATCCTGGCAAAAACGCACGCCCAAACTGCGGACAGGGTTAAAAAAAAGGAAGGGAAAAATCTCGCAGAGTTTAATTGTTCGGTTTGGTTCAGGCAGATCCAACTGTCGATAAACCAGCGCAGGTTTCTCTGCAGATGCGACCAGGAAGAATTTGAGAAGCTGAGCGTTCAGACCCCAGCGGGTGAAGTGATGTAATTTAAGTGGAGTTGCTTAATTTCATTTGTTATAAGTTATTGGAACCTCAGTCAGTGGTTTGTGTCACTGCGGAGAAAAAGTTAAATGCATTTATCTGCTTTATGTGTGATGGGATCTGGATTCAATTAGGTGAATATTAACTAAACCGCATAAAAATGCGGCTAAATAGTCTGTGTTAGTATGTTTTGACAGGTAATTTGACAGGTAAAAGTAGTTCTGGTCGGACCAGAATTATTTGCCTGTTGGTTCGGGCTTCTCATGAGTTTACATTTAATGAGTTTGCAGCACACAGAGAAAAACTAAAGAGAATGTGTGATCAAGTTGTGTTGATCTACTTACTGTAGTTTAAATACAGGAGTAGCAGCTGATTGTTGAGGGAGGAAAAAAATGAAAGTGCAGATTCGTTAGACGGAAACAAGCGCAGAGCGCTGGGCAATAAATGCGCTTAAATGCTCCACGGTTACGCTCCAATTAATCACACATGACATGACAAACGCCAAATATACAATATATAGTTACACTGTTTAGTTAATGGTGTTTTAAAAACAAAACCAGTAAAAACTTAACCTAGTTAATATGTCAGATTCCCTCCTCAGCCTCGTCTTCTGTCCAGACTGTGATCAGCTGACCACTTGGTGCACAGACAGTTTCAACTTTACTCACAGAGAACATCGTGGAGCTCATTATTAATCAGACTAAGAACAATATCTGTCAGAGAATCATCTGTGATCTGGTCGCTTTAACGGACCAGAGACTTTGGAGCGTCCAGCAGCTGATCTGCTTCTGCGGGTTTTTTCTCCTGCTGAGGGAAGTGATGCGGGATCAGGAAACGATCAGAGTTCTGCCGTCTTCTAATCACGTCATTTCGTGAAATGTTACCTGATTTCAAAAACGTTCTCGCAGGGAAATACTAAATGTTTTGTTGGATGACTACAAATTGGAAATAAAATGATTTTTTTCTTTGACGGGCAACTAAAAAACTCCAGCGCCACCTCTGCTCCAAACTAGAACATTGTCGGCCCCTCTTCGGTTTTTTTTCTTTTTGCGGAGGATCAATAAATAACTTATTGGTGTTTTACCATCACCACCAGGTGTGAAGTGCTTTAGCCTTTGAGTTGCACCACAGCAGCAACTGAAACATCCAGGAGAAGAATATCAGCTTGTTATGAGTATAAAGGAGGCTGGTATCGCGCCTGATCTAAATCTATTTATTTATGTCATCACATGGACTTAAATAAAGTTTTATACATTTTCTTTTCATATATTTATTATTGGTTTTCTTCTTTACATATTAGGTTGGCTTAGAATGATTCCAAATAATGTACAGGAATAACCTGGTGCTGTTACATGTCAGTCATCTAGGGGGGCCAATCAGATGACAGGGGGGGCACTGGCCCCCCTTACCCCCGCTCTGGCACCGCCCCTGTCTGTGACCTAAATATGTTCTGTATGTTTTTTTGCTCTCTTTCAGTCGGATAGCAACACCAGTTTTCTGCGAGCAGCAAGAGCAGGGAACATTGACAAAGTTTTGGAATATCTCAAAGGAGGTGTGGACATCAGCACCTGTAACCAGGTAGGAAATAGAACTCCATCTGTCCGTCCGTCCATCCACCCAACTATCCACCCACCCACCAATGTATTTATGGCAACTTTAAGGGCACTGCCATCTGAGCCTAAATTCCTTCACACCTACACAGTACTGACTACATACATTATTTCTGTTTACAGAATTGTTTCTACTTCTCTAATGATAAGTTTGGTTAACTCAGAGAGATTCTTTATTTAGACCCAGTCATTATCTAGTCTCCTCTAAGCCCATTAACATTCCCAGCACCAATGAAGGAGAGAGGTGAAACCTGATGGCGTGTAAACAGGCCTGGCCTAGCAACAGCTATAATGAGCAGCCAACTAAACAACAGTCACATGAAATGGAAGTGTAAAATTTGCCACTGGCTCTGTGGTGTGTAGAAGATTTTTTTATTATCAGCTAATGTAGTTGGAATGATGTTGGCACTAATCGTTCTTATAGTAAGGTAATTTTATTTATATAGCACATTTTCAGCAACAAGGCAATACAAAGTGCTTAGAACTTCCTTTACACAAAGTTGAACTGATGGAAAATTGCAAAGTACAACTGAGGTACACAGAAGTAAATACACAACAGGTCAGTTTGCAGCTGCAGGAGATGCAGCAAGGACTTACATTGTTTTTGAAATGGCCTACTGAAACCCTACAAAGAATTGTAGTATGTTGTTTTATAACTTTATGACTAACTGTGGAATTAAAACTATGTCCAAACAGTTTTAACAACAAGAACTGTATTGATGGGTTATGCTGTTGTTGTTATTGTTGTTGTTAGTGTCAACATGATCATTGCTAATACTATTAGAGCTGTTATTGGCACATCATTGTATTGTATTAAGCAAGAATCTGAAAGTAGAATGAAAGTATACTGATACAATACATATAAATAGGATGAGATCATTTTGTGATGTTTCTGGAGAAGGAGTGGGTTTTAGTAAGTATACTTCTTTTCACTCCTTTAAACGTTTATTGTGTTGCATTGCTGTAATTTTATTTGTAACTTGACGTGTTCAATAAATTTCAAAATACGAAAAATCACTGTTATGATTTCCTACTAATCCATCATTACTGTTCAGATTATCTGTCTCATGTTAGGACAGCGAAAGTTTTAATACGTATGTAAAATGTATTTTTTTAGGTTAGATGCTGCAGCTTTAAACAGAGGTTCGGTGTGAGAGTCACTACCAGGTGGAGCAGAAGCGGCGCTCCGTCTGTGAAATATTACTACCTGTAGCGTAGCAGCGGTTCAACAGCGAGAGCAGAACCAGCGTCTTACATTGCAGCTCGAAGACTTAAATAATTTTACAGGTTATTTGTTTAGCTTTCTGACTGTCATGCTAATCCGGGTGAGTGTTTGTAGCTGTGCTCTGCTTTACCTGCTATCTGATCCTCCTTATGTCTTTTTTACTGCAGTGAGCCTCGATGTAGCCAAACTCCGTCAAGTATGGCATTGTTTTTATGTCATATTAGCTTCGTCGTGTTGATGCATTTTGACCTGCTTCAATTTTCCGCCGCAACACGCAAACTTCCCCATTCACTCAGTGCGTTATAGTTCCACATCGCTTAGGATTTGTTGCTCCGCGTTTGTGCAGTGTGAAGGAAAGAGGAGACCAGCTGCACAGGCAGGCTGAGAAATGAGATGCAGGTGATTGGTATCGGCAACAAGAGCCAATGATCGCCGATCACCGATCATGCTCTTTTTCATGAAAATCGTCCGATTATGATCGGTGTCCGATCGATCGGCACACCTCTAATAAGAACTATTTAAGTCCAGGACAATAACACCTATAATACAGGCATTAGAGTCAGTTTTGTGGTGGTACATGCTAGGCAGGGCCGTGCAGAGACCACTAAAGGGGCAGGAGCTCAAAAAAAAGGGCCCATCTAACCTCATTCTAGGACAGAATATTAACAAACAGCTTTCAGAGTTTAATAAACAATGATAAATTACAAAATTGTGAGATATACAATCAAAGCTAACGAACATCTCCATATAGAGCATAACACTATGCCTATGTAAGATATTTTATTAGTAATTTCTTTCTGCAGGTCTATTTTGTTATAGGAAATATTCAAACCCACAATTTAGCAAGATATGTAAATCAGAGCTGGACCACCAGACATATTTTGTCTTTACAGAATTACACTATTAAAATATAAACAAGGGCACAAAGCAACCTTTTAGTGACTGTAATCTATAAAACAGAGCTGCCTGTTTGCTGCAGTGGAGATGAAGACGGTCCATTCAGGAAAGCAGAGCTGCAGCAAACTTTAACATGGAACTGCAGAAAAAAGAGAAAAACAAAAGCAAATATTGAATTGTTAATGAATGTCACCATGAGAAAAGCCTACTGAGTTTTGCTTAAAAAAAACTTTTAAAAAAATTTAAATCACACATTTTTGACTCATGCAAAACAAACTTATTTGTGCATGTCAGAAATCTTTTCTTAATATTCTAAGTTTTTGTTTGACTCAAAGTTTTGCTTGTGATTCTCACGAGTCGTGAGCAGAGACTAAAATCACAACGAAAGATTTCTGATGTGTGCAAATAAAAGTTTATGTTTGGAAAATAACTTTTTAAGTTCACAAGACTTAAATTTGTTATTTAATTTAAAAAAGATTTTTAAACAAAACGATTTGTTTTTTAGAAAAGAAATTATTACAATTCCAAAAGTTTTGATTACAATTTTATTTTACTTAACTGAGGTTCGGTTTATTTCCCCCATTGAATAATTGGGAAAAAAAATTCTCTTACAATAAATGACATATTTCCCCAGTAACAATTAGGAGTGAATCATTTGTAGGGAGCTCCAAAAATATACAGCTCAACTCAACCCAACTTAATGTCTGGGTTGAGTTTTTCCCCTTCATTAATGTCACTTTTATTACATTCATTATATCTATCATGGTAATTCAGGGTGAGTTATTTTTAATTCTAAATTAATATCCTTATTGGACTTTTATTTAAGAGCTATTCTCCTTCAAGATACATTTACCTAAAGGTAGAATAAATGAAATGTACATTATGCAGCAAAGGAAATTAGAAGATCCGACATATATCCATTATGGAGATGATCGGTTTTGGACGGGCGACGTACCCCATTGCATAAGCGATACTGAAGAATGACTGATATCATTAACGATACAGGGAAAAAGCTTTTAGTTATCTTGCTTTGCTAGCAAAATCGTTAGCTAGCAGCTAGCTAATAGCACAACAACAACAACAGCCTAATGTCTGTATGATAAAAATAGTGAATCGATAGATAAGAACAGTTTCTCCTCACCTGGCTGTCTCCTCCCCTCAGTAGTTCTTCAGAGAAAGGCAGACGCAGAGGCCTGTCAGTGTCTGTTGTATTTCATTACCTCTCTGTTTAAACCGCGACTCCGAGCTGAAGCAGAAACGATACTTCAACGCTTTCTGTCATCTGACAAGCAGCAGGTCTACTCCACTTTATTCACCAAAAATGTTTTTTTTAATTCACCAAAAACTGTTCTGTAATCTGGAACGTTCACTACATTGAGCTCCAGTTAGCCGTCTTATCTCACTGTGCGAGAAGCAACTGCGTCATGCGTCACGGGCAAAAGGTCAAAAGTAACAAGGTGACCGGAGGGCTTATTATGTTGTACAAATAAATAAATAATAATAATAATTTTAGTACATGTTATGTGTCAGAAGAGGGCTTAGAAAATAATCATACAAAAAAATAAAAAAATAAAAATTGGACCAAAAGGGCACTTGGGGGCAAGGAGCAAAAAGGGCAGGTGCTCAAGCACCCCAAGCTCCCCCCTCTGCACGTGCCTGAATGCTAGGCTACAAAGAGTTGTGTGATAATTGAGTTCTGTGTTAGTGTTAGTATGTCATTATTTCAGTGATGCCCCAATGTGACTGTGATAGTGTGAGTTTCTGTACAATCCATCTTTCTAGGGAAATGAGGAAGATCAAATAAATGAGCCTGGTTGGCATAAAGCTGAATTAGCCAACTTAGCTTCCTCCATCAAAAGCTTTTTTTAGTGTTACCATTGTTACAAATCTCTGACTTGGTAAGTTTTTTTGGTAACAATTTATTTGACGGAGTGTGAAAAAAAACTGACATTACACTGACATGAACATAACATTACATTTATCATGAACATGAATAAGTCTTTATGAATATTTATGACTGTTGTCATAAAGTGTCATTAAGTAAATTATGACACTTTTAATACAAAGTTGACATTATTCAAATTGTCTTTGTTATGACAACTTGACATTAACCAAGAAATCATGATCTGTCATAAATATGTTATAAAAGTATTACTGGTTGAACTTTAAAAATGATGTAGGTAAGAGATAATATTAATGACACTGCAATGACACTTAATGATATTGTTATTACTGGTGCTACGTGTTTCACTTGATGTAAGAGGAATTTGTAATGACTGTTTTTAAAACGTAATGAAATCTTTATTGTCGGTCCTACTTGTTCCGCTTTATTTCAGGTATGGGGAAATAAGTACTGTTTTGTTAATGTTTTTGACAGTGTAATAACACTTAATGACATTATTATGACTACTATTATGACATATGTCATGATTTACCAACTGACACTTTATAACAACAGTCATAAATATTCATGAAGATTTATTCATGTTTATGACAGTGTCATGTCATTCTTATTCACACCGTCAAATAAAGTGTTACAGTTTTTTAATGGAATTTATATACCCAAAAGAGAAACATGAAGATAACTTACCCTATGCAGTAATCATAAATGTTAGTTCTGCAAAAGTGCGAAATCAACGTAATATTTAGCAGAAACTAATACTAAAGAGCTAAAGTGCTAACTTCAGTTCAAATTATATTTTTCTTTGAGGTGTCCTTGAAAAACTATTATCCTCGAGTACAATATAATTTTGACATAATTTACATGTCAAATTAAATGATACGATAAGGTGGCAGCCTCTCCTTGGGCTGCCACCTTATCGTGGTGGAGGGGTTTGAGTGTCCCAATGATCCTAGGAGCTATGCTGTCTGGGGCTTTATGCCCCTGGTAGGGTCACCCAAGGCAGACAGGTCCTAGGTGAGGAACCAGACAAAGTGCAGCCCGAAGACCCCTATGATGAATACGAACTTTGGACTGCGTTTTCCCTCGCCCGGACGCGGGTCACCGGGGCCCCACTCTGGAGCCAGGCCTGGAGGTGGGGCACGATGGCGAGCGCCTGGTGGCCAGGCTTTTACCCACGGAGCCCGGCCGGGCTCAGCCCGAAGAGGAGACGTGGGTCCCCCTTCCGATGGGCTCACCACCTGTCCGAGGGGCCAAAGGGGTCGGGTGCATTGTGCTATGGGCGGCAGCCAAGGGAGGGGACCCTGGCGGTCTGATCCTCGGCTGCAGAAGCTGGCTCTTGGGACGTGGAACGTCACCTCTCTGGTGGGGAAGGAGCCGGAGCTAGTGTGCGAGGCTGAGAGGTTCCGGCTAGAAATAGTCGGCCTCACCTCGACGCATGGCTCTGGTTCTGGAACCAGTCTCCTTGAGAGGGGCTGGACGTACTTCCACTCTGGAGTTGCCCACTGTGAGAGGCGCCGGGCTGGAGTGGGCATACTTGTTGCCCCCCATTTGGGCACCTGTACGTTGGGGTTCACCCCGGTGAACGAGAGGGTAGCCTCCCTCCGCCTACGGGTGGGGGGACGGGTTCTGACTGTTGTTTGTGCTTACGGGCCGAACGGCAGTTCAGATTACCCACCCTTCTTGGAGTCCTTAGAGGGGGTACTGGAGAGTGCCCCTCCTGGGGACTCCCTTGTTCTACTGGGAGACTTCAACGCTCACGTGGGCAATGACAGTGAGACCTGGAGTGGCGTGGTTGGGAGGAACGGCCCCCCCGATCTGAACCCAAGCGGTGTTCTGTTGTTGGACTTCTGTGCTCGTCACGGATTGTCCATCACGAACACCATGTTCAGGCATAAGGGCGTCCATATGTGCACTTGGCACCAGGACGCCCTAGGCCGCAGTTTGATGATTGACTTTGTCATCGTCTCATCGGATTTGCGGCCGTATGTCTTGGACACTCGGGTGAAGAGAGGTGCGGAGCTGTCCACTGACCACTACCTAGTGACGAGTTGGCTCCGGTGGTGGGGGAGGAAGCCGGTCAGACCTGGCAGGCCCAAACGTGTAGTGAGGGTCTGCTGGGAACGTCTGGCGGAGTCCCCTGTGAGACGGAGCTTCAACTCTCATCTCCGGCAGAACTTCGAACACGTTCCGGGGGACATTGAGTCTGAGTGGACCATGTTCCGTACCTCCATTGCCGAGGCGGCCTATCGGAGCTGCGGCCGCAAGGTTGTTGGTGCCTGTCGCGGCGGCAACCCTCGAACCCGTTGGTGGACACCTTCGGTGAGGGATGCTGTCAAGCTGAAGAAGGAGTCCTACCGGGCCTTTTTGGCCTGTGGGACTCCAGAAGCAGCTGATAGGTACCGGCGGGCGAAACGGCATGCGGCTCGGGTTGTCGCTGAGGCAAAAACTCGGGCGTGGGAGGAGTTTGGAGAGGCCATGGAGACAGACTTCCGTACGGCTTCGAGGCGATTCTGGTCCACCATCCGGCGTCTCAGGAGGGGAAAGCAGTGCAGCACCAACACTGTTTATAGTGGGGATGGTGCGCTGCTGACCTCAACTCGGGACGTTGTGGGCCGGTGGGCGGAGTACTTCGAAGACCTCCTCAATCCCACCAACATGTCTTCTGTTGAGGAAGCTGAGCATGGGGACTCTGGGCTGGGCTCTCCAATCTCTGGGGACGAGGTCGCCGAGGTGGTCAAAAAGCTCCTCGGTGGCAGGGCCCCGTGGGTGGATGAGATCTGCCCGGAGTTTCTTAAGGCTCTGGATGTTGCGGGGTTGTGTTGGCTAACGCGACTCTGCAATATCGCATGGACATCGGGGGCAGTTCCCCTGGACTGGCAGACTGGGGTGGTGGTCCCCCTGTTTAAAAAGGGGGACCGGAGGGTGTGCTCCAATTACAGGGGGATCACACTCTTAAGCCTCCCTGGTAAGGTCTATTCAGGGGTCCTGGAGAGGAGGGTCCGTCGGATAGTCGAACCTCGGATTCAGGAAGAGCAGTGTGGTTTTCGTCCTGGTCGTGGAACACTGGACCAGCTCTATACCCTCAGCGGGGTCCTGGAGGGTGCATGGGAGTTCGCCCAAGGTCCAGTCTACATGTGTTTTGTGGACTTGGAGAAGGCGTTCGACCGTGTCCCTCGGGGGGCCCTGTGGGGGGTACTCCGGGAGTATGGGGTACCGGGCCCTTTGATACGGGCTGTCAGGTCCCTGTATGACCGGTGTCAGAGTCTGGTCCGCATTGCCGGCAGTAAGTCGGGCTCGTTTCCGGTGAGAGTGGGACTCCGCCAAGGCTGCCCTTTGTCACCGATTCTGTTCATTACTTTTACGGACAGAATTTCTAGGCGCAGCCGAGGTGTTGAGGGGATCCGTTTTGGTGGCCTTAGGATCGCATCTCTGCTTTTTGCGGAGGATGTGGTCCTGTTGGCTTCATCGGAACGTGATCTGCAGCTCTCACTGGAGCGGTTCGCAGCCGAGTGTGAAGCAGCCGGGATGAGGCTCAGTGTCTCCAAATCCGAGGCCATGGTCTTGAGCCGGAAAAGGGTAGAGTGCCTTCTCCGGGTCAGGGGGGTCGTCCTGCCTCAAGTGGAGGAGTTTAAGTATCTGGGGATCTTGTTCACGAATGAGGGAAGAAGGAAACGGGAGATCGACAGGCGGATTGGGGCAGCGTCTACTGTGAAGCGGGCGCTGTACCGGTCCGTCGTGGTGAAGAGAGAGCTGAGCCAAAAAGCGAAGCTCTCGATTTACCGGTCGATCTACGTTCCCACCCTCATCTATGGTCATGAGCTTTGGGTCATGACCGAAAGAACGAGATCACGGGTACAAGCGGCCGAAATGGGTTTCCTCCGCAGGGTGGCTGGGCTCTCCCTTAGAGATAGGGTGAGAAGCTCGGTCATCCGGGAGGGACTCAGAGTAGAGCCGCTGCTCCTCCACGTCGAGAGGAGCCAGTTGAGGCTCGGGCATCTGGTAAGGATGCCTCCTGGACGCCTCCCTGGTGAGGTGTTCCGGGCACGTCCCACCGGGAGGAGGCCTCGGGGAAGACCCAGGACACGCTGGAGGGATTACGTCTCTCAGCTGGCCTGGGAACGCCTTGGGATTCCCCCGGAGGAGCTGGAAGAAGTGGCTGGGGAGAGGGAAGTCTGGGCCTCCCTTCTGAAGCTGCTGCCTCCGCGACCCGACGCCGGATAAGCGGAGGAAAATGGATGGATGGATGGATGGATAATTTACATGTTTATACTGGCCTTAGATATTCTTTTTATGATTATATCTTGGTCTCTACTGTCCATGTTTTGTTTTGTTCTTGTGGGTTTCTAACTACCTGAATAATTCTTAACAGTCAATAACAAAAGTTTACAGACTCTATTCAACTGAAACTTTACACCTCAGAGTTTATCTAAAAAGAAAAAAAAATCAGGGGAAGCTAGGGTGCTAAATGTTTTCAAAATGATTAGATAGTCTAAAGCACTAAGCAAAAACGACACAAATAGATCTTCTGAATTAGGTGGATTCAGAAGAAATGACATTAATGTTGTATCACGCATCACAATCAGACTTTTTTAAATCACACTCCCTTTTTCTTATCCTTAGTATCATTCTTGTGTTTGTGTCATTTGTGAGCTGCTCCAGCATCACATGACACTGCTTTGCCCACTGAAGATACTAATAGAGGTCTTAAAAACTACTACAAGTTTGAAATCAATAAGATGTGCCCATTTCATTCTTTGTTTAAGGCTCTACAGGTCACAGATCAGTGCCAGTGCAATAACATTACAGTTCAGATATTATAGTTAGTGCATAACTGTGTGTGTGTATCTGCACACAGAATCACAAACACAGTCAACTATTTATAGCTTCATTCTCAGTAATCGCTCTGGTCCACTGCAGCATTACAAGGTTCCACATGTAATCTAACGTTGATAAGCAGCTCTTCACACTGGTCCTGTGCCCTAGAAAGATGGACAGAGATGACAATCATGCTTCTTTAATGATAGACTTAGAAGATAAGGTTGTAACTATTTTGTCCAAATGTGACAGTTTGTCTACATTCTCGTTGCCGTGTCTTACAACCTCAGCTCTGATATTTCTTTCTTTTATTCCAAGAATGGTCTGAATGCTCTGCATCTGGCTGCCAAGGAAGGTCATGTGGATCTGGTCCAGGAGCTGTTAGATCGGGGTGCATCTGTGGATTCATCCACAAAGGTAAGATATAATACATCCATGCATACCATCCAACATCAGCTGTAGTCGTTGTACATATTTACATATCCAGTCTTAACATGTGATATTGTTCTATAGATAAGCCACCTGTTTTCATTCACTGTTTCAACATAGCAGTAAACACGTTGTTGTCGGCTTGTCAGAAGCTCAGCTCTTTAGCCGAGCTTGACCTATAGCTCCATGACCGCTGATCTTTCCTCTGTGAGTCTGAAATCTGACACCAGACAGACAAGTCAGTCTTTATCGAGCTTCCTTTTTAAAAAACTTCTAGTGATGTTTAAACCAACTGTTGTTGCGCAACACCCCCTCCCCCTTCTCTCTCTCTCTCTCTCTCTCTCTCTCTCTCAAACTTCCCCTTCTCAGAGGAGGGAGATGAGCTACCAGCTCTCCATCTACCGGGTGAATTGAGTTTTCTAAATCTGATGGGATTTTACCCTGTCCACAACTGAAGTAAACTCTGTTTAAGCTGGCATCAAGAAAGACTAGCCTGGTTTCTAACGACCTCCATCCAGATGTCCCACCTTCTTCACCCTGTGAATTAGCCAGATTGAGCAGCCTGCAACCAACTAGTTTCACAGAGGTCACCTGTTAACGGTCGCTCTTTCTCTTTATTACAACTTGTTACTGAACCAGGTTGGTTTTAGTGACTCGGGCGAGTCCCAAGGGTGTTTTAGTTTTGGCTAAAAGCAACCTATAAAACTCTGTGGCCCCGGCTCTTCTTCAGCTGCAGAGTTCTTTGTCCATCTCCATCTTGGCTCCAAGCTGCCTGAAGGATCCAACCAACGATTCCTCTGTTGCACCCACCTTATAAAGGGTTTATCCACCTTTTGGTGCATTTGCATTGGCTAGCTCTGTTGCTGTGCCTCTCATTGGCTGACTGCTTGGACAAATTATCTCATATCCATCACCTTGGAGACATTATGACCTGATCTCTGTTCCAATGATCCCCAAGTTGCTCAACAGTCGAACTACGTCTGTTTCCTGCCCAACCTTTTCTTAGGAAAGTTAAAGTTTAGCAATAAGGCCCTGGTCACTTCTGCTCTCCTATCAGTTCCTCTTTTCCCCTGACCTTTCACCTCCCATCTACCTTCAACACAACATCAGTGACCTTTAATTACAGTTTCACATTTTACACCTTTTCAAGTTCAATGTCAAAATCACATTTATAACCTTTTAGTTTCTCTAGTTTAGCATTCATTTATAATATTATAATAACCATAACTTATTAGTTACTCTTATTATAATCATAATGCGAGTTATTAGACACTTCTGAAAAGAAACCAAGAATAATCCATTATTCTAATTATTTGATATCATGTTACAGTTACTTGTTTTACTTCTAAGAATTTCCACAAGTGTAAGAGTAAGTTTAAATATTCTTATAATAAAACCAACATCAACCACTGGTTAAACCAATATTAATTATTGGCCCAATTATAAGTTATTATTATTAATGTAAGTATTTCACTCTGGGTTTTATCCAATTACTCAAAATGTTTAGATTTTATTCTTTAAACCTTTAATGCTTTAAAATAAGGAATGGTCTGAACTATTTTATACTCATGCAGGCTGGAAGCTTTCTTCCTCTTTCTTCAGGAAACCAGCTCTTCCTGTTCCATGACTCTCTTTCTGCCTGACTGTGATTTTTTATGATTAAATAGAAAAAGAAATTAAAGCAAAGTTTGCAGGACATAATAACAACCAGATTAATTTTATTACCGTCTGACTCTACTGTTGGGTCTTGATGTCACCTGTGTAATTATTTTTAAAGGTAACTTTATTCATAGTTATTATTAAACTAAAATCTCCAGCATGGGGAAGTGGCATGAGCTCGACTTTTCTTGACACAAACTATATTAAATTAAAAGAGATTTCCTCTGTAGTTATGACAGATGTTGTTCATTGAGAAAAACAAGTATTGCATGTTTCTACTCCCAAAACAGAGCTCCAGAGTAAAGGTGGAGGGTTAAAGGAAAATGATACGTAAAGTGGGGTCAGTGCCATGGGCCAAGCCCCTCCTCAGAGAATACCGGTGTTGCCATAAGCTGCAATAAGAGAAGGAATTACTTCCAGTTTGTCATGTTGCAACTAACCTTGGTGATGCTCCAAAGTGCAAGTGTTAGCAAACATTATGCCAGAAAGTATTTCTAAATGGAAGAGGAATTTTAAAGTTACACAAAAGATTACTGTGAGTATGTAGTCTTTTGTATATTCAACTGCAAACTTTTTGTCACTGTGTCTTATGACATGGACTGTTTGTGAGACATACTGTAAGTGGATTCTCTCCTTTTGGATTTGGTGAAGGTGTCATGGGAGTTTGATTTCCTATTCAGTTGTTGTGGAGACCTGGCAAAGACTCAGCCATGTCCTATGTCAGGGCCGTGCAGAGACCACTAAAGGGGCAGGTGTTCAAGCCCGCCTAGCTACCCCCCCCTGCATGTGCCTGTCCTATGTGACATTCTGTGTAGTGTGCCACAGTCAGTTTAAGAGTTGTGCAGTCCCTGTTTAAAACAATTATTTTAGTAATCAAGTAATCTATTCATTGTTCTGACGATTAATCAAGTAATCGACAAAAATATTGTAGTACTTGTATGCATCTGCTTATCTCTGCATCATTTCCCGTACTGACTAGGCTGATCTGAGTTTAAGTGTCTTACTGTTCATTTACTTCGTTAACAGAATTCTGCATGCAGCGGTTGTGTGTTCTGGGGGGAATGTTTTTCTGTGTTAGTTCTTGATGCTCGCTGACTCTGGTGTGGACGTGTAAAGTTAGTCTACATCGGCGTTAGAGCACATAAACCATCCAGCTGTACTCCTGTTTGGTTATCTTCATTAAAAGAAGATCAACATTATTCCCTCCTGGAGTGGTTATTATCACGCACCTTTACAATCCATCCGTGGACACCGTTAACAATATTTAATAAAATAAAATACTGATAAATATTTGCATAACAGCAATATTAATATTGGATGTCATTATCAGCACAAATTCTCATATTTATGCATCCCTAACAATTATTTTTCTGAAGTTTAGAAAATTAACCTGTACCAACAGCTTATTTTTCAAGTTATTTTTTAATTATGCACTCACCGGCCACTTTAATAGGTACGCTTGCTAGTACTGGGTTGGACTCCCTTTTGTCTTCAGAACTGCCTTAATCTTTCGTGACTTAGATTCATTAATTACTTTATTCATTTTATTGTGGAACAACTACGGCGCTCTTGATCATTCCAAAATATTAATAATCTCTCAAACCTGAATATTTACAAAAGTCAAAATGATTTTTTACCTTTTTAGGACATCTTTGTGTGCACAATTATTGGGAAACTACTAATGTGCAGAATTATATTATTATAGTTATTATAAATTAACAGAAACTTTTTCTGCCTCACTTGTTTAATGCAGTCTGGAAAAGTGAGAATAATAAACATACTGTCATGATTGGTATTGTTGTAGTGGTGAGAATGAACGTGGAGACCCAGATGAAGGTGATGATTAATCTTTAATGATGGTGGTAAAAGAAACGGTAAAAGTCAGGCAGCACGGCAGGAACAATTAGCACACAGCTAATAACCGGTAGCTACTGACAACGTGAAACGGAGACACAAAAGCTTAGCGAACCAGGGCTATACAGTTTGACTGGAAAGCAGACAGACTGACACACGCAACTGACAAACGACGAGGATCTGATGAGGAACACAGACAACAGGTGGGACTAAATACACTGGGAGGGTAATCACAGGAACGAGACACAGCTGGGAACAAACAGGGAAGACAGGACAGAGACTCGGAAACAGGACTAAACACAGAAAATCCCAAAATAACTATACAGAAAAACACGGATCACAACACATACAACTCAAAATTGACAAACATTTCTGACATTTAAAAAATAAATCAGTGACCTTTACAGCCACCCTTCTTTTCCATAACACTTATAAGCCTTCCTTTCATGGAGTCCGTCAGTTTCTTGATCTGTTGACGATCAACTTCTCGTGCAGCAGCAGCCACAGCCTCCCAGACTGATCAGAGATGTGAACCGTTTTCCTTCACCATACATGTCCTGTTTAAGAAAGGCCCACATGTTCTCAATGGGGTTTAGGTGTGGTGAGGAAGGGGACCGCTTCATTATTCTCTTATCTTTAAGGCCTTCCATAGTGGAGTACTTTGATGCATGCGATGGAGCAATGTCCTGCAGAAAAATCATGGTCTTCTTGAAAGATACAGACTTTTTCCTGAACCACAGCTTGAAGAAAGTGTCTTCTAAAAACTGGCAGTAGATTTAGGACTTGATTTTGAGTCCAACTTCAACCCGAAAAGGTCCAACTAGCTCATCTTTAATAACACCAACCTATACCAGCGCCCTGCCTCCACCTTGTTAGTGTCTGATGTGAAGTGGAGCTCTGTGCCTATTACTGATCCAGCCACAGGTCCATCCATCTGGTCCATCAAGACTCATTCTCATCTCACCAATCCATAGGACCTTTGAAAAATCTGTCTCCAGATCTGTCTTGGCCCAGTCTTGATGTTCCGACTTATGTGTCTTGTTCGATGGGGGTCGGGTTTCAGCGTTCCTTATCTTGGCCATGTCTCTGAACATCTTGTACTTCTGGGTACTGCAGGTAGGTTTCAGTTCTGGAAAATGACAGGACTGGAAGACAATGGGTTCCTGTAGCTTCACGTTTGATTCTTCTCAACTCTTTGGCAGTTTAATTTCCATCTTTTTTTCTCAACACGTTTCTTGCGAACCTGTTAGCTATTTGCAGCAAATCGTTTGATAGTTGTGTGATCACGACCCAATATCTTAGTAATTTCAAGCGTGCTGCATCCCTCTGAAAGGCCTTTTACAATTTTGAACTTTTCAGACTCACTTAAATCTCTTTATTGGCTCATTTTGCCTGAGGAAAATAAGCTGCCTAATAATGATACACATCTTGATATAGGATGTTGATCTTCTTAGCCCCACCCTCCCTCACTAAACAAATACACATCAGCTGATATGTTTAGATTCAACAAGCATTCAAGTTTATACAGCCTGGAATTGGAAAATATGCATACAAATGATGATATGGCCCATACTGAAACTTGCCTAATAATTATGCACACAGTGTACTTACAGAGCATACAGTTTTGCCTTTTGGCTGTTAAAATAATCAAAAATAATTTGAATAATAGAACTTGAGAAGAGGCATCTAACTGTGTGGAAGAGAAAGCCTTCTCTGCGTCCTACTCTTGTTGCCTTGACCAGTACTCATTGATGTGCTTCTTATTAACATTTGCTGCATTAATCAATTAATGTTCATTTGAAGTCAGGAAAAAAAAATCCTTCTCACCTGAACCTGTTTCCTGTTTTTCAGAAAGGAAACACAGCCCTGCACATTTCATCTCTGGCTGGTCAGGCAGAAGTTGTGAAGATCCTGACCAAACGAGGAGCTGACATCAATTCACAGTCTCAGGTAAACCCCTGTTCTCATCTTCCACAGCTGTTGATTACATTTCTCTCTCGAGCCAGGTCCTTACTGCTGTAACTTTTTTGAGAATTACTAAATAATGGTGTAAGACCTTACGAGTAACAATTAGGTTTGGAATTGTCCAGAATGGATTCACTCCTCTCTACATGGCAGCCCAGGAGAATCACATGGATGTGGTTCGCTACTTGCTTGAGAATGGAGGCAACCAGAGCATTGCAACAGAAGTGAGTAATCTGAGGTTCCTCCTTTTGCCAAATGTTAAAACCACCATCACTTTTTGTGGATATTTTATTAATCATATTCCTTGTAAGTATTGGGCATATATACGTGGTAAGTAACCATCAAATTTTTTTCTCTGTCTTCCCTCATTTAGGATGGTTTTACACCCCTGGCAATTGCCCTCCAGCAGGGACACAACCAGGTGGTCTCCATCTTACTGGAAAACGATACCAAAGGCAAAGTTCGCCTGCCCGCCTTGCACATTGCCGCACGCAAGGATGATACCAAATCAGCCGCCCTGCTACTTCAGAATGATCACAATGCCGATGTCCAGTCGAAGGTATGGCCGTTGTTCATTGTGATAACTTAGGCTTGGCATGTGTGAAAGTATAGTAGCTCATGTGGTACTTGGTGCTTTTGTCAGTGTTTTATATGGAGGGTAGATAGAGCTAAATAAAATATGCAGAGCTATTATGTTGAAAGGAGCTGTTTGAGACGTTCCTGGTTTTACATCTGGTAGCCAGTAGGGGAATCATGGACCATTGTGAGGTAGTGCTAGCAGCTTTAGCTCACTAACAGTAGGAGTTCACCACATAAGTGATAACTATTTTCCTTCATCTATCAAACTGTGGTCGGTATCTGGATAAGCTCTGCTGATGGTCAATAATCTTATCGTTCTGTTGTCTTAAAAAAAGCTCTTCAGCATCAAATTCAATCAATCACTTTATTTTGGTAAATTGTCCACACTAAACACAGGACACAAAAAACAAAACAACAATAAACAAACCCATAATTGACCAAGAAAGGAATAGGCTGAAGCCAAGCGTCAAGTCAAGCTTATTCTTGCCTACCCTATTTTATACCCAACAACCTATCAAGGTATCTTCGCAATACATATATAAGATGTTATCATTTTACATTTTAGAGCTCTTTTAAAGCTCACCAAGAAAGGACATAACTTAAAATCATCATTCAATTCATTCCACAGTTTCACACCAATAACTGAAACGCATCTAGACTTTATCTGGCTCTTCTGTTTTGAACATTGAAATATAAACAAACCTCGCAAATTATATTTATTCTCTCTCAATTTAAATAATTTCTGAATACCAGAAGGAAGACTTTTGTTCAATGCTTTATACATTATTTCTAGTATTTTTATATAAACAATATCTTGTTAATATTGTTAATATATTACTTTGAAAGAAGAGTTTATCAGTTGGTTCACAGTATCCCGCCTTATTAATAAGCCTTATAGTTTTTTTTTGCAACTTAACTAATACATCAGTGTTTGTTTTACTTGTATTTCCCCAGATTTCTGAGCAATAAGACAAATAAGGCATAACCAAAGAGGAAAATATAGTATGCAGGCCTTTAACACAGTGTTTCTCAACCTTTTTTGGGCCAGCGCCCCCCCAGCCTTTATCCAGGTCCCTCACCGCCCCCACCAAAGAATTTGTAGGCTACTTTGCACTGATCATTATTTTATTATTAATATTACTATCACTATTATAGATGTTTTGATTTTTTATGCTTGTTTCTGTTTTTATCATCAAAAATAATTTCCCAGAGAACAAAAAGTCATGGGAATAGAAATTATTTTCACAGGCGTTTAAGAAAAATGCAATGAACATTCAAGTTTAAACAACGGAAACAATTTCTGCATTCTAATTATTGAAATTTAAAAGTGCTGTGTTGTTCAATCACCCCGTTTCATACCGGACCACTTACAGCTCCGTGTTAACGCTATAAAATGAACGCTCTCTATCGTGGTATCACCCATGGAGGGATTTCTTTATTTAAATGGGTTCATTTTTCAGAGGGATACAAAGTGAGGGTATCGTGATTTTAGCTACCAGTAGCAGGAGAACGGAGCTGCGCCAAGAAGCTAACAGAAGCTAACAAACACTGAATAGAAGAAGAGCTGCCATCGATACAGTTGCAGCCAAGCATGATTTAATGTTACACAATACAGTTTTACCAAGTTGCTCAAAGTCTAAACTGGTATTGTTGTGCATTTAAGGTGTAAAGTTTACCTTCGACCAAACGCCCCCCAAAGGCATCCCAGCGCCCCCCTTTTGCAAAAATGTCCGCCAGCGCCCCCTGCCGTTCTCTGAACGCCCCCTGGGGGGCGGTACCGTCCACGTTGAGAACCGCTACTTTAACATTTACTAGATCTATAAATCTTTGTTATACTGAAGATTTGATTAACTTTTGTGGGTGCATCATAGCTGAATAGTGATGATAATCCCCATGTTTTCCTTCTTACCCACAGTGATGCTGCAGAAATGACCCTTTATAGGGGCTTGATAGTTTCGTTAAAACTGTAAAAGATCACCCAAATTTTCTACTAGGGCTTAACTAGGTCTAACCCAGTTTTGTTTGGGATCACAGTAATGAGATTACTTGTACCTACAGTGATCATTATCTGCAGTCTTCATCATATATAGTTGTAGCCAGAGGGAAATGGGTATTATGCTATAGTTTGTTTGATTTTTTTGTATGAATGTAATCTCTCATCTTAAAAAATTATTTTCATAAGAACGTAAATATGACTGCAAAAGCAAGCCTGTCTATCTTGTCCTTCCACAACTCTACCAACTGAGCTGGTTACGTCTCGTGTCAGTGTGTACTTCCATCAGTGAAGCTGACATTGCAGACACAGATTCATATTTGATTTGCTCGTCATCCCTGGATGGATCATTCAGCATGCTAAAAACATGAACAAATTAAGTTTCATTTGTAGGTTTAGCATTATGCAATTCTAAAATTATTATTAAAAAGGTGTAACTACCAACAACATTAAAACCAAGTGAAACAAACAAAAATAGGTTTTAGAGTTCCTGAGTTGAGAATTAGCTTTACCGAGAGCAACAGCAGCAGGGTTGGTTATAATGCTAACATCATCCCCTACTTCACACCAACTCACAAACTCCACTCAGTGGCAAACTCTTGGCACCTTTCAGAGATACTTCAACTTTCCACAGCATATTATTGCCTTCCATTTCACATAATGAGGTTTGCACAACTCATACAGATCCTGACTTAAAGGTGTTTTTGAAAAAGTACACTCATCTCTAATGGGGTCATACAAGGGAACCTTTAAAGTGTCACTCAAGACGCACAATCAGCTCTGTTTGCACCTATTAGTTGCAAATAAGATCTTTGCTACATGAGTTGGTACTCACATGACTGCAGACCATCCAAGAGGGAAAACAACTTTGATCTAAAAAGTTCTTGTTTCTTACAACTGCAATGTGTTTGAGCAGCATTCATTAAGCCATTAGAACTTAAATGAAACCACAGGATGTAATCAGACTGAAGATATTTAGTAATCATTGTTTCTTGTCGTTGCAAACACATTTCTTTTTCCTTTCATATCAGTTCAACCCAGGCCAAACGTGAACTGATTGATTCTTTCTGTTATGACAAAGTGTTGAATCATAAACAGAATGTATTTGAAATTAGCATATTATCCAGATACTAATCACAGCATGTTTAAATAGTATAACCAAGGTTTCTATACTTAGTTAATTCCAGCACCTCTAATTTGTTGTGATGTAGTTTTTGACACAAATCTGCTTAAATGTGTGTAGCGTCTGGTTTCCCATCAGCCTCTATGCATCTCTTTCTCCGTTTCTGTCACTCAGTGTCGCTGTGCCTGCCACGTCACTCCTGGTCCTGCCACTAACCGGGTCTCTCCTTCTTTTCCTTTTTCTCTCTTTAAATGCTCCCTTTCACACACTTCCCCTCATCACCTCTTCCTCCCTTTCCTCGCTGCACCGATGTCTAAATGTAGCAATGTCCAGTGCATGGAGTGTGCCACTGTCTGCAGGTTGTATCTAAGGCTGCATGCTAACAGCTGGGGACAAATAATCCTAACGAATGTTTTGGACCATCAGCTAGGGGTGGAGGGGTTAGGAAGACAACCTGAAGTTGATGGGGCTTTACTTACCAGTTAATGGAACAAGAATGTCATATTTTTTTAGTTGGGACTTTTTTTGTGGTTTGAAGTCACGTGGCTAGAAGAGGGTTTATATCAGTACCCACATGTCCATTCAGTCTTTCTACATTGAAGCACCTCATAAATTCCTGCTGAAAAACAAGTTCTTTACATTACAGTTATTGACAGTAATCATAAAAAAATTGCTCTATTTACTTCAGTTACCAAAAAAATCCTAAGATAATTCATTTATTTTGTTTGAAAAAACAAATTTAACAATTAGTTACTAAAGCTAAAAATAAAAAACAAACTAAAAACAAATTAAAACAAAAAAAATTATTAAATTAAAAACTGTCTAATTTGTAAATACGTATTTCTTCTTTATTATTTGTTCTCATAGCCTCTTTGAAATATTGACCACAGCTTAGAAAACAGTCTGAAAGGAAATCAATGTGATGTTTCCTTTAAGTGGGTTGAAAAATCTACTGTTTTCTACTTTGTTTCAGTATTTATTTTAGCCCAAATTCAAAGAAATGAGAACATGTAAAACAAATAATATGCATGTATTAAAAAACCTGTTCTGAAAAAAGTTTACAAAAAACAAAGTTTCATCTTACAGTTTGAAATCAATCCTACATTTATAGTTTTAATCTACAAAGATTAAAACTATAAATGTGTTACTTCTCATCTTGAAGTTGTAGAATCTTTTTATCCAAAGCCAGTGCAGTAACCAGAGTGATACCAGCCAGCCAGGTTGCTTATTTAGCAACTCAACACTAATTGTAGATGCTTTTCTATCACATCCTGTCAGTGTTGCGTTTTAGTAATAATACTTCATAAAGCCAGTTATTTCCCAGAATTTATCATTTACTTTAGTGAACGTTCTTTCCTGTAACAGAGAATTCACAGGATAGAATAGAATAGAAATAGCTTTTATTCTATTTTAGATGGCAAATTCAGGTATAACAGCAGCAAAGATATGGGCAAGTCGAATCATGTAGGTTTCACAAAAAGATTGACAAATAGATAGGGGTGATTCTTTTTATGCGGCAACATTTCGGCCTCAGGATTTTTGAAAAAAAAAGTATTAATGTTTTAAGTTTAAATATTTTGTTACAACACTGACATGGTAACAATAAGAAATGAATAATGTGCAAGCTCAGGATTGGATAAATTAATAATTACATGTGTTTTTTTTCACCATTGTCTCTGAATGTGTTCCACCTGTTATGAACATTTACATATAGACCACAAATAGTTAAACATTTAAATTTTGAAAAATAATGACTTTTTCTTAAAAAGGGACACACTCTTATATAATATGTTTTATTCTTGAAATTGTAACACATCATGAAGTTACGAATCATTTATGACTGTATTGTAAAGAAAAAACTGTATTTTTTAACTCATTATTACTGACAGCATTGAAAACATTGGTAATTTTAAAAACGTATACCAATACGTCTTCAATTGGTCTTCAACTCCCAACATGGCACAGAAAAATTCACAGTACTTAATGTTTCTGTAACAATATTTAATAAAAACATGTGTGGAATGGAACATAACAGGGTGGAAAATCAAAGTCTTTGATTCTAAAATCTGATGATTTTCATTATTAGTTGCAGGATTGGCTCTTTCAAGTCAAAGTACAGGTGGAGTGTTTGTCCTGGTTCTATTTGGGAAAACAGGTGATATCCCTGTAGTGGATTTTCTCAGGACAGGAACTCATTGTTCCCCTCAGGAGTCAATGGGGGCAACTAGTGAAATGAAAACAGACAAATGGCAAAGACATCTGATAAAACCTTGACTTAAAATTATTACTTTTCACCCTAAGTTCTACCTTATTTGGTTCATGAACATAACAGGGTGGAACTTTCTAACTAATCTACCTGAAGCTCTTCATGTGGTCAACATTTAGCTAGTTAACCTTCAACAGAATAACAAAACTTTAATGACTAAATCTAATATTAGGTTTTTTAAATTCTACTGAATAAACATTTTCCACAATCTTTCCTAACAGGGTGGAACTTTAAGCTTTACAAGTTTAACATATTTGAGATAATAAAAAGTACAGAGATGGTGACAGTTGAAGCTACTTTGTTTTCCATGGTTGAATTTACTTCAAAACTAATTTATGTCACTTACATTAAATGATTTTTATGGAATTTTAGACTTTTTGAAGGCAGAAATGAAACATCATAACAAGGGTTGAAAGTTAGTACTGGGCAGTGGTGGAGAAAGTACTCAAAAAATGTACTTAAGTAAAAGTACAAATACACAGACAAAAATTTACTCAAGTAAAAGTCAAAGTACCATATTAACATTTTACTTAAGTAAAAGTAAAAAAGTACTGGTTTTTAAAAATACTTAAGTATTAAAAGTAAAAATACTTGCTGAATGCATTACCTAATCACTAATATCATTAAGTGTCCCGATCATATGATCATATGCCACTGAACCCAAGACCAAATCAAAACCAGCACCCCGTGCTACATGACAATAACATTTAGTGCACCTATCAAAACTGCTTCTCAAATTGATCTGAAAGATTCACTTTCCCATAAAAACACCTAGATATGAAATACTTAGAGCTGAAATAAATGTAACCAGTATCAATTCAAACTCTTCTTCATTCTGTTTTGCTTTCATCTCTGTGCCACAATACACAGAGGTCTCCTGCCATCCCTAAAAAAATAACACCCTGGGCGGTTGCCCATATTGCCAATGTCAGAAATAATAATTGTCTGCACCATTAAACATAGCAATTAACAACGCTCAACTATGAACACTGTCCAAGACCCAATAAGCAACAAGTAACCAAGCAGGAGGAGCACCGTGACTGTTCTCATCCTCCCTCCTGCTGCAACGTCTGCCACCATGACAGGTGACGAAAACAGAGCAAAAAGACAAAAAGAGCAACGAGACTTGGATGTAACGAGTAACGGACAGTTTTGTAGAAATGTAGTGAAGTAGAAAGTACAGATACTTACTGTAAAATGTAGTGGAGTAAAAGTAGAAAGTATCCATTATTAAATCTACTTAAGTAAAGTACAGATACACGAAAATTGTACTTAAGTACAGTAACGAAGTACTTGTACTTCGTTACTTCCCACCACTGGTACTGGGGCATGTATAATATGAAGAAAATATCAAATGAGAAAATAGTTTCAGTAGATTCAATTGCATATTAAAATAAGGTTTAGTCCAGTCAATCAATTTATTGAAGAAAAACATAAATATATATATATATATATATTATAGTTTAAATGTCATGAGGAAGTCTATTACGCTGCACTGGGGACACATGAAAGTGAACATGTCAGTCACCAAAAAGGTGTGTAAAGAACAAAATAATATTTAAAAGGCATTTCATTTATATTTGAATAATGGCAAACATCTAAATATATAATTCAAATACTTTGTTGTAAATATTTTGCACATTTTACAAAAATAATTGTAAGCAAAACATGGGGACATGGAATGTTGCCGCAAAAAAAGAATCACCCATTATAGACAAATAGTAAGTACAATAAAGTAAAGTGAGGACAAGTTTACATCATAAAAAATAACATATTGACCCTTTGCATCTACGTCACTTAATTATTCAAGGCGCCATGATGTACGCATTGGAAGTGAGAGATGGGAGTATTGAACAGAGCAATTAAACTTGTTTTTCCAAGTTGTTTTTGCCAGTTTATTCATGGCTTCTTCTAGTTCAAGTCAAGCTAATTTGTCTGTAAACATAACACACCTACTAGGGGCTTGTAGACGGCAATATTTACAAAAGTTGAAAATAGCTAGCTTAGAAATTGACCCATGCCTCCTCACTCCTGACGTGTTGATCAAATTACTGACTTTGCCTGAATTCATACCACATGATTTAGAGTGAGAACAGAAAGTATTCAACCCCCTTTAATTTTTCTACTTTTTGTTTCATTGCAGCTGTTTGCTAAAATCAAAAAAGTTCATATTATTTCTCATGTATCCGATCTTGACAGAAAAAAAAAATTAATTAAAAAAGAAAAAGTGAAATATCACATGGTCATAAGTATTCAGACCCTTTGCTGTGACACTCATATTTAACTCTTGCTGTCCATTTGTTCTGATCCTCCTTGAGATGGTTCTACTCCTTCATTGGAGTCTAGCTGTGTTTAATTAATCTGAATGGACTTGATTAGGAAAAGCACACACCTGTCTATATAAGACCTCACAGCTCACAGTGCAGGTCAGAGCAAATGAGAATCATGAGGTGGAAGGAACTGCCCAAGGAGCTTAGAGACAGAATTGTGGAAAGGCACAGATCAGGCCAAGGTTACAAAAGAAGTTTTGCAGTACTCAAGGTTCCTAAGAGTCCAGTGGCCTCCATAATCCTTGAATGGAAGAAGTT
The DNA here is from genome assembly GCF_904066995.2 of Poecilia reticulata. Taxonomy (NCBI): domain Eukaryota; kingdom Metazoa; phylum Chordata; class Actinopteri; order Cyprinodontiformes; family Poeciliidae; genus Poecilia; species Poecilia reticulata. The sequence continues at coordinate 150,750 of NC_088847.1, forward strand.
TGGGACGAGCAGATCTCTTCTTTAACCTGGCTGTCTAGCTAAATGGAGCAATCGCAGGAGAAGAGCGTTGGTGAGAGAGATAAAGAAGAGCCCAAAGATCACTACTGAGCTCCAGAGATGCAGTGGAGAAATGGGCAACAATCACTGCAGCTGCCAGTTGGGGCCTTCTGGCAGAGTGGCCCGACAGAAGCCTCTCCTCAGTGCAGACACTTTGGCATAAAGTTTGCCAAAAAACACATGAAAGACTCCCAGACTATGAGAAATAAGATTTTCTGGTCTGATGAGACCAAGATTGAACTTTTTGGTGTTCATTTTAAGCGGTATGTGTGGAGGAAACCAGGCACTGCTCATCACCTGCCCAATACAATCCCAACAGCAAAACTATGGGGGTGTTTTTCAGCTGCAGGGACAAGATGGCTGGTTACAGTTGAAGCAAAGATGCATGTGGCCAAGTACAGAGATAACCTGGAAGAAAACCTCTTCCAGGGAGCACGGGACCTCAGATGGGTCGAAGGTTCACTTTCCAACAAGACAATGACCCGAAGCACACAGCTAAAATAACAAAGGAGTGGCTTCGGAACAACTCTGTGAACATTCTTGACTGGCCCAGAGAGAGCCCCGACCTAAACCCAATTAAGCATCTCTGGAGAGACCTGAAAATGGCTTCACCAACGTTCACCATCCAACCTGACAGAACTGGAGAAGATCTGAAGAAAGAATGGCAGAGGATCCCCAAATCCAGGTGTGAAAAAGGGCGCTTCTAATCAACACTGAGCAAAGGGTCTGAATACTTAAGACCATGTGATATTTCAGTTTTTCTTTTTTATCAAATTTGCAAAAATGTCTACATTTTTGTTTTTTCTGTCAAGATATGAATTTTTTGGATTTTAGCAAATGGTTGCAATGAAACAGAGTGAAAATTTTAAAGGGATCTGAATACTTTTCATACTGACTGTATGTCATAAATGGCCTTTTCCCTTACACCATAGCAGCCTTAAAAACGTACAAAAGACTAGATGCTAACCTTTTTTTTTTTTTTTTGACGGTGCGGCATTGTCTCCATATTATTAAATGTTAGACGCATACCTTCTCCAAAAAGCAATATATGGTATCTTTCTAATCATACTCATTTTTAAAGTATATGAACGTTTGTTTTCTCATATTGTAAAACGTACTTGTTGCAAATCTGCGATTACACCGAGTCCTTAAGACTGACAGCTCCTATCCATTAACATGTCATTCCTCATTCAAAGTTATGCAATAAAATCACAAGATTGGTTTGCATCCTTGTCTCTGTGCAGCAAACTGCACAGGATCCTTTGACCATTTTTAAAGTGAAATCAACAAAAAGCGATATTAAATTACAGATGTGTGTTTTTCATGAGTGCATGGGCTGTTTTGACGTCTATCATGGCGCAGTGGCCAGAGTTCTGAAGAGCCTAACATCGCGTGCAAAAGGTCAATAGGTTAAATATTCCAGGAACTAGGGTATAATGAGTTGACCTCTAACCTGGTAGGAACTGCTGGATAGACAATCTTCACCCGCTTTAATATAAGAGCATAAATATAAAGAAGTAAAAAATTCTTAACAGTCGATAAGCAACACAAATGTCTAACTTTATTCAGCTGAAAGCTTGCAAAACAGCTAAGTAAATTAGTGCTTTCAAATTTATTCATAAAAATTAATTTAGGGGAAGTTAAGTGCACTAAATCTTTTCAAAGTTAACAAAAATGCTCAACAAAAAATTTGCGTTGCTAATAGCGCATTAGCAAAGAGTACCTAACTCTGGACTGCCTTGGTCCTTGAAGGTACACTGCAAGTTTGAGGAAAATCATCTTTGAGAAGTGGAAACGCAACCTGTAATTTTACATAGTTAATATGTTATATTAATATTCTTTATCATATTATATCATTCTATATTTAACTATTTGTAGCATTTTAATGTAGTACTAAAGTCTTTTCACTATAATATATGTTGACTTAAATAATCTCAATCAATTTGAAAGACAAACCACAGGATGCATCTGAGACAGGGAATAAAATAAGCCACTCTAGCCACGTCACTGCCCAGATTAGAACATGGCTGCACAGCCTCCTCTCCTGTGCATGGACTATAGTGGAGTTATGTGTAAAACAAAGCTAACTGAACTGGTCTTTCCCTCCCTCATTCCCTCTGCAACAGATGATGGTCAATAGGACTACTGAGGTATACACATCCCCCTTTAATTCACACAGATTTGTTTCTTTATCATCCCTTTTTCTTTCTGTCCACCACCGTACCTTGTCATCGTAACCATCGTTTGGGTCATTTTATACTTTCTCTGTTTCAGTTGATTTGGTACAGTTTATTCAGATTCCACCCCGTATGGCTGACAGGAATGGCTGAAGTTGCTGTCCCCTGCACAGTCCAAATTTCATTACGTTGCATTAATATCACTGAATCTTTATTTTCCTTTATTATGTTTATTCCCCTGAGAAATTCATTTTCCATCTGGAATCCTCAGTGCATTTTTAAGTATCATAAGCATCTCTGAGTAGCATAATGAATTGAAATGAATGCACTTTCCTTCTGTGATGTCCTAATTTGATGCATATTGTGCCGATGCCTTCCTGAGAAAGCTGTGTGTTAGTCTGTTATATAAAGTAATAATGTCTGTTTCTGTTGGTGTTGCATGGTCTCCCTCGTCGCACTATTAACTAGTTGCTGAAGTTAAAATAGAAGCAATGTACTGACGCATGACTGATATAATATTACACAATGACCAAGGCTGCCAAAACGAATCTGAAATATCTTAAATTCAAACTTTATTTCCCAGCAGGGTTTGGTGAAAGACCATTTTAACTTGAGGTTAAAATGAAGAGTGAAGGGTCAGTTTCCCCTTCAAAGAATGAGAGTTTGTTCCAATAACTAGAGAAAGATTAATCTTTGTCTTTATTTTTATTCAAAGGCAAAAGCGTTTGAAGACCCATCTCACTGAACACAGTAGGAGAGTCCCGAACAACAAAGATCACATGATTATATAGTCACAGCAAAAAAGAACACACCCAAAGTCTGAACTTATCTCCATTGCTAGGTGGACAACAGATCTTTATCCACTGTCATACAACTACCCTTCACCTCATTGGTAAGGACGACTTTTAGTTAAGACTTTTTGTTGGAAACCCACACCCTACATGTATGACAGAAAATGAGAGCTGACAAGGATTCCAACCCCAACTTCTAGTTCTTTATCAGTCACTCATAGTTAATGTAATTTTATTTATATAGCACATTTTCAGCAACAAGGCAATACAAAGTGCTTTACAGGAATTAAAAGGAAATACAAACAAAATAACAAACCAAAGGAAAGAGCAAAATAAATAAAGAAAAAAAATAAAAAGAAAAAGAATCTAATGTTGATCTAAAATAAGTAAACTAAGTGCTCATGTTCAGAGTTGCTAAGTATCCTCTGGTCTAATTCCATTTCTGTGTTGGAAGAACAGGAGTTTAAAAAGTAGTCTCGATCCAAAAGTGTCTCTGGGCTTCTGGTCTCTGCATCTAAATAGTGAGAACTCTACAGTTTCTGAAAAAATAAGCTAAAGAGTGACTAATCTAATTAATTTTGGGTTAAAAGTGAGTATTCCACCGTTTCTAAATAACTGATAATAATCTAAAGATGAATAGCTAAATTCTAAGCTTGTTCTAAGTCCCTTTCAGGGTTAAAAGTGAGTAGAAACAGTTTCTAACAAGTAGTAGTATAAAAAGTAACTAAATAGTGACTGTTCCTGTATTTCTGGATTCTAAGTTTGTTGTAATTCTAATTCTAATTCCTTTTCTGGGCTGTAGCAGTATGAGTCTCTGCATAAAAGTTATCTAGGAAGTATAATGTTGATCTAAATCATGCGTACTCCACAATTTCTGATATTACTAATAAACTAAAATAATCTAAAATAATCCTTTTCTGGGTTAAAAGTGAGTACTCCACAGTTTCTAACAAAATAAAAAATAAAGAGAAAAGGACACATTAGGGCAAATGGCAGCATTCAGACAAAACAAAGGGCAAAACAAAGCATGAGTGAAGGCGGTGACATCACAGAGCCATGAAACCACGTTGCTCGGCCTCCTGGCAGAAGTCTGATAGAGGTGTTGTTATCAAGGCATGATGTCCTTGGGAGCGATCAGCTCCACAGCTCCATGGATACAGGGGAGGGTGAGACGGGAAAGAGCGTTGTGTTTACATATCTTCAAGGAGATTGGAATTATGCAGCCCTTCCAAGGCCACACAGGGAAAGCCAATTCAGAAGCAGACTGTCTTAGGTTGGGAAGATTATAAATTTCAATCTTCCCTAAAGTCTCTCTGATACATCACAGTTCCCAATTATCCAAATTAGTTTGGTCGTTCCACTGAACCAAAACTAGCAACTTCTCCAAGATCGATTCCAACTCGTTAGTGAGTTTTAGATTCCTCAGCTGGGCTGTGAGTCTCAGCAAGACTCGCATCCAACTTTCGTCTCTGTCCACCAACAGTCTGAGTGTTCGCTTGTTCGGCCAAGTCCGTCATAAATTTGTCAATAATCCAGGAATCCACAAGCTCCAAACAGCAGAAATCCTGTTATGAATAATCCAGGGTAAATCCCACCGGGTGTGTCCCTGCAGGACAAGAGGGCTCTCTTGTGCCCAGACTTCTCGTCAAGAAAATTTGATCAATTGCTTTGAGAGACTGGTTGACCAGATTAATAATTTGTTGATTTGGAGGATGTGCAAAGAAAGGCTCCAAAAATATAGAAAAAGACAGGACAAAAACAGAGCAGGCAATGGAGCAGGGAGGGAGCAGAGGGAAAAAGCGTCCGCCTTCATCGAGAGCAAGAGAGAAAGTATTCAGGCTCTCTCTCAGTTACAGGCTCTCTCGCACTTACACAGTAACAAACATTAAAGAAAAACATTTATATACACAAAACACTATTTATCCTTACTGAGATAAAATTAAAATGAAATAGGGGGTGCTGTGGTGGTCCAGGGGCAAAGCACGACCCACGTATTGAGGCCTTATTTGTCGTGGCGGTGGTTGCGGGTTTATTCCCGGCCTGGCAGCATTTGCCGCATGTTTTGTCCCTCTCATTACCCTGTTTCCTGTCAATCTACTTTCAAATAAAGACCACTAGAGCCAACAAAACCTTAAAAAAGAAAGAAAATTACCTAAAAGAGTTAAAATCAAATTTTTTATTACACTTAAGTTCATCCACACAACAATGAACTTTGTGTTTCATTCAGTATTTCAAAACACCAAATACTACCCATAAGCCATCAGAGTTCCCAGGCAGCAACAGACCAGCTGTCACTTGAAGGCAATTTTCAGCTAGCAGAAGTCATTAACGTGACTTTTTAGTTTATGTACAGCTAAACAAAATCTATAAAGTTATTTGTAATACTTAAATTGCACAACATGAATTCATTTGCTTTTATGGGTTGCAATAATTGATTTTTTTAGGACATTGGTTTATATATGACAGTAGGGATTGGCCAGCAATTTATTAAACCACTTTTTTATTGGTCACCAAAATTATTTTTAAGATGTGAAAGGCGAAAACGTGAGTTCATCAAGTATGAGGCTACTTTCAGCGCAGCAGAGCACTTAATGGCTAGTTTTTAGCTTTTGCATTTGACTGAAACATCACAATGAGTGAGTTGCATACTCATTCAAGGAGTTTTTTTCATTGTCATACCACCTTGCTTGTTTGTGGTACGAAATACGGATTTGTGGTACAAAATGTGGACTTTTATGATATATAATTAAATTTAATTTAAATTTATGACCACCCCACTCTGCCTGATGGTGTAGTCTTGCAAATGCCATCCATCCATCCATCCATTTTCTTGCACCCTTGTCCCTTAATGGGGTCGGGAGGGTTGCTGGTGCCTATCTCCAGCTAACGTTTCGGGCGAGAGGGGGGGTTCACCCTGGACAGGTCGCCAGTCTGTTGTAGGGCAACACGTCTTGCAAATGTTCTATTGAAAAAGTGAAAAAATTATCACTGCTTTCCATATTTTCTGCCAAATTTTGAGCAGAGAAACAAAAAACAAGCAGTAGCCAGGAACTGTTTCAATCAAGTATTTTTTTAGGTAGTTTCTAGTTCATAAAAACTTGACTTTGGTTGTTCATTATATAATTACAACACACTTAGATTTATTAAGTTAAACATAAATAAATTATGCAAATAGCTGCCTTATTCTAAGGCCAACCTTAGTTGGTGGTTTCCATGGTAACAGTAGGACTTTAGCATTCTTTAGGTTCCAGTGGAAGACATTCTGGGTAATCTGTGATCAACATGTCCCACTTTCTTTGTGTTGATGCTCTGGAAAGTACAACAGAGTTAAAGTCCTGTCAGCATTTTGCTATTCTCATTATCTCTCACAAACTACAGTCTGCTGATTTTTTCATCTGGAGGTATTCTAATCTCGCTGTTTGTTCTTTTGTTATTTTTTTTTTGTGTTCAGATGAGTACATTTTAGGATATAGGCCTAACCCCAGCCATCATCATCAAGTTTAAAGCATAATAACAAGAGATTGGCTTTAAAGGTACAGTATTACAGTACAGTATCATTGAGGCAAAAGTGTAAAAATGTAGTCCATTAAACAGGATATAAAACTACTCTTTGTTCTGCATCACTGCAGTCTGGAAACTAGAAAAGACCCTGTTCTTTTTCACAGATTAATGTACAGCAACATTCAAAACTCAACCCTGTTGTTATATTGGCAGCCCTGGTCATTCACATTTAAAAGATTACTGATAGAACCTCTTTTAAAAAAAATACTTTTTACTTATTATTTTCTACTTTTTAAAGAGAATTAGAAAATAACATCGGCTGTTATTGTTTTCTGAATAGGAGACATGTGACACTTAATGTGAATAAAGCATTTACACTTAAATGGATCCACAATTAGTTGAACATGTTGGCCTAAATATGTTACAATTTTGCTATTAGCTAAAAAATGCTATTTATGATGTGTCAAAACTCACAATTACCTGAAAATATTTATGATTTTCATTATATTTTCACCCATAGAGATCACCATTTTTCATCTGTGCCATGCATGGTGGGCTGGTGACCTGGTTTGGTCTGTTCTGTACTGGAATGTACAGAGTAAACGCAGGAAAGCTGTCTTTACTGTAATTATTTTTATCACTATATTTATGATTGGTGTAAATTAAAATTCACACCGTCGCTGTTGGCTGTAATTAAAATAGACAAAAAATAGTGAGGTGAGTCTGGACTGCTTCCCACATGAAAAAAAAGAAGAGCACAATGGGAAAGAGCTGAGCACAACTTCCGAAGGACTCGCATTTGTGCTCTCAACATTTCTCTCCAGAAAAGTTTAAATCATTTGTACAAGCAAAATTCATGAAAGATTTAACAGGTGGTTGTTACCCTTGCAACCAAAAACATATGTCGTGCTGACAGTTTTCATCCACAAAATGTCTAAACTCTGGCACCGGCTAGCAAGACAAAAATACTGGGAGAAACATCAGAAACAGGCAGCACTGGAAGCTCCTTTAAACAATAAAGAAGCTAATGCCACTGCCACCAGTACCGAATGTGAAATCACAGACCCAACACCGAACCAAAGACCAGAGCCTAAACAGATGTTACAAGACTGAAGACTGGATCCAACACAGAGCTACTTAGAACCACTTACTGGATCACACAGTCTGGACCAGAGATTCATGTAATTCATTGTTTCATTTATGAAGCTGAAGGCAGCAGCAGCATCACAAACACCAACTTTTCTGGCTAACTCTTTCCTCTTCAACTGTTTAGTCCTCCTCATCTTCACTGTGATTTCTACATTCCCATCAATTTCAATGCGCTCTGGTTCAAATTGAAAAGGCTTAACAATGTTACTTGTTGCTGTTTTGACTGGATGGAGTTAGCAAAATTTGAGCTAGCGTATGTCATTTACCCAGAATGCATTGCAGCATAAACACCATGGCAACATCCGTGTGACAATATTTTATAAAAATTTATAACAAACAGTCTACAGTATTATTACTGTATTGATTTAACATCTAAAATACTTGTTTTTCAAATTAAGTCTATTGTTGCAACTAATCGTGGATTCCTTTAAAACCTGATGTTTACATACACTGCGTACAACACCACCATTTTTTCCACAATAAATTTTTCCTGAAATCGTATCTATTTGTTAAATGCCAGAAAAATAACAGCAATTTTAAATTCCTTTACATTTGGCTAAATGGTTAGAGTCACTGTCCAATTGGAAGACATTTGTATCCAACCTTTAAATGCCTGGCTGATATCTTCAGATGTTGCTTAACCCTTGTATGTAGAAATGGGGTCCAACGGACCCCACACGTAAAACGTGTATCATTTGCCATAGTCCTCTATGTTTGCCTCAGTCATCACACACACAAGGGTTAAGAATTTCCATATAATCTTCTTCTTCTATCTATCTTGTTCAATTTCTAACCCCTCCTGTTTTTTCTTCCAAATTTAACTTTTGCTGTAATGAAAAACACTTCAACAGGGCGCTGTGGTGGCGCAGGGACAAAGCACAACCCGTATATTGAGGCCTTGGTCCTCATGCCGGTGGTCGCAGGCTCGATTCCGGCCTGGTGACATTTGCCCCACGTCTTCCCCCTCTCATTGCCCTCTTTCCTGTCAAACTACTTTCAAATAAAGGCCACTAGAGCCAACAAAACCTTAAAAAAAGAAAAACACTTCAACTTTTGTTTTCAAGACATGTCTTGTGGTCTGATGAAACTAAAGGTTTGTCTGACTTTTTATGCTGCTTTTTGAGCAATGGCTTCTTCCTGTCTGAGTGACATTTCAGCTGAGGTTGCTACAGGTCTCTCTTAACAGCCTCATTAGCATTTTTACTACCTTTAGTTCTGGAGTTGATTTGTACATTTCCCACCAGAATCTGTTCATCTGTGGAACAGAACTCCTCTCCTTTCTGAAAGACCTTATGGTTGAACGTCCGTATGCTGTTTATTCTTGCATATATTTGTTTAAAACTGACTTTCTAATGAAATCGAATTTTGTGAAATGAAGCCTAGGCAGAAATTCAAACTGGAAATCTCTCTTCAGCCTCACCTGCATCATCCAGTCACTGCATCATGCGCTTCTACCACAGCCTATCAGCAACGGACCATTCCTCATTGTAACCAATCATCGAGCAAGTCTCCATTTATAAGGCCCTCCATCCGTGGCTCTCTCTACTCACCAGCTGAGCTTCAACCCAACTCCACTCTTGTTCTCCCGCCTCATTCAGGGTTTCATCCTCTCTTTGGCTTCCACCACCAGTGTCCCGACCTCGGGGGGGGAGGGAAGACGTCTCTGGTCCTCATCCTGAGCTGCTTATCAAGGCTTATTGCGGTTCACATTTACAAGAAGTCAACTGCTGGGATCAGAGCAGCAAAACTTTATTCTTGGCAAATAAAACTTTCTAACTGGAGATTTTTGGAGAGACTCACAAGTTAATTGAACTTGTGAGTCCATAAATAACATCATCATCCACGTTTGCATTAACAATTTAGAGGCACATAAGATTTCGGCCTTGAAGAATGTAATGACAATCTCTCGTTGTTCTGGAATTTATCAAATAGAAATGATGTTGGTAACCCTAATTGACAATAACATTTAAATGTATTCAGTGTATGTAAATACCCGGCTTCATTTATTTTGCCTAACAGCATTGCACTGAGGAGAGCATGATGCATCCACAGTTCTTTAATTTGCACCATTCTAAGCTTTTAACTGTGTAATGTTTGAAACCATCTTGTTAGTCACTGTTTTCTCCACACTCTTGTAAACAACTTTTTCACATTAAATCGGACCAACACTTACAGAACGGCAAGGTAAGGCAAGAATTTCACAACTCCTCCAACCTGCTCTGCAATCTCTAACTTTCCCCATGTATTTCTCATTGCTAGTTCTAATCACTCTATGATGTACTGTCAACATAGTGCACTGGTGTTAATGGGAACCATACATTTTGCTTTGTGCCATCTATTAAGTTTTATTATTAGCTGCTTTTAATTTTGACTAGATAATGTTTTTGTCCATCTTCATCTCAGTCTGGATGACAATCTGTTTAGCTTTTTGGAGGAGGAGGTTCTTCATTTCTATAATGTTCACCTTGCATGAAAAATGAGTTTGTCTTTCCAAATTATTTGTAGTTGTTATATGGGTGACTTGTATATATTTTTTGGGGGGTGTTCTCTTTTCCAGTTTACTTTTTGTTGATAACTGATGCTTGAAGTGACCACTGCATGCTGGGAAACCTGAAGCCACTCAGGGTCAATATTGCAGGACCTGAAGGTAGAAGTGATGTTTACTTTTGTTTTCCTTTTTGTCTTTTTCTATTCTTCATGTCTGTGTCCCAGAGTGGATTTACCCCACTGCACATTGCTGCCCACTATGGAAATGTCAATGTGGCCACTCTCCTACTCAACCGTGGAGCGGCTGTGGATTTCACAGCCAGGGTGAGATCTTATACCACCGAGTTTTTATGTGCACTGTAATTTTACACAAACAGTTTGGAACTTTAAAAATGATTTTAGTTTGGTGTCAATTCACATACTGTGCACCGCAAAAAGTCAAATTTCATTTCAATGGAGACAAGCAGGTCCAATTAATATGAAATTACATTGAAATATAATAAAATCCACACCAAGACAGCATGGTCATAGACATACTCGGATTAAGTTTACTTTATATACAATAAATACAGTTATATTTAACAAAAATGCTTTCGGTTTTAATAATAAAATGTGAACATTTTCAGCACCCTTAATCTTTCTGTCAGATTTTCCTTCTTAAACCTGTCCTCTCTTCTGCAGAATGGAATAACTCCTTTACATGTGGCGTCTAAACGTGGCAACACCAACATGGTTCGCCTATTACTGGATCGGTGCTCTCAGATCGATGCTAAAACACGGGTTGGTACCACAGACACAGAACCAAAGACAAAGTTGTTTCCTTCCTGACTGTATCACCAGTCAGGAAGCTCTTTAGATGAACATCCTTTCCTTACGGCTCTCCAGCTTCTCATGTTCATTCCTTCTCTCAGAATTCCAGGGAACTGCAATAACATTTTAGCAGTAGTAAACAAAATTTACTATTTAGAGCAGATGTGAAAAATGTTGGGGGTTTTTCAGTCTATCTGGACAGCAGTGGATTAAATGTTGAGTCTTAACCCAGCTGGTGTTTGGTTGGAGGCCGGATGGCTGGCGTCCAACCATGTTATTAGCTTTTTTTGGTTTGTAACATGTAGAAACATCATGCAGTCTCTGGCAGCACCTGAACTGAACCACCTGACAATTTTATAGCAGCTGTTTTAGGTTAAGTCATTATCCATAGTTGGACTGAGTTGATAATCCTAAGCTAACATCTCTGCAGCATTTTGCATGCTGATGTAACAGACCCAGTATCTGAGCCTGTCAAACAGATTAAATGTTTCTGTAAAACACAGGGAAATGATGAGAGAGGCAACTGTACAATTTATCAATGCCTGGCATCTGCCATATTGGAGAGGGACAGCCTTTGACCTCTCTAGGCTGTCTTACAGAGAGAGCACAGTCTAGCACAGCAGTGGAACTACAACTTAAAAAGTCATTCCCAAAGTTAAAGTACAGCAAAGTGACTTTTGCTGTACTTTTGTCTCTTTTAAACAAACAAAAATATGTGATGTCACACTGACACATTTCTGTCCAATGTGTGATGCAGGATGGTCTGACCCCCCTCCACTGTGCAGCTCGAAGTGGACATGAGACAGCTGTGGAGCTACTGCTGGAGAGAGGAGCCCCTTTACTGGCCAGGACCAAGGTGGGTCACACTGTATTTATGCTTATCTTTCAGGTCTGTTCTGATCACACAGAATCAAATATCAACCCAAACCTCTCCGAATAAAGTCTTTGGGATTTAATCAAAAATGATAAAAAGCCATGAAGCTGTTGTGGATCGGGAGAGCTTCTTCACTCCAACTGTGTTTCTGTCAACATTTTTGTAGGCACAAACAGCAAAATTCAAAATAACTTCCTCAATTGCACAAAAAAAAGTATATATGCATGGTCAAAGAGCATCTAACTCACCTCTTTTTGACTTTTCCAAAAAATAGTTAATGTCCTAAAGGGGAGATGGAAACAAGTGTTGAATTAACCCACTGTGGAACAATAATTTCAATCTTCTATCTAAAAAGGATCAACATTAAGTCACAGTACAAGGTGGCAATAATGTCCACAAAATAAGAGTAAAATTCAATAGAAGAAGATGTTAAAGACATCAAAGCAGTGCTAAGTCAAAAAAAAGAGTTATTGCTCATGCTGTATGTTGATGAAGCCTGACAGTAGAAAGGAGCCCCTGGTTCTACGCTTTGCTCCATCCAGAAGGTCTGGACTCTTGGCTGCTGAGAAACAATTCATCTCATGACATTTCTTTTCTATTTAATCACTTGTTCATCTCTCAGAATGGGCTGTCCCCACTGCACATGGCGGCACAAGGTGACCATGTCGAATGCGTCAAACACCTTCTGCAGCACAAGGCTCCTGTTGATGACGTCACACTGGACTACCTGACAGCGTTGCATGTGGCAGCTCACTGTGGTCACTACAGAGTCACCAAACTGCTGCTGGATAAAAGAGCCAACCCTAACGCCAGAGCTCTGGTAGGTTAGAAAGACAAAGAGGAGAGATTCAGCAGGTAGCAGATTTACAATGTATGGGTGAAATGTACCTCATGGCTGTATGTGCTGTTGCTTGTCACACTTCCTCCACAGAATGGCTTCACTCCACTGCACATAGCCTGTAAAAAGAACCGGGTAAAAGTGATGGAGCTGCTGGTTAAATATGGAGCGTCAATCCAGGCAATTACAGAGGTGATTTAAACAACATCCAGCTTTATATTTTATATATTAGCTCATTTCTAGTGATATACATTTTTAGGTTTCACTGCCATCTTGCAGTTGTAAATAAATATGCAGTATGTTCTTAATCTGTCCTGATTGGTTAAATAACTTAGCCAGGGAACTGTTAGAATAGACAGTTTCATAGTTAAGAGCTGTATATCTGAAAATCTAGAACACAGTAAAGTCCTCTAGGTTATGACACGGAGGGATGATGATTATTTGTTTACATTAGGAGCAGAGGAGACGTCACACTGTGTGAGGCAGAGAGCAGTGAATAGCTGCATTTTCATTAACCATATAATTGCGCAATTCGAAAGTTCAAAAATAAATGTGCTTAATGGAAACACGGCAATTTTGAAAAAACTTGTGTTTTGATAAAAAAAGGTTTTGTGGCCAGGTTGTAGTGTTTTTTTTGTGGCAATATCAAAATTGGTTTATTTCACAAAATGTAATGGAAACACTCTTTTTGCCTCACGAGTTACACAATCAGCAACTGGATGTAGGCCTGTCACGATAACACATTTTGCTGGACGATTAATTGTCTAAATAATTATTGGAATAAACGATAATATTGTTCAAGACCTTTAGACACTGATTTAATGGAAATGACTAATAATGCATGCTATTTCCTGCCATAGGTAGATGCACTTTATTTTCAAACGAACACATAACACTGGAACTGATAAACTAAATCAGTTCCAGTGTTAATTGATTCTCAGTCTCCATTAACAAAAAACATACTTGAATAAAAACTAAACAACATAAAGCCAAAGTGGAAATAAATACTGCATTCAACCAAAAGAGATTATGAAGTCTGTATACTATTTTCCCCTTCAGTAATCACTATAATTAAATAGAGAAGATGGGCACATCCCACTACCTAATGCAGTAGTTCACACTACACCGTTTTTTGCTCCTATTTTCTCCTTATGACAATCTTAGAACGTTGGCCGATCTAAGATTGTCGCTGGTGATTTTGTAACCGATCATCCTGCAGTGTGATTTAGATCGTCGTGACCGCTCCGATCTAAATCAGGAGGTTTCCCCGACTGGGAGCTTAACGCTGAATGTGACAGGTAGCCAATCAGAAAGCTGGATTCTCCTCCTGCTTTCTGAAGGGAAATTACGGAGGGGAATCCCAAACAGCTGACATGGCGCAACCCGAAGTCCAGCGGACATCGGAGATGATATGTGGAAACAACATTAATATTTATTCAACGTTTCATGCAAAGAATATAGAAATGACAAGGAGAGGAGTTGGAGCCAAATTGAACCCTAACTACTGAACTGCCGTTTGGCCCGTAAGCACAAACAACAGTCAGAACCCGTCCCCCCACCCGTAGGCGGAGGGAGGCTACCCTCTCGTTCACCGGGGTGAACCCCAACGTACAGGCGCCCAAATGGGGGGCAACAAGTATGCCCACTCCAGCCCGGCGCCTCTCACAGTGGGCAACTCCAGAGTGGAAGTACGTCCAGCCCCTCTCAAGGAGACTGGTTCCAGAACCAGAGCCATGCGTCGAGGAGAGGCCGACTATTTCTAGCCGGAACCTCTCAGCCTTGCACACTAGCTCCGGTTCCTTCCCCACCAGAGAGGTGACGTTCCACGTCCCAAGAGCCAGCTTCTGCAGCCGAGGATCAGACCGCCAGGGTCCCCTCCCTTGGCTGCCGCCCATAGCACAATGCACCCGACCCCTTTGGCCCCTCGGACAGGTGGTGAGCCCATCGGAAGGGGGACCCACGTCTCCTCTTCGGGCTGAGCCCGGCCGGGCTCCATGGGTAAAAGCCCGGCCACCAGGCGCTCGCCATCGTGCCCCACCTCCAGGCCTGGCTCCAGAGTGGGGCCCCGGTGACCCGCGTCTGGGCGAGGGAAAACGAAGTCCAAAGTTTGTATTCATCATAGGGGTCTTCGGGCTGCGCTTTGTCTGGTTCCTCACCTAGAACCTGTCTGCCTTGGGTGACCCTACCAGGGGCATAAAGCCCCAGACAGCATAGCTTCTAGGATCATTGGGACACTCAAACCCCTCCACCACGATAAGGTGATAGCCCAAGGAGAGCCCAGGGTCCAGGTCCCTCACCGCCCCCACCAAAGAATTTGCAGGCTACTTTGCACTGACCATTATTTTATCATTAATATTACTATCACTATTGTAGATGTTTTGATTTTTACGCTTGTTTCTGTATTTATCATCAAAAATAATTTTCCAGAGAACAAAAAGTCATGGGAATAGAAATTATTTTCACAAGCGTCTATGAAAAATGCAACAAACATTCAAGTTAAAATCTGTAGGCCTAACAGCAGCCAATCAGTGGAAAAATATTCTTATTCTTTGCCATTTTCTAGTTGTTCCACAAAATGACCAGATAAAAGATGAACAACATGCCAGTTTAAACTTTGAACTATTTGCAAAACGACTGAGCATTAAAACATGGATAGAACTGTAACTACATTAATCATAACTCTTCTTCTCTTCAGTGTTTGTCAGTTTCTGGTGGTGCAGCTCTGTGCTGCCTTCAGGAGAATGGGACATCAGAGCATCATCCATAAAACTTCACCCACATGGCATTTATTGTATAAACCAGAGCTTTCAGTGGAAAAACTAAAGTTCCAGATCCTTTTAATGCCATACAAATATGAGACAGAAACATGGATTATATCTTTATATAGATCTGTCTATTGATTATAGATTAATAGTTTTACTGGACAGAAATGACAAAGAACAAATCTGGTTCTTAATCAAATCCTAATGAGTCAAATTGAAAGTGTCATGGAGTCATCAGCCTCATGACATTAACACTGACATGAAAAATAATATTGAAGAAATAAATATATCAAATCTAATTAAAACATAAATAAGTGATCAGTTCTTTACTGTTATGGTCTGTAAGATATATTTATTCTCAGTACTAGATGTGGTCTCAACAAACCCATGACACTTCAACAATATTATTTTACCTTTTATCTGGAAATAGTGTCTGTTTATTCTTGCCATTTATTCCTCTTTATTAATTATTGCTCGAAAGGTCTTGCCATACCAGTTTATTCCACTGTATTATTCTTGCATTTTGTTCTTCATTCATTTCCATTTAGTTTCATTTGATTAGTATTATCCTCTCTTGTTATGTCCACTATAGTTTCTGTCCTATTGCTAGATTTATTTGATCGTTTATTGACGCTCACCATCAGTAATGCCAGTTTAAACTTTTAACTGGCATTACGGCGTGTGTTTCACATCATGTGTTGATTTTTCACTGTTCAGCGTCGGATTCTCTGTTTTTATGCCATAATTCACATCTAGTTCGTCGCTCCGTTTTATGTCCAGCTTCTCATGTTTCAGAGTTTTGACAATGTGCGCGTCTTTTTAAATTTTTTTTATTATTTTAACCCCCTAAGGTGCAGGGCGGTGGGGAAGCGTATCGATGGGGAAAAGGCAGACTGACATAAACCTTTTAAAACAACGGAAACAATTTCTGCATTCTGATTATTGAAATTTAAAAGTGCTGTGTTGTTCTATCACCCCGTTTCATACCGGACCACTTACAGCTCCGTGTTAACGCTATAAAATGAACGCTCTCTATCGTGGTATCAGCCATGGAGGGATTTCTTTATTTAAATGGGTTCATTTTTCAGAGGGATACAAAGTCAGGGTATCGTGATTTTAGCTACCAGTAGCAGGAGAACGGAGCTGCGCCATGAAGCTAACAGAAGCTAACAAACACTGAATAGAAGAAGAGCTGCCATCGATACAGTTGCAGCCAAGCATGATTTAATGTTACACAATACAGTTTTACCAAGTTGCTCAAAGTCTAAACTGGTATTGTTGTGCATTTAAGGTGTAAAGTTTACCTTCGACCAAACGCCCCCCAAAGGCATCCCAGCGCCCCCCTTTTGTAAAAATGTCTGCCAGCGCCCCCTGCCTTCCTCTGAACGCCCCCTGGGGGGCGGTACCGCCCACATTGAGAACCGCTAGAGTAGAAGCTTTTTCTGAAATTCCGTTTCGTGTTTGTTAATGGGGTATATGCCACGAGAGGTGGTGACGTATTTCCGTTTGAATTTATGCCACATAGATTGGTTCCTGGTCCTGCTTGCTCCTATTGTTTTCACCCAAAGCTGCAAGATCTGTACCATGAAAAAGATGCAAAACTTAAAATATCTGCGAGCTACTGGTACAACAATCCAGTTTTGTGGTGTGTCGTTGTGTCCAGTAATTAGCCGGTACCATCCAGTGCTTAGTTTTTTTCATTTTCCTGCTGATATCAAGGCGACAGGGGACTGTAGCCAAAACTTAGCCACTACAGCTAACACCCGGTTTGTAGCTGCCTGCTATTTCAAAGCTTGAGGATATTGAAGATCCAGCGTCAGAAATGGGAAGACGGAGGTTAAAAGGAATCTGTACGTGGTTCGTTCACTGGAATAATTTGTTGGAGGAAAATAATGCCGGAGGAAATCCACTGCAACGGGAACAGGCTGAGAACAGAGGCAGCGATTCGGCACAAGGTGAGTCAATACGTGTGTTGATGCGTTTGTGTTATACGGAGTATGAAATTATTTTTAGGCAACTCCTTAGCTTTTTTTATGTGACAATTATATAAAATACATTTAACATGCAGTCGAAGCGACACCGAGCAGGTAATTTAAGAACAACCGAGAGCAGCAACGCTTCAGCCCGAACTAGTCAGTCAGATTAAGGTCCAAAACTTTCGATTTACAGCCGTTTAAGTGGCACCGACCCACATAAAAACCCACAGAACAAATGGTACAAATCACGTCTTTCCCGAATCCCAAAAATATAACATCTACCTTTGTTGTTTCATAATTATAATCCACGTTAGAGTGAATTTTTCCACTTGACTGCTATAATCTGTTTTTGCTTTACACAACGTAATTTATTTTTTCTCTCTCTGAGATTCTGCTTAGAAAATGAGGTTATGAAGTTACATCCTCCCACTACATTGTTTTTAAAATGGTAAATTTAGGTTTGCCTCGACTTTTATAAACTAATGCCTCTTATATGAATTATTTTTTGTATTATTGTTGGTGCAGGTATTAGGTGAACACGGTGCTTTGCCTGCTAGTAGTTTAAATTAATTTCAGCTGCACACTTTCAAAAGAGTATTCAGATTTTAACATGCATTTTCTAAGTAGTATTTTAATTCACTCTTGCTCAGTAACGTCAGTGTTGTTGCACCTCTGAAACATTTTTTTCAGTTTCTTTGTGATACCAGAACTATTTCACTAAAACATTTAATTTCCTGAGATATTGTCCATTTATTTTCAAGCAAAACTCTCAAAAAGAGCTGAGGATTTATTAGTTTTGATTACGTTGTGCAGCTAAATGTGGACACTTATTAGTTTTAATTTTTCAGGTTTGCATCGTAACACCTCGTGATGTTTCTGAGCCATGATCGCTGTGCTGATTACCTTTCCACTGGATCCAAGCACCTGGACCAGCTGACCGGTACGGCGTCCATCAGTCCACGGTCTGCCGGATCATCACAACGTGGACTAACTTTTTATTTACAGTACTTAGTTAAACTATGATCTAGAACCCAGAGCACCAGATATGCAAAACTCTACCTGCAGACTTTGTTGGCTACCCTGACCCTGCAGTCATCCTGGACGGGGCTGAGCCGGACTTCCTCTCCTCCAGAGTGACGAGTTTTCATCACCAGTAAAGGCAAAACAAGTCTGATGTCTGATTAGCTGCTAGGAAGTATATTATATATTCACTGTTCATTTTGCTATCCTGTTTGTTCCTACAATAAAACTGAATACTCTACATTTCACAAACCTTTTTTCCCCATTTCTCTGTGTTTACATTATATCAAGCATGTAGATCAAGAATTCAAGTTAGATGTTAAAATGCAACACATTTAGGTTATACCAGCAAAGAACTGTGAATATTAAGTAATATGTTGTTAGTCATATAATTTAATATGCTGAATAAGGCTGGATGATACAAGATTTCTTTTCATATCAGATTTGATTTTAATCGGTTTCTCTCGTCCTCAATTTCTATTATAAAATCACAGAAAATACTTTTAAAAAATGCTTTTATTTCAATCATCTGCTCTGTGAGTTGTATAAGGGAGCATTAAGGTCAGGATATAAGAACTTTTAATTGCAAGAATGTAGTCATCATTACAGCAGAATAAAGATGAAATTTTATAACAATGTCTTAAAATTACAATAAGTCGTTTTAATGAGAAATTAAGATTCAGATTGATCTGCTGTAACCAGCTCAGTCCATGTGGTTCTGACATTTGTCAGTAATCAAGAGGATGTACATTTCCACCTCACCTGACCAGGTAAGCATTAGGGTAAAAATAAAAAATAAAGCAAATACTGTATACAAAATGGAAAAAGAGCAACTGATAGAAATACTTTATATAAAGAAAAGCAAAAAAATTAATAGCAGGAGAAAAGTTGTTGGCATCATTAGCTCAGCCAATCTCTCCCTCCAGGAAGCCATCAAACTGAACTCCTGTCCAACTCCAACTATTATAAAGATAAAAAAAAAAAAAAATGAAAACAGAAAGTTAAAATAATAATCACAAATTAATAATTCTGATCTAATGCGTTCTGGAATCTATTGACATTTTACAAATTTCCCAAATCAATTATAAGGTTTCACAAATGTTTTATTTATTCTGCTGTTAGTACAGAATAATCTAGTTAGGTTTGAAATGTCTAGGTGTTGTAGTTTTTAAAGTACAACACATTAAAAAAGCTCAAGATAGTGAAAAATTAAGTGTAATCGCCCTTTAGCTATTTTCCGAATTAGATGCTACATTCGGAAGCTAACTTCAGCTTCGACTGATAGCTTGGGCACAATATGGACAGATCTATATATGTTTATATCTATATTTTTATCTATCTATATGTAGATTGCACACTGCACAGATAATCAAAACACTTAACGTTTACAGAGCACCTTTGTAAGCTTGTCCCTGTTAGCTACGTCAGACATATGAGGCATTATGATGAATACAAACGATTTATTAACTCACCTTCGAAGTTATTGTGAAGTTTTGACACATCCATCCATTTTCTTGCACCCTTGTCCCTCAGTGGGGTCAGGAGGGTTGCTGTTGCCCATCTCCAGCTAACGTTCCGGGCGAGAGGCAGGGTACACCCTGGGCAGGTCGCCAGTCTGTCACAGGGCAGCACAGAGACACACAGGACAAACAACCATGCACACACACACTCACACCTAGGGGGAATTTAGACAGACCAATTAACCTGACAGTCATGTTTTTGGACTGTGGGAGGAAACCGGAGAACCCGGAGAAAACCCACCATGCACAGGGAGAACATGCAAACTCCATGCAGAAAGACCGGGGCCGGGAATCGAACCCAGAACCTTCTTGCTGCAAGGCAACAGCTCTACCAACTGCGCCACTGTGCAGCTGGATGTGTTTTGACACATCCAGCTTAAATCCTTTGTTGTTGTTGGAGCGTTTCAGGACGTCTGAATAATTCTATAGGCATCATTAATAGTTCTGCAGGACTGAGGAGCCACTGTTAACATACTGTTGCCTGTTAACATACTGTTGCCTGTGCACCGGAAACATTCTATGTGGCATAATGCGGAAGTGCTAAAACGGAAGTCCGTGGCATATATCCCATTCAACAGTGACTGTAGTGTGGTAGAACCGCGACCAGTTATGACCAGCAGAGCCAAAAAAGACGAGGGGGAACATCATGGCTGTGCTAACGGCTACGTTAGCTGACCACAAGAAATCTCTCTCAGCGGAGTTCAATGCAGCGTTCACTAAACTCGAAACAAAACTGGAGCGCTTTGAATCTATCATTTCTACCCACCACCAGCGTATTTCATCACTGGAAACTGTGGCCACTACCATGAGCGACGACATACAGGCAATGTAAGTTGAGTTAGCTCCGGTGACCGGAGAGAACAACAAGCTGAAAGCTAAGCTAATGGATTTGGAAAGTAGGAGCCGCCGCAACAACGCTAGGTTGGTGTGACTTCCTGAGGGCATAGAAGGTTCGCATCCTACAGCATTTTTCTCTCAACTACTTCTGGAGGTCTTCGGGGAAGATACGTTGAAAAGGGCTCGGGAGCTGGATCGAGCACACCGGATGCTAATGGCAAAACCGGGCCCGGGTGAGAAACCCAGAGCCGTAATTGTGTATTTCCACAACTATCAAAACAGGGAGCTCGTTTCACGCAAAGCCAGAGAGTTGCGAGGCAAGTTGAAGTATAAGGGTACCCCATTTCATATTTTTGGAGATTACTGCCCGGAGGTTTTACAGCAGCGCTCATCTTACCGCGGGATCATGAAAGAACTGTATGATCGGGGACTCAAGCTTGCATTTCGCTACCCAGCCAGACTGTTCATCATGACCGAGAATGGGAGTCGAAGTTTCTGGCTTCATCTGATGACACCAAGCGCTACATTGACCCTCTTCGTCCATCCAGCTCAAGCCCGCCAGGGGAATAATTATTAGTTGGATCTAAGCGGTCTACTAGTGGTGTTAATCTTTCCACTTGCAGAACTCAGACGGTTCTTCATAGTTTGTTTAATGCAAAGTTGTCTCTAGATTTGCTTTACTTTATTTTTCTTCTGATTAACTTGTACAATTAAAAATAGCCCTGAACTTGATTACTTCTACAGTGACTGGATGCTGTGATGACCAATGAACTACTCATTCAGAGCCAGCAAATCTGTCTTGATGTGTATTATGCTACTAGGTTGATTTAACTCAGTTATGGAGATTTTCAGAAGTTCTTCTACAGTTACATTGGTTGAATTTGTAGTTGACTGGTTTGATCTGGTTGCCTTCCGACAAGTGACCATTCTGATTTTGGGAGGAAGAAAATGTTAGTCTATAATGAAGGAAGGCTCGCAGGGGATAGGAGATGCTTTTGTTTTTGCTTTAAAGGGGGTCTGAATCTAGATGTGAGTGTTTTAGTGGAAATGTGTATGTGAGTTTGTGTCTTTTCCCGTGTTTTTTTATTCATTTATTTAGAAAGAAATCTAACTGAAAGGGGATGTAAAGAAGGTGCGGGCGGGGTGGAGGACATGCAACCAAGGAGCCAGGTAGCAGAGTTGTAGTCAAGACCACCGAACCCAAGACCAGCGCCCCGCGCTAAATGACACAATAACATTAAGTTTATCAAAATTGGTTCTCAGATTGATCTGAAAGATCCACATTCCCATAAAAACACCTAGATATTGAATACTTAGAGCTGAAATATATTTAACCAGTATCAATTAAAACTCACTTCATTCTGTTTTGCTTTCATCGCTGTGCTACAATCCGCAGAGGTCTCCTGCTATTCCTAGAAAAATAACGCCCTGGGCGGTTGCCCATATTGCATATGTCAGAAACCACAACTGAAACATCGCAATTAACGGTAAATAACGTTCAACTATGAACACTGTCCAACGGCACAACAAGTAACTAAGCAGAAGGAGCATCATGACTGTTTTCATCCTCCCACTGCGATGTTTGCCACCATGACAGGAGACGAAATCAATCAATGAGCAATGAGCATGCTCTGTGTTCATACGTTCAACTTTTACTTATTCAGCAATTAAATGAATGTCTATATATATATATATATAGACTGCAGTGTACACAAGAACAAAGAACGGCTCTCAGTGAGGCTTCAGTCCTTAGGACTTAGTAAAGATCCGTCCAGAAGAATCGGATCGTTCCTGAATGTTATATCACTATATTGCAGACTTTGGTACCAGCGTTGTCCCATATATGCGACACCTCAGTCAAAACCTCCACACAATAATTCAGCGCATGAGTGACAACTTTTTTTCATCAGATGCAACATGTGTCTCAGTACAGCTAGCTTTGCTAGCACAGATCTTACCTTTCTTTAAGCTTTCCTTCCAAGTGACACTAAAAGTTGGACGAAGTCCCCCCCGTCTGTGAAAGCGAAGCGCTGCTGATTTTACATGTCGCCATATCAATTTATGCAGCGCTATTATATTATAGACAGACATCTTCTCCCGCTCAGAGGAAACCACTGCGCATGTCTGGAGCTCCGCGTGCGAGTAAAGGTGGAGCCGATGGGTGACAACAGACACTAAGTCACGTTATTGCTCTGATTTTACGGCGCCATCTTAAATCCCTGAACTTCACATTTTAACGGAAGAAAAGAGCAACGAGACTTGGATGTAACGAGTAACGCGACACTTTTGTAGAAATGTAGTGAAGTAGAAAGTACAGATACTTACTGTAAAATGTAGTGGAGTAAAGTAGAAAGTACCCATTATTAAATCTACTTAAGTAAAGTACAGATACACGAAAACTGTACTTAAGTACAGTAACGAAGTACTTGTACTTCGTTACTTCCCACCACTGGTAATAAAGAGATAATGCAACGTAAAAGAAGTTGGATTAGCCATGTATTTCATCCTAGATTTAATGCTAAGGCTCGAGGAACAGCCATAATTATTCGTAATAATATTATGTTTGAACAGCACAAAATAATAGCAGACACGAAGGGTCGTTTCATAACTATGTTTGGTAAATTGTAAATCTCTGGTGATACCAGCTTGTGTCTACGGCCTAAATTGGGATGACGATACCTTTGTGTCCAGACTCTTCATCTATGCCTGATATTGAAAACTATTATTTAATTTTAGGGGGAAACTTTAATATGATCCAGGATACTCGCTTAGACAGATCCTCAAAAAAAAACTATCTCATTATCTTATGCTGCTAAATGATTTTAAAATTCAGTTGGGACTGGTGGATCCGTGGAGACATGGGAACCCGGCACTTAAGCAGTTTTCCTTCTTTTCCCATGCCCATTGTACCTATGCACGCATAGATTTTTTTCCATATGGATATCAGACTGCTTTCTAAAATAAAAGCCTGTGATTATCACACTATAGCGATATCCGATCATGCACCAGCCTCCTTAGTTTTAGCTTTGGTCTGTGAAGCCCACTGTTTTAAATTTTGGAGATTTAATTCTATACTGCTTACCAAGGAGGACTATAAACAGATTTTTAAAAAATCAGCTTTCACTTTACTTTGTTCTTAATGATTCACCTCTGGGAAGCCTCAAAAGCGTATATAAGAGGCCAGCTCATCAGCTTTATTTCTAATTTGACAAGGAAGAGGTTACGTCACACTAATGACTTGCTGAACCAGATTAAAGAAGTGGAGTCAAAATATGCATCCAACCCGGACCATGGCCTTTATAATGAGCGTGTTAAACTCCAAACTGATTTCAATTTAACTATGTCGACGACTACTCTACTTCAACTAACCAAGATAAGGCAGTGCTTTTTTGAATCTGGCGACATAGCGGGAAGCTTTTAGCTTTCCAAGCGCGAGCTTAGGGAACCTCCAAATTAATCCCATTCATCAGATCAGCTACTGGGGAGATTCTTTCTGATCCCAGAAAGATAAATGATAGATTTGTGTCATTCTATTCAGAATTGTATACCTCCCTAACTCCACCCTTGTGACATGACGTACGTAATGATATCAGCTTTCCACTGATAGACGATGAATTGATGAGAAGTTTAGGTGGGCCTATTGGAGGTGCAAGAATCTATCAAGTCCTTAAATTCGGGCAAATCCCCTGGCCCTGACGGTTTCTCTTCGGAATATTATAAGGCTAATGAGGATCTTCTGGCGCCAGTCTTGACACAGGTGTATAATGAGGCCTTCTCAAACAGGCGCCTGCCTAGCACCTTATCAGAGGCTACAATATCTCTGATTCTTACAAACAATAAAGACCCCTGATTGTGTACTAGCTATAGACCTATTTCCCTCCTAAACGTAGATCTGAAAATTGTATCTAAAATTCTTGCAACCCGACTCCAGCGAGTTCTTCCCGTCATTATTTCATTAAATCAGACAGGCTTTATGACTGGGCGACAGTCATTCCATAACACCAGACGTCTTCTCAATATTATCCATACGCCAGGTACTCCATCACCTGAAATAATTGTATCTCTCGACGCCGAGAAGGCATTTGACCGGGTCGAATGGTTTTTTTTAATATGAAGTAATGGAAAGATTTGGCTTTGATAACAATTTTATCTCTTGGGTTAAGCTGCTGTATTCATCACCTGTAGCCTCAATTAAAGCAAATGGTATGGTGTCTTCATCCTTTCCTCTTGGAAGGGGCACTAGGCAGGGATGCCCTCTGTCCCCCCTGCTATTTGCTATCGCAATAGAGTCTCTAGCCATCTGGTTGCGTGCCAAAGAAGGTTTTAAGGGTATTCTAAGATCTGGTGCAACTCATAAGGTGTCCCTATACGCGGATGGCTAGCTCTTATACATTTCTGATCCTCATACATCTCTCCCAGTTCTCTTTAACATTCCAGAACAATATACCAAGCTTTCAGGTTACAAGCTTAACTACCAGAAGAGCCAATTATTTCCCTTGAACTCTCTGGCAAGGAACCTTCCACATTCAGTCTCATCTTTTAAATGGGCAGAAGCAGGGTTTCGTTATTTAGGAATATTCATCTGTTCTATGTCTAACACAGTGCTTCTCAATTCCAGTCCTCAGGCCCCCCTGCTCTGCATGTTGTAGATGTGCCTCTATACCAGAGCAGCTGATTCAAATGATTGCATGACTATCAAGTACTGCAGAAGCCTGTTAATCACCCAGATATTCAATCCAGGTGCGTGGCAAAAGGAAAACATCTTAAACATGCAGGGCAAGGGGGCCTGAGGACCGGAATTGAGAAACACTGGTCTAACATGATGAATAAGAAATTTTTACCGTTATTAGAGAGCATGGAGAAAGATTTTGACCGGTGGTCCCTATTACCATTATCTTTGGTGGGACGGGTGAATCTTTTTAAAATTATTTTCCCCAAATTTTTATACCTTTTCCAGCATGTTCCTATACTAATTACAAATTTTTTTTTTGACAAATTGGACAGGAAGATATCTCAATTCTTATGGCTTAAAAAAACTGCCAGACTTCGTAAATCAGTGCTACAGTCCCCAACTTGAGGACGGACTTGCTCTTCCCAACTTCAGGCAATACTACTCTGCAGCTAATGTACAGAAATTGTTGTATTGGAGGTGTGATGCTGATGTTTCACCGGCCTGGGTGCAGATTGAAAGGGCGTCTAGCCATTATTCGTTGTCCTCTCTGCTTTGTTCTCAAACAAAGCAGAGAGGACTAGAGAGGCCTCAGCTTTCCCTGCCCCTCTCCCTGGTAGAGGACAATCCCATAGTCAGGGCTACATTAACTATCTGGAGCCAATTCAGGAAACAGTTTGGCCTGCATGGACCCTCGATACAAATTCCTTTAACCAAAAATTGTAACTGTATGCCTTCAGTCACTGACTTAGTTTTTAACTTGTGGCATGAAAGAGGGAACAAGACTGTAAAGGACCTTTATTGCAACAATACCTTTTCATCCTTTGCTGAACTTTCATGTAAATTCCAATAGCCCAAATCTCATTTCTCTCAGTTCTTTCAGGCCAGGGATTATGTTAAAAAGGTGTTTCCGCACTTAATCGACCCCCTGAAACACTTTTGGATACTCTTCTGCAAGTAGACCCACAACGGAAAAATTGTATTTCATTTTTATATAATTCCATTAATAATAATAACACCTCAAGATTTGCAGCTCTTGTTAAAATAGCATGGGAGGGGGAGCAGGGTACTGAGGTAGATGGGGAGCAGTGAAAGGCCGCCAAGAATTTAATTCATAAATCCTCAATTTTTGCCCGGCATGCCTTAATCCAGTGCAAAATATTCTTTAAAGTACATTACACAAACACAAAACTAGCAAGAATTTACTCATCAGTCAGTGATGTTTGCAATAGGTGTGGACAGTCGCCATACCCACATGTTTTGGGCCTGCCCAAAACTAAGCGGGTTTTGGGGTAACATTTTTAAAATACTTAGTCAAGCATATAATCAGACAATTCTGCCCAATCCATTGTCGGCGATATTTGGCTACCCTCCAGACCTGGGCTTTTGGGGTTCTTTGAAACGGGCCCTGGCTTTCACCATCCTTTTATCCCAAAGACTTATTCTACTCAAGTGGAAACTAAGCGTCCCCCTGTCTCTCAACCAATGGACTAGAGAAGTTCTTTACAACCTGAAGCTGGAAAAACACAGATTTTCACTTGAGGGTTCCACCAGCAAATTTATGGAGACTTGGAGACTTTTCCTATCTTTAGTGGGTACCATGACTTTGCTCCCTGATACAGAAGTAAATTAAATTATCTGTAGATCTTCTCACCGATATCTAGTTCTTTTTTTTTAACCAATATATATTCTTCTTATTATATTTTTTCTATTCTTTATTTGTCATTTATATATTTGTTTAATTTACAATTAACGTTACTATTGTTGCACGCTCGACCAAAAGTGGTGTGGAGACATGCGGTGGTTGTAAATTTTCTTTACTTCCTTTTTTCTGAACATACAAACACGTTCATCGATCCGTGCGTTACACTATAACGGTTACATTCGCCATCTTTTCTTCTTCTTCCTCTTCGAAACTGTGTTCAGGGTGGGTTGGGTTCTGGGATAAATCAGCTTGCACTGCTTTTTCTCTGTTATCTATACTGTGTTTTTATTGTCCTAATGATTGATGCATGTCAAGCTGTTAAATTCAATAAAGAAAGTTGGAATAAAAAGTGATCTGAGTTCATCATTGTTTTGCCTCTTAACTAGTGTTTTGCAACACTGTAGAGCACTGATCTTTTATTCACACCATGTGTCTGCATTCTGCTGCCTGTTTAGTCTGGCCTGACTCCCATCCACGTAGCAGCTTTTATGGGTCACCTGAACATCGTCCTGCTCCTGCTGCAGAACGGAGCCTCAGCCGATGTCAGCAATATAGTGAGTAATGGGGAAGGGCAGGAGGGAGCTGACACAGTGTTTCAGTTACATCTGACACGGTGTGTTACCTGCTGTACACAGCGTGGAGAAACAGCGTTACACATGGCAGCCAGGGCTGGCCAGGTGGAGGTGGTCAGATGTCTGCTGAGAAACGGAGCCATGGTGGATGCTCGGGCGCGGGTGAGATTCCTTTAGTCACATGTCTTGCACTTATCAATATCTGTCATTAATATCAGGTCTGCTGTTTGATTAAAAACTGTCATGCTCCCCCCCTCATCCTGCCCAGGAGGACCAGACTCCTCTTCACATTGCGTCCCGTCTTGGGAAAACAGAGATCGTGCAGCTGTTGCTACAGCACATGGCCCATCCTGATGCTGCCACAACCAATGGCTACACCCCGCTCCACATCTCTGCCAGGGAGGGGCAGGTGGAGACCGCCTCGGTGCTGCTGGAGGCTGGGGCTTCCCATTCATTGGCTACGAAGGTGGGTGGTGGGGCAGCCATTTAATCTTCGTCTAATTTGATGAGGTGGTCAAGAAATCAGTGTGGATGTCCAGACTTACCAAATGAAATGAATCTACTCTGTCACTTAGGACATGCATGTTGCTAACGGATTTGATCCAAAACACATTAGCTGTTATTATGGGAAAAAACAACAATCTATTTAAAATGCAACAAGCTAACTTTAAATAAAGTTCATGAAAAGGTCTTACAAAACAACCTTAGATACACAACACATGGCATTATCTTAATTTGAATTTTAAATGCAGTTTTACTGTGTGAGCTGCCTTAGAAGAAATTACTAATGCAACTGTAAGACATTAGCTGTAGGGGTATTCATGGATCTAAAGAAAGCTTTTGTCACAAATCATGATATCGTAATTAAAAAATTAGAACTCTATGGAATTCGGGGAGTAGTTTTGAACTGGATGAGGAGTTAAAGAGCAAAAAACAATTCGTGAAGATGGGAGAGATTGAATCTGATTCTGGAGGTTGTATGTGGGGAACCTCAAGGGTCAGAACTGGGACCAGTTTTGTTTAATTTGTATATAAACGACACAAGCAAAGTGTCCAATGTATTAAAATTTGTGTTATTTGCTGACGACACAAATATTCTAGTCTCTGGTGAAAGCTCTCTCCATAGTCGCTTCAGAAATCAGTAAATTAAAGAAATGGTTTGACGATAATAAATTATCACTAAATTTGGACAAGACTAAAATCATGGTTTTTGGAAACTGTTACAAAAAAGCACAAACTCAAATCCAGCTAGAGGGTGTAACTCTAGAAAGAGTATATGTTAAATTAGTAAAGCTCTTTACATCCACTAAGCATTCTGCAGAAACGAGCCATTAGAATCATCCATAATGTTGGTTATTATGAGCACACAAACCCATTATCCTTAAAATCTAGAATTCTTAAATTTGAAGATCTGGTGGAATTTAAAATCGCTCAAATTATGTGTAAGGCATCTAATAAACTGCTACCTGAGCTCAAACAGAGCATGTTTTTGAGAGAGAAAGGGGATATAACTTAAAGGGTTACTCCGACTTAAGGATTCATAGTTTACGAACAACAAGAAAGAGCTTTTGTATTTCAATTCACGGGGTAAAGTTATGGAGCAAGTTAAATGAGTGGAAACAAAGTCAAAATTTAATACTATTTAAAAGGAAATATAAGGAGGTCATTTTAACGATATAGAAATATGGGTGAGCATTAATGTGTACATGTACATGTGTAGGTATGGATGTATGCATGTATATACTTGGACATATGTAAACCCAGATAAAATGGAAAATTAATTAACCTGTTTATTTTTATTTTTGATTTGATTTATTAGTGAGGGTCCATTTGAAAATATTGTATGAGTTTATGGGGTAGGAGGTCACAAGTTTCTTACTTCTTCCTACTCCTTTTTGAGCATGTTAAGATGACTGTGGTACAAAAATATGTGTCTTTTACATTCTTTGTTCTTGTGCATGATTTTATACTATCATGTTCAAAATAAATAAAACTTACTCCTGTTAGATCTTACATCACAGGCCCAGTGTTCTGTGGGCCAACACACCTCTAGCTCTCTTAGCATCCGCACCACAGCATTTTATTCAGGCTGAGGTCTTTGGCTTTGACTGGACCTGTTTAGTCTGAACCACTACAAGAACAAATTTGTTCCACTTTATCAAAACCTTTAATAGCAACAAACACTAAAATGTGACCGTAGGTGAAGATCTTAAAGATTTTAAACTGTATTATTATGTTTCTGTTATGTACTATTATTTTATGTTTTAGAATGTATCCAGTGCAAAGTGTTAAGCATATTAGGTTAAATGTGACCCTAACATGCGTATGGATTTTAGACTATGCAGTTGCCAGTGTCTGTACCCAGTACAAATTTCCTTTGGACAATAAAACTTATCTCAGTTTAGTGTAGCTTAATTTAGCTTAGCTTTTCTTCTCTTATATAAGTTTAGCTTAGTTTATTGTATCTTAGTTTAGTGTAACCAGGTTCTGCTTCACTCCACTGAACCGGGTTGGCCCAAGTAACCCCTCGACTGCGTTGTGTAGTTCTTAATGAAGATGAGGAGTTTCTAGGTGATGGGGCATTTTATTTCCTGAATGAGAACATATCAGATATGAATCAGTGCAATCAGCTCAGCTTCACTCAGCACACTACAATACTGTTATATTAGCATTTAACTTTAGCACATAGAGTGTTTTACAGTACTGAAAACACTGGAAGTACAAAAGCTGGTGCCAGGCATCTAGTAAGTATTCATTACTCTCTAAGTTAATAAAGATAATGTCTTATGTATTGTTAACGCTTTTCTATGCTGTGTGCGGAAAAATGTAACTCACCTCTCGTGCAGCTGTCACAGACTGGCACTTAGTACAGGGGCCAGCAGCATATAACCAGCCACACAGAGAGGGGGCGCTAGGACTATGAACTACAGGATAAGAGATAAAGAAAGGCTTGGCATAGTGCCATCAGTTCGCTCTGGCTTTATCCGTTTCACAAAGACCAAGCCAGACACAGGAGGTGTGACTATGGTTGTTTTTGTTTTAGTTTTCCAATGAAAACTAAAAATGCAGCATGCCATTAGATGCCTGTTCTTTTTCTGAGTGATTTTACATGAGTCAGACCAAAGATCTTTCTTCCATTTGATAGTGGAGTCTCCCACATGTCTCCCATCTCGGCTTCTGAAGCTTTTAACTCCTTTGATGTAGTCAAAGGTGTTCGGATCCCCTCTTTCTGTCCTTCTTGCACGATCTCTTAGTTTGTGAGGACTAAGAGACAAAATTACACATATGTCATATACCTTCTGTATCTTGGTGATGGATTTAACTGAACTCCATGGGATGTTCATTTGTTCAGTGCTTGAGAGATATTTTTATATCAGTGACTTGTTCTCTGCTGTACTTGGAGTGCTCTTTTGTCTTTATGCTCTAATGGTAGCCAGTATTACTAATTAGCCAGTGAATGGACCTTCCTGACAAAGCTGTCTCTCAGGCCTTCTCCATTCCACTCTTTGTCAGACTGCCAACACCAGTTGGCTGAACTTCCGTTGAGTTAGGTCAGTAACTTTAAATGGGATGAATATTTATTCAATCACTTATTGTCCGTCCATTCATCTGTCTATCCATCGCTCGCTTGCAGTGGGGTCGTGAGTGTGCTGCTCCCTATCTGCAGCCATCAATGGGTGACTGGACACCCTATCACAAGATCACTTATTGTATTTTACATATTTTTATTCAATATCAGTTTTCACATTGACATTAAAGGGTTAGGGTAGGTTTGGGTTTTTTTTTGTTAAAAACTTCAATCATGATCAGATTTTGTTGATCATGATTGATTTGTAAAAGTCATAAAAAGGGAGTCCCCAGGAGGGGCACTCTCCAGTACCCCCTCTAAGGACTCAAAGAAGGGTGGGTAATCTGAACTGCTGTTTGGCCCGTAAGCACAAACAACAGTCAGAACCCGTCCCCCCACCCGTAGGCGGAGGGAGGCTACCCTCTCGTTCACCGGGGTGAACCCCAACGTACAGGCGCCCAAATGGGGGGCAACAAGTATGCCCACTCCAGCCCGGCGCCTCTCACCGTGGGCAACTCCAGAGTGGAAGTACGTCCAGCCCCTCTCAAGGAGACTGGTTCCAGAACCAGAGCCATGTGTCGAGGTGAGGCCGACTATTTCTAGCCGGAACCTCTCAGCCTCGCACACTAGCTCCGGTTCCTTCCCCACCAGAGAGGTGACGTTCCACGTCCCAAGAGCCAGCTTCTGCAGCCGAGGATCAGACCGCCAGGGTCCCCTCCCTTGGCTGCCGCCCATAGCACAATGCACCCGACCCCTTTGGCCCCTCGGACAGGTGGTGAGCCCATCGGAAGGGGGACCCACGTCTCCTCTTCGGGCTGAGCCCGGCCGGGCTCCGTGGGTAAAAGCCCGGCCACCAGGCGCTCGCCATCGTGCCCCACCTCCAGGCCTGGCTCCAGAGTGGGGCCCCGGTGACCCGCGTCTGGGCGAGGGAAAACGAAGTCCAAAGTTTGTATTCATCATAGGGGTCTTCGGGCTGCGCTTTGTCTGGTTCCTCACCTAGAACCTGTCTGCCTTGGGTGACCCTACCAGGGGCATAAAGCCCCAGACAGCATAGCTTCTAGGATCATTGGGACACTCAAACCCCTCCACCACGATAAGGTGGCAGCCCAAGGAGAGATACCCTTTTTATGACTAAAATATCCAATGGTGTAAATGCTTTCTATAGGTACTGTGTGAAGGATCCTTAGATAGCATTCGTACTGCGTCTCCAAATCTACATCACTTCTGATGAATGATTGATGGGACCACAAAAAGTTGAAGATGTGAATTGTGATTGAACCCCGACTTGTTCATCACCATGAAACTTCACTCTGTGTCCAGAACCACCATCCATCCATTTTCTTAACACCCTTGTCCCTTAATGGGTTCATTAGCTATCTCCAGCTAATATTCCGGGCGAGTGGTGGGGTCACCCTGGACAGGTCATCAGTCTGTCACAGGGCAACACAGAGACACACAGGACAAACAACCATGTACACACACACACTCACACCTAGGGACCATTTAGACAGACCAATTAACCTGACAGTCATGTTTTATACTGTGGGAGGAAACCGGAGAACCCGGAGAAAACCCACCATGCACAGGGAGAACATGGAGACTCCATGCAGGAAGACCGGGGCCGGGAATCGAACCCAGAACCTTCTTGCTGCAAAGCAACAGCTCTACCAACTGCGCCACTGTGCAGCCAATGTCCAGAACCATAAGATCTAATAATCAGCTGATATTGAGAGTTACTCGGACTCGACTTACGAGCAAAGGAGATTGGGCTTTCTGTGTTGCCGCTCCTGTTCTCTGGAAAAGCTCTTTCCAGATTAGATCTGCCCACAGCCTGGATCATTTTAAATTGCATCTTAAAACCTATTTGTATTTGCTGGCATTTAATTGAGGCCTGATATAGTAACTCTTCTGTTGTGATGTTTAAATTTATTTAATTTAATTATTATTATTATTACTCTTATTTTTTTTGCATGATTTTTTTTCTCTTTCTTTTTTCATCTACTTATTCTATTGTGTTACTGTCTTGGTACAGCACTTTGGCGCAGTTTTAAACCTGTTTATAAAAGTGATATATAAATATATTTGACATTGACATGACAGTGGAGATGTCTTGCTGTTATAATCCTGACTGCATCCTCCTCTGTGGACTACAGTCTGTCGCTTCCTGCTCATTTCAGGGGAGGGAGCAGGGTGTGGCTGTCACTATGGAAACCAATCTGTAGTTTTCATCATATCACACAAGTGTAAATGGTCATTTCCAAAACTTCTCCTAACAATTCTTGCATTTTTATTTTATTATTTATTACTTGTTGTGACCAGAAAGAAGAGTGTTTCTGGTCACCAGTACGTGTGACAGAATCCAGGGCCTAACAAAGGTCTGCTTGCTCATAAACACACTGATCATGTGGCGTCTTCCAACACTGACCTTGTTTACTTCTTCATTCTAAATACATCAGGGCTCCCTCTGCAGGCTGTACAATCAAACTGAAGTCAGATGTTAGTTACATATTTTTATTAATATTCTCAAGAGTTGAGTCACGTTGCAAGTTTACCAGCTGAAAGCTAATTTTAATGTAACAGAATAGTCACGCTATATGATAGCAGTTTTATGTAGCTTCCTGCTCTATTCATGCTATCTGAATCTCATCTTTCAGCTTATTCTATTAACATGCTGATATAATCTCTGAACATGTCAGAGAGAAGGTAAACAAGAGAAAATCAATGCATCATTAACAGCATTTTGAAAATCCCAAACCTTCCGTAGCTGCAGACACAGAAGTAGACGAGTAGTATTTGCCTGGATAATATGGACCGTTGTACCTCTAAGCTATAACTTTTGGTTTCTTTCTAGGATGATTAAACATACCCTTTGACATGTTATATATGTGTTGTTAAGAGAAATTCACAATCATAAATCACGTTTTACTTTTTGACTTGCTCACAAGGTTCAACCAAGAATCTCTTTTTCATTTTTGTTATTTACCTTGAAGAAATTGATGGACAATTAGTATTTGACAAGTCATTTAAACTTAACTCAGGGTAGTCTTCCCCTGGGCTCGGACACTAGTGGTGGAGCAGAGCCTGGAAAGGAGGGAGCCTGGAAGATGCCTGGGAGGATGAGGGTGGAGATGGAGAGGAGGTGGGTTGAAGCAGGTGGATGTGTGGTTTGGCTTTTTGAAGGAGCTCTTGCGTGGTGATTGGCTGGGGCAGAGCAACAATCTGGTGCTGGTTGGCTGAGGAGTGGTAATTGATGATGCTGGTAGGCAGAAGAGAGTTTCACAGCTTGAATTTATGCCTAGGCTTCATTTGCATAGCGCCTTATCAAGTGTCCTTCCACCTGCCCTCTGTGGCTGAGTCCCAAAACACAGAGGGCAGGTGGAGCAGGGATTGAACAAGCAACCTGCTGATTGAGGGTGAACTCCTACCACTGTCACCACCAATGCCCCTAAATAAATCAAGTGAAGTATCATAGTGAAAGATGTAATGCTCCACTTGTGAAATGAAATTTGTTGGGTTTCACCTTGGCAGTCTTTGGCACATGTCTGAGTGGCATGCTGCCGAACAAAACACAGTTTTAAAAAACATTCACCAAGCCTTTAAAGTATATATTTCTACAGTATTTTTCTGATTTTATGTATAGATCTTTCAACATCTCTTGGTCTTACTGTCTCTGCTTCCTTCTCTACAGAAAGGGTTTACTCCTCTGCATGTGGCTGCCAAGTATGGAAACCTAGATGTGGTCAAACTGCTGATGCAGCGCTGTGCGCCTCCTGATTCTGCTGGAAAGGTAAACATCCAAAATAGACCAATTCTGCTTGGATTCCCCTAGCAAACACTGGATTATCAAGATAGATAAATATGTACAGTATATTCATGTGTCTTGCATGTGAATGTAAAATTGGTGGTTTTCTGTATTAAGGCTGCCAGAGAGTTTACTGCCAGAGAACTGGTAAGCTTATGTGGTACTTGAAGCCAGGTATTCCTTGATATGCCTTACCAAGACAGGCATTAATCAGAAAGGTCAACAGGAGCTATTTTTTCTTCTTCATATTGACTCATTCTGTTGTCCTCTGGTCAACCTGTCTAACAGTGAGTGTTTGGTTTCCCTGCTTCACTAGCCGCTCCTTAATCCTCATGCACTCACCATTCCTCCCCAACAGAACGGCCTCACTCCCCTCCATGTTGCAGCACATTATGACAACCAAAAGGTGGCGCTCCTGCTTTTGGACAAAGGAGCGTCTCCCCACGCAATGGCTAAGGTGAGGGTCTATAGCAGTGGTCCCAACCCTGGTCCTCAGGGCCCACTGCCCTGCATGTTTTGGGTGTTTCCCTGCTACTGCACACCTGGGTTAAATGAAAGTGATTAACTGACTTCTATAGCAATTGCAGGAATGCAAAGGAGGTTATGCAATCATATGAATCAGCTGTGCTGGAGTCCGGACTCATCAAAAACATGCAGGACAGCGGTCCCTGAGGGCCAGGGTTGGGGACCACTGGTCTATAGCACATAGTTCATGATGAGGAGAATCACTTGGTTCACATCAAAAGTCTTTCTCTTCTTTCACTGGCACTAAAATCATCTGCTTTGATTCTGTTTTCCAACCAGGCTGGAATAATAAATATAAGAGGTCAAATTTTAAGATTTTGTCAAAAATTTTAGGCAGTGTTTACACATGTTTTTTGTTTGTTTGTTTTGTTTTTCAATAAAAAACTTTTATTGAAACTAAGCCATTCAATAAAAGTTTTAATGGCTTTTATCAAGCATTAAAGTTAATCAAGTCAGTCAATTTCTGTACCCATTTATCCATACAGCAGTGTTTGCATAAACGTGTTGGCCTGTCGGACATTACTGACATATTTAGTACAATTTAGTATTGTACGATGAAATGTGAACAAGTCTGCAGTAGCTGTGTCAGTTTTGGAGCACAGACTTCAGGTGACAGATGAGTGCTAAAACATTTAGGGTTTAAATGGTACAGTTTTCTTCAACAGATGCATTTCTATCAGCTTCTATAGTGACAGGGATAGGAGGCTGATGGGTTACACTCTGGATAGATATTCAGTGTTTCACATGGCAACACAGAGACACAGGGCAAACA
This sequence comes from Poecilia reticulata, assembly GCF_904066995.2. NCBI lineage: Eukaryota > Metazoa > Chordata > Actinopteri > Cyprinodontiformes > Poeciliidae > Poecilia > Poecilia reticulata. The sequence goes on from NC_088847.1 coordinate 187,162, forward strand.
CGCATACACACACACTAAACCAGTCCTAAAGGAAATTGAGACAACACCAAAAATGTGTACTTTTGAACTGTGCGGGTAAGTTACCAATATATTATCATTTGTATATTTATTCATATATTTTTAGGCACACTTGTGATTTTTCTGTGTTTTTTCTGTGTGCTTTAGTGGTCAGTCGACAACATTTGATCAATTTCACTGTTTCTTTCTGCAATGAAAATAAAATAAGTATAAGTTTCTATGTCTGAGTTTAAGGTAGCCTTAGTACATGGAAAATAATATTTTTACATGAACGCATCAAGCACTACTAGTTGCAGCCCTACTAGGTTTATGTAAAGAGTCAACATCTTTGGGGTTCTAACAGTTAATGTGAATGTCAACAAACTTTTAGTGCTTGTTGTGTTAGTTTAGGCTACACTGAGAAAATGATTCTGTGGTGAAATAAATGTAACATAGCTGAACCTGTGAAATCAGCAATAAAGATTCAAGCTAGTACCTTTACACAAATAGCACTGAGTTCAACAATATTTGTTCAACATACAAGAACAAATATGAAGTTTTTTCAAAAAATTAATTGTTTCAGTGCTAAGAGCCTATCTTTTCAAGTTCATCCACACACAGTTCCTGTCCTGGACGAGATCCAACCCCACAGAGATTGTCTCAAAATGCTTTGGTGTTGGCACCGTACCTTTGGCGTGTGCCTTTGCCCTCACATACCAACCTCTGGGTTGTGGATCATCTGAAACCTCCTATACTGTTATGCTTTCCTTTGACACAAGACAAATCGACTAATTACAAGATTCATCACATCTTGATGAGATGCCTGTATTAGCATAAAATGAGCTGATCATTCTTTGCAGAGTTATTTCCAAAGAACTGGCATGAGTCTTTAATGAAATACGTTTCCACACATTGCACCCTAATAGACCTGATGTCTTAAAGGTTTATAGCTTTAATACTACAATTTATTTAAAGCTTGACACATGGCCAATGCTGTTGTTTGGGTCAGAACAGTTGAAAACATCCAGCCTAACGTCTGCCTCTCATGAACCAGAATGGCTACACTCCTCTGCATATTGCGGCTAAGAAGAACCAGATGGACATTGCCACAGTGCTGCTGCAATACGGCGCAGAGACCAACATCCTGACCAACCAGGGGGTCACACCACTCCATCTGGCCTCGCAGGAGGGTCACACACACATGACAGCTCTGTTAATCAGCAAAAGAGCCCAGATCAATGTTTCCACCAAGGTAATGTTGACCACCAAACCTGATATAAGGCAAAGTTAGCCATTTGTATTGTGTCACTTCTGTATGTTACTTCTCTGTTTGCTCAAGCAGAGTGGCCTAACCGCGCTCCATCTGGCAGCCCAAGAAGACAGAGTATCGGTTGCTGAGATTCTCTCCAAGAATGGTGCCAACGTGGACCACCAGACTAAAGTATGAGAAAGGAGTTCCTGTTTTATTTCTCCTCTTTTGTCAATTAGGCACTAATGTCCCACTTCAGATTTCATGTCTCTGATACAGACTGAAGTTGTTACTGATCATAGTCCAGTACCTTTTGGTTACTGATCTTCCTTTGGTTAATTTTGCCCGCATAAGATTAATCAAATCATACAGATTAGGATTATACAGATTAATAGATATGGTCATGCAGAACATAGCTGTAAAGTCTGATCTCTAGGGCTTCCCTTCTGCTGCCTCTCCTGGTGTGTTTTTTTATTTTATCACCAAAGGCTTCTATGGTTTGAGACAAGAACCGGAATGACCAAAACAGGCAAAACAGTTTTTTTTTGTACACTCAACAAATGTGAGATTATTTAACTTCAACAACATTCCTGTCTCTTTTGGACAATTGTTCATGAATTCACCAGAACAAAATCTAAGAAAGTGGTTTATCATTGCACTTTTTTTAATGACTGTGGATATCGTGTTCACTGTTGTCATTGATATGCAGCTGCTGGTTGTCAGTCATATTTGCTGCTTTTTGTTTAGAAATGTGCTGGTTTTCCTTCTGATGTATCTGATTGTGCTGACAGTTAAGTTCGACATCCGGTATGGACTTTGTTCCCAGGCTTTTCCCAAATGTTTGTCCCAAGAGTTAGGGAAGACCTGGGAAAGAGAGCAGTTAAATATGCTGCCCAAATGATTGGAACAATTTTCAGCAAGATTTTAAATTGACAGAGAAAATGACTCACGGTGAACTAAAGATTAAAGACTATGAAGAAGAGAGTTTAGCTGGCTTTTTTTTTGTTGATAATTTTGTTTTTATTATTATATGCTTTGATACTTTTAAGAGTAAAACATATTGATTTTTCTGATTTAATGTAAAAGTTAATATTTGTGAACAGTGCTGCTATCTTGCCAACTCTTGAAAAGGAGATTTGAGATCTCAATGAAGTTTTTCATGGTTGAATGAAGGTTAGAACCATAGAATACAGAATTTGGCAATTGTGCTTTGCCACAAATAGGAATGCAGCAATTACAATTTTCTGGCCGATCACCATCTTTAGAAAGCCTCACCTGAGAATTCCAATTTTGGCTGATCAACTTTTTTGTCTGAAAAGTTGCTAACAAAGTTGCTTAGTTGGCAACAGTGGTGTGGGTGTAGTTAACTGAACTCTTGCAGACATTACCTGGTGGACGGGTGGGCAGTTTGCTCTCTCTCACTGCAGACAAAAAAGGGACAGTGGCTGATTTTCAGAGATAAGTGCATAAGATTGGTTCATGTTAGGATCTCTCTCCTAAAACGAAGGAATCGGGGCCGATTTATCAGTGCAGTCAAAGGTGTTCTAAGGACTTTAAGATTCTGATAACAACTCGTGATATTATTTAATAATAACAATCAGACTAGTTTTTACAATATTTGAATGTCACTGAGTTTACAGCCTTTACATTCACTTTTTGTGGCCCCACTGATTTCTGGTGTTCCCCTGGACATTAAGTGTTGTTCAAAATTTGGTAATCTATTATAGTGAGGTTTGGACTTTTGAATTGTCCATATCAGCATCCAAAATCCGTTTTAATCCTTACACTCATGTTTCCATGATTCCTGATTGGAGAAATAAGATGTTTTTACTTTTTCATAGCTGGGCTACACCCCACTAATTGTAGCGTGTCACTATGGTAATGTCAAGATGGTAAACTTCCTTCTTCAAAACGGGGCCAGTGTCAACGCCAAGACAAAGGTACTGATGTAACTGAAGTTATTGCAGAGCATTCAGCTTCAGTCGTTTCTCAATGACTCTCATCATTCAATTTCCCTTCCTAGAGTGGATACACTCCGCTTCATCAAGCTGCCCAGCAAGGAAACACACACATCATCAATGTTTTGCTTCAGTATGGGGCCAAGCCCAACGCCATTACTGTGGTTTGTATATACTCACTGAAAGCAGATGCAAACTCGAATGCAAATACAGGCATCTGGAGTCTACTTTCCTGTCCCCAGAATGGAAATACTGCGCTGGGTATAGCTCGGAGGCTGGGCTATATCTCTGTGGTGGACACATTGCGAGTCGTCACTGAGGAGACCATCACCACGACTACGGTATGGCACAAACACTGCAGAAATCTCTGAGTGAATTTACACTTAACAAACATGATGTTAAAAGGAGGAAAAATGATACAGGGTTCTCAAAGTCTTTAAAGCTGTTGAAGAATGGGACACCGTGGTGCTGCACAACGCACATATGGAGGTCTTAGTCCTCAACGCGGCTGTCACAGGTTCAAGTCCTGGCCCCATCACCCTCCCACTTTCCTGTCTGACTGCTCTCAAATAAAGCCCACAAGAGCTGCTAAAAAAATGTAACTTGAAGGAGGCACTCTGTTCAGAGACCAAGAAGAAACTTTTTGTCCCAAAACCAACATTCCACTGAATAGTGAACATCAAGCCGAACACACCATACCCACAATGAAAAATTGATGCAGGCATCATGCCGTGGGATGCCTTTTTTTTGTATTTTTGTATTTTTTAGAGATTCACAGTTATTTCATTGGCCTAGTCAAAGTTCTTATCTACAACTTGCTGTTCAGATGCTCTCCGACCAGTTTACAAAGAAGAAATTTGTAAAAATGGAAATACTGGTAGGCACAAACAATCCATAAAAAAGACTTGCAGCTTCATTTACTATGTAATACTAATGCATGAAAATCCTTTTCAAATGTTCATTTGTTAAAAAGAAAAACAACATGAAAACCATGTGTCATTTTCCGTTCACTTCAGTTATTCTCCACTTTGTGCCGATCTGTCACCTTCATCCCAAGACATACACTGAATGAAGTCTGTGGTTGTAATATGACCAAAAGTGGAGAACTTCTTGGGTGTGAAGATTTTATTTTGTAAGGTCAAAATATTTTAGATTCTTTCAGCTTCAGCATCTTTATTTCATCAGTTTTTATTCCAATTACCAAAAGTTTTGAGGGCAGTTTAGGGTCTAACTAGACTCTGTGATGTTATGGAGTTGTATCAGTGTATTTAATATAAGTTCATTTGTGCTGAAGCGGTATAATGAGATGGGATTGATTTAGTTCAAATTTAAGCAGTTTTATCTAATAAACCATGAGCCTTATGGGTGTCATGTGTCAACAACAATAAATGTTTCCCCTCTGTGGACAGACGGTGACAGAGAAACACAAGCTGAATGTGCCTGAAACCATGACTGAAGTACTGGATGTATCAGATGAAGAAGGTAAGTCCCCCGGCACTTTGCCATCTGTTGCTATAGAAACCGGGGTGACAAGATTGACTTTTAAAACAAATTCAGTTCCAAATCCAGTAGAATAATTACACTAAAATCAAGATTACTGATTTTATGGTGCTACTCTGAATATTTTATGGTATTTTTCTAAAAGAATTAGTAAAAGTTTTAATCGTAAGAATGAAAGTATTGCAAGATATGCACAATATTTTGTTTTGTAAAGAATTTTTCTGTTTATGTAGTTCAGTAAATGTGACTTTTTGTCATTTACCATATTGATTACAGGCTATTGCAAGTATGTCACTTAATGACATAGTAAGTGACATAGTGTCATTGGGTGACATAGTACTATGTCACTTAATGAGGCACTGTCACAGACGTCGGAAGTGAGGGACGGAAACCACGAGGTTTCTACTTTTCACTGTGTCATAAACAGTGTTTCTCTTACATCTTACAAAACTTGAAGGAAACCCACAGGGAGCCAGGAAACAGAGACCTACCTGGTGGCATAAGGTTAATGGAAGAAACTAGTGAGGAGTGTGTGAAAGAGAATAGGTTAAATACTGGGAGCTTGATTGCTAGAACAATGGAGCAGTGCTAAGTAGCTGTGCAGCTGTGAGGAGACAGTAGGAGGCAGGCTGAGGGAGAGAGAGATGGCATAGAAAGGGAAAACAAACTGGGGAGCAGGCAGAACATAATTCTAAAAGAAATGAATACAAAGAATATTAATAAAAGTGATATAACATAAATAACTAAGAAAAGTTTATTGTGAAGAATGAAAGAAGCAAAGGCTGATCTAAATCAAAACATGAAAAGAGAGGACAAGAAATAACTTGTTCTGTCTTGCAGTCTGTGTTTTGCAGCCAAACACATTGCAAACCCATCCATCCATCCATCCATCCATCCATCCATCCATCCATCCATCCATCCATCCATCCATCCATCCATTTTCTTTATACCCTTGTCCCTTAGTGGGGTCGGGAGGGTTGCTGGTCCCTATCTCCAACTAACGTTCTGGGCGAGAGGCGGGGTCACCCTGGACAGGTCACCAGTCTGTCGCAGGGCAACACAAAGACACACAGGACACACAACCATGCACACACACACTCACACCAAGGGACAATTTGGAGAGGCCAATTAACCTGACAGTCATGTTTTTGGACTGTGGGAGGAAACCGGAGTACCCGGAGAAAACCCACCATGCACAGGGAGAACATGCAAACTCTGTGCAGAAAGACCCGGGCTGGGAATCAAACCCAAAACCTTCTATCTGCAAGGCAATAGCTCTACCAATTGCGCCACTGTGCAGCCAGGCACCCTGCGGAGGAAACCCATTTCGGCCGCTTGTACCCGTAATCTCTTTCTTTCGGTCATGACCCAAAGCTCATGACCATAGATGAGGGTGGGAACGTAGATCGACCGGTAAATCGAGAGCTTCGCTTTTTGGCTCAGCTCTCTCTTCACCACGACGGACCGGTACAGCGCCCGCTTCACAGTAGACGCTGCCCCAATCCGCCTGTCGATCTCCCGTTCCCTTCTTCCCTCATTCGTGAACAAGATCCCCAGATACTTAAACTCCTCCACTTGAGGCAGGACGACCCCCCTGACCCGGAGAAGGCACTCTACCCTTTTCCGGCTCAAGGCCTCGGATTTGGAGGCACTGAGCCTCATCCCGGCCGCTTCACTCTCGGCTGCGAACCGCTCCAGTGAGAGCTGCAGATCCCGTTCCGATGAAGCCAACAGGACCACATCATCCGCAAAAAGCAGAGATGCGATCCTAAGGCCACCAAAACGGATCCCCTCAACACCTCGGCTGCGCCTAGAAATTCTGTCCATGAAAGTAATGAACAGAATCGGTGACAAAGGGCAGCCTTGGCGGAGTCCAACTCTCACCGGAAACGAGCCCGACTTACTGCCGGCAATGCGGACCAGACTCTGACACCGGTCATACAGGGACCTGACAGCCCGTATCAAAGGGCCCGGTATGTTGGTGGGATTGAGGAGGTCTTCGAAGTATTCTGCCCACCGTCCCACAACGTCCCGAGTTGAGGTCAGCAGCACACCATCCCCACTATAAACAGTGTTGGTGCTGCACTGCTTTCCCCTCCTGAGACGCCGGATGGTGGACCAGAATCGCCTCGAAGCCGTACGGAAGTCTTTCTCCATGGCCTCTCCAAACTCCTCCCACACCCGAGTTTTTGCCTCCGCGACAACCCGAGCCGCATGCCGTTTCACTCGCTGGTACCCATCAGCTGCTTCTGGAGTCCCACAGGCCTAAAAGAGCTGTGTGAAGCTGACACCCCACCCATGTCAAAAAATCCAGCAAATAGTCTGAATGGTTAGTGCTCCGTTTGTGCAGCTTTGGTTTCTGAGATATTAAAAGTTATAATTTTGAGCTGAAAATCTGAACATTGACCAGGAGAAGCAGTGTCTGAGTCAAACTCTGTGTCCACAGGGCTTTCAGGATCACTTCCTTGATTAACTTCCAAGCATGACCAGATGTTGTGTCTGTTCAGCTTTACAAATGTGTACAGACTTTTTGCAGACATTTTATTTCCCAACTGCTGACTTATCTCTGTCCAGACAGCAGCAGCTGGAGTGGCTATATGGCCGTTTTCTAGAATGGCCTCTTTTGAGTTGCAGAGAACTGCGAAAAGAGACTCTCTGTCTACTCCTGGTTGTCGAGGCATCTAGTTAAAAAATAAAAAGGCTTTGATTAGCATTGCTTAAAATAATTATTGCCTACATGATTTCAAAGAAGCCACAAATTGTATTCTAGCAGTGTCTGCACACTTAAAATAGTCTTGAATTTAAAAAAATATATATAATTCAATAATGCATCGTTACTTGAAAATGTAAGTACCTGTTAAATTTTTATTTTCCTTTCGAATACATTTTTTAATTGTATTCAGAAGATGTGCCCTTTGTGCATATGCTTAAGTGTTAATGATTCAATATAAATGTAAAGGCTGCAAGATGATGCCTCGCTATGTTTCAGAAGGTTTGAAATATCCACTTAATACAAGTTGTGAATTTAAATAAATGCATATATAAGCTAGCCCTGCATACATCCTCTCTGCTTTTATGGGGATGGATTGCATTGAGTCAATATTTTATGTGAAATTTTTTCAACAAAATCGGGGTTGAAAAAATTCCAAAAATGACTTTTATTCAAAACGATTTGAGACCGCTAGAATATTAACGAGAGGTTGAAATTACACTTGCTCTACCGCCAAAACAAGATTGGGGGTGGTGGGGGAGGGGGCTCACTACAGTGTGGGTGGAGTCAATCCCAGTTGTGTGAGAACTATGTCAAAGTTCGCAAAACATGTGGAGCTTTTCAAAATCCTTCAAAAGCCCATACACATTTAATGTAAGAAATTGGATGAAATGAAAGTCGTTGCATTGAAAATATATTTACTAAATATTAAGTACATTACTTGGATGAACTTTGAAATAATGACACATTTCCGTTTTACTCTGCAAAAACTTTGCTCAAGCAACTAGCAAATTGGCCGTTATAGGCTCATGTAATTTTTTTACACGTTTGCTGCATAATCAGCAGACAGTACATCAACAATGTGAATATAATTCTTCAGACCACCTCCGAAATCAAAGCACAGTTGAACAGGTTATACACATTACGTCAGGGTCAGGCTGCATGTCCTTTATTAGCAGGATTCAATTATTGTGGAGAGAAGCTACGTTCGTGAAAAAACATTGCTATCTTAAAACATTTCTTGAAATGAGACACATTTTTTCTTGTTCTAAGTCTTTATTGAAGTTCAAAACAAAATGTACACATTGTACAACAGCTGAGAATCTGAAGAATTACAAGAAGTAGCCCACACTTAGGTTTGATTTGGAACATGATAGGGTGACGGTGACGTCATCGGACAAAATTATAACTTTTAATATCTCAGAAACCAAAACTGCACAAACAAAAATTTTAATGGCACAAACCTGCACAAACGGAGCACTAACAATTTAGCCCACTTTGGTTTGTTTTGGAGCGATATGGGGGGATGGTGAACTCTAGATGACCTAAAAAATAATGTTTAATATCTCAGAAACCAAAACTGCACAAACGAAAATTTTAACGGCACAAACCTGCACAAACGGAGCACTAACCATTCAGACTATTTGCTGGATTTTTTGACGTGGGTGGGGTGTCAGCTTCACACAGCTGCCAAAAAGGCCCGATAGGACTCCTTCTTCAGCTTGACAGCATCCCTCACCGAAGGTGTCCACCAACGGGTTCAAGGGTTGCCACCACGACAGGCACCAACAACCTTGCGGCCGCAGCTCCGATAAGCCGCCTCGGCAATGGAGGTACGGAACATGGTCCACTCAGACTCCATGTCCCCAACCTCCCCTGGAACGTGTTCGAAGTTCTGTCGGAGATGGGAGTTAAAGTCTCACAGAGGACTCCGTCAGACGTTCCCAGCAGACCCTCACTACACGTTTGTGCCTGCCAGGTCTGACCGGCTTCCTCCCCCACCACAGGAGCCAACTCGTCACCAGGTAGTCGTCAGTGGACAGCTCCGCACCTCTCTTCACCCGAGTGTCCAAGACATACGGCTTCAGATCCGATGAAACGATGACAAAATCGATCATCGAACTGCGGCCTAGGGTGTCCTGGTGCCAAGAGCGCATATGGACACCCTTATGCTTGAGCATGGTGTTCGTGATGGACAATCCGTGATGAGCACAGAAGTCCAACAACAGAACACCACATTGCAAACCCCCCCAGAAAACTAAAAACAGAAACTGTGCAAGAGCCAGAAACTGTCTGCTTATTGTACTTAATTTGTTGGAAAAAAAATCTACCAAATCTTCAATCAGGTCTATACTTTCAACTTTTTTAATTTTTTTTTAATTTTTTGTTTTTTAATTTGCACATTTTTATTGACAATTTTTCAATACAAGTGTACATACAGACTTTACACTATTTTCTTTTTCCAAATGTTCCACACATATCATTCAGGAAAATCTGCACATATAATCTGTACCTGCCTTGGACATAGCAACTTGCTAGTCTAGATAATATCCAATCTATCCATTCACTTGTAACAAACAAAAGATCATCCAAAATGTTTTTTCTTTTTTTCTGTTCTTCTCTTCCGAGTCATCACAATTTTAACTCTTTTCTCATCGTAAATTAACTAAAAGCCAACTATTTACAGTCTGTAGCTCTATAAGGGCTCCCATAACCACACTATTAATCAATAAAGTCTGATCTCCATGGTGAAATAAAACCCTGCCAATTTTTCCAATAATTCTTACATTTTCCAGATTCTAATCTGATGGAAAAAGTCAGCCTTTCCATAATAATATATATTAATAATATTATGCCTTACGTCAACCCAATCTTCCCTTTTAGGAGCTTCTGCCTTCAGCCATTTCCTAGTAATGGCTTTTTTGCTTGCTACCAACATAATTCTAAACATATATCTATTGCCTGATCTTGTGAACCTTTCCATCCCTTTTCCCATGTACAGATCCTCAAATGCAAGTGGAATATTCACCCCCAGTACCTTATCCATACAATTCTTTATGTCCTGCCAATAGGGTACCATGTAGGCACAATCCCAAAAGACATGGAAGTGACCCGCTCTGTCTTTTCCACACTGCCTCCAGCATTTTGTATCTGTTTTCTTTGTGCTGGTGTACTGAAATATCTTATAATATTCTTCCAGCCAAACTCTCTCCACGAAAGGGAACAAGATGTTCTCCCCTGTTGCCCACATATCTCCTTCTAGTTCTCCTGCGAAAGCCCACAATTTGCATCTTTTTCCCATCTTGCTTTTATGTATGTTGTATTACTTTTCTTCCAATTTTATAATCCTGTGTACAGTTTTGAAATTACTTTCTTCCCCAAGTTTGATTCATTTGCTGAAATGAACATCTTAATTATACCAGATTCCAACTGAATTAAATTTATCCTTCTTAGTTATCCTTCATATCGGTGTATAAATTTGTGGGCATTTGTGAGTGCAAATGGGTGAATAGACTCTAGTGTAAAGCACTTTGAGTGGTCAAAATGATTGGATAAAGCGCTATATAAGTTCAGTCCATTTACCATTTTAGTAGTTCCTCCATATAATGCCTCAATTGTAAGTACCTGTAGAAATTTCTTCAAAGCTTTGTATACTATTTTTCTTAAACATCTCCCAGAATATCTTTGGACCCTTTTCCCATTTACTAAATGTTTTGTCTGTTTCATTAGGTTTAAAATCGGAGTCATGCGCTATCCACCTTAGTACTCTACTCTGCTCTGTTAACTCATATTTTAAAATAATTTCATTCCATATGTCAAGAGATAACCCCAGCCATGGATTTGACTCCTCCCTAAGGTGTTTTTTCAATTTGTTATCATTTATCATGGCTTGTAGAGGTATTGTGGGTGACATAGCACATTCTATATCTTTCCATTTTGCAGTGTATAATGGATTGCTTATGTTCAGTAGAGAACCAAGCTGTGCTGCTACATAGTAGCTCTTCAGACAGGGTAAGGCTAACCCCCCTTTATCCTTTGATAACTGCAAAGTTCTGAATCTGACCCGTGGTTTTCTTCCTTGCCAAATGAATCTTGATATGATTTTATCCCATTCTGCAAACTCTTTATCCTTCACCTCACCTGGGAGAGATGTAAAACAATACAGTAACCTTGGTAGCACATTTGTTTTAGTCATTTCTACTCTTGACGCTAAGCTTGTAAAGGGGATTAAACGCCATCTTCCCATATCTGACTTTATTTTCGACACCAAGGGGCTAAAGTTTAAAGATTTTAGATCAGATAAGTCATGGGACAGAAACACTCCAAGGTATTTCAGAGATTTCAACTGCCAATCCCAACTAAATGTATTTTTAATGAATTGATCTGGTGAATAGTTGAAAGAGAAAACTTGGGTTTTCTTTGTGTTTAATTTGTAGCCTGACATCAGCCCAAACTCATCCATTGTATTGATTAGTGCTGGGAGCGACCTGCCTGGTTGAGATAGGTCAATCAAAACATCATCTGCAAATAATGCCATCTTTTGTTCCCCTCCTTCCATACTATACCCTTTATATTTTCGTTCTGTTTTATCCATTGGCTTAAAGGTTCTAAATATATCTCAAATAACAGTGGGCTAATGGAGCAGCCTTGGCGGCATCCTCGATGCAATCTAAATGTATTTGAAAGGCTCCCATTAATTTTTCTCTCGCTGTGGGTTGGTAATATAATGATTGAATAATTTTGATAAATGTTTTGTTAAAACTGAATTGTTCTATCACCTTATATAGGAAGTTCCACCTGACAGAGTCAAAAACTTTTTCTGCATCCAATCCTAATATTACTGCTTCTGTTCTTGTTTTAATAATCTTATGCATTACCAGCAATGTGCGCCTAATATTATCCGTTGTCTGTCTTTTCTTTATAAATCCTGTTTGGTCCAAATTAATTATGTCCGGCAGAATTACCTCTAGTCATCTAGCCATGACTGCTGTAAATAGTCTTTAGTCTAAATTTAGGACACTAACTGGTCTATAGTTGGCACAATCTAATTGATCTTTTCCTTCTTTTGGAATAACCGCAATGAAAGCTTCTCTCCAGGACTTTGGTGTCTCTCCCTCTTTTAATACCCAATTGAATGTTTTTTTTAACAAGGAGATCAATGGTTTTCTTAGCAATTTATAAAATTCAGATGAATAACCATCTGTCCCCGGAGCCTTGTTGGTTTTCAATTTTTGATTAGTTTTTAAGTTTTAAAACTTAATGAAATAAATTCCTTTGAAGCTTCCCAAATATGTCTCAACACAAGCCATGATTTTTGTGTGCCGTTACACCCCAATGCATATCATACAAATAAGGGTTCTGTATGATTTGCAGGATATTTTCTTATCACTGTTTACTGATGTTCCACTAACTGAACATTTAAATTGTTTAGATTTTTTTCACTGCAGCAAATATCCAACCATAAATTTGCCCCCAAATCACAAACCAGCAGAAGAAAGCAATCTCTATTTCCTGTTTACATCAATATAACATGTTATACCTTCTGATCTAACATTTCAGGAAGTTGGCATACTATGGGAAGGGGAACATCTGGGTCTTATTTCAGTACGTTTCTTTTTTGTTCTGTTGGCCGGATGTGCTTTCAGGCAGACCTGGACCTGTAGTCTGATTCCTCTCTATTGCAGCAGCTTCCCTCTTAGGCCTTACCTGCTTATACAAAAGAAGAAGAAGAAAAAAAAGAAAAGAAACAATGAGCAGCAGCTGCATTTCCATTACCAACCTATGCAAATGTTCATCCCTTTTCTGTTAATATATAAAAAAACACAATTGTGGTGTTTCCATTAAATAAGAAATTAAAATCACGTGTGAATAAGCTTTTCACATAAGTCCCTAAAATTCTTGGCAGCGATCAATATAAACAGTTACATGAGATGTATTCATAATTCAGCCATGGTGCTAGCGCTCATCATCTATCAGCCATCAGCGTAGACGTTGGCATCTTAGTCAGTCTTTGAGTGACAAGCCCCGCCTACTAGGGGGTGTCTACGTATGCCGTGTTTTGGGGAAACGCTGCATACGTTTCCCCAAACATATGCAGCGTTATTTTCGGGAAGAGCTATGGATTCAACATGTTCAAATGATACACAACTTTTTATGAGCTGTGTGATGCTGTGAGAGCTCTGATGGAGCCAGCTGGACATTGTCTGAAAAAAGAAAAACAAACTGTCATCCTCTTACCACTTCCTGTTCTCTTCTGTCATTTTCCCCAGTAGTAATATATAGAGCTGTTGATCACATGACTTGTGTGTGATGTGAAAAGAGGGTTTCCATAGCAGTTTTGCGAAATACTTCCACTTGTATGTGGCTGGAAAACCACCTTATCTTAGCGCAAAAACTCCTTATTGAAGAACGGGAGTTTTTCAATTTGAGCAATTTTTATGGTTAATGGAAATGCCGCTAGTGATTTTGAGATTCTAATCATGCTTTATTTAGTTATGTGGAAGTCAAAATCACCAGTATTTAGACACATTTCTAGAAACTTTGTGTTAATTAAGGTCTGGTCAAATCAGTTCAAGCTTTATTAATTGTACTATTTTAAACAAGCACAAATGTCATCAAGGTTATCTACAAAACAAACAGCTCTGATTCCTACCCACAGTTATTACCTACGTACCTAAAACACCTACGTACCCAGGGTCACTCTAAATGCATATTATTATTTTCTACTAATATTTCAGCATCATCCTAATAAATTATGACTATTTTATGTCTATTGTAAAGGGGTTAAGAGGTCTCCACCAGAGAACTTGAGAAAGACCAGATCACTTTGTCTACAGATCCAAACTTATTTAGTCCAATTGCTTGATGTCTGTCCAGTTCGTCAATCAATTCCATCAATACAGTAAGAGTAATACCAGTTAGTTAACATCCAGTGTAAGCACTCATCATAAAAAGAATAAATTCTAGATACTAGATATTAATTATGGACAATTCTTCAACATTCAAACACTAGCCTTTTTTATTATTTTAAGCCTGAATGTCAAGAAATGAATATTTATGAATAAGAAAATTCTGACAGTCTTTAGTTTCTATACTAAATGGTGGCCCCTCCTATTATGTTGTGGGTCAAATTGACCCGTTTTAAAGTTTAAAAATATGTTTAAAATAGTTGCAAGTATTTTTATTGCATGAAACTTTTTCTATTTGTCTTAATAGGTGAACTCTACATATAAATTGAAAATGTATTCATTTTACACATTTGCAGCCCCCCTGCATCTACTTGTTACATCGATACTGTTCGGGTCAATTTGACCCGGCAGTCAAGTTAAAGTGCAAAAAAAGATTAAAAATGTCCAATTCTGTTTGTTTCCTTACAGCTATGAACCTTATTTCACCACACACACACAAACACAACACAACACACCACACACACACACACACGCGCACACGCACACACACACACACACACACACACACACACACACACACACACACACACACACACACACACACACACACACATGCACACGCAGACACACAAAAACCCATTTTCTCCCTGCTCTCTTTACTCCACAATGAACTGCAAGAAAGCAGGTGTTCTTACAACATTTGAACATTAGTATTAGAGTTAATAATCAGATAAAAAAATGTTTTGGAGGAATTTTTTGGTTCCTGACACTATTGCATGATAAAACTCTCCCCGGGTCAAATTGACCCACGAACATTATTGCTGTACCTCAGAAACGAACATAACAGGAGGGTTAAGATTTTGATGCCTGTCACTAATTGTTGTTTGCTGTAAACCGCAGCCCCATTTTAGGCTAGTGAAACTTTTCCTTGAAGTCTTTAACTTAGTGATGCCTGAATCCCTATCTTACGGACCTTGCAGTGTAGTAGTAGAGCTTTGCGTTAGTGTTGCAGATGACGCAAGGTGCATGAGCTGCTGCAATCAATGCTTTTGTTTGGTGTAAGACAGCCAGCATAGTTGATTAGGGAAGGAATTCAGTAAATTCTAACAGTCCTACAGTATTTTCATAAGGTGAAGTTAAATATTGAGTTTACTGAGTTTAAATGGGTTTGAGTCCCAGTTGACGGTGTTTCAACTAAAGTCCTAAAGGGTTAGAGTCCCAGTTAAACATCGTTTTAAATAAAGTTCTAAAGGGTTGGAAAAGGGGTGCAGGTTTTAATATTTTTACATTTTTATTTTATTCATTAATTTTATTTTATTTTTTGATTGTTTATTTAATGTTACATGACTGTGTTTTGGTTTTTAATGACACTTTGAAATGCCTTGCTGCTGAAATGTGCTATACAAATAAGATTTGATTGATTGATTGAAATGATATACTCATCACAAAAGTCAAACTGACCTCATTTCATCTTTTAATTATCAATATGTATAACCGTTATTTAACCAGGTAAGTTGCAAACAGTTTCTCATTTTCAACAATGACCTATTCAGGAAAAATTGAAATATGCAACATCATATAATTTTTGACCCGCAGATGTTTGCTCCTCCTAAAAGCAGTTTTGATTTAAAATAACTTTTTTTTTTTGTTTGTTTGAAGGTGATGACACAATGACAGGTGACGGTGGAGAGTATCTGAGGCCTGAAGACCTCAAGGAACTGGGAGACGATTCCCTGCCAGGACAATACCTGGATGGGATGAACTACCTCCGTTTCAGCCTAGAGGGGGCGCGCACTGAGAGGTACCAGATGCTTCACCACACAACCTCCCTGATCTACAGCCAGAACAACATACCTCAGACAAAAACTATTATACAGTGAAGTGAAAATCCATTGGTGAAATACAGAAATCTGTGCTCAGAGGTTCATACACGTTTTACCATTGTCCCTTATGTGGTACCCTGCCAGAGAACATGTGTTCTTCACACATTGCTTTGCCTTTCTAACACTATTTAATCCCCTTAAGTCTGCACCTTCTTTAAATATGTTTTATATTACATATATTATTAGAATATTGCCCTGTGTCAGTGTACAGTACATGCATGCAGTGCTGTGCAAAAGTGCCAAAGCACCTCAGATTGTTTACCACCAAAGAGCCAGACTTTGTTCTAATCATTCAGAATGTCTTGAAGCAGTTGATCATCTGATTTTTGACAGGTACATTCTACTCTGAAGATTGTCTGTTTTTTGACTTTCTTCATGCAGATCCTATTATGTAAAGTACATGGTGTGTCTTCACACAAGTGAGGAAACTGAACAAGTTGACAAAGAAATGGGAAACAAATCCTGACAGATTCACCATCTTTAAGTTAATCCTTCCTGAACCTTTTCTCTTTGAGAAAAAAGTGGTTTTGAGTTATTCTTTAATATTTTTTCTGCATTATTTTTCCTTTGTTGTGGTGCACTACACTCAATGAATAATACCTACATCTCCAGGTTTCATTAAGTTAACAGAATTGTTCTACCATGTCATTGCAGCTATGGATGGCATGTAAAAGAAAAGCCTTTTTTCCCTCCAGTGTTGTGTGCATGCGTGAAATTTCCACATGTACACAATAATATTGAAAGGAGGCAGTGAAAGTGGTCATGCATCTGATCTGATGCCTAACTGCCTGCTATTTAGACACAACAGTGTTGCATGAGATATTGTACTCATACACTCTTCATGTGTCCCTTCTCACTCATCCATAGTGGAGTCCAAAGGTATGTTCTGACTCACGCCTGATGCATTAGCATGGGGTCTCTCTAACATCAGTATTTCAAACAGAGGAACATCCAGTCCTACACTCTGTCTGGTCTTGGTGAGACCTTTCATCGAATGACATTTGTTCCTAAATGTGATATTCATTGAATTTAGCAGCTCAGGTCAGAAATAACTAACTCTCAGCTGAACAAACCGATCTAGTCAGTTATTGGACACTGATGGCTGTTTGTGTTGAAAATGATTAGTGTTAAATGTTGTGTTAGTTACCAATTCTGTTCAGCTAAATGAATTTCCCTGTTCTTGACCTTCACTGGTTTGATGGTTTATTCTGATATTTTGTGCTCCAGTTCAGACAGGTCCTTCACACCCACCCATCATGGCTACTATTCTCCAAGACATGATGGTATGATGGACGAGATGCTCACCTGTCACAAGGTACTCCCATTGGTTAAAAGTATTTTAGACAAAACCTTGCTGCTTTTCATAAAACAAACTAATCAGGACAAAGAAAAGATTGCAAAAGGTTAGACTTTGACTGTGACAGCCAGGACTCCATGTCCGGTGTCTGTCAGACCAACTCTAACATAACTGTCTCAAAATTAACAGCTACCAAAGAGCCAATTATGGTGCAGCACATTCTGGCTAAATGTCTTGAATTTGGTGTTGCCCAAAGGACATTGTTCTACAAGTCTTGTGGTTCAGGTGCAACTCTGACAAAACACAAGTCTTAGTGAAGGAATGTGCCATGGGTGGCTCATGAGAAATTTTCCAAATGTTCTGAGTAATTTTTAATTATACTTATTTGATTCTAGGTTTCATCACTTGCAAGGGAGAATGAGAGGGATTCCTACAGACTGAGTTGGGGAACAGAGAACCTGGATAATATTGCTTTGTCCTGCAGTCCCATTCATTCAGGGTAGGCGAAGTTCCAGTGTTGGACAATATTGTTAACAATGACACAAACATTCCATGTTAAATACAAATGTGTAGGCCAAAGCTTAAACATGCAGTTTTCTACGAAGCTGAAGTTGGTTTCTAATTCTAACTTCCGATTCGGGAAATGGCTGAAGGGCGATTCCACCTAGTTTTTCACTACCTTCCGCATCTTTAATCGACTCTAGTTTAACAACTACAACACCTAGACTCTTCAAACCTGGACTGGATTATTCTGCTCTAATAGCAGAATATTTATAACCATGTTTGGGATTTGTGAAACTTTTATCTGATTTGTGAAACTTCAATGAAGGGCAATTTTTACCTTTTTTTCTGTCTCAGTCATACAAGATCTGCTCTAATTCCAAAACCACAACACCTATACTCTTCAAACATGGACTGGAGTATTCTGCTCTAATAGCAGAATATTTAAAGCCATGTTTGGGATATGTGAAACCTTTTTCTGATTTGTGAAACTTCAAAAAAGGGCGATTTCACCACTTTTTTTTTTTTTTAACTTGGTCACACGAGGACTGCTCTAATTCCAAATCTACAACACCTAGACACTTCAAACCTGGACTGGATTATTAGAATACCACCACAATGTCTGGTTGGTTCTCCATTACCATCTTGTCTGTCTGGATCTGGAAGTCCCACAGGATCTTAGCTCGGTCATTCTCCACCACCTTTGGGGGTGTTTCCCACTGTGATCTTGGGGCTTCCAGTCCATATTCTGCACAGATGTTCCTGTACACTATGCCCGCCACTTGGTTATGTCGTTCCATGTACGCTTTCCCTGCCAGCATCTTGCACCCTGCTGTTATGTGCTGGACTGTCTCAGGGGCCTCCTTGCACAACCTACACCTTGGGTCTTGTCTGGTGTGGTAGATCTGAGCCTCTATGAGGCTTTGTCCTTGATGTATTTATGGATCTTGGATGTTTCATCCTGGACAGTGGCTCTCACACTCACTAGTCCTCTGCCTCCTTCCTTACGGCTCGTGTACAGTCTCAGGGTGCTGGATTTGGGGTGGAATCCTCCATGCATGGTTAGTAGCTTCCTAGTCTTAACATCCGTGGTCTTTATCCCCTTCATTGGCCAGCTAATTATTCCGGCAGGGTATCTGATTACTGGTAAGGCATAGCTGTTTATTGCACGGATCTTGTTCTTGCCATTGAGCTGGCTTCTCAGGACTTGCCTTATTCGTTGGAGGTATTTGGCTGTGGCTCATTTCCTTGTGACCTCATCGAGGTTGCCATTTGCTTGTGGTATTCCCAGGTACTTGTAGCTGTGCTCTATGTCTGCTATTGTTCCTTCTGGGAGTGAGACCCCTTCTGTGTGGGCGACCTTCCCTCTCTTTGTAACCATCCGACCACACTTCTCTAGTCCAAATGACATCCCAGTGCTGTAGATCCTGGTGGTGTGGATCAGTGAGTTGATGTCTTGGCGTACAGCTTGTCGTCCATGTAGAGGAGGTGACTGATCGTGGCCCCATTCTTGAGTCGGTATCCGTAGCCAGTCTTGTTGATGATTTGGCTGAGAGGGTTCAGGCCTATGCAGAACAGCAGTGGGGACAGAGCATCTCCTTGGTATATGCCACATCTGATGGACACTTGTGCAAGTGGTTTGCAGTTGGCTTCAAGGGTGGTTTTCCACAGCCCCATCAAGTTTTGCAATGAAGGCTCTTAGAGTCCTGTTGATGTTCAATGATCCCAGTGTGTGGCATTGAGTCATAGGCTTTCTTGTAATCAATCCAAGCCATGCACAGGTTGGTGTGTCGGGTTTTGCAGTCTCGGGTGACTGTGTGGTCTACAAGGAGTTGGTGTTTGGCTCCTCTGCTATTTATGCCTATGCCCTTCTGTGCCTTGCTCATGTATGTATCCATGTGCCCGCTTATCTTAGCCGCTATGATGCCTGACATGAGCTTCCATGTTGTAGAGAGACAGGTTATCGGTCAGTAGTTGAATGGGACTGAACCCTTTGAAGGATCATTCTGTATCAGGATTGTGCGCCCTTCAGTTAACCATTCAGGGTGAGTCCCATTTTGTAGAAGCTGGCTCATTTGAGCTGCCAGTCGGTCATGGAGGGCAGTGAGTTTCTTCTGCCAGTAGGCATGGATCATGCCAGATCATGGTGGACAGCACCATGATCTGGTGCTGTCCAGTTTTTCATACCTGAGACTCTTTCTTGGACATCTGCCACAGTGATGGTTACTGGAGCTTGCTCAGGGACGTTGCTGTGGTCCTCTCGTAGAGAGATTAGCCACTGTGCATTGTTGTTGTTTTCCAGTATTGTTCAGTCTCCAGCCTTGGTGGGTCTGCTCTGTTGTTATTACCCTGCCATTGAGAGTACACTTTAACTGGTTGGGTGCTTTGATGGTTCGTTCATTACTGTGGCTACATACGTAATCTCTGGACAGGGAGTTGTACTTGACTCCTCTCTGAACTGGCGCCCTGGCTCCCCCTTTCCATAGCACTTGTGTTGTACCTCATCAATTTCAAGTTGTGATAGCAGTTGTGGATGTTGGAACACTGAGCTACTAGTTGTTTGGCAGTTAGTTTGTGGGTTCACTCTCTGAGGCTGCGGGCCCACCACGATTGGTTCCCTGCCCGCATTTAAGTACTTCAAAGGGTATGCACTCTCACTCGAGATCAGGGACCACCTTGAGCAACAGGGACTATCTTTTATGGTTGGTGTATGGTGTACACGGTGTGCTCCAGGGCGTCACCTCTTGGTTTGTATGTGCTGCGTAGAATATGACTAGCATATTCCAGTGGGTGCAGTTGCTTCATCTGAGCTGGGCCCAGATGGAGCTTGTGGTGCTCTGTTATGTTGGTGTTCGTAATCATAGGAGGAGGAAATTTGGGAGTGTTTAGTCACCAGAGGAGGGGTGAAAAGGAAAAGGAAGTTGGTGGTGGTGGGGAGGGGGTTGGTTTGTGGGGGGTGGGGGGGGTTTAGGGTTAGGTCAGAAAACGGGTATGGTTAGGGTAAAGGTTAAGAATTGGTGAAGGTTTAAGGAAGGGGGGGTGGGGGGAAAGAGAAGGGTGTAAAAAGGGGGGGGGGCGGTTGGTTAGGTTTAGGCAAGGAGGGTGTGGTTAGGTTAAGAGTTAAGGATTGGTGAAGGTTAGGGTTAGGGGATATGGAGGGGGGGAGACAAAGGGGGGATTTGAGAGAAACTTGGTGTGGCTAGGTTAATAGTTTGGGTTTTGTTGAGAGTTGGCAGGGGGGGAGGGAGGGAGTAGAAACATGGGGGTGGGGGGTTTGGTTCTAATTTTCAGTAAGGTTTTAAGTGCTACCCTGGTTTATAGTTATGTTATTTGGGGTTCTGTCTGTTCAGGTTTAGTTTTCCAAAAAAATTATTTCTAGGTTTTTTTATGGTTCTTCTGGGTTTTTTTAATGTTTTTATTGGTTTGCTTTTTTTGTTTTTGATGTTGGCCTTTCTTATAATTAATTTTAGGTCCATTTGAGATGTTTAAGTGTTGTGAGTGTAAGCAGGATTCTAGGCTCCCTTGATTTGAGATGTTGTGGGAGGGTGAAAACGGTTCAGTGAGGTTATTTATGATCAGAGTTTGAGCGGAGCGCGCTGTTTGTAAATGATGGAGATTGTTTTTTGGTTAGTTTATTTTAGACTACTCTCTTTTATTTGCCTGGTTTTTATAGCGTTATTAGGGTCGAGGCAACGAAGTTGTTTCGGCTCTAATTCGTATCTTAAGTCTGAGCAGAATTTCAGAACTCAATCATCAGTGGCGTCTGCTGGCTCAAGCGGACGTTTCGGCCGTGTTTAGTGTTGACTGGGGATGTCGTAACCATTCCTTCCACATTCTTTGCATGTAACCCCTGTGACTAGGGTTACTTGAGTAATAGCATTCCAAAAGATGCTACTACTGTCCATGTCCATGTTTTCACCCCTCGCCTCTATATATATATATGTGTGTGTGTGTGTGTGTGTGTGTGTGTGTGTGTGTGTGCGTGTGTGTGTGTGTGTGTCTGCGTGTTGGCACAGGTGAATTAACAGGACATTTCGCCTGTATACACGCAACACTAACGGGACATTTTGAATTAGTGGGACAGTGCCGATGTCCTCATAATTCTTGCAACGTAAAAATGATTGGAGGGGGTTTTAATGGATGCCAAAGGGTTAAATTCCAAAAATCAGGCAAAGTCCCAATAATTCACATTTACATGACATTTGTGTATAACCTGTGTATCGATATGGCGCCCCGGGTGGTAACTTTGGGTATTGCACTTGCTCATGAATAATTCACACATGTGTATTTTTTTAGACACGCTGATTGGCTAGCACATGGGAGTCCCTGTAATGAAGGTTTTTGTGGGGAAAATGTGTGTTAGATAACAATTCTCCTTAAAATATGCTACTTTATTGAATGCAAATCTGGCTAAATTAAAACACTGATTATTTTAGAGGTACTAAATCTGTAGCTTGCTGTTGGGTGATTCATTTCAGCAAAGTTAATCTTTAATCTATGGTTTTATAGTATACTGAAGGATGTAAGAGGATTAATAATATTGAGACTAAAAATGTCAGTGGCCTAATAATATGGTATTACTGACCATAGCATATTTTTGGATAGTAAATTAAATGTTGAATGATTAAAAGATAGCTGTTAATAAATATTGGGAGATTGGAAGATAATTATCACATGCAAATGTAATAGTTTAGGTGTAGGGACAAACCTTACCCAACTAAATCCTAATCTACAGTGATGCAACTCACTAGAGGTTGGAGATTTGATGAGAAAATTTTAATTTTATTAAGAAGAGACTTAGACTTGTCAGAGGTTGTGTGAACATTTCTGGATAACACCTTTTTATCCATATATACAGTGAATCTGGAAAGTATTCACAACGTTTCACTTTTTTCATGTTTGGTTGTTATAACTTTTTTCCAAATTGTATTAATCCCTTTCCTCAAGATTGATAACACAAATGTCCTATTATGACACGATGTGTGAAAAAGTGTGTGATTTTTGCAAACTAACTAAAAACGAATTACTAACAAATTACATTTAAATACATAAGTATTCACAGCCTTTATCATGAAGCTCAAAATAGAGCTATTTTTACTGATAATTGCAGAGATTAAGTTCTACAACTTAAATAGAGTCCACTTGTAATGAATTCTGTTAATTTGATTAGATCTGGAAAGGCACACACCTGTCTTTATAAAGTCCCAAAATGGACAATGTTTGTATGCAAACACCAAGCATGAAATCAAATACATTGTCTGTAGACCTCAGAGACAGCATTGTTTTGAGGCAAACATCTGGGGAAGGATATTAAAAATTATGTTGCTTTGAAGTCCCCAATGAGCTCAGTGGCCTCCTTCATTCATAAATGGAATCAGTTTGGAACAACTAGGGCTCTCTATAGAGCTTGTTGGTTGTCTAAATTGAGTGATCAGGAGATAAGGGCCTTAGTCAGGAAGGTAACCAATGTTCCTTTTGATAGAGGAGAACCAAGAATCTGACCCCTGGCTACAGAAGCTGGCTCTTGGGATGTGGAATGTCACCTCTCTGGTGGGGAAGAAGCCTGAGCAGGTGTGCAAGGTTGAGAGGTTCATCTTGAAATAGTCTGTCTTACCTGCTTATTGCCATGGAGTTGGAATTGATGATGCCATCATACACCTGCTTTATCAAACCCACTGTCATCTGGACAAAGCAGGCAGCACTTTGATGATCATGTTCTTTGATTTCTCAAGTGCATTTAACACAATTCAGCCTGATCTGCTCTGTGAGAAACTCCAGAAGACACAGATGGAGCCCCCAACAATCAACTGGATCTATGACTACCTCACAGACAGACCACAGTTTGTGAGACTGAAGGACTGTGTGTCTAACCAGGTGGTCAGCAACACAGGAGCTCCACAGGGCACTGTACTCTCACCATTCCTTTTCACTCAGTACACGTCATGCTTCCAGCATAAGTCTGACTTCTGTCACCTATGAAACTACTCGAATGACTCTGCAGTTGGGGGATGTATCAGAGATGGACAAGAGGCTGTGGCTGGGGATGACTGAAGATGATGATCCACAAAGGGATTTTGCATAAAATCAAAAAGAATGTTTTAGACAATGCTGACCATCCCATTATTTCAAATCTGAATCTCTTCAGCCATATGTTTCTTCAGATTGGTTGTAAAACGGACTGCTACAGGAGATCTTTCTTGGCCACAATCTATCATAACTCCTTAATTAGTTACATCAACATTTAATTTCCTTTTTGAATAAGCAAACTATTTTTAAATTTAATTGAATAAAGACCCAATGAGATCAAGATATACACCAGAGGTCACTAATAGGCGGACGCTGGTCTGCATCTAGACTAAAATTATGTCTTATGCAAACCCAAAACTGAACCAAAACAAAAATAGCAACCTAAAATCTTGTTGAGCACTGTCTGATTTACTGGCACAGCTTTTACAATCTAAGCAGATTTATCCCTGAAGGAACAATCTGTAAGGACTGATCCTTACACGTTCTGGCTCCAAAGGGCTACTATTCTCAAAGCTTTCACAGCTCTGAGGTAAGTAGCCCTGCAAATCTCAATTATATTTGGTTCCACACACAACTGTGAGCCAGCTTTCTCCACAATGAACATTATAAAAAACAAATATTGTTCCTGGCTCACCAATGAGCACATCCACACATGCATGAGACTGGTTCTGACATCATTCTAGCACAGGTTAAAATTCTGGCATGACAAGCAAGCACTCACTTCTGTCACTGAAAGCAAAATAAGTGATCTAAGTCTAAAAATATTCAGTTATAAAATATGTTCATTTTTAAATAGTTTAAGTCCAGATGGTAAACAAAAATATAAATCAAGCTTTCTTCTATTAGTTTTTTTCTGAGGTCATTCACTTGTGAACATGCAGTTTTCTTGTTTTACTTAGGTTCTTCTTTTGACTTGACATCCTACTTTTACTCAGTGAATGAAAGAACATCAAACATGAGAAATCAGACATACATATTCAGCTCCCTGTTTCATGACTATAAATATTGTCAAAAAGTACTTGAATATGACAGAATCCATTCAATTTGAAAAGCAAATCAAGGCATGCAGACACTGAAAAAACTGCCCAGCTACTAAATTTTAAGTTGTATATATTTTATTTTTCTCTTCAGACCTTGGCATCATGAAATATTGCTAAGATATCATGAATTGAATACCCCTGATATACACAATTGCACATACTATATAACTTTGGTCACTATGGAAATGACACCTGTAATAATTTTGGAAATCACTTTCATAAAGGTCTACGGTAGTGGATAAATAATAAATCTATCACAAAACCTAGTGAATGATTTGTTCATCAAAGAACACCTAATTGGAGAGAGGAAAAGGGGTGGAGCTTTAACCCCTCCCCCTCTGTCATTTTCCTCCCAAGACTGATGTTGCGCTCTCTGTGAGGAATGAACAATTCTGCGCTGCAACTTGGACGGATGTGGAGAAGTATGTAGGTAAGTCTTTCTTAAAGTAATTTGAACACAAGCAAGGTTGGCAAAGTTTTACTCATATTTGCAATGTGACCGACATATATTTTCATGCAGCACTTCCTAATTAAGGCACCGCTAATGAGCAAAAGCTAGCTTGTGTTGAGAACAGGTGACCACTTAGAACAAGGTTTAAACACGCCATGTGTTAAATGGAATGACCATTTAAAAACAGGAATTAGAATGTTACATTTGTCTTAAAATTGAGTCAATGCCAACTAGAAACAAAAATGGCAACATGGGCTAATGGCTGCTCACTTCAGTTATGATGTTAGCATGTGCAGCTAACCTTGTTTACTGTTTTACATATTCATTTTATAAATGTTCAAGAATAATTTCATTATAGAACACAATAATTCACAGTGCATAGCTCATAATCCATATCTCTTTTTTGCAATTTATGGTGCAGTTAATGTAAAAATAAATAAATAAATATTACCAGAAGTTTTTTCATAAGAAAGTTTAAATAGCCAGATCATTCAACAGTTTCACATGGTGTGATTTAAACCTTTTTTGATGTTTTCCTTATTAACTAGTGCTTTCAAAATATTTTGTAGGCTATTTTGTTGGGTAAGTTAAACAAATATGAAAATATGAAACCAGCTGCAACTGAGGTTAAGAGAAGTGCAGTCCTATGTTAAATTCCACGATTGTTTTAAGAACACTTTTGGAGCTATTTATTCTTTATTTTCCTTATTCATTGAACTGTTTGCTGTCTACTCCTAAGGTGTGTGCTTGACACAGTCCCAGCAATGGTTATTCCTGACAAGGCACAGAATTCCTAAGACTGTGCATAGATAACCCGAAGAGTAATATTGTTTTCTATCACGAGGGCCTTGCTAAAAATACTTTGGACAATTGGATTACCTAGCATTGCCTTAGCTCTGTATATAGTGTTAATCTATCTTGAAGTTAATATTAAATGAATCTTAACGATTCGTTTGGTGTCTTCTCCACAGGTTTCTGCTCACTGTGACAATACTGCAGGTGAAGAACCGATGGGATCACTGTCCTTATCTCTTGAAACACAGGTGAACAGCTGTCTGACTTGGAAATATTTGTAATTTATCTGACAGGTATTTTAGTGGACATGGGTTTTTGAGAGAGTAGACACAGTCCCAGCAATGCTTATTCCTGTCAGGGCAAAGCATTATGAGGACTGTGTATAGATGACACATAGAGTAATATTGTTGGCAATCACTAGGACCTTGCTTAAAATATTATTGCCAAACAACTTTCCTAGCTTTCCATAGCTCTATTGACAGTGTTATTCGATAGTGTTCTACCTTGGTGTTAATTTTAAATGAATCTTAATAACTCGTTTGCTGTCTTTTCCACAGGTTTCTGCTCACCCTGACAGAACTGTAGGTGATGATCCGATGGGATCACTGTCCTCATCTCTTGAACTACAGGTGAACAGCTGTCCGACTTGGAAATCTTTGTAATTTGTCTGACAGGTATTTTAGTAGACATGGGGTTTTTGAGAGTGTAGACACAGTCCCAACAATGCTTGTTCCTGTCAAGGGACAGCATTATGAGGACTGTGTATAGATGACCCGAAGAGGAATATTGCTGGCAATCAATAGGACCTTGCTTAAAATACTATTGCCAAACAACTTTCCTAGCTTTACCATAGATCTTTATACATTGTCTCTCTATAGTGTTCTAACGTGAAGTCAATATTAAATTAATCTTAATGACTCAATTGCTGTCTTCTCCACATGTTTCAGCTCACCCTGACAGAACTGTAGGTGATGAACCAATGGGATCACTGTCCTCATCTCTTGAACCACAGGTGAACAGCTGTCCGACTTTGAAATCTTTATAATTTGTCTGACAGGTATTTTAGTACACATGGGTTTTTGAGAGTGTAGACACAGTCCCAGCAATGCTTATTCCTGTCAGGGGACAGCATTATGAGGACTGTGTATAGATGACCCGAAGAGTAATATTGTTGGCAATCACTAGGACCTTGCTTAAAATACTATTGCCAAACAACTTGCCTAGCTTTACCATACCTCTTTCTATAGTGTTGTAACTTGAAGTCAATATTAAATTAATCTTAATGACTCGTTTGCTGTCTTCTCCACAGGTTTCTGCGCATCCTGACAAAACTGTAGGTGAAGAAACGTTGGGATCACTATCCTCGCCTCTTGAACCACAGGTGAACAGCTGTCCGACTTGGAAATCTTTGTAAATTTTCTGACAGGCATTTTAGTACACATGGGTTTTTGAGAGTGTAGACACAGTCCCAGCAATGCTTGTTCCTGTGAAGGGACAGCATTATGAGGACTGTGTATAGATGACCTTAAGAGTAATATTATTGGCAATCACTATGACCTTGCTTAAAATTCTATTGCCAAACAACTTATCTAGCTTTACCATAGCTCTTTATACAGTGCCTCTCTATAGTGTTCTATCGTGAAGTCAATATTAAATTAATCTTAATTAAGCAGTTGCTGACTCAACTGCTGTCTTCTCCACAGGTTTCTGCTCACCCTGACAGAACTGTAGGTGATGAACCAATGGGATCACTGTCCTCATCTCTTGAACCACAGGTGAACAGCTGTCCGACTTGGAAATCTTTGTAAATTTTCTGACAGGCATTTTAGTGGACATGTGTTTCTGAGAGAGTAGACATAGTCCCAGCAATGCTTCTTCCTGTCAAGGGACAGCATTATGAATACTGTGTATAGATGACCCATAGAGTAATATTGTTGGCAATCACTAGGACCTTGCTTAAAATACTATTGCCAAACAACTTTCCTAGCTTTCCATAGCTCTATTGACAGTGTTTTTCGATAGTGTTCTACCTTGGTGTTAATTTTAAATGAATCTTAATGACTCGTTTGCTGTCTTCTCCACAGTTTTCTGCTCACCCTGACAAAACTGTAGATGAACAACCGATGGGATCACTATCCTTGTTTCATGAACCACAGGTGAACAGCTGTCCGACTTGGAAATCTTTGTAATTTGTCTGACAGGTATTTTAGTGGACATGGGTTTTTGAGATAGTAGACACAGTTCCAACAATGCTTGTTCCTGTCAGGGCACAACATTATGAGGACTGTGTGTAGATGACCCGAAGAGTAATATTGTTGGCAACCATTGGGACTTTGTTTTAAATATTATTGCCAATCAACTTGTCTAGCTTTGCCATAGCCCAATATACAGTGTTACTCAATAGTGTTCTAACTTGAAGTCAATATTAAATTAATCTTAATGACTCATTTGCTGTCTTCTCCACAGGTTTCTGCTCATCCTAACAAAACTGTCGGTGAAGAACCAATGGGATCACTATCCTCGTCTCTTGAACCACAGGTGAACAGCTGTCTGACTTTGAAATCTTTGTAATTTGTCTGACAGGTATTTTAGTGGACATGGGTTTTTGAAAGTGTAGACACAGTCCCAGCAATGCTTCTTCCTGTCAGGGGACAGCATAATGAGGACTGTGTATAGCTGACCCGAAGAGTAATATTGTTGGCAATCACTAGCACCTTGCTTAAAATGCTATTGCCAAACAACTTATCTAGCTTTCCCATAGCTCTATATACAGTGTTACTCAATAGTGTTCAGTAACAGACTCCTACATATGATTTATATTTTAAAAAGTAAAATTGTCTCTCTTGTTTGTAGATTATCCTGAAAAGGACCATCCTCAGAGAAATCTAAAACGTCCCTGGTCTCCTACAGAAATTGCAGCAGTGTTGAAACATTTTCAGAAATACATTGACACTGGGAAGCTGGCAAGTTTTGTTGAAATTCAACAGTGTCAACAGACAGAACATCCTGCTTTAATAAACCGCTCAATTCAGAACATAAGAGACTTTGTTAGAAATTGTGGTGTGTCCAAAAGAAAAAGTAAAAATGTCAGATAAATCTTGAGCCAAGATGTTCTAAACAAAATCTTAAGAACTTTCAAGCATTCTGTTGTTTTAAAAAATAAAAACCCAGAAGTTCAACTCTTAGGTGAGTATAAACGGCTCATTGTATTAGAGAGTATGTACTGTTAAAAGTAACATTTAAAGGAAAAGGCATTTTGTTTTTAACCTTTACCTTTTTTTCGTTTTGTTTGCTTGTTTATTTTTGGAGTAGTTTTCTATAATGTGCTCTGATTTCTAAGTTGGTCCAAGATGGATGTTGAAGAGACTCAACAAAACTTGAACTCTTAATCATTTTCAAAGTAATTCAGAGAATTGATTTTCAGGTTGTTGAAAAAGGCAAAATTGTTCTAGTAATATGTTTTCTTAAAGGTATCACAATTAAATTTTTGTTTTCTTTTGTTAAGTTGGGCTTCACCTTTAGTTGAAATGAGGCACAATGCTTTGTAGAGCATTGTACCTTAATTTGAAAGGGCTTCAGGATTAATATTTGAGTAGAATAGTATTCTTAAAACCTGCTTCAAAGAGAGATTTGTTTGCTTCTCAATCTGTTTAAGTAAGATTTTTGTTTTGTTTGGGTCATGTGTATTGTGTGGTATCTAGAAGAACTTGGGTTTAACTTCATTATTGACTAAAGTCAAACTGTTTTGAAAAACTAAGCTTGATAGGTTCCTGTGTTTTGGTTTGCTCCAAAAAATAAAAATTGCAAAAGACAATGTCGTTTGTTTATTCCATAATACATTTTAATTTGTATAGGTCTAAACATTACCCTATAGGTAATGAACAAGCACTATATTGCTGACCATATTTCTATTTGATTATTATTTTTTTCATATTTTGACTGAGATTTTTGTAGTCCGTGCCTGTGTTCATGACAAATGAACACTACAATTATTGCAGGGTGTGAATTAATCCATTTGATGCTCATTTGGGTACTTTAGTATGTCTTAGTGACATTCTTTGAAGTCTTATTTTAAATGTCCTTGCAATTCTCATTGGTACTTATAATGTATTGTTATGCAGGGGGTGTGGCTTATTTATCTAATTACCGATGTCCTGTTAATGTTGCATAAAGTCAGGTCATTATATTTAGAGTTGTGTAGTGTGTAAACACAATTTTAACTGAGATCTTTGTTGAGTGGCTCATTAAAGATTTTTTGACACATTCAGTCGGCCTGTAGAGCAAGTGGAAAGGGGTGCTCCCATAATTCACCACTGTGACTGGTTCGGAAAAATTGTCCTTACAATTCACCGGGACCTGTATATGTGTGTGTGTGTGTGTGTGTGTGTGTGTGCGTGTCTGTGTGTGTGTCTGCGTGTGTGTGTGTGCATACATACACACACACAAATTTAAAGTGGTTAAATCAACCTTTCCTGAAGTTTCACAAATCACAAACATGGTTCTAAATATTCACTATTAACTAAGGAAAGCCGTTGTGGTGGATGTAGCAATACCAAGTGATTACAACATCAGGAAAAAGGAGCAGGAGTAATTGGAGAAATACCAAGACCTCAGGGAGGAACTGGAAAAGGCCTGGAAGGTGAAGACCACAGTGGTGCCTGTGGTCATCGGGGCCCTCGGGGCAGACAGTCACCCCCAAACTGGAGCAGTGGCTCAAACAGATCCCAGGAACAACATCAGACATCTCAGTCCAGAAATGTGCAGTTCTAGGCACAGCCAAGATACTGGAGGAGAACCTCAAGCTCCCAGATTTAGAGAGGAGACAGACAGACAGACAGACAGACAGACAGACAGACAGACAGACAGACAGACAGACAGACAGACAGACAGACAGCGGAGGGTCCGCAAACACTGAGCAATTCTTCTTTTTTATGGCAGTTGGCAAACTACTGCGCACGCTCTCCATGTGTGATATTATTGCGCCCTCTACTGCGTATGTGGGACGCTTCCAGGTCGTTAGCTGTTCATGCTGGAGAACACATACAGGTCGCTTATATTTGTAAGTGTGAACAACCACTTCAAAAAAATCCAATTTGACAAAAAATTGGAATTGGGTCACTTGTCACTTCAGATTAGTTTGCACATAAAGACCAAAAACATGCTTTTTAATTCTATAACAACAATCTTTTCCTTCCTTGCTCTGATTTTCCTCACTTTTTTTTTTTCAAACTGATTGCTCAACTTTTAATGCCTCCCAATGTGATTGTTGTTTTTAGCCGTTCCTCTCCGTGCCATGATCATGGAGACCACAGCAGGTGACCCTCTGCATCTTGGTTTAATCACATTTTCCTTCATCATCATCACCACTCTTCCTCCACTCACACGTGTTCTCCTCTTGGAGAGGTGCATGTTTGTGTGTCTGTCCTCAGTAAACATTGCCTCACATATTCTCAGGCTCAGGCATCACAGTATATAGAGAGCTGTGTGAATCGAACTAAAACCTCCAAGTTTTAAACCTGTTATTCTGCAGACCTCATGTATCTTCATTTTCCCTCCACATAAGGCGGGAAGCTACAAGTTAAAACTGCAAAAGTCTGAAAAAACTGAGGCAATGAAGGTTGAGGACACATCCGCTGATTTCATTCACTGTCTAGTGAAGTCTGCATTTCCACTAACATGGCCTCCATGTTGCCGTGTCTCACAGCAAAATGAGCATCACACCATATTTTGGGGATACATTATTCTGAGCCTTGTAACTCTGGGCGTGTTGCAGAATCAAACAATGGATTAAGTTGTTCAATAGAACATCTGTTGTTGTGATGTGGAACATCATTCCAGCCAGTTTCTCCCAACTTAAAATGTTTGATGTGTGCACCAATTCCATTTTGCATGAAAGAGTCCCAGGCTTTATCTTCATGAGTGGTGAGAAAACAGACACCAGACTCTGCTCTAAATTTATATGTGGATATTGTTTTTGAACATTCTATTTGTTGAACATTTTCAACCTCAGCCCATATAGTTTGCCAAAACCATTTAACCTTTTTGCATTCCCTAAGGCAGTGAAATCTTGTCCCTAAAATCAACGGCAGTTTCTGATATGAGTGATATGGGCAACTGCACAGGGCGGCATCTGTGGGGCAGGAGGTTCGGTTTGTGCTCAGATGAAAAATCAAGAAGCATAATTTCAGATTTTGTAAAACTTATCTTGTATACAGAAATTTGACCGAATTCTTCCACACAATTGATTAGCACAGGTACCGAGTTTGGTGTGTCTGTTAAAGTCAAGAGAATGTCATCCACATAAAAGGTTGTAGTGTGTTCCCCTTATAACTGTTCCCTGGATATTTGATGATTGCCGGACATCAATTGCTAATGGGTCGATTGCTAAGGAAAACAACAGATAATGGTGACTCTTGAGCTCTTTGAAAGTATTTTAACATCCACCCTAAGGACGCTAATTGGATGATTAGAAGCACATAATTCTGGATGTTTTTCTTTTTTTTGGAATATCTATAATATGAGCTAAGTACACACATTTTGGGAGTTCCCCTCCTTCAAAAAACTTGTCAGACACATGTTGTAATAGTTTAATTTAGCTTTTTATATTTTTATAAAACTATACACAGAATTCATCAGCCCCTGGACATTTATCTGATTGGGGAGAGGAGATTTCACAGAAATCGATGAAAGTATTTTAACATCTTTCTGTTAGAAAGACCTCCAACAGGGAAGTATTTTAGCAGTTTAGCTCGTTCATCTGTTAACTGAGACTTTCCTCTCTCCCTGAAGGATAAGCCCTTTTTTGAGATATTGTTTTGCTAACTTATCTTCTAGCAGAGCTTTGGATGTTTGGATGCTCTTTGCACACTGCAAGGCAGTTCATATTACTGGTGAAGGGTACATGACCTACCGTAGCCACAAGGGAGCCCCCAAAAGCATTTTTTTTTTCTTTTTGTCCATAAAATACTGACTTCTACATACATTATCAAATGTATATTATTGTAAAAACAAATAACTTCATAATGAAATTGTGTGTTTTTGTTGCTCTGACATAGAAATTGTTACAAAAAAAAAAAATCAGTTCCACTGAGGGGACTTCTTTTTGTGTGTGTCCTCTGGTATTTTGATGATTTGTCTTTGATGATGAACTTCAGACCTGGGGTTAGAACACCTCCTCACCATCACCCTAATCTTTAGTTTCCTCCACAGACTTTTGGAGTCACCATCTGACTCCACAGCTGGAGTCAGATGGTGACTCCCCTGAGAAATATGCTCTTATCAGCTTATAAAACTTAAGCGCCTTCTCCTTGGGTGTGGCTTTACCCGGTTCCTCTTCATTCAGCTCCAGCCAGATTTGTCTCCATTTGTAGACCCTGTGGGACCCTCCTCGCTTTTTGGAACAAGTCGGGCCAACCTGGGTATTGCATGCAAACGATTTGATTGGCAGTAGACTGCATTTGTTGATTGGTCATTGAATTTACATCACAATATGAGTGAAAACGATATTTGCAAACTCTTCAAACATCAATATCTCAACCACTATTTTCAATCAATAGTATTTGGCAAGATTGCTGCATATTGATAATTCCAGGGTCAGACTTTGAGGTCCAAATCTTTCTATCAAATGTGGCAAAAGAGCACACGCAGCGTCAACTGGACAGAGCAACCCTATGCTCTCACAGCTTGCTCATGTTCCCACATTCCCACTTATTCACGCCCTCTAACAGGAACACACTGCCAGTGGAGATGCACCCAACTTGGCTAGAACTGAACCAGATATTAACTGGATAGAGTTAGACTTGACAATGGAGAGGGGGCTTTGAGATATTAATGAAAACAACTTACTCTATTAGTTTTGGTGTCTGTGGCCTCATCATCAAACGCTATCAGTGACATATGTTTTCATTTGTGAAAAATTTCCTGTTCCGCTTTAGCTTCCTGGTCAGCTTCATGGTGGACGCCAGGGGAGGAGCCATGCGTGGTTGCCGACATAATGGCCTCCGCATCATTATTCCACCCAAGAAATGCAGCGCCCCAACAAGGGTCACCTGTCGACTGGTGAAACGGCACCGTCTGGCCACCATGCCCCCCATGGTGGAGGGCGAGGGTCTGGCCAGCAGGCTTATTGAAGTGGGGCCATCTGGAGCCCAGTTTCTTGGGTAAGGCTACAGGTAGAGACTTAAAGTAGACACAGAATATTGGAAGAGTTATGCCAGCAAACAAATATAGTAATTCTACAGAAATATGTAATATTATGCTTGTCACTCTTGGAAGCACACTTGGAATGACAGGAATTGCTCATCATTTAAAGTACATATTTCACTTTAAATGCATGTTGAAGCCTTTGTGTCATAACAGGTCTGAAATTAACATTTTTGGTGCAAAAATGGCCCATATTTCAAAATATAAGGTATTGGTACCTTCTCTACCTATCCTGCTTACTGCTCCACCTAGTGACCACCGTTAATGACATAGATGGAGGAGAACGTTCCGGACTGTGCAGCTAAAAACACGGAGTAAGACCTGGAGGAGGTGACTAATCCTGAACATTAAATCAGCTACATGTTTAAGATTGAAGGCTCACAGGAGAGCCAGAAGCTGGAACTGTTGACAGAGATTATATAAATTGTAGAACAGCAGATATTGGAATGGAAAACAACATGCACACAAACCAGGGATGCCACCTTTCAGATATGAAAATAAGGGATGCTCACCACAGTGAGGCGCCCACAGAAGTGGTGCACTTAATTTCACAGCTGTTTTCGGGTTTTTTTTTTTCTTTTGAGTATAACAATTTTTTGAGTATAACAATCAGAGTATAACTTCAACATGTTAAGTGGAAGTAGCTTAATTTTCAAATCAGCAAGTGTTTGGTAAAAAGTTAAATACTCAAGTACTGAGTAACTGATCATAACAACCGATTTAATATTTTTAAATTCATGTCAGACAGCCAAAAGCAAGGTCTGTGCAAATTCTGGTATTTTCAATAACACCAAAATATTTAGAAGGAGTTAAGTTCAGAGGCTGGTTCTAGACCAAATGTACTATGGGGGCTGGAGATAGTCAGTGTTTTTTCATAGGGGCAATTAAAAAATGAAGAAAATAAAAAACAGGGCAATATTTCATAATTTGATGTATAAATGAACCAAAGGATGGATGGATGGATGGATGGATGGATGGATGGATGGATGGATGGATGGATGGATGGATGGATGGATGGATGGATGGATGGATGGATGGATGGATGGATGGATGGATGGATGGATGGATGGATGGATGGATGGATGGATGGTTTTAAGACGAGCTTTAAAAGTGGACAGTGAATGAAGGAAAAACATGCTGACAAAAATGCACCAGACAAATAGATTACTGTTAATCTATTTGTTTGATTTATTCCGTAAATTGACATTTATATTATTTTGGCTAATACTATCATATGAGAAAACCTATCATCCAAAATGAACATCCTAAGTAAATAATCAAACCATAACAGTCTACTAAAAGCACAATGAGAAACTTAATCATAGCAAAAGGTTCTATACCATATCAGCCTCAGGAGATGATTGAGGGATGAAGAGATTCTTTAGGTTCTAACGGGTCTGCAGTTCATTTTAAATGATTTTTTCAATGTCTGTATTTATCCTCACTGAAATTGCTGAGCCTGGGATGGGCGTCTAACCACTCACATCTGTACTTTTGCAAGAGATTTGCTTTGAAGGACATGGTGGAGTACATTTTAAAAAGACGCAGGTTGATAGACGCTCACTTTGGCTTTGTAGTGTTTGTCTCTAAGCAACCGTAACAACAGTGTTGGACCGTAGCGTTCTGGAGGGTCCTTTGTACATACAATTAGAGTCAAAAATGTTCATATTCCTGGAAAATTGAATAACTCTCTCCACACCCACCTTCTTACAGGTCAAAGCTGCGACTCTGGTTTGTTGTTGTCTCTTCTCCCCGTCATCTTCTGTCTTCCCCTCGCTGCTTCTGCTGTTATGGTGGCACTGCAGTGGATTTCAGCCTGATTTTGTAATTTCTTCTGGACCAGACCAGTTGCAGCCTGATCAGCTGCACATATGTTTTAACCTGAGCAAACAAAACCTCCTTGAGCTCAGAAATCCGACCGCAGGGCTCCGTTCTCCTCCAGTTACGTCATGCAAACCACATGGCTTTTCTAGAAGTGGAGCTTTTTTGGTGACTCAATACTTTAAAACTTTCGCTGGCTAGTTACAGACCAAATACAGCAACCGTATTTACAGTTTGACCTTAGAAAATACTTTTCTACCATTTAAAAGAACCTTAAATATGCACTTTAAGATGCATTAACAGTGTGAGAAAGGTGGGGGGACCTTCTATATTCTTGATTGCTTGAGACTTACGATTTGCTGCCCTCTTTCTTTCAGACTGATTTTCCCCAGCTTGTGCCTAACTTCAGCTGTTTGTGTATCTGCTCTTGCTTCCTGCCAGTGCCAGGGTCTGCCAGTCTTTGCTCTCCAGCATGCCCAGTTTGATTTCATAACAGCTCCTGTCTAACTATTTTTAACTGTTAATCCTTAACCTTAACTATGGCTTTTCTTATGAATTCCACCTACATAAATGCACCATGATTGGTTTTATATGTGGCTGGTTATGTCCTCTAATGGTAATATGTGGGAATATATCACAATATACTGTAAGTTACAATGTTAGGCCATCCAATGGACAGTTAGCCTTTATGTGCAGACAAGCTGGAAGTTTTCTAGCACAGATATGATATTCTAATTAATGTTTTATTATATTGAAGGTTATACAGCACCATCCTGGTAAGGATATGTTAAGGGTCTGAGAATTTATTTCATTAGAAATAAATGCCATGTGCTGTTGTCTTTCCAATGTTCAAGTGTGTAAGATAAGCTGACCTCTGTGTCATATCATGTTCACACCCCAAGATAACAGAGTCATGGATACTATTTAGGTTCCTTGGAACACAAACCAATGCAATAATGCTTCAGTTATTATATCACTGCTGCAACATATCAAAAACTATACTGTGTCATTTGTAAACTTTCACATCAAAAATTAACAGCAATTACTTGAGTTACTTAGCCTATCATAAGGGGAAGTAATAAGGATTGAGGAATATGAACACCTCAGTGTTGGCCTTGACAACAGGCTGGACTGGAGACACAACAGTGAGAAGTAAGAAGGAACAGAGCAGACTGAACTTCTTAAGGAAGCGAAGATCCTTGAAGGTTTGCAGCAAGGTGCTGCAGATCTTTTATCAATCTGTTGTTGAGAGCGTCATCTCTTCTGCTGTCATCTGTTGGGGCAGCAGCATCAGAACCAGGGACCTAAAAAGGCTCAAGAGTCTGATAAAGAAGGCTGGTTCTGTTCTGGGGACGACTGGAACCTCTGGAAATGATGATGCAAAGAAGGATTTTTCATAGGATCAAGAAAATTATGGACAGTCTTGACCATGCTCTTCATGAGACTGTATTGAGGAAACAGTGTCTTTAGTCAGAGGCTTCTTCAGAGTCCCTGTAATACAGACCTCTACAGTAGATTTTTCCTGGCAACAAAACTCTTTGAAGAACAACAACATTTAAATTCCCTTCAGGATCAATAAAGTATTTTTGAATCTGAATTGGCTTTTCAAAGTTATATTTTCACAATGTCATTCTTTCATCTATAGATGTCACATTTTCTAACTAAATATTTCCTAAACAAAATATTTTGCTTCAAGCTAACTACCTTATAAAAAATGTTAGTTAGCAAGCTAATATTTAGTTTGAAGCCTAAAATTTAGTTTGATAGTAATATTTTTATAGGGTTCTACAAAATTTTGGCTTGCTAGCTGGATATTCGGTTAGCAGGCTAAATATTCAGCTTAAGGCTAACTACATGTTTACCTCGCAAAGCAAAATGCCTTTGCTAAATATTTAGATTAGTTAGATAGCTAAACATTTAGCCCCCAAATCGTTGGCTATTTACCCTGTCATGAGGGAGAAAAATAGCCATATTTTCACCATGTTATACATTTATTTATGAGAGTTTAAACTAAATATGTAATTAGTAAGCCAAGCTGCTAAATATTCTGTTTGGAGTTAAACATTTAGTGGCAAGCTATATATTACCTTGCTAACTACAAATTTTTTTATAAGGCAAATATTTGGCTTGGAGCAAAATATTTTGACTTTGGAAAATGAGCCCCATTTCTTCCCCTTATGATAGGCTAAAAAACTCAAATGATTGCTGTAAAGTTTTGACTGCACAACTTTACAAACGGCACACCAAAAAAAAAAAAAACAGCCATTATATAATATTTTTCCAGTGAAATCTGGTTGATTATGCTACTGCAGTAACAAGTCCAGATTTTAATGTTTTTTGTGCAGGATGCTGTACCCTTCAATAGTCTTTTTAAATGATGTGTCTTTGTATTTCTTTCTTTTTTTGAGAGAATAATCACATGCTTACAAAACAATTAGATTTTCCATTCAACCAAAACATTGTGTGCTTTCTCCTCCACTCTGCTGCGGATGGATGCTTGGCGTGTCACACAGTAAACTCCACCTCCCCACTGCCCCTCCACCTCTAAATGAGGGAGAGAGTTTGGTTAGCAGAATCCTCCAGCTTGGTCCACCGGGGACTAAATTTCTTGGGTAGGGTGATGAGGCCTCATAAAGCATAGAATATTGCATAGGAAACAATCTATGGATGCCAGCCTCAGTTTCTGCCTTTCACTTCATATATTATTTCTGCATGTTTTTTAATATTTTGTAACCCCTTCCCTTAATGTCTGGTACCTCACTTTATTTGTCACACTTCTGTTTGTTATTGCTTTGCCTTACCCTCTTTATGCTTTATTCTATAGTTTTTTCATAGAAACTGTTCTTGTCACTTGTAATCCCCTCCACATTGAACAAAAAAGTCAGGTACCCAGAAGGATTGGTTGATGTTGGACATAACTTAAAATGAGTGGCATATAGAAGGCTGTGATGGGCCAACCACAGCCTTGTGCATGGACATGCACACCTTGCATGTATAGAACAGATCTGAGCAACCAGAACGACATTAGAGAGCGTAACAAAATATTCTGTCTGAAAAACATCTAACCAACGAGGTCACCCTGTCTTTTCTCAGCCCAACTTGTATTAGGACAATTCCAGAAGCTGTTTGCCGACATGCCATTGGAGAAAATAACAGCCTTTCCTCTGATAGTACTATCCGATGTTCTGCCACCGTTTATATTGGTAGCACAATAAAATAGGTTATATTTATAACCTATATATATATATATATATATATATATATATATATATATATATATATATATATATATATATATATATATGGTAACCACTGCAGTCACATGACCCTCAGTCAGTTTCACTGCATTTTTGCCGTTCTGTCTGGGTACTTAGCTTTTTGTCACTAAGTGTTCAGCTCTCTCCATCAGTTTGTGAAATTGAAATGGTTGTTTGGCCACAGTGAACTGACTAGTGAGTTGTTTTGCTGCACTTTAGCACAGTTTATAGCACAGTTTATAATATGTAGCAAAAATATGTTTTGCTACATATTTTACGGAGTCAGCATGATCCATACAGTTTACAGTAGGAAAGCATTGTATTTAATGACAGATTCCTTGATGTAATTTGTTACATCAGCAACAGTGTCAATTTAAAAAATAGGACTGCCAGGCCAAAGAACCATTTCACATGAAAATGAGCTCTTGCATTTTTAGTTTTATATTTGTGGTCTTTTCTTTCTAGATGCTGAAGGAATATTTCCCTTTTGTATATATTTGATGGGCAGTGTAGTATCGTAACTGATCCTATTTCAGTTATATAAAAGCTAATGTGTAAGAAGTACTTCAGCTAATATCATAATAATGTTCAGCTGTTAAATATCTGCTTTGCATTCCAATAGAATTCATAAACGGTGACTTCAGGAAATGCCTGTCAACAAAGCTCAGTGTAACTTTTGCACTTTGCTCCATAGTTTAGCCAGTTTGACACTAATTTGAACCAAAGAATTCTATAACAAATTACATCCCTGCTGTGAGATTTGCACATATTTACCACTGCAATGGAATTTATGCAGTTTACTCTCAAATATTTCAGCAATGAACCCATTCCACTAGTCAGTCACTCTGTCTGCACTGATCAAACTTTAGTCACCTGAGCCTCACTGAGGCTGAAGCACCAAACACTTGCAGGCACAACGTTATCTTCCATCAGACCATAATCTGAGTGATATACTTTATCTTCCCTCATCTCCTCTAGTCCCGTGATTGTTGAAATTCCCCACTTTGCCTCACTCCGAGGAAAGGAGCGGGAGTTGGTGATCCTCAGAAGTGAGACAGGAGAGAGCTGGAAGGAGCATCAATGTGAACACACACCAGAGGAACTCAATCGGATTCTGAACGGCATGGATGAGGGTCAGTGTCTGGGTGCTGGTGACCTGAAACAAGCAGGAACAAAAACACAACATAATCATACATATGGGGAGTTTGTGAAGGTACAATAATCTGGGTTATTTAACCTGTCGTAAGAAAAAGAAATGGGGGTTCATTTTCCAAAATCATAATTACACCATGCTATTCATAACTTATCAATGTCATAATTTCAAACAAAATATTGAATTAAGTTATTTAGTTTACAAACTAAATATTGGTTATCTAAAACTAAATATTTAGTTTAGCTAAATATTTAGATTACAAAGTAAATATTTAGCTCTGAACTAAATGTTTAAAGTAATTATTTAGCCTAAATTTAAATATTCAGTTAACATGCTAAATATTTATTTGAAGCTAAATGTTGATCTCTAAAGCTGGTGAAATCATTAGTGACCAACAACAGGGCAGTGAGAAGAAACAATGGAGACATGAGCTGCAGCGGGAGCCAATCAGGCACCAGCAGGAGTTTATGCAGAGCTTCAAGACCCAGTTTCCTTTTGGTTCTCCACTTCTGCGTATTGGCAAGTGACTTTGCATAGTAGCTAAATATTTTACTTTGTGCTAAATATTTTGGTTGAAACTAAGGAAGCTTTAAACTAAATATTTAGGTTGAGGTTAAATATACTAGTTTAAAACAAAATATACAAAATATTTAATTAAAAACTACATTTATAGTCAAGAATATTTAAACACATTTAGTTCCAAAATAAATACTAGTTTGAAACTAAACATTTAGCTTGCTGACTAAATATTTAATTCAGTATTTACTTTAAAATTGTGACATTTATGAATGAATGAATAATAGTAAATATATGACTTTGAAAAATAAACTCCCAATCTTTTCTGTTATAATCGGCTAAATAATCAACAAAACCCAAACTATTAACCTAACCACACCAAGTTTCTCTCAAATCCCCCCTTCTTCCCCCCCATTCCTCTCTTCTCTCCCCACCCCCTCCATATCCCCTAGTCTGAACCTTCACCAATCCTTAACTCTTAACCTAACCACACCCTCCTTCTTGCCTAACCCTAACCAACCCCCCATTTCCCCTCCCCCTTTTCCCCCT
Source organism: Poecilia reticulata (assembly GCF_904066995.2). Lineage (NCBI taxonomy): Eukaryota > Metazoa > Chordata > Actinopteri > Cyprinodontiformes > Poeciliidae > Poecilia > Poecilia reticulata. The sequence goes on from NC_088847.1 coordinate 228,757, forward strand.
TCTTTTTCCTCCCCCCTTCCTCCCACATCCTTAAACCTTCACCAATTCTTAACCCTAACCCTAACCATACCCTTTTTCTGACCTAAACCTAAACCCCCCTAACCCCCCACAGCCCCCCACACCGCGTACACCATACACCAACCATAAAAGATAGTCCCTGTTGCTCAAGGTGGTTCCTGATCTCGAGTGAGAGTGCATACCCTTTGAGGTACCTAAATACGGGCAGGGAACCAATCGTGGTGGGCCCGCAGCCTCAGAGAGTGAACCCACAAAACCTGACATGTCTTGTTTCACCTCCTGCCTTTAGAACTGGACCCACCAGAGGAGCTGGAAAGGAAACGCCTTTGCAGAATTATTACGAAAGACTTCCCCCAGTATTTTGCAGTGGTGTCACGCATCAAGCAGGACAATAATTTGATTGGTCCCGAGGGAGGCATCCTAAGCAGTACTGTTGTGCCTCAAGTCCAGGCAGTTTTTCCAGAGGGGGCGCTCACCAAGAGGATTAGAGTTGGACTTCAGGTAACTCATTGAACCTGCAGTCACACTTTGATACCAAACCACCTGGTTTTGTTCATTTTTTATCATCTTCTTTTACAGGCGCAGCCAGTGAATGTAAGTGTGGTGAGAAAGATCCTTGGAAACAAGGCCTCCTTCAGTCCCATTGTCACCCTGGAGCCTCGCAGGAGAAAGTTCCATAAACCCATTACCATGACCATCCCTGTCCCCAAGAGCAACTCTGACCCAAATCTTAATGGTTTTGGAGGGGACACGCCCACATTACGACTGCTCTGTAGCATAACTGGTCAGAAAATGCTCATGCATACTTTTGCAAAACTAAGCAGTGCTAGTTAAGACCCTTTCTTACTCTAAGCAAATAATTTTGTGTCAATGTTCAGGAGGAACAACACCTGCACAGTGGGAGGATATAACAGGGACAACACCATTAACATTTATTAATGATTGTGTCTCCTTCACCACCAACGTTTCTGCAAGGTAAGAATGTTGAGTCTTGTCTGTGACAAATTATTTGTTCAATTCTGGGTGCTTGAGCTCCCACCATGTTGATTTCTGCTGCTTCTTACTTCAAGGTTCTGGCTGATAGACTGTCAACAAGTCCAGGAATCTGTCAACTTCTCCACTCAAGTGTATCGAGAGATCATCTGTGTTCCCTACATGGCCAAGTTTGTGATCTTTGCCAAGACCCATGACCCAATTGAGGCCCGGTTGCGCTGTTTTTGCATGACTGATGACAAGATTGATAAAACACTGGAACAGCAGGAGAACTTCACTGAGGTGGCTCGGAGCCGGGATGTAGAGGTGAGATGGAAGGTTGGACCTGGGATTTACCAAAGCCTCATACTGTGGGAAGCCATTGCAGACTACTGAGAAAATAAAGCCGACAAGATATCTTTAATTAGTTTTTGTTACATATTTGCTATGCTTTTTTAGAGCCTCGGCACCACCAGTAACAAATACATTTTTTTTCTTTTTACTTAAATTGACTTGTGAGAGGGTTTATAAGAAAGAAGGACTGGAATTAATCCATGGTCCATGGTGAACACCACAAGTCATCATTGGCACCTTCAAATAGGCAGTAGATAAGTCAAATACAATACAGAGCTGTATCCTGTCAAATTTCTATAATAATGGCTTTTTTGTCAAAAATGATTTTTGGATCTGCCAAAGGATAACAGGTGCAAAAAAACAACTTTTGGCACAAAAAAAAAAAAGAAAGGCCATTTATTTTAGGAAGGTGATGATTTGGTGGCTATTTACACTCTACTGACTAATTTGGCAGGTACTGGAAGGGAAACCTATATATGCAGACTGTTTTGGAAACCTGGTTCCACTCACCAAAAGTGGCCAACATCATCTGTTCAGCTTCTATGCCTTTAAGGAGAACAGGCTAGCACTCTTCATCAAAGTAAGAATGGTTCCTTACTACATTACACCAGAACATAAAGCTGCTGTTTTTATGTCATTTACATGGTCTTATACATATTAAAGCATAAGCCAGTTCTGTGATCTGCCTGCTTATGTAGATCAGAGACAACACCCAGGAGCCATGTGGTCGACTGTCATTCATGAAGGAACCTAGGAACTACAGGTCACTTCACCAAAATGCCATATGCAACCTCAACATCACGCTTCCATCTTATAGCAAAGTAAGAAATATCTATTCTCCATTTATGCATTCCTGTGTTAAAACTGGCATCCAATGAGCCAGTTTTAACACATGTTTAGCTTTTAATAATGTTGGACTTTGTGGCAATTTTTGCTGATAATATGGCAAAGGTTACATTATTATTTGATGTTCAACAGTGGTATGAAAACACAAATGACAATGATGACCTGAATAAATGTATAACAGAAAAATGCTATCCATATCAACCTGGTCCTTTGTAAAAACATAAACCTTTGGTTAGATAATCAATAAATTATAAATAATCAATTATCTGTAAATGACCAGATTTCACTTTCACTTACCACATCCTGCTCTGATTCATATCTGCCCTGTAGAATCAGCAGAACCTGCATGACGTCAGCTAAAACATGTGAAATGCCAACACATGGGAACCAATGACATCTATCAGCCCAAAAGGGAGTAAAAATGGGAATCATTATCCACATATACAAAATGCATGCAACAGAGTGGCACAGTGGGGGGCCAGCCAACCAAAGTTACTCCAAAATAACATTGGCTCATCTAGGAGGCCACAGAGAAGCATTGATAATGTCAACATGTCTTGTCACAACAAGAAAGTGAGGCTGGATAGACGGACTGAGGCTCCGGAGGAAGATAGCTGGGGGGCATTGGCTTGTTTTGGGGGGGGGCAAACAAACGAGCCTTTACTTTAATATAAATACATGAACAAACCTTTATGTAACCTTTCAAATAAAATTGTCATGTTTATTAATATAACATAAACAATAAGGATGTAAACAGTGACATGTATAGAATGTTGAGTAACTATGCTCAAATTTTCATAAACATTAGCTTATATGTTGCACAAATCTAATGTTTCCAATCTCTGAAGTTTATTTCTCTATATACAAAATCAATCTACTTAAGAGCAGCAATAATAATATTTCTCAAGTAAAAGAAAAAAAGTACAGTGCAGTAAAACTACTCATAAATACCAAGAAGTTACTCACGTTAATGTAACCAGTTCTACCTGCTTTTGAACTTAACAGCAAAATTAGTGGTCTATTTTTAACAAGCTAACATTATCTGCATTCAGAAGCATTAGTTCGGTTAGTGTGTGAAAAAAACTGTGCAAAGTTCTTTGCTTTTTCTGCCATGATTCTAACACACATCCATTTCTGCGCAGCAGCAGCAGGTCTCCATCGCTGCCGCTCAGCTGTAAAACCGGACCGAGCATCTTAGGGGTCATATTCCATTTAAAGGCGACTCAGAAAAACTTATGACATGTATTAAACAGATGTTACAGCTGAAAAATGTGTGGGGAATGTTCCCAGGTTCCCCGGGAAGTGTGGGAACCCCTGCTGTATCAAAATGAGATAGGAATAACAGAAAGTTGGCCCCTCTGAGGTAAAAATAAAAACAACAGCTTCCAGTCCAGGGGGGCACAGCAGACTCTTTCCTGACCTAAAACTAACACAGGATTTCAAAAGCAGACCATCAAACTGACAGTCAAACACGGTGGTGGTGGTGCGATTGCTTTGTTGCTTGAGGAAAAGAGAATGTCCAACAAACAACTTAAGACCTTTAGCTTAATCAAACTTGAATTATGCAGCAGAACAATGATCCAAACCAAACCAGCAGGTCCCCTTCTGAATGGCATCAATAAACAAAAGGAAAGTTTTGGATTGGCCTTTTTTCCCCTTAAAAAATGTAATCATAATTTAAAACCTGCTTTTTGTGTTTGATATAAAAACATTTAAGTGTAATTTTTAAAATATGCCAAAGCAGAAGAATATGTAAGGGGTAAATGGTTTGTATGACACTATTTGTCAATTTGAACATACCAAGTGGCAAACAATCATTGGCAGCATTATTATATGACTGTTGCACCAGGCAACGCCGTCTCCAGGTATGAAGACAGAGGGTTGTGAAAGTGATGGTGTGTTTGTAGTTCACTAGATCATGTCTAGCTCAGAGTCCAGACTTTGAACTAGACATGATCAGTGTTTTTATCCATGTCTGTCAGTTGAAGTTTGACAGATGTGATGGGCTGTTTGTTACTACATTGAGCATTTCCACCTGTTTTTACTGTTCCTGTGTTTATATCTGCACTCCCTTCTGCTTCCTGCTACTTTTTGCTCTCATAAGGACTCAGATTCAGACCAAGAGCATGAGGAACAGGTAAAAGCAGCCACTGCTTCCTCTTCCCTTTTCTTCCCAGCTGATCTTCCGTTCCAATAATTGGGGTTTTGCAATGTCCTACCTTGTTTGTGACATAGTTGATAAGATTAGAATTTCTTTAAGATACATTAATGAATGTGATGTACAGTATCTGTTGAGTGTAGTTTTTACTAAGTAGTTGTGTTGGTGCCTTTTACACAGCCATGGTCATCTAAGCAAACTAACTGTACGCCATTCTGTGTTCTCTTTCAGACCGGCAGAACCTTTGAAAAATGTAAGCTATTCCTTTCATTTATTCTATTCTTAATGAAAGTCTGGACACAAAAGACGCTTTAGACTTATTGATGTGTAATGTCTAATTTAATCTCATTATTCTAACAAAAGCAATGGTGTGAGGAATATGTCCAATGTACATAAAAATAGCTAAAAACATACATCAACACATCCAACCTGCTCTCGACTATTTCCTCATAATTCAAGCCTTTATGAACTCTTCATCAATTCTTCACTCCAATTCAAAGCCTTTCTCCACTCATCCCCATGTTGTTGTTCTGTTTCTCCTGGCTACTTCTCTTGCCTTTTCTCCTAGTTTCACCTTTACGATTGTCATTAGTTTAACAATTTAACCTTCAGGGTTCAAAATTGTTCATTTAAAGGACAATTTTGACCAGAAAGAAGATAAAAACGTATTTGTGATGGTACTTGTTCTTATGCAGGTCAAGCAAAATATTCCCTCTGCAGCATTTGTAAATTAGAAGAAGGGTCCACTTGCATCTTGTTTTGTATAATTGTTTTAATAAGTTCAATATAGATAGCTAAAACTCTCCCAAAAACAATTTATGCTTTTAATGTAGTGCTTGCTGTAGCTTCTGGTATTGTAGTAAATCAAGCAGCAGTTCTCCACCTTACCACCTCCCAAGCCTTGCCATCCAACACTAAAACATTTAAGTATTTAGTATAGTTAAAGCTCAAACCATGACTCGTGTTACACGTGAAGCATACTTAATGCACAGGAATTATAGTGCTGCATGCATGTGCACATATCGACAGATGGAGGGTTTTTCTAAACGAACCACAAGCAAAATTGTTTGTTCACTCCATTCACACCCTTCCATGCCCTCACCCTTAGCACTTTCCTTTGTTTTGCATGGAAATAACTTGCCTAACATTACTTTGTGTGTTTCTATGTGTGTGTATGAATGTTTATTTCTATAAAATTACTGAGAACTCATTTCTTCAGTTAGGTTTTTGTCTTTTTTTAAAGTCACTCATTAATGTATTTTCTCGTGATTCTTTTAAACATTGTTGCAGATTTTTAAATTCCTAAAGGATCAAGCATGTTTTAAGAATACATTAGTGCAGGTCATAGCTGTTTTTAAAGTGCTTTATAAATAAATGAACAATGACGTGGTAAATCGTCATCAGTAGCATTTCACTGGCTTTCTTCAGTAGTCAATTGTTTTCTTTTTTTAAAAGCCATTTTGTCCATCATCATATGACATATCTCCTACTTCTGAGCAATCTTGAGATCCTTCCGCGTCATTATGTCTTGTGTTGTCCATTGTTATGTTGTACATATTGACTTCTAGGCTCTTCCTTATACTTGGCATATTTTGTTTTGCTTAATGGTCTGGTCTTGTGAGTGTGGGTGTGAGAGCTTAAGCAAGTTATTTCCTGCTCATATCCTTTCTCATTGGTTTCTTATGTTTATTTTGTTTTTGTTGGAATTAGCTCATTCATAATTTCCTGAAACATGAGAAAGTATAAGCCTAATTCCTCTGATACCTACTGTAGAACCCATTGTGAATAAAATGTCCTATGATCCCTGCAGCCTGTTCCAAACTTATCCTGACCACCTTCTCCAATGTTTGTCTCCTTTCATTTGAATTTTTGCTTTTCTTTACTCCTTACTTGTTCTTCTTCCAAATGGAAGATGAAGAGACGGAGACTTCAATCCTGAAATCTGAGCTGATTCGAGAACCAGATCTTCTGTCCGACGTGTCAGAGATGAAACAGGATTTGATCAAAATGACTGCCATCTTGACCGCAGACTCGGCAGAGAAATCCCCTTCCTTAGGAAGGTGTGGTCCAGAGAAGGGGACAGAGGAAGTTTCTGGAGAACCTTTAGAAATAATGGAAAAGGATCTGGAGAAAGTCAAGGAGGACCTTGAGAAAGTCAGTGAGATACTGAGAAGTGGAACATATGAGGGTGAGGTGGGAGAGGAGGCAGCTAACCCAACTAGAATAGCTGAAGAGTGGGTACTCCTCTCAGACTCTGAAATAGAAGAGGCAAAAAAAAAGGCTGCCCTAGGAGTTCAGGAGCCAATCTTGCGTGACAGTAAGGCTAAGAGAGGGGCTCCTAGACCAAAAGCCATCAAGAGCAGTGGTGACCTTAAAGAATACCTCCTGGATGCACCAGTGAGTGCCAAAGTAAAGACTAAAAAAGAGACAGGTGTCCAAGAAAAATTCACTGATGTTGTACTACGGAAAAGTGCAAAACTGTCAGCTCAAGTCAAATCCCATGAAAGAAGCATAACTGGTGATGTTAAAAAACCAGTTAGAAGGAAGGGGAAAGATCAGGAGCAGGCAGAGGGCTCAACAGAAGCAGGAGCTCTTCTTAGCGTACCAACAGCTCCCACTTCTGCATCACCTGTGTCCCCAGTTATTGAAGAAACCCCTATAGGGTCAATAAAGGACAAAGTCAAAGCCTTACAACAAAAAGTTGAGGCTGAGCAAAAGAGCCAAAAAGCCACTGGAAGCAAACTCTCCCATTTGCCTGTTATAAGTAAATCATCACCAAAAGCCAAAGAATCATCTAAATCCAAACTTTCTAAATCCCCAAAAGCTGAATCAGAAAAGCTTGAGGAAACAATGTCAGTTAAAGAACTGATGCAAGCATTTCAGACAGGACAGGATCCCTCAAAGAGAAAGTCTGGGTTATTTGAGGTTAAAACAGCTACATCAAGATCAGAAAAAGCCACACCATATCATTCTGTGCAATCAAAATCTATGACAAAAGCAATGACCTCACATGCCTCACAAGGTCAAGAAGTATTGTTGGATCCCAAAAATGCCAGAAAACAGACCACTTTGCAGGAAAAATATAAAGAAATCAAATCTAGCACTCACTCAGAACCATCTGAAACACTAGACTTTGGAAATGGTGCCGTTGACAATAGCTCTGACAACTGTAAACATGAGGGTGTGGCTAAATCACTAAGTGGCAGTTCTGGAGATCACCTTAACTCAGAGGACAGTTACAAACATGAGGGACTGACCAGTTCAGGCACAAGCCCTGAGAGTCTGTCTGGACTACAGTCAACTACAACATTGTCATCAACTTCCACAAAAGTTAAAGACTTTACAGACAAGGACAAGTCTGGAGACTCTGGTGTAGGGACTTCTGGTGACCAGGTATCTACAGAATTGACACTCCATGTCTCTTCCAGCGAGGCTGCAGATGACCACACAACAAGTGAGTCAATGTCTGTTAGGAGGGCTGAATCTAAGCCAGCTAGACCTCAAAACCTTATTAAGAGAGTTTCAGAAACTGTAGAAACATTTCTCAGTGATGATGATAGCCCTGATGATGAGATAGCATTGCCATTAGTTGGTTCTCGAGTCTCTAGATCCCCATGTAAGTATGATGAAAGCTTTGACCTACCTTTAAAGCAAGAATCGGATGCCCTCAGTCCATTAGCTGATGACTCTTTGACAATAAGCCACAGAGACTCTTTAGAGGGTAGCCCTCTGATTGAAGAAAATTCTTCCCATAAATCCCCAGACTCTATTGAGCCCAGTCCAACCACAGAATCATCCCCTCGTGATTCCCTGGAGAGCAGTCCTGTACAGCAAAAAAGCCACCCATCGTTCCCATCAGTACGCAATGCTAATAAGTTGTCTAACCACACATCACCCTCTAAGACCAAAGACCTCCCCCAAGATGCTTTTCATGGTAGGCTGCTTGGAGACCCTGAACCTAGTGCTGATGATGACAGTTTTGAGCAGACATCTCAGATGACAAGTTCGGGTAAGAGTCTCCTCTCCCCTGATACACCTAGTTCTGAAGAGGTAAGTTATGAGGTAAACCCCAGACTCCTTGATAATGCATTCCTGTGCATTTCATTGAAACCGGCTGCTATCCCTGAAGACCCGGCAGAGGATGATGCAACATACAACTATGAAGCTAAGAAAAAAATCACTCCAGAGGAGGAAATGTTTAAGATGGCTACCAAAATAAAAACATTTAATCAAATGGAACAAGACCCAAAGAGCAACAGGAGGTTTAGCAAAGATCTGTTTTTCTCAGGAGATGACAAGACAGGGGATAACAGTTGTGAAACATTAAAGCCCAGCAGTGAAAAGCTTTCGCAAAGTGAATGTCGACTCAATAGACAAACAGAAGATTCAAAAGTAGCTCATTTTATTGGTCCAGATATTAAAGTACAACCTCCCTCTCCTTTTTCAGCAGGTGTGCATGATGGAACCCAGAGCAAAGAGGTCAAGAATACATCAGCCACTGTCACTTCAGAGGGATCTCATTCTGTCTCAGACCAGCATCATTCAAAATCCAATCTGAAAACTTCATGGGAAGAAGTCCCATCGTCCACTGAAGCTGTTAACCATGTTTGTAGCACAACATCAGCAACTTCAAGTATTGAAAACAGGACAGATGAACAAAAACAGGAGAGTTTGAAAAGGTCAAGTGATAATGTAGATAATAGAGGTCATATGTTAGATGCTAGCAAGGTACAGACAGGTATGCAAAAACCAAATTGCAATGTAACAGATGAGGTGAAAGAGGATAGATGGGGTCATGCCGGAGGACCAAAAGCTGGGCTTTGTCCTGAAGTTGCTACAAGTCAAACAAAATATGAGGTCATTATCTACAATGATGGTGAAGAAGAGAATGAGGCATCAAATATTCCTAGAACTGAATCAAAAGGAGTAACTGCAAGAGTGGAGACTGAGTCATGGTCTGCCATGCGAGAAGATGATGTCACTTTTGCAGCACGTGTAAAAGACGAAGAACAGAAGATCCTGAATCTAGTGATGGATCGTCAGTCTGTGCAAGCAACTCCAGACACCACACCTGGTAGAACACCAACAGAAGAGAGCACTCCTACCAGTGAACCCAACCCTTTTCTTTTCCAGGAAGGGAAGCTCTTTGAAATGACACGGAGTGGTGCGATTGATATGACTAAGAGAAGCTATGAGGAGGAGGGGGGTGGCTTTGCTTTTTTTCAGATAGGTGACCAGTTTTTAGAGGAGCCTACCGTAAATGAGCCCAGGCAAGAAAATAGATCGGCTGGAGAATCAGCAGTAGGTCTCAATTTAACACTGGAGCTTAAAATTGGGGAAGATGTAATATTAAAAGATATTACTGATTCACAGCTTCAGTCCCCATCTGAGGAAGATCAGTTAGGCTGTAAAGCTGATACGTCTAAGTCTAAAATCCCTAAAATGGGCATTTCAGCTTCTACCAAAACTTCAAAGAAAGATCTGGTATGCCCTGAACCTCTTGAGACTAAAACAGAAAACAACATAAGTGAAGGATCAATAGATTTAGAAACAACTGAACAACCAATAACAAATGTACAAACTGCAGAAACTACTGTAACTAGATCGGTTTACTCTGAGCAAGGCCAAGAGTCCTCTGATTCCTCCCCTGAAGAAACAAAGTCAGTGGTAGAAGCCCACAAAATAACAGGCAAGCAGCCACTTAAAGGTGCTTCCCAAAATGGTAAGAAGATACAAAGCACAGCCAAAGCACAAGCTAGGTCTGTTCCACAGAGTCGAGCAAAGCCTATAATTTCCTCACCCTCTCATGTATCACCCCCCCCAACAGCTGTTAAAAAAGAGACCTACTTTACTTTAGACTCTAAATCCAGGATACCTATCAAGGCTAGCTCTGCCAAACCTGATTCTCATGCCAAACGTGTGGAATCCGCTCAAGAGAAAAAGATTAAAGTTCCTGTAAAAAAGGGTACTAGGAGAAAATCTGAGACAGATGCAGGTCCTTCTGTGGATTTTAAAACTAAGACACAATCTTCTAAAGCCAAAAGCTTCTGTGAGGTGGAGTCTACCAGATCACCTATTAAAAAGGAGCAGGATTGTCCCGCGATCGTTGAGTCTGCAAGATCTAAAGGTTTTCAGTCCAGGTTGCCAGTCCGTGGCAAAACTACTCATTCATCTCATTCAACAACACCCACTAAACCAAAAAGCAAACTACAGAAACAGTCTATTGAGTTCTTTGAAGAGATCAGTGATGAAGCAGCAAAAGTTGTGGCAAGGTTGGCACAGGCTGAGACAGATAAAGATGAAGAAGCTGTGACTGGACTCTCAGATGACGAGAGCAGTCTTATTGATCCATCCATTATTGAAAGAGAACCCTTCCCAGATCTGCGGTTCCCACCTTCAGGAGACGTCTTTCCCATTAGACCACTGTGGGACGACCCTGTTGAGACACAGATGCAGCGAATTCCAGATGATAAAGTCCAAAGTCAAGGTATCCCCCAGTTACAGGGGCTATTCTCTATCTCTTCTACCTCATTAGTGCTCTAGCTGTAAAGGTGCTGCCTCTCTGTCTCTTGTAGTTTTGTCCCGTTGTAGCTGAAGATCCCTTGTTGCTGTGTTACTGGAGATCTATTGTCTATGTATTGCCATCTCTCTTTCCTTCTATGTATTTTGAAGATCTCAAGACTGATCTAAAGACTTTATAAAACCACTGAAAAATATTTGACTTGTTAGAAAATTGGAAACAAACATTAAGTTCATTTTTGGAAAAAAAAAAAAAAGGATTTCTATAAAGCACTTAGGAAGCCAAACTGGTAACTGGAATTAAAAAAAGAAAGCCAGCGAACCCTTTTTAGATCATGTTTGTTAATGTAATTTATCTTGTGACTTTGACCGTTCATGAATGTCTGGTGGTGTTTGCAGTAGATCCACAGGATGAAGCAGAAAGAAATGAGCAACGGTTGGCCATTATAGCTGATCACCTGGGCTTCAGTTGGACGGGTGAGTCACACTATATAGCACACGTCAAGCTAAAACTTTCAAAATGTGTATTCTTTCTTATTAAAAGAAAATCTGGATGTTTTGTTCTTGGAACCACAGATTGAATTTAACTTATCTTCTTCCCTGCCAACAGAGTTAGCACGAGAATTGGACTTCAGTGAGGAGAAAATCAACATGATAAGAACCGAAAACCCAAACTCTCTGCAAGACCAAAGCCATGCCCTTCTGAACCTTTGGACCGTGACAGAAGGAAACAGTGCCTCAGGTCAATATTTCCAACACTGAGCTGAAACCAGATGAACTGTATAAAAAGGCACTTTGTCATTGTTTTGTTTGCTAAAATTCTAGCCCTAACCCTAAAATTTACATATAGTTACTTAGTCTTTGGTAGAATTAACTTTTTAAGTGGTATGAATTGGGCCAAATGTTTTGGATGCCCTGTCATTTTTGCTCATAACTGAATAGCCGGAAATCTAGCCCATTCCTCCTGGCCTTTGAAATGCTGACTTCAAGCTTAAACTTCCCCAATATCTTAAAAGGTTTCTTAATGATACCATCTATTTCATGAAGTGCAATAATGTAATTCAACAGATACTGTAAATTTGGACTGCTCTTGAGGTTTCTTGAAATCGGACTGAAAGATGCACCAGACTTTAAGAGATCCACAGTATTCTTCCTGATATCTGGACTACTTTCCATATCACACAAGGGGTTAGTGTGTTGGAGGTGTTGCCTTAAATACATCCAACTGCATGCTTCCACTGATTCTGAATTAATCTCTCTCAAGCTTCAAAGAATATCCAGTTGTGTCTTTTTGTACAGTATATGTATATACTAGGCTGAAAGTTTATTTTGCCTAGCAGCATTGCACTGAGAAGCGTGGTGCATCTTCAGGCCTTTAAATTTGCACCATTTTGAACCTTAAGTATAATTTTAACAGTCAAAACTGAGGACCTGAAATTTCAGTCAAAATACAAAAGTGATGCAATGAAAAGTTTATGGAGAATGCAGGAGAACAGGAGCCCACCAAAATCACGGTGGCGGTTGGCGGTCCTGGATTGCACCCCCGACATTTTGTTCATGATTTTTCTACAGACTTGTTGACACTTCATAGCAACAGCATGAGCAGAGGGAACTTTGGCCTTAAACTGAACACCAGTGGATGGAATCCCTGGACAATGTATAGGGGTGAAAGACTAGTGGTGCTAGTCTCGTAGCGTGTTCCACCCACGCTAAGTTGTGCAACCACCTGGAACAGGTGCATGACATGAGCCTGATTACACTGCAGCACAGCAGCATGCAGGTGGATCAGATGAGTTTGATTGCAAAAAGCAGTTATTAAATTTTTAAAGGAAACAATATTGTGTATGAGAATTTAGGCTAGGTTAAAAAAGGAAAATACTCTGGCCCACACTCAAGCACAGTAGATGGCGATAATGCATCTTGTTGGACGTCACCCGCCATTAAAACCAAGAAGAAGATTAGCTTAATTGTAGGGAAGGAGAGCTGAGGAGGAAAACAGAGAAGGCAGACGGGCCAGAATCATAACAGTAATGTTTGAAACCATCTTATTAGCCGTAGTTTTCTTCAAGCTTTTGTAAACAATTGTACGTTCAAACACATCTACATACACTGTACATAGTGTATACACTTTTTTGACTTCTATTTTAATTCCAATAATTATCTCTCACTGTTTTGGCATGTGGCAAGTACAAATTATTTTGCTAATTGTAACTGATCTGAAACAGAAAAATCAGTTTCTGATTGAATGTCAAACTGAGGAAAATAGTTCTGTGTAGTTTTACACAGTAGGTGTAAATATCTTGTTTCAACTGAATAGGAAAGATCCAAATTTCTTCTTTTTATTTTTGAATTGTCTTTTTTTGGTGTTTCAGCAGAATCAACACTTATAAAGAGGTTGACAAAGATCAACCGGATGGACATTGTTCATCTTATTGAAACCAAGATAAACAAATCTGCTGAAGAGGAGACATCTTCACATACCTACGCAGAGATTGAACAAACTCTCATGCTGGACCACAGCGAAGGTGTGAAAAGTTGCCATAATTTTTTTCTTTATTTCATACAGACTAGTGATTTCGATATTATAAAACTGGTTGTGGAGCTTTTTAATATTTAAACAAACAGACTTTTGTGTTTCATCCTCACCCAAATGCTCCAACAGGTTTTGGCGCCATTCATGACGATATTGACAGTCCAAGGTCATGCAGATGTAAAGAAGCTGCTGGCAGAAGCCCAGTTTTAGTTCAAGAAGTTCCTGTGGTACCAGCAGAGGAGCTATCTACTAGTTTATCATCACTTCATGAAACATCTGGACGATTTGAGGCAGGTCCTGTGGCTACAGAATTCATGAGAAAAGCCCAGAGAGAAAAACTACAAAGAGAGTTGGAAACAAAGTAAGTTGAAATTTTGTGAATTAACAAAAGTGCAAGGCCTTCAGAGGCCCCATAACTGCTAATACTTTAACATAGACCACATTTATAGATGTGTAACATTTGTTAATTGAAAATATGAATGCTGCTAAATTAGATTTAATGGTTTCAGCATACATAAATAATTTTTTAATTGTTTAACATTTAAATTTTTTATTTTAACTAGCGGGCAAGTTTACTTTGTAAAAGTTCAAAGAACAATCTTCATAGTTAGATTTTGTTACCATAGTTACAACCTGATGCTGTGAGTTTGACCATTAAGTTTGAAGTCTATTTGTTCACAGATACATCTCAGTAAAATACAATTATCACTGATTGCCTTTAAGGTTGGCCAATTAAACAAAGCCCATGTCACATATTTATCTAAATCCATGGTGAAATGCTTTTAGAGGTGCTGATGGGGCCCCTAAATCATATTCTGCGCAAAGCCTCATTCAACCTTGGATTGGCCCTGCATGATGAGCTAAATCTGCTGCACTGCGAAGCCACAGCGTCTCTGTATCCATGGGAGGTTTATTTTATGTGGCTTCAGTAGCTCTTTCATTTCATGTCTGTTGAGTTTTTCAAAAGCGCCACAGAAACTGTTTTGGTTGCCTGAGCTTTATAGGTTTTTCAGATTTCTGCGCTGAGGTAAACTTCAGAAATCAAGCAGCGACAGCATGAGGGAACGCGCAGAGGCATCAGTGCTGTTAGTAGTCACACCTAATAGTCTACCGGACTATTAGGTGTGAAAACACTAAGTTACAAACTCAAGTTCCCATTTCTGAAACTATGACCCAGTAGGATCATAACATTTTCCCTTAAGAACAAAAAACATTCAAAAGCTGCATACAAATAATGACAATTATCTTTTCTGTTTTTTGACCAAGGCTCATCACTGAGGTATATGAAAGGCATGTGACCAGTTTTGACATCCAGAAGAAATTTATGTTTATCTTTAATATGCATGATGTATGTCTACAGATTCCTTTTGGGTTTTTCTAATCTCACTGCATGAACAACTATGACATTTTTGTTTTCTTGCAGCTCATCACAAAGTATATATGAAGAAGTGACAGACCTGGTACATGTTGGAAGTTACAAGCAAGTAAGTCCTTTCTTCACTTTGTACCGCACCTCTCCCTACAACCTCCGTTCCCACTTGATAGACCCTGTGTACAAAGGGGGGCCTAAGTTGTGTGCCCAGATCACTCCGCCTCCCAAATCCACTTTTGAATCATGTGAAGATGAAGGAGCTGTTGAAAGTGAAGGGGCAGAGGGGGCCGAGGAGTGGAGTTTGGAGTGTCTACGAACTACTCTTACAGGAGACATCATAGATTACCTATCCCCATCAGCTCTGAGAGAGACTTTCAACAGCTCACGAACAGGTGTTTGTGAAGACCGACCGCTGTCCATGACTGATTTTGGTGACAGCTTGTTTGAGTATGAGCAAGATGAACAGGACTTCAGAAAACTTTCTATGGAACTCACAAAACCTGATGAGGTTTCTGAAAAAGGATCAGCAACACAACAAACTAAGAGTGAACAGCTTGCTTTGCCCACAGGCAGGACAGAATGCACACGATCCAAGCAAACGGCCACAGTAAGTGTGGACGAAGTGTCACCCCGACTTTATAAAGTCCTGTATGGGTATGGTGTTGAATCCATGGATTCAGAGGCTCGGGATCTCTCTGTAATAGCTGAGAGTTCACCCCTTCAAGCAGTCAGAAAAGATGAAGTTCAGGCGACTCATAGCCTCACAAAGGGTAGCATAGAATTAGAGAAAGAACATTTTCACTTAGTAGATATTGTTTCAGGCATATCCAGGGTTGAAAATAGCTTAGTAAAAGCAAAGTCACTCAGAGCACCATCTCTGCCTGAGTATGAATCAATGCCTGGAATAATTTCTGACCTTCAAAGCTCACCTGAGTGTTCTCCACATACTGTAATACTCCTAAACGAGTCCAGGGCCTCCTCACCCGAGTCCATCTCATCGGTAAATGAGCTGAATTTACTTTCCCCAAATTCTCCAGTGCCACAGTTTAGGCCCTTATCCCCACTTCCACCACCTCTCTTATCATGGGAACTTGAAGAGGATGGGACTGCAGCCCCAAGGTCAAATCATACTCTTTTGCTCTTAACATCGGATGCGGAAGAAAGACCATTAAGACCAATGGTTTCAAACAGAAAACCAATCGGAAGTGCAGTATCATCAGTCGGTGTCCATAGTGGTGAGCAGTCCATGTCACCGCATTTATTAACTTTTAACATGGAGGATAGAGCATCGTCTCCTGAGTCCATTATTTCTGAAACAGTATATTCGCTTTTTGAACCTGATCATTATGGTTTCCATACGGTTACCTCATTATCTCCACCAGACTCTCCTGTCCAACACTTTAGACGAACTCCTTGTGAGCCTTTTCAGTATGATGGTATGTCATCTTCATCAGAGTCAGAAAACTGGCCTGATCCAGTTTTTCTTAGTAGAGACCACAGTTCCAGATTATCCGGCCCTGGTACAGAAACCACCTCAATGTCTTCAGTGCTGTTTCATCATGAAGACCAAGCTTTATCACCTTCTCTTGTTACATCTGGAGATGAATCTGTGTCAGCAGAATTATCAGAGATGTATACAGCTTCCTCCATTAAACCAACAAATATAACTTTGGCTTCCAAAACTGATGATCACCTACTAAAATCATTGTTATGTGATGCACAGAAAAATCAACAATCACTAACAAAGTTACAATGTGAAAATGAAGATGACTGGGTTATTTCTCTGCATAATGTTGAGGAGATATCTATTTCTTCAGATTCAGTGCCTGAATACAGACCGATGTCACCACAGTCCACACTGTTGGATATTAGAAGACATTCTCCTGAATCAGACACAGTTGATGAGTGTCTGTATCCAGATTCTCCGATACCACAGTATATGTCCTTTGCACATCATGCAGTTCTAGGAAATTATTACGCTTTCTCAACAGAATCTGTATTGTCAGTTGTTGAGTACAAAGCCATGCCTTTGTTGTCATGTTTTGAGGATAGGCCACTATCTCCTGAATCTTGTGACTCTGAGACTGATTTTAGATTATTGACTTATCCTGAAACAGACCACATTCTTCACAAAGAGTTTGCACTTGAATTTGCACAAACTGTCGTTATTCCAAGAGAATCAAGTCTTGGTAAATTTGAAACAACAGAAAGAACAGAGACGGAAGAAAGGTCTGCCAGACTAGTACAACAAAATTCATCCCAAACAGAGTCGCTACAAGCTGATGGTACAGAGTCAGACCAAAACATTGCTCCACCCCTGGAAAAAACAAAGCTTCTGTCAACTGATGGCAGTAAAACACAACTATCTCCAGTTTATTCAGAGGCAAAAAAATCAAATGTGAATGTTAAATGTGTTACATCAGTTAGAATGAAAATGTTCGGTGATGCATCCTTACCATCTTTGTCTCAACAACCTACATCTGAGGATCTGAAATGCTCATTACTATCAACTTCAGACACACTTGAAGAGTTTTCAGCTTTCTGGCCTGCAGTCAAAACAGAACAGCCTCCATTAGGCTACAGTTTAGCTTATGATGCAGAGCCTTCCAGGATAATTTCTCAAATCCATGATCCACAGTATTCAAGAGAAACATTTAGAAGCAAAGAAGGAAACCATCAATTTTATTGCACACTGTTAGACTATAATCAGGAAAATGCAGGAGAAGCCATTGATGATCAAACCAATTATTTGCCAGTAGAAATGTACAAAAGGTCATTATCACCTGACTCCGAAGCGCAATCCCAGCCATCGTCACCTGAATCGCTAATGCTGCTAGAAATGGTAAGGCCAGACTCTTCTCTGTCAGGCAGATCTGCAGGTAGTCACCAAGCCTTAACGCTAGACTCCCCTATTCCTCAGTTCCAGACCTCCTTCACAGATGCTTCAATACTTGGTGTCAGATCAGTGTCACCAGAATCAAGTTTGTCAGATCTGGAAATAGAACTAGGTTTAAACAGTTTATTTTTTGAGGACAGACCATTATCTCCTGATTCAGTATCATCTGTCAGTGCAAATAAGACACGATTAATCGGCTCTTCTGTTCCCAGTTTTGAAATGTTTTTATCAGAATCTTTTATAAGAGAGATATCTGACCGATCTTCATTAAATGATTCTGTCTACTCAGCTGATGAGTATGGATGTGTCTCTTTGGCAACAATACCCTTTGAGAACAGACCCCCATCTTTGAATTCTGTTGATGAAAACGAACCCCATTCCCATGAATCTCCTGTACCGGAGTTTGGACAAAGCTCATTAGAAACTCATTTAACACTATGGGAGAGATCCTTTTCACCTGTTTCATTGTGTTCAGATGCAGAGTACAGCTTTGCATCAATGGAATCATTATATGGAGAAAGCTGCCCTTCATCTGTAGATTCTGTTGACAGAAATTATCCTCTCTCAACAGAATCCCCCATTCCTGAGTTTAGCCTATTTTTAACAGACCTCCATCCTCAAACCACCCTGCAGGGATCTGTGTTTACTGTTTCAAGTTCCTCAGACATGCATTATGGGTCTGCTTCTCTGGAATCATTATTTGGTGAGAGCCGACCTCCATCCATATGTTCCTATGAGGAAGATAGGTCACTTTCAGCTGAGTCACCCATACCAAAGTTTAAACGAGTTGTGCAAGACTATGAACTGTCTGCACAAGGTAGATATTCTTCACCTGTTTCTGTTACCTCAGATATAGAGTATGGCTGTGTCTCTTTAGAATTGCTATTCAATGCCAGTAGATCTTCTTCAGTAGATTCTGTTAATGAAACAAACCTCTTGTTACCAGAATCCCCTGTCCCAGAATTTAGCCAGGTTTTACTGGACCCACATGTCTCAACCACTCTGGATGGATGCCTGTCTCCTGTTTCAGTGGCTTCAGACATGCCGTCTCGATCTGTCTCTTTGGAATCATTATTTGGTGAGAGCCGACCTCCATCTATCGATTCCATGGATGAACATGGGCCACTTTCACATGAGTCACCCATTGCAGAGTTCGGAGAAATTCTTGTAGAATCTCATCTGGCTTCACTTGAAGGGCATTCATCGCCTGTTTCTGCTATGTCAGATATTGAATTTGGGTTTGTGTCTATAACATCAGCATTTAATGAGAGCAGACAGTCTGTTATAGATTCTGCTAAGAAAAGCTGTCCTGTTTCAGTAGACTCATGCATTCCAGAGTTTGAACACACTTTAGTAAAAGTTAATATGAACACACAACAGAGATCCTTATCACCCAGTTCAGTTCTTTCAGATCTAGACTGTGTGATGTCAGATATTGAATATGCACAATCAGATGTAGACTTATCTATTTCAGAACAAAGACCTGACTCACCAGAATCACAAGTATCTGAGACCATGGTGATAGTACAGACCAATACTTCTACTTCTTTAAAGGAAATCAGGGTACCAGTCTACAGACTTGTTTTTGATGCAGAACTTTGGAAGCTTATCTCTCAAGTACGAGATCCTCAGTACATTGGGGAGACATTCTTTAGTAAAACAGGAGTTTTTGAATATGTTGGCACCAGAACTGAGTATTTTCCAGAATCCCCTGTAGTAAGAACAAGCGAGTTGGAGGATAATATAAGGTCAGGCAATGCAGAATTAGAATCCAGATCTTTGTCTCTTTTGGAAATGACTACAAGTGATAAAACATCGGATTCCATCCTGTGTCTAGATTCTCAAGGTCCCAGATTTTCCTTTCAACCCCTCAACATTTCTCAGTCTCTGCTAGATTCACCAGCATCAACTGTGTCAGATGAAGATTCAGAACATTGCATGCTCACAACTTTCAGTGAAAGCACACATCAATCAATGACTTCAGCAATATCTGTTGATGACAGGAGTGCAATATCACATGATTCACCCTTCTCAGATTTCAGGCCTGTAGTATCAGAGTCAATTACAACTTATTCAATAATACCAGAAGGTGAATGTCAGACCCCGTTACTTGATTCGACTGAACATTTTCCCTCATTTGTTGGATTCAGGTCAGAATCTCCTCCATCAGTTCCTTCACACTTGGAGTGTGCTCCTCTAATAAGTATATCGAGGCAAACTGAAAGCATACCAGATGCATTTGAGTCAGAAGCCAAGCTTCAAAGAAGACCTTTGTCATCTGATTCTCAGTCAGAGTGTAGATCTAAATCACCTGTGTCTCTGACTTTTATTTTCAAATCAACATCCCCTGAATCTGTTGGTTCTCCAAATGAATTGAGATCGCTCTCCCCAGATTCTCCAATTCCAGATTTTAGGAAAGCACTACAGGAATCCATAAACAGATACTGTGAGCTTAGATCTTCTTCCCCAGAGTCAGTGTCATCAGATTTGGAGGTGGAAATGAATTGGGGGGTGATGTGGTTTGAGGAACAGTGTCTATCTCCTGACTCTGTAGCCTTAGGTAGTAAATACAAAAATCTTCCAGCTGATTCTCCAGTACCTGACTTTAGACAACTTTTCTCAGTTGCTCATGTTGATTACAGTTGTTACAGGGCATCATCACCTGAATCCAATCATTCAGATTTGGATTTTCCTCCCTTCATTTGTCAGCTGTTTGAAGATGAAGTTAAAGAAAGACCAAGTTCCCCAGAGTCAAATCTGTCTTTGCATGAATGCCAACATTTATTCCCAGACTCACCAATACATCAATACACACACAGGGAGGAAAACACATTAATATGTGGTTCTGCATCTCCTGTGTATTCAGATGAGGAGTTAGAGATGGAGTTTTGTAAGTCCTGGCTTATTGAGGATAGAGGAGCATCATCTGAATTATCATCTGAATCTGAATTCAGACCAGACTCCCCCATTCCTGATTTTACTCAGGCTCTACAAGAGTCATTCAATTCACACTTAGCTTTAAGTTTTTCATCCCTAACCTCACTATCTTCAGACGAAGAAACCAATTTAGAATTGGACATATCTGTGCCTTGTCTTTTTGAAGTCCGAGCAGTAACTCCTGGTTCTTCAATATCACAAGATGAATTGAGACCAGACTCGCCCATTCCTGAATTTACGCGTAATCATGCTGAAATATGTCACATGAATGTAATGTTTTCATCTTCTGAGTCATTGGCTTCAGACAAAAATTTGGAGATTGATTTGTGTACAACTTGGCTTTTTGAAGACAGAGCGACATCTCCTGGTTCAACAACATCCAAAGAAGAGTTTGATGCTCTTTCATCAGATTCTCCCATTCTCACACTTACTCAAACACCAGAAAAATCCATAGTTTCAGTCTTTGTTTCAAGGTCTACTTCACCAGAATCCGTGTATTCAGATGTGGAAATGGAATTATCTTCCTCTCTGATGATAGATGATTGCCCCCTATCACCTCTATCTCTAACACCTCAAAGTCAATATGGATTGCTTTCTCCAGATTCACCTGTTCCTGACTTTACTTTTCTGGACTTTTCTGACAGTCATCATAAGACAAGTTACAACAGGTCATCATCAATTGAATCAGAGGCTTCAGAAATTGAATATGCCCCTTTAATTTCACAGACTTTAGATTTTGAGGACAGTGTAGAATACTGCCCATCGGGGCAGTCGGATGATGAGCTTGGCTGTTTGTCTCCTAACTCTCCTTTACCTCTGTACCCCATAGCCTTATCTTCTAATGTAAGGGTCAGATACAGGTCCACTTCTCCTGAGTTTGAGTTCTTGGAGGAAGATGTGGAGACTGATTTGTGTATGACTTGGCTTTTTGGAGTCCAAGCAGAATCTCCTTGTTCAAGAATATCCAAAGAAGAGTTGAGACCACTTTCGCCAGATTCACCTATTCCCATATTTAGGCAACAGGACTCCATAATACCCAACTTGGAACTAAGGTCCACGTCACCTGAATCAGTGTTTTCAGATTTAGAAATGCCTTCAGAGTTTCCAAGCTTAACTGAAAGTAGATCTTCTTCCCCAGAATCTTTAACATCAATCAGGCTTTCACCTGATTCTCCTCTACCTGACATTGTGCAGCCAGTGTTTGAACTACCCAAGGCAATTTTTAGAAGTAGGTCGATATCCCCTGAGTCAACTTGTTCAGAGGTTGAATATATTGTTTTAAGCCTGGGGTCATTATTGTATGACCACAGACCATCTTCTCCAAGTTCAGGAGCATCTGGTGATGAAAACCGGGCACAGTCTCCAGACTTGTTGAGATCCGATTACAAAGTAGTGCGAGAACATGTTATAGTAAATGTTGGCTATAGATCACCGTCCCCTGAGTCTGTTGAGTCAGATGTTGAGTATGCTTTAGGTGAACTTTTGATAACAATGGGATTTGGTGTTGAACATAGGAAAGATTCTCTTCTGTCGATAAAGTCACAGATTCAAGACAGGTCATTTTCAACTGAGTCCATACCAGAATTCAAATTCATGTCACCTGATGAATTGATGTCACTTAGAAGCAATAGAAGTGAATCTCCAGAGTCAATTGAGGAAAACACAAGATTATCACCAGACTCACCGCTTCCTTCTTTTACTCAGAATGTACTTGAGACTGTAATACAGGAAACATACACTAGGGCTTCATCCCCCGAGTCTCTGCTGTCAGATACTGAATATTACTTGGAATATTATTCATTTGACAAAGGGCTTGAAGACAAAAGAACAGTGTCACCTCAGTCAGAAAGATCAGATATTGAATATCCTCCTGAATCTCCAGTACCTGATTTTACTCAGACATTTGTGGAATCTGCTGTGATTGTAACAAGCTATGCATCAATAGAATTGTCATATTCTGATGAAATGTCACAGTTATCAATACCATTTTATGCAGGAGCGAGGACATATTCACCAGAATCATTGGAGTCAGAGAAAGAGGAGCATTTAGCACCCAAATCATCACTGGTTGAAATGAGTGATTGCACTGTTTCAAAAACATCAGTTGAGCCTCTCCCACCTGCCACTGTACCTCAGTACAGTCTTGTTTATGACGCTGAGCTATGGAAGTTGATTTCTAAGGTACGAGATCCTCAGTATGCAGGAGAAACCTTTATTCGTAAAACAGCTTTCATGCAGTTTATTCGTAACAAAGATACATGTGAAAGGAATGTTACAAATAATCGACAGGACAATAAAATAGAAAACAAAAATGACAAAGATCTATCATCTTTATTAAAACATTCAGAAGTTACTCATCAGTTCTCTGCTACAGAAACAAAAAGAGCAATGAACACACGGCTGACGGAATCACCACGTCCAATGATTGAACACATTTTGTTATCAGGAACAGCTCTTTACAAGCAGCTAAAGCTTGAATCACCAAAGACACAGTTGTGGTGCAATCCTTTGCTATATACCTCAGTATCTGACAAAGAGAGCAATAATCTCTACAGATCTCCAGAATGTCTCAGTCCAAATTTACCGGAGGTGGAAGACGCTAGAGTATCTCCCGAATCTCCAAAATCTGTCTGTGAATTTGGGCCCCTCTCACCAGATGCCACATTACCAGAACAGAGGTCAGAATGTGTGAAGTATCTCAGAACTACATCATCTCCTAAATCTAAAGCTTCAGAGCTTGATTTATTGCAACTGAATTCAGACTTTTTAGAATTCAGGCCTTCATCTCCAGAATTTGCTCTGTCTGAGAATCAGGATGAGAATCAGAGGCCTTTGTCAGCTCAGTCACTGCCTGAGTACAGACCTGTGTCTTTCCAGTTAGCCATGTCTGACCAAAGAGCATCAGCTCCAGAAACCGTTTCAGAATGGGTTCAGAATAGGTCACTTTCTCCAGACTCCCCCATCCCTCAGTTTGCTCCGATACCACAGGTCTACCCCGTGAGACATCTCATCTTATGCTCATCCTCAGATTCTGAATCCTTTGATTCTGCTGATATGTCAGATGGAAACACTAACCGACCCTCCTCACCTGAATCCATTTCATCCATCAATGAGTTCAGTTGGTTATTGCCTGATTCACCAGTTCCTGAATTTATGAGAATTTTATCTTCTTATTTTATGGATCCTACTTCCTATGATAGATCACCTTCACCTGTGTCTTTGTCATCAGACTCTGAGTTTGTAGCCTTACCCGTTGAATGTTGGACTGATGATAACCCCAGACCTCTGAGCCCTGCAAGCCTTGAATCAGAGAAGATATTTTGTTTTGAAGATGAGCTCAGTTCAGAGGTTTCACCCCACATGAGTGATGATGTGTCATCATCACTCATTAAAGAACATTGCCCTCATCTGCAACAAATGACAGAATCCAAGTCAAAATTCTGGATATGCAAAGAAGAAATTTTCCACAGATCAAAAGCAGATGAAGATGCCGGAGAATACTTGTCTCCAAAGCCATCAACAACTAAAGATGCAAAACAAAAGGAAACAAAGACCCAACGAAAAAGTGGTGAAGATCTACAGGGCAAACCAACCCATCATAGGGTAAGACATAGAGCATGAAAATGCACCAATAACCTTTGGATAACTCAAAAACAACACACTGCTTTTAACTCAGGACATGCCAGGCTAACGCTATAGGAACAGAGGCCTTTGATACTTTGAAGGAGTTTTGGATCTTTTTTGGGTTGCTGATAATATTACTAACCGCTTTCTATTTTCCTCTGGTTCATTTTTGTTTGATGATGAAATTCTGCAACATTTTCTTACACCAGGATAACCAAGTCCAGGTCTGGAGAACTAATATTCTTTAACTTAAATAAATCCCCTCTCCATCACACCTGAACCAAATGACTGAATTGCCATTTGGTTCAGTAATGAATCTTTCCTTTGCTTCAGATGTGTTAGAGAAGGAATGCATCTAGACCAGGGGCGGGCAACTCCAGGCCTCGAGGGCCGGTCTCCATCTCCTCTTCAACACACCTGAGTGAAATAATGAGGTCATCAGCAGAACTCGGGAGAACCTGACTGCACTTAGGAGGTGATTCAGCTGTTGGATTCAAGTGTGTTGAACCAGGGAGACGTCTAAGAGTTTCAGGACACCGGCCCTCCAGGACCAGGATTGCCCACCCCTGAGCTAGAGGTTGCAAGTCCTCAAGGACTGGACTTGGGCACCCCCGGCTTAGATATACATATAGGTCTAACTGACTGATGGGTGATGGAAACAACACAAGTTTAATTTAAATTGTGCAGTGGCACTAATGAGTTAAAATGCTCATGTCTTTCAGAGGTTCACATAACCTCTGTGCAGATGTAATAAACTTACATAAATAATTTCATTCCAGGTTCCCCCAGACTTTCGAACATTTGATACCCAGAGCAACCAGTTTCCTGTCGCAGCAGCAGCAAATGGTGGCAGTAAAACTACAGAGCTGTTCTTTGATGATAAGCCAATCACATCAGATCCCATACTCCCACCTGATCAGACTTTATACAAAACACACCGAACTGTTCCTCCTGTGCTGTCTGTGCATGAGAAAGCTTCAAGTTTAAAGTCCCATGTGTCCAGACAGAATCCAGACACATGGGACTTTATGCAAGTTCAGTCCAGTGAACATTTTTCACCCAAGTCAGATGAGTTTTTGGTACCAACTGATTATAAGACAAGATTTTCTAGTCAACAAGCCTTGGGAGTTTCTGAATGTGGCCAAGCATTCTCCGATGATTTGAGTCCAGTGTCTCCAGTGTTTAGTGGTCCCAGCTCAGCACAATTTGCCTCTCAAGATACCGTCAGCGAAGAGTCAGAAGTCACCAAAGACTTTACATTTTCTCTAGGCTTTAAGAGAGTCCTCTCTGAATTCGAGAGAACAGCATCAGAATTTGAACCAAACACTACAACCAACCGACAAAAGATATCAAGTGAGGTTGCAGAGTCTCCACATCCATCAGATTCAGAGCTGGAATTCTTTGACTGCCAACAAGACTTTTTTGAACCAGAAGATGTGATGCCAGAAGATGAGATAACTTATTTTTCTGAGCACTCTTCAATAAACCCAAGAAGTAGTTCAGATATGGGCCTACTGAAAGTCCACCCTGAGCACACCACTCAACGTTTTCTTCAAGTAGAACCTAAAAGGCAACTGTCTTCTGGCAGTGAAAGTCTTGGTGAATTTGCTTATGATTCAGATGTTTCACGGGAGTGTGCTGCAGAGGGTGGCTTTCCCATTTGTGAGCAGCTTCTATCTAGAGATCAAGCTGGGTATTACGATGATGATGACTTCCTGGGAATGGTAAGAGGATGAGCATGAGCACTGGTTTCTGACTTGCCTAGTTTCAGACAGATTGCTGTTGCACACATAATGTAGAAGAAAAAACCTAGATTGATTTTATGAAACTGATGTGCACAAGAGCATAAACTTAAAAGGCAAAGATGTTTCCGCTGTGAAGAAGTATTTGCAGTTGTTCACTTTGATGCACAGTTGAGATTAACAAGCTGCTCTGAAGAGTTCTACTACATACACCACTGTTTGCATCAATTGGTGTGTGCATGTTGTTTCCCCCCTTAGTGTAAAAATTAAAACACTGAACATTTCTATATTTCTTTCTCCCATTTGACATTTCAATTCATCCTCATGAGCAGTAGATAAGCTGGCTCTTATTGCTGCATGTTTGTTTTTGTTGAAGATTGTTGCTTTATTTTGCCTTCTCTTCATCTCATCACTTTTATGTACAGCATTTTGAATTTATTTCCCTTGCAAGAACAGAAGAGTGTGAGGTTAAGAGAAAAGCCTAAGCATGGGTTGCCTGTAGCAGTTTGTTGTAGTACACATGACATTCACCCATGCTGGTTGTGTGCTGTCTCCAGGAGATAGCAGAGGAGCTAGGAGCACTGTCCTCTGATAGCTCAGAGGAGGAGGTGCTGACCACCAGAGTGGTCCGACGCAGAATAATCATTCAGGTAACATAAAAGATGATGCAGCACCACAAAGAGGTGGAGTGGGTGGTCGGGTTTCACAGGTTCTTAAAGGTTTTATATAGTGAAACTGAACTTTCAAGATAAAACATTTATTGTAACAATAACTAGTACAACATCCCTCTTAAAAAAAGCTTCTGTCTTCTAAAATATAAAAATGTTTTCAGTGAGGGTAAGTTCACTGGAAACCATAAGCATACTCTCATGACTTTTCAGTTTAAAGAATGAACAGTTTTCCACTCACTAAAGACGTAATTAAAGTGTAACGAGTGATGAGAGCTGATTACCAATAAAACCAAGGGTTAGTTTTATTATCCAATATCAAATAACTACTCAACTACTCAGCAGATAAACATTTTTTTTCACTGCCAAGAAAAAAAAATGAACACATGAATTATTTAAAGAAATATTAATGACCAGGAAATGAACCACCAAACTTGCTGTTTTAACTTTCATAGAAACTGCATGAGTCTGACAGCCTGGCCTGAACCCAGGCGGGACAAGATCATCTTAGATAGATTGCCGCCAATGGTATTCTGCAACTGATTTGTTTCTGCAGGCGGATATACTGCCAGACATTCCACCACAGACTGTGACTGAAGAGAAGTACACAGATGAACATGGCAACTTGGTAGTGAAGAAGGTAAGAAATACAAGACAATAACAGAGGCTCCAAACAGTACGGTGCTGACCCTCTCACCGTAATTGTCCATTTGCATTCATCATCACCAGATCACGCGGAAGGTGATTCGTAAATGTACGTCTCCGGATGGGTCAGAAACACAGGAAGTGAGCATTGAGGGCTCCCACCAGGAGATGGTGAAGATAGAGGAACGAGATGCTGTGTCCAGAGTGGCAAAGAGAACTGTGCTTCACAGCAAGGGAGACCAGAAAGAGGTGGGTCCCATTTTCCGGGCCTAGATCTACAGTTGGAATAGGATCCGAAAAGAGAGATGTAACTTCAATCCTGTATGTAGATCAGCAAAAAACCCTACAAGTTACAATGAAATACTGCTACTTCCGGTGGGCGCCGGAAGTAAGACCCATAATCGTTTCCCCAGTAAGCCTCCGAGGAATAAGGTGGTTAGATAATTTGTGGGTGGATCTGTATTTAGCAAATGTTCATTCTAACAAACGCAAAACACAAAGTTTAATCTGATTTAATTTCAGAAAAAACGTTTTATTTGGTGTATGTAATACAATATTTAGTTAAACTTGTTCACGGACACACTGTCTGCTATCAGAGAGCTGCTCACTGCAGAGGATCGTAACCGAATCACACATTAACCTGCCACTGGACAAGAATCTGTAGCAAGACTTCAAACCTTCTCTTCACAGACACTTTCCATCCAATCCGACTGACTTTAAACTGAAGGATGTCCAATAATGTTAGTGTCAAACTCCAATCCTCAAGGTCCTGCAGTTTTTAGATGTGCCACAGGTACAAAACACTGGAATGAAATGGTTTAATGACCTCCTTCTTGTGTAGATCAGTTCTCCAGAGCCGTGCTAATGTCCTAATTATTCTATTCAGGTGGTGCAGCAGAGGCACATCTAAAAGATGCAGGGCAGAGGGCCTCCAGGACTGGAGTTTGACACCTGTGCTGTAGAAAGAAACCCTAAAAGAGCTGCAGTCAAAGGTGTTTCTACAAAGTTTTGACTCAGGGGGCCTCAAAAAGAAAAGCACAATGTTTCTTGGATTTTTACATAGGAAATTTACTGACAGTGAGGTTTCATTTTTGTTAAATAGTCAACCATTATGACTATAATGGTTAGCCAACCATGCATAATGGTCGCGTTGATTTATCATTGAAAATTCAGTGAAATAATGAACACATAGCACCAATTCACAACAAATATCATCAGAAGGTGTTAAAGTTTGTGGGTGTGGCTTGAAAAAATGCAAAAATCTTTTTGGGGTATGAACAGGATTGCACTGTTTTAAGGCTAAGTTCTACATGCACAGCTGTGTCTAGGCGTGGAAATAAAAAATTTCCACGCCACTGTGGATTAACCGGCCACCAGGGGCGCGATATATGGGGGAAAAGTGATGACAATTCTAGGGGCCCTGACCAACAGGGGGTCCTGTCAATTACAAAATTAATCATATTGTATTTTTGAAGATAGTTTTTAGCAGTAAAAATTTAATGTTACCCCTCCCAGACCAAAAAAGCACACATCTATATTTTCCCTGAACTCCCCTGGATCTGCATGAAATGGTTCGTTCCAGCTTGGGGCGCTTGACAGTGACGCTGTTCAGCTGCAGTTAGTGCAAGACAAGAACGACTGTACCAGTTACTATGCTGCTAAGAAAAGTTACAAAATCAGGTTTTCATGCAAAAAAGAGAGAGGGAGAGAGAAAAAAGACAAGAGTGTCAATTTATAATCCAGTTTTTCTCCAAGAGAGGTGAGACTGTGTAGACTGTGTGAGATTATCAACCATTTAGCATTGTTAGCTTAGCTACAGACTACTGTTTGCCTCCAATTCACTAGCATTTAAGGAGTTAAGGAAAAAAATTACCAACATATTCATATATTGAACTTTTCTCCTTGAACCTTTTACTACAATTAACAGATGAGTCAGTCAGCAGCAGCTCTAACCCACGTCCCTCCTGACTCATCCTCTCCTAAGTGAAATTAAAGCTGCAGTATGTAACTTTTATATAAATATTTTTTTCACATATTTTTTAAAATGTTGTTTCTAGGGGCCCTGACCAACAGGGGGCCCTCCACAATTTATTTATAATAAATTCAGAATAAATAAATTTATTTATTCATTAATAAATAAACAAATGTAGTTATTTATTTATTAATAAATAATAAATGATTATTTATTTAGGTATTAATTAATAAATAAAGATTATTATTATTTACCCTAGTATGAGATAATCTCATACCATAGAGGTAATCTTTGAAAAATCTATTTCCTCTGCTTTCTCCTAGTGCTAGAAACAACCAGTCAGTGGCAGGAGAGGTTTAGTGCTGTCAATCACAATCTCATGTGGTGCTGCTCATCCTTCCTCCCCCTCGCTCTGTGCTATTCTGCAGCTAGCATAGTGTAAATGCTTAATA
Organism: Poecilia reticulata; assembly: GCF_904066995.2. Taxonomy (NCBI): domain Eukaryota; kingdom Metazoa; phylum Chordata; class Actinopteri; order Cyprinodontiformes; family Poeciliidae; genus Poecilia; species Poecilia reticulata. The sequence goes on from NC_088847.1 coordinate 258,465, forward strand.
TAGTTAGCATGATGGGAAGACCATTATGTAAAAACAGTGATGGCAGATAAACGATTTTCCTGTCACAATAAGTTGTTTCTCCATTATTAGCACATTTAGCAGTGAGTAAATGAGGATGATTGACAACGCTAAGACCCTCCTACTGGTTCTGATTGGTTGTTTTGGTCAACGGTGCATTACTTTACCTCCTTCCAGACAGGAGATGGAGGAGATTGATTGTTTTCACAGGTTATCTTTCTCATAACAAACTGCTGCAACAGCTTTAACAAATATGGAGAAAACATTTTTATTAAAGTTATGTACTGCAGCTTGAATAAAATGCGACTACATAGCATTTTTTGAGAAGTCTGGATTTCTTCATGTATATTTTGCATGTTGCCTGTGGCTGTTGCTCGTTGGGAGACATTTCAGTATCTAAAACTAAGAAAAAATGTAAGCAACCTACTTGCAGACTGTATGCAGACTTAATTTTACTCTTGCATGTAAATTTCATGAGCAGTAAATATTGTACTATTGGACCAAAGAAAGCAAGCCTTTAAAATTGTCAGGTTTTTGATGGACCCATCAAAAGCCTCTCTGACCAGATAAGACTGAAGATTTTGTAACAGTAGTTGCGTGACGGGGGCCCAATTTAATTTTGGTGTAAAATAAGTGTGCTTCAATACTAGTGCTCCATTTAAGACATCCGTGTAAAAGTCTGAAGGCTCTGCAGAGCCATCATTTGGAGAGAAAAGGTTGTTAATTTCCATCCCTGGCTGTGTCCCACAGACATTTGATCATGTTGAAATTCCTTGGTGTGTTTTTGTTCTGTCTCCAGCTGACCTTTTCTGAACCCCTGGCTCTGGGTGCCACCACAGTGTCAGAGTTTGAGGTGGAACCTGTTCAGGGTCGAAAAGTCAGCAAAGTTGTCAAGACAACCATGGTGAGGGGTGAGAGGATGGAGAAGCAGAGAGGAGACCCCTTGTTGTCTGCAGACCTCCCCTCAGCCCAGGAGGACTTTGAAAAGGTCAGCGTGTTCAAATGGAAAAGTTGAGATTCTGATCTGCTTGTTTTCTTATCTGTGCAAGGTGTGATGTTTTTCAGTTACCTTTTTGCTGAGCAGAAGTTTCTCTACCTGATGTGTCTCCTCTCCCTCACTCTTCCCCTCCAGGCATTGAGTTATGCTGGAGGTTTTGGCAAAGTGCTGCTGCCTCATGTGGTAGAGAAGGAGATGGTACAGGAGGACGGTTCTGTGGTTAAAAGGTTGGGCTCTGAGCAATACTGTGAAGACAAGCTGTTAGTCACAGGCATGGTGTGACTTCCCCTTCTTACCTTCAGTGCTTAAACTTTGCTTAATAAATGCAAAAAGTAAAGTTTTGGCTCTTGATCTTACCATTTGTTCCAGTTTTGAACTAACTGATAGCTCAAGATACAAATTCTGTGAAAAACTAAACTCACATTCTAAAGGTTTTGCTGTAAATCTGCTGTTCTGTCAGAACTGGAGCTCAAATGTGTCCGATTTTGAAGAGAGCCGGAAAATCGTAATATTTAAATGTGGCAAGTGTGGTGAGAACTTGGTCTACTTGTTCAAGACAAATAATGGCAAATAATTCTGCTCCTCAAAGAAGGAAAGCAGGGTTTGTTCCAAGCTTGGTTAGATCTGAGTGGAGAACTTTCCAAAGGAGCACTTTGCCGTCAGAGCCTTAAGATTGTTTGAAGCACCTTGTTGGTACATTTTCTTTGAGATCCAGAAGACACTTGATGTTATGGGGTTGTTGTGGTTGACGCGTATCTTCAGTGTTTCAAGCAGGACTGGAATGGCAGACAGGATTGATGGTCACAATTTGTAATAATCCCGAAGGAAAATAAATGTAATTCAAACTATTAAAGATTCATCAAGAAGTTGTTATAGATGTTGATGACTATTGCAAGGATCAGTAGGGTACCCGAAGAATCTTCAGAGGTTCCAGCCTTATTTATCTGATGCTGCTACATTAACCCAACAGATGGTGGCAGAAGAGAATGAACTCTTCTGCAATCATTGAAATCCTTCAATCATTGAATCATTGAAATCCTTCAATGATTGCAGAAGCTTCCTCAAAAAGTCCAATCTGCTCTGTCTCTTTCTACACCCTGTTGGACTCCATCAAAGCTGACTCAACAATTCTCTTCTGGTTTTCATAGACGGGATCTTAAGATGCAAGTTGTGGAGAAAAATTTAGGAAATTTATCTCATGTAATTCATGGCTCAATACATAATCTTTGTGGTTGAATTTGGGTTTTATGGTTGGCTTTGGGGCAAAGGTTGGGTTCATCATTCGATGAATTCAGTCAATCAATCCATCTGTATTGATCACAAAGGGAAATGAACCAGAAAAATGTCTGCAGCCAGAATCATCTTGATTTCAGCATGAAAATCAGCAATGCTCTCCATTCAAAATAATATAGTTTATTGTCTTTTTATCTATATTAGAAACATAAAATAGAGGAAAAACTGCTTTGGAATATATAATCAGTTAATTCCACACATAGCAGGAATTAACTGTTCAATTTGTCATTTTAGAAAATGTGTATTTTCTAAAATGACAATTTTAGAAAATTAAGTGTAAGTCCTTGTCAGCAGTATTTTCTGTACTCCAGCCCACCTTTCGTCTCCATGGTAACCAATGAGAGGTAATGTGCAGTATGTCCAGTGCGGTAATGAGAGGTCATTACTGCAGAGGTCATTTTTAAGACTTCCACTCGGCTAAAGCGGAGTTGAGATGTCAGTTGAGATGACATCTTGTGTTGAAGTTTTAGTTAATTACTTAAAAATTCTTTAAGCATTTAGACATTTACTGTGGTTTGCAAAAGTATTCACACCCCTTAAACTTTTTAAATTTTTTGTCTAGCCAAGGCCAAAACTTGTTTAGTTGGCTCTAGTGGCCTTTATTTCAAAGTAGTTTGACAGGAAAGAGGGTCATGAGAGGGAGAAGACATGCGGCAAATGTAGCCAGGCTGGGAATCGAACCTGTGACCACTGGCATGAGAACCAAGGCCTGAATATGTGGGTTGTGCTTTGCGCCACCAGAGCTTCCAACTGCCACTTGGTGTAGCATTAACTTATGATAAGTAGTGTTGGTTAGTGGAGCTAATGTTTAGGATTAGCTGCAGCAGTCAAGATTAGTACTGGATGAAATGATGGCAACTGGTTGACGCCATCATGCCTCTGGACATGTGAAACACTTTGAGGTCTTCAGGACTTGAAGCTTTATGCCATTTTGTACACAACTAACGTTTTAGTTTGTGGTGTCCCCACATGATGTACGGCAGCAGATTAATCAAGTGAACTTTTTAGTTTTGTTGGAAATCAGATTTCTGGAAACCAAAAATTTTGTACCAACCTCAAATTGTAGAATCAAGATTGTTGGGAATCTTGATTCCCAACAATCTTGGGAACCAAACACAGATCTGATCTCCATCCATCTTCTATACACCCTTGTCCCTCAGTGAGGTCAGGAGGGTTGCTGCTGCCTCTCCAGCTAACGTTCCAGGTGAGAGGCGGGGTCACCTGGACAGGTCGCCAGTCTGTCACAGGGCAACACAGAGACACACAACCATGCACACACACACTCACACCTAGGGACAATTTGGAGAGGACAATTAACCTGACAGTCATGTTTTTGGACTGTGGGAGGAAACCGGAGAACCCGGAGAAAACCCACCATGCACAGGGAGAACATGGAGACTCCATGCAGAAAGACCCCAGGCTGGGAATTGAACCCAGAACCTTCTTGCTGCAAGGCAACAGCTCTACCAACTGCGCCACTGTGCAGCCCCAGATCTGATCTGTGTTTGGTTTATGTAATTATTAATAATTGTAATCAATAACTTCTTGTCAATTAAATTCTTAACGAAATTAAATATTCTTTAGTTTGACTTTATAACTCCAGAGTTCCTGGAATCATAAGTTACAAACTCATTCTTTCACAAAGGAATGAATTCAGATCACTGACACACTGATTTCTTATCAAGTCTGAGGATTTATTAATATAATAGCACAACTTTGCAGCAAATAACCAATTTCTTTGACTGGCATGCAATTAAAAGATTAAAGAGGAAACTTTGGTCTACTGTTGTGCTGCATTTGTGGTTCTGCAAAATTGATTTCAATTTTTTTAGGGATCTTTTAAGTTATTTTCCAGTATTCCATGTCATTTTGCCATAGTTTATTCATTAATCTGAATTGATTCCTATTTTATTGGCACAACACAATCAGCTCAAGCAAACATACAAAAGCTTGCTTGAGCTTTTGTATGTTTTTACAAAAGCCTTATTTTAAACGCCTAATGGAAAAATGGAAAAGTCTCGATTGTCAATCAGGCTAAATGTCCCAAAAGGCAAAAATTGATGGAACAAAAAAAAAATGGAGAGGCCGCTGTTCTGTGGTTCTCCAGGGAACAGTGTGAAGGTTTTGAAATAAATGTTGGTAGAGTTAGAAGAAGATTCAGAGCTTTTGTGTCTCAGCTGCAGGTCGACTCTCATCTGATCAGCCCAGAGTTTTCTGACAGAATGTCTTCAGCACAAGAAAAGCTTAGGACTTGGTTCTGATCCGTTTTTGAATAAAATTGGATCAGAACAGTTGTTGTTCATTTAGTTCCACTCAGTTGTGGTAAAAAAATATTCCCAATTCCATTTCTGCTTACTGAATCGGGAAATAACATGCCGTTCCACGTTTCCCTCCAGGTCTGACCTGATCCGACTGTCTCACTCCTCATGTTTGCTTCCACCTGCAGAAGCCTGATGTTTAAGTCACGCACCCAGAAGAGGACCGTGGTGCGGGATGCCCAGGGGAAGCATGTCCACCTGGAGCGTCTGGACGACACCCCAGACGCTCTGCAGCCCGATGCCCTGCAGCAGCACTTGCGCCACCTGCTCCAAAGGTACTGTGAGGACGACCAGGAGGAGGAAGACGAGGAAGAGGAAGAGGAGCAGGAGAGCCATGACTGAGCAGCTACTTCCACTGAACCCTTACTACATCTTCAACTGAAACGTTTGGTGACGTTCTTCCTCAGAACCAGATGTTCTCATCTCCAAATGTTGGTTTGTAAATTTCAGAACAGGATTTGTCCTTTAACGATATTTTTTTTTCCATTTGCTCTAATTTTGACCAAAGAAAGCACCTCTCAACGTTTTAGATCTTTTATTTCAGTGTTGAGCTGCTCTGACGTGTTGGAGGTACAACTCACCAACAGGCACCTCATTCATGGGCCTCTTCAAGAACTCTTGTAAAGATTTATACATAAAGAAGATGAAAGGAATCTAGATGTGGCTGGACAGAAAATCAACTAATTGTTAAAGCATTTAATACAGCATGAAAACCTGCTGTACATATATCTGGAGAAATGACTCATAAAATTACTGTTCCATGGATGGTGATGGTGTGTTTCAGAGCCAAACCTCATGATCATAGCTTTTATCTTCATCACGCATCAACAACCCTTATTTCAGTTTAACTTCACATTGTAGAGTCTCGTCTGGCATGTGACTGTAAATAGTGTGTTTATTGAGAAAGTAGTGATGAGGCACCTGGTGCACCTGGAGCACCTGGTGCACCTGGAGCACCTGGAGCACCTGGAGCACCTGGTGCACCTGGTGCACCTCTCCCCTCCCCTAGGTTCTACGTTCTATTACTGAGAACTTAGTGCTGAGAACTGTTGCATGTTCTCAGCACTTAAAACTTAAATGTTTGATTTCCAAACTTTTAACAGAGAAAAATCTAAGTCAGATTTCTCTGAAGACAAGTTTATGAAGAAACTGCTGAATGGAATTGGCTTTGAAAAAGACTTGTTGAAGGGTTGAAGGATTACTGATCAATCATTGCTACATGTGCAGTAGAACAATGTTTTATAAGCCTGGCCTTTGCAGTTCCACTTGATTCTTATTTCCCTTCAGTGCTCATTTTCATTTCTCCAACCAGCAGAAATAGTGACAGTTTTAGAATTGTAGTTTCAGCAAATGGCAGCGGAGGAAGAGAAGGAAGCTGTTCAGTGACCAGCTTTCAAATATTAAATCAACATTAACAGCTGTATTGTTCAGATCTTCACTGTGGAGGATGGTTGATAAGATTCTTAGACTAGAACTGACACACACGTCACAGGCAAACATTAGCAGTTGGGTAAAATGTAAAAGTTCAACACAGTCCAGGAAGCAATCGTACAAGTGGCTGTTTTCAGGATAGCAATTCATCAACATGAGTTTGCTTAGAAAGACAAATTAACAAAAGCAAATAGTTAAGAAAACAGATTTCAACTTCAAGGTTCTGGTGTTCCTCTCAGTTTCTGCAAACTCAAGCATTTTTAAAAATACCATATTTAAGAATTTTTGGGAAGGAATTAACTCGTAGATTTTAAATTCCTTCCATCTTGGAGGCTGTGATGCCAATGAGCTGCAGGTGATCTTTGTTGATGTTCTCCTGAGTCAGCAGAAGCGTCAAAGGGCCAGGATGTAACCTCAGTCACCTCCAGCAGTTTACAGAAGGTCAAATATAATCACGAGATTTATCACAACAACATTGGAATTCTTTAAAACTAGCTTTATTGTTTTTGTCTTCTGATCAACGTCGGCTTCTTTATCTGCTGTGTGTTTGGCGCCCCCCTCTGCCTGGGAGGCACCCTGCGACAAAATGTATGTTATACATCGGCTTTGTGTTGAAGTGGACAGCAGAGCAGACTCAGGTTTGAATCAGGTTCTCTGAAGCTCAGACGTCACTATAGTGATTATAAAATGTGATCCATTTCACTGAACATCTGCTTTTCTATATAAAATAGTTACAAGTCTGACTGATCAGCTGAGTCTCTTTTTTCAATCTATAATCACGCTACATGTAGGTAGAAGCAGAGGGACTAAATAGTTAGTTTGATACTAAATAGATTTAATTTGGACTGAAGAACAGTTTTCCTTTTACTTGGTCTTCTTTACATCAGCTTTATTTATTTGATTGTCCTGAAACAGCCGTTGTGACCTGAGGTTATGACCTGTTGTTGCCCCTGTTCACTCAGAAACCAGCTGATGTCCAGTTGATGTCCAGCTGATGCTCTTTCCACACTCCTGCACGTCATCACAAATCTTTCCTTTCTTATTTATTCCCATCATTTTTAGACCTGCCGCGCCTCAAGCTGACGTTTGGATGTGTGTTTGAAAAAGTTCAAAAGCTGAATGTAAATACTGAAAATTGACATGGTGTGTTTTTCGTTCTCTGGTTATTTGGTTTTGTTGACCAGACTGATTAGGTGCAGTTTTCACTTCGTTTTACTTTTTACTTTGCCACTGATGGAATCGCAGAACAAAACTTGGTGTCCAAAGCAGTCAATGAATTTGATAGAAGCATCTTGTTTCCATGGTGATCTCAATATATCCATATTAACTATCTATGCGGGCATGTATGACTGAATTATTCTTAAAATAAATGCACCTGAAACGTCAGCTGCAGTGTGTAAGTGGCAAAACAATAAACTGTACATGTGCTCAACAGGAAGTGATGTCATTATTTTTGGTCATTATAGAAAGAAATTTACTTCTTTACATTTTATCCACTCTTATGACAGAAAAGTACTAGAAAGGTCTGAATTATATTTTGTTTCTAATTGAGGAGCATTAAACTTAATTGACATATTTCCATTTTGTAAGACTGGAAGCCTGACCTGCCAATTCCAATTTTGGCAAATACAAGGGTGTGTGTGTGTGTGTGTGTGTGTGTGTGTGTGTGTGTGTTTTAATCCTGAAAGTCAATACAGAAAAAAAACAAAACAAAGAAAAAAATCAAACAGTTTTTTGACGACTTAATATTTAACTCCAAGCCAAATAACTAGCTGAAAGGTTGAGCCATTTTATTTGTATTTATTTGCATATTAGTTCAGTAGTCACTTTGAAACCAATTATTTAGCTTCATTAAAGCTCAGAGCTAAATATCTAAGTAAATATGAACATGGTGAAAATATGACTGAAAAATAAACTAGTTTCCACTCTTATGACTACAATAACCCAAATTATTGTAGTTAACTTTTGACTGTGACTTTACACTATTGCTGGGTGTCAGATGACGTAGAATCAACGTCAAATGGAGGCCAATAAGTAAATGGGCCTGTTTAATTCTGTTGATCCAGCATCTAAATGTTCAGTCTGAAACATTAACTCAGCATGAATTTGGGTTTACAGAAGCTAAATAAATTGTTTACCAGGAGATTCAAGCATAACATGTTGTTGCATCATTATGTAGACTAATTTCTTAAAAAAGCACAACTCACCAGGCAGAAATGGTTGACCCAACCTGGAGCTAGAATGTTATTCTCCAGGCTCATCATGTCTGCAGCTCCAGATCGTCTCGACACCTAAAGCCTAAATCCTTAAGAGAAGTCTTTTTACCTAGATGGATATGATATTTAGGATCATATCCTAAATACACGCATATTTTTTCACAATCTGTGCCAGCCGATTTAGAGTATTATTGTGATCCATTTTGCTCTGTTTTGAATTGAAGAAATCCTCTTTGGGATCTCCATGTGAATTTCACATGTCATCCAAGGCTAAATATTTAACTCTAAGCCAAATAACTGGCTCACAGGTTGAGCCCACATTTGAAAGTGGATCATAGTTAGTTATGATCCGCATAACTATCTGAAACCCAGCAATAACTGCAGGTGGGTTTGAATAGTAAATATTCAAACCCACCTTACTTAAATTGATTAAAAAATGCATATTTCATCTAAATGACATTTTATTTGATAGGCTTGGCCCACCAGTATATTGTAGAAAGTGTAATGTGATTATGCCAAATAAGTTGTATAGACAAAAAAAAAAACCTTCCAAAAATGAAGAAAATGATCAAAGGCCCTGAACACCTCACATTTTGAGCCCATTTCCTTTTAATCCCATGGCATCACCGCAATGACAAGAATTAAGCATAATGAGAGCACTGGTGATGATGATACTCATTAAATGAATAACTAAATGATGAATGAAGACCTTAACCAAAAGTTGTGCTGAGGAACGTTGGCAAACAGTGGGAAGTTATGGTAAAGGAGGGAATCACAAAAACTGAAGCCTAAAAGAGGAACAAGCATCAATATCACAACATAAAATGTAACAAATTTGAACAGAGAACATTTTCATCATTGTATGAGAATATCCAAGACTAGAAATTCCATGTCCGCTTACATTCTCACAGAACTTTCCTTTTAAACAAAATCCTAGCAAACCAGAGAGCTGAATGGATTTTTACTTTAAGGATGTAAAAAAATGAAAAATGAAAAAAAATGCATTAATCACTGAAACTTATTCATCAAAACAAAACAAAGCAAACATGATAGATGGCAGTACTGAAAAGATACATGAGCAAGGAGGTACAGTGTGTGACATTTTGGTCATTGTCCCTCAGCGTTTTATAATATATGAATACATGGAATGCTAAAAAAAATGATAAAGTTTCACATCTTAACAGCCTATAAATGACCAGGCACTCCTGTTAAAACATACAGATCTAAAAGGGGTGAAACCGAAGCTCAGGTAATAAACACACTACTGATAGAAACAGCACACATTCTCACTACAAAATCATAAATCCCTTGATTAACTTCTGTTGACTTTTTAACATGAGTGCAGCAGCAGCTACCATATGTAAACAACACACTGAGCATTAGCAAAGGATAGCAAGGATTGGCTTTGGGATGCTGTGTCCACATGGTGGGTGGGGTTTGGTCAGCTGTCTTGCTGGAGGCTGTTTGTGGTCCAAGAGTGTCAACTCAACTGCAACACAGGTCACATGACCGTTAGATAAAACATGGTTTCACTTGATTCGTCACCATATGGTTGTGCTTTGGGGTTGATCGTACTTGGTGGGGACGGTGAGTGACCCGGAGCGATGGAAGTGGATGTTCTGCCACTTGCTATCACGGCGGTGCCAGATGCGGGTCTCCTCGGACTGCATGGTACGCGGCATGCCGTTGCTGTCGATGTACTGTGTGAGGCGGATGTAGGCAATGCAGGCCGCCTCGTCCCCGATCAGGTGGACGTGGGGGTTCAGCAGGATGGTGTGGATGGGCAGTTTCCCCTTAGACAGAGCTACAGAGAACAAAAGTAAACCAACCGGGAAACCTGAGAATACCGATGAACATACAGGCGATCTTCTTAATTTTTGAGCAGTGATGTGATAAAATGGAGATCTGACATTGGATAAAATGCAGGTAGACTTTTCATCAGAAAATTTGAAAATGCAAACATGAACATCCAGTCTTCAACCCGACGCTGAGCTCCGAGTAACAAAGGGTACAGAAGCTGCACCCAGAAGCAGTTTCTGAAATACTCAAACTGCTGATTTACTGAGATTTTCACGCACAACCATAGTTCTGTGGGCGCAAATACCTTGTTGATGCCAGAGGTCAGAGGAGAATGGCCAGACTGGCTCGAGCTGATAGAACGACAACACTACAGAAGCTACTGTATCACAGATGGCAGCTAATTCTGTGAAATTCAGTCCAGTTCAGACTGTAAACTGGTTTACATACCGGACCACTGGGTTTACATGGCCCTGGTCAGCTGAACCTGGTCAGCTGACCAGGTTCAGCTAGTTTGCCTTCACTTTTACCACTTGAATAAGTTGGGCAGGCCATGAAATTAGCATATCACAATAAAGTTCATTTTCCAGAGCAGGAGTTTTATATATACCATGAATGTGCCACAGCCGTGATCATACAGAAATATTTGTCTTGTGTCATCAGCATGCACGGAAAAAGATGTTGTAATACTTTGAGCAAAGGAAACAATATAACTATTGAATAATTTAAAGTGCATCAATACTTTTTATATGAAATGTTATGCAAACACACATTAGCAGCATATACACTCACTGGTCACTTTATTAGGTACACCTGTCCAACTGCTCTTTACTTGTTGATGCCAGAGGTCAGAGGGCCAGACTGGTTCGAGCTGATAGAACAACAGTAACTCAAGTTGCCACTCGTTACAACCGAGAAGAGCATCTGTGAATGCACAATATGTGTGTCCGGCCACTCCTGTCAGCTAACAGGAAACTGAGGCTACAATTCACACAGGCTCACCAAACTTGGACAATAGAATATTGGAAAAACGTTGCCTGGTCTGATGAGTCTCGATTTCTGTTGCAACATTCGGATGGTAGGGTCAGAATTTGGCGTCATCATCATGAAAGCATGGATGCATCATGCCTTGTATCAACGGTTCAGGTTGGTGGTGGTGTGATGCTGTGGGGGACATTTTCCTGGCACACTTTGGGTCCATTAGTACCAATTGACTGATGGACCCAAAGTGTCAACGCCACCTGAGTATTGTTGCTGACCATGTCCATCCCTTTATTACCACAGTGCTCTGATCTTCTGATGGCTACTTCCAGCAGGATAACGTGCTATGATATGAAGCGTGAGTCGTCTCAGACTGGTTTCATGAACACGACAATAAGTTCACTGAACTCAAATGGCCTCCACAATCACCAGATGTGGTGGAACAGATGCTTTTCATCATGGATGTGCAGCTGACAAATCTGCAGCTGCACATCCATATTGATATGATAGCATCATGCTATCATATCAATATGGATCAGAGTCTGAGGAATGTTTTCAGAACCTTGTTGAATCTATGCCACGAAGGATTAACTTGAGGCAGTTCTGAAGGGGGTCCTACTAGCAAGGTGTACCTAATAACGTGGCCGGTGATTGTAGCCCGAGGAAAAACTTGACTTGTGAAAGATTTTTGAGGTATTCTTTGGATACCTGAAAAATCTGTTTTTTACTGGATGTCCATGTCTGACCAGCTTTTCATTTCACAGCTACATCAATTTATCTCATCTTCTGCACACTTACTTTCATAAAAGCTCAATCTACTAGAGCTGAGAGGTGTTTCTCAACCTTTATCAGCCCAGCGCCCCCCCAGCCTTTATCCAGGTCCCTCACCGCCCCCACCAAAGAATTTGTAGGCTACTTTGCACTGACTATTATTTTATTATTAATATTACTATCACTATTGTAGATGTTTAGATTTTGATGCTTGTTTCTGTTTTTATCATCAAAAATAATTTCCCAGAGAACAAAAAGTCATGGGAATAGAAATTATTTTCACAGGCGTCTATGAAAAATGCAACAAACATTCAAGTTAAAATCTGTAGGCCTAACAGCAGCCAATCAGTGGAAACAATATTCTTATTCTTTGCCATTTTCTAGTTGTTAAATATTATTGATTGTCTATTGATTATAGATTAATAGTTTTACTGGACAGAAATTACAAAGAAAAAATCTGGTTCTTAATCAAATCCTAATTGAAGAAATAAATATATCAAATCTAATTAAAACATAAATAAGTGAGTTCTTTACTGTTATGGTCTGTAAAATATATTTATTCTCAGTACTAGATGTGGTCTCAACAAACCCATGACACTTCAACAATATTATTTTACCTTTTATCTGGAAATAGTGTCTGTTTATTCTTGCCATACAGTCCTCTGTATTAATTATTGCTCAAAAGGTCTTGCCATACCAGTTTATTCCTCTATATTTACTTTAGTTTCTTAGTTTATTTTTGCATTTTGTTCTTCATTTCCATTTAGTTTCATTTGATTAGTATTATCCTCTCTTGTTATGTCCACTTTAGTTTCTTTCCTGTTGCTAAATTTGTTTTATCATTTATTGACCATCAGTAATCTTCACTCATCACCTGCTGCGGCGCCTAATCGTCATGTGTTTCACATCATGTGTTGATTTTTCAATGTTCAGCGTCGGATTCTCTGTTTTTATGTCATAATTCACATCTAGTTTGTCGCTCCCTGTTTCAGGGTTTTGCACAATGTGCGCGTGTTTTTTTTTTAAAGCCCCTAAGGTGCAGGGCGGTCGGGAAGCGTATCGATGGGGAAAAGGCAGACTGACATCAACCTTTTAAAACAACGGAAACAATTCCTGCATTCTGATTATTGAAATTTAAAAGTGCTGTGTTGTTCAATCACCCCGTTTCATACCGGACCACTTACAGCTCCGTGTTAACGCTATAAAATGAACGCTCTCTATCGTGGTATCACCATGGAGGGATTTCTTTATTTAAATGGGTTCATTTTTCAGAGGGATACAAAGTCAGGATATCGTGCTTTTAGCTACCGGTAGCTAAAAGCTGGTAGCTAACCCTAACCCTAACCCTAAGCTTCTTGGTGGCGCTGCACCAAGAAGCTAACAAACACTGAATAGAAGAAGAGCTGCCATCGATACAGTTGCAGCCAAGCATGATTTAATGTTACACAAGACAGTTTTACCAAGTTGCTCAAAGTCTAAACTGGTATTGTTGTGGATTTAAGGTGTAAAGTTTACCTTCGACCAAACGCCCCCCAAAGGTATCCCAGCGCCCCCCTTTTGCAAAAATGTCCACGAGCGCCCCCTGCTGTCCTCTGAACGCCCCCTGGGGGGCGGTACCGCCCACGTTGAGAACCGCTATACTAGAGGTTTCTGGACACAGCAACTACAATGGATCATTGTTTATTTGCTGCTCAATAGTCATGGATTCACCTATTTTTATAGAGCATGGAGCTTGGGAAGCTGAAATACAATGGCAAAATGCTACGTGGCATGCGATTGGCTGTTGTTTGCAAAGCATTCAATCCATTTATTGATTGTAACTCCAAAGAGCCGCTAATGTAGATAGACTGTTTCCATTATGTCTATCAATGTATGATAAGGTATATTTGTTGTTTGAACTATTAAAATAGGCAGTCATAGGAGTTTATAGAGGGGGTCTCAAATATTTCCAGATTTTAGCTATTTGCAGACAGTTGTGCCCAACAACTGGCTGTAAATACCAGGGGCCTGCTGTATTACCAACCCAAACAATAAAATAAATATAGAAAAATAGAAGCTAGAATGCAGAGTCATTTATTTTGAACAGACAAAACAGAAAAATATAGGAAATAATCATGCCAACTGACATGCCAATTTGTTTGAAAAGGAGCAGGCATTTAAAGGAATTTATGATTTCCTTTAAATGCAGGAAATTTCCTGATTTCCTGCATTTAAATTTCCCAATACCAGAAAACCAGAAAAATAAGAAAACTTATATGAGAAAAAAAGAGTATATTACCAACCAAGTGTGTGTGTATTGTTGAATTGGCTTTCCAACAAGAAACCTTGAACTTTGATCCCAGAATTTCCAGAAAATCTTTACCGTTTTCAAAATAGAAGCGGTGGAACTCTGTGCCTTCGACCAGGTTTCCCAAAGCCTCAGGTTCAAAAGATGTGAGACCAGGGTCACAAATCTTCCTGAAACAGACAATCACATTAGAGTTGCCTGAAGATAGAAACACATGTAGAGATGTATGAAGCTAGCTGAACTCACGTGTAGGCCTCAAAGTCTCCGTTGTTGATGGCCTCAATCAGCTGCTCTGTCACTTTGATGATCTCCTGCTTACGGGCTGCAAAAGACACACCCAAAAAAGTTGCTGTTTGTTGTAAACTGTGAACTGAAACACAAGTTGGAATTTTGATCTTTATGAGAGCACCGATGATGATCATGTTCAGGAAGGGAAGCTCACAGTTTGAGGCATGGCTCACACACAGTCACATGGAGAAGAATGAATTAGAGGCTGGTTGGAGGTGAAGGTGATAGAACTCAATGCAACATCAACATTACCTTTCATGCTAAAGAGGTAAGCTAGGAGACAATGAATGCAAATAGTAAGTAGTGCATCCTTCACACAGAAACCTTTTGTACCTTGGACAGCTTCAGTGTTGTTTCCAGCTAACTGAACACTGACACCCTGCTGACCGGTTACATGTCCAAGAATGGTCACCAAGACCAGGATACCACCTACTGATGACTGACACATACTTCTTCTGAGAAGGTCCAAAAACAAGCCGCTCTGCTGTCAAAGAACAGAAAAATAAGGCAGGGGAAGCATCCTGCATCCAACACCACCTAGTTCTGATTGACCATTTGTGACACTGCTGAAATACCGTCCGTCCCCTCATGGACTTCACTTTGCAAATAAAGACACTACAGATAAGGTTGCTGATGCACATCCAGCTAAAAAAAACAAAACAAACAAAAAAAACCAGCTCATTACAAAACTCAAACCTTTAACTTTTAGACAGATGAAGACATTATGAGTTGTGGGAAGAAGAGCCGTTTCCCAGTGAAAAAGAGTAGGCAATATGAAGAGAGTGGGCAATATGAAAGTATGTAACTTTTATAAAAGCCCTCTTGTCCTGCAGGGACACAACCGACGGGATTCACCCTGGATATATTCATGATAACAGGATTTCTGCTGTTTTGAGTTTACGGATTCCTGGATTATCGACAAATTTTTGACGGACTTGGCCGAACAAGCGAACACTCAGACTGTTGGTGGACAGAGACGAAAGTTGGATGCGAGTCTTGCTGAGACTCACAGCCCAGCTGAGGAATCTAAAACTCACTAACGAGTTGGAATCGATCTTGGAGAAGTTGCTAGTTTTGGTTCAGTGGAACGACCAAACTAATTTGGATAATTGGGAACTGTGATCAGCAACAGCAGATCTTTAATGTGTTGTGGTGCTAAACCGTTCAGTGATTTATAAACTAACAATATTTTGAAGTTTAGTTTCTGAGCCACAGGGAGGATTTTGGAACTGGGTGGTGTGTTATATCTTCCTGGTTTTAGTGAGAACTTGAGCAGCAGCGTTCTGGATCAGCTGCTGCTGGAGAATTGATTTTTTTAAGCAGACATGTGAAGATACTGTTGCAGTAATCAATGCGACTAAAGATAAAATGCATGGATGAGTTTAGATCTTGCTGAGTCATCAGTCCTATGATCCTGGATATGTTCTTCAGGTGATAGAACGTCAACTTTGTAACTGTCCAATCTGATGAGAAGTCACTTATTGAAAGTACTTTGTCAGTACTGTGGTAACTATGGAAACCAGACTGAATGATGATGAAACACTGTTTTTTCAATAATTTTGCTGATGAATGGAATGTTGGAGTTTGGCCAGTAAATCTGCAGGAGTGATTTGTCCAGATAGTTTTTTTTAGCAGTGGTTTGATAACTGATGTTTTTAAAGCCTGAAGGAAAACACCTGATGAGAGGAATGAGTTACTATTTGAATCAGATCAGAGGCAACGACAGGCAGGACGTTCTTAAGGAAAGTTGTGGAGCTTAATTGATTTAGAACGTCTTCTAAACGTTTATAGTTAAGTAGTTGAAAATGAGTCATTTTTTTGTATTTGTTGTTTGGGCATAGATTTGATTTTTTTTTGGTGTGGATGTTTAAATTAACCTTCTATTTTTTTTTTACATTTTCTTTGTAAAGAAGAAAATTCTTTACAAAGAAGTTGGCAATTTCATTGCAGGCTGTGATCAGAGATCAGGTCGTAAATAAGTGAATGTTTCTGTTTATGATTTCCGCAAAGAACGTTTCCCTTTCATGTTTTAAGTTATAGCTATTGCAGTCTTTCTTTGTAGATTTCATAATTAATGTGAAGTTGACTTTTACACCATTTACATTTGGCCCTACAACAAATGTTTGTTTCAGATCTAACTATTTGCACATATCACAAAAGTGAGTACACCCCTCACATTCCTGCAGCTTTTCATGAGGCAACACTGACAAAATGACATTTTGGCACAATGAAAAGTTGTCTGTGTGCAGACTGCTTTTCATTGTGCTTTTCAACCCTAACCCTAAACTGCCAGCAACAAAAGTGAGTACACCCTAAGTGAATGTTCCTTGAGTATCAATATTTTGCGTGGCCACCATTATTGACCTAAACTACCCTAACTCTCTTGGGCATGGAGGAGTTCACCAGAGCTTCACAGGTTGCCATTGAAATGCTTTTCCACTCCTCCATGATGACATCACGGAGGTGGTGGGTGTTCAAGACTTTGCGCTCCTCCACCTTCCGCTTCAGGATGCTCCAAACATGTTCTGGAGACATGCTGGTTCTGGAGACATGCTTGGCCAGTCCATCACCTTCACCCTCAGCCTCTTCAATATAAAGCAGTGGTCATCTTAGAGGTGTGTTTGGGGTCATTATCATGCTGGAACGCTGCCCTGCGACCCAGTTTCCAGAGGGAGGGGATCAGGCTCTGCTTCTGTATTTCATGGTACAGATTGGAGTTCATGACATGTAACTAACCAACACCTGCTGCACTCATGCAGCCCCAGACCATGGCATTCCCACCACCATGCTTGACTGTAGGCATCACATATGTATCTTTGTACTCCTCACCTGATTGCAGCCACACATGCTGGAGACCATCTGAACCATCTCTTGCTCTCGATGAAGGCGGACGCTTTTTCCCTCTGCTCCCTCCCTGCTCCATGCCTGCTCTGCTTGCTCTGTTTTTTCCTGACCTTTCTATATTTTTGGAGCCTTTCTTTGCACATCATCCAAATCTACAAATTATGAATCTGGTCAACCAGTCTCTCAATGCAATTGATCAAATTTCGATGAGAAGTCTGGGCACAGGAGAGTCCTCTTGTCCAGCGGGGACACACCCGACGGGATTCACCCTGGATTATTCATAGCAGGATTTCTGCTGTTTGGAGTTTGTGGATTCCTGGATTATTGACAAATTTATGACGGACTTGGCCGAACAAGCGAACACTCAGACTGTTGGTGGACAGAGACGAAAGTTGGATGCGAGTCTTGCTGAGACTCACAGCCCAGCTGAGGAATCTAAAACTCACTAACGAGTTGGAATCGATCTTGGAGAAGTTGCTAGTTTTGGTTCAGTGGAACGACCAAACTAATTTGGATAATTGGGAACTGTGATGTATCAGAGAGACTTTAGGGAAGATTGAAATTTATAATCTTCCCAACCTAAGACATTCTGCTTCTGAATTGGCTTTCCCTGTGTGGCCTTGGAAGGGCTGCATAATTCCAATCTCCTTGAAGATATGTAAACACAACGCTCTTTCCCGTCTCACCCTCCCCTGTATCCATGGAGCTGTGGAGCTGAGCGCTCCCAAGGACATCATGCCTTGATAACAACACCTCTATCAGACTTCTGCCAGGAGGCCGAGCAACGTGGTTTCATGGCTCTGTGATGTCACCGCCTTCACTCATGCTTTGTTTTGCCCTTTGTTTTGTCTGAATGCTGCCATTTGCCCTAATGTGTCCTTTCCTTTGGTTTGTTTTTTTGTTTGTATTTCCTTTTAATCCCTGTAAAGCACTTTGAATTGCCTTGTTGCTGAAAATGTGCTATATAAATAAAATTACCTTACTTTATCAGACCACAGGACCTGGTTCCAGTAATCCAGTGTTGACATGTCTTCAGCAAACTGTTTGCAGGCTTTCTTGTGTACAGACTTCAGAAGAGGCTTTCTTCTGCAGTGACAGTTTAAGTTGATGTAGTTTGTGGCGTATGGTCTGAGCACTGACAGGCTGACCTCCCACCTCTTCAATCTCTGCAGCAATGCTGACAGCACTCCTGCACTTATCTTTCAGAGACAGCATTTGGATGTGATGCTGAGCACATGCACTGACCTTTGGTTGACCAACGCGAGGTCTGTTCTGAGTGGACCCTACTCTTTAGAAAGCTGAATGATCTTGGCCACTGTGCTGTGGCTCATTTCAGGGTGTTAGCCATCCTCTTGTAACCTCGGCCATCTTTATGTAGGAGCAATTCATCTTTTAAGATCCTCAGAGTTCTTTGCCATGAGGTGCCATGTTGGAACTTTCAGTGACCAGTATGAGACGGTGTGAGAGCTGTACTAGAAAACTGAACATATCTGCTCCCTATACACAGCTTAGACCTAGTAACACTAACAAGTCACATGACATTTTGGAGGGAAAATGACGAGCATTGCTCAATTTGGACATTTAGGGAAGTAGTTTCTTGGGGATGTACTTACTTTTGTTGCTGGCAGTTTAGACATTAATGGCTGAATATAGAGTTATTTTGAGGGAAGAATAAATTTACACTGTAATATAAGCTGCACACAGATTACTTTTTATTGTATCAGTGTCATTTTGTCAGTGTTGTCCCATGATATCTGCAGAAATGTGAGTTTCCATGGTGTATGTCCATGGAGACTTGTTCCTACAAGACATGCCTTTCACTTTAATGGGAACAATGTAATAATGATCACTTCCATTCTAAAATTTTAGGTATTTAAAGGTAAAGGTAATTTTATTTATATAGCACATTTTCAGCAACAAAGTGCTTTACAGAAATTCAAAGGAAATATAAACAAAATAACAAAAAAAGGAAAGAGCAAAAGAAGAAAAAGCTAATAATGTTGATCCAAAGTAAATAAACTAGATACTCCTACTCCTAAGTATAAGTAAGTATCCTCTGATCTAATTCTGATCTAATTCTTTTTCTGGTTTTTAAGAATAGGAGTCTAAAAAGTAGTTCCTAAGGTAGTTTTTCTGGATTCCAAGTTTTGGGTTGGTAAATAAGTGTACATCACAGAGCCATGAAACCACGTTGCTCGGCCTCCTGGCAGAAGTCTGATAGAGGTGTTGTTATCAAGGCATGATGTCCTTGGGAGCGATCAGCTCCACAGCTCCATGGATACAGGGGAGGGTGAGACGGGAAAGAGCGTTGTGTTTACATATCTTCAAGGAGATTGGAATTATGCAGCCCTTCCAAGGCCACACAGGGAAAGCCAATTCAGAAGCAGAATGTCTTAGGTTGGGAAGATTATAAATTTCAATCTTCCCTAAAGTCTCTCTGATACATCACAGTTCCCAATTATCCAAATTAGTTTGGTCGTTCCACTGAACCAAAACTAGCAACTTCTCCAAGATCGATTCCAACTCGTTAGTGAGTTTTAGATTCCTCGTCTCTGTCCACCAACAGTCTGAGTGTTCGCTTGTTCGGCCAAGTCCGTCATAAATTTGTCAATAATCCAGGAATCCACAAGCTCCAAACAGCAGAAATCCTGCTATGAATAATCCAGGGTGAATCCCGTCGGGTGTGTCCCCGCTGGACAAGAGGACTCTCCTGTGCCCAGACTTCTCATCGAAATTTGATCAATTGCATTGAGAGACTGGTTGACCAGATTCATAATTTGTAGATTTGGATGATGTGCAAAGAAAGGCTCCAAAAATATAGAAAGGTCAGGAAAAAACAGAGCAAGCAGAGCAGGCATGGAGCAGGGAGGGAGCAGAGGGAAAAAGCGTCCGCCTTCATCGAGAGCAAGAGATGGTTCAGATGGTCTCCAGCATGTGTGGCTGCAATCAGGTGAGGAGTACAAAGATACATATGTGATGCCTACAGTCAAGCATGGTGGTGGGAATGCCATGGTCTGGGGCTGCATGAGTGCAGCAGGTGTTGGTTAGTTACATGTCATGAACTCCAATCTGTACCATGAAATACAGAAGCAGAGCCTGATCCCCTCCCTCTGGAAACTGGGTCGCAGGGCAGCGTTCCAGCATGATAATGACCCCAAACACACCTCTAAGATGACCACTGCTTTATATTGAAGAGGCTGAGGGTGAAGGTGATGGACTGGCCAAGCATGTCTCCAGAACCAGCATGTCTCCAGAACATGTTTGGAGCATCCTGAAGCGGAAGGTGGAGGAGCGCAAAGTCTTGAACACCCACCACCTCCGTGATGTCATCATGGAGGAGTGGAAAAGCATTTCAATGGCAACCTGTGAAGCTCTGGTGAACTCCTCCATGCCCAAGAGAGTTAGGGTAGTTTAGGTCAATAATGGTGGCCACGCAAAATATTGATTCTCAAGGAACATTCACTTAGGGTGTACTCACTTTTGTTGCTGGCAGTTTAGGGTTAGGGTTGAAAAGCACAATGAAAAGCAGTCTGCACACAGACAACTTTTCATTGTGCCAAAATGTCATTTTGTCAGTGTTGCCTCATGAAAAGCTGCAGGAATGTGAGGGGTGTACTCACTTTTGTGATATGTGCAAATAGTTAGATCTGAAACAAACATTTGTTGTAGGGCCAAATGTAAATGGTGTAAAAGTCAACTTCACATTAATTATGAAATCTACAAAGAAAGACTGCAATAGCTATAACTTAAAACATGAAAGGGAAACGTTCTTTGCGGAAATCATAAACAGAAACATTCACTTATTTACGACCTGATCTCTGATCACAGCCTGCAATGAAATTGCCAACTTCTTTGTAAAGAATTTTCTTCTTTACAAAGAAAATGTAAAAAAAAATAGAAGGTTAATTTAAACATCCACACCAAAAAAAAATCAAATCTATGCCCAAACAACAAATACAAAAAAATGACTCATTTTCAACTACTTAACTATAAACGTTTAGAAGACGTTCTAAATCAATTAAGCTCCACAACTTTCCTTAAGAACGTCCTGCCTGTCGTTGCCTCTGATCTGATTCAAATAGTAACTCATTCCTCTCATCAGGTGTTTTCCTTCAGGCTTTAAAAACATCAGTTATCAAACCACTGCTAAAAAAAACTATCTGGACAAATCACTCCTGCAGATTTACTGGCCAAACTCCAACATTCCATTCATCAGCAAAATTATTGAAAAAACAGTGTTTCATCATCATTCAGTCTGGTTTCCATAGTTACCACAGTACTGACAAAGTACTTTCAATAAGTGACTTCTCATCAGATTGGACAGTTACAAAGTTGACGTTCTATCACCTGAAGAACATATCCAGGATCATAGGACTGATGACTCAGCAAGATCTAAACTCCTCCATGCATTTTATCTTTAGTCGCATTGATTACTGCAACAGTATCTTCACATGTCTGCTTAAAAAAATCAATTCTCCAGCAGCAGCTGATCCAGAACGCTGCTGCTCAAGTTCTCACTAAAACCAGGAAGATATAACACACCACCCAGTTCCAAAATCCTCCCTGTGGCTCAGAAACTAAACTTCAAAATATTGTTAGTTTATAAATCACTGAACGGTTTAGCACCACAACACATTAAAGATCTGCTGTTGCTGCATCAACCTTCCAGACCCCTCAGATCTTCTGGTTCTGGTCTGTTCTGAGCCCAAATCAAACATGTAGAAGCAGCATTCAGTTTCTATGCACCACAAATCTGGAACAAACTTCCAGAAAACTGCAAAAAGCTAAAACAGAGTTCCTTTAAACCTAGACTAAAATCCACCTGTTTACAGTTGCTTTTGAATCACATTGACCAACATTTTGATGTGCAACAACAATCTTGACAAAATTTAATTTTTACTGGTTTACTGTGAGGTGGATTTTTTTGACTTTGTATTTTTAAGTTTTTATGATGTAAAGCACTCTGAACTGCCTTCAATGCTGAAATGTGAAACCTGACTGATTGATTGAAATGATAAACAATATGATAAATGCTCATCCGCACAGTGACTGAGGAAATTTTCAGCAACAAACAGAACTGACCTCATAGCTGACCTCAAAGTAGTAGGTAGGTTTCTTTGGAGAACATAAAGACGACGTAACGATCGCTCAACACTAAAACATGCAAGAGAGGCTTTCTTTGCAGATGTCAAACAAAGACACTAACAATGCTCCAGCTTTATTTGCGACAGTTTACAGGCTCACAAACCCTCCTATGACGTTACCACCTGAACTCCAATCTAATGCCGCTAGCAACAAGTTTTCAAGTTTCTTTTTAGAGAAAAGAGATCAGAGGATTAATCTGCACATCCACTCCAAAGACAGTACTAATGCTGGCCCCACAAAAAACAAGTACAGGAAAAATGACCCAATTTCAACTACTAAATTATAAAACCCTAGAAGAAATTATAAGTCAATTAAGCTCCGGTTCCTGCTGTCTGGATGTCCTACCCACACATTTCTTTAAGAAAGTCCTGCCTGTCATTAATGATCTGATCCAAATAGTAACTCATCGCTCTCTTCAGGTGTTTTTTTCCCCCAGGCTTTGAAAACAGCAGTTATCAAACCACTTATAAAAAAGAACAATCTGGACAAATCCCTACTGCAGAATTACAGGCCGACCTCTGACCTCTGACCTCCCATTCATCAGCAAAATTATTGAAAAAGCTGTTTTTAAACAATTAAATAACTTCCTAACAATAACAAACTGCTTTGACTCCTTCCAGTCTGGTTTTCGTGCTCACCGCAGCACGCAGACGGCCTAGTCAAAGTGTTCAATGACATCCATATAAATACAGACTGTGGGAGAACCACAGTGCTGGTTCTGTTGGACCTCAGTGTTGATCAGGACATTTTACTGAATCGACTGGAGAGTTGGGTCGGACTCTCCGGTCCAGTGCTCAACTGGTTTGAATCTTACATAAAGAACAGGGATTTCTTTGTTTCAATCGGAAACTTCTCATCAGAGAGGTCAAAGGTCACATGTGGGGTACCCCAAGGTTCAATCCTAGGACCCCTTCTCTTCAACATTTATATGATCCTACAGCAGGGGTGTCAAACTCCAGTCCTCGAGGGCCGGTGTCCTGCAACTTTTAGAAGTGCCTCTGCTGCACCACACCTGAATAGAATAATTAGGTCATTAGCAAGGCTCTGGAGAACTGAGGAGGTAATTAAGCCATTTGATTCAGGTGTTTTGTACCTGTGGCACATCTAAAAACTGCAGGACAGCGGCCCTTCAGGACTGGAGTTTGACACCCCTGTCCTACAGGCTAAGGTTATAACAGGACATATGATTAGCTACCACAATTATGCGGATGATACACAGCTCTACATCACGATGTCACCAGGTGACTCTGAACCCATCCAATCACTGAATAGATGCTTAGAACAGATCAATGTGTGGATGTGCCAAAACTTTCTCCAGCTGAACAGAAACAGAACTGAAGTTATTATCTTTGGACCTAAAGTGGAACGATCTAGAGCAGGGGTGTCCAAAGTCGGTCCTCGAGGGTCGGCATCCTGCATGTTTTAGTTCTTTCCCTGGTTTAATGCACCTGGATCAAATGACGGCTCATTAGAGGCCTAAGGAGAACATTGACAAGCCGAGGAGGTTGTTGTTACCACCAGGGAGAGAACTAAAACATGCAGGATGCCGACCCTCGAGGACCGACTTTGGACACCCCTGCTCTAGAGTCAATTCACAGCTTCAGTTATTACAACTAAAAACCAGCTATCAGGCCTGAAATCTGGGAGTAGTGATGGACTCTGACCTGAACCTTCAGAGCCACATTAAGACAGTCACAAAGTCGGCCTTCTACCACCTGAAGAACATCTCCAGGATTAGAGGACTGATGTCTCAGCACGATCTAGAGAAACTCATCCATGTGTTTATCTTTAGCCGCATTGATTACTGCAACAGCGTCTTCACAGGTCTGACTAATAAATCAATCAAACAGCTGCAGCTGATCCAGAAGCTGCTGCTGCTGTTCTCACTAAAACCAGGAAGATAGAGACGTAACACCAGTTTTAAAGTCCCTACACTGGCTCCCTGTAGCTCAGAGAATAGACTTTAAAATACTGTTGACAGTTTATAAATCACTGAACGGTTTAGCACCACAATACATTAAAGATCTGCTGTTGCTGCATCAACCTTCCAGACCTCTCAGGTTCTGGTTCTGGTTCTGCTCTGCATCCCCAGAACCAGAACCAAACGAGGAGAAGCAGCATTCAGTTTCTACGCACCACAAATTTGGAACAAACTTCCAGAAAACTGTAAAACAGCTGAAACACTGACTGCCTTTAAATCTCGACTTAAAACCCACCTGAATCCCAACCCGGGTTCAAGCGCTAGCAAGAAAAGGGATAAGGGTTTAGAGTCCTCCCCCACTGTTGAAAAGGGGTGCAGGTTGGAGATCCCCCCCGTTGTTAAGGGGTGCGGGTTGGAATCCCCACCGCCACCCCCCGTTGTTGAGAAGGGGAGTGCCCCCCCCCTTTTTTATGAGGTACTCATAAGGGCAGAACTTCGACTTGGCAGGAAATTTAATGTTTTTGATTGTTGATTCTATGTTGCATGACTCTGTGTTTTTGTGTTTGAAACGCCTTGCTGCTGAAATGTGCTACAGAAATAAAATTTGATTGATTGATCCTGATCTGATGCATGCGAGTCATTCCTTTTTATCTAAGGTGATGGGCTTCCACCCACTTCCACTCAGACACTGAGTGGGATCACATCATCCTGCAAAAGCAACTTCTTCCAACAATCCAGCAACAATTTGATGATCGTTTATGGATTTCTACCATGATGGAACACCATGCCACGAGGTAGAACTGATTAGAACAGTATTGAATTGGTCCAAAAGTTGAAATTCAGCATACCGGTGTGAATTGCTTAAGTTATTAAATTTAATAAGTTTTACTATAAATTTCATCCATTTGCTAATGAAAACTTTTAAAATATTCAGTGCATCATAGAGACATGTAAGCACTAAAAATGCTATAAAATGTGCAGATAATTCCACTGATAATTATTGGTATTTGTAGAGTGGAAACATTACATTGTGAGCCATCAGCTGGAAATCATCTTTTTCTCCGAGACTAAAGTTGCCACATACATCATGCTGCACGAGACCGTGACAACACATGGACAGGCACACTGTGGTCTTAGTAATACATTTATTAGATTTATTGGATCAGTTAAAGGATTTTGAGACAAAGCAAGATTCATTTAGTAATCAGCTGTTTAATGATGTAAAGGATCATTAACCATGTGGTTTTCAATGTGTTACCTCATGCAGCTGGAACTATATGAAATCTGTCATTAGATGTTCAAATCTGTGTTTGAATAGTTTCTGAATTATTATATTTTATATTGAATTTTTCAATAGGGCCTGGTTCTGTTTAGCAATTGTTCTAAAGATTGCCAAAGGTAGTTTTCAAAACATGAACATGAGTGTTTAATGTGTTTTCTTCAGTATTCAAGAATTAATGCATTAGGCTGGTAAATGCGTCATTACCAACTCTGACCAGTAGATGGCACTGTCCCTGAATTTATGCACTAATTTAGTTCAGTGAGGTGCGAGTCGAGATCTGACGCACTGAAAAGTCTTTCAACTCCAAAAACCCATTTAATTGTTATATCACTATGTAACAATTAAAACATCCATGTGCACTGAAAGCAGATCCACAGCAGTTATCCACCTTTAACTTTAACTCCTCTGAAACCTGCAAACAAACACAGCTGAGATCAGAAACACATTCACAGTGTTTGGATCAAATAAGCACATTCTTAGCTCAACAAATGTGCCAATGCTGTTAAAGATCTATTCTTTAAAAACATATGTTTCTACATTTTGTTCATAAAGGACATGAACTATAATGAGTTCTTTTAGACTGCTGTCCAAGAATGTGTAGTTTGGCTAAAGGTTTGACAGTCCCATTGACTGTCAAGAACAATTATTTGTAAAGCTGGTCATTTTAATCAAATTTACCAAGTTGGAGCACCACCTGATTATCAGAAATTCAGAAATTACTAGCTAAACAGCTCTTGGTCTATATCAGTTATTGTTTGATGAATGGTGTACAATACCACACAGCACAACACTGGTATGTGTTCAAACAACCAAGTCACAATACAAAGCAAAAGTGAAAATAAGACAATTAATTATTTGTTTAATTACCTGGTCTCAGACAGATGGATGGTGATGTGACATTTGAAATTAGGAGCTAAGCAAATAAACCCAAAAGACACAACAGTTGTGGAACATCTTAGTAAGCTATGTGGTAAACATAAAAAAGTTAAAACAACAAAAAAAAAAACAACAGGTGTGCTTTTCCTTCCACATTGGCTGTGTTTATATCAAATTTTTTTAAGTACATCATGAAGTATCCATTGGTCAGAGAAAGTTGATGAAAATGGCAAAAATTCAAAAGAACTTCTTCAATTTTGCAAAACAGGTTTTTCGCTCACTTGAGGTGGTCTTGGGTTCTCTGAAAAAGAGTTAATGTCCTAAATGGGGGATGGAAACCCAGTTCTGATACACCAAACTGTCCGATTGACAGTAGGCTCTGTGCCTTACCAGGGCCACCAAACTAATAAAAATGCCCAAGTCTGCAAGTCCAGACTAATTCACTTTTTTTTTCTTTTCTGCAACATTTTTGCATACAATTCGCACAACAGTTGAAGGAAAAAATAGCTAATCATGTAGTACTTGGCACAGTCACAGAAAATTCCAAAACAATGTACCGCAGTGTGTGGTTGAAATGAAACAATATATAAAGGTTCAAGAGTTGTGAATAATTTTGTACCGTGAAATGGTTACACTTCAGACATCCAATTGATGAAACTAGCAGTTTATCTGAATAATTGCTGATTTTCTTCGTTAAAACCAATGGATCTGTACTTTTCTCTACTTATTTACACTTGGAAGATATCTGGAGCACTGTCCAGGGTTTATTCAAGGATTCAAGTTTTTTTTTTATTGTCATACCAGCTTTGCTTGTTTGTGGTACGAAATTTAAAGGACCTGAATAGGACCAAGGACATCATGTAGGTTTCTTGATTAATTTTAAAATCACAGAAACTGCAGACAGTTTACTTAGAACCAGAACTCTGTGTCTGTAGAACTTGAGTTCACTTTTTCAATGAAAACTGACCTGGAAAGAACAGTCTGTTGTCTGTCACGGTCTAAAACAGTGTTTCTCCCCCCTGGTCCTCAGCCCCTCTGCTCTGCATGTTTTAGATGAGCCTCTATTCCAGAACAGCTGATTCAGATGATTGCATGACCATCAGGTGCTGCAGAAGCCTGTTAATCACCCAGAGATACAATTCAGGTGTGGCAGAAGGGAAACACCTAAAACATGCAGGACGGGGGGCGTTGAGGACCAGGGTGGAGAAACACTGATCTAAAACATTGAATGTAAAAAAATCTTGATAAGTAAAAATATAATCCTAGTTACCACCAATATTTCTAAGCAGCATGAATCAAAGTTAGGAAATGGACTTTAGCTCAGCTCAAGATTGTAGCTTCCTTCCAGCTATGTTACCATGACACTTACAGTGGGAGTCGGTGGGATCTTGGTCAGCCAGTGGTGCTCTGTGCTGGGTGTCAGTGCCCTGTGTGGGGGCGTACTGGGGACCGCAGTGGGATGCAGTGGAATGGTCAGAGAAAAGGACCAGGGTGACAGATGTGATGAAAAGGAGCAGGTAGGCAGCCATCAGTGACCATAGGATGAGCTGGCTGCACTCTTCACCACTAGGCCAAACGCTTGGAGAATACCAGCAGGAGGAAAAGGAAGAGGAGGACGACAAAGAATGTGAGAGCAAAGGGGGAGAGGCTGAGTACTTTAGGTGCTTCAGGTGGAAGATTTGGTGACTAGAGTAAGGAGAGTGTGCTGAGGATAATGGGAAATGAGATGGAAATGCAGCAGGGATGACAAAGAAAATGAGATGGAAATACAGTAAACATGAAGAAATACATGCAGTATGAGCAGAAAATGACAATTTGTTCTTCACTCTTTAACCAGCAAGGAACAAATCACACTGACAACAGGAAGCAGAAGACAGTAATGGAACCCTTTCTCTCCAAAATGGTGGCTCCGAGAAGCCTGCAGCACTGTAATGCTGCATCACGTCATGTGATGGGAGGACAGAACGATCTAGGAGCGGCTGCTCAGAAATGGTACAGATCTGGCAACCCACTGCTGATGCACTGTACTGGCTGATGCAGATGATACTGTCAGTTTTTAGGGCAACATTTCCCCTGACATTTGCAACTTCATCTAAACCCCCTTCAAAAAAGAAATCACAAAGTATTCACATAAATGCACAGTAGGCAGGACCAGAAACATTCAGAGAAAAGCCAAGTTGGGTACACCCATTCATTCCTTCATCATTTCATACAGAAAGTTTTTCTCTCATAAATAGTTTCATGTCCAGTTTTTGTTAATAGAAAAAAAAGTTTTCCATCCATCCAACGTCTCAAAAAGGCTGGTTCCTTTCTCCAGCAGTTGGATGGGAGGTGAGGTCCCTCCATGCAGAAACATCCTGGATTCAAACCCAGACCTTCTAACAACAGCTCCGCTTTGCAAGCCAAATCTTTTTCAAGTCCGCTTCTAGATCGTTCTGTTGGGGCTCCTCCCATCACATGACGTGATTAAAGAATAGTGATATGGCTTTTTTTTTACACATCTACAAAAGCCAGACTGTTTGTATTCTTATGTTGTTGCTCTGCCACGTATTAGATATTGTCTCAGTCCAGAACAACTGAATTCAGTGCTGCTAGAATTAATTGGCTCTCTCTTGGCCAATTTCTCTTCTTTCCTTGATTTCAAAGTCAGATGTACTTCAGGGTCATAAGAACACAGTTTCCTAAATGTTAGCCCTCAACATGCAAAGTTTTACAACTCTTTGTCTCAAAGTGGTGGGCAGGTCTGAGTCTGGACCTGACCTCCCCCTCTTTTGTCTAGCTCCTGATCCTCCCTCACCTTTACTCTGAGGCCTGTTTTATCCAGAGGGACTGGTCTCATAGCGAGTTCTGGAGGAGCAGATGTTGGCGCCATGCTCTTGTTAATGTTTTGAATTGTACCATTTCAATATATTAATCCCATTTGAGATTTGGTATTTCATATCCACTATTTATATTGAGAAGGGTGGAGAAAGTAGCTGGTGGTTCTCCTAGATTTAGCCCGCATTTTCCAATACTTAATTTTATTTATTGTGAGAGGGCCCTGAAAGGGGGCACTACTATATTTTAAAAGTGAAAAAACTGTAACAAAAAAAACCGAACAAACTTGTGAATAGGGCTGTTGTAAACAAATAGTTTAGTAGTCGAGTAATCTATCGATTATTCTTACGATTAAACGAGTAATCGGGTCAAAAAAATTGATAAAATAAAATATTGGTAAATCTGGCATAACACCAGTGTTACTATTGGATATCAATATCAGTCCAATTTTTCATATTTAAGCATCCCTAACAGTTACTTTTTTGTAGTTTAGAAAATTAACCTGTAAAAATAATAGCTCACTTTCTAAGTTAACCTGAAAAAAAATTCATTCAAAAATCTGAAATTCTATTCAATTTAATGATAAAGAGGCAGGCTCACAAATACGCTTATGAAAAATGTCTATAGTCCAGCTTTTAGTTTATGTTTTCATCTTCGAACAAACAAATGTAAGATGGGGGTTTGAGGGAGGAAACAAACCAGGAGACAGACGGTAGGTCTGGGGAAGACCGATGGACAAACAAGCGTAATATGGGGGGGAGATACCGCCGGTAGACCCAGGAAGAGAGCAATACGGGATATTTACAGAAGAATGGTTTTAAAAAATTGTGGGGAAAAGGGGTAAAAAACGGGAGGCTTGACGGGTGTGTGCCTTGCCCAGCTTTTGTGATGACGTTGGCAACGGAATTTGACACCTTCGTTTGTCACACTCAGATGATTTCTGCCAGGTTCGTCCGTAAAGCTACATTTACACGGTAAGCAGTAACTACTCAGCCGCCCGCCGTGTTCAGTCTATCTGCATGATTTTGTAAATTATGATAATTTAATGCAAAGTTGGCATTTTTAATGGACTTTCAAAGCAACTTTTAGAGCAACTTTGAATTAAAAGTGTCATTATTTACAGAATGACACTTCATGACAACTGTCATAAACATTCATAAAGACTTCTTTATGTTCATTACAGGTGTTATGTTATGTTTATGACAGTGTCATGTCAGTTATGAATACCCCTTCAAATAAAGTGTTACCCAAAAGTCTATATGCAGATGATATCCTGTTATTTTTACATGATGCACATAATTCTCTCCAAGAAACTTTTAATATCATTGATTTATCTTTTCCAAAAGTTCACACTACACCGTAAAGTGGGGAAAATCCATTATCCTTCCACTCTCTGATAGAACATGAGACTCTGCATCTCAAAATACTGCATGACCTCTCACTATGGGAATATCAAATATCTAGGAATAAATACTTTCCTCAGGCTGTCAGAATTATTTGTTCATACCTCGAGGTGTCCCTCAGAAAACTTGCTAAGCCTGGTGGCTGGGCACTAGGGCAGTCATTCATCCAGTGGCCTGTCATTTTTTGAGTTGAAAAATGTTTAAAGTTGACAGGAAATTTGAATATATCACTTGATAATTATGTTTTATTAAAAGATTTGAAGATGAATATCTGAACACCAGCTATAAAATCTTAAAAATGCAAACATTTAAAAAGACTTAGAAACATAAGCAATGCTTAGCCTGGTGGGGGCACAAGTAAAGCCTGGTGGCCCGCCAGGCCTATGATTCACTGGGGGAAACCTCACTACCTAAAAAGATTGAAGATGACCTTAAATACTGGACAAACCTTCCATTTTCACCATCGGTTTTAATCCACAATTAAAACCAAGATACTTCCACAACTTAATTATCTATTCTCAGTCCTCTCAATTACCCCTACACAAAACTGGTTTACATCAACTGACACATGTATGGAGCACGTTCTATTGGAAAAATAAAATTCTTGGAGGATTAGAGGCAGCCAACTTTCACTTTTATTTTCTAGCAAATCAATTGCAATATCTAGTAAAATTGATTTAGTTTGACAGTCAAATTATTTTTACATGGTTAAACATATACAACACCTCAATATCAGAATTGCCATTTTCTATGCCAACAAAAAGAATTAAGTACTTTCAAATGCCCACAATAAAGTCTACTCTAACAGCCTGATGAAAAGTTACAAGAATCCAAGTACCAGGCAAACTTCCAGGAACAAGCTGTGGAAAGAGGCCCCAAAAACAATCCAGAAACTCACAGAAGGGTGTAAGATGGCTGGACAGGAATATGCAAGATGCCACAGAATCTTGTGGCATCTTGATTCTGTGCGTTTGTATTTCCACGCAGAATAATCTGCATGGGAAACAAACTGGAGACCATTGGATTAAAGTGGGAATTCCCTTCCAAGGTGGCGGAAAATGGCCGAGCTAAGATCCTGCAGAACTTCCAGATACAAATTAACAAAATGGTAATGGCCATCACAATCAGGCATTGTGATTACTGAAAAGCAGAAGAGAACATCCGATGTGATCCATGTGGCCATCACAAGCAATACAAATATTATGAAAATGAGAGAGGAGAGAAACAACAAGGGCTCAGTCCTAAAGAAAGCCTGGCATCTGAAAGCAACTGTAGTGCCCATGATCATTGGAGAACTTGGGGTAGTGACCCCCACACAATAGAAAAAAATGTTCTAAAATATGCCTGAGGAAACAGAGATCTCAGTCCAAAAGAGTGCAGTCCTAGAAACACAAAACATACTACAAAGAGCCCTGGAGCTTGCAGGACTCTAGTAGAAGACCAAGCTGAAGATAAACAGCTACCCACCCAACATGGGGGAACCAGGAATGGGCGAGAGAAGATCTATGTATGATGCGTTCAATACTTATCATAATTGGCAGGTCAACTGCTGTATGATCATCTACAATGGCCAAACTCATACAAAATTGTCCTTTTAATAAACTGAAGCTAAATTCTCTTTCTTCTCTTTCTGTTTTGCTTGCCCCTCAGGGACCCAACATTTAGTGAAACTATTTCTTTCTGGAACATCCAAATGATAAGGTCAGTTAAACAGTCCATCACTATGCACCAAGCTCATTTTAACTGCAGCTAAAAGACTCATTAATACAGCATCTAGATCAACTACTCCCCATTCCTGTATGTGTCAGCTAAGACATATAAACTGACTAAAACGCAACGACAACATTTGAGAATTCACAATGATTGAACACACAAGTGAGAGTTAGAGAAAAACCAAACCAAGTTTCAAGCAAAAGAAATGTCCATAGTCTCTTACCTCTTACATCCTCATCCTCAATGGTAGTGTTGGCACTCTCGCTGGACTCCTGTAAAAAGCACAAATATGAACATATGTTCTTCATATATACAGTAAACTGTAGCCATCACAAAGAAACAGTAATGACAGGCACCAGGCTTAGACAGATGTCAGAGTGGTCATCTTAAAGTAATCTACTGGAGCACTAAACAAAGAGGGTGTAAAGAAATGGTATTTGTATGATGATGGTTTAGCTTCAAGTGATGAAAGGATAGGTCTGATGGTCAGTTTTGTGGTATCCAAATCTTACTAATTGCACCAGCATTGAGAAATATTGTTTAAATTTGACACGCAATAAATGATAGGACAGTTTAAATTTAACCTACACTTGACATTTCTCATTTTTGTCAAGTTTAGTTTTCTCTTCCAAACAAGTCTGCTTTTGGCTCATTTGAGTTTGTGTGATGTTTCCAGACCATGGTGAAGCTTGGGCTCCAGATGCAATCCAAAATATCAGCGTTGACGAAGCTGAACTTCTGATCCCCCTTTATGGTGTGCTACCAATGTGCCGTGCTGCACAGACCACCCCCCAACCTCAGAATAAATTATTGTCTATTTATGTGTGTGGCTTTCATAACTGATTTTTTACCCTTCACAGCAACATTCACAGTGAAACCATATCGACTGTTTCAGCTTCCTTTCTATCCGTTTCATGTGATCTGCTCTGCAATGTACAAACAGCTGATGAAGTAGCAGAAAAAGCTGCACAGAAAGCAGCTAAACACTACTTGTTAAATGTTATCACTCTTAAAGAACTGCTACCTACGGAGCCTCCTAGGGGACACGGAGGATTTTCTTTTTCTTTTGTGAGGGAACACAATACTTTTGCGTTCCCTCACAATAATGTACTGGTCAGTTCACGCAGCATAATTGAATACTGTAAAGTCTTTCTTACGGTGCCCATCATATTTTCTGCTATACAAGGCTTTTGTAAGGTTTCTCCATGTTTGTTAATATCTCATTGTGAAATATCTTTATATTGTTTTCTTTAGGGTAGAAATGCACCACAGATCTATGATATAAACAGAAACTTTCTGTAAGTAGGAAAAAAAATACACCCATTTGGACTATTTTTGAGTTATTATCATGGGGTAATGAGTCATCAGTTTTGATTGCGTCTCTTATTGGTCTGAATGGTTTAAGGACTGTTTTCATGTGCAGTTTGAAAACAGACCAAGCTTCACCATGGTCTGGACTCATCACACAAACTAAAGCAGACTTGTTTGGAAAAGAAAACTAAACTTGACAAACCGTACACGAACAGGTACAAACAGGCAGTGAATAAATCGATTTCAATGGGGTTTTTTTTGCATCAAAGAGTTGAGAATAAACATGTTTTCACTGAGGCTCTTAAAAAATTTAATTGACATTTGTGACTGTATACAAAGTAGATGAGCAAATATTGCAGTAAGCATATTGTGACGGAATGAAAAAATTCCTATTTATTAATGAGTCATATCAAACTATAGTCCATTTGCTAATGTTAGCCTAGCCTATCAATCCCATATAAACATGGGATTGATGTTCATGACTATGTGAAGCATCGGACTGGAACTGCCTTTTCCTCAATGACTGACCAATATCATAAAACAAATCCTGATCAGGACATCATAAGAATACCATACAGCACTTTGGAACAGTTAAAAGTCATTTTTAAAGTGCCTTGTGAATAGATTGACATTGACATCTATAGTTTAGTTTTACAACTTTTTTTCATGCAAGATATTAACATGTAAATAGAGCAATGTGAATCAAACAGTAAGTAATAGGTGTTTTCAACCAGTTTTCTTAGAACAAGGTCTACTAAAGAGTTCATATTAGTTGAATGTTTGACTAAATATAATAAAGTTACTTCAAAAACATGAAAAGAAAACTATCACCTGTTCAGGCATGCACATTAGGTGGTTTAAATGAAGTAAAAAATAAAAGATGATTTTATTAATCTAGTGATAGATGTGATATGTGTTGAGCTTTTATTTGGTATAGTCGCTTTCTATGCACAGCAATATTTAGCAATACTCCACTATGACTAGCACACCATCAGATAACAGCGTAGCACAAAGCATGAAAACAAGCATGCATGTGTTCCCACAATGTCAGTTTATGATTTTATGAAATATACGTGATGACATTGATCCAAATGTCTGCACAAGCTCATGATCAACACATGGTAGATGTGCTTGTGCTGACCTGACTGGGATTTGAACAGGACGTTTGGTATTCATGCCGTTGCAAGGTTCCCAGGTTATTCCAAGCATGCATATATTCTCAACACTGTAATGTCATAATGATAGAGCTTTATATCGTTTAAACACACTGAAATGAGAAGCGAGAATCATTCTGTGATTTAGACAATAAAATGAATGAATGAATTATTTTTGGAAACATAATCCTTTTTATAATTGGAAAAAAACAAGCAACAGTTTTGCGTGCAAGACATTATTTTCTCACATGATGTTAAGTTTTCACAACCAACAGAACACAAAAATGTTCAAAGCAACAGTAAAGCTTGGCTCTAAGCAGCAGGGCAGTAGTAAACTACAGCTTCAGATCAGCTGGATACCTTGTTTCCATCAGCTGGATTGTGGATAACAGTGGGTTGTGGCTCCTATTTTGAAAGGACCCACAGCAGGACAAAAGCAGCAGGTTGGTGCAAAGTGACAGTGTTAGGAGGCAATATTAATATACAGATGTGATGGTAGGCAAAGAGATAGATATGAAAAAGAAAATAATGCAAAGAAAAACAGATTTACAACAGCAGCAGAACTGATAGATGGAACCATGTGAGAGTAGAAAACGTTTCACCTCACGTGTCATTAGCTTGTACTACTAAAGATTTGAAACGAAGAAATCACAGTAGAATAACACACATCACATGAGGCATTCAACAGCAAACTAACAGTCCACCACACACAACTTTGCAAACATGTCACTTCAAACTTAGAAAGGTCATACAGATAATAAAAGGAGAACCCGATGGCAGTCCAGTCCATGGTACCGCGGAACTACTTCCTGTTCACTGTGGCTGCATTTTTATACCACACCGAGACAAAATAACCTCATGCAAAGCTGGATGGTCTTCATTATGTGCTTTGTTGAACGTTGTTGGCCTAGTTTAAGACATCACCGGCTGACCACTTTTAGGTGCATCGGAGTACCATGCATTCAGGCTCACTATGCCTGGAGAGTTCGTCAGCCAGATCAGCATCTAAACCAAAAGATGTTCAGACCCATAATGACACCATATCATGTATCTGAGTGAAACATGCAGATTTTTTCAGCAGATTACTGCAGAGTATTCTTAGATGTCTCAACTGGACCTCGTTATTTCTCGAGGTAAGGTGCTGACAAGTAAAGGATGTTCACAAGCCAACTCTGAGTGGACTTGGGGGTAGAACAGTAACAGATTCTGACTAAGCCACCATATTGTTCTATGCTATAGTTCTAAGCTGAACGAATAATTGTAGATGAATGCATCCATCATCAACAGCAACCTGGACTGCAGGTGTTCTGAATGCATTTAGTCTCTGGCTGACAGAAGACCTTTTTCAAGATTCTAACAAATTACAAGCAAGCCTCCTATCCTCAAACACAATGACCAACCATGATCCCGTTGCCAGATCAATCTGAAAGAAAGCATCTTTCCGTTGGATGCTTTTAGTACTAGTCCCTAACCACTGCAGACTGGGACCGTCCAACAGGAGCTTCACCTCTACAAATGTCAGACTCTGTGTCGGACATTTTTGTGTCATACACGTTATCATTGGTCGAAACCAATGTGTTTCGACCTTTATAGCAGTAGACCAGCTGGATATTTACAAAAGGACACTTGAGGACTGTTCTTTGGCCACCCATTTATGAACAGTCAAAGGGAGCTTAGACAAGGGTTCATCTTTGCAGCTTTAAGGTTGACATGTTGGTCAAAAATGCCCAAATTCTTGACTCTTTCATTCTCTTTCTTTCTTGACACCTAAAGATAGTCAAGATTTTTCACTTTAGATATTGGCGGTCAGAGCAATTTGACTGGCTGTTGTAAGACTGGTACATGGGAACTCAGTAAGGGTTAGAATAACTCACTCTTTGCAAGGCAGAATAATGTGCATATTCTACATTTAGACAAGTGGTCTCCAATGCTAGATCTACTGACCTGAAAGTTTTAGTTGCATCCTTGCTTCAACACCTCAGACAAATTATTGAATTACCTCTTGAACATGACATCAAGTTTGGCAAAGACCTGGTAATGGCTCATTCATCTGATTTGGCCATGATGAAGCAGGGATGCATCTAAAACCTGCGGGACAAAATATGTTGAGGACAAGGGTTAAAGACCCCTGATTTACAGAAAAATCAAATGACCACTAGGGCTGTATAATATATTGCAAATGTATTATTACTGTGACATCACTGACATCACTGAATGGAATATACCTGTTATTAGGAAGAGCCTAGACTGCTTTAAGTGTCAGCTAACTATTGAAGTAGCATGCATTCAAAATGGCTTTTTATTTGGTGACAAATAAAAAAGCTTTAGAAGACATGAACCAAAGTTTTCTTCACTTAAATCCAAATAAAACTGAAGTTATATTGATTTTTAAAAAAGAACCTTATTGGTAAACCTGATCAAATTCTTGGTTGCCTTGCTCCTTTTTATCAGTCTTCTGTTAGGAATCTTGGTATCATTTTTGACAGTTGTCATAATTTGGAGAAGCAGGTGAGCTCTGTCATGAAATCAAGCATTTTTTTGTCTGTGCCTTCTAGCAAAGGTTAAATCAATGTTCTGTATCAAAGACTTTGAGAAATGTATGCATGCCTACATTACTACATGTTGAGACTACTACAACTCATTAAATCTTCTTACAGCATCTCTACATTTTTCAAAATGCTGCAGCTAGACTCCTAACTGGAACCCAGAAACGAGAGAATGTAACTGCATTACTGGTTTCTATGCATTGGCTGCCAGTTTCTTATTGGATTTATTTTTAAAGCTCTAAATGGTTTAGCTTGAGCTTATCTCCAAGATCTTTGGCATTTCCATAAGGCCTGACTTTGTAATTTACTTGTCCTGTGTTTTAATTTGTGTTTTTATCTGAGTTTAATCAATAATGTACAGCATTTTGGTGTAGTTAATATCTGTTTTTCAAGTGCTTTATTAATAAATTGACATTGATTTTTATTATTTCCAGCAGGTGGATAGTCTACTTACAACCTGGGTTATGAGTTTAGTATGAACACAAAAGTATTACATTTGTAAATTATCGCAAGTCATATCAGATTCCCCAAACCCTAAAAACCCTAACCCAGCATCAACAACAATGGAGCCAATGTACAGAAATGTAACAAAGTACGGCAGAGTATATGGGTGGTTCATGTCGCACATAATGAAACTGCTAAAATGACGAGATCAGCATGAATCAAAAGTAATCAGAACACAGAGGACTGGTGTGATGGTGGACTGCAACGGTCAACAGCCAAGCAGCAACCGAGGCAGAAAGGCAGACAGACAGACAGACAGACAGACAGACAGACAGACAGACAGACAGACAGACAGACAGACAGACAGACAGACAGACAGACAGACAGACAGACAGTGTACCAGAGCAGGAGACGGGACAGGCTCTTTGGTGCTGGTGACCACATTAACCTTGTTGTTGATCTGGAGGACAGTGGACACAAAGACGGGCAGGACAGGGCAGAGGTGACAAGGCTTAGTGTCCACTGCAGTGGAAGGAAGGAAGGAAGGAAGGAAGGAAGGAAGGAAGGAAGGAAGGAAGGAAGGAAGGAAGGAAGGAAGGAAGGAAGGAAGGAAGGAAGGAAGGAAGGAAGGAAGGAAGGAAGGAAGGAAGGAAGGAAGGAAGGAAGGAAGGAAGGAAGGAAGGAAGGAAGGAAGGAAGGAAGGAAGGATAGATATTGTGTTTGGACTGAAAACTGACAGATCAGGCAACCCTCGTGAACTGTCTTCACTTTCTTCAAAATAAGAGCATAGGTGTTCAAGTACTTGAAGAATTCTTAGCAGCCAATAGCAAAAATAAACTTCAACACAAATGTTTAACTTTATTCAACTGAAAAGCTTCAAAAGAGCAAATAAAATGAGTGCTTTAGAATTTATCTGGGAAGATTTATTTAGCAGAAGTCTAGTGACCTCAATGTCTTCAAAGTGATCAAAAGCGGTAAACAAGAAATGAGCTCCACTATAAGGATCAGTTTAAAGCAGATCATCTACAACAAGATTTTTTTTTAAATTGAGCTCATTGCACAAGGAAATATAAGGTTGCAGTTCTGATTGGACAAAGCTCTGCTGACTCATCACAATCCTAAATGGGTGAAATCAAGTCTGGTTTAGAAGCAGCTGTGTGAGAAAAACACACTATCTCAGCATGAGTGGAGGGTTTTCCTTTCCTGTCAGGACAGCAGAGAGAACAGTGACAGAAATGAAGACGTCAATCATCAGTTCTTCGTTCTTCTTCCTCGGTGCTCACTGTAGATGCTTTTCCTTTGCTGACACACAGTGACCATGTGGAGGCAAATCTTCAATGGGAAAAGGTTTCACAGCCACTCAGACAGATTTAACCGAGGAAACCCAAACGTCCATTTCATTAACACCATCATAAAAATATCAGAGCCAAATAATAGTGAATGAGTGCTAAGGGTTAAGTGTGAGACGGAGAGGAAGGGCACTTACTTTGACGCCATCTGTTTTTTTGTTCAGCAGGCTCTTGGCTGCTGTGAAGACGAAAATAACAATATGAGAAAATCAGCGACCAGCTGGAATTAATAATCACACACTAGCATCAACATGCGCACACACATTCATGCAAAGTCTGTTCAATGTTGGCCAATTACGGTGTGCATCAGGGTGGGCACCCTGCTACATTTGGAAAAAGAAGGGAAGAAATGCAGATTGAATTCAGAATTTCCCCCAGTATAAGTCTGGCGAGCCGCTAAGCTTTGTTTGTTTTATAAAAATAGTAGAAAATTTTACATTTTTTATACACCAGTAATCCTGAACTGCAGGGTCTTTGCTGCATTGAGCATTTCACCAGCAGAATCGGGACAGAATAATTCCCGAAAAAGATTTATGTAGCTGATGCCCTGAACAAGCCATGAGGCTGGCAGCGCAGACATCACACCGCTGGCTGGAGCCTCAGTGCATTGGCTGCCCAGCACGCTAATGCAGCTGAATGTCTCAAAGTTTACCTCAGCGCAGTTTGCACCTGACTTCTCATTCAAACTGGAAAAGTGTTCTTGGAGAAAAACTTCACCTGTATCACTATTCATATTTAACCCCGTGAAGAATCATTCTTCAAGCTAGGAGTCAAGTTTAAACGTTACAGCATTTGCTCTTGCGCAGCGCAATGTGAACTGCAGGTATACAATGTAGTTGAATTTTAGAGGTGCGCATTGAGCATGCTGTGAGAATGATATACATTTGTGAACAAACAATTATGTATGGGTGTGTGTTTACATCTCAACACACTGGCTCTTGGTCTGCGCTCATAAAGTTTATGTATATGTTCCTCAGAGGAACGTGTCAGTGTGTTGTAGTCACGCAGCACGTTGTTTTTAATGTTGACCTTTTTTATGGCATCACAATTCCTCAAACTGCAGCATGTCAAATGCTTTTTCTGCTTCCTGTTAGGCAGATTCTAGCACATGTGCAAAAAATTGCTATTTATTTTAATAGTATGTTTTTTGTTTGTCGTTCTTAAGACTATAGTTGCATGCTTAAGCATCGTCAACAACATATTCCAGTAATATTTTTACCTTTCCTGTTGATGTAACATTTTTTAATACAAAAACATGGTGGCCCAGCGGTGGGGCATCCTGGCTCCCCAAACAACGGGCTTAGCAAGTTTTCTGGGGGAAACGCTGGAGTTCAAACCAAACTTACAGAATCATCAGTCTGGAACATGCAAGGATTCATCCAATGAGTCCGTTAGAATCTGCTGTGTTCAGCTCTTCAATTTTTATCCCAGCTTTCAGTAATCTACCTATATCTCGTCTCAATCATACCAGGAACAGAACGTGCATTTATTAAGGAGCTGGAATCACGAAAGCCAATTTCTCGTTTATGTTGCCAATCAATAACCACCTATTCTTTAGTTATGCATGGACAGACGGAGACATGGAGCAGATAAGAAGTCGCAGTGAGGGCAGAGTAGGGGCAAAGGTCATCTGTGTATCCTTTACAAAAACAGGAGGTTACCATAGATTTGTCTATTTTAAGAATTGAATATAGACAATTCTTTTCGCTGCAGAGTGGCAACAGATTTTCTCCAGCCATGGAAGAAGAGCACTTTTTGTTTGAAAGTACCAACAAGTGTCGTCAGATCATAGTGTAAAAATGTGTTGGATAACATAGTTGGTTCAGTCCCAATCACAAGTATTAGTTGTACTAAAAAAGGTTACACCAACAGTGTCTTTAGCAGAAGTTAATGCTAAAGTATCAACTTTAATTTAAATTATATCTGGTCTTGAAGGACTATAAATCTCCAGCTCCAATTTAATTTTGACATTACAATTTACATGTTCTATAATGCCCTTAGAGATACTGTGTTCCTGTCTGACTTGTTCTCTGTTGTCTGCATTTTTATTTTGCTCATTTGTTTCTTTTTTGAAATAAAGTTATTAGGGAAAATAAGAGAGACCTCATCCACTTGAAAATAAGAGCATGAACATAAATGTCCATCTACTTAACAGTCGATAACCAAAACAAAACTTCATCACAGCTTTCATTTCAATCTTCATTCAACTGAAAGTTTACAAAACAGCCAAGTAAATTACCGCTTTAGAATTTATCCAGAGAAATTTATTTAGGGGGAGCTAAGTGAGCTATGCGCTTTCAAGTTAGCAAAAACGCTAAAGCACTAACTGATAGGTGATAGGTGTTTCTCCACCCTGGTCCTCAACGCCCCCCGTCCTGCATGTTTTAGGTGTTTCCCTTCTGCCACACCTGAATTGTATCTCTGGGTGATTAACAGGCTTCTGCAGCACCTGATGGTCATGCAATCATTTGAAGAGGGCCTGAGGACCAGGGGGAGAAACACTGGGTTAACTCTTATTAGCGCATTAGCATACCACTGGTACTGGCACAGAAGAATGAAAGACTAAAACAACTGTAGAACACCAGGATTAGTTTAAAACAGAACATTACAGCAGAACAATTGACTGTTTTTGGTGCACTGTGGTTGGAATGGACTGCAGTGTTTTTGTTACACCCACAGCAACAAAAACTATCATGAAACAGATGGCCCCAAATTCATGAGTAAGAAACAGGAACAAAGAAAAAAGAGTTTTTAATTTACAGAATAGAGAAATTAAAACTGCTGCTGTGAGAAATCACTATCTTTTTTAAATTCTTTTTACCTGAATAAGTGGAATATTTTCACAGTAGGAACTTTTCCCTGGAACCAGGGAATTTTTTTTGGCAATTATTCCCACTTCATTTCTTCTGTATTTACCAGAGTAGAAATTTACCCCAGAAAAATATCAAAGTAAGGAGGCACCAAGAGTCAATTTCCTTCTTCTGCTAATAATCTGACTTTTTTCTAGATGGAAGTTTTACTGTTGCTGTCAGTGAGCATGGTTGCAGAACTTTGGAAATGTTGCAGATTTGGGAATGTTGCAAATGTTAAAGTTTGCAGAGGTCCTCAAAGGTCAGCTACATCACTTGAACAAATGATTTAAATCAACAATATTTTGATGTTAACTGGAGGTTTTGTTAGAGAAAAGTCTAACCTTGTCTAACTTATATTTATACGTATAAATATTACGAATAAATCAGTGACGTGCGGTGAGGTTCATAGCTGGTGAGGCACCGACTTAATTATAATCGGATTTACAAATCTAGACCCCTGCATGTTGTTGTTTACATAAGGAAATTTCGCGCATGCGTACAAAACGACTATTCTTTAAAATGTGATGCTTAGCCGCGCCGCAGAATAATTCCGTTACCTCAATCAAACTTAGACATGTAGATATTATTAATTTCGTGCTGTTCTTAACAGCAAAGGGAGAAACTGTTAAAGTACAACTCAAAACCACGTCTTTCCCCCTCTCTGTATCAGTGCAGCTTCTGCATGGCTAGCTCGCTGTTACCGTCTCTTACTCTGCAGTTGTGGAGTCACAATGTCTGGGATCATGAGCGCCTCCAGTGATGAGGCACGAGAACTGCCTGCCTCACCTCGAGTCTGTGCTCTGCCGTGTATAATCGCTCCTCAGCACACGAAACACGTTACACACACAGTTGGTGACAATAAAAACACAGTACATTAAATACATAAGCTAAATTATGGAAAATCAGTTCATACATTAAATGTTTTTAACCATTTTATTGTCGACATACAGACAGGAGGAGCATGCTCTCATAGAATGACAACCGGTGCAGTTAGCGAGAAGTTGATCAATCCCAGGTGAGGCTCAGCTAACTGCTGCCTCACCGGCTTCGCTTCCAAGCATTTGAATGGGAAAATGAGAAAATTCAACGATTATGAAGGAAAAAAATCATCAGATTTGGTTAAATTAAATGAAAAATAGGTACTTTATAGTACAAACCACAGGGTTAAAATATCTTTATAAATAATTGTATTATTATATATTATTTTCTCATGATGACAGGTGAGGCCTCCCCTGACCGCACGACACTGGTATAAATACACATAATTTTTATACGTATATACTTATATACGTGTAAATACATTGGAATTTAGATGTATGTTCCAAATATTACTACACTAATTTCTATCCAATTAATTAAAACACAGAAATGTAGATTTTAGTGGTATTTTTTTCCTTTCTTTTTCCTCTTG
Organism: Poecilia reticulata; assembly: GCF_904066995.2. NCBI lineage: Eukaryota > Metazoa > Chordata > Actinopteri > Cyprinodontiformes > Poeciliidae > Poecilia > Poecilia reticulata. Next base: position 301,930 of record NC_088847.1, read on the forward strand.
ATGTGGTGAGTAACAGAATTACTGTGCCACATGAAAGCCCTATGGAGTTACTCCAACAGACATGCCTCAGAACCACAGCGTTGCTAGTTGCACTAAAGACTCTTACCTTCCAGAGAAATGTTACCAGAGAAGACAAGAAGGGAAGAGAAGTAAAAGTCACTCCTAAGTAGATTGAACACAGTTATTTTGGGTACAGATCACAAATATTTCATTCAAATTCACCTAATTTAGACATAAGAGACATATTTTAATATACATCTAAAATCTTTTTGTTTTCTTAAGTTACATGCTGCAGCTTTAAGCAGACGTTCTGTGTGAGAGTTCACTGCCAGGTGGAGGTTGAGTGGTGCTCCATATATGAAATATTACTGCCAGTAGCATGTAGTGGTGGTTCAACAGTGGGAGCAGAACCAGCATCTTCCACTGCCAGCTCAAAAACTTGAATTATTTTTTGGGTTATTTGTTTAGCTTTCTGACCGTGATGCTAATCCTGGTGAGTATTGGTGGCTGTGCTCTGCTTTACCTGCTGTCTGGCCGCTCCGGATGTCCTTTCTTTTCTACAGTGAGCCTCGATGCAGCCAGACTCCGTCAACTGTTTGTTTTTTAAATTCCACACTAGATTCGTTGTGTTGATGCATTGTGTCGTGCTTCACCCCAGAGGTAATTTTCTGCCCCAACACGCAAACGTCCCCACTCACTCTCAGACTGTTAAAGTATGGTTAGTAGGTAAGTAGGGATCTGTAAATTAGATTGTAATGATTTGCTCAGTTTGTAGCAATTGAACGGAGGACAGATGGGGCTCAATAGACCTAAAAGACCATCTCTTTTAGCATTTCAGGGGAATCAATATTACAGGAAGGGCAGAGAAGAAGTGTCATTTTACACTTTACTCTGAACTCTTTCAGTCCTACCTGAGAAGTTGCGAGTGGCAAGCATAGTCGTCAGGATGGCACCCTTCAGAAAATATTGAATGAGAAAAAACTTAGTTGGACAAGATCTGGAAAATATTGAAACATCTATTTCAGGAAAAAAACCACTTCTGATTTCAAGCAGCAAAGTGAACAGTGCCTGTTCAGAAGTTCAGAGCAGAGTTTTACCTTCAGTTTTCTTCTGGCATTGAATTTCTTGAGGCACTCCACTGTTTCCTGTCTGTGCACCATGGAGGCCACGGTGGAGCGTTGCTGTGAATACAGAGACGGTACAGCATCAAAAATGGCTCTTGGGAAATCAAATAAGCTCCACTTCAGTCATGGAAGTTGAGGACTAAGGAAGCAGTATATGTGTATGATACTTACACATATCCAGGGGTGTTTGAGAGCATCTGCAGCAGTCACTCTCTTAGCTGGATTGATGGTTAGCATTTTATTGATCAGGTCTTTGGCCTCAGCAGTCACTGTGTCCCACTCCGGAGAGGGAAACTGTTAGGGAGAAGACATAAAGGTCAGCTATGCACACTTAATCCCTGTCTTCAGTTCATTTCTTAGGTTGCACACTTGAAAAACTAATCAGAACAAATTAACGTTATGGAGCCCCTAAGCCAGAGGTCTCAAACTCCAGTCCTCAAGTACTGCAGTAAGGTAAGGTGAGGTAAGGTAATTTTATTTATATAGGACATTTTCAGCAACAAGGCAATTCAAAGTGCTTTACATGAATTAAAAGGAAATACAAACAACTAGATGTCTTTGCTCCAATATTCGCTCAATAGCAGAGCTATGTAGAGCTGGACTGCAAGTTAGTGACGCACTGTAGCCATTTAATTCAAGTTTCGCAACTCTGGTCTTCAAGGACTGCAGCTTGAGACCATTGCCCAAGGGGTGTTAGCTTCAAAATTTTACGCTCTTGTTTCGAATTAGAACACACAAGTCGGCTGATTCCTCTCTGGACTTTTATCATAAACATTCAAGGCAGGTGGTACAGGTCAAGAGTTCACTTTTTGGTTGCTTGCAACAACGTGTTATAAAACATGCACAGCAGCAGATTCCTGTTGCCTCAAAATACTTGGGTGTCCTTCACTCCCTCAAAGGCCCACGTTTTCTCAATGTGGAGTCAAAGTGGAGATCCGCTAGATATGTTTGCAAGTAGGTTTGTGCCTTTTTCCAAAAATCACGGACTCTTACAGGGAACTGCTTGGCAGGAAGCAGTGTTCACATCAAGTTGATTTATATGAGACCCCAAGCTGGTAAGGTTGAGTCAGAGCACAGTTGCAGGAATACTTGGCATGACTGCCACTCCCACTGCAGCTCTGGCAGTTGTGCAGTAGTTGCCCTGATGGAGAAACAAATGGCGCTAGGCACTCAACTGGCTCATCAAACTTGCTGGTATCCATTGTGATTGTGGGAAATGAAGAAATTAGTCATGAGAAATTTTGGCAGTCGGTAGGCTTGACAATAAAATCTCAACCGTCCACAGACAGAGCCCAGTTCACAGAATACACAGAGGTCCAATGAAATAGTGCTTATTTATTGCACATTCATAATTCAACAATCTTTATAAATCCAATAGTGTCTGCAACTGTACGCACTGTGAGTACTGTTGAGGAAAAATTAAAATTTTTAGTGTTTAACACAGTTTAAACCTTTTAGAACAAATTCCTTAATTTTGAACATGTTGCTGTTAGTGATTAGAAACTAAAACTATTGCTGGGTAAGTATTGAAATAGATCTGCAGGAGAGCTTCGGCTCAGACCCCTGGGGTCTTATCATTAAAGACAGGAGGTCATAAATTAACATATGCAGGAAGGTGGAGGACAGCATCACTTGAATTACTCTGAGAAAGGGAACTTTGGTCGGTTCACGTAACCAGGATGAGAAGTCTTCAAAACTAACATCTGACATGGTGTAAAAAACTGAACATAAAATGTTTTAAATCACTAACATTTAATTTGTAAGACATTTTTCTTAGTTATTAATAACATGTTTTGACTGAAAATTGTATTATCTTGTTTTAGAATTAATTTAGTCAATGATGAATGCATTTGAAATTGTATTATTTCTGACTATATTAGAATCAAATGAAAGTGTTTTGTATAGTATTAGAAAAATACTTAGGTTTATGGTGAATGAATGTCTTAATTCTTATTTGAATATTATATTAGGTTAGAAACAGGAATTGTACTTCATTATTTTCTGTTGATATTATCTATTGCTTTTGGTTTGATATCAGGACTAAACTTTGGAGATGCTGAGTGCAGAACAACAAATTGGGTTTTTGGAGAACTTTTCATTGAATTAAAATACAGTATTAAAGGTTTGTTCCTGGCAGAGCAGGAGAGAAACCAGAATTTCAGTTACCTGTGAGGTTCCTTCATCTGTTTCTCTTGGCCCAGATGGCTGTAGAGTCTCAGGAGGCCGGATAGTGTTAAGAAAATAAATTTAAAATAAGTTAGTTTTAACCCCTTATGATGGACACAAACTTTGGATCTGGCGTTCCCTCGCCCGGACGAGGGTCACCGGGACACCACTCTGGAGCCAGGCCTGGAGGTGGGGCATGATGGCGAGCGCCTGGTGGCCAGCCCGAAGAGGAGACATGGGTCCCCCCTTCCGATGGGCTCACCATCTGTCCGAGGGGCCAAAGGGGTCGGGTGCATTGTGCTATGGGCGGCAGGCGAGGGACGGGACCCTGGCGGTCTGATCCTCGGCTGCAGAAGCTGGCTCTTAGGACGTGGAACATCACCTCTCTGGTGGGGAAGGAACCGGAGCTAGTGTGCGAGGCTGAGAGGTTCCGACTACAAATACTCTGCCTCACCTCGACACATGGCTCTGGTTCTGGAACCAGTCTCCTTGAGAGGGGCTGGATGTACTTCCACTCTGGAGTTGCCCACGGTGAGAGGCGTCGGGCTGGAGTGGGCATATTTGTTGCCCCCCATCTGGGTGCCTGTACGTTGGGGTTCACCCCGGTGAACGAGAGGGTAGCCTCCCTCCGCCTACGGGTGGGGGGACGGGTTCTGACTGTTGTTTGTGCTTACGGGCCAAACGGCAGTTCAGATTACCCACCCTTCTTGGAGTCCTTAGAGGGGGTACAGGAGAGTGCCCCTCCTGGGGACTCCCTTGTGTTACTGGGGGACTTCAACGCTCACGTGGGCAATGACAGTGAGACCTGGAGAGGCGTGGTTGGGAGGAACGGCCTCCCCGATCTGAACTCGAGTGGTGTTCTGTTGTTGGACTTCTGTGCTCGTCACGGATTGTCCATCACGAACACCATGTTCAGGCAGAAGGGCGTCCATATGTGCACTTGGCACCAGGATGCCCTAGGCCGCAGTTCGATGATTGACTTTGTCATCGTCTCATCGGATTTGCGGGCATATGTCTTGGACACTCAGATGAAGAGAGGTGTGGAGCTGTCCACTGACCACTACCTGGTGGTGAGTTGGCTCCGGTGGTGGGGGAGGAAGCCGGTCAGACCTGGCAGGCCCAAACGTGTAGTGAGGGTCTGCTGGGAACGTCTGGCGGAGTCCCCTGTGAGACGGAGCTTCAACTCTCATCTCCGGCAGAACTTCAAACACGTTCCGGGGGAGGTGGGGGACATTGGACATCCGTACCTCCATTGCCGAGGCAGCCTATCGGAGCTGCGGCCGCAAGGCTGTTGGTGCCTGTCGTGGTGGCAACCCTCGAACCCGTTGGTGGACACCTTTGGTGAGGGATGCTGTCAAGCTGAAGAAGGAGTCCTACCGGGCCTTTTTGGCCTGTGGGTCTCCAGAAGCAGCTGATGGGTACCGGCAGGCGAAACGGCATGCGGCTCGGGTTGTCGCTGAGGCAAAAACTCGGGCAAGGGAGGAGTTTGGAGAGGCCATGGAGACAGACTTCCATATGGCTTCGAGGTGATTCTGGTCCACCATCCGGCGTCTCAGGAGGGGGAAGCAGTGCAGCACCAACACTGTTTATAGTGGGGATGGTGTGCTGCTGACCTCAACTCGGGACGTTGTGGGCCGGTGGGCGGAATACTTCGAAGACCTCCTCAATCCCACCAACATGCCTTCTGTTGAGGAAGCTGAGCCTGGGGACTCTGGGTTGGGCTCTCCAGTCTCTGGGGACGAGGTCGCCGAGGTGGTCAAAAAGCTCCTCGGTGGCAGGGCCCCGTGGGTGGAGGAGATCCGCCCGGAGTTTCTTAAGGCTCTGGATGTTGCAGGGTTGTGTTGGCTCACACGACTCTGCAATATCGCATGGACATCGGGGGCTGTTCCCCTGGATTGGCAGACTGGGGTGGTGGTCCCCTTGTTTAAAAAGGGGGACCGGAGGGTGTGCTCCAATTACAGGGGGATCACACTCTTAAGCCTCCCTGCTAAGGTCTATTCAGGGGTCCTGGAGAGGAGGGTCCGTCGGATAGTCGAACCTCGGATTCAGGAAGAGCAGTGTGGTTTTCGTCCTGGTCGTGGAACACTGGACCAGCTCTACACCCTCAGCAGGGTCCTGGAGGGTGCATGGGAGTTCGCCCAACCAGTCTACATGTGTTTTGTGGACTTGGGGAAGGCGTTCGACCGTGTCCCTCGGGGGGCCCTGTGGGGGGTACTCCGGGAGTACACCATTGATCTCTCTAAATTGGCAGGTTCCCCTTACCACCTGGTCTCGTGAGCTGACAGCATTCCGGACACCTTGGGGCCTCCATCAGTTCACCGTCATGCCTTTTGGGCTTCATGGAGCACCTGCAACCTTCCAGAGACTTATGGATAAGGTACTGGGAGGTCTTTCAAATTTTGCATCTGCTTATTTAGATGATATTGTCATCTACAGTAACAGCTGGGAGGACCATCTGCAACATCTTAAGGCTGTTTTTGAGTCTCTTCATGCTGCAGGTCTGACTGTTAATGCAGCTAAATGCACCCTGGCCAAGAAGGAAGTTCAATATCTCGGACATGTTGGCAATGGAGTCATCAAACCTCAGATCCAGAAGGTTCAAGCAATTCAGTCGTGTCATCTGTCGTGCCAGGACAAAGCTAAAATCCTTCGTTGGAATGTCGGGTTGGTACCATAAGTTCATTCCTAACTTTTCTGCCAGAGCTGCTGTGCTTACAGATATGACCAGTACCAAGAGACCTAATCAGCTTCAGTGGTCGGAGGAAGCAGAGAGAGCTTTTAAGGACATCCAAGGTGCCTTGAGTGGACCTCCAACATTACACTGCCCTGACTTTGACCAGCCATTTATTTTGCAAACTGATGCATCTGGACGTGGGCTGGGTGCACTGCTGCTTCAAGGGACCCCCGGGGGTACGTCATCCAATTGCTTTTATAAGCCGAAAGCTCTACCCAAGGGAAACTTGATACTCCACTATAGAAAAGGAGTGCCTAGCTGTGAAGTGGGCCTTGGATTCACTCAAATATTATCTGTTGGGGACACGGTTCATCCTGGAAATGGATCACAAGGCTCTGAAGTGGCTTGAAATAATGAAAGACTCAAACAGCAGAATAACTCGCTGGTACCTGGCGATGCAACCATTCCAGTTTGATGTCCATCACATCCCTGGGAAGCTGAACTCTACTGCTGACTACCTGTCACGCTGGCCCATGGAGTTTCCAGAAGAGGGGGCGTGTGTGGAGGTTCCTCCATCTTTTCCCCAGTTTTAAGGACTGGCTGGCAGAAGGTGGTTGGTCAAAAAGAAAACCAGGAAGTGGAACAGTCCATCAGGCTGCTGGAAGCAGGGGACTTGATGTGAAAGAATCTGCCTCTCTCCACTAATAGCATAATTGCTATTACCTTTTTGGTATTAGGTTATTTTGGTTTTTATAGTTGTGTTTATAGGGGGGTCGTCCTGCCTCAAGTAGAGGAGTTTAAGTATCTGGGGATCTTGTTCACGAATGAGGGAAGAAGGGAGCGGGAGATCGACAGGCGGATTGGGGCAGCGTCTACCGTGAAGCGGGCGTTGTACCGGTCCGTCATGGTGAAGAGAGAGCTGAGCCAAAAAGCGAAGCTCTCGATTTACCGGTCGATCTACGTTCCCACCCTCATCCATGGTCATGAGCTTTGGGTCATGACCGAAAGAACGAGATCACGGGTACAAGCGGCCGAAATGGGTTTCCTCCGCAGGGTGGCTGGGCTCTCCCTTAGAGAGAGAAGCTCGGTCATCCGGGAGGGACTCAGAGTAGAGCCGCTGCTCCTCCACATCGAGAGGAGCCAGTTGAGGCTCGGGCATCTGGTCAGGATGCCTCCTGGACGCCTCCCTGGTGAGGTGTTCCGGGCACGTCCCACCGGGAGGAGGCCTCAGGGAAGACCCAGGACACGCTGGAGGGATTACGTCTCTCGGCTGGCCTGGGAACGCCTTGGGATTCCCCCGGAGGAGCTGGAAGAAGTGGCTGGGGAGAGGGAAGTCTGGACCTCCCTTCTGAAGCTGCTGCCCCCGCGACCCGACGCCGGATAAGCGGAAGAAAATGGATGGATGGATGGATAGTTGTGTTAAAGTCAAAATGTTTTAGTTTAAATTAGTCATGTATGTTTATACATTATTTGTCTTTGTCTCCTTCCCCACCCCTCCTCTTTGTGTAGGCTAGCCTGTTTGTATAAATTCCCCTGTGTGTTCATTGTGTGAATTCAGTCTTTGGTTTGTTATCTTGAGTGATGTTCCCTTAGTTGATTTCTTTTGGGCCCATTTTGCTATATTTTTTAGATTTGTTGTTGAAACCTTTTGTTGAGATTTTCTTTGGAAAAAAATAAATAGAAATAATTTTTTTATATATGCTTTTGTCCTTGTCCTTTACTGGTTGGACCATCACAACCTCCCAGACATAAGAAAGTATCAGTTTAGCGCTCGCATGCGGGTAGCTGCTGACTGGATACAGAAATCAGTTTCTCTCTGGCTTGATATAGAGAGTTCCATGTCTAACATCCCTTTGAAAAACTTACTATTCTTTAATAAACTTAAAAATGTAAAAATGTGTTGTAGTAACTGTTGAGGAAAATAAATATTCTTAGTGTTTAATACAGTTAATCTTACCACATGTGAAAAAGGTAGATTGAGCAGGATTAGTTGGAGTAAGAAGTTAGCCCTGCTGAAAAGAATGTCTGTTATCAGGAAGGAACCACGTCATAAATGAACTCTGGCACACAGGCAGCGAGGAGACTTCTCAAGTCATCTCCCACAGGGAGAAAACACTAAAACTTAAGGAAAAACAAACTAACACATAATACTTTTAATAATTGCAATTTAATTAGTAGAATATTTTAAACACCGGAATGCCTTTTGTTGTACTGCATTTTCCAACAAATACCATTCAGTTAAAATTAACATTACTTGAAGTAGTCTAATTTGTAGTTTTATATTAACAAGTACATGGAGTCTCTAACCTAGGCCAAATGGTAATATCAGTTAAATATAATCAAAACTAGCATAACATTAATTAGAAAATGTCTAGAATGAATGTGTTTTTATTGAAGCTGTTCAGGTATATTCTATAAGTGTCTTAATCCTTAAAATCTGCACTTTGATCTAAGAGAATGGAGAGGTTCTGGACCACTTTGCGTACCAGGCTTCATGTCAATTTAAAATTACTGCACTGATCTGTATTTGTAGGAATTTGCCCGACAGGGAAATAAAATAGGTTTAAGACAGGTTAGCTTTTGGTTGAACTCTGGTAAAACTAGAGGCTTTGTTCCAACCAGGAATTAGGAATAATATCACATTTCAAACTGGCATGAGAAGAGCTTGCTCTAAATGACCCTCTGCATTGTCTACATAGAGAAGCGCTGTAGCCCTGAATTAAACGGGTCTCAGAAGGTAATAAAATTGCTTCGGACATCCCAACTTAGTAATTTGAAACTAGTTGTAGCCGTACAAGGAGAACAACATGCCTTAATTGCATAATTGCATAAATTAAAACAAAGAAAACACCCTTTTTGAATAAAAGTATGGTCCCCAGAGCAATGAATCAGATTTGCTATTTGCAGCCGCATGGCAATCTCCAAAAAACGTGTTTTTTGCCTTTTTTCTGTTTCTCTATTTTCCTACACTTCTACTTGCCTCAGGTAAATGAATGTCTGTTTTAGTGTTTGAAGTGTCTGTGTTGTCGATGTGATTTTATACTTTTAAATGTTGGAATAAACTCTGAAAATGCATGACGTGGAGCGCTTGATTGTTATCTGTGTGTGGCTTTTGTTTCCACTCATGGCATCATTGAAGATCGGAGGACAAGAGAATATAATACAAGATAAGTTACTGATTTTATTCTCTTACATAACCCTCTCACCTTATCTACTGTTAAAGCTTGGCGAATAATTCAAAAGCTTGAAGGCAGGTCTCACCTAACATCCCTTTTCACTCCATTATGTGATAATCCCCTTTTTCCACCTGGGATTTCTGATGTGTGGGCAACAAAATGTTTTTCTGTTCTTTCTGATTTAATGGACGGACCAAACTTGATGTCCTTTGATCAGGTAATTACCAAATATAATATTCACAGACATGATTTCTTTCGGTATTTACAGGTGAGGGACTACATTTTGAAGAACACATCGTTGCTCAGCAACCAAAATGTCTCTGATTGTGAAAATCAGTTATTTAAGTCAAAAATTATAAGCTCTATTAAGACCTGTTATACCTTATTAAAAAAAACTGGGGGTTACAAAACTGTCTTAAAGGAGACATGGAAGAAAGAGCTATGGAGATCAGCAATGAGGCTTGGGATGAAGATTGGGAAGATGCTAAATATTTAAGTGTTTGTAATAAGGTTAAAGCTATTCAACTAAAAAGTTTACATTGTGCCCATATGTCTCCATATCTACGTCACCAATTTAATCCAGACTTTCTCCGCTTTGCCCCAAATGTAAAATAGAGGTGGGTAATCTAACTCACTGTCTTTGGTCCTGTAGTAAAATTCAACAATTCTGGTTCAGTATAAAGGAAGAGTTGGACAAGATCTTTTCCATTAGCACTGGGTGTAATCCAATGTATATGTTACTGGGAATGAAAAACAGCCTTAAGAAGAACTGTGAAAAACATCTGTACAGGATGCTCACATTCTGTGCCAGGAAATGTGTCCTCTTGAACTGGACAACAGATAAGGCTCCATCCAAAACACAATGGCAACGGACTGTCCTTGAATGTGTTGTTGGACTTTCTAACTAGTAAATTACACAATAAAAAAACTATGTTTCATAATATTTGGGACCTCTTTATACTGGTCTAGATATTTCTGCTATTTTTTCCAAGTAGCCTCCATAATATATTGCAATAATGTGCCTTCATTTCTTTCCTTTTTTTTGTCTGAGCCGGGGTAATGTTAATGTTGATGTTACTGTATGATTGCTTGTTTGTCTGTATTAAAATACAGACATAACCAATAAACATATGTTGGAAAAAAAAGCAATCCTCCATTAGATCAACTTCCTTTCAGGCTGTGACTCAACATCACTGACTGGCAGCTAGCCCTGAAATACTTAGGCTGAGAGGAAGAACATGATGCGGTCCAGGCTCTGGACCTCGGCTTGGCCACTCCCCCCCCCCAAAGTAAAACTCACGTCATAAGCTCCAGCTTTAATCTGCTGGTACAGTCTATGCTGGTCCTCATCCCAGAACGGAGGGTATCCTACCAGCAGAATATAGAGGATCACCCCTAAAAACACAAAAACAAACAAGATAGTGGAAATAGAGTTTTATAACGATGATAATCTGCACATGGAAAGCATAAATCAGGATAAGGTGTGATTAAAGAAGACTTCACTTCATGCAAAATTATAAGGAAGCAAGAAAAAACAAATCATACATAATTCATGTTCAAACATGTATTTTATTGCAGAAATGTTCATATTTTCTCCTTATTGTTTGATCCATTGATTCTGACAAATGTTTGCACACAGTGCTAATTATTGAGTAGCCATAGTGAAAGGAACAAAGCAGGAAACAGCTGAACAGTGTATAATGAAAGGACAACACGCTCAATGATTGTGTTTGCTGGTGCTACCAGGAGTGATGTTTCTGATTGGTCGGCTGATTGCCAGGAAAAGATGAAAGGCTATTGATGCTGTGGATTCAGTTGGTCAGCACAAGTGTGTCCTACAGTGTGCGTGCGTGCGTGTGTGTGTGTGAGTGTGTGTGTGTGAGTGTGTGTGTGCGAGTGAGTGGTACATCTCAAGCCCAGGTAGCCTGGCCCATCAGACATGTGTGGAGTGGCTGTCAGCACCCATTAATTCAAGAGCTTACTGGGCATACACACACATGCACACGCACACACACACAAATCTACAGAGCAGAAAGAAACTTTGGATATGAGCAACTATTTTAAATGTAATGCTCATTCAATCTAATTTATGAACATATTTATTGTGATATTTGCATTCAGCTGTCCAACACATTCAATGGCCAACACATTAGCTGTGTTGTATCTTTGAAACTGTAAATCATAGAAATTTTTGCAGTGATAATGCACGCCGCCTTCTAAGCTGGATATGGCTGTATTTTATCATTACAGTGCAGAAAATCTCAGTTGTATTTTGATCCATTTACTGTCAATGGCTACTTTCACACACCAGCTGCTCTTGATGTTCAATTCCATGTATTTGCTGAAATATCTTCTGTGTGGTCGTTTATACTTGAATGGTGGGACTGCAATTAGATTTCTGTGAGAACAGTTTACGCCCCCAAAAAGACTCATGTGACCAGAAGAACAGACATAACAGACATACAGAAGCAGGGCCGGGCCAAAGCATAAGTAAACTAAGCAGCAGCTTAGGGCCCCAGGGGCCGCTAGGGAGCCAAATGCAATTGATTTTTTATTACTTTTTCTAGTAATAATATGATTCTATTACACACAATTTCACTATAAAGTTGTATATATGCGTGTGTGTGCACGCACATGTTTTCCTAAATACCGTAGTGAAATGTGCAGAAAACCTTACCACAGGCCCACATATCCACAGGCTTTCCATATGGATCTTTCCTCAGGACCTCTGGAGACAAATACCCTGGTGTACCAGCAAAACCTGAAACAGACAAACACACACACACACATTAACATTAAACTGGGCCATCTGCTATGTGAGAAAGTCCATTAAAAACATCTCAGTAACAAGTAGTTCACAGGACCCAGGGATTAATGTCCCCGGAAAGCCAGGTTTGTGAGTGGAGGTCAACAAACTGGAAGAAAGAAACACACTTAGCACCATGTAGAGCCCCTAGCTTAGCATCCGTACCGATCGAGATCAGGAACCACCTTGAGCAACAGGGACTATCTTTTATGGTTGGTGTATGGTGTACACGGTGTGCTCCAGGGCGTCACCTCTTGGTTTGTATGTGCTGAGTGTGCTGCGTAGAATATGACTGGCATATTCCAGTGGGTGCAGTTCTTTACCCAGTTTCAATAATCTACCAACGTCTTTTAAATAGTCAGTATTATGCATTTCCCAGGCACACAATGTCGCTTTATAATATTGTATCAAGTAACTGTTAACTTCAGTTGTTATAACTGAACAGTTATATATATATATATATATATATATATATATATCTCAAATATGACTTAAAAGAAATTTTACTTCAAAATTTAACACCTTGAAACTGGGCTTCTGTGTCTTTAAAAACTCCTGCTCTTTTTGAAACTCTGACTTCAGGAAATTATCACAACATGACTCCCCTATTAACCCTTTAATGTTTTTTTTATCAGAGTTGCATTGAAAATTAGCTTTTATATATGGAGCTCAGCAGGTGTTTGCCAGCAGCATTTATCATACACCTGGTGGAACTGAAGGAGTTGCAGGGGAGGGATGCTCTGCAAGGCGGGAGCTCGGAAACTGCAGTTCTGAGGAGGAGCTGCTCCTAGAAGGTGGATCTAGGTCCTATTGGTGTTTTGCACAGTTGAATGGTTGCCATGGAGATTAAAAGATTTTTCAAACAAGCATGAAAGAACTAAGGCAACACTCCAGATATGTTTACGATGAAGAAATAACATTATAGCATAATGTAAAGCTCAAAAAAGTTGATTTAATATAATACTGCCCCTTTGAAAGCTTGAACATTTGTGAACATGACTATTTGGTTGAGGATACAAAAATCCTCAACCAATGTCTTTGTCAGCTGACTGTGCTGCTACTCAGGTTTTCAATCTGCCGCCTGAGCATGAACATGAGTCCATTTCCCACAACATGTCTGTGTGAAGTGAGCTTCTCTAGCCTGGTTACTATAAAAACTAAAACCAGAGACAGACTGAGAGCTGTTGAGGAAGAGTTTTGTCTTTCTTCAATTTCTGCCAGGAAATCAGCTGTTTTCATCCAAACATGCACAGGTTTCACACCAGGTGGGTAAAATATACAGATATTGACATTTTGTACATGCAACTCTTCATATTGTAACAGTGAATATGAAGTGAAATGTTTCCCAAATATCATTGCTTCTTTCAGAATAAGAATTATTTTCTGTATTCCGGCTATAAGATGCTTGTGGATTAGTTAGTTTGACGTTTTCTACAACTTCTTTAAGTTTAACACCACAGTGTTGTGGCTGTTCAGGTGTATTTTTGAAGTGGACATGTTAAGTGCAAATAAGAAATGTAAAATGTGATAAAAATACATTTTTGTGTTTATTTGATTCCTATTCAAGAGACTTTGATAAGAATGACTGTATATGTCATATAGGCGGCTACAGAATATCTTTGTTTCCATTTTGGTTGGTGGTGTGCCTCGTGATTTCTTTCAATTCAAACAGTGCACCTTGGCTCAAAAAAGGTTGAAAAACACTGGTCTAGCTGACTTGGGTTTGTGCAGAGGATTGGGGTACTGTTGGGATTGGGTTGGGGTTTTGGTGCCCTACATCTCACGTTATGTTTTTTTGACCTAGATGCTGCTGCTGATCCCTTGCAGAGGTAGGTCCACCCCACACAGACCTACCCAAGTGTGGGGCATATTGGCTTCCCAATACGTGGTGTCTTGTGTCCATATGCGTGTACTCTCTAGTGTAGCAGCCTCTCTGCTGTTCTCACAATTTGTCACCTCCAGGTGACAATAAATAAGATGGATCTTATTTATAAGATCCATCTTATTCATAAGATGGATCTTTCCAACGGACGGTTTTCACTGAGAGACGTACGGTTTTCTCTACTTTTGGTGCTTATTGTCCCTCTGGAATTAATTTTGGAAATGTGGTTAGCAACTATTTAATTCAAAGTGGATTTCATCTAAACTTCCTTATGGTTTTCTTGGACTGGGAGGTATAATTAATTTAACTGCATAGATATATGGAAGAAGCAGGGAAAAAATAAGTACTACCGATCTCACTCAAATAAAAAAAAAGCTTGTACTTACCAAACCATGCCTGCTGGTCTCCCTGCACTTCTATAGCCAGGCCAAAATCAGCCAGCTTAACTGCTGCTCCCTTCAGTTTACTGGCTAGCAACAGGTTCTCTGGCTTGGATTGGAGACACAAAATATACTTTTAGTATTTCACAGCAGCACAGTCATGTAACAATAAGTTGAAAAGTTGAAACCAAAGGTAAAGGCGGAAAAGGTGTGGAGGGTTTCCCCCAGTGTATTATAAGCCAGGCGGACCGCGTTGATGCCATGAGCACTGGGCTCAGTAAGCTTTCTGGGGAAACCCTGCTATCGTTTCATGATGACATGAAAGACTAAAGTTAGAGCTCAGCTGAGCTAGAATCCAAACTGCTAAATAACCAAATCATGCCTCTGAGTCAGGGGTGTCAAACTCCAGTCCTGAAGGGCCGCTGTCCTGCAGTTTTTAGATGTGCCACAGGTACAAAACACCTGAATCGAATGGTTTAATTACCTCCTCAGTTCTCCAGAGCCTTGCTAATGACCTAATTATTCTATTCAGGTGTGGTGCAGCAGAGGCACTTCTAAAAGTTGCAGGACACCGGCCCTCGAGGACTGGAGTTTGACACCCCTGCTCTGAGTCATAAGCTGACTTCAGTAAGGGGAAGTGGGCGTCTGATCTCCAAACAGCTGGGTGGGGAGATGCTGATGGATTCTGCTTAAACCAGACAGAAGCAGATACTTGAAAGAATGTGACTAATGCTGAGATGGCAAAGGCTTCAGAGAAGGTGAATGACACACACTTTGTGACATTTATAAAAAAATGTTGCAATTTCTAATTCCAGAAATTGCAACATTTTTTTGTCTAACAGTAAAATAACAGCAAAGGAAGAAAGTGATCATCTACTCCCATTAATTTATTCAATAAATGTTCAGAAATGAAGGTTTCACATTAAGTTCTTCACATAAATGAGATATACGGAGGATGAGTGGATATGAATGGTGAATCTGGAAGGAAGTTGATAACATGACTTGTTTTTCCATCTACAGCAGCAATCACTGTTAAACCAGCAAGATGCTGCTCCCAAAACTGAGAAAACATTTCAGTGATATGCAGGATGTGGTGCTCATTTCCAGCTCATATCACTTCCTGCTAGCTGCTGAAATTAAGTTGGATCCAATACGAAAAACCATACCATGCATACAGACTGAAGAGCTGAATGCCCAGCACACACTGCGTTCCATGTAATCAAGACATCTGAAGGTTGGAGTTGGGTTAAGGTGAAATTAGTACGTCTGAAAACATAAGATAAAGCTCTCTGGAATGACCTGGTCCATAGTAGGGCTGCACTGATAAAGCAGCAGGCCAATAAATCGGTGCCGATTTCCTTAGTTTTGGGTTATCGACCAAAACTTGGATGAAAAATGTATCTTATCCACCAATGTACTCAAAATCCACACAGGACTGGAAATCGGTTAATGTCCCCTTGTAAGAGTGGGCTGACCCACCAGGTCACATCTGTACATGTGGTTAAAAATAGTCACCCCACCCCTCAGTATAGTGTGAAGCACCCCAAAGTGCTTCACACTACATTTTAGTCATTCACCCATTCATGCACACGCTGATGCTGATAAGCTACAAGCCTGCAGTCTGACAGAGGTGAGACTGCCAAGCACAGTCACTACTGGGTCCTCTGACCTCTGCAAGCAAGCAAGGTAGGTGAAGTGTCTTGCCCAAGGACACAACAACAGAGGCAGGTGGAGCGGGGATCGAACCAGAAACCTGTCGATTGCAGGGAAAACTCCTACCACTGTCGACCCTATGAAATATGGTAAATGGTAAAGGGCTCTGTACTTGTATAGCGCTTTATCAAGTCCAGAGGATCCCAAAGAAATTCACACTACAGTCATTCACCCATTCCCTCATGCTGATGGTGCCAAGCTACTAGATGGTAGCCACAGCTGCTCTGGGGAAGTCTGGCAGAAGTGAGGCTGCCCTGCACCGGAGCGGGGTGAAGTCCTACCCTGATGTCGCCCCACAATTGATGTCAAAATAAGGCAACCAATTTGGCTTTAGTACATTTTGGTATGCAGAGGAGCTCATGGATGTGACTATATTATTCGCATCCATGAATAATATCACTAACCCTTTGAGGCTTTAAAACAAGTCAACATCATCAGCCCTACACCATAGTACTTCTCAGCTATTAAGTGCTTGTGCTGATATGCTACTTGTGGTTTTTGTCATATTCAGCACATTCACAGTATCTGGAGGTCTGTACTCGGTTCCTAATAACACAAGGACAGACAAATACATACATATTGATGAAACCATGAAACATTTTCTAATTGTTCTGCCTTTAACAATACAGACAGCAGTTAAGATTTCAAGAGTCTGAGTTGGAACTCTTTCTTCATTTCTTTAGGCATATCATTGGATCTTAATATCCGTTACTGAAGAGAATTGGAAGTTCTATTTAAGAACATCTCTGGTATATCAATTTATGCTTTAAAAACCAAAGGGCATTATGGGGGTCCAGGGCCGGTCATAATGTGGTGGACCCCATTTCTTGGGTAAGGGTAAGGTGTTAATCTGGGTAGAAATACAAACGTGTGTGTGTGCGTGCGTGCATGCGTGTGTGTTTTCCTCCTTATTTGTTGATGGGCTGATTTGTTTCCCTGTAGTTGTTTGTCTTAGAGTTGGCCAACAAGCCATTCCAGTTGCCTGGCAACAGCCAATCAGGTCACTAAGAGGCAGCAGTCATCCAATGCAAAATGCAAGCTTATTATTGTTGAAAGTAAACAAAACCTTGCACGCACACACACACCTGCTGCATTTGGTTACCAAATGAGATCTTTCTGAACAAACCACATTCAGAAAATCTGCTTTAGAAATTTAGAAGAAAATAAAAAGTTGAATGTAACATGATTTTAATTCAAATTGTTCACAAGAAATGTATTCTAAATATACATCAGCTTAATTTTAAAACCAAATAGTTTGGTGATTAAGTTAGAAAAAGATGGTTTGCATTTAGAAGGGAAGAATCAGCCAAAAGTAGAACAAAAGGCAGAGTGAGGTCACAGAACAGGGATGTAAACATATGTCCACTTACCTTGAGGTCACGGTGAACCACACCCATCTGGTGGCAGTGAAGCACAGCCTCTAGGATCTGCTGAATGCAATGACTGCATGCAAACACCAAGGGGCCTTGGGTTAGTGACAAGCTCTTACCTACAACACATCCCTGTGCTTGCTTTAACACTTGGGCAGCTGCTGACCGTGTTAGTGGTGAGCCTGTGCAGGAAGGTTAAATCTGACTGACCACAAGAACCATTCATGAAAGTGATCAACATACTAAACGGGATTCTGGAGACGTTTCTCTGTGGCTGTAATAGCTGACCTAGCACAGCCCATTTTCTGCTCAGGTGTCAAAACAAAAGTGGGTTTCAACCCTGACCAACCAGAGGAAGGACCACGGATGAGAGGAGGGAGACAGTGGTACACC
Organism: Poecilia reticulata; assembly: GCF_904066995.2. Taxonomy (NCBI): domain Eukaryota; kingdom Metazoa; phylum Chordata; class Actinopteri; order Cyprinodontiformes; family Poeciliidae; genus Poecilia; species Poecilia reticulata. Next base: position 319,614 of record NC_088847.1, read on the forward strand.
TCTTCCTGCTTCCTTTCTGTTCCCTCATAAATCTCTCTCTCCTTACAAAGATGTTAGTTTGAGCCACCATGCAGACTACCTGGATTTTATTAACAGTGAAAATTATTTCCTCTGGTGCTAATGAAGACACTTAAAAGTACTAATTTAACCAGTGGTGCCACTGCTAACTAAAAAAACTAGTTGTGCTAAACCTACAGAACTAATTTAGTTTCACTAATGCTTAAGGGCTATACTGAAATGGTGTTTAGTGGAAGCTAATGCTAGCCAGTTTCTGGTTCTGCATGTTGGTGGGGAGTTTTCCTTTCCACTGTTGCTACATGCTGGTCCAGGAGGAGTGAATCCTGCCAGTCGATGACTTGATACAACCTGCAAGGTTTCCCAAGATGGAAAACTTTTTAAACAAATTTTAATGTTAAACAGAGTCTGACTGATAACTAGAATAAATTTGGAAAATATATATGATTTGACTTTTTTGTTTGCAATGTTCCTTTAGATGGAATGTGTTGTGGATTGGTGCTATTTATATAAAGTGATGCTTTTGTTCCTCAGGTTTTCTGCTCATTATCATTCTCTCTTTATCACATTTAACATCAACAGCAGCATGCCATGCCACCACAATAACCATCCCCCTATACACTTGAGATGCACCGATCAGGTATTAATATCTGTATCAGTCCAGACATTGAAAAAAATTCTAAATCAAAATTGATGGCATAAATGTGATGCATACTTGTGCATGAAGGCCTTTAAAATGTATGGACATTTTTTTCAGTGTGCTTCAATACAATGCAAAACATGAGAAAAAAAAGTTTTTATTACAGAAACATTACATTTTTAATTTCTACAGCTATGTCACAGTAGCCCCTCATTACTATTTGATACTGTTATGATGTTAAAACAGCAAGCTGTCCCTCCTCCTCTGCCTCATCACCTGTTTGGTCCCTGCTTGTGTCAGAGTGTGGCTTTAACATTGGGCTACATGCATTATGTGCTCTGTATAAAATTGAAGCAAGCAATGATGATGTCTAGCGGGCTGAAAGCGCTACTCCATCCATCACCTGCTTCTCTGCCAACCTGTCTCCATCTTCCTGCCACAGGTGGGCAGTGAAGCAATCTGGCAGGGCAGATGAGCAAGCAAAGGGCAGGTTCAGGGTGTGCCAGAGGCGACCCTCAGAGGAACAGTAATTGGTCGATTGATCAGGCACTTTAGAAGCAAGGCAAGGTGCCACAGGTGGGCAGAGTGGTCACTCACTGACCTTCAGGTCCCTGTGTACGATGCCATTTATGTGGCAATGATTTACTTTCTAGACTCTGCTGTATGCAGTGACTGCAGAGGAGACAAAGACACCGGCAGAGAAGCAAAAAGGAGAGGAAAAGGGAGAGTTTAGGTGATATCAGGCTGACAGAATACAGAAGCACAGAAATCAGCACAGACGGTGAACAGTTCAGCTTTCAGTGGAACGGCTGGGACTGTGGCCCAAAGTCTTTTCTATAGTGTGCTTATTATGGGGCTTAAATAACGTGTGACGTTTATGTTAAATATACTTCACTTACAAGTGCAAATATATTTTATATAAATAATCAAAACTGGCCTTTACATTGTTTTTCAAAGCAGATGACACATGACACAAAACAAACCGGCAGCTGTCATTTTTAAAACCTTTTAAAAACTGAGGTCATTACAAGGCCATCATCTATTGATAGTGATAAACTCTAAAGCTCCTCAATATGACAGCATCTGAAATGACTGAAGTGTGAACTATGAAATTAATCTCTACTAAGCTGAATCTCTGTTAGATCATCAGACCATAAAGATTCTGTTTTTAGGTGGATCCATTCCATAAATCACACAGAGACGGGGAATAGACCATGTTCCAAATTATTCTGCAAGTGATATTTTCTCAGATTTTCTTAAATGGTCAATGCAAATGATGGTCAGTATAATTTTCAAGTCATGAACTATTACAGTATAAATCAAATTTTACTGAACAAACCTCCCAATGAGAACAGTATTTTTTCCAAAAATAAACTCAAACTGCACTGTTCTAAATTATTATTGCACAGCAGATTTTCTAAACATTTTATGGATTATAAAGAACTGCAAACGGTCACGCTTTGAAAGTGCAGCATTAAGTGGTCACAGGTACTAAAATCAAAAGCTATTTCAATGTAAAACATCTTAACAGACCGAGTTGCATGTTAACATAGGACCTCTTCTTTGATATCACCTGCACAATTCTTACATCCATTGAACTTGTGAGTTTGTGGATAGTTTCTGATTTAATTTCTTTGCAGGATGTCGGAATACCTTCCCAGAGCTGCTGTTTGATATGAACTGCATCTTGATATGAACCCTTAGATCTTCTGCTTGAGGATATTCCAAAGGTTCTCAATAGGGTTGAGGTCAGAGGAGGGTGGTGACCACATCATGAGTTTCTCCCCTTTAATGCCCAATAAAAGGGGCACACAGGAATTCCTTGCAGCATTCCTGTGTCGTGCTGCAAGGAATAACACAGAGGTATTCCTTGCAGCATGCATTGTCATGCATGAAGATGATTTTGCTACTGAAGGTACAGCTCTTCCTTTTGAACCATGAAAGAAGGTGATCAGTCAGAAAGTCCTTATACTTTGCTGAGGTCATTTTCACACCTTCGGGGTCTCTGAAGGGGCCGACCAGCTCTCTCCCCATGATTTCGGCCCAAAAAATGACTCCACCACCTCCTTGCTGACGTCACAGCCGTGTTGGGACGTGGTGACCATCCACCACCAATCCACTACTGGGTCCATCTGGACCATCCATGGTAGCACAGCAGTCATCAGTGAACAAGCCTGTTTGAAAATTAATTTTTATGTACGGCTGGGCCCACTGCGACCGTTTCTGCTTGTAAGCACCAGTTAGTGGTAGCCAAATAGTAGGTTCATGCACCGCAAGCCTCTGGAGGATCTGACACCTTGAGGTTCGACATGCACCAGCAGCTTCAAATAACTGTTTGCTGCTTTGTAAGGGCATTTTAACAGCTGCTCTCTTAATCCGATTAATTTCTCTAACAGAAACCTTCCTCATTATGTCTTTATCTGCACAAATCCATCTTTGTTCTGAATCAGCCACAAATCTCTTCACAGTACGATAAAATACGATAAGGTATGACAAGATATGTTTTCATACCTTGTCATATGGCACTACACTATCTGATCATTTTGGTCAGCAAAGAGATCTTTTCTCTTTCCAATATTGCTTGAAACCTGAGGCTGATTAATAATGTGGATCATCCTTCTTAAGTAGATTTCCTTTAATTGAGCTAATCAACCCAGCTCTCTGAAATTAATTATAGTGATTCAAAGAGCCCTGACCATCTATTATATACCATCTATAAATTTAATAGCACAACAAAAAATGTAATCTTTATGACACTTAAATCCAATTTGCACAATAATTTGGAACACGATGTAAAAGAGGACTGACCGTAATGAAAGAAGGGATTACTTTTGGTATTAAAAGCATATGAGACATAGGAACAAAAATTCATGTGATGTGTACAGTTTTTAATGATTCATACTGATACATCGGATTGTTCCATCTCTAAAGTTTGTGCTTCCCTAAGCCTTCAAGGTCCAAAGTATAACACGTCTCACCAACATGTTATCCAAATATCATAAGATCAGACTCAACACTGACCTGGCATCAGCTTCGCTGTAGTACTCCCTGGCAACAATGTCCTCAAACAGCTCTCCACCAGTGACTCTGATGATAAGAAAACATGTGACATAGTTTGATAGAGTAAAATCAGATGGTTCTTCCCTTGTCTGCAGAAGAAAAAACCCTCACATTTCATCAAATTCTACATGTAAACTGATTCTGTCCTGAAATTAGGAGTGCACAAATACATCAGCCCGGATTTCCTTCATTTTGAAAAATTGACAAATGGCTGATACAGTCTTACCTACCAATCTCATCTCTCTCAAAGGCCGGCCAGGCGGCATGGGCGGGCACTGAGAGGACATCCACAGAGTCAGCTGTGCCAACTCTGCACTGGAAGTTTTTTTTTTTTTTACCTCAGAGTGTCCAACTTTCTGTTCCTATTCCTTTCTCGATTTGATACAATAGGAGTTCCCACACCTCCTTTATTTATTTATATATATATTCAGCCGTTACAGTTGAATCCATTGTTAACATGTCATAGCATGTTTTTCCAAGCCACCTTTAAATGCAACATGGAGCGCCAAGATGCTCATGCTGGGTTTACATCTGTGCAGCAGCAACAAAAACATGCTGCTGCTTGTGCAGAGCTGTTCAGGTGTTAGAACAGGGGTGTCCAAAGTGGGTCCTTGAGGCCCGGCATCCTGCATGTTTTAGTTCTCTCCCTAGTGGTAGTAACAACCTCCTCAGCAAGTCAGTGTTCTGCTTAGACCTTATAACGAGTCATCATTTGATCCAGGTGTGCTAAACCAGGGAGAGAACTAAAACATGCAGGATGTCGGGCCTCGAGGACCAACTTTGGACACTCCTGTGTTAGAATCATGGTAGCAAACCAACAAAAGGCAATTAAAGTTGTACAGTTTTTACCCCCTAAGCTAACAGAGTGAGTTGAGTAATGCTGTTGGATGCAGGTAATGGACTAGCTGATGCCAATACATCACATTAAGTTTGTTAACAAGAATAGGCTACTGCCGTGTTTCCCCGATTGTAAGACGTATCGGGGGTTTCAGGGGGGTCGGCTAATATAAGCCGTACCACGAAACACGGGGGTATTGCCGCCTCCCTCTCATCTAGCTGCGCGCTGCCTCCTGCCCACGTCCGCACCGTCTCCCTCTCCATACCGTCACCGCGCCGTCCCCTGCACTTCCTTTTATAAAACTGTTTTGTGGTGAATACAATACTGGTCAGGTTGTTAATAAATGTTAATTTTATGGTTAAAACAAAAAATTCGACAATTTTTTTCCAATATAAGACATACCCCGAAAGTAAGAAATAGTGGGGCTTTTGGGGATAAAAAGAAAGTAAGACACCGTCTTACTTTCGGGGAAACACGGTAGCATAGTTGCCATCTATACTAGGGCTGGTTATATTAACGTGAGTAATTTTTTGGGAAAAACTACTTATATGAGTAGTTTTACTGCACTGTACTTTTTTCTTTTAATTGAGCAATACTATTATTGCTGCTGATTTTGCATTTAAAGAAATTGACTTCAGAGATTAGAAACATTAGATTCTTAGATTTGTGTAACATATAAGCTAATGTTTATGTAAATTTAGGCATGATTACTCAACATTTTATACATGTCTCTGTTTACATCCTTGCTTATTTTGTATTAACATGATTATTTTATTCGAGAGGTTACACAAGAGGTGTTTATGTATTAATATTAAAGTAAAAGCTGCACCCCCTACATATAAATCAACTAAACCCCCAACTAAACTCCTCTGGAGCTGGGCTGCTAAAAGGTCTGAAAATGAACCAGTCTCCTTCTCATAAAAAAAGAGGGCTGAAAAACAGGTATTGGTCTAAATTGGCATCAGGAAAGAACAGTGATTGGTGAGGAATCTGCAGTTGGTACACCACTAGCAGAAATTCCATATTTCCCTTCTAACAAGCTATTCCTAGAAATACAGGTAGGAATGTGTACAGTTGAGGTCAGCATTATTAGCCCCCCGTGATGAAGCCACACAAACTTATTACCATTGAAATAACCTGAATAAAAAGTGTTCATACTTGTATTGCTTTCAAAAGAAGAGATAAAATATCCATAAAGTTTATGTTTTTTTATATGTTGAATTGTAACCAGACAACTGAATATCCACCTAAACCCCCTGCTCATTTTTTATGGGAGCTCATCTCCAAGCTAGCCTGGTCATTGCCTTCCTGTGCCTTCCCTTGACTCAGATTGTCTGTGGCTGATTTTTGTTATCGGGTGAACAGAAGAAGCAGTAGTGAACAATGACAATTTTCTGTGCTGTTTTAGAATTGTAGTCTGTAGTTTTAGCAATGGCAGCAGAAGAAGTGAAGGAAGCTGTTCAGTCCATGTTGGCGATGCTTCCAAATTAACAATAAAACTCGCCCGGATCGGCTCTTCTCTCTTCACAGTGGAGGACGGTTGTTCACAGCACAGGCAACTTCCAGTAAGCTTCTTAGCATCAAAGTGGTGCATTACATACCATCACGAACAAACGTTAGCAGTTAGGGTTAAAAGTTAAAATCTCAGCACAATCCAAACCTTCAGGTAGCAATCATTTCTCGACAGCTGAGAGCCTAGAGCAGGGGTCACCAACTCCAGTCCTCAAGGGCTACTACCATCCTGCAACTTTTAGATTCACCTCTGCTCCAAAATGTCTGAATTTCCTCACCAGCATTCATTCCTCTCTGCAATAGGCTGGAAATGAGCAGTTTATTTGATCCAGGTGTGTTTGAGCAGAGACACATCTAAAAGTTGCAGGACGGTAGCCCTCGAGGACTGGAGTTGGTGACCCCTGGCCTAGAGCCTCTGAACAAAGCAAACGCCGTAAAACAAGGGGCTGCTATTTTTAAGCAAAGATTTTTGGACAACCGACTAAAATCCTGTAGGAAGAACCAGGATGGATTAATGTACACCCCCTCAACTCTCATGAGGATATGGATGCAACATGTTTTTGTCATCCCCAAAACATGTAAGAGTTTTTGGTGTGACAGCTAAGAGTTAACTGTCTGATTGGGACATTAATATGACTTGGTAAAAAAAGAAGGAGTACTTACAGATCAAACACCAGATAGTGGAATCCTTCTTCTGATATGCTGTCGTGGAGCCGAACTGTGAAGAAAGACAAAGACCGACATGTCGGAGCAAGAAGCCAACTAACACAGGCTTCTTCATGACACACTTAACTACCATGAAGTGACATTAGCTTTAGGCTCTTCTCCACTAGCCCGCCTCTAACCAGTTTAGTCGCGGTCCACCTCAGCCAGATTCATTTTCCATCAGCAGATCCAGCACGGCTCTGCCTGGCCGTCAGTGGCGCAAAAAGTGGGTATGCAGCGCATGCAACGCATAGGGGCGCAGCACCAGAGGGGGCGCCAAAACCCCGTCTGGAGGGGGCGGTGCGCCAATGATGGTCTCCCATACACTTCAGCGCGCCTTACGCTCCTTCACCTCACGCACATAACAAGGTAAATGTAGCGAGTTTTACCTTTCACATATCGTCGCCTCAGGGAGGGGGGGGTAGAGTGAGCAAGCGTTGCTCCTTCACCCTGACGTTCCTTCCGTCAAGGGGGTGGCGATCTATGTTTCGCATCCACCTGAATAATGTGTAGTTGCGCCACTGTTTGCTGTTCTCAGATTTTTGCACCTACTTTTGCTGAGTACTGCATCGAAGTGATTTGATTGACAGCTGACCACATTCATTGATTGGCATCACTGAAAACTGCAAACAACATTTAATGGTTTTAGCTGTGGACTGCGGACTTGCCGTCTGATATCAGAGAGCTGCTCAGTATGGAGAAGTTTAAGTATGAGTTTAATCAGGAGCAGCAGCGAACACATGCCGTTACTTTTGCAGCAGAATGACCGTGATTAGCAGCATTGCTAGCAGTTTGCCACTCTGAAATACAGTAATAAATAAGAGAGAAGCAGTGAAGCTGTGGTCAACATTCTGACAGAGCTGCTGTTTTGAGTCGACACTGTGAAACACAGGAACTACATATTAGCTTGAGATGTGAATTTTATTTTTCATTTGGTTAAAAAGTAATAAAATTTACGCATGGCTACTGGTTTACATTTTTGACTGCATTACATGAATCCAAAAGGTTGCACATTTTAAGAAAGAAATGCCAGAAGGTAATTATATGTACAGCAAAATAATCAGCTGATCTCAGTCTTTATCATTATGTTTGGCCCAGGAATGAATTTTGATAAGACAAAAGCAAATATTTGGGTATATTTTGGTCCATCACAACCAGAACCTTGAGGTTCTCTATTGCTAAGTGTTGCTGCAAACATCAGAGGAGAGTCGACCACAGCTGCTGTTGCTCATGGCCTGCCCACATTAGTAAGGTACAGAGGAGATAATGGAAAAGCTCACTACGTAGAACCAAATTGCACTTTAACCGGTTCTTTTTCATTGCTCCAAATTGCCAGTGTAAACGAACCAACAGACTCTATGAGATTGGGTCTAAAACTGACATGTATGACCAAAACAGAAAAGATATGAAGGAAGAGAACAGCTTCTACTACATATATAACATTGTACCACACACGTCTGTGACATAACTATTGAGCAAAAGAAAAAACAAAGAAAATTATTTAGAATTATTCCTAATTCTGAATAATTCGGAAAATATCTAATCTTAGTTTAACATGGTAATAAAAGTCTAGCTAAAATATACAAAAATAAGTAAATTGATTTCCTCCATTTTCCCAAAGACCCAGTGACCTCTTTGCTTTATAATTCTTTCAACTGAAAGTGTTCTGATTTGATCGCAACTTTCATTAGTTAAGCAGGTTGTGGGCCCGGAGTAGCAGAACCTAGCAACAGGTTGAGGAGAAAACCATAGAAACCAGTGGATGGAGCAGGACACAGGATGCTGCAGTTTCCCTCATTTACCACTAATTCCTTCTGACAGGAATTTGTTTAGGAATGTGTTTAACTTCTTATTTTCTCTCACTTTTTCTCTCCACAGAAGCTACACCTATTCTGGTGCTCAGCTTAGCTGCGAGTCCTTCCTGGAGCAGAGCATCAGCTGACATACCGCTGCCATCAACTAATTGTTCTCATTCTCTTGCCATTAAATTTTGACTTTCATGAACATCAAAATTAATCCTACATCAGTTCATCCATTTCCTTTGGTACATTCTACTCTGTCTTCTCAAATCTCCAGTCGGTCGTAGCAGATGGCCACCTGTACAGTGCCAGGTTCTGGTTCAGCTGCAGGTTTCTTCCTGTTAAAGGGGATGTTTTCCTCTCTACTGTCGTTACATCCACCCATGGTATGAAGGATTGCTATAAAGTCAACAACAAAACAAGCAATTGCCACTACATGCTAGTCCAGAAGGAGTGAATGCTGCAAGTCAATGACTTGATGCAGTTTGTTGGGTTTCCTTGAACAGAAAAGGCTTTGCACAATTTCAAACACACTTTACCGCAAAACAACAAAACCGCAGACATTGTGAATAATGTTGAAATCATACACATTACAGTGGACCAGCTGTGTTCACAGGGCTTAGGGTTCACAACTGTCTGCAAATAGCTAAAATCAGAGAATACATGTGATTACAAAGTGTTGAAAGGGCAATGGAATAAATATATATCAGTAAATATCAGTTCTCAACCATAACAGTATTAATAATATCAGATATAAACATCGGCACAAATCTTCATATCACTGCATGCCAAGTGAATATTCATTAATACACAAGGTGGAAACCATCTTATCTTGACTGCAGAAGTCAACATCAAAAACCTTCCATATCTCCCCAGATAGTGATAGTGATAATATTGTCAATTTTGAATTATGGTCAGAAAGGTTGATTTTTGGTTAAGGTCGACAATTGACGGTGAATCAACCATCAAACAATCATCCGATTCCAGCCAAGTAACCAATGTTGAAGAGATGTCATTGAATCAATGTTTTGTGGTCAAATTCTAATGATTGAAATGCCAACATCTGATCAATGTTGAATCTATGTATGCTGTCCCAACCATCCCACTCATGGGATGGTTGGGACATCCCACTCCCCATGGATGCCCCTTCACTGTTGGCTTGTTTGCAACCTGCTGAAGATGTTAATTCAATGTCGAATTATAATCAAAAAGGTTGAATTTATGGTTAAGGTCAACAATTGATGGTGGATAAACCATCAAACAATTATCTAATTATAGCCAAATAATTAATGTTGAAAAGACGTCATTGAATCTATGTTTTGTGGTCAGTTCTAAGGACTGAAAAGCCAGTATCCTCAAAGCACACTGCCCTGAAAGTTTTAGGTAAGGTAATTTTATTTATATAGCACATTTTCAGTAACAAGGCAATTCAAAGAGCTTTACATGAATTAAAAGGAAATACAAATAAAGTAACAAACCAAAGGAAAGAGCACAAAAAAGAGGAAAGGACACAGTAAGGCAAATCGCAACATTCAGGCAAAACAAAGGGCAAAACAGAGACATGAGTGAAGGCGGTGACGTCAAAGGACCATGAAACCAGATGGCTGAGCCTCCTGGCAAAGTCCGATAAAGGTGTTGTTTATTGAGGAATGATGTCCTTGGGAGCGCTCAGCTCCACAGCTCCATGGACAGTGGCGCAAACAGTGGGTATGCAGGGTATGCAACGCATAGGGGCGCAGCACCAGAGGGGGGCGTCAAAGCCCCGTCTGGAGAGGTCGGCGCGCCGATGATGTTTTCCCATACACTTCAGCGCGCCTTACGCTCCTTCACCTCGTGCACATAACGAGGTAAATGTAGCGAGTTTTATCCTTCACGTATCGTCGAGAGCGAGTGGGCGTCGCTCCCCCTTGGGGGGGGAGAGGGTGATGGGTGGGCGGCGATCTATGTTTTCGCATCCACCTGAATAATGTGTAGTTGCGCCACTGTCCATGGATACAGGGGAGGGTGAGGTGGGAAAGAGCGTTGTGCTTACATATCTTCAAGGAGATTGGAAATATGCAGCCCTTCCAAGACCACACAGGGAAAGCCAATTCAGAAGCAGAATGTCTTAAGTCGGGAAGATTATAAATTTCAATTTTCCCTGAAGTCTCTCCAATACATCTCAGCTCCCAATTATCCAAATTAGTTTGGTCATTCCACTGAGCCGAAACTAGCAACTTCTCCAAGATTTATTCCTACTCTTGAGTGCGTTTTAAAGTCCTCGTCTCTGTCCACACCAACAGTCCGAGTGTTCGCTAGTTTGGCCAAGTCCGTCACAAATTTGTCAATAGTCCAGGAATCCACAAGCTCCAAACAGCAGAAAGCATTTCTAGATATGCTTTAGATATATTCTAAAGCATATCTAAAATATTTAGATATGCTCTATGAATAAAGTCTCTGAATAGATTAATTTTCCACAAATAATTTGGATTTTCACAGATTTTCACAAGGTCCTTTATATAAAACTTTTCATATCATTTAATCTCTCTGATCAATGGCATTTTAAAATGTATATTTCAAACTTTAGTCACAAATAGCTATAAACTATTACTGAATAGAGGCAAACTACGTTCTTTGATTGGTGAACTCCTGAACATGAGCCATCCTGCTAAGAAAACCTCCACATGTTGAAAGTATAATTTGATTATGATGGAAAACATGCAGAGAGTAGCATGCCTCTGCCTTGGAGTTAGCTGCCAGATGTCGCTCTGCTAAAAATAGAACAATGGGAGTGATGTGCTGACTGTTCTGGGGGTGGGAGGGCCTGGATGTCAGGCTGTCTCTTCCACTTGGTTGAATAAGATGACGAAGGAAGAAACTGTGCTAGTGGTGCAAAGCCAATTAGCTGGACAGGAAGCTGACATGAAGCAATGAGGTGTGAAGTTTGTTACATCAATGCCGGCCAATGGGATCCTGTAGCATCGGCTCAGGACTACGGAGGTTCTCTACGGTCTGCCCTCAGATCAGGTTCACTTTGACAGATTTACACAAAAACAGGTAAGGAGGGTTCACAATGCCTTGTTGAAGTATTCAACCTCCATAATCTTTCATATTGTGTCATCCTACCAATGTCATCCTTTGGTATCCTACCAAAAGTAGGATACCAAAGTCATCCTACCAAATGACAAAGTATGTCTTTTGGTAGGATGACATACTACCAAAGTAGGTAGTATGTCTACTTTGTTAGGCATACTTTGAAAGTAGATCATCTTTCATACTTTGTTATCCTATCACTTCAAACCTCAACTGAATACAGCAGATGTCATTGTATGATTTGCTTCAGTCCGACACCACACTGGACATTGTTCAGTAAATTATTATAATGATATAAAGTATCAACGTTCCTACATGTTCTCAATAAAAAACAAATACATGTCATAGATAGCCTCATCATAACTGTAATAAATAGTGGTGGGACTTGATTAAAATTTTTAATAAAGTTAACTGCAGAGTTGGTAATTAATTAATTGAAATTAATTGCACTTGCACTTTAATCAAAAACTAACAAAATAAGTAACATTTTCAATTAAAAAATACTTTTTACAGTTAACTTATTGAATAAATAAACAGCATCTACAATAACTCTGAAAAATTAATGAGTTACAACATTCAATTTCCCTTTGGGAGTAGTAAAGTATTTTTGAATTGAATTGAATTAAATAACAACAAGTATACTTGCTTTTGATTTATTTAGGTTTTCCAACCATCAAGGTGGTGCAAAGTATAAAAGTTGCAGTTGAACTTTTATTTAAAAATGTTTTTTATGTTAAAAATATAGAAAAATAAGATTTTTTAACATAAAAAACAAGCTACAATCAGTGGGGAAATGAAAAAAATAAAATAGAGCTCTGCCCTCTCCCTACGGTCCTACTGTTATCTACAGAAAACCAGAGCCTGTTGGAGGGATTTAGCACTGCCAATCACCCATGTGTATGCACTGCTCATACCTTTCTCCTTGCTCTCTGCTATACTAAAGCTGGCTCACAACAACAAAGCCTGCCATGAATACACAAGCTAGTTAACATGACCAATAACGATAGCGGATAAATGGTTTTTCTGGAACAGCAAGTTGATTCTCCACCATTAAGATATATATATTTTAAATATTTGTATTACTTATGCCACAAATTTGCCGCATAGGACACAGCTCCAATGAGGTTTCTGTTTGTTTTTTTACATAACTGAAAAGAACAAAATATTTGCATTCTACATACACATACTAGCAACCACCCATAACTTGTGCATATATACCATATGTATACTACTGCTTACTGCTTATATATTCACCATGATTATACAATTGTATATATTGTAGTCTGAATATTGCACCAATATTGTATTTTTAATAATACTACAACATATGTATATTACTGCTTGGACATTCACCACAGTCATAGTTTGTAGGTATTTAGTCTGAACATTCAAATTAATACTCTATATCATAATAATACTGCATACCATGTATACACTTGTACATACTTTTGTATATGTCTGTTCACAACTGTATATTTACCCCAGTCATAACTGTAGACATGTACATTGTATCGTATTTGTACGATACAATGATAAATGATAATCAAATGATATTTTAGATCATCATATATATTTATATTTATAACTTCGCTTAAGCACTTCTGGATGGATGTAAACTGCATTTCGTTGCCTGTACTTGGGACATGTGCAATAACAATAAAGTTGAATCTTTCTATCCATCTACGTACACACCAAGTAAAGATAATAAAATAAAAAGGAAAATTAAGCATTAAAAGAAAATGGAAAAAAAAGGGTGAGGGGCAACACTCAATCCAGGAACAGAGGGCTAGGGTTGCCAATAAGGAAGTAAATGCTAAAATAGTCAATTGATTAGCAGTAAATCGTTTGTCGTCAAGTTAGAGGAGCATTTAGAGAGAACAAGGAACACGACTGTGCCTCTAACTTGCACCATGAGCGGTCCATCTATCTAAACCAAAATGAAATTTTGTAGATATGTGCCCCCCAACAATACAGTTGGAAGTTTGGAAGTGACAATCCAACGCTAGATTTGCATCTGTGAAGTTTGGATTTGCCGATACTGGGTGGCTTTCCATGCCATAGGACACTAGATATAGTTTGATCCAATGTTTTGAAAAAGTGCTTTGGCAGAAAAGTGCGAGACAATTAAACAAAAATAGAAATTTGGGTAAAACGTTCATTTTAATTGCATTAATTCTACCAAGAAGTGAGAGAGGTAAACTACTCCATCTTTGGAAGTCCAATTTAATTTTAGACATCAAAAGCAAAAAAATTGACTGTGAGAAGAGAAATTCAATTGCAATTATATTATGAGTAACAAAAGCTTTTATTGACAGAATGAGTTAATGCAGCAAGTCAATATATGCAGTGTTGACCCCTCTTCTTCAGGACCTCTGTAATTCTCCCTGGCATGCTCTCAATCAACTTCTGGCCAAATCCTGATTGATAGCAGTCCATTCTTGCACACTCAATGCTTGCATTTTATCAGAATTCCTAGGTTTTTGTTTGTCCACCGTCTCTTGATGATTGACCACAAGTTTTCAATGGGATTAAGATCTGGGGAGTTTCTAGGCCATGGACCCAAAATCTCTATGTTTTGTTCCCTGAGCCAGTTAGTTATCACCTTTGCTTTATGGCCAGGTGCTCCATCATGCTGGAAAAGGCATTGTTCATCACCAAACTGCTCTTGGATGAATGGGAGAAGTTGCTCTCGGAGGACATTCTGGTACCATTCTTTATTCATGGCTGTGTTTTTAGGCCAGACTGTGAGAGAGCTGACTCCCTTGGCTGAGAAGCAACGTCACACATGAATGGTTTCAGGATGCTTTACAGTTGGCATGAGACAAGACTGGTGGTAGCGCTCACCTCGTCTTCTCCTAACAAGCTGTTTTCCAGATGTCCCAAACAATCGGAAAGGGGATCCATCAGAGAAAATGACTTTACCCCAGTCCTCAGCAGTCCACTCCCTGTACCTTTTGCAGAATATCAGTCTGTCCCCGATGTTTTTCCTGGAGAGAAGTGGCTTCTTTGCTGCCCTCCTTGAGACCAGGCCTTGCTCCAAGAGTCTCCGCCTCACAGTGCGTGCAGATGCACTCACACCTGCCTGCTGCCATTCCTGAGCAAGCTCTGCACTGCTGGTAGCCCGATCCCGCAGCTGAAACACTTTTAAGAGACAGTCCTGGCGCTTGCTGGTCTTTCTTGGGCGCCCTGGAGCCTTTTTGGCAACAATGGAACCTCTCTCCTTGAAGTTCTTGATGATGTGATAAGATTGTTGACTGAGGTGAATCTTTCCAGCTGCTCTTCCCTGTTAGGCCATTTTTGTGCAGTGCAATGATGACTGCACATGTTTCTTTAGAGATAACCATGGTTCACAGAAGAGAAACAATGATGCCAAGCACCAGCTTCTTTTTAAAGTGTCCAGTGGTGTCATTCTTACTTAATCATGACAGATTGATCTCCAGCCCTGTCCTCATCAACACCCACAGCTGTGTTAATGGAGCTGAAACCATGTTAGCTGGTCCTTTTAAGGCTGCAATGAAGTGGAAATGTGTTTTGGGGGATAAAGTTCATTTTCTAGGCAAATATTGACTTTGCAATTAATTGCTGTTAAGCTGATCACTCTTTATAACATTCTGGAGAATATGCAAATTGCCATTATAAAAACTGAAGCAGTAGACTTTCTAAATATTAACATTTTAATCATTCTCAAAACTTTTGGCCATGACTGTAGGTACTTAAAGCCAGAGAAGTTCAACTTACTAGGAATGTCGGAGTGTGAAAATTTTAATGCTGCCAGATTGAAAGGGTAGCATTCACTTTTAGCAATATTTACTCTATAGCCTGAAAAAGATTCAAATCTCTGAAAGGCAGATAAAATTGATGAAATGGATAGAGTAGGATCTGAGACATACTGCAATAAATCGTCAGCATGAAGCGATAGTTTGAATTCGGTGCCTACATGGGAAATTCCAGTGAAAGTGTTGGAAGACCTTAGGAAGATTGACAGAGGCTCTATGGCTAGGGCAAACTAGCCATAGAGAGGGGATAACGGGCATCCCTGTCTAGGGCCACAGAAAAGTAACAACAAAAAAAAAACCAGGACTGAATGCCATTGTAGGAAATGCTGGCACAAGGAGACGTATAAAAGAGACATATCCAAGAAATGAATACATCTCCCAGTTCAAATTTCCTTAGAACAGCAAATAAATAGTCCAATTTAACTCTGTCGAACGCTTCTCAGCAGCAACCGAGATCATCACTTCAGGTACTTAGGTGGTTTTAGGATAGATAATGTTCAAGAGTGCATGGATATTAAACAATAGTTGCCTCCCGATAACAAATCCAGTTCACTCATATGAGATAATAGTTGGTATAATACTTTCCGAAAGATGTGCTAAAACTTTAGCAAGATCTTAGCATCCACATTTATTAAGGAGAGAGGTCTGTATGAGCTAGAAAGATTAGGATCTTTATCTGTTTTTAAGAGGAGACAAATAGAGGCTTGTGTTAAAGTATGGGAGAGACTGCCTTGATGTAATGATTCCTTATAGCTTGTCCTGAAATTAAAAAAGAAATTCAACAGGAAATCCATCCAGTCCAGGAGCTTTATTGCTTTGCATGCTTCTCATGACAGTAACAATCTCCTCCATGGTTAGTGGCAGGTCAAGTTCCCTACTAACATCTAGGTTTATCACAGGGAACTTGAGACCATCAAGAAGCATGTTAATTTCAGTGGTATCAGCTGGAGATTCAGATTTAAATAACGAGGAGTAAAATGAAATTAAAAATTGAATTAATAGTAGAGTGACCGGTCCAAGTATTTTCAGGCAGTTTGTTTTTTCGTTTGAAATAAAAAATAAGAAAACGAAAATAGACTAGATTTTTTATTTTTCGTTTATTAAACCAAAATCGGAAATCGAATTTTTGGCTCCTTATCCGTTTTCCCATTAAGTGCACTAAACGAAAAAACAGATAACGAGCGGTCAGTTTTGATTTTCATGATTTCATTTTTGACAAGCGGTCTGTCCCGAAAATTCTCTCTGTCTGGCTTACACAGTATCACACACATTGTGCAGGCTGCAGGGAGACAAGCTTGTTCCTTTCAGGTTTCAGGCTCTATACTGTTCTGCCAGCCACAAGTCAGTTTAAGTAATGCTCCTGTGAGAAACAAATAATACCAGAAAAATGGTTAGCCTGAGTTTTTAGTTTTGTTTTTTTTATTTTGAAAGACCAGAGCACGGGGCAGTGGCTTTCCATACCATCCTGCAGCCATACCCGTCTCGTCTCTGGACCAGCAAGATGGCCACCATTGCACAGCAGCAATAAATAAAGGTATATACGTACACTATTAATTTGTCACAAAAAGTTGTTTAAAGATGTTTTTAGGCTAGAAAGTAATCCTCATAGCTTCATCTACACACTTAGCTCATGCAATTTCTTTGAAATATACTCCGGAGTAGCGTAGTGTAGCTAACGGAGCCAGGCGGCTCCAGGCTCAGCGAACGGGTGGAGTGTGTTTACCCCGCTAACCAAGGTCTGATCTCGGAAAGTCACTCTGTTGTTTTCTGCTGCTTGATATCTGATCGTAGCGTCTCAAAGTGTGACATGAAGAGTTTAATGTGTTTGCATATATACTATTTGATACGTGTGTCAAAATATAATATTTCTCTCTGGAGAGTTCGATACTTCTGAAGATGTTAGTATCTTCTAAACATTGACACAGTGTTCTCTTCCAATACCAGTTACTAATATTCCCTTCCTCTGATTTTTTTGTAGTTTGTAAATTCATTATTTGTGCGTGTGAAATATACTGCTCAAAAAATAAAGGGAACACTTAAGTGTTCACTTAAGTGCTTAAGTGTTCCCTTTATTTTTTGAGCAGTGTATATTCTTCCCTCCCTTCCTTTTTCATCCCATCTGGATGAAAAAAAAAACCTGAACGCTGTATGCGCTGGGTTTTTACCTTAGAATGGCCAACTCTGTTATTCCTATGTCAATTTGATACAGTAGGAGCTTCTGCACTTCCCATATCTGTGTCTTCTGTCACTTTTATCAGCAGTTAAAACCGTTTAATCCGTTGTTAACACGTCGTAACATGTTTTTCTGAGCCGCCTTTAAACGCAACATGAGCGCTACAACGTTTGCGCTGGGTTTACACCTGTATGGCAGCGAAGGAGACCTGCTGCTGCTGCTGCTGCGCAGAGCTACGCAGGTGTGTTAGAATCATGGCAGTGCTGAGACGCTTTACCAGGTCGAGAAAGAGTCACACGCTGTTAGACAAAAGGGCCACAGTAAAAAGTTACATGTTTGATTCTGTTAGACACCAAGGTTCATTTCTCACGGAAAAGAAATGTTTTCTCAGGCCACAGAGGCATGGTGTGATTTGAGGGAGTGTCTTCAGTCCATATAATCAGCTGCCCTCCTCCTTCTCCTCAGACGCTACAGACTTTTTTAGAAACTCTTCTCAGATGTAATGGTTAAAGCGTCTCCTTTCAGCGCTGAAAGTGAATAAAATAAGTAAAATCTGAATGCTTTTCTTGGCTGATTTTATGTTCCGTGTGTCAATACAAATTATGATTAATAGATCGGGATTTCCATTCCCAACAGCAGCAAACAAGCAAAACGCAAAGAACTTTTCACAGTTTTTCCCCCAAACTAACAGACTGTTGATGCAGCTAATGCTAGCTAAAAAATGATTAACTAGCTAATATCAATACATCACAAAAGCTTGTTAACAAGTAGCTTGTATGCTACTGGTGTTGTTGTCTGTGTTCAGCTACGATTCATTTTCCCCCCAAAAAGCTGATTCCCCCCTCTTGTTCGTCTGGAGCCGGGGCTGAGTATAACAGGGAGTCTCTAAGAATCCACAGCCCCCACCCCCTTCGCTCACACACATCGTTCAACCAGACAACTATTTGCAAGCCATATGGGGGGACCCAGAAATAGCTTGGAAACCACTGGGGGGGCCCAGGAGAAAAAGTTTGGAAACCACTGCTTTAAGTGATTCCCAAAGTAATGAATGCGAGATTGGATCCCTCTCATTCTGATTCATTGCAATAAAATAATCGATTTTAGCTATGATAAATGTATTAAACCTTTCATCTGAAAGAAGTAAAGGATGGAATCTCCAAGGTGTTGCATATGGATGTTGAAAAGAAAACTTGATCTCTAATGAAAGAGGGGCATCGTCAGAAATGACAATAGAGTGATAATTAACAGCTGGAACCTCTGGAATTAGCTTAGCGTCGACAAAGAAGTAATCAATCCAAGATAAAGACCGATGCAAGTGGGAAAAGAAAGAAAATTCCTTGCTAAGGGGATTGTAAAATTTCCAGGAATCAATGCAACCATTTTTTTGACATGAAATCTGAGAGTGATCTAGACATTAATGAAGGGACCAAATTACGTGGGTCAGAGTGATCTAGATTGGGATCGATGACGCAATTCATATCCTCGCCTACTATATAAGGACATTATCATCTAAACAGGGAAGGCATTCAAATAGCATGCATAAAATTTGGATCATCAAAATTGGGGGCATATATATTCACGAACAGAATTGGGACATGAAATAATACAACAATAATACAATAATACAACGTCTTTGGCGTGTGGTCAGGAAAAACAGAGAAGTGTATGTCTCCAATCTTGAACCGCACCTGGGTCGTAGCTCGGCACAATATGTCCACACACTCCAAGTGATAGTGCAGGTGGACCACTATAGGGCAAGGTCGCTTCTCCAGGTTACGGCTGGAGAGTACGATGGTCCACCAAGGGCTCCTTCTCCAATTGAAAACCCTCATTAAGCGAAGTGGAGATGGCTGTAGAAGAGGTGGAAAAATTCTCTGGAATGCCTATCAACTGTATATTATTGTGGTGAGATCTGGGCTCCAGGTTATCCCATTTAGTGTCTAATCTTTTCAGATCCACTGATGGCTGCTCAACCTTAGCCTGTGATGTTATCGGTGCAGGTAGAGTGATGTCTCTAACTCGCCCATAGTATCCTTCAAGCGTGCAACCAGCTGAATGATTGTAAGACTGATAGTTAATTCTGATTTCACTGCCAGCTCAGCCTTAGTCCTCGACAAGTTTTCGGTCAGAGTTTCTCTGAGTTCAGTTTTGATTTCAACCCGGAGTGCAGATAGCAGCTCGTTCTTAAAGGCCGAGGAAGGAGTGTAGCCAGTGAGTTCAACCGGGCAGGAGGGAGAGTCACTACAAGGTGGGAATGTAGCCTAAGAAGCAGGTCTCTATTGCTGTGCAGACAGTTTAACTTTTGAGCTGCCTGATTTATGCTGTAGACAGCGAAGTAGAGATGATTTATAAATCATTCATGTTCGCTCAAAGGAGGACCGTGATTATCTTTCTATCATTATGGAGAAGTTTGATGAATATTTCTTATCCCAGAGAAATATAAGAGAGAGAGCCTGCTTTCACTAGCGTGTTCAGTGGCAGGTAGAAAAGGCTCAGTGTTTCATCCGAGTGCTGTATGACCTACCAGAAACCTGTGAGTTCGGGCACTGTGGTGGCGCAGGGGCAACGCACAACCCATGTATTGAGGCCTTAGTCCTCATGCCAGTGGTCGCAGGCTCGACTCCCGGCCTGGCGATGCTTGCTGCATGTCTTCCCCCTCTCTCATGACCCTTTTTCCTGGCAAAACTACTTTCAAATAAAGGCCACTAGAGCCAACAAAACCTTTAAAAAAAGGTCCAGGATTGCATTGTTGTCGGGATACAGGATACAGGATAAAGAACTCTCCTGCTGGCTGCAGTTGATGGCGAGTCTGACGTTGGCACAAATGATACAGACCACCAAACAATCTGAAGAGGTGGCAGCTCAGGTGAGCCAACAGGCCAAGTCGGAGAGATAAGTGGAGGAGGTCCACCATAAGAAGAGATACATGTATTGGAAACCAAAACACAGTAAGCAGCAAGGAAATAAAAAGGGACAAATGAAGATAAATGTGGGAAATGTGGAAAAATACAGCATTTTAGAAACGATATGTGCCATAGAGAAGTCATAAAGACTTCTCTATGTTCATGACAGATATTATCTCATGTGTGTCATGTCAGTCTTATACACACCCCTTCAAATAAAGTGTTACCGTTTTGTTATCAAAGCAACAATCTGATGTTAGTTTAATCTCTGAGTTTGTGCTGCATTTGATCACAAATACAAATTAATAAATGATAACTTATTGCTTCTTATGTTGGCCAATGAAACTATTCCCCCTCTCCCAGATTTCACTAAATCTAACACAGAAGCTGTTAGAGGTTCTGATGTTTTCAGCAGGAAGAGGGGCCCCTGCATGATGAGTGAGGCAATGAGAAGAGGTACCAGCTGTGTGATTGGTCTGCTCTCCGGCTTTAAATGCATAAACTATAAACGTATCTTTTAGAAATAAATCTGCTCTGCGAGTGAAACTATGAACAACAGAGACACAATCTGGCTTTAAGATTTAGGAGAAAAAGGAAATTGAATATTTATTTTTATCTTTTCAATTATTAATTTTACTAAAAATAAAACAAGCTAAGCTTAGCGTGGTGGGGGACCTAGTAAAGCATGGCTTTACTTTGGTTTTACTTTGGTAAACCCTGGGTTTTTACCTAACTTTTAAAGTTAGTCTTAAAACACATTTATTTTACTTGGCTTTCAACAGCAGCGGGATCTAGTTTTAAATTGTATGCGTTTGTTTTTAAACTAAGTTTTTATTTTATTTTTATTATTTTTTTAAAAACACAGAAGCTGTTAGAGGTTCTGATGTTTTCAGAACCTCTAACTTTGTATCAGTGCTGTACACTGATACAAAGTGTACAGCACTTGTATCAGCTGTGGTTGTTTTAAAGTGCTTTATAAATAAAGTTGGCATTGTGGGGTTTTTTATGAGAAGCTTGACAAATATTTTTGTGACCTGGATCAGTTCTGGAAGCTGATCACAAACCACTGGTACCATTAGTAATAATCACAGCACGATAACGTTTCCTGGTGGTGTCAGCGTCTTCGCATGAGACTTATACTGCTTCAGGTTTGGATCTCGTATGTACCAGGAAAAACCCTGTCGCTTCTGATAGTCTGTCTCGAAGCCCACTGTCACATGACAAAAAAAAAGAGTGACATGTACACTGAGCTGGACAGTGATGTGGTGACTGTAATCCAAGGCATCCCTGCATCACCATCCAGGATGGATAGTCTTAGAATGGCAGCAGTTGATGGAGAGCTTCAAACATGACGACTGGCCAGAGTACAGCGACAATGTGTCATTGAAGATGAAGTGGAAAACTTACAGAAGCTTCAGCAGAAAGCTGAGTTAAAAAAGATAAACTGAAGCTTTTCATTCTACAAGCATCAAATCAAACATTTAGCTACACAGATCAGAAACTAATGACTACAATGTTGCTTCCCAACCAGAAGGCTGTCCATTTCAACATCTATGTTGGTCATCAAGAGTACAACACAAAGTAAGGGAAGACAGAGAGATGCAGTAAGCTGGAAAATAAATCAGTTACCAATGTTGGCGTGTTTGAGCAGGCGACAGATCCTGGCTTCGCGCTCCAGCTTCTGGTGATCTGTGGGGACAGAAAAAAAGCGTTACCCAAGTCCCCATGAAATTTGGTGACATCAGGGGTTATGTCATGTTTATGACAGTGTCATGTCAGTCTTATGCCCACCCCCTCAAAGTGTTACCAATGATCATTTCTGTTAGTTTTAGTATTGGCTCCAGATGTTTACATGACAGTCTGTAATATACATTAGAGTTTTAAGAGTGTTAAAGTACGATAACCAGTTACATCAAGTAGTGCCTCTGTACAGTTAAATGGCACAGAATACCTGGATTTAAGCTGGTTTTTGAACAGATCAAAATATATTAATGCTCTCATGACACCAACAGTGGAAGAAGATAGCAAAAATAACAAACCCTATTGTATTATTACACTTAATTATAGTTATGATAGACAATTGTCCAGATAACAGTAAACCACAGGATCATCTTCCACCCCCACTGTGGAGGACATAACTGCTGGCTCAGATGTTTATCAGGAGTCACTGAGAACATTTGTTTTCCAATTCAATAAACAGGCAATGCTGATCCTAACCCTAACCACTGAAAGCATAGACGGATTCCCCTCCGTGCTTTCTGAGGGGAAACCACGGAGGAGAATCCCAAACAGCTGACACAGCGCAACCCAGAGTCCAGCGGACATTGGAGATATGTGGAAACAACATTCATGTTTATTCAATAATCCGTGAAAAGAATATCCACAGAAACCACCAGGAGAGGAGTTGGAGCGAAGTTCCTACTGCAGTTGATAAACCTGGTAACTTGTCAGCTGTTCACTGCTAACGTGACATAAATAGGTTACAATGATTTTCATTCAGTCAGGACTTTACGCTGACTCTAACCACATGCATCACAGGTAGATTCTAGTAAAGCATTGATTAATGCCTGATTTTAAAATTAGTTAACTTGACTTGTAGCCATTATTTTGTGCCCATTGTTGGACGGCACGATCAAACCCTATCGAATCCGTTAAACATAGGATTTCTGTCGGCTAGTGGGTGATCTCTCAGGTTTTGAAAATGGGCCGACAATCAGCAGACAGTTCTAAAATCATGTAGTGAGAGCTGGGCATTACGCTAAAGAAATGAGGAAGGGAGGATCAGCGGAGAGCACCAGAGTTGAGCCTTTTTTCATCCAGTGTCATCAATAGAAAGAGAAAAAGGCAGGAAGAAACGATAAGCCGATAAAATAAAATGAGGTTGGTAACTTTCATTTATTGTACGATTAATTGATTTATTGTTTATTGCGACAGGCGTAACAGAAATCTGCTTCTCATTTGCCTGCGCCAGCCACTGGGTTATCATTCAGTGTTTTTCAACCTTTTTTGAGCCAAGGTACATTGTTTTAATTGAAAAAAATCACGAGGCACACCACCAACCAAAAATGTAAATAAAGATACTCTGTAGCCGCCTATATTTACACAGTATTAGTGTAATAATGTAGCTTTTGTAATGAAATAAAAATAATTTTCTCTGTTAGAATTATTTTCACTCTTTGCTGTCAATAGCAGAGTTGACATACTGTAATAAATATTGATTCTCTGGAAAAAAGTAAGAAAAATATGTAGTTTAATGTTTGACAATTTATAAATCAAAAGTCATTTCTCAATAACGTATAAAAAATAAATACAGGAAAATTATTTGTTTGTCTTGAAATGTTAAATGTACATTAAATTATGGAATTATGTAAATATATTCTTTAATAAAACACACAAGTGTGTCTGTTTATCAATTTCAATATAAAAATAATCAGAATCATTTCTATAAAATCAAACATTGTGCTCTTTATTCAGAAATGCGCTGCCTAATCGTCATGTGTTTCACATCATGTGTTGATTTTTCACTGTTCAGCGTCGGATTCTCTGTTTTTATGTCATAATTCACATCTAGTTCGTCGCTCCGTTTTATGTCCTGCTTCTCCTGTTTCAGAGTTTTACGCAATGTGCGCGAATTATTATTATTTTTTTAACTCCCTAAGGTGCAGGGCGGTCGGGAAACATATCGATGGGGAAAAGGCAGACTGACATAAACCTTGAAATTTAAAAGTGCTGTGTTGTTCTATCATCTCTTTTCATACCGGACCACTTACAGCTCCGTGTTAACGCTATAAAATGAATGCTCTCTATCGTGGTATCACCCATGGAGGGATTTCTTTATTTAAATGGGTTCATTTTTCAGCGGGATACAAAGTGAGGGTATCGTGATTTTAGTAATTACATGTTTATAAGAGCGATTTTCTGTTGTCCTTCCATGGAAGCGGGCAGCTTTCAAATGGAAATAAAACACTTTTTAATATAAATTGATGCTTTGACATGATCACAGAACTGCCATAACATATGTAGCTACATAAATACCAGACAAAGTGAATCCCAGCAGCGTCTTCAGCCGGTGTAACGCTGAACTGATGCGGAGCCATGAAGCTACAAACACTGAATAGAAGAAGAGCTGCCATCGATACAGTTGCAGCCAAGCATGATTTAATGTTACACAATACAGTTTTACCAAGTTGCTCAAAGTCTAAACTGGTATTGTTGTGGATTTAAGGTGTAAAGTTTACCTTCGACCAAACGCCCCCCAAAGGCATCCCAGCGCCCCCCTTTTGTAAAAATGTCCGCCAGCGCCCCCTGCCGTCCTCTGAACGCCCCCTGGGGGGCGGTACCGCCCACGTTGAGAACCGCTATTCTAAATGAAAATCAGCGCGTTCTTCTTTGATTTACAATTTTGACTTCTAATGATTCACTTCCTGCTAGAGAGCCCCCTGGTGGTTGAAGAAAAATCCACAGAAAAGCCGAACCGGGCTACAATCCGCATGGTTCAAAGTTTAGGAAAAAAGTAGCAGCTTATAGTCCAGAAAATACGGTACCGTAGTGAAATTGAATAATTTCCACGCCACACCTGACGATCACTCACGGCACAACAGTGGTTCAAAAACACTGAATCAGATCAATACCTAGCTTCAAAATGTTTTTATCCTACCACTACAATTATCACAGGTGTGTTAATAGTCTTAATTTTGGCTCTACTTCAGCACCACTGTTATGAGTTGCAGAGGAAGAGAGGCCACATTGCTGCTGAATTTTGTCCTTTATTATTAGTCCAAAAATCAAAGTCCTTGTTACAGATGTGAAGTAAAACTAATGATAAAAAGATTTTTGTTCATATTCTCTAAAACCTGGTCATTAAAACTCTATTCAATAGGATGTATTTATAGAACAATTTACCACAAAGGCTGCCTGAAGGCACTTTACACAGAGAAATATGTAATCTATTCAATCCATAAATTCAGTCAAAAAGATTAGATTAAAAGTAAACACCACATATTATTATCTGATTCCTGGTAAACAATTAAGAAAATAAATTTAAAATATGCTAGTTTTAAAACTTAACATGTCTTGATTGAAATAGACTAATTATAGTTTTCAGATTAATCATTTATTCTGCCAACTTGACCTTTATGTTACCTGTAGTTACAGCAGATTGCCTGCTAAATCTTCTGATCTGCCCTTTGTCTGTGTGGGAAAGAATCAGAAGTTCCAGCTTCACACTGATCTGTGAAACGCCATAAAACAGCAGGAGTTCAGGCCAGTGGAGGAGAAGCTCTGCTTCCACTTTGTTTAGACAAAGGGGACAACTGATGTTTGATATTGGAAACAAATTGCAGGGAGCTTCTAACTTTAAAGAGGGTCAAAGACAGCTTCCAGTTGGTCAAACAGAGGTACACCTTATTTGAATATATTAATGAGGAAAAACATGCCTTTACTATAAAAGTTTGTACACAGGAGTAACAAATCAGATTGCTGCTTTATTTTGCTTTTGCATCAGCACTCTCCAAAGACGCATCTTTGCTGTTTTTTTCCTCTCTCCTCTTTGTCTCGGGTAAATGAATGTATGTTTCTGTTGTATTTTCATACCTTGTATTCTATTTGACTAAACTCTGAAATTCTGTGACGTCAACACTCAACCACTGTGTGGTTTCCCGCCGGGAGAACCTGGGATCTGTGAGCAGAAGATTGAGCCAGAGATTTTCTTTAAATATATTATAACCTAAAATCTTCTTCAACACAACGCAGTGTAGTACGGGTGTGCCAATGTATAGGCCCAGTCGATTTGTTGAATTTTGGGAGATTTGTGATGTGAAGCTGATCTTATCCCTCAACTTTATCTACCTCAGCAAAGGTCTAAAAATCTATTACTGTCCTCTTACTCTGTTGTGACAAAGGTTTGACCGACAGACTGGCGCACCAGGTCATGTTTGCAGTTAACAGTAGTCACCCCACTGTTACCAATCCAGCAACTTTCTTGCTATATTTTGCGGCGTTTCAAACAAAAAGAAAAAAGGGTAAAAATTGAACCCGCAGGTCATGTTCTTAAAGAACAGTAATCAGTGATTGGTCAGAAAACTGTAATCGGTGAACCCCTACACTCAAGTTTAGTTTATTATTGAAACTGCTTCAAATATTTTCTATCCAATGAAACCCAGCAGATTGCTTCAATTTACTGACTTGCAGTAAGTCGTCAGACTGATGATGCATGCAAATGCCAGAATCACGACGACAATCAGTAAATCAATGTCTTTATTATATCTCAGCTGCTCATCTGTGCTGTTCGCAGTTCTTCAGATACAAATTCACTTGGAATGGGATGAAATCATCAGAACACAGGACCTCACAGAATGTACAAGAATTTTGCTGATATTCATTATTAAGAAACAAAAACAAACAGTTTTAAAAACAATGTCATTGTGGATGATGTTCTTTCTTTTTTTTTTTGTTTCATCGCACTTCAGACATGTCCTGCTGACCACATGGCTTTGGTTTCTGGGAAATCTAATTTTAGCCCTCTCACTCCCCCTCAACTGGTTATTCAAATGAGTTAAGCCAATTCCAGGCTCATGCAAATAGGAGTCAGCCTGCAGCGTTAAAAACAAAGACATGGCTAAAGGATTCTTGCTTAACTCTCAATACAAAGAAAACAAAGTGCTTTTGCTTTTCAATCAAGAAAATATCATTACAGTCCTTGAGTATTCAGATCAATACGGGCCTTAACAAGTATCACAAGAAAAATATTTAGGAATAATTCAGGATGCTCAGTTAAATTTTAGGAGCCATGTTGATAAAATCTGCAAAACTTAGATCGAATATAAACCCTTTTAAAATTATTAGACATTGTTTGACACTTGACTGTGCAGAGATGTTTTTGAACTCACTGATCCTCACATTTGACCTACGGAGCTCCTGTCTGGTC
Organism: Poecilia reticulata; assembly: GCF_904066995.2. NCBI lineage: Eukaryota > Metazoa > Chordata > Actinopteri > Cyprinodontiformes > Poeciliidae > Poecilia > Poecilia reticulata. Next base: position 347,032 of record NC_088847.1, read on the forward strand.
TCAGTCTAGTCAAACTACTCAAACCATTAGCAAGTCTCTATAATCGGGCCTTAAAGGTTTTATATCAAAAGCCGATTAGATTCCATCACTGTCACATTTTGGCTAAATTTGACATTTTGGATTTTACAAATTTTCTAAATTATAATGTTTTAAAATTGATTTTTAAGTGTTTAAATGGACTTGCACCTGCACCATTAAGCGATAGCGTAGAGACTGCAGGGCAACAGCAGATCTACCAGAGCAGCTTTAGATGGAAATTGTAAGGTTCTCTTTCGAAGAACCACTTTTGCTCAAAGTGCTCAGTCTGTGAGAGGATCTGCAGCTTTAACTCACTTCCTGTTCATTTAAAGTCTGACTCCAGTTTTAGTACGTTCAAAACTCAAGCAAAACTCTGGCTATGTCAAAAACAGAGCTTAACCATTTTTGATGTTTTACATTTTTCAGTTTGTATACATTATGTTGTGCTATTTTAAATGATTATCGCTACAATTTTTAGTTACTTTTTTAAAGCCCAACTAGGGACAAGTGCTGTGAATCAGCTGTTGCTATTGCACCATGATGCAAACATGGGATGATGTTTTATTCAGTTAGTCTATATTGATGTGTGTCTGTCCCTATCAAATAAACTTTATAAAAACAAAGAGAGGCACTAAATACAGGGTGGCCTGCGTTACTGCGTTCTTTACAGAAAGGTGGCCTTCTGTAAAGAAAGAAAGAACTTCACTCACGCTTTACAGAAAGTGCTGGAAATGATCCCCATGTGCGTCGATGCAGTATTGGCCTTAACTTATTGTCATATATGCGACGCAACTCTGGGGCACCAGTGCTCTGAATTGCATTCCAAATATTGTCTTTCAACTGCTGTAAAGTTTTTGGGTTATTAGCGTACACTTTGAAAAGTGTACGAAAAGTAAAAAAAAAAAGTTAAAAAAAGTAGACTACTTTTTTGTGGGCCACCCTGTAATACAACAGTTTATGAAATATTCTCCAACGCTGTAAGAACACATGTGAAGAGGGATCTAGGAGGACAGAGAGGGGACTGCATGGTTCAGATTTGTGACCTCCCAGCCCCTTCCAATAAGTTTCACCTTATGCATCAGCATCTAAAGTCTTATTGTCCGGCTTTAGTTGGAATGAAAACTTTTTGAGCCACTCAATGTTTTTCCCAATACCCCTTAACGTATTCTCCATGTGTTTTGTCAACCAGGACAAAACGCATGTCCTGGTTGACAAAACCAGGGTAAAGATGCCCTTGATGTGTTTCTCAGGCATCAAGGGCATCTTCAATCAGGGCCGTGCAGAGACCATTAAAGGGGCAGGAGCTCAAAAAAAAGGGCCCATCTAACCTCATTCTAGGACAGAATATTAACAAACAGCTTTCAGAGTTTAATAAACAATGATAAATTACAAAATTGTGAGATACACAATCAAAGCTAACGAACATCTCCATATAGAGCATACAACTATGCCTATGTAAGATATTTTACTAGTAATTTCTTTCTGCAGGTCTATTTTGTTATAGGAAAGTGTTGCAATATTCAAACCCACAATTTAGCAAGATATGTAAATCAGAGCTGGACCACCAGACATATTTTGTCTTTACAGAATTACACTATTAAAATATAAACAAGGGCACAAAGCAACCTTTTAGTGACTTTAATCTATAAAACAGAGCTGCCTGTTTGCTGCAGTGGAGATGAAGACGGTCCATTCAGGAAAGCAGAGCTGCAGCAAACTTTAACATGGAACTGCAGAAAAAAGAGAAAAACAAAAGCAAATATTGAATTGTTAATGAATGTCACCATGAGAAAAGCCTACTGAGTTTTGCTTAAAAACAACTTTTTAAAACATTTAAATCACACATTTGTCTCATGCAAAACAAACTTATTTGTGCATGTCAGAAATCTTTTCTTAATATTCTAAGTTTTTGTTTGACTCAAAGTTTTGCTTGTGATTCTCACGAGTCGTGAGCAGAGACTAAAATCACAACAAAAGATTTCTGATGTGTGCAAATAAAAGTTTATGTTTGGAAAATAACTTTTTAAGTTCACAAGACAAAAAATTGTTATTTAATTAAAAAGTTTTTTAAACAAAACGATTTGTTATTTAGAAAAGAAATTATTACAATTCCAAAAGTTTTGATTACAATTTTATTTTACTTAACTGAGGTTCGGTTTATTTCCCCCATTGAATAATTGGGAAAAAAAATTCTCTTACAATAAATGACATATTTCCCCAGTAACAATTAGGAGTGAATCATTTGTAGGGAGCTCCAAAAATATACAGCTCAACTCAACCCAACTTAATGTCTGGGTTGAGTTTTTCCCCTTCATTAATGTCACTTTTATTACATTCATTATATCTATCATGGTAATTCAGGGTGAGTTATTTTTAATTCTAAATTAATATCCTTATTGGACTTTTATTTAAGAGCTATTCTCCTTCAAGATACATTTACCTAAAGGTAGAATAAATGAAATGTACATTATGCAGCAAAGGAAATTAGAAGATCCGACATATATCCATTATGGAGATGATCGGTTTTGGACGGGCGATGTGCCCTTATTGCATAAGCGATACTGAAGAATGACTGATATCATTAAAGATACTGGGGAGAAGCTTTTACATATCTAGCGTTGCTAGCAAAGTCGTTAGCTAGCAGCTAGCTAATAGCACAACAACAACAACAGCCTAATGTCTGTCTGATAAAAATAGTGAATCGATAGATAAGAACAGTTTCTCCTCACCTGGCTGTCTCCTCCCCTCAGTAGTTCTTCAGAGAAAGGCAGACGCAGAGGCCTGTCAGTGTCTGTTGTATTTCATTACCTCTCTGTTTAAACCGCGACTCCGAGCTGAAGCAGAAACGATACTTCAACGTTTTCCATCATCTGACAAGCAGCAGGTCTACTCCACTTTATTCACCAAAAATGTTTTTTTTAATTCACCAAAAACTGTTCTGTAATCTGGAACGTTCGCTACGTTGAGCTCCAGTTAGCCGCCTTATCTCACTGCGCGAGAAGCAACTGCGTCATGTGTCACGGGCAAAAGGTCAAAGGTAACAAGGTGACCGGAGGGCTTATTATGTTGTAAAAAATAAAATAAATAATAAAATAATAATAATAATAATTTTAGTACATGTTATGTGTCAGAAGAGGGCTTAGAAAATAATCATACAAAAAAATGAAAAATAAATAAATAAATTGGACCAAAAGGGCACTTGGGGGCAAGGAGCAAAAAGGGCAGGTGCTCAAGCCCCCCCAGCACCTTTTTTCACTAGCTTGCGAGGAAAGCACAGACGCCTCTGACACTGCTCAGTTACTTATTTTTTTTAAAGGAGTGGGCAACGAAATGAACGTTACCGAAGATCTACTTGAACTCAAGAGCCTGAAAAACCAAACGAGAGGAACAGATTTATTCTCTTCTGTTTGCGCTGCCGTGGATGACATGAAACTCCCCTGGAATAAAATTTCTGGGATTATTACAGACGGCGCACCATCCATGACTGGTGAACGAAGTGGATTAGCAACACTAATAAGAAACAAAGTAAGTGAAGAAGGGGGTAAAAAGCTGTAAAACTCCATTGTATCATTCATCAGCAGTTCTGTGTGCTGAACATCTCCAATACGAACATGTTATGGAACCGGTGAGAAAGGCTATTAACTATATCCGCTCCAGAGCGCTATGCCACCGTCAGTTCCAACAGTTTCTAAGCGAGATTCATGCGGAATATGGAGATGTTGTCTATCACACTGACGTGAGGCTCAGTCGGGGTTCTGCATTGTCACGCTTCTACTCTCTTAGGCAAGAAATCGGTGAGTTTTTGGCTGAAAAAGGACAACCTATGCGAGAACTAAGTGACCCTATGTGACTGGCTGATTTGGGGTTTCTAGTTGATGTTACAAAGCACCTTAATGTCCTGAACACCAGTCTCCAGGGACCAGACGCAGTCATAAGCCAACTATATTCGCACATCAAAGCCTTTGGAACCAAGCTGCAACTGTTTGAGAGACACCTGTCGCCGACCCAACCCAATACTGCACACTTTTCAGCGCTGCAAGAACTCATGACCAGATTCCCACAGAGCAATGTCAGTGCACAAACGAGGCGGTAAGTATCAGATATTTCATCTCTGCCTGAAGAGTTTAAACAACGCTTTCGGGATTTTGCAGCCTCTTTACAGAACTGACAGAAGCCAAACTATAGATTTATATGCAGAGAGAATATATATTTTACATATCCAAACATCAGTGTCTTAGCTTTAAGCCACATTTTATAGAATCCAGTAACATCAATGGTCACTCTACTCACCAACTGCTCCAACCAGACCCAAAAAAGGTTTTGCATTTTTAATATTTGCTAAATATTAAAGACAGATTTGATCTCATCTGCTGTGTGTAAGTCAGCAGGACAAAAGGTTTTGCCAACCAACTGAAGGACATCTGTGGAGTCAGAATCACATCACTGCAGTTCCATCACTAAGTGAAAGACATTATATAGATTAATTAGATTACTAACGTCTTAACATATTTATATGTCGTAGTATGTTTAACAGCTGCTTAAAGGTTTTTTCAAAAGGTACTATTAATCTGACAAGCCTGATTAGGACATATATCCTAATTTATTGAATAAGACTGTCTGGCATTCACATGTCACTTTTGGGATTATTCTTAGAACTTAAAAAGAAAAGGTCGTCCAGTAACTGGGTGCATCAGCGCCCCCCGGCTCCTCGTCTCCACCAACTTGCAACACAAAGTTACATCCTTGGGTAAAACAATAGCAAATCTTTAATGTATTGTGGTGCATTGATTGATTTATAAACCATCAGTAGTATTTTAAAGTCTATTCTGTGAGCTACAGTATTTATCTCCTTTTAATCTTCGATAACTAGATGACTTTATGTCCTGATGCAAACCTCAAAAACCAAAATGGATGCACTTTTTTTCGGAATGCACTGTGAAACATTGAAGGATCATTTCTATATTTCCATCTTTTAAACACAAAACTTCGTATTACATCATCTACTGCCCCATTTTTGAAAGTGCAGCATATCCGCACTAGAAAGTGAATCCACTGACAGCTTTTGACGGCAGCAAATAAAAGTGAAGGAAGCCAGAAAATCCCAGTCTTTCCTCGCAGGCTAGTGCCTGCAGAAGAGGACCAGCCCTTAAATCTGATCTCCTCCCTCTAATCTGCTAAAGATCAGAATGAGAACTTCTCTGAGATAAAAGATAAGAGGGAAAATCTTTTCTCTTTCTCCCCGACAGGACAGAGGGAAAAGAAATAAGAGGAACTAATAACTGAAGACTGTGGTGTGGTGATAATACTGGCCTGTTTAGCAGAAGCTTGGCTGATAACTGGGTTACATCTGATTGTGGGTAGGTCTGGACACCCAAACTGCTCATTGGTGCACAAAGAGCATCCATCCAGCCCAACAGATTTGCTTTTTCCTCCCCCCAGAGCATAAAGAGGTCTGCACCTGCTTCACATATTCAAACATCATGCATCACTGATTTACACAAGGCTGCAACACAAATCAACCCCATACGCTGAGGAAGGAAGCATGAAACCAGGCAGCAAACATCATACTCACCCAAACAAGATGTGCTCTGCAGCTGACTGGGACCCCACTACATACTAATGAAAGAGTTGCAGCACCACGAGAGCTGCTCACTTTTAGTTAGACTCTATTTGGGAGTAGCACAGATGTGAGCAGTGGCACAGGGTAAGCCAGGTTTTAACAGTTTCAACTCCTGGTGGTTAAGGGTTTTAGGCATTTTCAGACCTAAAATGATGCTGTGTATGTGCAGGCTGAATGTTGTCACCATGAAAGCTTCCTTTGGGAGCTCAGACACACTGGAACACACTGTAAACCCACTTCAGCAACTCCAGGTTAAAAGCAGACTCAACCTCCCTAGAGGCAGCAAGAAGTCCTTCCTCTGTTGTCTTTTGGTCTCTGCAAGCCAGCACTTGCAAAATTACCAACAATCCGGTGTGACAACATTCCAGTTCAGCTCAAGGAACACAAATTCACTGGAAAATACATGGGTGTTTAGAGACACACACGCACACAATGTAATGAGAGCTGAGGGAAACTACTGCAGTCAGCGAGGGTTTAAGAGATTAAGCTGAGATAAAACTGGAGTCTGCCCTCTAATTGAAAAGGGGATCTACATATAAGCTTCGTCACTAATTTTTACATTTACATAAATGCACCAAATTCAGACTGAAATATGAGATTTAAAAGGTGAATAGTGGAGGTGGGTGACATCAGAAACACATAACAGTCGATAACATGCCATTCACACCCCATCCACCTGTGGTGAAGAAAAGAACATTCTCTGCCAGTGGCCTTTATTTAACACCACCCACCTGACTCGCCTCTCGCTGTCACCTTTTTGCTCCATCTGAGTTTTTCTTATGAAAAGCAGAACCACTTCATCTGGCCTGTCCATGTCACAGCGGGCAACTTGTGTCTTACTAAGGCCATGCAATACATAACCGTTCGTCAGCATTTACCACCACTGCACTGTCCTTTTCCAGCAACAACAACAGGTCTTCTCATGAATATAGCTGGATGGTTGTCCAGCTATATTCTACTGAAATTGAGTAGCAGTGATATTGCAAGGTTTAAATTAGGGCTGTTAACAAATATTTTAGTAATCAAGTAATCTATCAATTATTCTTACAATTAATTGAGTAATCGGATAAAAAAAGATCAAGTAAAACACTGGTAAAAATAACATAACATCAGTATTACTATCGCATATCAACATCAGTCCTATTTTTCACAGGTGAGCTTCCCTAACAATAACTTTTCTGTAGTTTAGAAAATTAACTCGTAACAATAATAGCTCACTTTCCAAGTTAACCTGAAGGAAAGTTATACAAAAATCTGAAATTATATTAAATTCAATAATAAAGAGTCAGGCTCACAAATACGTAAGTAATAACCCGGCCGGAACGCGGTGCGCTAAATAATAAAATCTAATTTAAGAACGCGTCATGGTAGATACATTTTCCTTGAGGAATTTTGATAATTGAGGTACTCGAATCACTCGAGGAATCATTTCAGGCCTAGTCATCACTTGCTGATAAAGTCCTAATCCTCATCTAGTAAAACCACCATCCACCTTTTCTTGACAGAGCCGGGTTTCAGATATGACCACATTTCCCTTAGCTCCACTCACTACAGCTCAAAGCAGCCATAATCCACAGTGGATAGGCGGGTGGAGGAGGTTTGCTTGATGTGATGCAGTGACAGTGGCACGAGACTGGGATTATAAACCCTGGATTACACATGGAAGCACAGAAAAACACAAATCCACCTCTGGACATGCTCCACATTTCACTTGCACTCACTTTGCCCTGAATAATGCTGTATCAACACATCACACATATCTTTGGTCCTTTATGAACCTGCCTCATACAACACTTTCTGAGAGACCATCAAACAAGCGCTAAGTATTGGCTATTGATCTTGATCAATTACCTTGAAGACAGATTCTAAAACAAGGGTATAGAGCAATTTGCATTTGATGAAGTGTAACCCTGAACAACCGAGGACACGTTTCCCTCTCCTGTAGCTCATCAAGTCTGTATCTAAGAGTCAGTCACACTCAAGTGGAGGCGTCAAATCTCAGTGAAGTGACACAACCTTAATTATCCACTGCTGAGGATGCCATGAACACTAGCTCAGACAAATTCAAGACAGAATAGAAACTATCCGTTTTTCCAACAAAAGCACTGAGGAAGTCTTGTATGGATTTCTAAACGGGGACTTTGAAGCTTTGATATTGACTATTATAAACATAGAACTAATAGATCCCAAAAAATAAGATGTAAGAAATCAAAGAGAAAAAGTGATTGATGGATGTTACCTTTCTTTTTTTACAATAACATACTGTAAGTGTTTCCCATATATGAGAAATGAACCTTTTTTCTGATGTGAATCTAGTTGTTTAAATGTTTCTTGCATTAAAAGGAGCAGCAGTATTCTGTGGTTTCCAAGTACAGGGTGCCATTTTACAGCATAATGAAGTGACTATCATCTTCAGTTGTTATAAAAATGCTGTATAAAATACAACTTAAAAGAATTTTAACACCTAAATTGGGTCCCTGTCTCTTTAAAAATTCCTTCCCTTTTTCACACTCTGCCTTCAGGAAGACGCAGTGTTGGCTCCACTAACCCTCTGAAAGAGTTTTTACCAGCATTGCACTGAGAAGTAAGCCTGTCACAATAAGCAATATATCAATTAATCACATGACAAATTAAAACCAGCTCAATACTTTTCATTTGCATGATTTGATGTTTTTCTCTTCTCTCTCTACCAAAAACTGGATGACAAAAATCTACAGATTACTTTGGTCTCAAAGTAATCTGAGGCTAATCTGTAGCCTCCAGGAAACAATGGAATTTTTTTTTTCTTTTGCATTTGATCGCAATAATCTACTGATCAGTTCATGCGGCATAATTGATACTGTAAGCCTTTGTTACGGGGCGCCGTACTTTCTGCTTTAATACAAGGTTATGTACGGGTTTTTCATGTATGTTAATATCTACTGGTGAAATATGATGTTTTATATCTTTTTCTTTAGTATAGAAAGGCACAACAAACATGATATTTACAGAAACTTTCCATAAGTAGGAAAGAAATTAAAATACATCCAAATTATTTGGACTATTTCTGAGTTATTATCGTGGGGTAATCAGTCATCTGAAGGTTTTGATTGTCTCTTATTGGTCTGAATGGTTTAAAGAGCTGCTTTCAGTGCCGTTCCATCTGAGCCTTAACAGACATAAACATGCAGTAAATAAATTGATTTTTAATCAATTTTCTGCACCAAAGTGTTAATAATAATAAACACGTTTTCACTGAGGCTCTTTTAGAGCCATATGAATGAAATAAGTAATTATTGATCTGACAGGAGCAGGGGCTTTGACACCTGGTGGTGGGCGTGTCGATGTGGGCGAGACGTCATCAAGTATGAATGGGAAGGTGACTGGCTGCTGGCTCTGTGTGTTTGAGGAAGCGGGTGAGCGAGTTGGTCAGTCCTCGCAAAGTTTGGAGCATGATAATCAAAATTTAATAAATCAATAATTGTGACAGAACAAAGAGGTTTGGAGTTGATTGATACACGGACAGATGAGATTCTCCGAGTTAACCCAGTGCTGCCCTCTACCACCATTAGTTTGCTGTGTTTTATAATAATAAAACGTGTTTATCATTATGAACTCTTTGGTGCAGAAAAATTTATTAAAAATCGATTTGTTTACTGCATGTTTATGTCTGTTAAGGCTCAGATGGAACGGCACTGAAAGCAGCCATTTAAACCATCCAGACCAATAAGAGACAATCAAAACTGTCAGATGACTGATTACCCCACGATAATAACTCAGAAATAGTCCAAATAGTTTGGATGTATTTTAATTTCTTTTCTACTTATGGAAAGTTTCTGTAAATATCATAAGTTTGTTGTGCCTTTCTATACTAGAGAAAAAGGGTTACACTTTATTTGAAGGGGGGTGAATAAGACTGTCATGACACTTTCATAAACATGACATAACATTTGTCATGAACATGTCTTCATGAATATTTATGACTGTTGTCATAAAGCGTCATTCGGTAAATTATGACACTTTTAATACAAAGTTGACCAAGAAATCATTACTGATATAAATTTGTTATAAAAGTATTACTGATTGCACTTTAAAAATTAGGCAATTCTATGTTATTAAAGGTAAAGTTTAAACAGTAATGATTTCTTGGTTAATGTCAAGTTGTCATAACAGACGTGAGTGATCGTCAGGTGTGGCGTGGAAATTATTCAATTTCACCTACGGTACCGTATTTTCTGGACTATAAGCTGCTACTTTTTTCCTAAACTTTGAACCATGCGGATTGTAGCCCGGTTCGGCTTTTCTGTGGATTTTTCTTCAACCACCAGGGGGCTCTCTAGCAGGAAGTGAATCATTAGAAGTCAAAATTGTAAATCAAAGAAGAACGCGCTGATTTTCATTTAGAACAACCACATGCTAGCAGCAGGCATGACGGAGAAATGTTTTCAAACTCATATCATTCAGCTTTTAGGTTAAGGGCTGTCGATCTGGCACTACAGGAGGGAAATAGAGCCGCTGCACATAAACTCGGTGTGAACGAAACCATGGTTTGGATTTGGAGACGGAGCGCTGCGTCCAGCAGATTTATTATGGCTCAGCCCTCTGCTGGGTCCTTATGGAAAACCGAGAGCAGCAGAGATACCAGCGGCTTATAGTATGGTGCGCTCTACAGTCCGGTAATTGGTCTTAAAAAATTTTTTTGAAAATGAATGAATTATCTGCAAATAATGACATCTTCAAGTGTCTCTGCTGTAGTAGTGACTAGCAGCGTAATCATGTAATGTTCTTACCACTAGATGGCAGTAGGTACAGAGCATTTTACATTAAAACAAGAGAATTAGTGATGCATGAATGTTACAGGTAGCGGTGAGAGCATTGAATCTAGAAAGACTGTGATGACAGTGATGGAAAAGACAGTGAAGCTCAGCAGTAGTTGGAAAGAACATGAGTCCATTTCCCACATGTCTGTGTGAAGTGAGCTTCTCTAGTCTGGCTACTATAAAAACTAAAACCAGAGACAGACTGAGATGTTGAGGAAGAGCTTTGTCTTTCTTCAATTTCTGCCAGGAAATCAGCTGTTTTCATCCAAACATGCACAGGTTTCACACCAGGTGGGTAAAATACACAGATATTGACATTTTGTACATGCAACTCTTCATATTGTAACAGTGAATATGAAGTGAAATGTTTCCCAAATATCATTGCTTCTTTCAGAATAAGAATTATTTTCTGTATTCCGGCTATAAGATGCTTGTGGATTAGTTAGTTTGACGTTTTCTACAACTTCTTTAAGTTTAACACCACAGTGTTGTGGCTGTTCAGGTGTATTTTTGAAGTGGACATGTTAAGTGCAAATAACAAATGTAAAATGTGATAAAAATACATTTTTGTGTTTATTTGATTCCTATTCAAGAGACTTTGATAAGAATGACTGTATATGTCATATAGGCGGCTACAGAGTATCTTTATTTACATTTTTGGTTGGTGGTGTGCCTTGTGATTTTTTCAATTAAAATAATGTACCTTGGCTCATGGTCTAAAGAATGTAAACTAAGTGCTCATGTTCAGGGTTGCTAAGTATCCTCTGGTCTCATTCCATTTCTGGGTTGGAAGAACAGGAGTCTAAAAAGTATAACTGGGAGAATATACCAAGTTAGACCAAATAAGACTCAACTACAGACAAAATTAAAAAGATTTCAAAAAGTGTTTTTTTTTTAGATAAAAACCACACATTTGTTAAATCAGATTGAAAATTGAACCTTTCTAAACTATGTCAAACTGAAATAAGTAAAGAAAAATTATCAGTTTCTAAACAGAATTTGAGTTTAATTTGATGTATGAGGCCTTACATCAGTGGCCTTCTCTGGGAATGAGGGACAAATATTAAAGCATTAGCGATTATTATAGTTTGAAACCATTTTATCTTATTTTACCCAGAGTCCACGCCACCAGCAAGTAATTGTTTCTCAATGGCCGAGTGTCCACATCCTCTGGACAAAGTAAAGCTTAGAACAAGGGGCTGGATTTTACCAGAAAAGGACCAACTAGATGCTAAAACACCAGCAGTTTCGCATAAAATTAAATCTACTAGATGTTCAAATGATTACAATCTTTAGCTAGATGTGTAGTTTGGTTTATTTTTAAAACATGACAATACATATAAATGAATATTGGCATATAAAAAGAGATTATAGTCGTATGGTTCATTACCGTCTCTAGTCCCATCGGGAAGTTGGTGTCAAACACAACATGGGACAAAAGAGTCACAATAACGGAAACCTAATATTAAAATAACAATGAGATAACTATGTCCTTTCAGTTCTGGGCAGTGTAGGGAGTTGGGGGTGGGAGTTTTTGGTTTGTTCTAGAGATGTGCCGATCAGGTTTTTTCCTGCCAATTCTGATTCCGATCACCCATGAGGGCCGATCACCGATACCAATCACATATTTTATTTTATTTTTTTATCATAAGCACTGGTTATATTATGTGGAAAAAGGAACCATGAATTCACCTTAATTTAGACAAAAACTTGTTTTTAATAACTTTTTTCCCCAAGAAAAAAAATCCACCAGGTAACAAGAAAAACCTTTTTCTTGTTTCTTGCATATAGAACAATCTAAGAGTCAATAGCGCATGTGCGTTTCAACTGCATGCTAAAAAAAAATAAAAAATCACAGTGCCACCTAGTGGCCTGGCAAGACAAATACAACGGATTTAAGATATCTTGCCAGTGCCGTCTAAGGGTAAAACTTTTTCTCCAATCAACATCCAAAAATACTGTGAGCTTCAAGACAGCACCCCTGTATAAACATAGTCTAATTCAGTGGTTCTTAACCTTTTTTGAGGTACCGAAGTAGAGAAGAAATGTCAAGGTTTTGAGTGAGAAGTCCGTTAAAGAACACACACAGAACAACATCCTATCCCTCCTACCCTTCTCCCCCACTATTCAAATATGTTTCAACTGTACACTTGTGTGCAACAGAAGTTCACTTCCTCGATTAGTCACACATGCTCTGTCAGCTCCATCTACACCTGAAGTTAACCAGGAGGAATTTTTTTTACAGAACTGTGACTATAATTTGTTCACCATTTTTCTTAAAGGAAGCAATATACAATCTATAAAGCTGCTTCATACTACAGGTTCAAAGGTGAGATATATGGGATAGAATGTGCAGCACCGGAGTTCTAAAACCTTAATAGAATGTGGACAATGATTTGAAATGGTTAATAAAATGTCCCTGTGCTCCATTCTGAACCTTAAAAACATAATAAAAAAGCAATACAAAACAAGGAAAAGGCAAAGCAATCTGTGTGGTAAGATATGATTCAATACCCACTTTTCATCGTCATTCCCCCTCTTCCAGGGCAAACATTGCTATAACAAAAATCTCCCCACTTTTCACCAGCAAAGCAAGAGTCCATTATTCAAATTAAGAAAGGTGTCTAAAACATAACAGCACACTTGTTTTTTATTGTACATGTCAATGCATTTACGGTCTACTTTTCTGTGAAAATCAACTTCATGAAATACAAAAGTAATGAGAGGAAAGTGACATTTGTGAAGAATCCCAAAGCCTCAGGGAGATGGAACTGACCTTATCATTTTCGTTCCAAAAGAGGTTTTATTAAAAGCAGATGAAAACACCTCTGATAGAGGCTGTAAGTAGACTACAGTAGCTAGACAGAGTGGCCCTAATTAAAGCAAGAAGTCTGTCCCTCAAGTGGTTGGCCTATTTTGCTTGATGAAAGCCCAAAGAGAATACTCCACTTTGCATCAAAATCAGACACAAGGAGAAGGCGACATCTCAAGTTCTCCATTTCTGAGCTCTAAAACGGCAGCAATGCAAAAGTAAGAAACAGCTTATTACCGTGAGGTGGACGACACTAAACAAGTACCAAGTGACAGCAAAGTACAAAGAAGGTCAAGTGTTGAATCTGCTGTTCCACAGATATCTGGTTCTAGGAGTGTGCAGTGTAATGATGCCAGCAGATGATCATGTATATAAAGCAAATTCAATCATGAGGAGCAAATTCTTCTCTTTTAATCATCAGATATAGATATGATGAAAACAAAGTTCTTACATTTTAGCATCAAGATCTAAATTCTAATTCTCATCGATGACAGATCATGAATGATCAAAGAAGTTACAAAAGAAGAAAAAAAAACAAGAGCTACTTCTTGTAGAGTTTTCACAACTGATAGTCCAGTGGACTGTGTTCGATTGGGGAACAAGATGATTCTATTTTTAAACTGCACCCAGTCCAATGATCCAACCCAGCCTTTTCCCCCTTTGCACCAAGAACTACTGATGGAAACGACACAAAAACCTCTGAAGAGACCGAGCGTGACTTCCTTCTTCACAAACTATAAACAAATAAATGGGTTTAAGGTGACCAGTGACTAAACTTAAACTTCCTCTCTGCTTTACAGGCAAACATTCACAGTGCAAACATAAATGGGAAGGCAGACACCTCAACATACACCAAATTATTATGCAAATTGGATTTAAGTGTCATACAAATATTTTTTTTGTTGTGCTATTAAATTTATAGATGGTATTGTGTGTCAGGGCTCTTTGAATCACTATAATTCATTTCAGAGAGCTGGGTTGATTAGCTCAATTAAAGGAAATCTACCTAATGATGTTCCACATTATTAATCAGCCTCAGGTTTCAAGCAATTTTGGAAAGAGAAAAGATCTCTTTGCTGACCAAAATGATTTATTGAAATTATCAATGCTGCTAAATTTGATCCAAATTACATAAATTAAAAGATTTTAAGTCGTTTAACATTCAAATGTAAGATTTTAAGGAGCTGGCAAGGTTACTTTGTAAAAGTTCAAAGAACAATATTCATAGTTGGATTGTTTTGTTACCATAGCTACAGTTTGAAGCTGTGAGTTTAATCTTTAAGTTTGAGCTCTGTTTGTTCACAAATACAAATTAGTAAATTGTAATTATAACTGATGTTACAGGTACTGATGATTTTAGCAACAAAAGGGGCCCCGAAATTAAATTCTGCTCAAGGCCTCATACAGCCTTGGACCGGCCCTGCATGAAGAGGTAATCCGCTGCGCTACGCAGAGATGAGGAACAAATGGGAGATTTAGTTCAATGCTGCTAATGTGGCTTCAGTAGCTCTTTCATCTTGTGTCTGTTGAGTTTTTAATAAGCGTCAAAGAAACTATTCTGGTTGGTCGAGTTTATGGGATGAGTTTCTCAGATCTCCACGTGGCCGCAAACATTAACTCTGACTAAGTGGACAAAGCATTTGATACGGTTTGATGCATCGTTTAACTGGAAAAATAATGCTAAAAATAATAGTATAATAATACAAAATCAGCGCGATGCGTTACAGACAGGACACCGCGAAAGCTTCTCATCAGGCTGAACCTGTATGATCAGCTTAGCGTTACTTCTAGAGGTGTGCCAATCGATCGGCCACCGATCATAATCGGTCGATTTTCGTGAAAAAGAGCATGATCGGTGATCGGCGATCATTGGCTCTTGTTGCCGATACCGATAACCTGCATCTCATTTCTCAGCCTGCCTGTGCAGCTGGTCTCCTCTTTCCTTCACACTGCGCAAACGCGCAGCAACAAATCCTAAGCGATGTGGAACTATAACGCACTGAGTGAATGGGGAAGTTTGTGTGTTGCGGCGGAAAATTGAAGCAGGTCAAAATGCATCAACACAACGAAGCTAATACGACATAAAAACAATGTTATACTTGACGGAGTTTGGCTACATCGAGGCTCACTGCAGTAAAAAAGGAGGATCAGATAGCAGGTAAAGCAGCGCACAGCTACAAACACTCACCTGGATTAGCATGACGGTCAGAAAGCTAAACAAATAACCTGGAAAATTATTTAAGTCTTCGAGCTGCGATGTAAGACGCTGGTTCTGCTCTCGCTGTTGAACCGCTGCTACGCTACAGGTAGTAATATTTCACAGACGGAGCGCCGCTTCTGCTCCACCTGGTAGTGACTCTCACACCGAACCTCTGTTTAAAGCTGCAGCATCTAACCTAAAAAAATTATTTTTACATACGTATTAAAACTTTCGCTGTCCTAACATGAGACAGATAATCTCTATAAAAATAATCGATCTCCTCCCTGCTCTGCATAATTACTCTGCTCAGTCAGAAACAGCCACTCAGAACTAGCAGTAATCAGCTAGCCGCCATGCTATCAGGAAGTTTTCATTCAGTAACTCAGGATTGTTTATTGTAATGGATCCTGTATTTGCCTTTGAGTGTAACGTTTTATACTTGAATTTTTTTGGCAATGTTGAGAGGTTTTATTTTGGCCCTTTGCATTATTTAGCCTCTTCAGAGCCTCCATATGTTTTCAGTCTGTTAAAGATAGTATTATTGATAGCAGTACAATTTACACAATTCCTGTTTTGTTTAGTTTTCTTCTTGGAAAAAGTTATTAAAAACAAGTTTTTGTCTAAATTAAGGTGAATTCATGGTTCCTTTTCCACATAATGTAATCGGTAGTGTTTGATAAAAAAAAAAATTATTATGTGATCGGTGATTGGTGATCAGCCCTCATGGGTGATCGGTATCGGCAGAAAAAAAACCTGATCGGCACATCTCTAGTTACTTCATTAACTAATACACCGGCCAACCGGGAACACAGATATACTTCATCAGCGCAGGCAGAGCCGGGCGCTGGGCAGCGTGCTGAGATGGAAAAGCTGCACAAACTGCATATTTGTGATCAAAGATGCAGTTCTTTGATCACAAATATCATTCTCCCCGCTCACTCAACGCACCTCTGAAAGGGCGTCTACAAGTTATTCCTGCAGTTCACGTAGAGCTGCGCAACCAGAGCTAACCAGAGTGGTGTTTAAACTCCTACCTTGATCAAAAACTCTGAAAGGAATCATAATTCCTCACAGGGGGTTGATGTAAATATGTATGGTCAGGCTGACCTGTATGGACACAGGCTGACCATGAAAGGAGGCGCACGCGATCCGCGCCAAGATAAACTTAATCCAGCTACTGCAGCACGCGAGGCAACCCGCAGAGGCGCCAGCGGTGTGATTGGTCCAGTTTTAACTGCATAAACTAAACCTATTGTTAGAGATTTTTTGGTATTATCATTTTGTTATTACTTTAGTTCATATTCAGTCTAATGTTCAATTTAAAGTGTTCTCTTCCTTCTGTCTGTATAAACTGACCTGGAGGCCCCATCTGCCCGTTTGTCTTCATGTGAAACAGTTAACTGTGTGTTTCCCAGACCTTAAATTACGTTTCTACAGGTGCCTTCTTATCAACCGGAATACTCCCTATCTTAGAAACTGCCTGTGTTCAGTAATATTTTGTCTCTGCTGTCTTCTTTAGCTATCCTCCCTGTTTCTGCTTGATAATAAAAGACAAGCTGTAACCAAAGGTCTTCAGACGCTCAGTGAACGGCTTGGAGGAGCAGTTTGCCGAGTCTTCTCCTTTTGCAAAAGCTTGGTCATAAAATTCATATACATTATCTGTGGTTCTTTTAATGGAGGTTCGAGAAAAATACCTATCACCTATCTTCTATAAACATATTTTTAGGATTAAATCTGCTCCGCCAGTGAAGCGCTCAGAGCAACATAAGACGCTTGCAATAGGCCACCAGGCCTATAATATGCTGGGCATATATGGGCAAGGGTGTAGATCCCATCTCATTATTGGGTGGGACCATAAACAGGGAATTTTTTAAGAGCAATTTTGGAGGGGTCGGCAAAGTTACAGTAAAATGTGGTTTACGTTATTTTTGTTCAAGCTGCACCATCAAAAATAACTAGTAAGTAGCAATTAATAAAAGTATTTTTCTCAGTAAACAACATGTTGAGACCCATAGAAGTCAAACTAAGATTAAAATGCTGCTAAGATATGAGTTTGATTCAGAGTCACAAATCTAATCTCTGCTACACCTTTAAAAAACGCGAGGCTCTAAATAAAACGTTTTAATAAGTAACTCCATCTAATAAAATTTCTCATAAATATTTATTTATTGCAGTGGTTTTCAATACAAGTCATGTGTTATTTAAATTATTATTTAAGTTGCTTTAAACTTATTTTTGGGGGGATTTTTTCATGTTACAACCTATAAATATGTAGGAATTGAATATTTTGGAAGTATCATAACTTAAACTTAAAGGTCAGCACCAGAATTTTCTAGAAACATATTCAGATTTTATTTTGTGGTTTTAAAGGGTCTTTAGGGGCTTATTCCTTGCAGCACGACACAGGAATGCTGCAAGGAATTCCTGTGTGCCCCTTTTATTGGGCATTAAAGGGGAGAAACTCATGATGTGGTCACCACCCTCCTCTGACCTCAACCCTATTGAGAACCTTTGGAATATCCTCAAGCAGAAGATCTAAGGGTTCATATCAAGATGCAGTTCATATCAAACAGCAGCTCTGGGAAGGTATTCCGACATCCTGCAAAGAAATTAAATCAGAAACTATCCACAAACTCACAAGTTCAATGGATGTAAGAATTGTGCAGGTGATATCAAAGAAGAGGTCCTATGTTAACATGCAACTCGGTCTGTTAAGATGTTTTACATTGAAATAGCTTTTGATTTTAGTACCTGTGACCACTTAATGCTGCACTTTCAAAGCGTGACCGTTTGCAGTTCTTTATAATCCATAAAATGTTTAGAAAATCTGCTGTGCAATAATAATTTAGAACAGTGCAGTTTGAGTTTATTTTTGGAAAAAATACTGTTCTCATTGGGAGGTTTGTTCAGTAAAATTTGATTTATACTGTAATAGTTCATGACTTGAAAATTATACTGACCATCATTTGCATTGACCATTTAAGAGAAAATATCCCTTGCATAATAATTTGGAACACGGTGTAATTGAAAGGTTGTGACTGTTAGGCTGTGAGCCATCAGTTTAGTTGAGGAAGAAGTCAAACACCATCACGATAGATCCTTACATGCAACGACCAAATGCAAATATGAATGCACACATAGCACACACCCAAATCCCACTCTCCTGACCTACTGGAAAATTGTGGGTATTTTTTTGTAATATAAAGCAGCAAAATTTGTTTTAAAAGTCCCAGTTTGCAGCAGTTGTTGCCTCCCAAATTGAACGCCATGTAATCTGTACTCCGTCCAAGCTCCATAGATAGAAAAAAAAGCAGTCTTGAGTTTTGTTACAAGTTCTCCAGAAAGTCAGCACTCCTCATTTGAACAGGTTTTGGATTACCCACCTCTCCCATTGTGTTCTCCACTGTTCTGCTGACTCAACAGTTTTGTACCAGATACAAATAGCACTCTTTAAAGGGAAAGAATAATAACTCTCACCATCTGATTGATGGGAAATTAGGCAGGCAGATGAATTAGGCAGACACTTGTTCTTTTACACAGTTGCTTAATTTCTGTTTGTCGTGCTGATTTGCATTGGTCCAACGAGATCTTTTCAGCAAGCTCCAAGCAGGTGTGCATCAATGCTAAAAATGGAAGTTCAGCATGAATTTATTTTTGGCACAAATACACGCTCTTCATCTTCACTTGGTATGTCTTTTAATACTTAAGTTCAATGTCAAATTCAAGTAGAACACCAAGAACAAGAGCAATTCATTTGACTAAAACCCATTGTCAGTTCGCTGTGAGCCTGTTGGAATGCTAGTTTTGGTTGAAAAACTTATCACAGTATAAGCATTTCATATTGGTCAATATCGATAATTGCTTATATAGATAATTGTTAAATTGACTATGGATTTGTTGTTTTCTTTTAAATACCTAAAATGGTGTCAAAGCTGTGCTGTGACGTTTCCAGTTTTATCCAATTTTCACTCCACATTTTTTTCATTTTTAAGCAACTATGAGGCACAGTGGAGAAAACTCAGGTTGTTGCCAGGTAACCAAAGAGTGAGTGAGTTAGTCGATGCCACCAACCTTGCTTAAGTGAGCAGCAAAAGTCTTTCCTATGCCTACATCTCCCAGAATGCTGTGCAATTCTGGATTGGAGTTCAGTGAATATTCTTTTGAATATTGTAATATTCTCCTAAAACATCCAGATGTAACGTTTTAGTTGCGTAACTTGGTTGACTCGCTCCAAGCCAGTTGATGGAAACATGCTTCATTTCAGTTCTATTTTTTCAGCAATATTTCAAAAGTTTCCTAAACATTTCCATTATAATTGGATGGAAAGAAAGCCAATGCTTCTGCTTTTATTGTGGAGGCAACATACAAGGTCTAACTCAGTAGGAATCAAATGATACTTCCTATGTGTCAGCCAGGAGCAGAGGGAGGAGATTTGGATAATTCTGTGTACAAACTGCTCATGGCTCTGCTTTGTTTTACATTCATGCTCGTATGATACCAGATATCCCATCTTGACTCCTGCTTCATGTCTGGTCCTAGCAGTGTGATGGTTAAGTGGCTTATTGAGCTGCTGACAGCAGCAGCCAGGCTGACTTCCAACACACAACTTATTTCAAGTCTTTGATTGCAAGGGTGGCTGCTTTCTGTGAGTGAACAGTGCAGTACAGTGAGCATACTGCACATTACCCAAGATAAACTTTGACCAAAAAGGCCCATTTGACACTGTGAATGTAATCTGGTCATCCTTTAGAAAAGTGATCTCCCCACACGTGCAAACATCTGCAGTAATAAAGTACAGTTCAGCTTCATTCTTTCACCACAGACTATATTTGGCTCTCCATTTTTTGTCTGTTTCCATGGTAATGAGCATTGCACCGTGTACAGCTGGAGCCCCGGGTATTTTCCAGAAGTTGAAATGACAGAATGGCTGCCCCTAAAACCTGAGCAAGCTTTTCCACATCAGTGTGGGTTTGTGAAGTGATCATTTCCACTCCACTGAGTCCAAGAATCACTGTCTGTTAATCACTGGCCTAGTTTTCCCTTCCTGCCAGCCTGTCTTGCCACTGAACACAAGATCCACAGTCACAACATCTGGACAGGGTTTCACTTAAACTGCCAATGATTTCAGGGATGGGTTTTTTGCAGGACAAATGATCCAGATGGGTTATTGACTTTGGTCATGTAGTGCTGGAAGAAAAATATGAAAGAAAAAAAAATTACATATCACAGTCAGAGATGCTAGATGATCATTTTGCGTTGTCATTTTGACTGACAGCACAAAAACCCGTCATATTCCATTTTTACTCGTCAAATTAAAATTGATATTGACATAGGCTATTCAGTTGCATTTAATTTTTATGCGGTTTAATTAACATTCAGCAAGCTGCACACAAATCCAGATTCCATCACACATAAAGCAGATGAACACAAACAACTTTTTCTCCGTGGTGACAAACACCACTAACTGTGGCCCCAATAACTTATAATAAATTAAACGACTCCACTTAAGTTATGGGCACTTCGCCTGCTTGGGTCTGAACGCACAGCCTCACAATGTCCTCCTGGTTCGCATCTGGAGCAGAAATCAGAACTAGTTCATCAGAAGCTCGAGGCTGAATTAAATCCAACATATTACTTTTAATCACGATGTTACTGCTTTTGTCCACCATTTGAGTGGCGGACTCAAATGATCCATTTCACCATTTTTTTAGCTTTTGTTCCTCCTCTTAAGAGATGGGACAATTGGAACGTTTCAACTGAAGATACAACCAGTGTGTTATAAGCCTGGCAGCCTGCCAGTCTTTATACTAGCCCCCTCGCCAGTCCAAACGTTGCTTGTTTTTGTCATTAGAAAAATTAATAATCCAAAAAATAACTTTTTTTTTTTAAATTAATTTAAACTGGATTGTAAGCGTCTCCGTTGCTCTAGCGGAGCAAATTTATTCCTAAAAGTTAAGGTTATGCATGTAAAGCCGGGAGAGATTTAAGTCATCATGCAGGGCCGGTCCAAGGCTGTATGAGGCCTGAAGCAGAATTTGTCTAAGGGGCCCCTTTTGCTACTAAAACCATCAGCACCTCTATCAGCTTCTGCGTTAGATTTAGTGAAATCTAGAAGATGAGGAATAGTTTAATTGGTCAACATAAAAAGCAATAAGTTATAATTGCAGTTTATTAATTTGTATTTCTGAACAAATAGAGCTGAAATTCAAAAATTTAACTCACAGCATCAGATTGCAGCTATTGTAAGAAAACAATTTATGAATATTGCTCTTTGAATTTTTACAAAGTAAACTTGCCAGCTCCTTAAAATCTTAGATTTAAAAGTTAAACAATGCAAAATATTTTATTTTATGCATGCTGAAACCATTAAATCAAATTTAGCAGCATTGATATTTCCAATAAATAAATGTTACATTTATATATCTGTGGTCTGTGTTAAAATATTAGCATTTATGGGTCCCTAAAGCCCTGGGGGGCCTGATGGAGCCACTGACTTAATTTGGATGAAACAGAAGTGCAAATAATTGATATTCATTTTAATTGTAATTTTTTTTTATTTATTATTTTTCAGTCTAACTGTGGGTTTAAATTGCATTTTACTAGCAATGTTTTCCTGTTACTTTTTCTGTCTACTTAACATCTTTTAATATAAAAACACGGTAGGCCCCCCTCTGCGCCCCGACCACCAGACTGAGCAAGTTTTCTGGGGGAAACCCTGTGGTCCACTTGATAGTGCGATTATGCATTCACACCTCATACCAGGCCAACAATCGAGTTGGATTAAAACGGACTGAACATGGTTGGTGTGAATGCACCCTAAAAAGCCACAAGTTAGTGCACACATTTTGCTCTGACATCCAACATTGCTCATCTGTGCAAAAGCTACATGATTCTCCATTTCTCCACCTACAGCAAGTGCGGGAGGTAAAACATCAGCTTTTAGTCATTGTACTGTATCCATTTTACAGAAAAGAATGAAAAACACAAACTGTTCTCAGTTCTGACCCAAACCAGGTTTCTAAGACCGCCCGAGATTACTGCAAAAGCAGGTCTGGTGGTCTTGCACAGCTCCTCCAACTTGTCCCCATCAGCTACCATCAGCTCAGCGAGCCAACCATTGGAGCACAAGATGGATGGAAACAGTCATGGCAACCAGCACAGATCAGATTTCCCCTCCAAGTTTACTACGAGATGGTTCAGCCCTTCTCAGCCCAGCCGCATGAATCAAATATTTTGCTCTTCGTCATGCAGCTGCTAATGGTGGGAGGATATATCCCCTGCTCCTTTGAGACTCTGCACACTAAAGCCAACATGTGCCCACTGAGCCAGTTCCTCTCTGTGTGAGGGTCTGCAGCAGGTATCAGTCAGCAGTGCAACACTCAGACAGCAGGGAGCGCCGGCCCATGCTGCACACCTAATTATCAAAATAAAAAGAGGGAAATGGTGTGAACAGACACTCACTGCAAGAGAAACAAACCACTCCACTGTTCTGCCAGCCGCTACCGCTGGCATCTGCGTGAGTCAGACACTATTTGAAGAATGAGTCACACAAAGCTCGACCTGTTGCTGTGGATGAAGGCAGGGGAAGTTTAAAAAAGGAAAAGAAAAGTGAATTTACAGCTGAAGGGAGTGAGCTGTGGTTAGACTGCAGCTGCATTGACTTTCTGCTGCTACAGACATGATGAGGCTGCAGAGGCGTGAGAAAGCCTGTGGCTGCAAAGAGGAAGTTGTTCTGAGGGGTGACGCAGCTAAAACGTCTTCCCGCTGAGACGCGGCGCCTGAGGACTTCTCCTCAGATGCTAGTTTCTTACCCCGGGCAGACAGCTTCTTGGTGTTGATGATTTTGGCAGCATACTCATGTCCTGTGGAAATCTTCATGCACCTCTTCACAACAGAGAAAGCTCCCCTGCAGGACACAAAGAGTTGCTGGTCAGAGGTTGTGTGATCAAACATTTGCTGCATGCTCTGAACTCACATGGACAGGCGCTTCCTTGTTTTCTGGAATTCTATGGAAACGAGATCCTGAAAGACTGCATTCAGCGCTGATGGGTTAATACTGTATTATATTAATTAATCACTGATTACATCAGTACAATAAAGTAGCAAGTTTTATTCCAATCAATTTCAAAATATATTCATTAAAAATAATTCTTTATTATTCCCAAAGAAATTAGACAACCGAATAATAATGTGA
Organism: Poecilia reticulata; assembly: GCF_904066995.2. Classification (NCBI taxonomy): domain Eukaryota; kingdom Metazoa; phylum Chordata; class Actinopteri; order Cyprinodontiformes; family Poeciliidae; genus Poecilia; species Poecilia reticulata. Next base: position 370,675 of record NC_088847.1, read on the forward strand.
AGTAGGCTTGGACCGGTTACTATTATATAGTGGACTCGCGCCTGTTTGCGGTTCAGTATTTGTGGATTTCGACGATTTTTTCATATACCTCATGTCAGATAAATAAAACACAAAGTTGCAGATGTACTTCAAACACTATTAGCTGGTATTTTCATAGCAGCCAATACAGGTTTGTCCAATTGGCTGCAACCCAAAGAGTGGCGATCAAAAATAATTTAAAAAAACATGGATATTGGCCAAAACACTGTGCATATTACAGTATATTTGGGATTTTATTAAAATATGCAGAAATAATTAACTTGCAAAGTGAGCTTTTATTGTTACAAGTTAATTTTCTAAACTACAGAAAAGTTGTTAGAGAAGTTGAAATGTAAAAAATTGGACTGATATATGATGGCAATACAGCTGTTATGTTAGATTTACCAATGTTTTGACTTTTTTATCCAATTACCCGATTAATCGTAAGAATAATCGATAGATTATTTGATTACTAAAATATTCATTTACAACAGCCCTGGATTATATGTTGCGCAGCCCTAAACATATATGCTGCTTACAACTTTCTAAAACCTTATTTTCCGTGATATATTGAACCCCCGGTATTCACGGTGGTTAGAAACCATAGTTGCCCTCAAATAGCTAAAATCTGTGGATACTAAATTCTTTGCCACCCATTGGTTGCGACTGGGATGATATGAAATTTATTTTCCGGTATTTTCAGTAAAGCTATGCATTAGCACAGCCGCCCGCAGTGTTCAGTCTATCTGCTCACCTGTATAAATAATCCTGCCGCGCTCTGAACCAGCAGCTCCTAGAGGACAAGTACTCCAAGCATCGCTCCCGTCATTTTAAGGATGTTTATTGATCCCGCGAAAAACAACAAAAACCCAGACATTATCATGAATCAGTAAAATCCTCCCAGGCCCAACTTGAAACCTGGACATTATGCTGCAACACTTAGCTTTTGTCAACAACTCAGGCGGAAGTGAGAGCACAAATAAAGTCTCGGCTGGAACACAATGCTCTAAATAATAAAACATAATATAACAAAGTTTCGAGGCAGGTCAATTTTTCTCGAGGAATTTTAAGGTACTCGAATCGTTTCAGCCCTAATATAATCACCATAATATTGGGGTGCATCACACCAGCTGTGTTTAATCTGCAACTCAAGCTTATTTGCCTAAAATGAGGCAGGAGGTGTGAATGCATAGTCAAACTCTCTTTTTTCCCCTTTATTTAACCATTGAGATCCAGATCTCATTTTCAAGAGGGACCTGGGCAGAAATCTGCAACTCTGACCAAAAAAGCAAGTTCTGGTCCGCCTACAAACCCAAAGTAAATTCTGGTGCACTTTAGACCTGTGAATCCCAAGCCTCCCACAGGCCAAGTGGACTATAGATCAGGGCATTTTGGGCAAATATAACCAAAAACAAACATGTGGTTCTATCGCTAGCAGGAGAGATGCTTTGTGGAAGTGGAGGTTTCTAATATGGGTGACATGGGCAAGCGTCCAGGGCCCCCCACCCTCCATCAACTACTTTGTTGGGAATGTCTTAGGTGTTTAAGGGGCACGCCCTTAGGGTGGGAAGGGTGGAAAAACCAGGACCACCACTGCTTCAAGCTACAAACACTAAAATCTGATGCAACTCCATTTTTGTTTGCATTTCGTGAAGATGGAAGTTGTGCTCGGTGTCTTGTTCAGTTGTCTGCATACCGTCTCCCGTTTTGGCCGGTAAACTACCATATTTTATCCCTTGTCCCATCATCTTCCATTATTATTCTGTACACCCTTGTCCCTAGCGAGGTGCCTAACTCCAGCGAACGTCCCGGGCAAGAGGCGGGGTTCACCCTGTTTGCCAGGGCAACACAGAGACAGACAGGACAAACTGTCACACACACATCTAGGGAGAATTTAGAGATTAACCTGACAGTCATGTTTTTGGACTGTGGGAGGAAACCGGAGAACCCGGAGAAAACCCACCATGCACAGGGAAAACATGCCAACACCATGCAGAAAGACCGGGGCCGGGAATCGAACCCAGAACCTTCTTGCTGCAAGGCAACAGCTCTACCAACTATAATAATATAAGAATTTCAAATAAGAATTTCTGGACCTCTCTAAACTGAATTGAGTCTCTAGCCTCACAAGCCTGCAGCAGTTTGGGAAGCAGTTCTGACAAAGTTAGTGTGACAGCAGGATAAAATAACATACAAAAGTATTTTTTAGGTGCACTTTGCGAGTTAAACTTTCAAACTTCTATCCTGTTCATATATTAATTTTCATCGTGAATTCCAAACATACTGAATCGCAATTCTGAAGACAAAGCGAAACAATAAGCAGTTCCTTAGAAAGTGACCTCTGACCCCAGGCAAAAGGAGCTTCTGATGCAAAGGGCAGAGGTTGGAGAACCAGCCTCCAGGTCTGTCCTGATTCAAACACCTGAGTGGCCGCAAACAGGTCAGGAGGCGAGTTTTCAGCTCAACTCGTTCACAGCTCCAACATGTTCACGTTCCAGAATCGGAACAGAAACGTCAGATTCAAAAGTCCTTCTCTGATTACGTGAACTAGAATAGAGCCGAGTTAGGAGTGTCCCCAACACCTTAAGAGACTCTAAACCGAGATTTAGCGAGGCGTCCTGCTTCTGTAGGTGGTTCCGGTAGAACCCTGTACTGTACCACCCAAAATAATGAACACAACTTACTTTCCCAGCTCCTCGTACAGTTGGTACTCATCAGTGAACCTGGTGCAGGTGGTTGAAGCCATGTTGAAGTGAGCGGGGAAACTGAAAGCTGTCCTAATACTCTGGGAGTCTTTCCCCTCCGCGTCCTGTATGTCACCTGGTCCTATTTCGGAACCGCCGCCGCCAAAGAAAAGACAAGAAATACAATTAGGTTGAATGAGTTGCGGCGCAATCTCTACTCCCAGTTCCAGGTTCGTGGACCCCCCGCCCCCCCCGGCTTTCACAGGGACGAAGCGACCTGCTGTTGTGGCTGTTTCTGCGCTGACACTTTGGATCCGTTCAACACAGTCAAGACTCACACACACACCTCCCCATATCCGGTACTGACCCAGCAAAATAAAAGCACACACGGAAGAACATTGATACTCAGAGCTGCAATAGGACCAGGCCCGGCGGCATGGGCGGGCATTGGGGACATTGCCCGCCCACAGAATCAGCCATGCCCCCCCTGCCCCCCCGCCCCCGGACTGGAAGCTGTTTGTTGTTTTTGCCTTAGAATGGCCAACTCTCTGTTATTCCTATGTCACTTTGATACACTAGGGGCTTCCCCACTTCCCATATCTGTGTCCTCTGTCACTATTTTCAGCAGTTAACTGTTTAATCCGTTGTTAACACGTCGCAACCTGTTTTGCAAGCGCAAAAACAGGTTGCGCAACATGAACCCTGAGACGCTCACGCTGGGTTTACACCTGTGGGACAGCGGCGGAGACCTGCTGCTGCTGAGCACAGCTACGCAGGAGCTGAAACTTGGCAGCAAACCAGCAAAACGCAAAGAACTTTGCAGTTCCCCCCCAAACTAACCGACTTGAGTTGAGTAAAGCAGTTGGATGCAGGTAATGTTAGCTAAAAGATGACTAGCTAATACCAATATAGCACGTTAAGCTTGTTAACAAGTAGCCTGTAGTCTACTGATGTTGTCTGTGTTCAGCTTAGGGCTGTATAAATAAATCGATTTGGCGATATATATCGACATTTTCCGCCCTCAGAAAGTATCGATTTTTCATTCGCGAGTATCGATCCGTTAGGGTCCATAGCCTTATAGCTCTTTTTAACGTCGTAGCAAGACTCCGCCTCCCTCAGTCTTACTTTCAACTTGAGCTTAAAGTGCACATTATAAACTACACACCAGTTTTTAAATGGTGTTAATAGACCAAGTATAACCGGAGTTATGCTAAAATTAGTAAACCATATTTTTCTGAATGTCAGAGAAAATGTCAAAAGCGCCGCCATTCCCCGGTTTTTCTGATTATATGAGAGGGAATGAGCTTCCAAACGTACAAAACGAAACGAAACATTAGATTCCTGTGTTTTTGGAAATGTAAAATCTTCAATAAATGACGATGGGCTGTATTTTGTTGCTGAGAAACGAAGTAAAGTTGCGCAAGTAACCATGAAAGAGAAGCGGAACGGAGAAGCTGCTCGAACGGAGCAGCTGCAAAAGCAGTAAGATCGCGAAATTAATGCACATTTCGACTGGTAGCATTCACTTCGTAATTAGTTTTTATCTTAGCGGTTTCTGCTCTGTATATAAAGGATTACCTGAAGAATGAACATGGGTTGATGATATCAGCAGGAAGACTAAGAAGAAAAACCCGCAGCCGGAATCCGCGGCGCAGTGAGGATTTCCATGGTAACAATGGCTGATCGATCAGTTTTATTAGCAACAGACAAAGAGTATCAGAGACTGAGAGAACGATGAGATCCTGGCAGTCTGAGAGGCAGCTACTCAGAGATCCAAGCAGGGGAATAGCGGCGCTGCGTAGCTGCAGAGAGTCGATCACTACGGGGTGAGGCGGAGCCACGACTTTAACAGTTAGTAGTAAACAGTTTACAGCCACGGCTAACTCCGGGAGCCAAGGTAGAAAAACCTTTTTTCCCATAGTCCGAAAGACTGGATTTGTGGCTGCATTTTTACTCCAAAATGCAGCCACAGTGTTCAAAAGAAAAAACATAAGTGCAATCATTTGCATATTGAGAGTCTACAGAAGCTGATAATCTCCCCACTCTGCTCCTGGATTACCGTTTAAACCTTTGAGTTTTATGTCAAATACACATGAATTAAATGACAGAAACTAATTCTCTCACTGCATCTTTGATTCATTTTGTCCAGCTGCAGACTGTTAGACTGTCCAATCAGATTCAGGTATTGTCTAGTTGGTGATTTTAATCAGTTTTCAGTTAACTAAATTCAAGTCTATGGAACACAAAATGTCACTAAAATCACTGTCCTAAAATCTTTCAAATTGTAAAAATGCACTGAACAGTATCGAATTGTATCGCTCAACAAATATCGTGATACATATCGTATAGTGACCAGAATATCATATATCGTATCGTGAAATTATTGTATCACTACACCCCTAGTTCAGCTACGCAGATTCATTTTGTCCCCCTGTTAAACTCGTCTGGAGCCGGGGCTGACCAGCATTGGAATCATTTTTAGTTAATTTTACTGTAGATTCAGTTGATTGTAATGTGTTTCACAGAGGAACAAAACTTTACGTCTCTTATTACCTGACAGGATATGGGTTTTCTTGGCTTTTTAAACAGAGGAAAAAACGCTCGACTCAATAGTTATACCTCAATATAACTATTGAGGTATATTTTAGAAAGACAGTTACTGATTACACGTTGTTTTGAAATAAATATAAAAACTATTCCATTTGACCTTTACATAATTCTGGTCTTAAGAGAGTTTATCAAAAATCCTATCTTCACTAAGCGTTCCCAAGTAAAAAAAAAAGTATACTTTAGTATACTAAATTTTACCATACTTTAATGTACTTAAACTGTACTATTTTGGAACAACTTTTTTTGTGCTTAGTATACTTTAACAGTATTTTAATAGTATTAAATTACAACTTTTAGTATACTTAGTATACTTCAACATACTTTTTTGGAACAACTTCATGTTATACTTAGTATACTTTAAGTATACTTTTTTTATGTAGTATTCAAGAGAAATGTTCCAAAATATTCCATATTTTGAGTGTACTAATTCTGTCATAAAATTATATTAAAAATATACTTTTAATATATTTTAAATATACTACTATAATGTATTTAAATTACACTTACTTTTGTTTTGATTTACTGCTATTTCTAATAAAGTACAATTTTAATTACTCATGAAATTCCTATTTTCCTATTTTGTACATTATATGCATAACTACACTGCAGTATTTAAATTGTTTTAGGCTACAATTACACAGAAAGATTAATTACACAAGATGTTCAAGGTAATTAAAATATTTTATTACCGACATTTTAAAATTGTCCAGTTTTACTCACAACTTTATGAACTTTACATAAATTATCAGTTTACACATCAAAAGTGAACACATGAACATGAAAATTTAAATGTGACAAAAAACATGAAAGTTATTACTATAAAGAACAAAAATTATAATTATAATTAAATAAAGTGTTACCATTTTGGTAACACTTTATTTGATGGGATGTGCATAAGACTGACATAACACTGTCATAAACATAACACTTGTCATCCAACTTTTACAGCAAATTCTCATTAAAATTGTCATTATTTACTGAATGACACTTCATGACACTATTAGTATGTTCCGAACATGAGTGACGAAAGAACATTCCCGTTCACTGCACCTTACAGAAACCTACAAAAAAGAACAATAGAGCAATTAAACATAGAAAGTATTTGTATTTTAAAGAGAACAGAAAAATGGCAAATAAAAAAAATAATACTTACAATTTTAAGACGTTGTGGACTCGCCATATATGTGACATCATCAGAACAGATGATGATTAGGACCGGATGCCTGGGGTGGAAAAACATTTCTGGGTTTCTTCTTTGCCTGTTTATGTTAGAAGTAGAAAAAAATAGTCAGCAATGTCATAGAATCAGTTGATGTTGGCATTAACTGTGAAGCTGTTTGAAGTGTGGACTTAAGGAGACAAACTACCTTAAAATCTTTCCATCCATGATCTGAACACACTGATCCTTGTAGGATGGTGAGGGGGGCTGGTGGTGCCTATCTCCAGCAGTCATCAGATGAGAGGCAGGGTTCACCATGGACAGGTCACCAGTCCATCACAGGGCCCTGAAAGCCAACAACAAATAAAATGAATGAAAGAGAAATGTTAGATTAACAAGGGGGGAAATTCTGTCCAGTTAACTTGAAATGAATCATGTTTATTAAGCACTTGGTGTTGGTAACAGCAGTTTCTGTTGTTGAAAATGAAATGTAGCTAGCTCCTCATTGAAAAAACAAAAACAAACTTACACCATGAAGATGATGTGAAGGTTCATCCTCAGAGCTGGTTGGTGATCTGGTGGAGTCAGAGCTTCTTCTGAGACAGAAAAGTCTTTAGGTTTCCTAACACCTGATTTCTCTGGTTTCCTCTTTCATCTTCATTTGCTTAGTTAGACTGCAAACATATGTTGAAGATAAAAACATTGATGAACGAGTTAGAACAACAACCTCACAATATCAAAGTCTCTTTCTCTTATGGAGCTTAATTAAAACCAGGTTAAGTTTATGAATTAAAGTATAAGTCGCAACAAACAGCCTCAATGCAGTTATAACATGAAGCTGAATGATTGCTATAGTAATAATCATACAAGTCACAATAAAATTGATAAAATAATTATTTAAGAAACCAACGTAAGTTATATATCTTTACTGCACTGTTTATAATTAAATGAAGATAATTAATAAGCAAACTTACCACCAGCTAGCAACACTTAGCAGCCTTCATCCCTCTAGGCTCCTTTTGTGACCCACATTTCATTTCCATCGGTTGTTGTCCTGTTGTGTTGTCGTCTAACTTGGACTAGGTCACCAGCTTGAATTTACCAAAATTAGTAACTATTTCAAGGCCCTCTCTACTTTTAAGGCAATATTATGTGAGTAAAAATGGCGAATTTGAACAGCTTATCTTCCCTGCGTTCAAGCTTTTTCTTCTCTTTGTGGCGTTTTTTAAATAAATGAAAGTGTGCAATACCGCCACCATCTGGTCTGGAGTATGAACTGGAGCTAATGCCGTTGATTATAAGGTTTTACATCACACATCTGAAAATTGGATACTTTCTTAAAAATTACATCATGATTATAATTTTTTTATTGTATGCAATTTTAATAAATAGTAAAATATTATTAAGGCACTTAAAAATTCATACATATTCATTCATAATTTGTTCACTTAAAGTATACTTTTATTATATAAAAAAATACACTTGTACCAAGTGTATTTTGGTACAATTATGTTTAAGTGTGTTTAAAGTTCTAATTTCGAAATTGGTGCAAATGTATTTTTAGTATACTTCAGATATACTTATAGGTAGTACACTTAATATTTAGTATACTTAAAGTGTACTTTCACAAATTTAAGTATGTTTGAAGTATACTAAAGTATACTTTTTTTGACCTGGGTTCCGCCGCGCTGCTATATGTGATCGGGCCACCGTCAAAAAACACACGGAGCTTAGCTAGCGGCGGGGTTTAGAAACGGAGACCCTTTTCTTTCAGAAGTTTTCTGATAGGGGCGTAAGCTTTCCTCTTCTTTTGGGTCTCTGCCGGGTAGTCCTGGTCGAAATAAACCCGCTGCTGGATGAGGCGAATCTCTCTTTTCTTCCACGCGGCACGAAGCACCAAATCCCTGGTTCTGAATGCCATAAGACAGGGGTGTGCAAACGTTTTGCAAAGGGGGCCAGATTTGGTGTGTTAAAAATGTAGGGGGCCGACCTTGGCAAACATTCTTTACATAGAACAGCAATATATTTAAACACATTTCAGCAAGCCATTCTGTGTTTCTGTGCTTTTTTATTTTAATTCCAGCGATCTTAAGCAAGTCTTTTGGTTCATTTGAAACATGCATGTCATATGCAATTGAATAATCAATTCACTTCACTTTTTTAACACTAACTTTTTTCTAACGGTTAAACAGAAGTAATTGTACTCTTGAGTGCAAATTACATTTGAAACACAAAAAAATATCTCACCATGGCAGGTCAATATTTACAGAATCTTTAAATAAAATAACAGAAATGAGCAAGTAATAATCAACAAGTGCAGGGCTCATATGACATTAATAACTATAAATGTTGATTAGATTTTTAAAAGTTTATTATTCTGGAGTGAAAACTGAAAACTTGTCTGAATTTATGACTGATTTTGATCTTAAAAAACAACATTTATTCAGAGACTAATTGTAAATGACAAATGACTTGTCTGCATTAATGTGACGGTGATACTGAGATCTGGATTGCAGCATATAGGCCAGGTCTGGCGCAAAGGCAGTGATAATGATGCGCAAGATGTCTCGTAAGTCTGTTAGCCGTGTCCTCACAGGGCTTTTATTTAAGTTCATAACCGAGAATGTCTTCTCACACAAATACGTCGACCCAAACAAGCTTAGCATTTTTTTACCAAATGCTCGAATCTCTCGAACCCTGTCCTTATCCAGCTGTCGTTAAAAATTGGCGAGAGAAAGCTGCTGGTGCCGACCGCGGCTCTCTGCGTCACACTGCAGCTCAATGAGCTCCAGCTGCAAAAGGTCTGGAACATCATCTGTGTCCACGGAGAAAGGTGAAAAAAGAGCGATCTCCTTCTCGATGGCTGCAAAATCCCGAAAGCGTTGTTTAAACTCTTCAGGCAGAGATGAAATATCTGATACTTACCGCCTCGTTAGCGCACTGACATTGCTCTGTGGGAATCTGGTCATGAGTTCTTGCAGCGCTGAAAAGTGTGCAGTATTGGGTTGGGTCGGCGACAGGTGTCTCTCAAACAGTTGCAGCTTGGTTCCAAAGGCTTTGATGTGCGAATATAGTTGGCTTATGACTGCGTCTGGTCCCTGGAGACTGGTGTTCAGGACATTAAGGTGCTTTGTAACATCAACTAGAAACCCCAAATCAGCCAGTCACATAGGGTCACTTAGTTCTCGCATAGGTTGTCCTTTTTCAGCCAAAAACTCACCGATTTCTTGCCTAAGAGAGTAGAAGCGTGACAATGCAGAACCCCGACTGAGCCTCACGTCAGTGTGATAGACAACATCTCCATATTCCGCATGAATCTCGCTTAGAAACTGTTGGAACTGACGGTGGCATAGCGCTCTGGAGCGGATATAGTTAATAGCCTTTCTCACCGGTTCCATAACATGTTCGTATTGGAGATGTTCAGCACACAGAACTGCTGATGAATGATACAATGGAGTTTTACAGCTTTTTACCCCCTTCTTCACTTACTTTGTTTCTTATTAGTGTTGCTAATCCACTTCGTTCACCAGTCATGGATGGTGCGCCGTCTGTAATAATCCCAGAAATTTTATTCCAGGGGAGTTTCATGTCATCCACGGCAGCGCAAACAGAAGAGAATAAATCTGTTCCTCTCGTTTGGTTTTTCAGGCTCTTGAGTTCAAGTAGATCTTCGGTAACGTTCATTTCGTTGCCCACTCCTTTAAAAAAAATAAGTAACTGAGCAGTGTCAGAGGCGTCTGTGCTTTCCTCGCAAGCTAGTGAAAAAAGTCAAACTCCTTTCCTCTGACTCCCAACTGTCTTTTGATGTCTGATGACACTTCTTCAACTCTGCGTGCCACAGTGTTACGTGCCAGGCAGACTTTGGCAAACTCTTGCTGCTTCTCAGGACAGATTTTCTTCACCATAGTCATCACGCAGTCATTGATAAATTCACCCTCAGTGAAAGGTTTGCAATGCTTTGCGGTCAGCGCGGCTACCTCGTAACTAGCCTTTGTAGCTTCTCATTTGACTCTTAGGCTCTTGCAAAATGTCGCTGCTGTGAGATTAAATTAGCTTCAAGTTGCTTCAGTTTCTCGCTGCGTTCCTTCCCTGTGATCTTGTCGTATGTCAGCCTGTCTCGTTTGGTAATGTTGCTTCACATTGAACTCTTTAAAAACAGCCACAGTCTCTTTACAAATGAGGCAGACACAGTTGTTGCGTATTTCAGTAAAGAAATAGTCTAATTTCCAGCCATCCTTGAATCATCGGCCCTCGCTGTCAACTTTCCTTTTTTTGTTGATAGTCGCCATTTTAGAAAATTGAGGGGAAAGAGTCACATGAGCTGCTGCCCTCTAGTGGGTAAACGAGGAACAGCATTTAGTGTGTAAGCTACGCCATATGCAGGCAACAGTACTGCTGCCCGATATATTAATTCTATGTGCGGGCCAGACGTTATTGATTTTATGACAGAGGCTGCAGGCCGGATGAAAATTGACCACGAGCCGTATTTGGCCGAACTTTGGACATGCCTGCCATAGGAGATCACCACAGAGCGGGGGTTCGCATTCTGCGGTGGTTTGGGACCCAAAGCCCGGTGGTAGCGCTGTACAGCCAAATCGATATCCTGGAGTGACAGTTCAGCCTTAATGAAACCGCCCATGAATTCCAACAGATTGTCTCCCTCTGTGTCTTCCGGAATCCCGTACACACGGATGTTGTTTCTACGTGAGCGTGCTTCTAAATCAGTCAGTTTGGCTTGAATTGTATCTTGTTTGTCTATAGTTTGAGACAGCACCTCTTTCGCTGCCGCGGTCCACTCCTCCATTTCTGCCACACGTTGTAACGACTTCTTTAGGTTCTTTTTTATGTTCGACACAATTTCGTTTAGTTTTCCATTAATCTCCTCTTGGAAACTTCTTAAATCTCGCTTCATGTCGGCGAAGTCGTCACGAAAGCAGCACAGCTCTTCCTTCATGTCTGCACGGATAGCTACAATCTCTTTGTGGATAACTCCGATGATAGCCTGAAGCCCTCCATAGCTATGTGCTGGTCAGATATGCCTTCGCCAAATAGTGAAATTCTCTCGCCTGTTTCGTCTGTTTTGATTTAACGTTACTTTTCTATGCCTTTCCCCTTTTCATCATAAAATAATCGGTCTTAGAGGGTTAATTCAGCTCTGGCAACGGGGAATTAGTTGGGAGCTCTGGTTCAATGCGTCTGCTCACCTCAGCGCCATAACCGGAAGTCACAAAATATATTTTAAATATATTTTAAATATACTTGAGCAAGTGTATATTTACACTTGGGCAAATATATATTTTGTTCACTTAAAGTATACTTTTATTTAATATATTAAAAGTGTATTTTGGTGCAATTATGTTTAAGTGTGTTTAAAGTTCTAATTTTGAAATTGGCACAAGTATACTTTTAATATACTTCAGATATATTTATACGTAGTACACTTAATACTTAGTATACTTAAACTGTTCACAAATGTAAGTATATTTGAAATATACTAAAGTATACTTTTTTTCACCTGGGTTGGCCCCCCAGAAAGGGGTGACCAGGTCAGGAAGTGTCCTGACCTCGGTCTTAACATGTTATGGTCCTAAGATCACTTTGATCTTATCAAACAATCACATTTTTTGTAGCATATTTCAGCAACAAGGCACTTCAAAGTGTTTTACATCATAAAAACGCAAAAGTAGAAAGTTAAAGAACACACAGTCACATTATATTTTGTCAATTTCCACCATTACACGTGAGAATGTTGATTAATGTTTAATTGATTATGTTTCAAAAGCAACTTTTAATCTAGATTAAAAGGCAGTCAGTGTTTCAACTGTTTTGCAGTTTTCTGGAAGTTTGTTCCAGATTTGTGGTGCATAGAAGCTGAATGCTGCTTCTCCATGTTTGGTTCTGGTTCTGGGGATTCAGATCAGACCAGAACCTGAAGATCTGAGAGGAAGGTTGAAACAACAACAGCAGATCTTTAATGTGTCGTGGTGATTTATAAATTAGTAACAGTATTTTAAAGTTTATTCTCTGAGCTACAAGGAGTCAGTGGAAGGGCTTTAGACCTGGGTGATGTGATCTTCCTGGTTTTAGTGAGAACGCCAGCAGCAGTGTACTCTTGGGGGGCCTCCTGGTGACCGCGATAGGTCACGCACACTTCACCGATAATATGAACTGCCTTGCAGTGTGCAGAGTGCATCCAAACGTCGAAAGCTAGAAGATAAGCAAGCAGAACAATGTCTCAAAAAAGGGCTTATCCTTCAGGGAGAGAGGAAAGAAAGAGGATGAATAGAACAAAGCCAAGATATGTTTACCATACCATACCATACCAACTTTATTTATAAAGCACTTTAAAACAACCACAGCTGATACAAAGTGCTGTACATTAAAACACAGCATAATAAAAAAAATAAAAACTCTTACAGTTTAAAAACAAAAACATACACTCTAAAACTAGATCCCGCAGGAGTTAAAAGCCAAGTAAAATAAATGGGTTTTAAGACGAACTTTAAAAGTGGACAGTGAAGGGGCCTCTCTGACCTGCAAAGGCAGGTCATTCCATAACTTAGGACCTATGACAGAAAGCCCTGTCCCCTCTGAGCTTCCTCCTGGATCTTGGTACCTCCAAGAGCAGCTGATCTGCTGACCTGAGAGACCGATAAGGTACGTAGGGGTGAAGAAGCTCAGAGAGGTAAGCCGGGGCAAGATTATGCAGTGATTTAAAAACAAACAAAAGAATTTTAAAATGAATCCTAAAATATACAGGCAGCCAGTGAAGTGAGGCCAGGACAGGGGTCACATGCTCCCTCTTCCGAGTTCCTGTCAAAAGTCGTGCAGCAGCATCTGAACCAGCTGCAGACGTGAGAGCAGCGACTGACTGACTCCCAGATAAAGTGCGTTACAGTAATCCAGTCGAGTCGAGATAAAAGCGTGGATCACTGTTTCAAAATGTTGCCTGGAAAGAAAAGATTTCACTGATGCCAATCGCCTTAAATGATAAAAGCTGGACTTAACCACGGCTCTGATTTGGCTGTCCAGTTTAAAATCACTGTCCACCTTAAAACCAAGGTCCGTAATAACATGTTTAAAATATACCTCCAAAGGTCCAAGGTCAACAGAGGAGGACTCAGAGGAGTCACTGGGTCCAAACACCATCACCTCTGTTTTGTTTTCATTACAATTTAAAAAGTTCAAGGCCAACCAAGCTTTAATATCACCTAGACATGCCAGGAGATGTTTAATGGAATGGACATCCTTCTGCTTCAGGGGCAAATAAATCTGACAATCATCAGCGTAACAATGAAATGAAATCCCATGTTTCCTAAGGATAGAACCCAGAGGCAATAAATAAAGAGAGAAAAGCAGAGGGCCCAGAATTGAGCCCTGTGGGACACCATAAGTCATTGAAACAGCAGATGATTCAGAGTCACTAATTTTCACTGAAAATGTTCTCTCCTCTAGGTAAGACCTGAACCATTTAAGAACAGTGCCATCAATACCAACAATGTGATGTAATCGCGATATTAAAATGTCGTGGTCTACAGTATCAAAGGCAGCAGTTAGGTCAACTAGGATCAGAACAACATGGTTACCAGAATCACATGCAAGAAGGATGTCATTAAAAACTCTTATTAAAGCAGATTCTGTGCTATGAAGAGTTTTAAAACCTGACTGGAAAACCTCCAGAATGCCATTGTCATCTAAAAACTGTTTCAGCTGACAGTACACAATTTTTTCTAAAAACTTAGAAAGAAAAGGCAGCTTTGAAATAGGCCGATAATTAGCCACAACAGTAGGATCAAGGCCAGGTTTTTTAAGCAGTGGCTGCACTACTGCATGTTTAAAACTAGAGGGCACCACACCTGAGGACAGACTGCTATTTATAATTGCAAGAACAGGCTGCACTATGCTAGATAAAATATCTTTAAAAAATTGTGGAGGGACAGGATCACTGGGGGAACCTGATGGCTTAATGCAGCCGACCACGTCCTCTAAAAGTGAGACAGTCACAGGTCAAACTGAGTGAAAGCAACAGAGCAAGGGACCGAAACAGAGTCAGGAGCTGTGATAAGAGCCCTGGTACTACCAACCTTTTCAATAAAGAAACGCAGAAACTTAGCACACATGTCAGGAGAAGCTTCCAAACAGGCATTCTGTGGAATATTAAGGACAGAGTCAATGGTGTGAAATAAAACACGTGAGTTATGGCTGTTTGAGGAAATTATATTTGCCAAATATTCCCTTTTAGCCTCTTTAACCGTGTTCTGGTAGAGACGCCAACAGTCTTTTAAAATCTGAAGGGTAACCTGCAGTTTATCCTTTTTCCATCTGCGTTCAACACGACGACATTCCTGCCTTGCAGCACGAGTTCTGTCATTAAACCAAGGCTCAGGTTTAATCCTTGGCTGCCTGGTTTTTAATGGAGCAACCGAGTCCAGAATGGTTTGACAGGAAGAACAGAACCAGGACCAGAGCTCCTCTGTATCAGAGCTGAGGAAGTCAGATGATCCACAGAGCTGAAGAAAAGCAGCAGAGAACTGAGTGGCAGTGGAAGGGTTAATAATCGGACAGCGCCGAACAGCAGCGAGTTTTAACTGCAGTAGGTGTCAAACTAACACTGAATAAAACAGGCAGGTGATCCGAGAACACAGAGTCACAGGTTTCCAGGTTAGTCACAGGCAGACCGCAGGAAATAACCAGGTCCAGTGTGTGTCCGTGCTCATGTGTAGGACCGGATACGGCCTGTACCAGGTTAAAAGAGTCCAGAAGGCTTAAAAAGTCCTTTACCAGAGGCTTATCAGGACAGCACACGTGTATATTGAAGTCTCCAACAATAAGAACATGTTCATAGTTAGTTATAATCCCAGATAAAAAGTCAGAGAAGCCGCTTATAAAATCCTTATTATATCTGGGGGGGCGGTAAACGACAGCACAGAAAACTGGGTTTACGTGTCTCACTTCAAATGACGTAAACTCAACACAGCTTACATTTGTAGTCCTGTTTGTAAACAGTCGCTGTGCCTCCCCCTCTCCTCGAAGTCCGTGGTGAATTAAAATAAGAACAATCCGCCGGTAAAAGCTCAGATAGAGCACTGGACTCACCAACACTCAGCCACGTCTCAGTCACACACAGAAAATCCAGGTTTTAGTGACTAAAAAAGTCCCGAAAAATAAGTTTTATTCACAAGCGACCTGGCGTTTACCAGGCCGATCCTGACAGGAGCTGGATCCTGGGCTTCGACAGGTCTGGAAACCCGGCACAGCGGTCTCAGGTTTTGGAGACACCGTTGGCGTATGTTGATCCGGGAAGGGCAGGGACGGCGTTGGAGAGGGGCTTGAACGCTGACCACTGGCACCAAACAGACATCAACAGGATCCAAGAAACGCCGAGGCACCCGAGAGCCCAGAAACGATCCATCCGATGATCGGGTAAAAGCAGAACAGTGCGTCAGATAAAACTTCAGCTTTACCAGCTGGCCGCCTCGTCTACCGCGGCGACGACGACGACGACGACGTCTCCGTCGTGAAAGCAGCGCAGGAATCCGGAACAGGTGGCTCGGAATCCCCGACAGAAGCGGGGGCAAGGAGTGTTGGCCAACAGTTTCGAAAAACTCCACATCCTGGACCAAAGATTGGAGGTCCAGAAGTGTGCTACGACCGTACATCAGTAGAGACTCAGTTCCGCAGACGATACAGGTCAGAAACAACACAAACATAAGCAAATGTGAGAACGACAGACGAGCAGCCACACACACCGGCGCCATCTTGTCTCGCATAATGTGTCTTGATAATGTCAGTGATGTCAGTAACGCCTTACAAAGTAAGGCGTTACTGACGTTGGACCACTTTCTTGGATGCAACACGTTTCTTTATCAAATCCAGTAATCAGATTAAAGTTACTTATCCAAATCACTGTGACTTACAATTTTCTTTTTAAATTTTCTTTTATTTCCTCTATGCGTCTTGAGGAGTGTCGTGGTTTTTGGAAGGCTTTTTGCCCACATACAGAAGGCAAAACGAAAAGTGAAAAAAGTTTTATTGAATAAATAAACAGTTATAAATGAATGGATCTTCTGTGGTTTTTCTTTTACTGGAGACTTGGGGAATATAGGAACATGGTGATGAAGATGATGGTCCACCAGGGGGGTGAGAAATTAAAGCGATCTGGGCTTGGGCTTGAGTTGTGCTTGGTCCAGATGAGCGAGATGAATACTTGTGGAAGCTGCTGGATGGTGGAAGCTGTGAGGTTGGAGGGCGGACAGGTAACACAGGTGCTTGAAGAAGAGGAGCTAGTAGGATGTCAGTCATGGAGGTAGGAACCAGAAAAAGGTCAGATGAGTCGTGAGACTCATGAGAGAAATCCAAAGGACACTGGAAGTGGCACTCAGGTCTTGCCGTGAGAACCATTACAGGTGAACACTCAGGCATCGAAGGACTGACGTCTCACGCCTCTTAAAGACAGGAATGACAGATCCGCCCTCTGGTAACAGCAGCTCCAAGGCTCCATCTGGTGGAGAAACTGAACAGGTGGAAGGAAAGGGAAACCCTATACAAAACACAAAACCCCGACTCACAACAAGGACTGCGCACCGTTTCTATGCGTCAGTATCAGCAGCGACAGAAACATACAATGGAAACGAGATGCACATTTTGTTGCTGTAAAAAACAGGAACTATTTTGAGTTTCTGTCGCCAAGTCCAATTATTATAAGCATCTTTGGGCTTGTTCTTTTCTAAAGTTGCTTGCAAATGTAATGAGTCGCGGGTTGCGCTTTTGAACTGTTTTTTAACATAAAGTTGTTCATTTTTCTGGGAAATAAGCACAGACAAAATAATAAGCCTTGGAATTTGTCTGACATCCAGGTAGTTTTAGTTAGGCTTTCCAGGTCCATCTAGTTTTGCCACCTGTTCCTTAAAATATGGAATCGTCCCGTATTTGGCTGTTAAATGTTGCATCCCGTATTGAACCGATACGGGATGCGATTTGTTCCATATCTCCATAAATGTCAGACAGACTCGCCTAACACACACATATCAACAATAACTATAACAATAATGACCAAAATAAAACACACGATATATTAAGGTCAGCTAAATTGTTGTGGTGTGAGCTAAAGGACCCCAGAACACTACGGACCGACGCTCTTGTGGTTGCCTAGAGACGGTCACTACGCAGCCGCGGTGAGCTGCTATCAACCCGGGTCTTTTTAAAACATCCTCAACCCAATTCTCCACCATCCTTAGAACCAAAACCTCTCATAAAGATACAGACATGAGAGGGAAGACTCAAATCCCAGGCTGAACATGTTAGTGAGGATGAATACAGGCAATTAAAACAAATGTGTTCATCTTGCTGCTGTTATGAATGGATCAGGAGAGGAACTGCAGACCCGGTTAGAACCTAAAGAACCAGAAATCAGCATCTCTTCATCCCTCAATCATCTCCTGAGGCTGATATGGTATAGAACATTTTGCTATGATTAAGTTTCTTACTGTGGTTTTAGTTATGGTTTGATTATTAGATGATCAATTATTTGCTTATTTAATGCATAGTCGTATCAGCCAAAATAAAACAAATGACCATTTGAAGAACAAATCATATTAAGAGATTAACAGTAAATAATGTACATAAATGTTTCCTACTTTAAAAAGATTTGTTAGGGCTTTCTGTTTGCTTTATTAAGAAATGTTGACATATTAATTCAGTGGTCATTTAATGTATTATTAATGTCAGACACAGACCTTCTGCCCAGAGGAGGTTCTAGATGGGGGCCATCAGGGGTACAGAAGAAATAATAAATGTAAATAAATGTATTTTGTTAATATTCAGAGGTGGATTTTTTTTTTTATCAGTTACTCAGTACTTGAGCAGTTTACCAAATACATTTTACACTTGCTTAATTAAACATGTTTAAGGTGTGCTACTCTGATTGGAGTACAATTTTGGAGTACTCAATGTATGAATGATTGCTCTCTGGATCACTATTGATTTTTAAAGGTTTTGTTGGTTATAGCTGCCTTTATTTCGAAGTAGTTTGACAGGAAAGTGGGTCATGAGAGAGGGGGAAGACATGCTGCCTGCGACCATAGACATAACATAAGGATAGACCCTCATGGCTGCTCTCGCCTGTTGTCGCTGACGAGATTTAGGGCGGCCATCTTGGAGCGGTCCACCACTCCACTCAGCGTTATGTTTAGCAGCACATTGACGCATTTAATCAATCATAACACGCTTTTTTGTTACTGGAAACCATATTCAAACATCTATCAAAGCTACATTTATAAACAATTGTATTATTTAAGTATGTTTTTAATACATAGTTCAGCATATTTAAATATGCTTAGTGGCTATAACAATAGAATAGGAATGGAATATTCTGATATTGATGTATGATGAGCATATTACAAAGCACACAGCCGTTCATCATTTATTTAATAAATTATTTAGTAATATCAATACATATTTATATAACTATACGAACACAAAAAAATTATGATTAATAATAACAAATAAATAATGATTAATACTGAATAATATATATTGGATACATGTTTATATGTATGGATGTATGTATATACATCCATACATATATAGATATATCTATGTTTCAGATTCAGCAGCTGAGATTGAGTCTAAAATCCGATGTGAGATTCATCCGTGCTGCAGTGAATCCATCTCTCTTTATAGATTCTCCCTCTTCTTCCTCACATCATGTCTTTAGAAAACCTTCAAAACAAAAATGGAAGATTTAGGATGTATCTTACTTTTGACAGAGTGAAAGAATTACATATAAATAATAGTCTTTACCACCTGTGTAAACTTTGCTGGTGAATGTTATAACACATAAAATAAGTTTTATAATATGTGTTACATTGTTTCATTTCTAATATAGGCTCTTGTGTCAGATAATCTAAGTCAATGTTAGAGAACAATTAATTTTTTTAGATTGATAGAATCTCAGTTAGCCTTCATAGCAGCTTAACCCGTATTACACCAAACACTGTAGCTAATATTAGCTGGTATCTCGCTGGTGGACATAAATACAGTAAAGTAATATTCCAATCAAAGAATATACACAATAATATGTCCATCTTACTTGTGAAATGTTATCTGTGGAGCCTCACATCAATAGTCCATCGATTCGAACAATAATATCCCTCAGTGCTGAGGTATCTTCTGTTGTTTTGGTTGAGCAAAGTAGGAGGGACGACTGCTCCAAGATGGCCGCCGTATTTCCTGCGCCGGAACAGCCAATGCGGGGTCTAACTTTTATATGGACCTTACCACAGGGCCCGCCTTTCATTGGCTAATGCCCATTTTACGTCACAGCACAGCTATCACGTGGGTTACCGGCTCACAAACTCATGCTAATGTACATTGTGGACTAGCAGACCAACAGAAAGTTTTTGCGTCAGGACTCGATAAAGAATGGTTCTCCACCGTCAGTGGGGTATCTGTACAGGCGATGTCAGGTATCCTGATCGTGTTTGTGGAACTAAAATTCACAGATTTCCAAAATCTGAAACGGAAAGCCTTGCTTGGATCAAAGCTTGTGCACGACCGCATTTGCAGCTCAACCGTCGTAGGATCAATAAGAACAAAGTGTCTGCTGGTGTAAGTATTATTGCTTTGCTTTCTTTGTGTTTAGTGAATGAAAAAAAATAGTCAATAATAAACACATGCATTATGAAAACCTTTTAGCCAAGTACAGCATAATGGCAGTACCGATACAACTTCTACATCCTGAAGCCTGTCTGTTACAGTCTTACGTTAGCTGAACAGATCAATAGGCAATGTGTACCGTATCTGAAAACATTAAAGATTTTATTTCACCTGAAAAGGCTTTTTACTAAACTGTAATCATGTTAGCCACGCTAGCTTTTACTAAACTGTAATCGTGTTAGCCACGCTAGCTTTTACTAAACTGTAATCGTGTTAGCCACGCTAGCTTTTACTAAACTGTAATCGTGTTAGCCACGCTAGCTTTTACTAAACTGTAATCGTGTTAGCCACGCTAGCTTTTACTAAACTGTAATCGTGTTAGCCACGCTAGCACCGAGTACCGTGTATAAGTCCTAGGCACATTCGAACCCTCTAAACCATGAATGTCCGACTTACCCAGCCTTGCAAGAACAACAGGCATCAGTGATCTTGTCCACAGCTATATTTATGCTGAGGGTCTGAGGATCTGCTGTTTTCCTCATCAACTGGTAGCATTTAGCTGCAACTCGCACAATGTTAGAGGCATCGCGTGGCTAAAACATCTTGATGTCGTCCAAAAAAGATGACATGAACTTGTTGGTTCCCTTGTCGTGGCTGATATTTTGTGAAAATCCGGCAGAAATGCTAAACTAATCGACTCAGAAATACTCTGCAGTCAGTCGAAACGAAAAATCCCAAAGAAGCTATTAGCTCTGTGAGGAGGTTAATGTGAGACATGAAGTCACGTGGGACTTTTGAGGGGCGTTTCTGGGCAGAGCTTGGTAAGGTCCATTATGTCTATGCCTGCGACCACCGCCACAATGACTAAGGCCTCAATATGTGGGTTGTGATTTGCGCCTGCGCTACCACAGCGCCCCCTCTGGATCACTTTCTAAAAACAAAAATCACTGCTGTAAATGTTGTCTATCGATGCAGCACCCATCCCACCCCATGAAAGTAGGGTGACACGCCATGGTGGGCGTCCCTTATTTTGATTTCTGAAAGGTGGCAACCCTAGGTCCATCTACTCCCAGATGATCCGTCCCGCTGTGTCTTTGTTAATATCAAGGTATTCGCGTTGCGCTCCAGAAAACTGCAAACACGAGATTAATATGAACAGAGCAATAAACACGAAAGCAGACACGAATGAACGTGTTCATAAAGTTGTGCAACTAAACGCCATTATAATCATTAATTTTAGATAAATGTCACAAGTCTGTGCAGGAGCCGTCTGAGTTGTGGAGCTGCAGCAGCAGCTCTGTGCGCTGTGATGTGACGGCAAACACAGGGCCGTAACGCAGAATCTGGAGGCTGGGGCAGGGAGGGCTGGGAGGTCTAAAATCCCATTTAGAGTTTAGTGGAGAATAGTGGAACACACAAAAACATGCACAAATTACTAAAGTTTTTTTGTTCTGTTGAAACCATGAAATAATCTCCCCTTCAGTTCAACCTTATAAGTGGAGACACATTGTTGATGTTACCATTATAAAATAACTTACACTTAAGTATTGGCAAAGATCAATGTAATTTTCACAGGTGGCGGAGCGTTGTTGTTAGCAGCTGCTGAAAATAACTAAAAAAGTTACTTTAAATGTAACTTAGTTACTTTCCAAGTCAAGTAGTCAGTAATCTAACTAAGTTACTTTTCCAAGAAATAATCAGTAATCTAATTAAAGTTACTTTTTCAGATTAATTTTGCCATAACTGCTTAATGTTTATCAAAAAGATTTGTGAAGCTGCTAATAGAAAAATAGCTTGATAGCAACCTTGAATGGTCCAGTTCAACAGCCAAACATTTATGCTAATGTCTGCGTGAAGCTGAGTTTTAACTTTAAATTAGTTGATTCTCATGGTTGGCTCTGTATATTTCTGAGGTTTTTTGGCTTCAAAACGCCGTGTTTGATGTTTGATAATACTTAAAATTCTCAATGTTTTATATTGTCTAGCAAAATGTTTTTACATCAGGTTACATGGCTACTGCATTACTAAATCGATGAGCTGCTGTATGCTGTAGTTGGGGATGTGTTGTTTGCTGCTGAACATAATCATTTTGTGGCTAAAACAAACATTATTTTTACATCAATGTCTAAGTTCTGCGAAACATTTGAAGGCTCAGAATCAACCCGGTACCGATCCACATTCTCAGGGGAGAAAGACTCACCTGGTATATATTACATTTTTAGCTATTGAAGTTGCACTTAAGAGAAATTAATTTAATCAAAGAATGTAACAGTGATGCCATAGTTACTTTGAAAAAGTAACTTTAATTGGATTACTGACTACTTGACTTGGAAAGTAACTAAGTTACATTTAAAGTAACTTTTTTAGTTATTTTCAGCAGCTGCTAACAACAACGCTCCGCCACCTGTGAAAATTACATCGATCTTTGCCAATACTTAAGTGTAAGTTATTTTATAATGGTAACATCAACAATGTGTCTCCACTTATAAGGTTGAACTGAAGGGGAGATTATTTCATGGTTTCAACAGTACAAAAAAACTTTAGTAATTTGTGCATGTTTTTGTGTGTTCCACTATTGTCTGGAAAACTCTAAGAAGGATTTTAAAGGCCCCCTCCCTGCCCCAGCCTCCAGATTCTGCATTACCGCCCTGCGTTTGCCGTCACAGCGCAGCGCACAGAGCTGCTGCTGCAGCTCCACAACTCAGATATCCTCCTGCACAGATTTGTGACACTAATCTTAATATTAATAATTATAATGGCGTTTAGTTGCACAACTTTACAGACACGTTCATTCGTGGCTGTTTTCACTGTTCATATTAGTCTCGATGTTTGTAGTTTTGGAGCGCAACGCGAAGCTCGACGTCATTCACAGCAAATATATTAATTTCACATTAACAGAAACACAGCGGGACGGATCATCCGGGAAATGATGGACAGGGAGAGTCTGACCTAAACGACCTGGATGACAGACAAATTCTGGGATTAATTATGAGTCTCTATTTATTTCCAAGCGCAAATGAATAACTTTACGTTCAAAAACGAGCCCAAAAAGCGCAACCCGTGATTCGTTAAATTTGCAAGCGACTTCAGAAACAAAACAATCCAAAAACCGCTTATAATAATCGGACTTGGCGACAGAAACTCAAAATAGTTTCTGTTTTTCCAACAACGAGATGCTCATCGATTTCCTCCCTCCGTTCCTTCGTTTTCTGTCGCTGCTGATACTGTCGTAGAAACGGCATCACTCCCCAAGACGCACAGAGGAAATACTATTACATGTCATATCCGCTGAGCTGAGTGCTGAGTGCACCAGAGTCAGGTAACCAAATATGGCATTAAATTACAAAATAATATAGTAACGCAAAGTGATTTCAATAAGTAACTAATCTGACTACTGGATTTGAAATAACACGTTAGATTACTTGTTACTGAAAAAAGTGGTCCAAAAAATACATAAATGGTCACAAACATGTGTGTATGCATTCCATCTTACGTTGGGCTGCACTGATTGCAGTTTTCTGGCCGATACCAATTTGAAAACAGTGGTTTCAGCACCTTTTCTCCTCTTTTACAGCAACCAGCACCACCATGAGTAAACCAATAGTTCAGTTTGATGCCAAGAGTACATGAAGCTTGGTCTAACAATTTTGTGGAAAGCTGCCTTAAATTCAGAACACAGAATCATAACACAGCTGAGAATGATGGATCTTTACTACTTTCAGTATTCTGGGTCATCAGTAGTAGGCCACTGGCTAATCAAAGGAAGTAGGTCACTATACTATATATTATTACCACTAAAAGTGCTAATAATTAAAATGTCTTTGGGCAAACACTAATGAATCAAATGGACCTTTTACAATGAACTGATTTCAAACCCCCTGCCTCCTCAACCCTCCCAGCTCAGAAATGCTTCAGAGGCCTCATCAGGTTCACTCCTGTTAAATGTATCTGTTAATCCCCATTTAGTCTAATCTGTGCTAATCTAATAGTGAGGAAGTAATGTGGTAAAACAAAGCACAGGCAGCCGAGATCAACTCCTGGACTCCTCTGAAATAATGTCTTTAGTTCACATGAGCGCCATCAGGCCTGTAATCTTGTCTCATTAAGTTATATTTAATGTTATATTTTTCAGAAAGGATTGCCTGCCTGTGAGTTAGACACTTTTTTCTATCTAAATTAACACCATAACCATGACATGAGGTGCTATTTTTAATAGATAAATTAGCTCCATTTAGCAGATATAGTCTTTTTCTTTGCCACCATCTAGTGGCAAAGCTTTAACATAACTATCAACTAATCAACTCTTCTTATTGAAGACTCAACATCCAATTCACTAAATATGACTTTTTCATATTTAAAGAGTACAGAACTCTTTTTTATGTAACAGTTCTGTACTCTTTTACATAAAACTTGGTCATTTAAAACTAAATGACAGAGTTCTTGTTAAATAATTGACTGAACCTGAGCTGCACCTGAGTAGATAATCATATTGTATCTGGAGTACAGTACTTTTTTTTCAGCTCATTCATATGACTTTGGTCAAATCTGCTTCAAACTTCTACTGGTTGTAAGAGTAACTCCATATGAAAGGCTAAAATATGTTTAAACCTATTTTTTACTGCCTATATCCAGAGGTGAAAGTAAGGGGGTACGGCAGGTACTGCTACCCCTAAAAGATTTAGTGGGGGTACGCAGTACCTGCAAGAGAGAGGAGCGGCTGTCTACTGTAAAAAATCAATGGGTTCACTGTGCAGCAGTTAGTTCAATTAGCCGTGACCAATAAAAAAATAACCGTAAAAAATAACCAAACTGAATATTTGGTTATTTTTTAAGCCCCTCTGTCATTTGACATGTTATAATTAACACCTTTGACTGGAGCACATGGAGACATGATGGACTTTAGCATAGAGTTCATCACAGAGGAAACTAAAATCAATCAAATAAAAGATCCTTTCTGAATATCATCTCATGGACACTGAACTAAATGCGTCTTTCTGACCGGGAGCTGACAGCGTGTTGAAGAGTTATGGACACCTTGGTTAGGAAGCTCTGATTGGACAGGTCATTTGACAGGTAACAATATTTCGGGTCGGACCAGAACTATTTGCCTGATGGTGGTTCAGGGTTCTAATGAGTTTACAGTTAATGAGTTTGGAGCACACAGAGAAAACCTAAAGAGAATGTTATAATCTACTTATTGTAGTTTATGTAGAGGAATAACAGCTGATTGTTGAGAGAGGAAAGAAATGAAAGTGCAGATTCGTTAGGCAGAAACAAGCGCAGAGCGCTGGACAATAAATGCGCTTAAATGCTCCACGGTTACGCTCCAATTAATCACACATGACATGACAAACGCCAAATATACAATATATAGTTACACTGTTTAGTTAATGGTGTTTTAAAAACAAAACCAGTAAAAACTTAACCTAGTTAATATGTCAGATTCCCTCCTCAGCCTCGTCTTCTGTCCAGACTGTGATCAGCTGACCACTTGGTGCACAGACAGTTTCAACTTTACTCACAGAGAACATCGTGGAGCTCATTATTAATCATTATAAGAACAATATCTGTCAGAGAATCATCTGTGATCTGGTCGCTTTAACGGACCAGAGACTTTGGAGCGTCCAGCAGCTGATCTGCTTCTGCGGGTTTTTTCTCCTGCTGAGGGAAGTGATGCGGGATCAGGAACCGATCAGAGTTCTGCCGTCTTCTAATCACGTCATTTCGTGAAATGTTACCTGATTTCAAAAACGTTCTCGCAGGGAAATACTAAATGTTTTGTTGGATGACTACAAATTGGAAATAAAATGATTTTTTTCTTTGACGGACAACGAAAAAACTCCACCGCCACCTCTGCTCCAAACCACGAACATTGTCGGCCCCTCTTCGGTTTTTTTTCTTTTTGCGGAGGATCAATAAATAACTTATTGGTGTTTTACCATCACCACCAGGTGTGAAGTGCTTTAGCCTTTGAGTTGCACCACAGCAGCATAACTGAAACATCCAGGAGAAGAATATCAGCTTGTTATGAGTATAAAGGAGGCTGGTATCGCGCCTGATCTAAATCTATTTATTTATGTCATCACATGGACTTAAATAAAGTTTTATACATTTTCTTTTCATATATTTATTATTGGTTTTCTTCTTTAGATATTAGGTTGGCTTAGAATGATTCCAAATAATGTACAGGAATAACCTGGTGCTGTTACATGTCAGTCATCTAGGGGGGCCAATCAGATGACAGGGGGGGCACTGGCCCCCCTTACCCCCGCTCTGGCACCGCCACTGGCCGTGACTGATTAGATTTTCAAGAACAATCTAAAACACGACTTAATCAGTTAATAAATAACTTTTTTCTCATTTCATATCGTTTCTGAACTGTCCTCCAGCCAGAGGAGGACCAGCACGTCCTCCTCTGGCTGGCTTATCAAAACGTTCATAAACTTTATTAAAGAACAACAAAAAAATCAACAAAACGTGTTCAAATTAATGACCCAACAACAATAATAATCTCAGTATTTATTGTTTCAACAAGGTGTTGCGCAATTATGTGCGTTTTGGTTCCATAACCAAATTATCTAACAGAGCAGGAGTTTAAAATGAACTAATCAACCACCACTGTGTTCATGAGGCTTATTAATGATCGCAAAATAAATATCAAGCCTGAAAACCTAATATCGAAACAGACTAAATGTTATGTTTTTAACGTAATCTCTGGTCGGCTTGTGGAGCGCAGGCGGTTGCCATGGCAACAGGTGTGCTTAAATGACAGAGAGATGGAGGCTGTGTTCACACTGCAGCCTGAAGTGACCCAATTCCAATTTTTTTGATGTAATGCGACCTGTATCTGATCCTATTATGACAGTCTGAACAACACAGGTCGGATTCCTTTCGAATGCGACCATATCCGATACGTATCCGATTCAAATGCGACCTAACGCTCAGGCCGCATTTATCCGAATTGAACGTCACTGATTCTCAACAAATCTCACTATTCTGCATCCTGATACGCGCAAGTGGGAAGAAAAACAACAACCATGACGGACTATATGAGGATTAAGTTGTTAATATGCTGCTCCGGTTGGACAACAACTTCAAATATATAAGCTAAGCTCCACCGTTAGCCTCCATGTTTACTTCCACAAACACTGAGCTCTTCTTCTTATGGCGGTTGGCAGAACACTGAGAACGCTGACGCTATGGCGCCCTCTACTGCGCATGCGGGACACTTTCAGGTTGTTTGCCCGTTCAGACTGCAGGACACATACAGGTTGCATTTACTGGCAGTGTGAATGACCCCGGTAAAAAACTCGGAATTGGGTCACTTCAGGCTGCAGTGTGAACCCGGAGAGTAAAAAAGTGTAAGTGGTTTAGAGTTGATCACTTGTTCAGGTTGTTTTACCGTTGTCTTGGCTCATCACAGCCGCTGTAGTTTCTGAACGTTCAATAAACGACAAACTTGAACTAATTATTTCTTTCTTTGTGAATATACGTAATTTAAAACAAACATGAAACACGGTAAATATGTTTCATTAAGTATTAAACAAACATATGGCTTCTATCGCGATAATTATGTGAAATTAAATTAATTGTCTAATATAAAAAATAGTTTGGTTCTGTTGGGCTGAAAGGCTTTTTCTTTATCAAACAATTTTTTCCCCTCTTATTTAGTGGAAATATTGATGTTGATGAGATTTTCTCCAAAATAATAACCTTTTTCAACCTTTATAGCTCCACTGTATTCTCCTCTTCCACAATGCTGAAAAGCAGTTTGAAACAAAGTGGGCTATATCGCAAAAAGCTTCTCCCAGAAGCCAAGAAACGCTACACGGAAAAAATAGCGAAAATTGGACATAACGACCCGTTGGAGATAAAAAGTTGGAGCAGAAACCCTGATCATTGACCTCATTTGACATTCCCAGACATGTTTGCGTACCTGGTCTGTGGTGTCAGTGCTTACACCGCGAATCAGTTGAGGCACATGTCCAGTTTACGAATGGCGGGTACCTGATTTGGACATTTTACCCCCCGGATTGCGACGTTGTGGTTCGAACAACGGTAAGCTCTGAGCTGCTTAATTTTATATACATTCTTAAAGTACATTATTTTACAGTCAATCAGAATGTTTCTTGGTATGAGTACTAAAAAGTGTAAATGTGTTATTATTAAAGTACTAACTGATTTGCGAAGCTCCAAGTTTGAATTAAATGTCGGCAATTCCACTGCATTTTTACTTCCTTTCAGCTTGTCTAATAAGATAGAAAGACCTAGAGAACTAACTTGTCATTTACACATGTACAATTAAAGAAAATACAGTTATAAAAAGGCAAATAACATCTGAAGTATGTACAATATAAACCTAAATATGCAGCTGCTAGATACACCAGCACTTCTCGCTTTGTAACTCATAACCTCTTTGAAATTACAATGTCATGGTTATTCTTCAATAGTAAAATGTTGATTGGAATAATAGATAGTACAATTAGTTCTAGGTTCACTTGTATATATATTTCATTCATTTCAGTTGTGTGTTTGCAGGTTATGCACTCAGAGACCCAATGAGCCACTGTTAACTCCATGGGTCATCCTGAGCAACTCTGGCACTGCTGACTGTTCACATTGCACCTGCCTGGCAGGGGGAGCAGAGACCTGCACCCATATAGGTGCCCTACTTTTTAAGGTGGAAGCAGCAGTGAGGAGTGTAGCAATTTTTCAATAAAATTTATTACCTCAGATGGTCGACACATTTGTTACCTGTAATGTTCACTTACATGAAATGCTAGGCCAGGATCTATTTCATTACATGTTCACTTCTTAACTGAAATATGTCAAATAAAACAAATATTTATCTAAAATGTGACTATTTCACAATATTAACTTGTCACCTTTATTGTTTACTCTGAAATGTTTAATTTCAACCAGTGCTAACCAGTAGTGGAGAAAGTACTCAAAAAATTTACTTAAGTAAAAGTACAAATACACAGACAAAAATGTACTTAAGTAAAAGTCAAAGTACCACATTAACATTTTACTTAAGTAAAAGTAAAAAAGTACTGGTTTTTAAAAATACTTAAGTATTAAAAGTAAAAGTACTCGCTGAATGCATTACCTAATCACTAATATCATTAAGTGAACCGATCGTATTTAATTTTAATACATCAGTAATGTGCCATTTTAATGAACAGCCACAGATAAAGCATGTTTTTATTGTATTTACTCTGTAACATAGTTTAGACTTAGATATGTGATTCTATGCATCATAATTTCAGGGATGGAAACATCTTGTCTCCTGTCCTAACATAACATGAACTTCACTTTTTTTGCCACACATTTATTTTGAAAGAAATCCAACTGGCAGAGGAGGACATGGAACCAAGGAGCCACGTAGCAGAGTTGTAGTCTGGACCACTGAACCCAAGACCAAATCAAAACCAGTACCCCGTGCTACATGACAATAACATTAAATTTACCTATCAAAATTGCTTCTCAAATTGATCTGAAAGATCCACTTTCCCATAAAAACACATAGATATGAAATACTTAGAGCTGAAATAAATGTAACCAGTATCAATTCAAACTCTTCTTCATTCTGTTTTGCTTTCATCTCTGTGCCACAATACACAGAGGTCTCCTGCCATCCCTAAAAAAATAACACCCTGGGCGGTTGCCCATATTGCCAATGTCAGAAATTGCACCATTAAACATAGCAATTAACAACGCTCAACTATGAACACTGTCCAAGGCCCAATAAGCAAGAAGTAACCAAGCAGGAGGAGCACCGTGACTGTTCTCATCCTCCCTCCTGCTGCAACGTCTGCCACCATGACAGGTGACGAAAACAAAGAGCAATGAGCATGCTCTGTGTTCTTACGTTCTTGTTTTATTTATTCGCCAATATAAAGATATTTCAATGAAATAAAATAGCTACTGCAGTGTACGCAGAGCATTACAAGAACAAAGAACGGCTTTCAGTGAGGCTTCAGCACTATAGGACTTTAGTCAAGATCCGTCCAGAAGAATCAGGTCGTTCCTGAATGTCATATTACTATATTGCACTTTGGTCACAGCGTTGTCCCATATTTGCGTCACCTCAGTCAAAACCTCCACACAGTAATTCAGCGCATGAGTGACAACTTTTTTTTCAACACAGATGCAACATGTCTCTCTGTACAGCTAGCTTTGTTAGCATCACCTCCACAGATCTTACCTTTCTTTAAACTTTCCTTCCAAGTGACGTTAAAAATTGGACGAAGTCCCACCGTCTGTGAAAGCGAAGCGCTGCTGATTTTACATGTCGCCATATCTTATGATTTATGCAGCGCTATTATATTACTGACGCTCAGAGGAAACTACTGCGCATGTCTGGAGCTCCGCGTGCGAGTAAAGGTGGAGCCGATGGGTGACAACAGACACTAAGTCACGTTATTGCTCGGATTTCACGGCGCCACCTTAAATCCCTGAACTTCACATTTTAACGGAAGAAAAGAGCAACGAGACTTGGATGTAACGAGTAACGCGACAGTTTTGTAGAAATGTAGTGAAGTAGAAAGTACAGATACTTAGTGTAAAATGTAGTGGAGTAAAAGTAGAAAGTATCCATTATTAAATCTACTTAAGTAAAGTACAGATACACGAAAATTGTACTTAAGTAACTGTACAAATATTTCAACACAATCATGAATGGAACAATACAATTTTATTTTTTTTATCTACATTTTACGTAAAACAGTCCTGACTACAAATACTTCAAAAGAATGAGTGCAGAAAATCTTTTTCCAATCTGCATTTTAATTATTATCAGTGCAGCATTGGAGTTTCATATCAACATGTTCAGGTTTCATTTGCTTTAGGTTTTATAACCACACTAGAACACATGTTCACCAAGCTGCAGCACACACACACACACACACACACACACACACACACACACACACACACACACACACACACACACACACACACACACAATCTTGTCAAGAAGTGTCACCTCTTCACCCTCAATGTAAGCAGCAACCTAATTGGTACAGTTCTGTGTAACAGTTTGTATTTGTTCCTCATGCAGCCAATCACTCTTTCCACATGAATTGTGAGGTGAGCTAAAGCTCGCGTGTCTTTAACATCTTTAGCATCCAGCTGACATCTCCCTTTAGTGAATGATGGCATTTTGAACTCAGCACACATCATTCCTATGCTGTCTCTATTATCAAAGCCTCTGTCCGCTAACACAATGTAATAAATTGGAGAGAAGGCCACAGTTCTGTAATGTGCTTGTCTGAAGTACGTCCACCCCATCCCTTAGAAATAAAAGAAATCGACCCTGTGGTTGTTACGGCCCTGGGCCTTAAGGGCTGGGCTGCAGGTGTTGCTTTTGTCTGTCCTTGTGCTCCTCCCCTTTACAGGTGCTGCTGATCAGGTTGATTGGGAACGCAGAGTACTTAAACCTGGCTGTCCATCTTCTGGGTCGCCTTCAGCGTCCACTCTGCCGCTTATGGTGTTCTGTTGCCAGGCCTCGGCTCCCCTCCTTTTTGCACATTTGAGTTTGTCTTTGTTTTGGCACTTCAACTCTTCCATATGCACTCATACAACACATCCAAGCATTTGCATTACACCACTGATATCCACAATCCATTGTTGTTTTTGTTAATAAATATTCATTTTTCTACACTTTAACCCCTGCATGGTCTCCCGTTTTTGTTATGACATTGAGCCAGTCGTAACAGTGGTGTTATTCCAATAAGATATTTCATAGTGTGTCTGCCTTTGTACCGGGAGAAGGATTGTGCACGTGCTTTTATTAGAGGGTTTTTCTGTGGCTATTTCAAAACAGTCAACAATAATTGCTACATGTTTTCCAAATGTTTCCAAAAACTGAGGAGGCATTGTGGCTTGTAAACTGAGCCTCTCAGGCCAGTTTACCATGGGCTTAAGGCTTAAGGTGTGCATACAACACATCAAGGGTGTCAGCAAAGACAGAGTTTTATGTGAGACATTGAAAAGATGGCAAAGATGCTGAACAGGTAGATCGAGTCTTAGACGCATTAGTGTGAGTACAACCATTTGAAACTGTGGAAGTTTTTTTGATACTGACAGAAAAGGCCTAACAGTGTTAAACAATGATAATAAAATGACAAAGCAAGGAAGTCCTGTATAATATTTTACTTTTTTTGTGTCATCCTTAAAAAAATCTGTGTCCAGCTGTTTTTTATTCAGCTCTGACCTTAGCTTCCTGTTCTCCTGTAACAGGCGATTTATTTCTTCTCTTCTCTCTTCACACAAGTGACATTCTACTTTTTGATGCTAGTTCATGTTCCTCTTCAGACTCGACAGCCTTGCTGAGCTCCTCTCCTGGAGTTTCCTCCACAGCCTCTTCAACTCGCTCCTCTTCCATTACCTCCTCTACTGTGTTTTCATTGACCTCTTCTGGTGTTTCTGATGCAGTCTCTATAACTTGCTCCCCTTCTTGTTTTTCTACTATGGTCTTTGCTGCCTGGCCTTCAACTGTGCTGCTGTATCGCCTCTTTAAATGACGCATATGTCGGTCCGATGTTGTGGCGTTGACCTCGCAGTGACCCATGTTTAGCGTTGGACCCCAGTCTGGACTGAGCTCATCCATTTCGTACGACGGTTTGCCTTTAAGAGGACATATCAGAACACACATCAGCATTAATACTGTAAATTATAACACTAGAAAACTTAATTAGTTTACTTTATTATAATGAAATAACCCCAATGTCCACTAACAAAACTCGGACTACGCTACATAAAAAATATTAGCCCGATCTTCTTAAATTAACTCAACATAAACTGAACACAAGTACACCGGGAAAAATCATAACAAAAAAATTATGACACACCAACAAAGCGAATCTAGACATTCATGTCTGGGTGTCTGGAGGAAACTCGTAGGTTTCTTGAGATGTTGGAGATGGTGATATCAGGACGTCTGACCGCTGGGTATCAGCGGTCAGACGTCTGCTGATACCCAGCTCTGATACCCAAAGTCTGTCCGGCATCCTGCATGTTTTATTCTCTCCTTAGTGGTTGTAACAACCTCAGCAAGTCAGTGTTCTGCTTAGGCCTCTAATGAGCCATCATTTGATGCAGGTGTATAAAACCAGGGAGAGAACTAAAACATGCAGGACGCCGGGCCTCCAGGACCCACTTTGGACACCCCTGTTTTAGAGGAATTGTGAAAAATATTTCACCAAGGACAGAGTATTGTTTTAATACAATGACACAATATTCCAGACAAAGTGACATTTCTCCTTCCTGAGAACAGTGAGCATCAACAACAGAACATTCCCGTTCACTGCACCTTACAGAAACCTACAAAAAAGAACAATAGAGCAATTAAACATAGAAAGTATTTGTATTTTAAAGAGAACAAAAAAGTGGCAAATAAAAAAATAATACTTACAATTTTAAGACGTTGTGGACTCGCCATGTATGTGACATCATAAGAACTGATGATGATTGGGACCAGATGCCTGGGGTGGAAAAACATTTCTGGGTGTCTTCTTTGTCTGTTTATGTTAGAAGTAGAAAAAGTCAGTAATGTCATAGAATCAGTTGATGTTGGCATTAACTGTGAAGCTGTTTGAAGTGTGGACTTAAGGAGACAAACTACCTTAAAATCTTTCCATCCATGATCTGAACACACTGATCCTTGTAGGATGGTGAGGGGGGCTGGTGGTGCCTATCTCCAGCAGTCATCAGATGAGAGGCAGGGTTCACCATGGACAGGTCACCAGTCCATCACAGGGCCCTGAAAGCCAACAACAAATAAAATTTATGAAAGACAAATGTTAAATTAACCAGGGGGGAAATTTGGTCTAATTATTTTTAAAAAATTTCCCCCTCTCCTTACCTGATATTTTTTTCTTATTGTTCTTATTTCCTCCTGCCAGGGCGGCGCCTGATGGGCTTTGCAAATTCCCTGTTGGTGTGACTGGCTTGGTAAATAATAGGGATAATCTGGGACTAATAGCAAAGCTAATCTCTACAAAACAGCCTATGTTTGGACAGGTAAAGGCTGGACACAAAATTTGCTGCCTTTTTTTTTACACTGAAAACAGAAAGATGGCACTCTCCAACCACTTTTAGTTAGACAGCAATTGATGAGCATCAACGTAAGCCAGTAGATTCCCTTGGATGTGGATAATGGTTTCAACTAAAGAGAAAGGTGCTTTGGTTTGAAAACAGCCATTATACAGAGTGGCTGTATTCACTTGTTCAGACATATATACACAGATCCACATCAATAAATTAGGATTCAAGGGTTCAATAATTAACAGGATTTTTTTATTGTCATACTTCCTTGATAGTTTGTGGTACGAAATTTGTACTTGAGTCTCAGATCAAGGAATCCACTACACTAAAAAAATAAGCAGATAAATAATTAAATAAACAGATGAACAATAAAGAAATTTAAGAGATATGTGTAGTCTGTGTGTAGCTAATCTATAATCTATATGGAGAAGCTGCTGATGGCTGAAGGGAAGAAACTGTTCCTCAGCCTGGTGGTTTTGTTCTGGATGTTCCTCAGCCTGGTGGTTTTGTTCTGGATGTTCCTCAGCCTGGTGGTTTTGTTCTGGATGTTCCTCAGCCTGGTGGTTTTGTTCTGGATGTTCCTCAGCCTGGTGGTTTTGTTCTGGATGTTCCTCAGCCTCCTGCCTGAGGGGAGCAGCTGGAACAGCCTGTGTGCAGGATGGGTGGAGTCCTTCATGATGCAGACCACATTCCTCCTGCACCTTGATGTGTGGAGGTCTATCATGGAGGAAAGGCTGCTCCCCACAGTCCTCTGTACAGCCTTAACCACCCTCTACAGAGCCGTCCTCTCAGCAGCAGTGCATCTGCTGTGCCACACGGTGATGCAGGTGCAGAGAATGCTCTCCACCACACAGCGATAGAAGCTCCTCAGGACTGAGTTCCCAAGTCCAGCTCTCTGTAGCTTCCTGAGGAAGTAGAGACACTGGTGGGCCTTCCTGACCAGACAGGAGGTGCTAGTACTCCAGGTGAGGTCCAGAAATGAAGATGTGACGTCTTGAAGCTGCATGTCAAGAGTACGATCAAACTTTCCTCTGTGTGTGGAAGGTTCCCTCACACTGCCTGGGATAGGAGGAAAGCTTCACAGTCCCTGCAACTGAAATATTTCCAGTCTTTTTTTCTTGAGAAAAATAAGGTGTGTGCAGAGGACTGGCTGTTTGCCAGCAGAGTGAACAGCTGCGTGGCTGACTCACTGCCACATAGGGAGGAACCAGGATGTGCCTCTCAGCACATCCTGCCAGGATTTCTGGAAAATTGTCATCTTATTTCCTAACTTCTTGTGATCTTTAACTCCCTTTTATGTCTTTGTTTTGACTATTTTATCCTTTTGTTCCCTGTAGACTTTCCATCTATAAACTCCACTTATGTGAAAATGTAAAGTGTTTTTTTATCAATGGGAATTTTGACAAACACTGACTGAAGTACATGACTTGGTGACCATATAATGATTTATTTTTACCTGGCAGTATCCAGAACCCTCCCTGTGTGCTCCTGAACCAAGCACACAGTTTATACAAGGTTTTATAATAGATCAAAATAACACTGCAGTTAGCTTACCCCTCACCAATTGTGTAAATAAATGCAGATAAGAGTGCATGTGTACATTATTATTCTAAGAATTTGGTTCTTTGGGCACCACATCAAGTTCAGACATGACAATATAAATATTTGGATAAACCAGCAAATAAGGATAAAATAAAGTAAGTATGCATTTGTATGTGAACATCTAAAAATCTGAATAAATAAGAAAAACGACAGAATAGGTATGACAAAAAGTTAATTTACAAAAATCACAAAATTAGCAACAATTAGTGCATCATTCGGGCCCCTCAGGGTTCCATTTTAGGCTCAGAGCCATACATTCACAAGGACTTTTATTAGGTACATTAGTACTGAATAATGTTAGTGAGGATGAACACAGGCAATTAAAAAAAAAAAGTGTCCATCGTGGCTCAGTGTGAAACCAGACAGAATAGATCAGGAGAGGAACACAGCAGATCCTGATACGGTAACATGTTGCTATGATTAAGTTTCTTATTTTGCTTTTAGTAGAATGTATTAGTTTGATTACTTGCTTATTTAATGAATAATAATATCAGCCAAAATAATACAGATAATCATTTAAAAAACAAATCATATATTTGTTCTTTATGTATTTACTGTTTTAGATTAACAGTAGATGCATAAATACTTCCTACTTTAAAAGGTTTGTTAGGGCTTTCTGTATGTTTTATTTTAGAATGTTGATATATTTTATTTTACTGCCATAGTTTTAGTTTACATGTTTTATTTTGTATTATGCACAGTTTTTGTTACTACGACTCTTATTTTGAAAAGCTAAAGTAGGATGTGCATTCCAGAATGTTCGCTGGGGCCAGAAAGACAGTGGTGGAGAAAGTACTCAAAAAATGTACTTAAGTAAAAGTACAAATACACAGAAAAAAATGTACTCAAGTAAAAGTCAAAGTACCACATTAACATTTTACTTAAGTAAAAGTAAAAAAGTACTGGTTTTTAAAAATACTTAAGTATTAAAAGTAAAAGTACTTGCTGAATGCATTACCTAATCACTAATATCATTAAGTGTCCCGATCATATGATCATATGCCACAGATAAAGCATGTTTTTATTAAGTTTACTCTGTAACATAGTTTAGACTTAGATATGTGATTCAGTGTTCATAGTTGAGCGTTGTTAATTGCTATGTTTAATGGTGCAATTTCTGACATTGGCAATATGGGCAACCGCCCAGGGTGTTATTTTTTTAGGGATGGCAGGAGACCTCTGTGTATTGTGGCACAGAGATGGAAGCAAAACAGAATGAAGAAGAGTTTGAATTGATACTGGTTACATTTATTTCAGCTCTAAGTATTTAATATCTAGGTGGGAAAGTGAATCTTTCAGATCAATTTGAGAAGCAGTTTTGATAGGTAAATTTAATGTTATTGTCATGTAGCACGGGGTGCTGGTTTTGATTTGGTCTTGGGTTCAGTGGTCCAGACTACAACTCTGCTACGTGGCTCCTTGGTTCCATGTCCTCCTCTGCCAGTTGGATTTCTTTCAAAATAAATGTGTGGCAAAAAAAGTGAAGTTCATGTTATGTTAGGACAGGAGACGAGATGTTTCCATCCCTGAAATTATGATGCATAGAATCACATATCTAAGTCTAAACTATGTTACAGAGTAAATACAATAAAAACATGCTTTATCTGTGGCTGTTCATTAAAATGGCACATTATTGATGTATTGAAATTAAATACGATCGGTACACTTAATGATATTAGTGATTAGGTAATGCATTCAGCAAGTACTTTTACTTTTAATACTTAAGTATTTTTAAAAGCCAGTACTTTTTTACTTTTACTTAAGTAAAATGTTAATGTGGTACTTTGACTTTTACTTAAGTACATTTTTGTCTGTGTATTTGTACTTTTACTTAAGTACATTTTTTGAGTACTTTCTCTACCACTGCATAGCGTCACTATGCACTTTATTGCACTTTGGTCACAGCGTTGTCCCATATCTGCGACATGTCAGTCATCATAGATGCAACATGTCTCTGTACAGCTAGCTTTGTTAGCATCACGTCCACAGATCTTACCTTTATTTAAGCTTTCCTTCCAAGTGACGTTAAAAATTGGACGAAGTCCCACCGTCTGCTGCTGATTTTACATGTCGCCATATCTTATGATTTATGCAGCGCTATTATATTACTGACGCTCAGAGGAAACCACTGCGCATGTCTGGAGCTTCGCGTGCGAGTAAAGGTGGAGCTGATGGGTGACAACAGACACTAAGTCACGTTATTGCTGGGATTTTACGGCGCCACCTTAAATCCCTGAACTTCACATTTTAACGGAAAAAAAGAGCAACGAGACTTGGATGTAACGAGTAACGGACAGTTTTGTAGAAATGTAGTGAAGTAGAAAGTACAGATATTTACTGTAAAATGTAGTGGAGTAAAAGTAGAAAGTATCCATTATTAAATCTACTTAAGTAAAGTACAGATACACGAAAATTGTACTTAAGTACAGTAACGACGTACTTGTACTTCGTTACTTCCCACCACTGCAGAAAGAGGATGCGCTTGGTGCAAAAGCATCAATGTTTTCACATCCACCTGAATGATGTGTAGTTGCCACTGGGCTTAAGGTATCAATTATGCCCCATGAACTGATCAGTAGATTATTGCGAGCGAACGCAAAAGAAAAAAATTCCCTATGTCCCCTGAAGGCCTCCGTATAAATTTATAGAACTCATGTATTAATTACTCTCTCATTTCTACCTCAAAATGAACGGTCAGCCAGCTAGGTATGTTTATATGTTTTTATAACATTTGTTTATGTCGTCATTGTATTCATGACAATGTCTCATTTAAGTTTATGTTGTATTTTATTCGACGGTGGTGTTGGTGTCAGTGGCAACAAAAGTGAAGTATATCAAGAAGATTTGCATCAAAGCTGACTTAACACCAGCAGTAATAAACTCCTTATTGCCGTCAAGAAGAGGTGGAAATGATATTGTATGAATT
Organism: Poecilia reticulata; assembly: GCF_904066995.2. NCBI lineage: Eukaryota > Metazoa > Chordata > Actinopteri > Cyprinodontiformes > Poeciliidae > Poecilia > Poecilia reticulata. Next base: position 409,379 of record NC_088847.1, read on the forward strand.
CATTGTTCAGTGGTCATTAATGACCAGACACAGACCTGCAGCCCAGGGGCGGATCTAGACGGGGGCCAACTGGGTACCAAAGAAGTTATACTAACTAAATGTCTTATGTTAATACTCAGTGGTGGATTTTTTTAACCTTCACAATTTTACTTTAACAATGAATTAAAAATTATAGTGTTGCACTTTTGTATAGAATCACACTTTCCATCTGCCAGGGATCTGTAACCTGGATCTCTGGAGACACAAGTGGGTCTTTGGCTCACTTATTATATCAAATGATATATTGCTGTTTTTTTTTGTTTGTTTGTTTGTTTCATTCTTTTTCAAGTGTTGCCATGGAAAAACACCAACTATCCTGGTCTCTGGGGTAAATCTGGTCTAGAACCAGCCTTCAAACCCAACTCCTTATTTGTATAAATATTTTGGTAATACTCTAAAATGCCAGAATGTTCACATAACTTTTATACTTTTAGTTGTTTGAGGACACATTTTGAATATTAAATCAGGTGTTATGATCAGTTTACACTTGCTTAATTAAATGTATTTAAAGTATACTACTCTGATTGGAGTACAGTTTTGGGGTACTCTAACCGACCTCTATGCATGAACGATTGCTCTATGGATCACTTTTTAAGGACAAAAAACACCGCCAGAAAATATTATCCATCACTGCAGCAGACATCCCACCCTATGAGAGTCGGGTGACGCGCCGTGGTGGGCGTCCCTTATTTGGATTTCTGAAAGGTGGCAACCCTACCTGGCAAGCTAAAACCAAATACTGTGCAGACAGCTTTTATCCACAAAGCGCCTAAAGCCTGATGTCAGCTAGCAAGCAAAAGATGTTGGAGAAACGTCAGAGACAGGTCTAATGCTGTGTTTGGGTGCACAGGTCTGACTCCAGTGTTTTGTTTTGGTAACCAGTTTGTACTTTAATTTGATCAGAAATAGGAATGGCATGGAGTCATGATTGGGATGAATGATTTAGACTGATACAGAAATAGTTGGCCTCAGAAATGTATTTATTTCTGATACAGAAATAAATAAATACATAAATAAATAAATTGGATTGTCATGATGTGTGGTTGGGGGTGCGGTGAAGATGTACGCCAAGGACCCAGGTTGTGATGAAGATGATGATGAATTTAATGATAGAGGCTCAAACAGTCCAGAAGAGGCGGCATGGCAGAGAGTTTAGCACACAGCTAAATACCGGTAGCAACTGATAACTGAAGACTGAAAAACAAGAGCTAAGCAAACCAGGACTTATCAGTACGACTGGAGAGCATCAACATGAGACATTAGACGAGGACCCGACAAGAGACAAAGACAATAGGTGGGTTTAAATACACCGGGAGGGTAATCGGGTAACTAGACACAGCTGGGACAGGACAGAGACTCACAGGGAAACAGGACTAAACGCAGAAAATCTCAAAATAACTACACAGAAAAACACAGATCACAACATAGATAAAGAAAAATAATAAATATCAGTGACACTTCGAAACCCAATACACATCAATCACGTTTCATAGAGTCCAAAGAAAATCCAAAACCAAGGGGGGAAATAATTGTGTTTTTTTTCCATTAGTGTTCCTGAGAGTTTGGTTCGATTTCCTGAGTTCAGTTTGATTCAGAGTGCTGTTCAGTTTCCTACCACCAGGCGGTGTGTGGGTAGCTCGCCATCTTCAGTCATCACGTGAAACAAAGGGGGGAAAAAAACTGACCTAAAAGACCAGAAAACGCATATTAAGTCCATATATATTACATAGATGATTCTGACGTCATTATATAAAGATGGAAAGGAAAACAAACATTTCTTTCCTAAAGTGCACTTGATAATGTTCAATAAAGGAATTGCAAACAACAACAACAAATAAATCAAATTAATCAAATTTACAAATTTGATTGATCAATATAGCTACAAACAAAATGATCTTTGGTACCAGACTTCATTGCTGCACCAGCATGGACTACAACAACTAACAAAACAATCAAAAATGATCAAATCTAGGATTGGGGGAAAAACTGCCTTTAAATATTAAAGGTTGTTATATTTGTGTTCGATAATAACCAGTTTTCTTGTACTGCTCAGACACTTTTATTAAAGTATCTTTTTTCATGGGTCTGCTCACATAGGTTTCGCACAGGTATGTCACAAAAACTCTCTTCTTCTGTTGTCCTATTCTTTTACAATTATCCATTGACATAAACTCGTGATTGCCACCTAGTGGACATATGCATAGTGCATTCAATCATCACAAAGGTATTGCCATTAATTTGGCTCATTTAGTTTGGTTTTACATTCAGTCAATAAGTGAATTGGACTGACCTGAGCAACTGATAGTCGAGTTAGTAGCTAGTGCTAACTGGCGGCGCATAGCCTGTAGCATCAGAAATAACGCTGCTTAAATATAATATTGACTCACTGTCGAGTGGTGAATTGTTTGAGGAGGTTGATGCAACGTAACCGTTTGGAAGTTGCAGCGGGAAGCTTTACCAGCTGTCAACCGGATCACAACTTGGTGAGCACTACAACAGGTGGGATGTAACATTAGTGGCGCTACTGTTGCAGGTACGACTTCATGTCAGATCTTGGTTAATAACATAACTCACCACCAATCATCAGGTTTCTTGTATTAGTCAAGTCAGATTTGGAGGTTTCAGGTTGTTTTACAAACAACTCATGCCAACAGCCACATTGAGCAGCAGCTTATAGGAAAACACTAAAACACACATGAGGATCCCGGAACTTAAAGGAAGGTGGTTTGGTCATGGCGGTAACGTGGGTTACACTGGAAGCTCCTTTAAACAATAAAGAAGCTAATGCCACTGCCACCAGTACCGAATGTGAAATCACAGACCCAACACCGAACCAAAGACCAGAGCCTAAACAGATGTTACAAGACTGAAGACTGGATCCAACACAGAGCTACTTAGAACCACATACTGGATCACACAGTCTGGACCAGAGATTCATGTAATTCATTGTTTCATTTATGAAGCTGAAGGCAGCAGCAGCATCACAAACACCAACTTTTCTGGCTAACTCTTTCCTCTTCAACTGTTTAGTCCTCCTCATCTTCACTGTGATTTCTACATTCCCATCAATTTCAATGCGCTCTGGTTCAAATTGAAAAGGCTTAACAATGTTACTTGTTGCTGTTTTGACTGGATGGAGTTAGCAAAATTGGACCTAGCATACATAATTTACCCAAAATGCATTGCAGTGCAAACAACATGGTAGTTTAGGGTGACAATAATTGTGCTATAATTTTATTTAAATTTATAAAAATCCAACAGCTTACAGTATTTTCACTGTATTGTTTTTACATCTAAAATAAATGTTTCTGTTTTTAGATGTAAAATAAATATTTCTGAAATAAAGTATATAATTACAACTAATAAAGGACCCCGTTAAGGTTCCCCTTATTATCATGATGTTTCCAAAGATAATCTTATGACGTGTGGTGTGAAAAGGTAAGGCATTAGTTACCACTTCAATTCAGTGGTTTCAAATCAGTGTTGTATTGCTTTTAACACCAAACTTTTACCCCATATAATTATTAATTTATTACACATTAAAATTCTCAGCATATATGGGGTTAGGGTTATATCTATGTTGAGAATTTTGACTGTGTGCATTTGGGTCCACCACAAAAAATGGTCAATGGCTTTGTACTTGTATGGGGCCTTATCAAGTCCAGAGGACTTGAAAGCACTTCACACTACAATCATTCACACACACACACACACACACACATTACTGGATACTAGCCACAGTCTGACAGAAGCAAAGCAGGAGAAGTGTCTTGCCCAAGGAGTGGGTGGAGCCGGGATCAAACCAGCAACCCACGGATTGCGAGGCAAAGTCCTACCACTGTCACCACCATCACCCAAGAAGCATGAACCAACTGCATACCCAAAACACCCCGGGAACCCAGGTTTTAAGGTAATTTTACATTTAAAAGTAAAGTTTATTCATATAGGGCACTTACAACAGCCTCAGCTAACGGTGTTTTCATGCAGTGTGAAGGGGGTGGAAGATGAACAACTAATGCTGCCAAATGTTCTGTTTGCAAAAATAATAAGAGTGTATTTGTGTCTGTGTTTCTGCTTGAGTCATAGAATCCTCATCCTGTACTGTAATAAAGTTAGAAAGCCAGAGTTTTATGCTTCCACATGAAGTAATTCTTTTAAAAATGACTGGTTATGCAATAATGTAGAAGAAAAGTTCACCATGTTTGAGAAGGACTTCTGAACCTCATATATTAAACATTACATATTTATAAAATGGGATGATTTAAGAAATCTCTATCTTGTGGGTAGGAACATCAGTACCAGGTGTGCTGGAACGCCCTTTAAAGCAGAACTAAATCACAGTAATGCAGCAGCTCAGCTTGTGAGGCTGGACTGCTCAACATGTACTGCATGCGCTCATGTTTCTGCTCCCAAGCTTATGTGAGAAAAGATGCCCAAACAAGGATGTGACTGTATGAGTCGTAAATATCAGGAGAAGACAAAGGATTGCATCAGTGCACAGCTGGAGGGAAATGGACTTTTTTCCCCATCTAACCTACCAATTTTATTAGGTACAAAAGAGGGGAGTAAGGGCTTGTGGGTCTAATTCACTCTTCTGCACACAGATTGAAGAGTGAATCAGACAGTGTTTAGATTTTGTTTGTTTTCTTCACTTGAGGGTGTCAGGAATCTACCCTGAAGAGATGGGAGGGTGGGTGCCTGCTCCGACTAATAGGTGTTTTGGTTTTGGTTTTCCAATCAGTTTTTGGGGTTGTTTGTCTTAGGCAGTAAAGTCATGCATTACCTGATGAAATTATAATAGAAGATACTACTCTCAAATCACGGCAGTATTTTGGGTTTCCAGTAGCAACTATTAAAGGCAACAGAGTGACAAACAAGACACAAATATTTGTAAAAACTGCAAGTTGTTCAGACACTCAGGGAGGCAGAAAGCATAGCTAATGGAGCGATATCTAGGAGTGTGTTGAGGTTAAAAAAAACAATAACAGATGCTAATATTAGCAGCTGGAAAAAAGTGAAAGCTGTGCTGCAGAGCAAAGCACCGTCCTAAGATCTGAAGGCATAAAAAGAAATCAGAAAAAATCAAACATCAGTTACCAAATGGATGGATTGTTGGTTTAAAACCTCTGGCATTTGACTCTATGCTAATTCAAAAAAAAAAAAAAAAAAAAAGTAATTTTCACATATTTGAGTATAGTTTAAATTGCTAAAAATCCAACAATAGTTTGATAAATCATCACAAGCTAAATGAGCTCTTGACTTCAATATGTGGTACAGTTTTTATAAAACATGCACAGTATACAACAAAAAACAATGTTTTGGGGCCCCCACCCAAATCTTGGGGCCCTAGGCTACTGCCCCTGTAAGTGCTGTCTGAAGTCTGGCCTTGTGTGCGAGACAAAAAGTGGACAAATTCAAGGATGTGAAGAAATTTATAGGATACTGTATCATTAGCTAAGTACTTTCAAAAGCTGAGCTGTTTTATATTGCGTGCAAGATTCTACAGCACAAACCATCAAGCTCTCCATCAGATCCACAGAGTTCTTGATGTGAGCAAAACCTTTGTGGGAGTTCTACTGAATGAGGCATTGAGCAAGAGGGGAAAAAACAAATGATAGGGTGCAAGTGAGAGGATCCATGAAAAGATTAATGAAAGAAAACTGCAGGAATACTGTTATATTGCAGGGAGTGGCCTAGTGGGGAACACCAAGCGGGACCATGTGTCATGAACTGGATAAAGTGTGAAACCTGGACCTCTTAAAGATCAAGAACCATTCCAGCTGCTCATGGGAGAATATGCTCTGTACAGGAAATCCCCATGGCTGAAGAGACTACTAGCCAAGAAACATCTAGGATCAGCTGTGCTCTCTGTTCAGTCTTTTCTCACACTTTGAAACTCCTCATTGGTCTCTGTGGGTCACAGAAAAGGAAAATTGACGGTTTTATCTGCCTTTTTGGCACTGTTTGCATGCGACTTCACAGCGAGGAATTCCTGTGATGTCACTAGCAAACATGACATCAGTCAATTCGTGTACTTGTATAACAGCTTGGGAAAAAGAGTGAATTACCTCTCCATGAAAGAATGTCCTTCTTTTGCCAAGTAGCTGGAGCGTGTAGTTCTGGGTTGAGTAATGCTTTCAGTGGCTGAGTTACAAACATTATGGGTGGTGTTCACAATATATTTCACTGCTCCTCAAGTAATTCTGACCTTTTTAACAACAGTGCCTTGTTTTCTGCTCTTGGATTTGAGCTCCAATTACAGTGTTTTGCATTTGCTCCTTGTCTGGGAGTCGCACACATTCTAGCTAGCTACAAACACTTTGCTCTGTTTAGGTTTTCATTGTGAACCTAAAGGTGCATCTCAAAACATTACAATACTGTGAAAAAGTTTAATATTTCAAGTCACTCATTTCAGAAAGTGAAACTCTTAAAGAGGCATAACAGACCGAAATATTTCACGTCTTTTTTCTTGTTTATTTGATGGTTATGGCCTACAGAGAATGAAACCCCAAGATTCAGTATCACAGAAAATTGTCATGGTGACTTGTGGTTAAGTAAGACCCAAGTGCAGAGAGGCAGAAATGGCCAATAGATGATGAATGTTTAATGAAAAATTATCAACAAAAACATACAAAAACCAACAGGAGACCCAGAGCCAGACCAGAGCAAAACCTCATGAACCAGGTGTGAGGAAACAGTGGGCTGAAACAGGAAAGTATTGGGGTATTAACAGGAGGAACCAGCAAAGAGAGAGAAGATGTGTATTTATATTAAGAACAGTGGGGTCTAAAGTTCCTTCTCAAAGGCTGGCATCCTTTTAGTTCTCTCCTTGGTGTTAGTAGTAACAATCTTTTCAGCATGTCATTGTTCTTCTTAAGCCTTCTAAAGAGCCATCACATTTGATCCAGGTGTGCTAAATCAGAGAGAGAACTAAAACATGCAGGATGACGGCCCTCGAGAACTGAATTTGGACACCACTGACAGAGAGTGAATACTGGAACAAAAGACCAGGACTGAATAGCTTACAGGTTGCAAGTGAGGGGAGAGAGCAGAAGGTAGGCTGAGAGATAGGGAGAGAGAGAATGGCAAAGGGGGTGAGTGAGCTAGAGTGAACATGGGAACTAGGAAAATGAATCAGCGTAACCAGACAAAAGGAATAAATAAATATAATTAAAAAGAACAGAAGTAAAGTAAAACAGAAACATCCATCCATTTTCTTCCGCTTATCCGGCGTCGGGTCGCGGGGGCAGCAGCTTCAGAAGGGAGGCCCAGACTTCCCTCTCCCCAGCCACTTCTTCCAGCTCCTCCGGGGGAATCCCAAGGCGTTCCCAGGCCAGCCGAGAGACGTAATCCTGGGTCTTCCCCGAGGCCTCCTCCCGGTGGGACGTGCCCGGAACACCTCACCAGGGAGGCGTCCAGGAAGCATCCTGACCAGATGCCTGAGCCTCAACTGGCTCCTCTCAATGTGGAGGAGCAGCGGCTCTACTCTGAGTCCCTCCTGGATGACCGAGCTTCTCACCCTATCTCTAAGGGAGAGCCCAGCCACCCTGCGGAGGAAACCCATTTTGGCCGCTTGTACCCGTGATCTCGTTCTTTCGGTCATGACCCAAAGCTCATGACCATAGATGAGGGTGGGAACGTAGATCGACCGGTAAATCGAAAGCTTCGCTTTTTGACTCAGCTCTCTCACCATGAAGGACTGGTACAGCGCCCGCTTCACAGTAGACGCTGCCCCAATCCGCCTGTCGATCTCCCGTTTCCTTCTTCCCTCATTCGTGAACAAGATCCCCAGATACTTAAACTCCTCCACTTGAGGCAGGACGACCCCCCTGACCCGGAGAAGGCACTCTACCCTTTTCCGGCTCAAGACCATGGCCTCGGATTTGGAGGCACTGAGCCTCATCCCGGCCGCTTCACACTCGGCTGCGAACCGCTCCAGTAAGAGCTGCAGATCACGTTCCGATGAAGCCAACAGGACCACATCATCCGCAACAAGCAAAGATGCGATCCTAAGGTCACCAAAACGGATCCCCTCAACACCTCGGCTACGCCTAGAAATTCTGTCCATGAAAGTAATGAACAGAATCGGTGACAAAGGGCAGCCTTGGCGGAGTCCAACTCTCACCGAAACGAGCCCGACTTACTGCCGGCAATGCAGACCAGACTTTGACACCGGTCATACAAGGACCTGACAGCCCGTATCAAAGGGCCCGGTACCCCATACTTCCGGAGAACCCCCCACAAGGCCCCCCGAGGGACACGGTCGAACGCCTTCCCCAAGTCCACAAAACACATGTAGACTGGTTGGGTGAACTCTCATGGACCCTCCAGGACCCTGCTGAGGGTGTAGAGCTGGTCCAGTGTTCCACGACCAGGACGAAAACCACACTGCTCTTCCTGAATCCGAGGTTCGACTATCCGACGGACCCTCCTCTCCAGGACCCCTGAATAGACCTTAGCAGGGAGGCTTAAGAGTGTGACCCCCCTGTAATTGCAGCACACCCTCCGGTCCCCCTTTTTAAACAGGGGGACCACCACCCCAGTCTGCCAATCCAGGGGAACTGCCCCCGATGTCCATGCAATATTGCAGAGTCGCGTGAGCCAACACAACCCTCCAACATCCAGAGCCTTAAGAAACTCCGGGCGGATCTCCTCCACCCCCGGGGCCCTGCCACCGAGGAGCTTTTTGACCACCTCGGCGACCTCGTCCCCAGAGATTGGAGAGCCCAACCCAGAGTCCCCAGGCTCAGCTTCCTCAACAGAAGGCATGTTGGTGGGATTGAGGAGGTCTTCGAAGTATTCCGCCCACCGGGCCACAATGTCCCGAGTTGAGGTCAGCAGCACACCATCCCCACTATAAACAGTGTTGGTGCTGCACTGCTTCCCCCTCCTGAGACGCCGGATGGTGGACCAGAATCGCCTCGAAGCCGTACGGAAGTCTTTCTCCATGGGTTAGGGTTAGTTTTTGCCTCCGCGACAACCCGAGCCGCATGCTGCTTCACTCGCCGGTACCCATCAGCTGCTTCTGGAGTCCCACAGGCCAAAAAGGCCCGATAGGAGTCCTTCTTCAGCTTGACAGCATCCCTCACCGAAGGTGTCCACCAACGGGTTCGAGGGTTGCTGCTGCGACAGGCACCAACAACCTTGCGGCCGCAGCACCGATAAGCCGCCTCGGCAATGGAGATACGGAACATGGTCCACTCAGACTCCATGTCCCCAACATCCCCTGGAACGTGTTCGAAGTTCTGCCAGAGATGGGAGTTAAAGCTCTGCCTCACATTGGACTCTGCCAGACGTTTCCAGCAGACCCTCACTACACGTTTGTGCCTGCCAGGTCTGTCCGGCTTCCTCCCCCACCACCGGAGCCAACTCGTCACCAGGTAGTGGTCAGTGGACAGCTCCGCACCTCTCTTCACCCGAGTGTCCAAGACATACGGCTGCAGATCCGATGAAACGATGACAAAATCGATCATCAAACTGCGGCCTAGGGTGTCCTGGTGCCAAGTGCACATATGGACACCCTTATGCTTGAACATGGTGTTCGTGATGGACAATCCGTGATGAGCACAGAAGTCCAACAACAGAACACCACTCGAGTTCAGATCGGGGGGGCCGTTCCTCCCAACCACGCCCCTCCAGGTCTCACTGTCATTGCCGAAATGAGCGTTGAAGTCCCCCAGTAGAACAAGGGAGTACCCAGGAGGGGCACTCTCCAGTACCCCCTCTAAGGACTCCAAAAAGGGTGGGTAATCTGAACTGTTGTTACCAGTCTGTAAGCACAGACAACAGTCAGAACCCGTCCCCCCACCCGTAGGCGGAGGGAGGCTACCCTCTCGTTCACCGGGGTGAACCCCAACGTACAGGCGCCGAGATGGAGGGCAACAAGTATGCCCACTCCTGCCCGGCGCCTCTCACCGTGGGCAAGGAGACTCTCAAGGAGACTGGATCCAGAACCAGAGCCATGTGTCAAGGTGAGGCCGACTATTTCTAGCCGGAACCTCTCAGCCTTGCACACTAGCTCCCACCAGAGAGGTGACGTTCCACGTCCCAAGAGCCAGCTTCTGCAGCCAATGATCAGACCGCCAGGGTCCCCTCCCTCGGCTGCCGCCCGTTACACACTGCACCCGACCCCTTTGGCCCCTCCAACAGGTGGTGAGCCCATTGGAAGGGGGACCCACGTCTCCTCTTCGGGCTGAGCCCGGCCGGGCTCCGTGGTTAAAAGCCTGGCCACCAGGCGCTCGCCATCGTGCCCCACCTCCAGGCCTGGCTCCAGAGTGGGGCCCCGGTGACCCGCGTCCGGGCAAGGGAACACTAGATCCAAGGTTGTTGTACATCATAAGGGGTCTTCGGGCTGCGCTTTGCCTGGTTCCTCACCCTAGAAATACTTATTTTCTATTTATATAAACAGTTTGTGTGAAAATCTGTCAAATGCTTCTTCATTTTTATGCAGATGATTTAGTGATTTACTGCTATTCTTCATCACTTGTACAGGCATTTCAGTACTTGCAGTCTGCTTTTACTATAGTTCAAGCTCGTTTACAAACTCTGAAGTTGGTTTTGAATGTGGATAAGACGAAGGCGATGGTTTTTTCATACTCTAGGAAACTATCAGAGATCCCTCCATTGCTGTAGGGACACAAATTGAGTTTGTCAGTAATTATAGATATCTTGGCTTTATTTTAGATAAAGAGCTTTCTTTTAAAAATCACATAGCAAATTTGCTACGAACACTGAAAATGAAGATTGGGTTTTATTACCAAATGAATCTTGTTTCCCTCTTAAAGCTAGAAGTAAATTGGTAGCTGCAACATTCCTGCCACTCCTGGATTATGGAGATGTTTTATATATGAAAGCTTCGACCAAATGCCTTCAGTCACTAAATACTGTGTATTGTTGTGCTTTAAGGTTTGTAACCGGTAGCAGATTCTCACACATCATTGTGAGCTGTATGCAAAAGCTTAATGGCCTCTTTTAAGAGAAACAATCACTTGATGATCCTGATTTATAAATCTCTACTCGGTTTGGCTCCAGCATATTTAAACTCTCTTTTACATAGATCCAGTGGTGGGAAGTAACGAAGTACAAGTACGTCGTTACTGTACTTAAGTACAATTTTCGTGTATCTGTACTTTACTTAAGTAGATTTAATAATGGATACTTTCTACTTTTACTCCACTACATTTTACAGTAAGTATCTGTACTTTCTACTTCACTACATTTCTACAAACAGTCGCGTTACTCGTTACATCCAAGTCTCGTTGCGCTTTTTTTTCTGTTAAAATGTGAAGTTCAGGGATTTAAGGTGGCGCCGTAAAATCAGAGCAATAACGTGACTTAGTGTCTGTTGTCACCCATCGGCTCCACCTTTACTCGCACGCGGAGCTCCAGACATGCGCAGTGGTTTCCTCTGAGCGTCAGTAATATAATAGCGCTGCATAAATCATAAGATATGGCGACATGTAAAATCAGCAGCAGACGGTGGAACTTCGTCCAATTTTTAACGTCACTTGGAAGGAAAGCTTAAATAAAGGTAAGATCTGTGGACGTGATGCTAGCAAAGCTAGCTGTACAGAGACACATGTTGCATCTATGATGACTGACATGTCGCAGATATGGGACAACGCTGTGACCAAAGTGCAATAAAGTGCATAGTGACGCTATGCAGTGGTAGAGAAAGTACTCAAAAAATTTACTTAAGTAAAAGTACAAATACACAGACAAAAATGTACTTAAGTAAAAGTCAAAGTACCACATTAACATTTTACTTAAGTAAAAGTAAAAAAGTACTGGTTTTTAAAAATACTTAAGTATTAAAAGTAAAAGTACTCGCTGAATGCATTACCTAATCACTAATATCATTAAGTGTCCCGATCATATTTAATTTCAATACATCAATAATGTGCCATTTTAATGAACAGCCACAGATAAAGCATGTTTTTATTGAGTTTACTCTGTAACATAGTTTAGACTTAGATATGTGATTCTATGCATCATAATTTCAGGGATGGAAACATCTTGTCTCCTGTCCTAACATAACATGAACTTCACTTTTTTTGCCACACATTTATTTTGAAAGAAATCCAACTGGCAGAGGAGGACATGGAACCAAGGAGCCACGTAGCAGAGTTGTAGTCTAGACCACTGAACCCAAGACCAAATCAAAACCAGTACCCCGTGCTACATGACAATAACATTAAATTTACCTATCAAAACTGCTTCTCAAATTGATCTGAAAGATTCACTTTCCCACCTAGATATTAAATACTTAGAGCTGAAATAAATGTAACCAGTATCAATTCAAACTCTTCTTCATTCTGTTTTGCTTTCATCTCTGTGCCACAATACACAGAGGTCTCCTGCCATCCCTAAAAAAATAACACCCTGGGCGGTTGCCCATATTGCCAATGTCAGAAATAATAATTGTCTGCACCATTAAACATAGCAATTAACAACGCTCAACTATGAACACTGAATCACATATCTAAGTCTAAACTATGTTACAGAGTAAACTCAATAAAAACATGCTTTATCTGTGGCATATGATCATATGATCGGGACACTTAATGATATTAGTGATTAGGTAATGCATTCAGCGAGTACTTTTACTTTTAATACTTAAGTATTTTTAAAAACCAGTACTTTTTTACTTTTACTTAAGTAAAATGTTAATGTGGTACTTTGACTTTTACTTAAGTACATTTTTTGAGTACTTTCTCCACCACTGCATAGATCTATTAATTCCCATTCTTTACGCTTTAACAACATTTTTCTTTTGTATGTTCCACGTTGCCGAACTGAAAAAGGGAAGCAAGCTGTCAGTGTGACGCTCCTTCAGCCTGGAATCCATACTCTTTATATATAAAACTCTCATTAAGCCGCACATTAATTACTCTAATATTATATGGTGCAACACTTATGTTATTTCAGGAAACTTGAAAGGGTTCAAAGAAGATAAGAAGAGCTGCGTCTTGGTCTGAGGATAATTCCTCCACTTCCCTCTATTCCTTGATTTTGACCTCCGTTAGCTAACAGAAATACATATGTATCAAAACACCTGCAAGTTGTAAATAAAACTAATGGCATACTTACAAAGCCAGAAATAAACATATATGTCAAAAATAGAAGACTTAATAACACAAGACAAACTTTTGCTTGGAGGGTCCACAGTGAAAGATTCAATTGCTTTGTTTTAATACTCGAGATCACTTGTAACAGATTTTTAGAGGCAACATAATTTCTGCTGTATTTGGATGGTATGATGAATGCATGATGTGCTTTTGTTGTGTTTTTATTAGAAGTGTAATAAAAATGTATGAAAAAATGTATGTAAAACAACATGTTTGTAAGTTGATTATGGAATTTGTTAAACTGAGTGAATAAACTGACTTGCTGGTGTGTTTTGGATCATTATCCTGTTGCAGAAAACAAGTTGGTTTCAGCTTCAGGTCACCGACAGGATGTTTTGGTTGACAGCAGAATTCATGCTTCGACTAATGGTGGAGACATGACCTTTGACCTTAATTGAGACAAGGCAGGCCGGCAGTTCTTTGGTTGCTGTTGTGGGGTCTTTACTGACCTCTTGGGATAATTTTAGCTGGCCGGTGGCTCCTGGGAACCTCCAACACTCTTCTATGTTTTGACCATGTGTGGGTTCAGTGGAGTCCCAAAGACTTCAAAATAGCTTGGTAATCCTTTCCTGACTGATGAAGGTCAGTTACTTTCTTTCTCATTTGTTCCTGAATTTCTTAACGTCTAAGCATGATATCTTGCTTTTGATAATCCTTTGGTACCCTTGACTTTATCATGCAGGTTCTGTTTAAGTGATGTATTGATTGAAAATAGGTGTAGCTACTGAATGAAAGACACAAAGTGTTGCAAACCTCTCCAGGGAGCCTAAGTTAGAAAGAATTTCATGTTTTCAACTTTTCAACTAAAAATGAACCATTGTTGTATTAATTTACAGTAACATTGTTAAACATGTTCTGACTAAATGCTTAGGCAGAGTATGAGTTGACTGAAGTCATTACTTGGCACAAAGGAAAAATCATCATCTGGGGGATCCCAGTTTGAGTGGATGGAAAAGATGTGGTATGCAGTTTGGCTCTCAGACCAAGGGGAAGCTCCACAGCTGTTCAGCCTGTTCCCAAGTACTGTAATCCTTCCGACAGTACCAGAACCCTACAGCAGGTGACGCACAAATGTTCTAATTCAAGTACACTGAAGCCACACCATGGGTTGGTCATCAAACAAGGTAGTTGACCTGTTAATTATTCTCTAGTAAAAAGCATATCTTGGGTGAAAATGATTTAAATGACCTTTGTTGACATGGATGCTAAGTACATGCTTTTCAGTTTGAAATTTGTTATCGTTCCATATAATTAGCTCCATTCCTCCTTTTACATAAACTGCAAGATTTACAGTAACATTGTTAAACATGTTACTGTTTAACATGTCATAATAGAAAATAAAAGGCAATATTAAGGTCTATGTGGAAGAAAACAAACGCTTTATCAAGGTTAAGCCCCAAGGATGCTGAATTTGACATTTATGTGCTCAATAGCCTTGTGGTAACTTTTGTTACATATTTTCCACAAAAGTATTCCTTTTTAAATGGAATGAAGAACATATGGCTGCAATAAACTAATCAAACATAGGTTGAAAGATAGTAAAGACAAAAAGCTAAATGCCCAAGGCTTTACTTTGCTGCTCGAGTTAGATTCAGGTTGGCCCGGTGCCTGACCAGACTTCTAACTGTTAGAACAAAGATTATTGTTTGAAAGTACAAAGTATGTTATAACAGGCAACATATTTGAACACAAACATGACATAAATCCTAAATCTGCTAGCACAACAATATAGCACCACAAAGAACAAAACATGATAGGACTGGGTCTTACTTCATTATCATCAAATTTATGGCAACAGTAAAAAAAAAAAAAGTTTTATTTTCTACTATAAGTGAAACATGAACGTAAAAGTGACACCAGCTCAGTCATGCAATAGATTCTTGTAAAAAAAAGAAAACAAATACTCTACTGTCTAGACATGGCATCAGTGCCTGATCAAGTCACCGTCAGGCATCCCGAAAGCTCCATCAGCACATCTTACACACTATGAAGTGTTGTGGAAAAGAATCTACTCTCTTACAGAGTTCTTCTGTTTTTTATTTCTTTTATTACAATTGTATATTTTGTGTCATTGAACACATATGAGGCAAATATAACCTAAGTAAATAAATTTGAATTTTGTTTAAAAAAGGAAAAACTGTCCAAAGCAACATGGACCTATGGAGGAAAAGCATAAAGTGGCAGTTGTTACCATCACAGCCAGTCATTAAGTTTAGAGGGTAATTATTTTTTGTCACATCCATCCAGATGTCATGCAAACTTTTAAAATGCTGCAAAAAAGTCAAAGAAAATTAAGTGTATTTCCATCTACTGGTTTGCAGTGACTCAAGCACAAAGCATGATGTTGACGCTACACATGGCTGTAATAAACAAGATGTAGAGGTTGCTAACTAGCATCAACAAAATGGAGAGTCCTTCCCTCCGAGCTGGAGGTTTGGATTTTGACATTTTACTTGTTTCATGCCTCTGGTAAGGACAGACCCTGACAGAAGCAAATGTGCTTCTGTCTTTTACACATTAACTCTTTTTGGAAAAGACAAAAACCATCTCAAACAAACATAAAAAAACTTTTTTCTGAAATTGAGGAAATTATTTAAAATTTTGCATTTCCATCAACCTTTTCTAATGCGATACTTCAAATTGCAAAAAAAAACAAAACAAAAAAAACCTTGATGGAAACATACCTTCAGTCAGGTTTGGTTTGCTTTTTCTCTGAAATTAAATAATCATTTGAAAATTGCCTATTCTGTTTAATCAAGTTACTTCTGTGTGGAATTAAAATGTTTGATCTGAAATTTTTAAGTCAGAAAAAAAACTAAAACAGAAGAAATCTGTAAACACTTTCTCACCGTAATGTTTACTGGAGTCCAGTTTAGACTGCCTGGAGTTAAAATGTCCTAAAACAAGAAGTGTTGATACCTGAGTAAAGGCAGTCTGAGGTTTCTTCATGAATCCTTTAAGCTAATGTTCTGCTTTGCGTTTTAACTTTATATTCCTTGATTTATTTTTCCACCTTCTTTTACCAAGATGGTTTGTTAACAAGTTATTATATCTCTCCTCCTCCTCGTTCCGCTCCTGCTTCTCATCCTTGTACCAAGGTCCCCATACTCCTCCGTTGTACTGCGGGTTGGAGCGCAGGTCCTTTGCAGGGTAGCGCACTGGCACAGCGGTCTTGTTGTACTGCACCAGCCGCATCAGCATCTTCTTTACTATGTGTGGGTATTGCTGAGACAAGTCTACTCGCTCATAAGGATCAGCTGTGATGTTGAACAGCCAGATGGATTTACCCCTGTCCCAACGCACACGTTCATTATGGTGGCGAGTGGTTAGTCGTTGGTTGGAGAACGTCTGTGGTGGCACCCAGTCGCTGTAGCCTGGCACACCTGTCAGTAGCTTCCAGTGGCCAACTCGGAGCGCAGCTTGGACAGCAGTGTTCCACAATCCATATCCCGCCTTCCAAGAGCCATTCTTGGCTTTAATGTAAATTGGGTCGATGTTATGTAAAATGTCTAGGCGAGGTGATGGACGACCTTCACTAATAGCTTCCCAGACGTCGTATCCATCTAGGTTTTGATCTTCATCTAAGGTGCCTCCCCCAAGAGTCACCAGAGTAGGAAACCAGTCAGTTATGTGGACCAAAGTTAGACATTTTGACCCTTTTTTGACTAACAGGGGACTGTGAACAAAACCTACTCCCCTGATGCCCCCCTCCCAGTAGGTGGCTTTACTCCCCCTCAAGGGCCAGTTACTTCCACCGGCTAATGGCTGACCCCCATTGTCTGTGGAGTACACTATAACTGTGTTGTCATAGTAACCAAAGTGTTTCAGGGCTAAGGTCAGGTTGTGAATGGCTTCATCAAGACAGGAAACCATGGCGGCATATTTTCGGCGATGTGGGTTTGGAATTCCCTTGTACCGCTCGAGATAGCGAGCAGGAACTTGTAGCGGGGAATGAACCGCCTGGTAGGCCAAGTAAAGAAATAAGGGTTGCTTGTGGGGATCGTGATTGGCCAAGATGCTGACAGCCTTTCGAGTGAACATCACAGTAGAGTACAAACCACGGTCCTGTTCCCAAGCGGCCTCTTCCCCTTCGTACAGATCATATCCGCACATGCCGGGGCCTTCGCATTTGTAGTGACTGTAGTAATCGCCGCTTCCGAGCAGGGATCCGAAGAAAGTGTCGAAACCTCGTTGGGTGGGAAGGCAGCCACGTTTGTAAAAGCCCAGGTGCCACTTCCCCACCATGTGGGTGGAGTAGCCCGCTTCTTTGAGCTTCTGGGGGAGAGTGATATTCTCCAAGGGCAGGCAGTTGGGCTGGGTGGCTCGAATGATAGAATGTTGCAAGCCTGTGTGGATCTGATACCTTTGAAAAAAGAAAAGGATAAAAGCCATTAGAAGATGAAGACATAAATACGGTGAAGTATTCCCCAACACAGCAGGAAGAAAAGAACCCGTCTGTTGGCTCAAGCAGTGATTCTGTCAGTTTGATCAGTTTTACAGGACCTTGTAAAACTATCATTATACCTAGAACTGTTCACTGTAAAAATAAATAAATAAATAAATAAATAAATAAATAAATAAATAAATAAATAAATACCTATAATTGAACAAATAATGTTTAAATGTTGTTGCATTTCAAAAGTGGCATGTACAAAAGTGACCTTACTTTAGTTCATTTGTTTTTGTCAAATATATAAGGTTTGATTAATATACAAAAGTAAGATTGTTTTCTTAACAGAACAAATACATAAAATTAAGAAAGTATAAGACTTCTCATATAGGGAAGAAAAGGATTTATTAGATAAAACATTCCTACTTGCCAAAATAAATCAATTCATGGGTCTGCAGGTGATTGTGACATTAGAGCAGTTTTGGAGCTGAAAGAGCCGACTGGGACGAGCTGAAATTCCCATCACTGGTGCAAAGTGTGTCCCAGTTCTCAGCATCTGTATTTTGTCCTGCCCCCTTTTTATAGCCATAACACTATAAAAATTTACAAGAAAAACAAAAACAAATGAACACACCGTAGAGAAATGTACCGAAAACACCTGTTACGACCCGGCTCGTGAGCCCTAACAAAAGCCAGGGAGACACGGCCTTCAACACAAGAAATACGCTCTTTATTAAACAACACAAAAAAATAAACAGCGACAAGCGGGTGGCCCCCCTGTGGTCGATGTCATCTCTGCAGCCGGTGGTAAGCGGAAAAGCCCTCCGTAGGGCAGAGCTGGGTGGAGAAGCCGACTCAGCTCCAAGCCAGCTTCAGCTCCTCTCTCCTCCCCTCGGTATATAAGCAGGCTGCTTATATACCGAGGTCGCGCTGGGCCTGGAGAATCCTGGTCCCGCCCCTTCTGCTCCGCCTCAGGATAAAACACAATAAATGAAGGACCCCTCCACGTGAAGTGGAGGGGGACGTCACACCCCCACCCACAAAACACGGGTTCCCACAAGGAAATCCCGAGTCAAAAAAAAACAAACAACAACAACCAGATCTAGAATATATTATGGTTTACAATACAGGGGCACGAGAAAGCGCATCAGCAGCTACATTATCTCGCCCTTTTATGTACCGTATGTCCAAGAAAAAGACTGCAAAAAGAGCAACCAACGAACCAAACGCTGATTAGGACATTTTAGCGTCGTCAAAAATGTAAGCGGATTATGATCCATATATACAACAATAGGAGTACCACCACCCAGGTAAACATCAAAGTGCTGCAAAGCCAGGATTAAAGCAAGCGTCTCCTTTTCGATAACCGAATAATTTAGTTGATGTTAGTTAGATTTTTTTGAAAAATAACTGACTGGCTCGCAATTTCCCAGGTCATCCACTTGTGTCAAAACTGCACCTGCACCCACATCACTGGCATCCACATGGAGCTGAAAAGGAGCGTTCAAGCGTGGGACAGCCAAAACCGGAGCACAGCAGAGAAGCTGTTTTACCTGCTCAAATGCATGCTGACAAGAAGGAGACCAGTCAAACTTGGCATCTTTCCACAACAAGCTGGTTAATGGGGCTACTACCGAAGAAAAGTTTTTACAAAAACAACGATAATAACCAACCAGACCAAGAAAACGCATGAGATCCTTTTTTGTAACAGGAACAGGAAAGTTCTGTACTGCTTGCACCTTGGCTGCGACTGGGCGCACTTGACCCTGCCCAACTACATGGCCTAGATATGTCACGGTTGCTTTCGCAAATTCACACTTCATTTTATGTTGGCTAGAAGAAAATTTTTCTTTAGTATGCTCTGCCTCTCTTGGAGGCAGAGCATACTAGGTTGGAGATCGAACGGACACGGTTAGATTTGGCTAAACAGGGTATCGCGTCTGGAGTCCCTCGTTCTCCTTCAGTTGCTTCTGATGGTGTTGACATGGAGTTTGATGTCATTGGGAATTTACGTTTATTGCCTAAATTTAATGAACTTGATCCAGATTCTTTTTTTGTCATTTTTGAGCGTGTGGCTGAGGCGCGCAGCTGGTCTGACTCTGCACGTGTGCTATTGTTGCAGTGTGTGCTTGTGGGGCGTGCCCAAGAAGTGTTTTCTATGTTGTCTGACTCTGATTGCCATGATTATGCTAAGGTGAAAGCTGCTGTTTTTAAAACTTATGAGTTGGTGCCTGAGGCATATCGGCAGAGGTTTAGGAATTGCAGAAAAAACTCTGAGCAGAGTTATCTGGAATTTGCCAGAGATATTAAAATGCATTTTATGCGATGGTGCGCGGCCGCAGAAACTAAAACATTTGAGCAGTTGTGTGAACTTGTTGTTTTGGAACAACTTAAGAACTCTGTTCCTGAGGTGGTTGCAACTTATATTTGTGAACAGAAAGCTCAGACTGCAGCTGCAGCCGCGGCACTCGTGGATGATTACGTTTTGACCCACAAATCCCAGTTTCCAACAGCGAGTGGTTTCAGGGGGCACACTGGGCGAAGCGATCATTTTTGCTGTCCTACTGGAGTGCGTAAGGTGGAAGTTAAAACTTCTGGTGCTTTGGACAGTAATGATCGGTGCAACTACTGCCATAAGCGTGGTCATTGGAAAGCGGATTGCCATCTATTTAAGTCCAGATCTCCAACATTTCAGCCTAGGCCAGAGGGCGCTGGTTTAGCGGCACCTGTGTTTACAGGTGTAGAGAAACGAAAGGAATCGCCGCTCATAGAGCCTTTGGAATCATATTTACCATTTATAAGAGATGGTTACGTATCATTGACAAAAGGTGAAAAGAAAATACCTGTGAAAGTACTTAGAGACACTGGTGCGTTTAATTCTTTTATTCAGGCGGATGCATTGCCTCTCTCCGAGCACGATGACATGGACAACTGTATTCCGGTGAGGGATATGGGTTTGAATGTTTTGTTGGTTCCTCTCCACAGGGTGTTTTTGGAATGCCAGCTTTTTTGTGGAGAGGCTTTGCTGGCAGTGCGGCCTGCGTTACCTATTGACGGGGTCTCGGTCATCTTGGGTAATGATCTAGCGGGTTCCAGCATGTGGACAGATGAATTACCCGCAGCCTCAGTTGATGGTGAGCCGGAGTCTCAAAAGTTGAATCCACAAGAGGAGAGTGAGTGTGAATTTTCGAATGTTTTCACAGCTTGTGCTGTGACTCGAGCTATGTCGCGCTCTCAGGTGAACAGTGAGAAGGACGCACAAGATGAAAATAAAGATCACTATTTCTTTTTGCCTCTGGCTGATTTCACATTTCCTGTCACTCGTACTGATTTGATAACGGAACAACGTGCAGATTCCTCATTAAAGGAACTATTTCAGCAGGTTCGTCCGGAGGGTGCCGTTTCAGACCACGAAGGTGCGTATTTTCTTCGAAACTTGGTGCTAATAAGAAAATGGGTGCCACATTTTGGTTCTGTGGAACATGCTGTGTTTCAAGTAGTGGTTCCCTCTAAATATCGTGAGGCACTGTTGAAAGTAGCACATGATGAGTCTGGACACGCTGGTATTAAAAAAACTTACGACCGAGTCCTTAGACATTTTTTTGGCCTCGTTTGAAGAGGAATATTTCCTCCTATGTTAGGACATGTCATGTCTGTCAGTTAACTGCAAAGCCTAACCAACCGCTGAAACCTACTCCTTTATTACCCATCCCTGTTGCAACAGAACCATTTGAGCACTTAATTGTTGATTGTGTAGGTCCTTTGCCAAGGTCGCGATCTGGGGCTTGCTATTTGTTGACTGTTATGTGCCAAAGTACTCGATATCCGGCGGCTTACCCGTTACGCACAATAACAGCAAAATCTGTGGTGCGTGCTCTTTCTCAGTTCATCTCTGTATTTGGTATTCCTCAGACTATTCAGTCGGATCAAGGCACAAATTTCTCTTCACGTCTTTTTGGCCAGGTGCTAAAACAGCTTTGTGTTAAACACAACAGATCTACGGCTTACCATGCAGAAAGTCAAGGAGCGTTGGAGCGTTTCCATCAGACTTTAAAGTCATTGCTTCGCGCTTATTGTATAGAACTGGGGAAATATTGGGAAGATGGCTTACCCTGGTTGATGTTGGCTGCTCGGGAGGTTACTCAGGAGAGCATAGGCTTTAGCCCAAATGAGTTGGTGTTTGGACACACCGTTAAGGGTCCCTTAGCAGCTGTGGCAGCGAAGTGGAAAGAACCAGAACCACCCCAAAATCTGATTGACTATCTAAATGGTTTAAGGCATAGACTGTATGCAGCGTGGAATTTGGCTAAAGAAAAATTGTCTTCTAGCCAACATAAGATGAAATCTTTATTTGATCGTCGAGCAGTGGAACGCTCATTTTTGCCCGGGGATCAGGTTTTGGCACTGTGTCCTATTATTACATCTCTTTTTCAAGCAAAGTTTTCTGGCGTCACAACACCCATAACATGATGCATGCAAACAGTGCTGCATGGATCCAAATCATTCTATAGCAGAATAAGAATGTATTATATATATATATATATATATATATATATATATATATATATATATATATATATATGTTTTTTTTTAAATAAATATTTATATTCATATAAATATTGCTTTATATGAATATGAAGCCTGTTGTCCCATGAAAATATATTCTTAAATATCTGCAGAAATGTGAGGGGTGTACTCACTTTTGTGATACACTGTATGCTTCCAACATATCGGTATGAAAAATACCCAGCATAAAGGAGAAGCAAGTTTGGTTGTTTGATGTTATTTTTAGCACAAACTAGCACATCTTGGGGACCTTTTCAATTTTTGCCCATATAAAAATCTATAGAACAAAGGAGAATCACCCTAATTCAGGTCTACACCCTCAGGTGCAATCCATCCATCGTTGCAATTTCTTTACTTGAAAATACAAAGAGGCAGAAATCCAACAGGGAATCGAAGAAAAAAAGCATTCTGTTTTTCCTACCCCCTCCATTCTATCATTTTGACTGCCAATATGAGTAAGCATCTCAGTTGTATAAGATTGAAATACATTATAAACGTGAATAGTTTAACAACTTTTGACATACTTTATCAGTACAGTTAAGCCTTGTATGATTTTATCCAAATTGAAATGAACCTTTTTAGGGTGACAGTCACACTTTGACACAATAAAAAGTAATCTGTGTGCAGCTTATATTACAGTGTAAATTTATTCTTCCCTCAAAATAACTCTATATTCAGCCATTAATGTCTAAACTGCCAGCAACAAAAGTAAGTACATCCCCAAGAAACTACTTCCCTAAATGTCCAAATTGAGCAATGCTCGTCATTTTCCCTCCAAAATGTCATGTGACTTGTTAGTGTTACTAGGTCTAAGCTGTGTATAGGGAGCAGATATGTTCAGTTTTCTAGTACAGCTCTCACACCGTCTCATACTGGTCACTGAAAGTTCCAACATGGCACCTCATGGCAAAGAACTCTGAGGATCTTAAAAGATGAATTGCTCCTACATAAAGATGGCCGAGGTTACAAGATGGCTAACACCCTGAAATGAGCCACAGCACAGTGGCCAAGATCATTCAGCTTTCTAAAGAGTAGGGTCCACTCAGAACAGACCTCGCGTTGGTCAACCAAAGGTCAGTGCATGTGCTCAGCATCACATCCAAATGCTGTCTCTGAAAGATAAGTGCAGGAGTGCTGTCAGCATTGCTGCAGAGATTGAAGAGGTGGGAGGTGAGCCTGTCAGTGCTCAGACCATACGCCACAAACTACATCAACTTAAACTGTCACTGCAGAAGAAAGCCTCTTCTGAAGTCTGTACACAAGAAAGCCTGCAAACAGTTTGCTGAAGACATGTCAACACTGGATTACTGGAACCAGGTCCTGTGGTCTGATAAAGTAAGGTAATTTTATTTATATAGCACATTTTCAGCAACAAGGCAATTCAAAGTGCTTTACAGGGATTAAAAGGAAATACAAACAAAAAAACAAACCAAAGGAAAGGACACATTAGGGCAAATGGCAGCATTCAGACAAAACAAAGGGCAAAACAAAGCATGAGTGAAGGCGGTGACATCACAGAGCCATGAAACCACGTTGCTCGGCCTCCTGGCAGAAGTCTGATAGAGGTGTTGTTATCAAGGCATGATGTCCTTGGGAGCGCTCAGCTCCACAGCTCCATGGATACAGGGGAGGGTGAGACGGGAAAGAGCGTTGTGTTTACATATCTTCAAGGAGATTGGAATTATGCAGCCCTTCCAAGGCCACACAGGGAAAGCCAATTCAGAAGCAGAATGTCTTAGGTTGGGAAGATTATAAATTTCAATCTTCCCTAAAGTCTCTCTGATACATCACAGTTCCCAATTATCCAAATTAGTTTGGTCGTTCCACTGAACCAAAACTAGCAACTTCTCCAAGATCGATTCCAACTCGTTAGTGAGTTTTAGATTCCTCAGCTGGGCTGTGAGTCTCAGCAAGACTCGCATCCAACTTTCGTCTCTGTCCACCAACAGTCTGAGTGTTCGCTTGTTCGGCCAAGTCCGTCATAAATTTGTCAATAATCCAGGAATCCACAAGCTCCAAACAGCAGAAATCCTGCTATGAATAATCCAGGGTGAATCCCGTCGGGTGTGTCCCCGCTGGACAAGAGGACTCTCCTGTGCCCAGACTTCTCATCGAAATTTGATCAATTGCATTGAGAGACTGGTTGACCAGATTCATAATTTGTAGATTTGGATGATGTGCAAAGAAAGGCTCCAAAAATATAGAAAGGTCAGGAAAAAACAGAGCAAGCAGAGCAGGCATGGAGCAGGGAGGGAGCAGAGGGAAAAAGCGTCCGCCTTCATCGAGAGCAAGAGATGGTTCAGATGGTCTCCAGCATGTGTGGCTGCAATCAGGTGAGGAGTACAAAGATACGTATGTGATGCCTACAGTCAAGCATGGTGGTGGGAATGCCATGGTCTGGGGCTGCATGAGTGCAGCAGGTGTTGGGTAGTTACATGTCATGAACTCCAATCTGTACCATGAAATACAGAAGCAGAGCCTGATCCCCTCCCTCTGGAAACTGGGTCGCAGGGCAGCGTTCCAGCATGATAATGACCCCAAACACACCTCTAAGATGACCACTGCTTTATATTGAAGAGGCTGAGGGTGAAGGTGATGGACTGGCCAAGCATGTCTCCAGAACCAGCATGTCTCCAGAACATGTTTGGAGCATCCTGAAGCGGAAGGTGGAGGAGCGCAAAGTCTTGAACACCCACCACCTCCGTGATGTCATCATGGAGGAGTGGAAAAGCATTTCAATGGCAACCTGTGAAGCTCTGGTGAACTCCTCCATGCCCAAGAGAGTTAGGGTAGTTTAGGTCAATAATGGTGGCCACGCAAAATATTGATACTCAAGGAACATTCACTTAGGGTGTACTCACTTTTGTTGCTGGCAGTTTAGACATTAATGGCTGTATATATAGTTATTTTGAGGGAAGAATAAATTTACTGTTATATAAGCTGCACACAGACAACTTTTCATTGTGTCAAAGTGTGATTTTGTCAGTGTTGTCCCATGAAAAGTGATACTTAAATATCTGCAGAAATGTGCGGGGTGCACTCACTTTTGTGATGCACTGTAAATGCACAAAACAAACGAAACATTAAGAGACCTTAGTGTAAAAGTTGATTTATTGTTTGAAAGTCAATTAAAATTTGAAAGTTATTATTTGTAAATACACCGCCACATCAACCAACTATGACCATATTTTATATAATATATATATATATATATATATATATATATATATATATATATATATATAATGTGTGTGTGTGTGTGTGCTAACAGCTACGTGGTGGAGGTATGTGCAATAACTAATTTCGCAATTTTACAGAGCCACCTCAGGGTGTACATTGAAAAAAAACTAGCTAGATATGATCAGTTTTGTGTTTGTAGTTGGCAAAAAAAAAGGAAATTGTGGAATTTGATATGGTTTCATAATGTCGATTATGGGCAATTTAATTTGTAACTTCATGTGTAGCTGTTATGTTGTAATTTGGGGGAAAAACAGAAGTGTATATTTTGCTAAGTTTCAGTTGGCTCAGACTGTATCCTGAGGGGAGAGATTGGTTTGGGCTAATGCAATTTTAATACTGAAAAAAAAAATCCTGATCAACAACTTTTGCACAGTGGTTCATTTGTTGGACAAGCTTTCTAGAAAACATTGCCCACCTCAATTTTGTTAAAGGGACTTGCAGTTTTCAAGTTATAACCTGGAACACATATTTTCTGCCATAGTGCTACACACAGGTGAACATGCCTGAATATTTGTATTTGAGTTATAGTGTGGCTACTGAACTTAGATACCAAATAAAAGTTGTAATAAGTTTAGGGGCTGGGCTGCAATACGAGTTTCAGCGAAGAAACATAAGAAGAAGAATGAAAAAAATGGAATAAAAACAATAAGACTTCCTGCCTGCTGGGAGCAGGTGGATGAACATGCTTTGCATTAGTCATCCGCTCGCTTTTGCAGTTTGTGGCTCAGAACCCTAATTATGGATAACACAGATAAACTTTCCTTTCATAGTGAAAAACAAAGAGGAGGTCTGGCATAGCCTCTGGTTCAGACGAGTGCCAGTTCTCTGTTCTTACTTTAATTCCCTTTGCAATTAATCAAGAACATTTAGCAGGAGAGTTCATTGATACAAACAGGAACTCTTGAGGCAGCAAACGTTAAATTCTGTCTGACTCCCTACATCTGCTTTAAATAAAAGCAAGACACCCTGGAGACAAAGAACTGCTTGCCTCCTCCTCACCCTTTGACCTTGTTCTAAATCTCCTTTGCCTTTTCTTGAGGTTTGTGATGTGTGAAAACGGTAAAACAAAGATCTAGTTCAGTTGTCAGAAAGCAAGTTAAATTTTGAAGACAATCAAACAGGCTCCTATTCCCCACGGACAAGACTAAAGTTTGTAAATATATACAGCAAATAAGCTTTGTGTAAATGTTCCAAACTCAGCAATAACGAGACAATCATTTGCAACTCATTCCTAGAATTTGGGACTGACTGGGAGACTAACCACTGTTTCTGGCTCGCATAGCCAGATGAATCCATTAAAAATCAGTTTGTTTTGTGTAAAGTGACGCATACCATCAGCTTCTTGGAATTTTTTACAGATTTATTTCAGTGTCTTAAATGGAGAAATGTACATCAATGGTACCAAGATTGAGCAGAGCACCAGATTAAATTTGGAAGAGAATTAAAGATATATCACAACTTCATGCATTTGTTTCATGCAAAGACACATACATCACTGCCATAGTGTATGTGTGTAAGTGGATAGGCTGGAGATGAAGTTCAGTGTAAGGATTTAATGAAGAACAAATGAACAACTCAACCTACAAAAGTCCCTGGAATGAGAAAATCCAAGAACCAAGCAAAACTGGAGACACGAGGGGATACAGGTGGTCCAGGTGATGTGATGAGAGAGACTGGTGATTAGCGACAGGGAATGAGAAGCTTAAATACTGTGAGGTTGAGAGTGGAAACAACAGACCTGACCTGGTGAGCTAACAGCTTGCAGGTGTGAGTAGTTGCAGCAGGAGTCAGAACAAGGAGCGAGAAAGAGAGAGAGAGAGACACAGAGAGGCTGGACAGAATACACAACAAGGAACAACGAAATAATTCTAACACTAAGAATAAGTAAAAAGAAACATGATTAACAAAGACATAAGAAGAAAACAAAGAACAGGAACAAGACTAATCTAATAAGAACTGAGGAACACACAAACTAGAATTACCAAAAGCATTAGACAGAGATAAACTTAACTAGAATCACTAAAGAAGAACAGAAGTAAACTCTGGCAGTCAACAACAACTAGACCTAGAGTAACGACATAAAACATAACTAGAGACACAGGACTGAAAGAGGGAAAACAAGAACAAGACAAATCGGACCAAAATAAGTAACACCAGATAATGAAACTACAATGAACATGAAGGGCTAAACTAAAGTGAACTGGAACATAATTTATACAGAAAAGCACAAAAAACAAAATCCCAACCCAAAAGCCAAAGTCTTGACAGTGACAAACTTCCATTAATGCTATTTTATCTGCATTTTTATTGTATTTGAAAGGTTGATAGAAATGGCAAAATAAAAAAAATGTCCTCAGTTTTGCTAAAAGGGTTTTTACGATAGAGGATTTCCTGGATTTCAGGAAAAAAAGAAAAAAAAGTTGATGTACAAAAAAGAAGTTGGACACACATTTGCCTAAGTTCTGATGTAGTAAATGCCTCTATCCACTTGGCCTTACCAGAAGAAAAAACTCTGAAAAATATTAAAGTCCAAACAGCACAGAGGGGAAGATTGTCAGCCTGTAGTGATCAGCAAAAGGAACCTACCATCTGTAGTGAGGAATCTGTCTGTTCTGAGATGTGCTAATTCCAACCTCTACATCTTCCTTATTACCACAAACTATTCACAAGGTAACTCACATAACAGATCAGAACGTGATGCCCCCGTTCATGGCTCATCAGGAGACCTCGCTGGATGAAGAGCGGGAGAAAGGGAGAAGTTTCAATATGATCATGGGAATAATGTTTTGGAAGTTGCTGGTCCTGGGCCAATCAGGGCTGGTGGAGGAAAAAGAATGCTTTCCATCCATCCATTTTCTTTACACCCTTGTCCCTTGGTGGGGTTGGGAGGGTTGCTGCTGCCTCTCCAGCTAACATTCCGGGCGAGAGGCGGGGTCACCCTGGACAGGTCGCCAGTCTGTCACAGGGCAACACAGAGACACACAACCATGCACACACACACTCACACCTAGGGACAATTTAGACAGACCAATTAACCTGACAGTCATGTTTTTGGACTGTGGGAGGAAACCGGAGAACCCGGAGAAAACCCACCATGCACAGGGAGAACATGGAGACTCCATGCAGAAAGACCGGGGCCGGGAATCGAACCCAGAACCTTCTTGCTGCAAGGCAACAGCTCTACCAACTGCGCCACTGTGCAGCCTAAAAGAATGCTTTATGAGTTCATAATTGGGCATTGAAATATGAATGTAGAGAACAATGAAGTGGATGGGAGAATGAGGAAGAGTATCAGTCGTGGGGATTCGTTGAAGTCATTGGTCACCAATCGAGCCACGTCCACCAGACTACCAGGACTGAAAATACCCTAAGTTGTTTCTAATGGAAAATATTGCCAGAGAATGGAAATGATCTTTCCTTTAGCAAAAGTAAGTTGGAGGATGCTTATTTCAGCCAGCAAAGAGGGCACTGTGTTACTCTATGCCCAGCCTGAGTCATAGGGATAGTATGAAGGACATTTTTTGTGCCGTTTGAATTGTGTCCATCTTGATGCTGGTAACTGGTCCAAGTTATAAACCGATGGATGTTGTCTGAATAACTGCCCTCAGACATCATCTCTCCTTTACTGCAGGAGCCCCACATGTTGACTTGACTATTTTGGACGGCTCTTTTAAAAGTATCCATGGCAGGGGAGGGAAGCTGTAGCCCAGTGCTGAGCATTGTTACATCATTTCTTCATCTTGTAGTCAACCCATGGAGACTACGAGGCAGAGAAACAGCTGGCGGCTCACTCCTGTGCCTTATCGCATGTCAGAGTCAGCTCTTCCGCTCTTCTTGCAGCTGGAATCACACTCATCTCGCCAGTTTCTTTACACAAGCACCGCTCCACATTACCAATAAATCACATCATTATCTTCAAATCACTCACGTTAGTTGTACGCTCAAATCCCACAAGTCAAGTTCACTTTCTACTCCTCCAACCTCTTTGTTTCTAAAAGCTCATAAACAAACCTACAGGCTGGCCCTCTGCTCCACATCCTCTTTACATGTGGTTCAGATAAGCAGCTCTGCATTTCATCAGTCAGCCCCAGAGCAGATTGTCTCCTCTTTTTGGCAAAGCTGTTTGTTATTTCCTTGGTATCTCTGAGGTCCACCTCTTTCTTTAACATACTAATTGTTCTGCAGTGCATTCAGCAGGTCCTTCAGTGAAATGAACATCACTTTCTGTTAAAGGTGAACTATTATGCTTCCTTGAATAGCTTAGGATGTTCCATGGGCTCTACAAAACATGTCCATCACATTTTGTGTCTGATCAGTTGTGCCTATTTTGAGCTCCTTTCAGAATGAGCCGTTTTAGGACCTCATGTCACTTTAAATCCAAATGAGCTGCTCCTGGCCACGCCCCCAACTCCACATATATACGTCCATGTGAAAATTACTGCAAACAGATGCACAATTATACACCATACATCTTTGAAAAGCTAAAGTGGAGCCTCATGCTCAACCAACAAAAATGCAGCAAGAGGTTTCTGGATGCCAAATCAAATCTTTCAGCAGCCCTTGTAGAGTCCACACAGGGGTAAAACCAGATGAGTAAAAGTACTGAAGCTTAAGGTGGGTCGATAGGTTATGGGCTGGGCTCAGTTGGGGTTGCTAGGTAACAAGTTACAGTTGATTGTTGGGAGATTTTTGAAACGGTTTATTTTCTAGACACCAAAAAACAAACTTATTGTCAAAAAATGACTGGGTGGGTTTTTCAAGCACTTGTTTATAGAAGCGGTAAACACCAAATGGAAGTACAAAAATGTGCTAAATTTAGCATAATAAGTCCCCTTTAACTCTACTATACAGAAAGCATGCCTGCCAGATAATACATTACTTACCAAACCTACTCATTGTGAGCAGATATAAACAAGTTTAAGAAAATAAACTCTTCAACTCTCCTGTTCACTAAATCAAACCCAGAGTTTTGTGCTTTAGGAATTTCATTGCTCTCCTTCCAAACATGTGGAATCCAGTGTGCCTTGTCCATGTTGCATTTTCATTTATGTTCAACAAAATTTTGAACCTTTTGTTTCTGAACCTCAGGGGTGAAGAAGAACTGATGCATGGAGGCCTTAGTCCTGGACGCGGCTGTCAAAGGTTCAGGTTCTGACTTGAATACTTAACAAGAACAGTCACTACTTAATTACTTTTATATTACTACTTTTTAGAAACTGTAACTACTCACTTTACACCAGAAAAGGATTTAAATTTGTCATTTTGCTTTTTTTCTTTTTTTTCTTTCCTTTGGTTTGTTATTTTGTTTGTATTTCCTTTTAATTCATGTAAATCACTTTGAATTGCCTTCTTGCTGAAAATGTGCTATATAAATAAAATGACCTTACCTAACCTTTTGCTGCATGTCTGCCCCCTCTCTCATTACCCATTTTTAGTACCACTCTGAAGTAAGGAGTGGTCAGACAGGAACCAATAAAAACTTAATAAAATAAAGGAAAAATAAGTGGGAGAAAGGACTCATTCAAGAAAATTAGTTTGTCTAAGTGAACTTGAAAAATGAGTAAATAGTAAGTTGCAAGTATTTAGTCATTCTAGGTGGGATTCAATTTTTATCAAGCAGTCCAGACAAATTAAAAAATAAGTTGACAGTGCATGAAAAATAAGTTACATCAACTTATTTTATTTTTGTTAATTTTACTACATGATTTAGTACTGCTAACTTAAAATGAGTGAGGTTATCTTACTAATCTTAAAAATGAGGGTTTCTCAAGAGTTTTTTGAGACAAAAAGTTTGCATATTTTTCTTTAGGTAAGGTGAACTAATTAGATTTTACAAAGTTCAGGAGTGTGAAAAGGGACCACTTAGAAATATTGGTCTCACAATGTCAGACACATTCTTCAGGCATATTTCACATTCTTCACTTTCTCTGCATGGGAACCGTTGAGGGGATCCGTTTTGGTGACCTTAGGATCACATCTCTGCTTTTTGCGGATGATGTGGTCCTGTTGGCTTCATCGGAACGTGATCTGCAGCTCTCACTGGAGCGGTTCGCAGCCGAGTGTGAAGCGGCCGGGATGAGGCTCAGTGCCTCCAAATCCGAGGCCATGGTCTTGAGCCGGAAAAGGGTAGAGTGCCTTCTCCGGGTCAGGGGGGTCGTCCTGCCTCAAGTGGAGGAGTTTAAGTATCTGGGGATCTTGTTCACGAATGAGGGAAGAAGGGAGCGGGAGATCGACAGGCGGATTGGGGCAGCGTCTACCGTGAAGCGGGCGCTGTACCGGTCCGTCGTGGTGAAGAGAGAGCTGAGCCAAAAAGCGAAGCTCTCGATTTACCGGTCGATCTACGTTCCCACCCTCATCTATGGTCATGAGCTTTGGGTCATGACCGAAAGAACGAGATCACGGGTACAAGCGGCCGAAATGGGTTTCCTCCGCAGGGTGGCTGGACTCTCCCTTAGAGAGAGAAGCTCGGTTTGCGTGTTCCACTGAAGAAATAACTCGGGAGTGAAGCACGTCAAAATGTATCAACACAACGAATCTAATATGGCATTTCAAAAAACAAACACTTAATGGAGTTTGGCTACATCGAGGCTCAATGCAGGGAACAAAAGACATCCGGATCAGCCAGGCAGCAGGTAAAGCAGCACACAACTACCAATACTCACCCGGATTAGCATCATGGTCTGAAAACTAAACAAATAACCCGAAAAATAATTTAAGTCAACGAGCTAGCAGTGTAAGACGCTAGTTCTGCTCTTGCTGCTGAATCGCTGCTACGCGCTACGGGTAGTAATATTTCAGAGAGTTCACCTGGCAGTGAACTCTCACACAGAACGTCTGCTTAGAGCTGCAACATGTAACCTAGACAAAACAAACAAACAAAAAATAGGGATGGTCTGATCAGGTGCTTTGCTGAACATTCCCACTCACTCAGAGCGTTAAAGTTTCACACGACAGGATTTGTTGCTGCGCGCTTGAGCAGCGTGAAGGAAAGAGGAGATGAGCTGCACACACAGGCTGCGAAGTGAGATAAATGTGATCTTTTTGGTGATCGGCAACAAGAGACAATGATCACCGATCATACACTTTTTCACGGAAATCGTCCGATTATGATCGGTGACCGATCGATCGGCACACCTCTAAAAAAAACAAAAAAAGATTTTATACATGTATTAAAACTTTCTTTGTCCTAACATAAGACAATCTGAAAAAAATAATCAATCTCCTGCTCTCAGGATGTTTTGATTGAGCAACTTTAAGCTTTAAGTAACTTACTAAAATAAACTTTCATAAGTTTATTTTGATCCAACCTGCATTTGACTTTGAATAAATGTTTTTTTTTCTTGACATTATTTGATATAAGCGCTGAGGTGAGATTTATTTGACTAATAATTATGGTACAGAGATCCTTGCTGTTAAATATCGTTTTACTGATTGCAGGTTTATCTTTTGACCGAGTAGCTGCTGAAGTTTGCCTGTTTTATGTCTAAATTAGGTGAATTTATTTAAGTATTTTAAACAATTCATTTTATTTGTAGCTGTTGACAACTCTAACATTTATAACATGCCACCACAGGTTTGCAGATCAAGAATCTTTTCTTTTTTTCTAGCAATTTCTTTAGTACTGCATGGGGTGAATCACTTCCTGGGACATCCAGTTCTGGGATGACTGGCAGATATTATGATGGACCTCATGGTTTGAAAACGGCCTTATACTCTTTCCCAGACTGATGAGCAATAATGGTTGCTTCTTTCCACTCATTGCTGATGTTTTTCCACTTTGGCATGGAGTGAACAGACACCTGTAAACACCAGTCTAGCAAATCACCAAAACTGAGCAGGTATCTGATGATCAGTTGCATTTGTTCAGCAGCATGTCGCTGCTATTTTTTCTCTTAAATCACATTGAAGTATCAAAGTTGGAGGAATTTGTCTTCTTACTTTTTCTTTTTGGATGTAGGCCTGTCACGATAACAAATTTTGCTGGACGATTAATTGTCTAAAGAATTATTGCGATAAACAATAATATTGTTTCAAGACCTTTTGACACTGATTTAATGAAAATGACTAATAATGCATGCTATTTCCTGCCATAGACAGATACACTTTATTTTCAAAAGAACACATAACACTGGAACTGATAAACTAAATAAACAAAACAACCAAAAACAAAAATAAAATTGATTCTCAGTCTCCATTAACAAAAAACGTACTTGAATAAAAACTAAACAACATAAAGCCAAAGTGGAAATAAATACTGCATTCAACCAAAAGAGATTATGAAGTCTGTATACTATATTCCCCTTCAGTAATCACTATAATTAAATAGAGAAGATGGGCACATCCCACTACCTAATGCTGTAGTTCACACTACACCGTTTTTTGCTCCTATTTTCTCCTTATGACAATCTTAGAACGTTGGCCGATCTAAGATTGTCGCTGGTGATTTTGTAACCGATCATCCTGCAGTGTGTGGTGTGTTATGGTAGATCGTCATGACCGCTCCGATCTAAATCAGGAGGTTTCCCCGACTGGGAGCTTAACGCTGAATGTGACAGGTAGCCAATCAGAATGCGCGGATTCTCCTCCTGCTTTCTGAGGGGAAATAAGGAGGGGAATCCCAAACAGCTGACACGGCGCAACCCGAAGTCCAGCGGACATCGGAGATGATATGTGGAAACAACATTAATATTTATTCAACGTTTCGTGCAAAGACTATAGAAATGACAAGGAGAGGAGTTGGAGCCAAATTGCTACAGCAGTTGATAAACCCGGTAAGTTTTCAGCTGTTCTTCATTAACGTGACATAAATAGGTTATAATGATTTTTCATTCAGTCAGGACTTTACACTGAGCCACATGCATCACAGGTAGATTCTAGTGAAGCACTTATTAATGCCTGGTATTAAAATTAGTTAACTGGACTTGCAGCCAGTGGCGCAACTACACATTATTCAGGTGGATGCGAAAACATAAATCGGAAGGTACGTCAGGTCAGGGCTAAGGACCCAAGGACCTCGTCTTCAACAATACGTGAAAGGTAAAACTCGCTATTTACCTCGTTATGTGCGCGAGGTGAAGGAGCGTAAGGCGCTGAAGTGTTTGGGAAAACATCCTCGGCGCGCCGCCCCCTCCAGACGGGGTTTTGGCGCCCCCTCTGGTGCTGCGCCCCTATGCGTTGCATGCGCTGCATACCCACTTTTTGCGCCACTGCTTGTAGCCATTACTTTGTGTCCATGTGGCTGGACACCACAAGGCACGACAAACCCTATAGAACCGTTATACCTGGGATTTCTGTCAGGTTTTGAAAATGGTCCGACAATCCGCCAACAACTCGTGTAGTGTGCGCTGGACATTAGACTAAGGAAGAGCAGCGGAGCTGAGCCTTTTTTCATTCAGTGTAACAGAAAGAAAAAAAGACAGGAAGAGACGATAAAGCCGATAATTAAAATGAGGTCGATAGGTTTAATTTATCGTGCGATTAATCGATTTATCGTTTATCTCGACAGGCCTATTTAGAATTTAAAAAGTTTCCTTGGTATAATAAAGTAAACAAATTAAGATTATAATCTGTTAGATTTTCTGTATGTTTGAGGCTTGATTTGATTAATATATATATATATATATATATATATATATATATATATATATATATATATATATATATATATATGCTATATAATTTTTTATGTAATATGTATCGACAGAAACAGTAACTAATTGGTCCCTTGGATCAATTTCATGTTATAGTTTTACTTCAGCAATGAATTAAAAATGAAGGTCTTACACTTTTCCTTGCAGACTGGGCCAGTTTTCATTTGCAAGGTAGGTTCTTTACCTGCCGGTCATCAGCTGACTCCGGGACGGGCTGCAGAGCGGCTGGACGTAGTAATTCTCCAGCTTCACTCCCTGTGCGGCCAGCCGGTCCAAGTTCGGAGTTTTGATCTCGGAGCCGTGGTATCCAACATCCCGGAAGCCCTGATCATCCACCAGGATGAAGACGATGTGCGGCTGGGAGATCGGCGGTTCGAACTCATCTCCTCCGTTGCGCAGCGCGGACCTCCAGTTTTCCCACGACATGTGAACGCTCCATACCGGAGGAACGATGAAGCTGAGGAGGAAGGTCAGGAACATCTTCAGCCCGATTCGGATCTTCAACGGAGGTGGTCTGTGCGCATGACTAGGAGGCAGCAGCGGCGCGTGGAGCTCGGGTTCGGTGGTATGAACAGGCGCTAGCAGCATGTTCTGCAGCGGGAAGGGTCCATGTGGCTCGCAGGCAGGCGGCAGCTGCTCCGCCCGGGAACTTAAGCAGAACTCCGGTGGAGTTCCGCTCAGAGAGGCAGTCCTGTCCCCCGACTCACACAGCGGGGTCTGTTCTGCAGAAGGACGCAGGTCCGAATCAGTCCAATCCCCTCAGTGTCATGACGCGTTCAGAAGCCGTCCACAATCCTCCCATTTGTCTTCTTGCTGCGGCTCCACTGCTGAAAGTTCCCACAGAGCACAAACTGCACAAACGCTCAGAGAACTAATTGTATGGCAAGCGGTTTGTATATTTATTCTGTAATTTATCCGTGTTTTTAACGCTTGCAAGGTAGTTTGAATTTTAGGCCTTGTCCACCTGTAGCTGGGTCTTTTTAAAACGACGTAGCAGAGATATTGTTTTTTTTTAATATAAAATAATCTCGTCCACACCTGATCAGTTTTTTTAAAAAAGTGGTCATCCATATGAACCCGCTGAATTACACATTACATAGACCAGTTTATTACACACATTGTGTGTTGTTCCAAATATATCAACCCATAGGGGGCAGTGTAGGCATTGTGCCTCCGTATTGGGACGGATAGCTGGTGCAAAACAGCTGATCTCCAAGAGCTCTCTGCTTAGCAAATCAACGTATTTAATCAGTTGAGCTTGTAAAAAAACAAGTACAAGATGTTTGAACAAATGTAAAAATCAGCACCTCTCTGGTTGCAGTTGTCTTTCCTCACAACGTGGCCAAACAATAACAATGGTCACATATATTATACAAATATAGATTTCCTCTGTCCCATTTATCTGCTTACACTGCTACACTTGCATAATCATAACTGGTGACAGTTTCACAAACAAAACTGGTGAAGATATTGATGGGCTATCTCAGTGTTTCTCAACCTGTTTCACCCCAGCGCCCCCCCAGCCTTTATCCAGGTCCCTCACCGCCCCCACCAAAGAATTTGTAGGCTACTTTGCACTGACTATTATTTTATCATTAATATTATCATTACTATTGTAGATGTTTAGATTTTTTTGCTTGTTTCTGTATTTATCATCAAAAATAATTTCCCAGAGAACAAAAAGTCATGGGAATAGAAATTATTTTCACAGGCGTCTATGAAAAATGCAACGAACATTCAAGTTAAAATCTGTAGGCCTAACAGCAGCCAATCAGTGGAAAAATATTCTTATTCTTTGCCATTTTCTAGTTGTTAAATCTTCCACAAAATGACCAGATAAAAGATGAACAACATGCCAGTTTAAACTTTGAACTATTTGCAAAACGACTGAGCTGCAACATTAAAACATGGATAGAACTGTAACTATATTAATCATAACTCTTCATCTCTTCAGTGTTTCTGTGGGTTTCTGGTGGTGCAGCTCTGTGCTGCCTTCAGGAGAATGGGACATCAGAGTATCATCCATAAAATTTCACCCACATGGCATTTATTGTATAAACCAGAGCTTTCAGTGGAAAAACTAAAGTTCCAGATCCTTTTAATGCCATACAAATATGAGACAGAAACATGGATTATATCTTTATATAGACCTGTCTATTGATTATAGATTAATAGTTTTACTGGACAGAAATTACAAAGAACAAATCTGGTTCTTAATCAAATCCTAATGAGTCAAATTGAAAGTGTCATGGAGTCATCAGCCTCATGACATTAACACTGACATAAAAAATAATATTGAAGAAATAAATATATCAAATCTAATTAAAAACATAAATAAGTGATCAGTTCTTTACTGTTATGGTCTGTAAGATATATTTATTCTCAGTACTAGATGTGGTCTCAACAAACCCATGACACTTCAACAATATTATTTTACCTTTTATCTGGAAATAGTGTCTGTTTATTCTTGCCATATATTCCTCTTTATTAATTATTGCTCGAAAGGTCTTGCCATACCAGTTTATTCCTCTGTATTTACTTTAGTTTCTTAGTTTATTCTTGCATTTTGTTCTACATTCATTTACATTTAGTTTCATTTGATTAGTATTATCCTCTCTTGGTTTATTGCTATGTCCACTTTAGTTTCTTTCCTGTTGCTAAATTTGTTTGATCATTTATTGACCATCAGTAATCTTCACTCATCACCTGCTGTGCCGCCTAATCGTCATGTGTTTCACATCATGTGTTGATTTTTTTTCACTGTTCAGCGTCGGATTCTCTGTTTTTATGCCATAATTCACATCTAGTTCGTCGCTCCGTTTTATGTTCCGCTTCTCCTGTTTCAGAGTTTTGCTCAATGTGCGCAGAGTTGTTTTTTTTTTTTACCCCCTATGGTGCGCAGCGTTTGGGAAACATATCGATGGGGAAAAGGCAGACTGACATAAACCTTTTAAAACAACGGAAACAATTTCTGCATTCTGATTATTGAAATTTAAAAGTGCTGTGTTGTTCAATCACCCCGTTTCATACCGGACCACTTACAGCTCCGTGTTAACGCTATAAAATGAACGCTCTCTATCGTGGTATCACCCATGGAGGGATTTCTTTATTTAAATTAGTTAATTTTTCAAAGGGATACAAAGTGAGGGTATCGTGATTTTAGTCATTACATGTTTATAAGAGCGATTTTCTGTTGTCCTTCCATGGAAGCGGGCAGCTTTCAAACGGAAATAAAACACTTTTTAATATAAGTTGCTGCTTTGACATGATCACAGAACCGCCAAAACATATGTACAAAAATCCTAAATAAAACATAAAATATTTGAAAATCAGACACTAGACAAGTGAATCACAGCATCGTCATCAGACGGTGTAACGCTGAACTGATGCGGTGAAGCTGCCAGTAGCAGGAGACGGAGCTGTACCAAAAAGCTACAAACACTGAATAGAAGAAGAGCTACCATACAGTTGCAGCCATGCATGTTTTAATGTTACGAAATACAGTTTTAGCAAGTTGTTCAAAGTCTAAACTGGTATTGTTGTGCATTTAAGGTGTAAAGTTTACCTTCGACCAAACGCCCCCCAAAGGAATCCCAGGCCCCCCTTTTGTACAAATTTCCGCCAGTCCCCCTTGCTGTCCTCTGAACGCCCCCTGGGGGGCGGTACCGCCCACGTTGAGAACCGCTATACTAAATCATTGTGACTAGACTAGCTAACTTAGTTAGCAGTAAAATTTTGAACATGTGACTATCCCAGAATTAAAACGGCTTAACAAAAAAGATTTAGTTCTATATATGAAAGTAAACTGACAACAAGATGTTATAAACGAGCGATATTCATGGCAAAATTCATGACAGATCGTTTACCTCATTCAAACAGAGTTTCTCTGACTCTCTGCTGCTGCCTTTACTCTGAGCCGTTCAGAGGGGGAGGAAGCGCTCTGCTGAATGCGCTGTTGTGCGCCTTCAAAATAAAAGCACGCGAGTGGAAGATTAAAAATTCTTTGCTACTGCGGTGAAATTATTGGGGGGAACGAATGTGACCGTCTCCAATATCGGGGGGGACATGACCCCCCCCCGTTCCCCCTGCTTCCTACACCTATGGTTATAACACATGATATAAGTTTTATAATATATGTTACATTGTTTCATTTCTAATATAGACTCTTGTGTCAGATAATCTAAGTCAATGTTAGAGAATAATTAATTTTTTTAGATTTACAGAATCTCAGTTAGCCTTCATAGCAGCTGAACCCGTATTACATCAAACACTGTAGCTAATATTAGCTGGTATCTCACCGGTGGACATAAATACAGTAAAGTAATATTCTAATCACAAAATATACACAATAATATGTCCATCTTACTTGTGAAATGTTGTCTGTGGAGCCTCACATCAATAATCCATCGATCAGAACAACAATATCCCTCAGTGCTGAGGCATCTTCTGTTTTGGTTGAGCAAAATAGGAGGGAATACCCCTCCAAGATGGCCGCCATATTTCCTGCGCCGGGAGCAGCCAATGCGGGGTTTACTCTTATATTATGTCTCTTATATATGAACACAAGTTCAAATCCATGTTGAGAGTGGATCTCCTTCAATCAGGGCTCCTCCGCAGCTCTGATTGGCTAAGCAATGTAACGTGATCCTCTGCAGCAAGTGATGGCAAAGCGGGGCGTCATCACGGCTTTACACAAGAATCTTTATCTTCGCCGAACCCCTGGCACCGACTCATCGAACCCCTGGGGTTCGATCGAACCCAGGTTAAAAACCACTGGGTTAGGGTAAGGGCAATGGCGCAAAAAGTGGGTATGCAGCGCATGCAACGCATAGGGGCGCTGCACCAGAGGGGACGTCAAAACCCCGTCTGGAGGGGGCGGCGTGCCGATGATGTGTTTGCATCCACTTGAGCAGCCACGTGCAGAGAGGGCAGCTGGGGGAGCTTGAGCACCTGCCCTCTTTGCTCCTTGCCCTTCAGTATCGCTTATGCAATAAGGGCACATCGCCCGTCCAAAACCGATCATCTACATATGGATATATGTCGGATCTTCAAATTTCCTTTGCTGCATTATCAGTGGCGGAGCCAGAGGGGGGGCCAGTGCCCCCCCTGTCATCTGATTGGCCCCCCCAGTGACCCCCCCAGATGATTGACGTAACAGCACCAGGTTATTCCTGTACATTATTTGGAATCATAGTCAACCTAATATCTAAAGAAGAAAAACAATAATAAATATATGAAAAGAAAATGTATAAAACTTTATTTAAGTCCATGTGATGACATAAATAAATAGATTTAGATCAGGCGCGATACCAGCCTCCTTTATACTCATAACAAGCTGATATTCTTCTCCTGGATGTTTCAGTTATGCTGCTGTGGTGCAACTCAAAGGCTAAAGCACTTCACACCTGGTGGTGATGGTAAAACACCAATAAGTTATTTATTGATCCTCCGCAAAAAGAAAAAAAACCGAAGAGGGGCCGACAATGTTCGTGGTTTGGAGCAGAGGTGGCGCTGGAGTTTTTTCGTTGTCCGTCAAAGAAAAAAATCATTTTATTTCCAATTTGTAGTCATCCAACAAAACATTTAGTATTTCCCTGCGAGAACGTTTTTGAAATCAGGTAACATTTCACGAAATGACGTGATTAGAAGACGGCAGAACTCTGATCGTTTCCTGATCCCGCATCACTTCCCTCAGCAGGAGAAAAAACCCGCAGAAGCGGATCAGCTGCTGGACGCTCCAAAGTCTCTGGTCCGTTAAAGCGACCAGATCAGAGATGATTCTCTGACAGATATTGTTCTTAGTCTGATTAATAATGAGCTCCACGATGTTCTCTGTGAGTAAAGTTGAAACTGTCTGTGCACCAAGTGGTCAGCTGATCACAGTCTGGACAGAAGACGAGGCTGAGGAGGGAATCTGACATATTAACTAGGTTAAGTTTTTACTGGTTTTGTTTTTAAAACACCATTAACTAAACAGTGTAACTATATATTGTATATTTGGCGTTTGTCATGTCATGTGTGATTAATTGGAGCGTAACCGTGGAGCATTTAAGCGCATTTATTGTCCAGCGCTCTGCGCTTGTTTCTGCCTAACGGATCTGCACTTTAATTTCTTTCCTCTCTCAACAGTCAGCTGTTATTCCTCTACATAAACTACAATAAGTAGATCATAACATTCTCTTTAGGTTTTCTCTGTGTGCTCCAAACTCATTAACTGTAAACTCATTAGAACCCTGAACCACCATCAGGCAAATAGTTCTGGTCCGACCCGAAATATTGTTACCTGTCAAATGACCTGTCCAATCAGAGCTTCCTAACCAAGGTGTCCATAACTCTTCAACACGCTGTCAGCTCCCGGTCAGAAAGACGCATTTAGTTCAGTGTCCATGAGATGATATTCAGAAAGGATCTTTTATTTGATTGATTTTAGTTTCCTCTGTGATGAACTCTATGCTAAAGTCCATCATGTCTCCATGTGCTCCAGTCAAAGGTGTTAATTATAACATGTCAAATGACAGAGGGGCTTAAAAAATAACCAAATATTCAGTTTGGTTAGTTTATATATATATATATATATATATATATATATATATATATATATGCACACACATTTTAAATTTTGCCCCCCCCAGACGTAGTCCTGGCCCCCTCTTGGCCCCCCCAACTTTAAAAGTCTAGCTCCGCCACTGTGCATAATGTACATTTCATTTATTCTACCTTTAGGTAAATGTATCTTGAAGGAGAATAGCTCTTAAATAAAAGTCCAATAAGGATATTAATTTAGAATTAAAAATAACTCACCCTGAATTACCATGATAGATATAATGAATGTAATAAAAGTGACATTAATGAAGGGGAAAAACTCAACAAAGACTTTAAGAAAGTTTAGGGTCTGGTTCGCAG
The DNA here is from genome assembly GCF_904066995.2 of Poecilia reticulata. Classification (NCBI taxonomy): domain Eukaryota; kingdom Metazoa; phylum Chordata; class Actinopteri; order Cyprinodontiformes; family Poeciliidae; genus Poecilia; species Poecilia reticulata. Next base: position 451,294 of record NC_088847.1, read on the forward strand.
AGCAAGAAGTTAAATATTTTTTTCCCATTTATTAAACAAAAAAAAACCCAACTAAATAAAATTGTAATCAAAACTTTTGGAATTGTAATGATTCCTTTTTTTAAAACAAAAGTTTTATTTAAAAAACTTTTTTCTAAATTAACAAATTTTTGTCTCATGAAAAAGTTATTTTCCAAACATAAACTTTTATTTGCACACATCAGAAATCTTTTGTTGTGATTTTAGTCTCTGCTCACGACTCGTGAGAATCACAAGCAAAACTTTGAGTCAAACAAAAACTTAGAATATTAAGAAAAGATTTCTGACATGCACAAATAAGTTTGTTTTGTTATGATTCATGTCCTGTCCATGCTGTGTTAAGCCCTCATTCAGTTCACCTGCCACGCCTGATTGCTTACCTGTTCCACCTGGGCCTTGCCCTACTTAAACACCCCTCAGCCTCTGCTTCCCTGCCAGATTATCGACAGCCATGAGCCAGTAGAGATCCAGCGTTTCCTGCCAAGCCTTCTGTGTTTCTTCGACCCCCCCTACTGACCACGGATTTACCCCTCCTGCCAAGCCCTTCACGGATCCCTTCTATTCTGGATTTCTGGACCCTGACCCAAGCTCTGCCTCACGACCACCGATTACTGCCTGCCCCTCTAAGCTAAGTCTGCTCTCTGTCCTCCTGTGTATGACCTCTGCCTGTTTTTCGACAAAGTCTCTGGGTGCTGCATCTCGGATCTCCCCGTGGAGATTTTCATTGCCTCCACAGAAGCCTGTTCCTCTGGTTTCCTGCTTCTCCCTGTCATCAGACCCTCTGCTCCACCCGTCCACTGCTCTACAGGTCAGTTAAGCTGAACATTTCTAGATACCCCTCCTTCGTGCATCACCAGTCTTCTCCACTCTCTCCTCAGTGCTGTGTTTGATGACCTCTCCCTTAGCTGAAACCAGTATCTGAAAAAATAAACTTTGTTTTCCTTTTTATACTCCTGTGTGTGGTTGAATTTCCGGGTCCCCTCTGAGTACCCTTACATGTTTTGCAAAAAAAAATTCACTTCATGAGACAAATGTGTGATTTAAATGTTTCAAAGTTTTTTTAAGCAAAACTCAGTAGGCTTTTCTCATGGTGACATTCATTAACAATTCAATATTTGCTTTTGTTTTTCTCTTTTTTCTGCAGTTCCATGTTAAAGTTTGCTGCAGCTCTGCTTTCCTGAATGGACCGTCTTCATCTCCACTGCAGCAAACAAGCAGCTCTGTTTTATAGATTACAGTCACTAAAAGGTTGCTTTGTACCCTTGTTTATATTTTAATAGTGTAATTCTGTAAAGACAAAATATGTCTGGTGGTCCAGCTCTGATTTACATATCTTGCTAAATTGCGGTGTAATGTGGGTTCCTGTCATCTCCATTATGGAGATGACAGGTTTTGGACGGGCGACGTACCCCATTGCATAAGCGATACTGAAGAATGACTGATATCATTAAAGATACTGGGGAGAAGCTTTTTAGTTATCTAGCTTTGCTAGCAAAGGCGTAGCTAGCTAATAGTACAACAACAGCTTAATGTCTGTCTGATAAAAACATAGACATCAATACGTAGATCCCTCATGGAGCACTGAGTCGTATGTAACAGCATCCGCCATCTTCTATGTGGCAGCAGGGCGATGGAGCTCCTTAAGTCCTGTGCTGTGTTTCAACCGTTTTACGAAACAAACTGGATTCATTGGCATCACATTTCCCAGGTAAAGATGAAAGATCAGAATTACTTGACTTTGCAGCCAGAAACTTCCTTCTAAACAACCGGAAAATATTTCCTAAGTAACTAAATTGGCCCGAAATAACAGCTGATTGTTAGCATAGCAGCTAAAGTTTTCATACTGTTTTCTAATGAGAGCTGATGAGAAACCGCTGTTAGAGGAGAAGTTAACTAAAAACCAGAGGATTTAGTGAGTAAAGGTCAGTCAGGATCAGAGCTGGAGCTGCTGGTCTTCAGTCTGTTTCCAGCTCAGCTTCTCCATGTCGGTATTTAGCTATAAAGATGCTACTAGTCAGAGCCCAACATGCTGAAAATGTCTTTTTATGAATGTGAAGGAAACATTTATGTATTTTCTATTACACTTTTGGATAATTTCTCTTTTATTCTTGGCTTTAGCCTGTGAACCAGGACGTCTCAGAAGTCATTGAGTTCTCCCAGTGTGACCAGCAGACTGAAGCCTGTGACCAGTGTTCCCAGTATAATAAATAAATGTTTTATTATTTCACTTTTAGTGTATTTTTAAATATCTCAATCTGAAGTGTTAGTGTATTAATACAGCTTGTAATGAAATAAAAATTTACTCTGTTAGAATTATTTTCACTCTTTGCTGTCAATAGCAGAGTTGACATACTGTAATAAATATTGATTCTCTGGAAAAAAGTAAGAAAAATATGTAGTTTAATGTTTGACAATTTATAAATCAAAAGTCATTTCTCAATAACGTATAAAAAATAAATACAGGAAAATTATTTGTTTGTCTTGAAATGTTAAATGTACATTAAATTATGTAAATATATTCTTTAAGAAAACACAAGTGTGTCTGTTTATCAATTTCAATATAAAAATAATCAGAATCATTTCTATAAAATCAAACATTGTGCTCTTTATTCAGAAATGCTCCAAAACAATTAAATTATCACATCAAAAGTTAGAAACTCTCTTTAGTAATTTCTTTGATTGCCAAATATATTAATGTGTGTGAGAAAATGTGTCAATGGCAGGAATTAACTTAAAATACTTTATAGAACGGCGCTTTATAAAGTTCGGTCAATTTACTTGTATTAGCTACTGGCACATATTCCACATTCAACATGGCGGACGCTGTTACGTATCGCAGCAACGGGCCGACCCGCTGCATGAGGCGCCTACGTATTCATGTCTACGGATAAAAATAGTGAATCGATAGATAAGAACAGTTTCTCCTCACCTGGCTGTCTCCTCCCCTCAGTAGTTCTTCAGAGAAAGGCAGACGCAGAGGCCTGTCAGTGTCTGTTGTATTTCATTACCTCTCTGCTTAAACCGCGACTCCGAGCTGAAGCAGAAACGATACTTCAACGTTTTCTGTCATCTGACAAGCAGCAGGTCTACTCCACTTTATTCACCAAAAACGATTTTTTTTAATTCACCAAAAACTGTTCTGTAATCTGGAACGTTCGCTACGTTGAGCTCCAGTTAGCCGTCTTATCTCACTGCGCGAGAAGCAACTGCGTCATGTGTCACGGGTAAAAGGTCAAAGGTAACAAGGTGACCGGAGGGCTTATGTTGTAAAAAAAACAAAAAAAAACAAATAATTTTAGTATTTGTTATGTGTCAGAAGAGGGCTTAGGAAATAATAATGAAAAACAAACAAATAAATAAATTGGACCAAAAGGGCACTTGGGGGCAAGGAGCAAAAAGGGCAGGTGCTCAAGCCCCCCCAGCCCCCCCTCTGCACGTGCCTGTTTACTAACCCTCTTAAAATCATGGGCCTTATGGGGACCAAAGCCCAGTTCGATGACTGTTAGGTTTAGAGGTAAGGTGTAAATTAGGTTTTGGTTAAAGTTAGTGTTAGGAAAAAATGTCTGGGCTAAACATAAATACAGTCTCTAAAATGAATGGAAGTCAATAACAAAGTCTTCAGTTTGTATAGAAGTACAAGGATATGTGTGTGTGCTTGATGTAATCCAGCACTCTGTAAGTTTTTGAGTAATATGTCAGAATAATATGCGAGTAGCATCTTGACCACATCCCCTCAGTCACCATAATGTAACACAGAGCCATGTCATGGCTGCTTCTGTGTGTAGCAGCAGTTCTTTTCAGCACAGGTTATGTATGGAGAAAGAAGCTCAGTGTGCTTCACAGAAAACTGCTCATTTATTTGTGTGAGGGCAGCCAGGCTGACACACATACTCACGCTTGTTGATTTGCCTTCTTCAACATCTCCAGTCTAGAGAGGCATGCACTGCAGAGGCTTAAAATAGCCCAGTGGGTCTTCTGTGGGCCTCCTTTGTGTGGTGTCAGGTGGACGTTATTAAACTACCATAGCCCCCCAAAACCTGTACCCTCACCTGCAGATTATCAGTCATATTTCAGTCAGCAGTGAGCTTTCTCTGACCCACATCCATGATATGCAGAACCAACCTGAAAATAATACTAATGTGTTCACAAATCACTTTTTTTCCTCAGTTTATTTAGTCAATTTAACAAATTCCATGATAAACTTACAACACATCATTACTGTAAAATAATAGAGTGAATCAGGTCTCCAAAGAATTGATTTAAAGCTTATACAGTGAACATGGGAACACACAACTCCACAGACTGATGTAACCTTTGAACAGGCAGAAGATCTCAGGTATGTAAATAAAACTATTTAATCTTTAACTGTTTTTTTAAAGTGGAGATGAGTTTCAACCTTGTTAATCTCTCATTGAGCTCGTTCCAAACCTTTGGGCCCCTCCAAGCAAAAGTTTGTCCGGTAATATTAAGTGTTCTAGTTTGCTAGAGATAAGATGTTTATTCCTAGTTCTGCAAGTACGCTGAGGACCACTGGTTGGTTGGAACGAGCTTAGTCAATCTATGAGTAGTTTTATTTACAACTTGGAACATTATGCAGCCGTTTTGATATATATTTATCTCTGTTAGGCAAAGGAGTTCAAAAAGATGGAATGGATGAGAGGTGGGGGCATTATATGAGTTTTATACATGGTTAAAAGTGTGGATAAAGGTCGATAAAACCTTCATTGTAAAAACAGGCCAACATACTTGAACACCTTTGTTGGTAGATAGTTTGTGTAGTTTAAAATTTAAGGACTAATCTATGAAGACCCCCAGGAACTTTGTAGAAGTTTCTCTAATTATTTCCTCATTTTCAATTTTAAGATTTATACGATCAGTTAATGATAAAAAATTATTTGGTCTAAACAAAGTATAAAATTTGTGATTTATCATTTAAATTTACTAACATATTTTGTATGTATCCATTCCTCTCCACACTCAAACCATGTCTACTGCTTCCTCACGTTGGTCACTGCTTTGGTCAGATGACAGTAGGTTTGTTGAAATAGGTGGATGAGGGCGTCTTCAGCTCCAACTCCTAATTTGTGTTTGTTTGTTAACTCAGGTGCTCCAACAGGATGCGGGATACCAGGACAACAGGTCTGCAGTCAGAGTCTGACTGTTCTTGGATCAGAACCAGGCAGGATGTCTTGCACAACACTGCAACCTTCTACTGCAGGGGTGGGCAACTCCAGGCCTGGAGGGCCGGTCTCCTGCAACGTTTAGATGTGTCTCTACTTCAACACACCTGAGTCAAATAATGAGGTCATCAGCAGGACTCTGGAGAACCTGACTGCACTGAGGAGGTGATTCAGCTGTTGGATTGAAGTGTGTTGAACCAGGCAGACGTCTAAGAGCTGCAGGACACCGACGGCCCTCCAGGACCAGGATTGCCCACCCCTGGTCTACTGGGTCAAATTAGAGTTGAAGAGATGTTGCAGAATCCCAACATGCACAAGCCTTAAGAACTTTGGGTCTGACACCGTCTGGACCCATAAAGCTGTCCTGTAGTTTCTCTCAGTTAAACATGCATGTACAAAATCAGTTATTAACATTGCTATAGTTACACAATACTAGTGCTGCTCTGGATAAATGTAAATTTTGTGACACATCAGCCCTACCAAAAAATTGTTCACATCTGCCACTGAAAGAGAGATAAACAGAAGACCCATGGTGAAAAGCAAGCTAAAGCAAATGAACCTGAGCTTCATATAAAATGAGGGTAAAAATCGGTGTGGCTGTGAAGAGGGCCGGAGGGCAGCAGAGAGCCACAGGGGGTTGGGGGCGGGGGAGAACTCCTGTTAGGTGGGCTTGTTGCAGTTTTTAGGCTAAGTCCACAGTTTTCTCTGAACTTCATGCTGAAGCTTTAGCCTTGAGGTGAGTTTTTTCTTTTTTGCAGAAGGTTTCCCTGACACTGTTATCCTATACTGGTCTCCACTCAGGGTCGCAACTACATACTATTCAGGTGGATGCGAACACATCATCAGCGCGCCGCCCCCTCGAGACGGGGTTTTGATGCCCCCTCTGGTGCAGCGCCCCTATGCGTTGCCCACTTTTTGCGCCACTGTCTCCACTGGTTGAAGACAACCATTGCTTTAAACCTGGACAACACTGATAAGTGAGATGAATGACATAGTTGTGAGCAGAAGTGCATGTTGTGAAGTCAGACACCAGAGCCCTCATGCATAAAGCGTGTGTGCGCACAAAAAATGTGCGGTGCCATATTTTACGCACAAGTCGGCATGTATAAAACTTTACTTTGCGCTGGCATGAAAATGTGCGGCTGCCACACAAACTTTTTCTGTGGACAATATCAAACTACAGTGTCAAAACTCACCTAAATACACTGAAATCAGACTACATTCAATGTTATTAGACCAAGAAGCATCATCAATCCAATGTTTTTCATGATTTTATGTTTTTATTGCTTAAAAGTAAACGATAAAACTCAGGGCCGTGCAGAGACCACCAAAGGGGCAGGAGCTCAAAAAAAGGGCCCATCTAACCTCATTCTAGGACAGAATATTAACAAACAGCTTTCAGAGTTTAATAAACAATGATAAATTACAAAATTGTGACATGTACAATCAAAGCTAAGGAAAATATCTATATAGAGCATACAAATATGGATATGAAAGATATTTTACTAGTAATTTCTTTCTGCAGGTCTATTTTGTTATAGGAAAGTTTTGCAATATTCAAACCCACAATTTAGCAAGATATGTAAATCAGAGCTGGACCACCAGACATATTTTGTCTTTACAGAATTACACTATTAAAATATAAACAAGGGCACAAAGCAACCTTTTAGTGACTGTAATCTATAAAACAGAGCTGCTTGTTTGCTGCAGTGGAGATGAAGACGGTCCATTCAGGAAAGCAGAGCTGCAGCAAACTTTAACATGGAACTGCAGAAAAAAGAGAAAAACAAAAGCAAATATTGAATTGTTAATGAATGTCACCATGAGAAAAGCCTACTGAGTTACAAAATAGCAGGTCTACTCCACTTCATTCACCAAAAACCTTTTTTTTTTTAATTCATCAAAAACTGTTCTGTAGTCTGGAACGTTCACTACGTTGAGCTCCAGTTAGCCGCCTTATCTCACTGCGCAGAGGCAACTGAGTCATGCGTCACGGGGAAAAGGTCAAAGGTAACAAGGTGACCGGAGGGCTTATTATGTTGTACAAAAAAACAAAAAACGGAATAATTATGGCACATGTTATGTGTCAGAAGAGGGCTTAGAAAATAATAACCCCCCCCCCAAAAAAAGAAAATTGACCAAAAGGGCACTTGGGGCATGGAGCAAAAGGGGCAGGTGCTCTAGAACCCCCCCCCCCCACCCCCCATCCAGCCCCCCCACGTGCCTGATGAAACTGAACCGCATTTATTCCCAAACAATAAAGTAACACAAAAACAAAATAAAGAAAATAAAAATATTAAATAATAATAGTAAATTCCCGCGCAAATTAGGATTTATAAAGGAAAGGTTTGCAGCCACGTGCGTGCGCACGGCTTTATGCATCCGATTTTTTTGTGCGCTGCACTTTTTAAAATTTGTCCTTACGCCAAGTTTTAGTCTGAAAACTGCGCACTTTTTTATGCATGAGGCCCCTGGTCAGTATCCAGAATAACTGTCTTTTCAACTGTGACATGTCAGACAGTTAAGTCTGACCCATTGTAGTTGTTATATAGTAATAACTACAACATCACTGACATGTACGCAATAACTTGCCAGTGAAGTATGTCTTGAAAAACATATTTTTAAGAAAATATGTTTTTTTTCTGGTTTTATATTTTTACCAAATTCAACAAAAAATTTTTTTTTGACATTTCTTTCACAATACAAGTGATGCACTTCTTCCATGTGCTAATATAGGTGACATCCTTAAATAATCAAACACAACCAAGGATCTTACAGTTCATGAGCATCATCAAAGTCTGAGTTTCTGCATTTCTATCGTTTTGTTAAAATGTTTCAATGATTTAACTATTTGAAACAAAAATGATTTTTTTTAAAGATCCAACACTGGAGTATTCAAGGGCAACTCAAATAAAGTCTTTATCTTAACTACACATACTGCAGCAGTTTAAAAGCCTAGCAGTTTTATGAGTTACATATAAACAGGTGGGAAAGTTTGTTCCCGTTCCCCCCTGCTGCCAAATCAAAGCCTGATCAACCACCATTCTACCTGAACAGTACTGCATGTATAAAGTCAGCCAGTCTGGAGAGGTTTTTGTGCTGCTGTGCCGAACAAGAACTCAGTAGGGGCATGGATGTGATGGAGATGATAATGCAGTGATTTCAGGATCATGTTACAGCCGTCAGCATCATGCTCCAACTTGCTGATGCCATTGTATCCATTTAAAAGGAATAGAATTCTTACTGAATGTGCTGAAAAGGCAATTTTATCAATGTTCTTTTTCTTGGTCTAGAATATAAAATTTTATTGGTGTAGAATAGCCAGTAGGCATGAAATCTTAATAAAACTGCAGATTTTTGCCCAGTCAGACCTATAAAACCAAGCAGCCAGAGCTGGCAAATCATTTGCTGCTTTTGGTGTTGCTAATTACTGTTTGTTAGGACTGCCTGCTGATGGTTCGAGTTTTAAACACCCTCTAGACAATTCCTTTGGAGTGTGAATCTGCTGAAAGGTCAAAAGACTAAAGAGCCATTGGTTGGAGGCATCCTGTGACTCACAGACTTGGATTGAAAGTAAAAACAAGTTGTTTCCAGATGCTAGCTAATGATGTTTTAGCCTTCAAACTTTGGTCAAGGCTATATATATATACACACACAGTATTTTCCGCACTATAAGGCGCATAGAATAGACGCTACAGTAGAGGCTGGAGTCACGTTATGCATCCACTAGATGGAGCTGCACTAAAGAGATTGTCAACAAAACAGTCTGACTGCGGTCAGCGAGGAGAATCTTCTGGGGCGTGGCTGGACGATGGTCACCCTTCTCCGTTCGCGCACAGCATGTTGGTGGAGAACGTGGTGCTAAATGACCTGCAGACAACCTGATTATCAGGTCGGTAGGTAGATAGGTCAGTCAAACTTTATTAATAGATTACAGACCAGCGTTCTGACAACTATCCCAGCATGCACCGTGCGCTTCTTCTTCTACGGGGGAAAATGAAATCGGCAGCTGCTTATCGTAGTTGCTGGACCTGTTGTGGCTCAATATTGGTCCATATATAAGGCGCACTGTCGGCTGTTGAGGTAATTGAAGGTTTTTAGCTGTGCCTTATAATGCGGAAAATACGATATATATAAAAATTCCCTTCTCACCCTCCGCGGGTGGTCTCTCTCTCTCTCTCTCTCTCTCTCTCTCTCTCTCTCTCTCTCTCTCTCTCTCTCTCTCTCTATCTGTCTCTCTATCTATCTATCTATCTATCTATCTCTCTACCAGAGGCCTGGGAGCTTGAGGTTCTCCAGTATCTTGGCTGTGCCTAGAACTGCACATTTCTGGACTGAGATGTCTGATGTTGTTCCTGGGATCTGTTTGAGCCACTGCTCCAGTTTGGGGGTGACTGCCCCGAGGGCCCCGATGACCACAGGCACCACTGTGGTCTTCACCTTCCAGGTCTTTTCCAGTTCCTCCCTGAGGCCCTGGTATTTCTCCAGTTTCTCCTGCTCCTTTTTCCTGATGTTGTAATCACTTGGTATTGCTACATCCACCACAACGGCTTTCCTCTGTTCTTTATCCACCACCACAATGTCCGGTTGGTTCTCCATCACCATCTTGTCTGTCTGGATCTGGAAGTCCCACAGGATCTTAGCTCGGTCATTCTCCACCACCTTTGGGGGTGTTTCCCACTGTGATCTTGGGGCTTCCAGTCCATATTCTGCACAGATGTTCCTGTACACTATGCCCGCCACTTGGTTATGTCGTTCCATGTACGCTTTCCCTGCCAGCATCTTGCACCCTGCTGTTATGTGCTGGACTGTCTCAGGGGCCTCCTTGCACAACCTACACCTTGGGTCTTGTCTGGTGTGGTAGATCTGAGCCTCTCTGGTGTTTAGGGCCTGTTCCTGGGCGGCCAGGATGAGAGCCTCTGTGCTGTCCTTGAGTCCAGCTTTCTCCAGCCATTGGTAGGTTTTCCTGACATCAGCTCTTCAGTTATTTGTCAGTGGTACATCCCATGTAGGGGCTTGTCCTCCCATGATGGTACTTCCAGCACCTTGTCTTCTGTTCCCCATTGCCTGAGACATTCGCTGAGCACATCGTCCGTTGAGGCTTTGTCCTTGATGTATTTATGGATCTTGGATGTTTCATCCTGGACAGTGGCTCTCACACTCACTAGTCCTCTGCCTCCTTCCTTACGGCTCGTGTTCAGTCTCAGGGTGCTGGATTTGGGGTGGAATCCTCCATGCATGGTTAGTAGCTTCCTAGTCTTAACATCCGTGGCCTTGGATATATATATATATATATATATATATATATATATATATATATATATATATATATATATATATATTGGATACATAAACATGTATCCAATATATATTATTCAGTATTAATCATTATTTATTTGTCATTATTAATTTGTGTTTGTATAGTTTGTATGTTATATAAATATGTATTGATATTGTGTTTATATTACTAATTACTAAATTACTAAATAATTTATTAAATAAATGATGAACGGCTGTGTGCTTTGTAATATGCTCATCATACATCAATATCAGAATATTCCATTCCTATTCTATTGTTATAGCCACTAAGCATATTTAAATATGCTGAACTATGTATTAAAAACATACTTAAAAATACAATTGTTTATAAATGTAGCTTTGATAGATGTTTGAATATGGTTTCCAGTAATAAACCATATTACTGTAAAGTTATGGTTTTCGATCTGAAAGCGTGTTCAGATCGATTAAATGCGTCAATGTGCTGCTAAACATAACGCTGAGTGGAGTGGTGGACCGCTCCAAGATGGCCGCCCTAAATCTCGTCAGCGACAACAGGCGAGAGCAGCCATGAGGGTCTATCCTTATATTATCTCTATGTCTTATATCATCCAGCCTTATTCAGCATATTAAATTATATGACTAACAACATATTACTTAATATTCACATTTCTTTGCTGGTATAACCTAAATGTGTTGCATTTTAACATCTAACTTGAATTCTTGATCTACATGCTTGATATAATGTAAACACAGAGAAATGGGGAAAAAAGGTTTGTGAAATGTAGAGTATTCAGTTTTATTGTAGGAACAAACAGGATAGCAAAATGAACAGTGAATATATAATATACTTCCTAGCAGCTAATCAGACATCAGACTTGTTTTGCCTTTACTGGTGATGAAAACTCGTCACTCTGGAGGAGAGGAAGTCCGGCTCAGCCCCGTCCAGGATGACTGCAGGGTCAGGGTAGCCAACAAAGTCTGCAGGTAGAGTTTTGCATATCTGGTGCTCTGGGTTCTAGATCATAGTTTAACTAAGTACTGTAAATAAAAAGTTAGTCCACGTTGTGATGATCCGGCAGACCGTGGACTGATGGACGCCGTACCGGTCAGCTAATACCCTGGGTCGTTCCTGGACAGTCAGCTCAACTTTGCTGAAAACACTGATTATATTTTGAAGAACTGTTCTCAGAGACTCTACTTTTTAAGAAGACAGTGATCGTGGGGTGACCCGACTCTAGTTGGGTCACCCCTATGTCATTTAATATTATACAAAAATGCTCAGTCTAAAGTTAAGAGAATAGTTAAATTATTTAAAAAGAATTATTGTAGAGGTTTTTGTCATACAATTGGAACAGAAGATAAAGTAAACGAGATCTGGGGAATGACGGGAGGAATTAGAAGGGATTTTTCTTTACCTATAATTAAAGGTAATCAGTGTGAGGCTACATAAGGAAAAAGCAGAGATGTTTGCTAGGTCCTTTGTGAAAGTGCATAGTTCTAAAAATTTATCAAATGAATTATTTTTGAGATTGAAAATTACTGAAGATAATAGAGACATTTTAAATAGGAAAGAGGTGTTTTAGATAAATATTTTACATTGTTTGAAATGAATAGAGCTTTGATTGGAGTAAAAAATATATCTCCAGGGAAAGATGGCGTATACTATAATAAGATTGAACAGTTATGAGATGCTGCTAAAGGAGTAGTTTTAAAGTTATAAAATAAAATATGGGAACAAGATGAATTGCCCTAGTTGGAAACATTCAGTCGTTTTACCGATAGTAAAGCCAGGTAAGGATAAGATAGAGGTCAGAAGTTATAGGCCTATAGCTCTTACATCTAATTTATGTAAATTGATGGAGAAAATGATAACTAAGATATTAATGTATGAAATAGAAAAAGGAGTTCTTATATCTCCTTATCAGAGTGGTTTTAGGAGTGGACGGACAACTGTAGATCCAATTGTTTGTTTAGAAAATGAAATAAGAAAGGCTCAGGTAAATAAAGGAATTCTCTTAGGCTCATTTGTTGATATTGAAAAAGCGCATGACATGCTTTGGGAGGAGGGTTTATTAATTAAGATGGATAAAATGGGAATAAAATGAAAAATGTATAATTGGATTAACGATTTTTTAAATAATAGAACAATAGAAGTAAGAGTTGGGGTAAATTATTCAAATATTTATGCCAGTGGTTCTTAACGTGGGTCTCAGGGGTTCGGTGGAGCCTCTGCCGTGGAGGTAAAGACACACTTGTGTAAAGTCGTGATGACGCGCCGCTTTGCCATCACTTGCTGCAGAGGATCACGTTACATTGCTTAGCCAATCAGAGGATCACGTTACATTGCTTAGCCAATCAGAGGATCACGTTACATTGCTTAGCCAATCAGAGGATCACGTTACATTGCTTAGCCAATCAGAGCTGCGGAGGAGCCCTGATTGAAGGAGATCCACTCTCAGCATGGATTTGAACTTGTGTCTTTAATTACTTCAGCAAAGCTCACAGTTTTTACCACATTCTGTAGCTTTCGGTGAACTTCTAAATCTGCTCCTTAGTCGCATCTTTTCGGGGTTGCTACTGCCTCTAGTGGCGTGGGGGTGGTAACACAATTAATATAATTACATTACTAAATCAGAATACCGCAAAGTCTGTAGTATTTATTATTAATTTTTCCATTCTCTTAAGAATGTAGAGCAAATTAAATGACCTAAACAAAACCTTAAAGTGGTTCCAGTTTCTCTCGATGGCCAACCTGTTGAAACTGGCAAATTTTAAATACCTTGGGTCGTTCCTGGACAGTCAGCTCAACTTTGCTGAAAACACTGATTATATTTTGAAGAACTGTTCTCAGAGACTCTACCTTTTAAGAAGACAGTGATCGTGGGGTGACATAACTAGACTTTAGTTGGGTCACCACTATGTCTTGAATTTGGGGGAAAATAATCATATTTTATTTATCACTACAGAAGGGTTCAGTGAACGCGCATATGAAACTGGTGAGTTTGGTACCTCAAAAAAGGTTAAGAACCACTGATTTAGAAGGACAAATAACTTCCACTATGACATTGGGACAGACCTGCGAGCAATGGCCCCAAAACCTAACAGCACAACAACAAATCTTGACAAATGACAAGTTTTAATGAAATATTACACAAAAGTATAGGAATGCCTGCTTTCTTGTTCTGAACACATGCAGCGGTTTGGCTCACTGAGTGTAGCAATAAAGTTAAATGTAGAGATTACTAGTTTAATTTGCGAAAATCTTTCAGGGTCTTTTGTGGCAAGACTGAGATCAACAGTTGGATTGTTACGCACTGCCCCCTCGCGTCAAGAAAATGTAAACGCAACTTGAGAAGGGAGGCTTTACGCATGCGTGTAAGTGCATATGACATTTTCAAACTACACGGCGGGTAGCAGAAGACAACAGAGAAGCGGCACAAAAATCTTTTAGAGGAGAATCTGTTGGTGATAGTTGGAACCATGACCAGTACTCTTAAGGGAATCACTCTTAAAGGAAGCGCGGAGTTGGTGGCTGACTTCTTCTGTAAGTATTCAGTTCAATCCATAGCTTAGCAGCTCGTTTCCTCCCTTAGCTTCTACACAACACGCTGTGCTAAAGTGCAACTGTTGGGCCTGAGCTGAGTCTTTGTAAAACTCATGACCTCAACGTGAAACTGCAATAAACACCGGAAGCCAGTGTGTTTGCTCTCGGAGCTATAAATGCAACTTATTGTCGTTGCAGATAACAATTTATTTTTACTTGTCTTCATAGTGGAAAGCACCGCCCACCTGCACCACGCTGAGCGCTACAAAATCAAATCAAATGGGAGTTTAATGTTGATATTTTACATCCCGAAGTCTATTGGAGCGCAATTTGTTCATAAACCGATCTTTGCCTCAGTGTTAAAGTTGTTTACTCGAGCAGGAGGCATCGATATGGTTACATTTTAGCGTTTTGTGGGGAATCTTTAGCGAGAGGTTGCTGGGTTTAATGATTTTATTCCTTCATCAAAATCATACCTGGAGTGTTGCCTTGATTCTTCCATGCATGCTTGAAAAAACATGCATCTGTTCAAAACGCCTGGTGGACCCAAGAGCTGCTCCTCTGAGAGGATCAGATGGTTTATTAGTCTCCTGCAGGCGCCGCCAGGAATTTTGGGCCCTATGACAAAAAAAAATAAAAAATGAAGCCCCCCCTTCGCAGTTGCTGTTACAATTTCTTGAGTCTATTTCACCCATAAAAAGCACCACAATTTTAAAGCCCTGCTTTCTTTGGTCCAATACTGATACTATCACAATGTTTACTGTTTGTGAATTTTACATGCAGCACTCTGAATACAATACGCAAATAGGTTGCTTAAATTTTTTTTAAAGTTTTAGACAGTGGTGGAGAAAGTACTCAAAAATGTACTCAAGTAAAAGTAAAACTACCACATTAACGTTTGTACTTAAGTACATTTCTACTCATGTAAAAAAGTACTGGCTTTTACAAATACTTGAGTAGTAAAAGTACTTGCTGAATTGCTAATACAATATCATTAAGTGAACTGATTGTATTTAATTTTAATACATTAGAAATGTGCCATTTTAATGAACAATGCCACAGATAAAGTATGTTTTTATTCTCTGTAACATAGTTTAGGCTTAGATATGTGATTCTATGCATCATAATTTCAGGGATGGAAACATTTTGTCTCCTGTCCTAACATAACATGAACTTGACTTTTATTGCCACTAGTGGCATTTATTTTATTTTAAGAAATCCAACAGAAAGGGGATGGAAAGAAGGTGGGTGGGGGAGGACAGGCAACCGAGGAGCCAGTAGCAGAGTTGTAGTCAAGACCAGCACCCTGCGCTACGTGACACAAAAAAATTTACTTTTACCTTTCAAAATTGCTTCTCAAATTGATCTGAAAGATCCACATTCCCATAAACACCTAGATATTAAATACTTAGAACTGAAATAAATTTAATCAGTAAAGATCCGTCCAGAAGAATCGGATCGTTCCTGAATGTCATATCACTATGTTGCACTTTGGTCACAGCGTTGTCCCATATTTGCGTCACCTCAGTCAACACACAATAATTCAGCGCATGAGTGACAACTTTTTTTTCAACACAGATGCAACATGTCTCTCTGTACAGCTAGCATTGCTAGCATCACCTCCACAGATCTTACCTTTCTTTAAGCTTTCCTTTCAAGTGACACTAAAAGGTGGACGAAGTTCCACCGTCTGTGAAAGCGAAGCGCTGCTGATTTTACATGTCGCCATATCTTATGATTTATGCAGCGCTATTATATTACTGACGCTCAGAGGAAACCACTGCGCATGTCTGGAGCTCCGCGTGCGAGTAAAGGTGGAGCCGATGGGTGACAACAGACACTAAGTCACGTTATTGCTGGGATTTTACGGCGCCACCTTAAATCCCTGAACTTCACATTTTAACGGAAAAAAAGCTAAATGCGACTTGGATGTAACGAGTAACGCGACAGTTTTGTAGAAATGTAGTGAAGTAGAAAGTAGAAAGTATCCATTATTAAATCTACTTAAGTAAAGTACAGATACACGTAAAATGTACTTAAGTACAGTAACGATATACTTGTACTTTGTTACTTCCCACCACTGGTTTTAGATTACTGAAATCTCTGTCCCCACGAGCAACAGTCATAGGCAATGTGCAAAATATACGTGAAGCAATCCAGACTTCTCAAAAAATGCTGCGTACTTGCATTTTATTCAAGCAGGGGCAAAGCACAACCCATGTATTGAGGCCTTGGTCCTCGTGGCGGTGGTTGCAGGTTCGATTCCCGGCCTGGTGACATTTGCCGCATGTCTTCCCCCTCTCATTGCCCTCTTTCCTGTCGAACTACTTTCAAATAAAGGCCACTAGAGCCAACAAAACCTTTTAAAAAAAAAAGCTGTCACCATGTTATGTCAGTTTGTTATGAGCAGGAGTGTAAATTAGTGCACAAGCGTGTGGGTTTATAGCCTGTAGAAAGAAATCCAAAAGGCCAAACATTTTTTGCATGTTAGAGTCAAAAAAATATTGCATTCAAGCAGTTTGTGTTGATATTCCACATATTGCAATTGTAGTGATCATTGCAATTGGATATATTGAGTCGGTCTCCCTCAAAGAAAGCAAGAAATCAATATAAGCCAGTAATGTCTGATCCATGCATCTCCAGTTCCACTTCAACATGATTTCTAAGCATCTTTAGCTGAACCTTAGCTGACCCAGTGTCTCTCCACAGCATTTGGCATCAACAGTATCCTGTATCAGAGGGGCATCTACCCTCCTGAGACTTTCACCAGAGTCACACACTATGACATGACCCTGCAGCTCACCACTGACCCCAAGCTGAAGAGCTACCTGACCAACGTGGTGTCTCAGCTCAAAGGTACCGGTGCTCAGTGGGACGGCTCGAGAGACGAGTCACCTGAACTGAAATAGTTTAAAGATTTTATTCCATGGATTCCTGACGTTCTAATGACAACTTGATTTTTCTGCTTGGCCTCAGCTACAGGTCACCATGGAAACTAAAAGGTTGAAAGTTGATCTCGATAGTCTGATCAGAGTCAAATATCCCTGTTAAAATCAGTAATTCTGACACAGTAAAGTTAAGAGTATGTAATGTAACATCATTGGCCAGTAGGTGGCAGCAATAGATCTAAAAATACTGCCCTCATTAAGATATGCAGATGATGATAAAGTTATCCTGGTTAAATAGTTTTGCATTTCTTAAATCATTTGTTTGAAGTTTAGTAAAATCAGTTAATATATGAGAATCATTTTCAGTTCTTTCATTTTCGGTTGGATTCTCCATTGTTTCTTTCTGTAGGAGAGCAGCAATAAAACAGACACCATCGTCTTCATTTCAGGCGATCCTTCGATACTTGCATGTGAAAAGAACTTTGTTGCTATATCTAGCAACTTTTCAGATCAATTAAGTTGTTCGGCTAGAAAACTGCAATCAGTGCACGACTATTTGTGTATTATCTTAGTTGTAGAATGAAGTTTTCAGAAACTAATTACCGTAACTGATGTTTTTAGGAAGAAAATGACTATTGGTCGATCAGACCAGAAGAGCTGGAATCGGTGCTCTCCAAATCTTCTCCTTTTGTTCATCATTGTTTCAGAGTGGCTGTTTGAGTGCACCGTGCAGAAGCTGGTGTTGGTCATTACGTGTCTGGAAACCAATGAGGTGCTGGAGAGATGGCAGTTTGACGTCGAGTGTGACAAATCGGCTAAGGAGAGCAGGTCAGCGCCATGTTGCTTTCTTCAGATAGAAAATCTGATTTCACACAAATATTTTTTGATGCTTTTTTTAATTCAAATTAGAATATTGTTAGAAACTGTAGGGTACAAAATGATCTTCCCCAGCAGGGGGCAGTATAAACCTAAAATAAGCTCTCGGCCATCAGTAAGGATGAGTTTTGGTCGTTGGTTGTGTTCCCAGTGCTCCCAGGGAGAAATCCATCAAGATCATTCAAGATGAGATCCGCTCTGTCATCAGGCAGATAACAGCCACGGTTACCTTCCTCCCTCTGCTGGAGACGCCATGTAAGTTCCTCTTCTTCCTCTTTACTATCTTGCTTTGTTCCAATGATCTCTGACCTCTGACCTTCCCCTGCAGGTGCCTTTGATCTCCTGGTCTACACTGATAAAGACCTGGTGGTTCCAGACAAGTGGGAGGAGTCTGGCCCACAGATAATCAACCAATCAGAGGAGGTGCGCCTGCGCTCCTTCACCACCTCCATCCACAAGGTGAACAGCATGGTGGCTTACAAGAGGACCGACTCAGTTTGACCTGCTGAAGCACCGGGGCTGCTCTTTAAAGTACATTTTACAGGACTTTTTTTTACTTTGGAAGAAATTCTGCTGTCCTTTCTGATGTAAATGTTGACAGTTTTCTTTAATGTGTGTTATTTCAAAGTGGCCATCTTCTGTTTTATCAGATGGTGCTTTATATAAAAAAAATGTCAAATAAAAGGAATTTTTGTTGACAGATGTTTTTTTCCTGCTTCACTGATTATGGAGTTAAATTGGTTTCACAATTAATAAAAAAAAAAAGTCAAATTAAAATTGTCAAAACTTTTGGATTTACAAAAAAAAAAAATCGTTTAAAAAAAAATCTCAAATGAAACTGGTCAAAACTTTTTGAATTGTAAGAATTTTTCTTTTAAACAAAAACAAATGTTTAAAAATGTGAGTTTTTTTATTAAAATCACTTGTTTGAAGGGAAAAAGTTATTTGCATAACAAATTTTTAAATGCGCATGTCAGAATTTTTTGGTTGAACTCAAGTTTTGCTTGCGAATCTCACATGAACATCCTGGGCGGGGCCTAAAGAGAGCGATGTAAGACCTGTCCCTATTGGTTAGCGGTGACTGAAGCGGAAGACTGCCTGCTATCTCACAACTCAAACTGCAGGGCCAAGTCGTATAATTCTGGAATAATCACACGTCCAATATTTTACTGCTAACCTTTGGCTAAAGGTTAGCTCCTCTAGCTACAATGTTTTATTTCATCACAATGAGACTGAAACAGCAGTAAAATGAGCCTTTTCTGTTTTTGTATTTATCAACACGTATAACATTGTATTAAATATGATGTAATGTTCAGGAGAACGGCAGTGCTAGAATAGTGATGCTGTTGAAGAAAGGTGAAGTGACTGAGGAAGCTCTGGTGAGGTCTTCAATTAGTTTATTGAAATATGTATTAACCTGTTACGTTTTAAATAAGCTAAATTATGAAAAGAGCAGGACAGGGGAGAGACAGGAGCACGACAAGATATTTTAATCAAATGTTTGTGGCTGAAAATGACAAGAGAAAAAAAATATTTAGGCTTTTTTGCCTGTGTCTTTTTCAATCTCTTGAGAGCCATGGCTCCTGTTGGCAAGTTACTGAATGCAGGGCAGGAAATGAGACGACACCGAGTTATCAGTGAGGAGCTAAAGTGTCTGTTAGATGTGAAAAGCATGATTTTCATTTATTTTTATGGGAAAACTTTTGCACTGATGTAGAGTTGTTTAAGAAAAAAATGTTTTTAGACTTAATTTTTGTTGGTCAAACTACTGTATTCAGTGTAAAACTGTTGGGTCCTGTTTGAATAGCTGTATTTTACTTAGTTTTTGAAAGTAAAATACTTTCTTGAACCAAACTTGAACCAGTTCAAGTGCCAAACATATGTAAAAGTATTTTTGATCAATAATAAAACATATTTTGACAAATAGAATATGTCAAAATCTAGTAGTAAGCTTGTGTGTATTTATCTTGCTAGTTGTGAGGCAAATGATAAAGTGAGCGTTCAGTCCTGGAATGACGCTTGATTAAAGACTCCAGCCATTTTGTTCAAGAGGAAATGGAAGATGATGTTTTTTGGGACAGTTTGTCACCTTGAGATCATAAAACATATACATACGTTTAATGTACAGATAGTTTATTACCAGGAATGGCATAGTTACTTTGAAAAAGTAACTACTTGATTACTCAATGAAAAATACATCTGTTGCATCCCCAAGCCAGTCTATTGTTTGGAGGGTGTAACACACAGAAAATGAAGAGGCCAAACCAGGAGAGCATAGTTAAAGTTTTATTAAAAATAAACCAGGAAGAATCTTGATGGTGGCGGGGAAAAACCTAAAGAAAACATTAGAGTGTAAATAACAAAATCCAGGGCTTTTAGACAATCTTCTTAAGTAAAAAGTAACCTGGGAGAAACCATGAACCTGGCATCTTTAAAAACAAGGCAAGTACACACATTTCCAACAAAGCTGCAGCACCCAGGCTGCCCATTGGCCAAGAGGCCCTGAGATCAGTTCCTCACCCAGCTTTATACTCTGCTCATCAAGAGACATGAGCTCAGCAGCAACTTGAAATGGGGAAAGATGCATGCAGTCACCACTGTCCAGGGCAGGGGTGGGCAATCCTGGTCCTGGAGGGCCGTCGGTGTCCTGCAGCTCTTAGACGTCTCCCTGGTTCAACACACTTCAATCCAACAGCTGAATCACCTCCTCAGTGCAGTCAGGTTCTCCAGAGTCCTGCTGATGACCTCATTATTTGACTCAGGTGTGTTGAAGTAGAGACACATCTAAACGTTGCAGGAGACCGGCCCTCCAGTTGCCCACCCCTGGTCCAGGGTGACCCTGCCTCTCACCTGAAATGTTCGCTGGAGAAAGGCACCAACACCTCCTGACCCACTGGGGACAAAGGTGTAAGAAAATGAGTGGCTTGTAGACGTAACTTTAATCTGATTATTGGATTGTAAATAGTAACGCGTTACATTACTTGGTCAGATTAGACTAACATTTTACTAAGTAACCCGTTTATGACATTTCTGCTCAAGCTATTTATTTGTCAGGTTTCCAATATGTGTCCCTTCACCCTTGGAGCTAAGATCTGCCTTGTGGCTCCAATGAATTGTTCCTAGTTATCACTAGAAGGTAGAGGAGCTACATTTTTTCAAAGATTACCCGTCTCATACCATGCTGTCACAACATATTGACAGTTTCAGCAAATATGTAAAATAAATATTTCCTATAAAATTACAGACTGCAGCTTTAAGTAGTAACTAACTTAAAGTAGTTCTGAAGACAAAATGGGGTTCAAACTAGCTTTAGCTATTAGCGGTGTCCTGGTTCAATATCAGCCAAAAAAAAAAAAGATCAGAATATATAGGCCTTATCTAAAATCTCCAGTATTAGCACGCTGATGGAAACATTCCTTTCCAGCATTTCTGCCCACCAGAAATAAGTAACAAAAGTATGTGTGATTTGTACTAATATCAAATCGGCTCAATATCGGGATCAACCGATAGCTATCAGAATCACTAACATTTAGCTGTAACCTAATTGATAAAAAGTATTCGGTTAAATGTTATTTACTTTCAATAGTCTATTCTCTTTTTTATAATGTTTCTCTTGTCTTTGCTGCTTCCCGTATATGTCTGTGTGGATTTTTGGTGTTTTGTCAAATCAGATTTTAGTATCTATGTGTTGCCAAGGTCAGTCTAATCTGCTCAGGCACTTCCAGGGCTTAAAGTAAAAAAAATCCTGAGCCTGAAACTTCTAGTTATGATAGAGATTAACTATAACGTTGCTATTGCCACAGTCTTTGAATAGTGCAAACAATGGCTTCTAACAATACAATTAACAAGCTAAACACTCAAACTTAAATAAGACTTCACTACATTTCAACTCAAAACAAAATGTAAAATGTCTGTGCCCTATAGGTTAGTCTTACAGGCAAAAATCCCTCAACATTAAATAAGAGTCCTTTTAGTCAATGTTTTAGAACATGCAACATTACCAACTAAATCAGTGTTTCTCAACCTGTTTCGGACCAGCACTCCTATCCCATAGGTCCTATCCCAGGTCCCTCACCGCCCCCCCAATAAAGAATTTGTAGGCTACTTTGCACTATTATTTTATTATTAATATTACTATCACTATTGTAGATGTTTTGATTTTTATGCTTGTTTCTGTTTTTATCATCAAAAATAATTTCCCAGAGAACAAAAAGTCATGGGAATAGAAATTATTTTCACAGGCGTCTATGAAAAATGCAACAAACATTCAAGTTAAAATCTGTAGGCCTAACAGCAGCCAATCAGTGGAAACAATATTCTTATTCTTTTCCATTTTCTAGTTGTTCCACAAAATGACCAGATAAAAGATGTTCAACATGCCAGTTTAAACTTTGAACTATTTGCAAAACGACTGAGCTGCAACATTAAAACATGGATAGAACTGTAACTACATTAATCATAACTCTTCTTCTCTTCAGTGTTTGTCAGTTTCTGGTGGTGCAGCTCTGTGCTGCCTTCAGGAGAATGGGACATCAGAGTATCATCCATAAAACTTCACCCACATGGCATTTATTGTGCAAACCAGAGCTTTCAGTGGAAAAACTAAAGTTCCAGATCCTTTTAATGCCATACAAATATGAGACAGAAACATGGATTATATCTTTATATAGACCTGTCTATTGATTATAGATTAATAGTTTTACTGGACAGAAATGACAAAGAACAAATCTGGTTCTTAATCAAATCCTAATGAGTCAAATTGAAAGTGTCATGGAGTCATCAGCCTCATGACATTAACACTGACATGAAAAATAATATTGAAGAAATAAATATATCAAATCTAATTAAAACATAAATAAGTGATCAGTTCTTTACTGTTATGGTCTGTAAGATATATTTATTCTCAGTACTAGATATGGTCTCAACAAACCCATGACACTTCAACAATATTATTTTACCTTTTATCTGGAAATAGTGTCTGTTTATTCTTGCCATATATTCCTCTTTATTAATTATTGCTCGAAAGGTCTTGCCATACCAGTTTATTCCTCTGTATTTACTTTAGTTTCTTAGTTTATTCTTGCATTTTGTTCTTCATTCATTTACATTTAGTTTCATTTGATTAGTATTATCCTCTCTTGTTATGTCCACTTTAGTTTCTTTCCTGTTGCTACATTTATTTGATCATTTATTGACCATCAGTAATCTTCACTCATCACCTGCTGCGCCGCCTAATCATGATGTGTTTCACATCATGTGTTGATTTTTCACTGTTCAGCGTCGGATTCTCTGTTTTTATGCCATAATTCACATCTAGTTCGTCGCTCCGTTTTATGTCCCGCTTCTCCTGTTTCAGAGTTTTGCGCAATGTGCGCATCTTCTTTTTTTTTTTTTTTACCCCCTAAGGTGCAGGGTGTATCGATGGGGAAAAGGCAGACTGACATAAACCTTTTAAAACAACGGAAACAATTTCTGCATTCTGATTATTGAAATTTAAAAGTGCTGTGTTGTTCTATCACCCCGTTTCATACCGGACCACTTACAGCTCCGTGTTAACGCTATAAAATGAACGCTCTCTATCGTGGTATCACCCATGGAGGGATTTCTTTATTTAAATGGGTTCATTTTTCAGAGGGATACAAAGTGAGGGTGTCGTGATTTTAGCAATTACATATAAGAGCGATTTTCTGTTGTCCTTCCTTGGAAGCAGGCAGCTTTCAAACGGAAATAAAACACTTTTTAATATAAGTTGCTGCTTTGACATGATCACAGAACTGCTAAAACATCTGTACAAAAATTCTCAATAAAACATAAAATATTAGAAAATCAGACATCAGACAAGTTTCCTTTCTCAACTAAACGTGTTTCTCTACATGGTCAGACAAACTCCATCTTCTTTCATATCGCATTTGATTTAACCGCCGAACCGAACGCACGCGCTGCTTTTCTACAAACCGTTTTACAGTCACTGGTCATGAACACAGGAGCTAGAATTCTGATTGGCAGACATCTTTGTCTATTATCTACAGTTTAGTTGAGGCGGGCCGTTTGGTCCAATGCTCGCTTTGCTTGAAAGTCTAGCCCCCAGACGGAGCTCTTTACGCCTAAGTTTCAAACGTCTGACTAAATAAATCTTCCTTATTTTAATTGTAAGTAGTTCTTTAAATGTCCTGTGAGATGATATACTTACCCATGTATCCATAACAACCGGAACTTTCAATATCCAGCAAGTTATTTTTGCAATTTACTGTTAAAGAGTGCCCCCCGGATTAATTACACTCTGCAGCTGCAGCTGTGAAGTTTCCATATTAACCCGATACTTGCTGGAAAGTGCAACGTCTCCCCTTTCAGAAACCGTTGGAATTTTTCAGATAGCGCTACGTGTGTCGGAATTACGGTACTGCAAATTTAGATGTGTCGCCGCCGACACGGTCTAGAAGGTTTTAAGCCCGGAGACAACAGTTTGGTTGAGGAGGACCGTTTGGTCAAAAGCCGGATATCCGGCCCCGGCTGGAGCTCTTTAGCCCTGCACTTCAGAATCGGTACTGCAGGCCTATGTTAACTAAGCGATATGGACCATAGACATGAATACATAGATGTGTCATTCTACAAACAGTCTTGCGTTACGTTGCCACCATCTTGAATGTGGCAATAGAGTGATCAGAGATCCATAATTCAGTCTGCTTGGACTAGGTTCAACCATTTTACAGGACAAACTGGATCCATTGCATTACCTTAGAGCAGTGGTTCTTAACCGTTTTTGAGGTACCGAACCCACCAGTTTCATATGCGCATTCACTGAACCCTTCTGTAGTGATGAATAAAATATGATTTTTTTTCCCTTTAAATTCAAGAGTCTGGTTGAGTCAGCACACGATCACTGTCTTCTTAAAAAGTAGAGTCTCTGAGAACAGTTCTTCAAAATATAATCAGTGTTTTCAGCAAAGTTGAGCTGACTGTCCAGGAACGACCCAATCCAGATAGCACAGAATCATTGAAACAACATTTAAAGTGGACGGTGACTTGAATGTTGAATCAACATTAGGGTTTCAACCATAACTGACATTATATCAATGTTGATTCAACCATCATTTCATTTGTATGTCAATTTACATGCATATTTGTGTTGATATTGCATTGAATCAGTTAGGAATCAACATTGATTCAACCTTCATCTGAATGTGGTTCTGCACACATTTCTGTTTATTTACACCGTCCACTTTCAATGTTGATTCAACGTTTCTGGCTGACATTGATTCAATGTTGTTTCAATCATTCTGTGCTATCTGGGTACAGATTTGAATTTTATGAATAGGTCTATTTGAAGACACTGGAATGTAAGGACATTTAAAACTTATTTCAATCTGTAGAGACTCACACAGAGAGAGAAACAGCAGTTAGACAATTTTATTGGACAGAGAATTTGGCGCTCGGACATCGGCGGAAGACGAGCGTGCTGAGAATCGCAGTGAGCTTGAATGATCGGCTCGAACGAAGCTCAGATAGGTCTTCCCCCGGGCCCAGTCACTGGTGGTGGAGCGGAGCTTGGAGAGAGGAGTCTTGAGGGGACCTGGAGGCGTCTGTGAGGCTGGTGATGGAAACGGGGAGGAGGTGGGTTGAAGCACAACTGAAGCGGGTGGATCTGTAGTTGCTTCGTCTTTTGAAGGAGCTCTTGCCAGGTGATTGGATCGAGGAAAATGTTTGTATAAAATAAGTTTTTGCAAATTAAAATGAGCCCTCACAGAGGGTTTATATAAATGTCAGCGCAAACAGACCTGCTCTGCAAAAACATCTTATAAATCGTCCAGATCCACACTAAGTTACAAATTCAGAGGTGAACGACCAGGCTCTGCGACGTCATCTGAGGCCAACGCGCGGAGGTAGGGTAAGTGCTTTTGGTGCGCTGTCCTGTGCCTGGTTCAACCCATCAACTATAAATCTAGCTTTGAGAGAGGAAGATAAACCTTGTCTATAAAGACATATACAGTTACTCAGTATTATATGCTTTACTTCTTTTTTATTTTGGCAACGTCGGCTGTACTAGAAGTTTGGAGTTGTCCTAGGTTGGATTATTTAACTCTCAATACATGGAAAATTGCTCATAGGCTAATCTATGAATAAACAGTGTTGCTTTTCAAAATGCTGAAAAGCAGTACATCTGGCTGTTTTAAACTGGAATCAGGTCTAATTCTTATGTTCCAATAGAGTTGAAGCCAAAATCGCTTTATCTCAGCGAAAGAAGTAATAAATGGACTTCTTGAGTTTACGAAGTTCCACTGTGAAGTTCGAATTTAGTTAGATGTTGACCAGCTTCAAAATGCTGAAAAGCCGTATATCTGGCTGTTTTAAACTGGAATCAGGTCTAATTCTTATAGGCTAATCTATAAACTGGATGAAGTGCCATCCAGTGAAAATACTGGATGGCACTTCACAAACCACATCCACGAACAGAATGAAAAATAAGCTCCATTTATTCAGCTATACTGCTTACTTGCCCCACAGTTTTCAGTGGTGTCGACAGATGTAGACGTGAAACATGTTCATATTGTACCATATCAGTTTATTACATTTCAATGGTTTAGAAATACACAAAACGACCACAGTTACAAACAGATTTCTGAGTGTGCGTCTACAAGTGTTTCAGTATTGAAGCTGAATTTAAGGAACACCTGTTACCTGTTGTGTGTTTATCAAGATTTAAAGCTTCCTATTTGAATGACTGACCAGTTTCACTTGAGACATTTTATACTTGACAAAACCAGCTAAGCGGCCAGAAAAAAAGATTGGTATGGGAACCAAGTGGTACCCTGAGTACAACAATAAGTTATAGAGTCAGGCCCTGCGAGAGTGAGTAAAACACATTAGTCACTTTTATCAGTGTGACTAATGTCGAGGCCCGCCTCGACATTTGGTCCGACCTCCTGAATATTACCAAAGCGCATTCAGATTTATATTCATATACACCGTATTTTCCGGACTATAAGCCGCTTATATGTGGATTTTGATTTTTCTTCAACCACCAGGGGGCTCTTTAGCAGGAAGTCAATCATTGGAAGTCAAAATTGGAAATAAAAGAAGAAAGCGATCATTAAAATGGAATTAGGTTTTAATAGGGAATTGAAATTTGAGAATGTTGTTGATCCTTTAAAAAGCTTTGAGGGGAAAAAGAAGATTTTTCTTTTCTTTTTTTAAATAATACAGGGATCATTATGAAAATTTGAAGTATAGATATTAGGATCCAGTAGATGGCAGTAGTGCAACAATAATGGATGCAAGCTGCCGTTGAAATCTAAAGAAGAAGAAGAAGCAGCAGAAGAAGAAGCAGCAGAAGAAGAAGCAGCAGAAGAAGAAGCAGCAGAAGAAGCAGCAGCAGAAGAAGAAGCAGCAGAAGAAGAAGCAGCAGAAGAAGAAGCAGCAGAAGAAGAAGCAGCAGAAGAAGAAGCAGCAGAAGAAAGCGCCCATTGTCATTTAGCACATGCTAGTAGCAACACGAAGGATCAGCACTTTTACTGTTACAGTTACCGTTCGGAAACTACCGTAATCAGTTATGTTAAATCTAAACTTGGCAACTTTTTCTTTTTCAACCCTAATAAATGTGATATTCAATTGACCTGTTATGACTCAACTGTTGGGTGTCCGCCCCCCAATGCTGCTGTTGCATCGTTGTGGAAAACCTGGAGCGGCAGAGATATCTGTGGTTTATATGTGTATGTTTACTGTTTTTTTTGTTTTTTTTAAACTTCGGCGTATGGTTTATAGTCCGGTGCGGCTCATAGTTCGGAAAATACGGACTATAATCCTTCTTAGATTTTTTTCTGTGAAGAACCCAGAGAGGGTTATTTGATTGTGCTTTCTGGAAAACTATACATTTTTACATTTAGGCTCTCCTGCAATTGTCACATTTTTTCTGTTACAAACTGACTCCGGCTCCCACCAGAGAAGGGAAAAGTTAAGTGGCCCTCACAGGAAAAGGTTTGGGGATCCCTGCACTACAGTAACCTTTGTGATGCCACCACCTAGGGTCTAGGTCCTAGGCCCTTTGCTGACCTATTTTGAGTTACCAGTTCCCTCCACATCAAGACGTTGAGTACCAATAACTGGTCATATAAAACCGTCTTCAGTTAATTGACCTGGTGTTTAGTTGCTTTTGTCAGTAAATATTTTACAGCAAGATAAGTAATGGAAGCTAAGGGAATGTTTGGGAAGCCTTTGGTTTGGGACTTGGAAAGTCTTACTGCTATTGGAAGCCTTTGTTACAGTAAAATCCAATTACACTGGTCAACTGATTACAAGGTGCTTTGATGGTACGTAAGCAAATCTGTGACCTAATCTGAGAAAAAACAGTAGAAGTAATTTACAGTGAACCCCTGTATTCATGGAGTTTGGGGACGAATAGGTAAAATCCACAAATTCAAATAACAGCCTATTTCAAAAGTTCAAACACCAAACATACCTTAATATGAATTACTACACACAAAGGAAACCTTCTTAGCACTACTGCAGTAGCTAATGTCCATGCTGTGCTCATAGGAGTATAGCCAACCAGCAACCAAGGAAAATAAATGGTGCTTCTGGACTGGCTGTTTTGGATAATGTGAGAAGTAGCATTGTGGCTAGGTATTTCAGTTTCCCAAGTTGCATTTTCTATTATTTCAGATAGCCTATTAGAAAACATTTGTGAATAATCTGCAGTTACAGGAGAAAAAAACAATAAGTAAATTCACAGGGGTCCACTATAAATATATCCTTTCACAAAATTAACTAGACATTATCCACATTGGTTGGTCAATGAAAAGGTGTTGAAGCTGTAGAGAAACTACTTACTTGAGGATTAGTCCTATTGTACCAAAACCCAGCAGTGGAAACCTCTAGATCAGTGGTTCTTAACCTTTTTTGAGGTACCAAACCCCCCAGTTTCATATGCGCATTCACCGAACCCTTCTTATTCCTCCTCCTCCACTACAACCCCCCCCGACACACAACATACTTTGCGGTATTCTGATTTAGTAATGTAATTATATTAGCTGTGTTACCACCCCCACGCCACTAGAGGCAGTAGCAACCCCGAAAAGATGCGACTGAGGAGCAGATTTAGACTATAGAATTTGGTAAAAAGAGTGGAACTCCTTCAATCAGTGCTCCTCCGCAGCTCTGATTGGCTAAGCAATGTAACGTGATCCTGTAACGTGATGGCAAAGCGGGGTGTCATCACGACTTTACACAAGTGTGTCTTTACCTCCGCGGCAGAGGCTCCGCCGAACCCCTGAGACCGACTCATCAAACCCCTGAGGTTCGATCGAACCCAGGTTAAGAACCACTGCTATAGAGCATTTGAATTTCCTTTTATATGGCTGAAATGTTCAGGGAAATAAATCTGTCATATGGATTTTACACACTTAGTAAATCTCATTTGTCAGTTGTTTCTTACAAAGGTCCAGTAAGTAAAGCAAGTTTATTAGCAAAACTACTCTTCCTATGACAACTGAGTGCTCCTAAGAAACGCTTCAACTTGCAATGTAGAAACTTTAATAAATATATAAAACAAAATAAATATGCAACAGTAATGGCAGTGAGTGAAACAGTATAAATGACTCAAACGAAATAAGATATCTAACAAGTTAATCTGTGACATGGTTGAAAGTATACAGTAAGTATAGCAGTTTATCCCACTGGGATGTTGCTGTGTTCATAGTGACCATAATTGTGCAGGTGAGACTTAATGGTGAAAGTCACTTGGCGCAGAAAGGACACTAAAGCTGCATTCACACTGGAGGATGAAGTGGCCCAATTCAGATTTTTTTCCCGGGCCGTTCACACAGCTACACTTATGCAACCTGTATGTGTCCTGCAGTCTGAACGGGCAAACAACCTGAAAGTGTCCCGCATGCGCAGTAGAGGGCGCCATAGCGTCAGCGTTCTCAGTGTTCTGCCAACCGCCATAAGAAGAAGAGCTCAGTGTTTGTGGAAGTAAACATGGAGGCTAACGGTGGAGCTTAGCTTACATATTTGAAGTTGTTGTCCAACCGGAGCAGCATATTAACAACTTAATCCTCATATAGTCCGTCATGGTTGTTGTTTTTCTTCCCACTTGCGCGTATCAGGATGCAGAATAGTGAGATTTGTTGAGAATCAGTGACGTTCAATTCGGATAAATGCGGCCTGAGCGTTAGGTCGCATTTGAATCGGATACGTATCGGATATGGTCGCATTCGAAAGGAATCCGACCTGTGTTGTTCAGACTGTCATAATAGGATCAGATACAGGTCGCATTACATCAAAAAAATTGGAATTGGGTCACTTCAGGCTGCAGTGTGAACACAGCCTAAGAGGCTCTTTTCTGCACTTGGTAATGTTTCCTGAGAATGACAATGTAAGTGTTGCCAACACTGATTTCAGAGTTGTTGATGCAACACATTATTGTCTCCAGTTTGTTGTTAGAGTTTAAATTTGGATTATGTGAGCTGCTGGTGCAATAATCAGGCAATGGGATAATGTTAATTCTGGGATTCACTTGCAGTGTAAGTGGATTAACCCTCACAAATGACAGGAAATTAAACTCTGATGAATCAATGGAATTTTGGCTCTTGGCTTAATTCAAGTAAGAATATAAGCATTTCCATTCTCAGTTATCTTTAGTTTTAAAAGGGAAATTACACCATACTACCATCAAATCAGTATACATGTTCATTATTGCTTTGTACCCAGACAGATCAAAATTATCCCTGTTCATCCATTAGTGTGCGTATATTGTAACTGTGTGTTCCATTTGATCTTTGAAGTTGGAATTGAGTATAGTATTATCTTGAAGTATGTGTGTGCATGTTTGACTGTCCTGTGTCTCTGTGTTACCCTGTGATCTGATTGGCAACCTGTCCAGAGTACAACCAGCCTCTTGTCTGCACTGCTGCAGCTCTGCACCAGTCCCCAGGCAGGTGGTAGATGAAATTAGAACTAAGAAAAGAAGGTTGAGTGATTTGTCTTCGTGAACACAGAATTATGTGTGGTGTGTGCGTTTATATCTCACCCGCCACTTACACACGCTGCACAGCATGTGGTTTTGTGTCTGCACTGATCAATTTTATGTATGGTTGGCTGGTGTGTTAGTGGTTAAGCGGTTCAGCCAGTGGAGGAGCTTTCACATTCCCCTCGTAGTCACGCATCATGCTGGTTTTATTTTATTATTATTATGGTTTGATGCATCGTGTAACTTATAGTTTTCTGACACATAGATTAGTTGTGTGCGACATCATTCTCATACAAGGGTGTGACTTTGTATTGCAAATTGGTGGGGATGTATTGTGAGGAACAGCTGAGCGAGTGGCAGGGACACCTGTCCTCTAATCTCTATTATGTCTTTCACTTGGTGAAGGAATTACTAAAATATTGAACTTTATAGTCATATTCTAATTTATGGAATGAGTCTGTATATTTGCTCAATGCTTGCCTATAGTTGAAAAAAGTTACAAAATTCAACTCATATCCCCCACAAAATGCCACCATGGGCGGTTGCCCATGTTAGCCTTATCAGAAGCTGCCACAGCAAGTCACATCTGTTTCTCTGTTCGTCATTTTTAGTGGGACTGAAAATGACCCAACTGTACAACCTACAGTTAGGTTGTAGAGTGACCATTGATATATTCAATTCAAATTTAAATTCATAAATGCTTTGTTAATCCCAATGGGAAACTTGTATATAGGGAACAGAGAATGAGGTGCTGGAAGTACCATCATGGGAGGACAAGCCCCTACATGGGATGTACCACCGACAAATAACTGAAGTGGCTGATGTCAGGAAAACCTACCAATGGCTGGAGAAAGCTGGACTCAAGGACAGCACAGAGGCTCTCATCCTGGCCGCCCAGGAACAGGCCCTAAACACCAGAGAGGCTCAGATCTACCACACCAGACAAGACCCAAGGTGTAGGTTGTTCAAGGAGGCCCCTGAGACAGTCCAGCACATAATAGCAGGGTGCAAGATGCTGGCAGGGAAAGCATACATGGAACGACATAACCAAGTGGAGGGCATAGTGTACAGGAACATCTGTGCAGAATATGGACTGGAAGCCCCAAGATCACAGTGGGAAACACCCCCAAAGGTGGTGGAGAATGACCGAGCTAAGATCCTGTGGGACTTCCAGATCCAGACAGACAAGATGGTGATGGAGAACCAACCGGACATTGTGGTGGTGGATAAAGAACAGAGGAAAGCCGTTGTGGTGGATGTAGCAATACCAAGTGACTACAACATCAGGAAAAAGGAGCAGGAGAAACTGGAGAAATACCAGGACCTCAGGGAGGAACTGGAAAAGACCTGGAAGGTGAAGACCACAGTGGTGCTTGTGGTCATCGGGGCCCTCGGGGCAGTCACCCCCAAACTGGAGCAGTGGCTCAAACAGATCCCAGGAACAACATCAGACATCTCAGTCCAAAAATGTGCAGTTCTAGGCACAGCCAAGATACTGGAGAACCTCAAGCTCCCAGGCCTCTGGTAGAGAGATAGATAGATAGAGAGAGAGAGAGAGAGAGAGAGAGAGAGAGAGAGAGAGAGAGAGAGAGAGAGAGAGAGAGAGAGAGAGAGAGAGAGAGACCACCCGCGGAGGGTGAGAAGGGATTTATTTATTTTAATTACTAGATTGAAGATTGACTATTAGCCCCTAAAGCCAGTGACCTGTTGATGGCAGATGCCGATAGTCATATCCACAAAACCACTTACTGTTCCAATGCAGGATAAGCAGGAATCTGTCACAAAAATGGTCATAACGCCCATATTGCTGATGCAATTTTCTTAAAATGTGGCTTAAATTAAACATACCAAAGATTGCCAATGTTTGGATATGTAAACTATGTATTCTCTCTGGATATAGATATATAAACAACTTTGTTTCTGTCAGTTCTGTCAAGATGCAGTAGAGGATTAAGTAAATTTCTCTTTTAAAGCCAATCATTTAATTTTACCTAATTGCTGCTGTAGGAGAAATGGTTAAACTTTGACTCCTATGCTTTATATAATATTTCATCCTATTTTATGATTGCTGTGAATATGGCCACGTTCTACAAACAAATGATGCAATTAGTCCAGGGATGTAGAAATCCAGGAGAACAACTTGAAACCAATTGAATTTTGTTTTTTTTTCATTCTGTGTCAGCTTAACGTCACACATAGAGCCGTTGCCAAGGCAACTGTCAAACAACAGCTCCAGGAGCTCAAAGATTAAGTACAAGTGTATTAGGAATTAACATAAAAAGACAGACTAAAAAAATTCCCACATCAAGAAATACCAAAAGAGAACATTCAGTCTGTTACAGATTTCTGTGCAATCATTAAAAAGTAATTGCCTGACCACTTGTGGTTGATTAGCAAATTTAAACACCTGCTCTACTGATAATCTGTCACAAAGTAGATGTGTGGGTCGCCTTATTTTTGTGCTAACTGAACTAAAACACACTGAACTATGCAGCTTGCATATGTAAAGTTTATCAAAGTTAAGCTACAGCAACTAACCTACTCCCCACTTTCTTTTGTATTACTGCCATGTGAAAAGTGATTCCCTTGGACTTTATCTTGCTGTTGTAAAATTTTCAATTAATAGCAAAACACTGTCCTTTTTTCAGATTCTTTGCTTGACTGTGTCATTTCCCCGACCACCAATATTCTGGGCTCAACGCAAACCAATAGCGCATGTGGCGCACTGCAAGTCTTGTGATGTCCTATCAACTAGCTCACTGAGCGGACTCGCCATTTACTGTACGTCCTACAAAGAAATTTTAAAAAGCAGTCGTCCACTGGCTGTTAATATTTGTACACAGCGCACAGCTGCTGCTGAGTTAATGTCCACAAATACATGCAGGTACATAAAGAAAGAATGTGTAGGAAATATTGGTGGGGACCAGGCCTTCAGGAAGTTACGCCTATGTTCTCATATCTTAGCTCCGACTTCCAAGATAAATGGAACACACCAGAATAGGATAGAATGACTGCAGTGACAGATGTGGGAAGAACTGCTTGGTGAGAACCACATGACATTTGAGACCTTGTGGTGGCTTTCCCTTTTCAGAAATGGTTAAAGGCCCATAGTCCACATGTTTGTAGTATCATACTAATCTTATGAATGCTTAGTGAGTCTGGGAGACACAGGAAGCAGTCCTGAAATTAGCAGTTTTTCCAGAAGCTAAACTGTAGTTGCATCACACCAGGCCATTGACCAGGCCTTTCTCACCATCCTCAGCCAGATGCTTCCAATGCTGCCGGTTTTTCTGACACCCTTCCAGCAGAGGGCAGCAGTGCTCTGATAAGCCAGCCAAGGTCTGTGAAAACAACAATGACAGAAAATGATACGGTGGCTTTTGTCTGAAAGTCACTTGGATCACTAGATGGAAAAGACAGAAACAGTTGGGTCCAAATTACCTCATATAGCTGAACACAAATGGCATCAATGAAGGAAACCTGCATGCTGGGTATCTTATCTCTTTTCTCACGATTCATAAGATCCTGAAGTAAAAGGCATAAAATGATTCCAAGCAAAAGTTGTAGTTTCTTTATTTGGCAGTTTAAGTTATATGACAGAATAAATTCTAATATGTTAGTTAGGATTTGTGTTCTTACAATGGGCTCGATGTTCAGTTCCCGACGCTCTTTGTCCCCCTGTTCAAAGAATTCAGTGGCCACAAGTTCTGCAATCTGCAAAAACTCAACGTCAACATTTGACTGCACAGACATACAAGCCAAAACAGAAATAAATACAACTGTATTTTTAAGCATAAGCTTAAAAATACAGCACAATACATTGTCAGTGTTTGAAGCTGGAAACCCCTAATGCTGCTGTACTGACAATCCAACACATCTGGCATTTTAATGAAGCTCCCATGAGACATGGTATTCTAAATGAAAGATATTTCTTAATGCTGTCAAACTTTAAAAGAGCAAAAAGTGAAATACAAAGACTAACAACAGAAATAATAAACCTGCCAACAGAGTCCTGCTATGTAAAAAGTCTGTGCTTACAGAGATCAGCCTCAGGTTCCAATCAGCATTACTCTGTGGAAGTGAATACTGACGCCACCTGCAGGGCTCCATGGGTTGGTAATCAAGCCTCAGAGCAGCAGAGCTGGAGGACTCTAGCTGAGTAATATCTTATTATAGCTCAGAAAAACAACATCCAGGAAGTCTTTATTTACTTGTGTCAGTGAAAGCAACACCTTCCCATGTCTGCATCAAAACAATGAGTTTTACAGATAGATTTAGGAGTCATTCAAGTCTGGAGAACATCCACATTCTACAATGACCAAGTCTAATTTACATGTTCCATTATTCCCCTAGTGTTTATATTTTGTTCTCTACGGTCTATTGTATTTCATTCCTGTATGTTTTTTATGTTATTGGGGAAAAATAGAGAGAATGTGAGGAGAGGAAATGGAACTTCTGTATAAACTGTCTTCACCCACTTCACAATAAGATAATTAATATTTAAGTACTTGAAAAAATCTTAACAGTTCATAACTGAAACACCAAAGCATGCTGAACTTTATTCAACTAAAGGTTTGCTAACAGCCAAGAAAATGAGCACTTTAGAATTTATCTGGAAAAATAAATAAGGAGGAAGCCAAGTCCATCCATCCATCCATCCATCCATCCATCCATCCATCCATCCATCCATCCATCCATCCATCCATCCATCCATCCATCCATCCATCCATCCATCCATCCATCCATCCATCCATCCATTTTCTTGCACCCTTGTCCCTCAGTGGGGTCGGGAGGGTTGCTGGTGCCTCTCCAGCTAACGTTCCGGGCGAGAGGGGGGGTCACCCTGGACAGGTCGCCAGTCTGTCGCAGGGCAACAAAGTCAAGTGCAATAAACAAAATTAGCAAAAGCGCTAAAAGAAAATTTAGTTCTGCCTTTATTAACGTGTGGCACTCAGCTTCGTATTAAGACTGTGCAATATTAGGAAAGCCGGAAGATATGTGATGATGCTGATGAATGTTGTGATGATGACCTGACTTAAATCTAATTATTTAATGACAAATAAACTGATGGAATGTCTTTCTGCTTGTTGCAAACAGACCCCATGTAGAGAGCAGCTGAACTAAATTAATTAAAACTAAATTAAAACTAAATTTTGATGTCTTCCATGTTTTTATGTCTTTAATGTTTTTAATTTCTTCTTCTTTCTTTTCGACGTTTTAATGATGTAATGTTTTTTTAAAATTTTTTTTTATTTTTATTTTTATTTTGTTTTTATTTTTTTTAAATCTCTCTCTTTCTCACTGATTATTTCTGTTTTTATTTTAATTATGTAAAGCACTTTGAAATGCCTTGCTGCTGAAATGTGCTATACAAATAAAATTTGATTGATTGATTGATTGAATTACACAGAGGGCTTGAACACATGGTATTGATTTTATTGGCTAATATCTACTGCCGCCCAAACAGTTAATTGCAAAATAGGTATTGTGCACAGTGATGTTGCGCAACTCCAGATTGTATTAGGATACACTATAGTTTGAGTAATGTTAAGACAAACTTTCAGTCTGTCTTAACATAAGGTAACGTTTGCTAAGAAATTTAAAGTAAACAATTTCCTGTAATCCTAGAAGATGTGACGTTGTTTCTTACTAAGACCCACATAAGATGCCTTCCTGTCTGTCCCTGTTTCCATGTTACAGATCATTTGCATGTGCATGCATGTTTATTGCTTTGCATGTTTTCCTCAGAGATGTAATCTAATGATGGGGGCCACAGCTGTTTTTATTAATGAGCACTCAATTATGGACACACAAAGAACATGTCAAAGTGCTGAGCTCCCTGTGAGCCTTCCATTCCTAATGAGGAGCAGAATAACGAAAAGCACCAGGGAGATGAAACAGTAGGGACACATCCCTGAGTGCACGAGGACTACACTGCCAGCTACTACATAAACAGAGTTGAACCGAGTAATCAGAGCTAAAAGAGACAAAAACAGGAAACAGCCAACACAAGCCTAACTTGCTGATACCAATTTTGGCCAATACCAGTGTTTTTTGTCTGAGATGTTGCTCAATATATCAAGAATGTTGCTGAATTGGCAACAATGGGGTACAGGGTTTCCCCCGGAAAACTTGCTAAGCCTGGTGGTCGGGGCGTCAAGGCGGTCCACCGTGTTTTTGTATTAAAAGATGTTAAGTTGACAGAAAATATTAAAGTATTACTGTGTAATTATATGTTATGGGAAAACATCTCCAGTGAAATGCTATTTAAACCCACAACTAGTCTAAAAACAATAAATTTGCACTTCTGTTTAATCCAAATTAAGTCAGCGGCTCCATCAGGCCCCCAAGGCCTTCAGGGGCCCCATAAACTATAATATTTTAAAACAGACCACAGATGCATAAATATAACTTTATTGAGATTATCAATGCTGTTAAATTTGATTCAATTTAGGCATACATAAATTAAAAGATTTTAAATTGCTTAACATTTAAATGCAAGATTTTAAGGAGCTGGCAAGGTTACTTTGTAAAACTTCAAAGAGCAATATTCATAGTTAGATTGTTTTGTTACCATAGCAACAATCTGATGCTGTGAGTTTAATCTTTGAATGTACAAATACAAATTAGTAAACTGCGATTATAACTTATTGCTTTTTAGGATGGCCAATTAAACTTCCTTCTCCCATATTTCACTAAATCTAACACAGAAGCTGTTAGAGGTGCTGATGTTTTTAGCAACAAAAGGGGCCCCTAAATAAAATTCTGCTCCAGGCCTCATACAGCCTTGGACCGGCCCTGCATGATGAGGTAATCTGCTGCACTACGCAGAGATGAGCAACAAACGGGAGATTTGGATTTAGTAACTCTTTCATTTCGTGTCTGTTGAGTTTTTAATCGTCACAGAAACTATTTTGGTTGGTCGAATTTATGGGATGAGTTTCTCAGATCTCTGCGCGCATTAATTGAAAGTAGGCAATGCATTTGATATGCTGGTGAGAGCATGAAGCTCCTCACCAGCTGAACCTGCATGATGAGGTTAGCGCTGCTCGTTATCCACAGACATAAACTTTACGGGGAAGACAGACAAATAGCCACACGGTGGGCAGCGTGTTGAGATGGAAACGCCGCATATAATTGTTCGTTTACAAAGATGAATTATTCTCACCACTTCACAACGCGACCTCTGAATTCGCTACAAGTTATTTCTGCGGTTCACAGAGCTAACACGGCAGGTTTTAAACTCTTACCTAGAGTTCTCCAAAGGATCATAATTCCTCACAGTAAATTGATGTAAACATCCATACAGGTCAGCCTGTGTCCAGTTTGAGTGAAAAGAGGCGCGCGCGATCCCGCAGAGGTAAAGCAGCGGCAAAGCGCAGAAGCGCCAGCTGTGTGGTTAGTCCGCGTGCTGTCGGGTTTAAATGCTTAAACTATAAACCTATCTATTATAAACCTATCCTTTAGGATAAATCTGCTCTGCTAGTGAAATGCTAAGAGTGGAAGAGATGCTTGCAGCTCGGCTTGAAAAAAAAAACACAAAAAGAAAAACAATTTTTCTTTTTTTTTTTGTTGAAACGTAAACAAGCAACTCTTAGCCTGGCGGCGAGGCTAGTATAGCATGGCGGGCCGCCAGGCTTATAATACACTGGGGGAAAGCCTGGGGTAACTATTGTTAACTGTAAATGTCCAGACATGACCTGGTTGGCCGGTTTGTCAATCAAGCCTCTCTCACGGGAGAAAAGAAAAGCACTGTGGTTGATTTTTAGACCTTTGCAGAGGTCGATAACATTGGTAGATAAGATCAACTTCACATGTATAAATCGTCCGATCACCGATCTCACAAAATTAAGGAAATCGGCACCAATAAATCGGCT
Organism: Poecilia reticulata; assembly: GCF_904066995.2. NCBI lineage: Eukaryota > Metazoa > Chordata > Actinopteri > Cyprinodontiformes > Poeciliidae > Poecilia > Poecilia reticulata. The sequence goes on from NC_088847.1 coordinate 489,921, forward strand.
GCCCAATAAATTGCTGCACCCCTAATTTCAACAGCTTATTGCTAAATACAACATTGACAAAAAAAAAACAGTTTCTTCAATATAATCCATAAAAAAATATCCATCAAATCAAAAATAACATCAACAACTTTCATCATGGACAACCATTCCTACTCGATAGCTTCAACAAAATCACAAAGTCTCCAAAAACACTCTCCAAACTATAAAAACTAATATCGTCAACAAACAATGCACTTCAAATTCTGATCACTAAATGGGAAAAAAGGTCTTACCATCCATACAGACAATCAATTTTGTAATAATGTTTGCCATAGCATTTTCAGCATCTCCAACAACATCAACATACTGTTGAAACAATATAAAATAGTCCATAAAACACATTTCACACAGCACATGGTGCACATCATGGGACTTGGAGAATCAGACATTTGCACACACTGTACACTCAATACGACTGATGACCACCTCCACGCATTCTGGCTCTGTCCACTAATCCAAAACGTCTGGAGAGAAACAATCACCAAACTGTCTCAACTCTCTGGCCACAACATCCCACTATCCTTACTTGGTAATCTAGATGAACTGAACATGAACTATAAAACAGACACCAACTGACTATGTTCTGTGTTTTGTTTTTGTGTTGAATGTATCCATTTTAATGTATAAGTCCTTGTTTGTTTGTGCTTTTGTGTTTGCTTTGTTTTTTCCTCCTTTTTGGTTTATAATTTCTATAGCTGTTATTTGTTCTATTATTTGGTTAATTATTTTGAGGATCAATACCCCTTTTTGCTTTTGGTCACTCTATGATGTTTGTTGTACATACACTAGAAAAAAAAGTCCTGGTGCTGCAGTACTGGTGACTGGTCTTGGTCTCAAGAACACTTTCTCGTCCACGTTTGTACTCAGTCTTATGTTGGTGTTGGAGATTGAGGACTTTGGATTTTATTTCTAGGCCAGTCAAGAACACAATTGTGGAAATATCACTAAATTGCTAGAATATTCTCCAATTTATGTGTTAATAGGAGAAGATGTCTGCAAAATCTTTAGTAATACAATTTAGCTACATAAATCATGAAGAATATATCTGTAAAACAAAATTGAGGAGAAGGCAATACAAATTTTGAAGGTGGGGACTATCACAGCCTTTTATCGTCACTAAGAAGAAAAGCACAAGGTAAGGTAAGTAATGCTAGGAAAGCTATCTGTCTAACATAAGCAATTCTTTACCCGGCCCTCACACAAAACGATGTAGTGAATATTAGCTATACAAGTTACCTGTGTGGTATGGTTTACGGTGCTAGTTTCTGTTTCTTGTCAGCTGTTTACTATCTAATGTCACCTAATATTAGTGTGGGTGCTGGTCTTGACTTGGTCTCAGCCCCTAAAAGTCTTGGTTCTGTCTCGGTCTCAGTACACAGTGGCAGTGGTCTTGGTTTTTACTTGGTCTCAGGTTAGGTAGTTCTTGTCCACTTCAATGGTGTTCTAACTACCATATGTTTAAAAGGTCATCAGAGATTGGAGTATTATTTGAGCTTTAGAGATTTAGCGCCATATGCAACTTTGAAACAACTGAAAGCCTACATTGAGTATTTCTACGGTGTGATATTGCAAATTATGATATTTCTTATTTAGCTTAATAAATTACGGAAGCGCTTTGCTATCACGCAGAACTTTTTTTTTCAAGCTCTATCACATTATAACATGATACGTATCTTGTAAAAACATGATAATTTTATGTCCAGGAAGTGGCAGTATTATGCTAGACTAGTACATTGGCTAACAGGAATTGGTCGAGTTTCCCTTCATGTTTGGTCTAAAACAGAGGTCCCATTCTCGCGGCCCGCGGGCCAATTGCGGCCCACAGGACGATGTCTCGTGGCCCCACTGTGATATGACAGTATAATATTAGTGCAGCCCACAGAGTGAGCGGACCTCTGAAGGAAGTCCCGCCCGCCGTTCCTCGTCATGGCTGACATTCGGTGCTAGGCTAAGCTACACAGACTTCATGTACACTACGCTTGTAACAGTGTGGTGGATGATGGACCAGTCCGGTACCAGTTGCCCTTCCCTGCAGTCACCATTCCGGTACTTTCTAAGATTAACAAATGCCACGATCAAACGCAGAGAAAGACAACTGCTACTGGGCTGCTCGTCATCCGCTGTGCTGTTGTGACAAGTAGAAGCGGTAATGACGTCATGCGTCGGGTAAATTCAGTTTGAGACCCCTGATCCAAAACATGGAGAGATATGGATGCTGCTTTGCACTGTGGTTGAAACCACTAATAGCATGCGCAATCTGATCATGATCCTAAACAGAACGGGGCTGCACAGAAGGAAACATCAGTCCGATCCTCCAGCTGTGGCGGCGCTCCTAACTGACTGTCTGGATGGAAGCTGAAGTTGGCTTCCGATTGTAGCTCCTGATTCGGGGAATGGCTAAAGAGCAATTATAACGGAGGCTCAGATGTATATGCTGAACATTTTCTGTTCAGATTTTTATTGAACAATGCAATAGCTGAATAACGGCAAAAGGCTGTCCGTAACCAAGCAACCGAAATCAACAGAAAACAAGTTAGTGGCAAAAGACAAAACAAGATCCTGTTAATCATTCTTCAAAATATAAGACTTCCTCTCTCTAAAACAAATCATGGTTTGAATTTGATTATTTTTCACATCACTTTTTTGTAATTATGTACAATCAAGTTGAATTCGGTGAATAATAATTATCATGTAAATTATGCTTAATGTATGACTGTAAATAAGTAACTAATGATGGACAGGGTTTCCCTCAGCGTATAAGCCTGGCGGCCCGCCATGCTTTACTAGCCCCGCCGCCAGGCTAAGCGTTGCTTGTTTATGTTTCTAGGAAAATAATAATAATAATAATCTTTTTTTTTTCAAGCCGGCTTGTCTCTGTTGCTCTTAGCATTTCACTAGCAGTGCAGATTTATTCCTAAAGGATAGGTTTATAGTTTATGCCGACAGCGCGCGGACTAATCACACAGCTGCCTCACGCGCTGCTGCTGCTTTACCTCAGCGGGATCGCACGCGCCTCCTTTCACTCAAACTGGACACAGGCTGACCTGTATGGATATTTACCGGGGCCGTGCAGAGACCACTAAAGGGGCAGGAGCTCAAAAAAAAGGGCCCATCTAACCTCATTCTAGGACAGAATATTAACAAACAGCTTTCAGAGTTTAATAAACAATGATAAATTACAAAATTGTGAGATATACAATCAAAGCTAACGAACATCTCCATATAGAGCATAACACTATGCCTATGTAAGATATTTTATTAGTAATTTCTTTCTGCAGGTCTATTTTGTTATAGGAAAGTTTTGCAATATTCAAACCCACAATTTAGCAAGATATGTAAATCAGAGCTGGACCACCAGACATATTTTGTCTTTACAGAATTACACTATTAAAATATAAACAAGGGCACAAAGCAACCTTTTAGTGACTGTAATCTATAAAACAGAGCTGCCTGTTTGCTGCAGTGGAGATGAAGACGGTCCATTCAGGAAAGCAGAGCTGCAGCAAACTTTAACATGGAACTGCAGAAAAAAGAGAAAAACAAAAGCAAATATTGAATTGTTAATGAATGTCACCATGAGAAAAGCCTACTGAGTTTTGCTTAAAAAAAACTTTTAAAAAAATTTAAATCACACATTTTTGACTCATGCAAAACAAACTTATTTGTGCATGTCAGAAATATTTTCTTAATATTCTAAGTTTTTGTTTGTGATTCTCACATGACGTCATGGGCAGAGACTTAAATCACAACAAAAGATTTCTGATGTGTGCAAATAAATGTTTGTTTGGTAAAAAATTTGTTATTTAAGTTTAAAAAGTCTTTTAAACAAAACTTTTTTTTTTAAAGGAATCATTACAATTCCAAAAGTTTTGATTACTATTTTATTTTACTTAACTGAGGTTAGTTTTTTTTTCCCATTGAATAATTAGGAAAAAAATTTAACTTCATACTCTGAACCAGACCCTAAACTTAAAGTCTTTGTTGAGTTTTTCCCCTTCATTAATGTCACTTTTATTACATTCATTATATCTATCATGGTAATTCAGGGTGAGTTATTTTTAATTCTAAATTAATATCCTTATTGGACTTTTATTTAAGAGCTATTCTCCTTCAAGATACATTTACCTAAAGGTAGAATAAATGAAATGTACATTATGCAGCAAAGGAAATTAGAAGATCCGACATATATCCATTATGGAGATGACAGGTTTTGGACGGGCGACGTGCCCCATTGCATAAGCGATACTGAAGAATGACTGATATCATTAAAGATACAGGGGAGAAGCTGTTAGTTATCTAGCTTTGCTAGCAGCTAGCTAATAGCACAACAACAACAACAGCCTAATGTCTGTCTGATAAAAATAGTGAATCGATAGATAAGAACAGTTTCTCCTCACCTGGCTGTCTCCTCCCCTCAGTAGTTCTTCAGAGAAAGTCAGACGCAGAGGCCTGTCAGTGTCTGTTGTATTTCATTACCTCTCTGTTTAAACCGCGACTCCGAGCTGAAGCAGAAACGATACTTCAACGCTTTCTGTCATCTGACAAGCAGCAGGTCTACTCCACTTTATTCACCAAAAACGATTTTTTTAATTCATCAAAAACTGTTCTGTAATCTGGAACGTTCGCTACGTTGAGCTCCAGTTAGCCGTCTTATCTCACTGCGCGAGAAGCAACTGAGTCATGTGTCACGAGCAAAAGGTCAAAGGTAACAAGGTGACCGAAGGGCTTATTATGTTGTAAAAAAAAGAAACAAAAAAGCAAATAATTTTAGCACATGTTTTTATGTGTCAGAAGAGGGCTTAGGAAATAATAATGAAAAACAAATAAATAAATTGGACCAAAAGGGCACTTGGGGGCAAGGAGCAAAAAGGGCAGGTGCTCAAGCCCCCCCAGACCCCCCCTCTGCACGTGCCTGATATTTACATCAGTTTACCAGAATAAGTTGACGTAAATATCAACTTACTTAGGAATTATAATCTTTTGGAGAACTGTAGGTAAGAGTTTAAAACCCGCCGTGTTAGCTCTGGTTGCGCAGCTCTATGTGAACCGCAGAAATAACTTGTAGTGAATTCAGAGCTGCGTGAAGCTGACACCCCACCCACGTCCAAAAATTCAGCAAATAGTCTGAATGGTTGGTGCTCCGTTTGTGCAGGTTTGTGAAGTTAAAATTGTCGTTTGTGTAGCTTTGGTTTCCTAAGTGAAGCTTCGGGCGATGCGGCCGGGAGCAGTGGAGAACCGCTGGTCGACATTAGCGTTCATAAATCAGATCAACCTTAAGCTAAACGGTGCTTACTCCACGGAGCTCGAACCATCTTCACTGCGGTGGGTGACCGTGACGTCATCGGACAAAATTATAATGTTTAATTATAACGACAATTTTAACTGCACAAACCTGCACAAACGGAGTGTAACATAGTTAAAATGGTTCGGGTTAAATCCTGCTAAAATGCACCATCTGCTGGTAAAAAGTTGTATTGCCTTCACCTAGAAAGAGCGGGGTATTATGGGTAATGAGGATCACCGACGAGGAGCTTGTTTTATGCCAGAGACTGACTTTACCTCCAGGCCCGTTCTGTAAAATGCAGATAAAGAATTAAAGAAACCGCTGATGCCAACTTGAGCAGCTCCTTGTCATTCATTGCTACACCGATAGAAGCCACCAGAACCACACAGGAGCACCAACCATTCAGACTATTTGCTGAGTTTTTGGACGTGGGTGGGATGTCAGCTTCACGCAGCTCCAATTCAGAGGTCGCGTTGTGAAGTGGTGAGAATAATTCATCTTTGTAAACAAACAATTATATGCGGCGTTTCCATCTCAACACGCTGCCCACCGTGTGGCTCTTTGTCTGTCTTCCCCGTAAAGTTTATGTCTGTGGATAACGAGCAGCGCTAACCTCATCATGCAGGTTCAGCTGGTGAGGAGCTTCATGCTGATTTCATATTATTTTATTATTATTTTTAGTATTATTTTTCTGGTTACACGATGCATTAAAACCATATCAAATGTTTGTTTGTTGTCTACTTAGAGTTAATGAGGCGGAGATCTGAGAGAAACTCGTGACTGTCAGGCAGGTCGAGTCCCAGAAACTCGACCAACCAGAATAGTTTCTGTGACGATTAAAAACTCAACAGACACTAAAGTTACATTAGCAGCATTGAATTAAATCTCCCGTTTGTTGCTCATCTCTGCGTAGTGCAGCAGATTACCTCATCATGCAGGGCCGGTCCAAGGCTGTATGAGGCCTGGAGCAGAATTTTATTTAGGGGCCCCTTTTGTTGCTAAAAACATCAGCACCTCTAACAGCTTCTGTGTTAGATTTAGTGAAATATGGGAGAAGGGAGTTTAATTGGCCATCCTAAAAAGCAATAAGTTATAATCGCAGTTTACTAATTTGTATTTGTAAATTCAAAGATTAAACTCACAGCATCAGATTGTTGCTATGGTAACAAAACAATCTAACTATGAATATTGTTCTATGAAGTTTTACAAAGTAAACTTGCCAGCTCCTTAAAATCTTGCATTTAAATGTTAAACAATTTAAATTCATTTAATTTATGTATGCCTAAACAATTGAATAAAATTTAACAGCATTGATCATCTCAATAAATAAGTGTTACATTTATGTATCTGTGGTCTGTTTTAAAATATTTGCATTTATGGGGCCCCTGAAGGCCTGATGGAGCCGCTGACTTAATTTGGATTAAACAGAAGTGCAAATTTGTTGTTTTTAGACTAGTTGTGGGTTTAATTAACATTTCACCGGAGATCTTTTCCCGTAACATATAATTAAACAGTAATACTTTTACATTTCCTGTCAACTTAACATCTTTTACTACAAAAAAACATGGTGGACCACCGATGGATCTCCTCGACGCCCCGACCGCTGGGCTTAGCAAGTTTTCTGGGGGAAACCCTGATGGAAATTTACTTAACATAATGAAATGATCTGTTCTGCTTTTAAAACAAACATACATCGACACTTCAAATCTGGACTAGATTATTCTACCCCAATAACAAAATATTTCAAACCTAGTGTGTTTTGTGAAACCTTTATTTGAATTGTGAAACTTCAGTAATGAGCAATTTACATCTGCATCTGGAATGGATTAGAAATGAACTATCACGTTTGCAATATTTGCTATTATTTCCACTTTCTGTTTTCTTTCATTTGCCTGCCTTTCTGTTTGGCTGTTGTGGCTCACAGGGATGCATCAGCTGGGATAATGATGCCAACAACTTTTCAGATTCAGATTTATCGTCATGCAACATAGCACAAGAGATGAATATCTATTCCAGGTCGGAAGTGTCTAAGTATGTTAGCTTTAAAAGTATAATAGATTAAAGATGCTTCCTGGACATAAAATTATCACGTTTATAAAAGATACGTGTCACGTTATAAGGTGATAGCGCTCGAATTTTTGTTTTTTCTCCGTCATAGCAATGCGCTTCCATAATAAATATCAGGCTTATGATGAGAAAGAATAACTCATCCATTGTCATTCAGAAAGCAGCAGTTAGAATAATGTTAGGTGACCTAAAGAAAATAAAACACAACAAAGAGACAAAGGTAAATCTGAGTAGATGATTGTTGTTTTTTACCCTTTTTTGAACCGGCCAGGGTTTAGTGATGGCAGAGACGTCACACGCAGTCATCAGCATTGACCTGAGGGAGATGAAGGGACACAATATAAACGCTGTCACATGATGGTATAAACATAACTTCATGAATATTTGACCTACATTTTTAATTAGGTGTATCAGAAAAAAGAGGGTAAAAATACAAATACACAGTACACTTTTCAGATCAGATTTTTCCGTTAAAAAAATTTTAATCCAGATATTATGTCTGCATTTTTACATACATTAAACATAATGTACTAGATTTTTGGCTACAGGGTGAAGAAAGAAATAACTAAACTAATCCCAGACTAGCCACCTCCTGCTGTTAAAAGTTTATTTACTCCTTTCAAATTCAGTCTTTTTGTTCACCTGAGCAGGTCCCTGTGATGGTCATCCTCCCAAACAAACTGGTTGTTCTTGGTCAGCTCAAAGAACTCTTCTCGTCCTCTGACGATACACGCAGATGAAAAGCAAAAAAGTTAAAACTGGTGCATCCGCTACAATTAATGAAATTAATATTTTAGCAAACTTTTATACACTAGATTGTTTCAAAGTATTTCCTGGTTTGCCTTCACCCACATATAAACTTCAGTGATATTTTGTACCTAATCCACAGGCGTCAGTAGGCCTGTCACAATAAATCAATTAATCGGATGAAACAAATTCAGTCATTTTCATTTGCATAATTTATCATTTTTCTCCTTCTACCAAAAACTGGATGATAAGAGTCTTCAATCTGGTGTTTTGGTATTAACTAGCCCTTTTTTTGAAGGACATAAAAAATATGACTGATAATTAATTTATTTGTTGTCCTCTGTTGTTTATTTTGGATATTTATTTAAATATTCATTCAAATTTAAAGTTTACTCATCTTTGAGAATGTGTTCTTGCATTATTATGCCTTTACCATTATATTGCTTGAAAATTGTCTGAAAGCAACAATATTATGGTTTATCGCAATAACTTCTGGGACAAATGATCATTCAGTAAAATTTGTTATCGTGACAGGCCTAGGTGAAAGGCTTCCTTTACAAGATCTTCAACTTTTCTGGAAAAGTTCTGCACAGGTTTTAGGAGTGTTTACAGAAATGTAGACCTTTCTGTGACCTTTCGGTCACATTTCTGAGGTCAGACACCGATGGTGAACAAGACGGCCTGAGTCAGTTTCTGCTCTAATTTATCTCAAGTTGGTCTGCATTTAACTTCCCCGTCCTTGTCTTTATGGACCTTGTTTTGTCACTGGTGTTCAAAATGTTGGACACCAGTGACCGTTGGAACAGGAAGTGACCGTCCTCAATCTGTTCTTATGAAGTTGGGATTATGAAACTGTTCAACATGTCTTGGTATGGGGTGAGCAAACACGTTTTGGGTGACAGAGTGAATGTTTTTAGCTTTAGACCAAATTACCCAGCACACCTCCCGCTGGCCTGTCTAGAATTGTTTTCTCTGGTACCCACTTCATATACAGGGCGAGGTCCGTAGCCAGTATTGCCTGCTCAATCATCTTCAGAGTGGTCTTGTACTCTGACAAAGAGAGACCACTGAGGATCTGGTTTCCCTGGAGAAAGAAAACTGTGTGAGTGTAAACATGCTGCATGTTCTTGTTTACATCCGGAAATTTGGAGCACAACACTGGAGTACAAAAAAATATTCTTTTGCTTGTCATCCACAGCTGTGCTGCTGCAGTAGAACAAAAAACCTTTGAAAAACAACTCCAAACCACTCGTATGCTCCTTTTTTCTCACTCTGTGTTGGGTAAGCTACATGCAGACCTGTTACCATAGCAACTGACTGACAAACGCTCCACTAGTTTATCAGGATTCAGCAAACATTTTCCACACAAAGGACATAACATTTAATCCGTTACATTTTAATGTTTTCAGGTTTAATGTTTATTTTGCAATTATTAATAAGTCTGAATACAGCTAATTCAAACACCTGCTTTACTGATGATCTGTCAGAGTTAATGTGTAGGACGCCTTCTTTTTTTTTACTGAACCAAAGCACACCGAATTCTGCAGCACATCTACATGTTAAAGCTGTCAAAGTCAAGCTAGCATAGGTGACCTACTTCACTGTCCCTTTCTATTTTTTTTAACTAAAACTTTTTCTTGACCTAAAAGAATTTGATACCCTTGGAGTTTGCTATCTTAAGTCAAATCAAGTCAAATAAGTTTATTTATATAGCACATTTACAATAACGTCAGCTGACCAAAGTGCTTCACAACAATAAATAAATAAATGTTAAATTTCATTTATTTGTTTATTTAAAACATGGTAGCTGTAGCATGTAAACAAGGACAGCAACAGACATTTTTATACTAGAGATGGGCCGATCAATCGGCCACCGATCATAATCGGCCGATTTCCGTGAAAAAGTGTATGATCGGTGATCGCCGATCACGGTCTCTTGTTGCCGATCACATAAACCGATCACCTGCATCTCATTTCTCAGCCTGCCTGTGCAGCTGGTCTCCTCTTTCCTTCACACTGCGCAAACGCGCAGCAACAAATCCTAAGCGATGTGGAACTATAACGCACTGAGTGAATGGGGAAGTTTGCGTGTTGCGGCGGAAAATTGAAGCAGGTCAAAATGCATCAACACAACGAAGCTAATATGACATAAAAACAATGCCATACTTGACGGAGTTTGGCTACATCGAGGCTCACTGCAGTAAAAAAGGAGGATCAGATAGCAGGTAAAGCAGCGCACAGCTACAAACACTCACCTGGATTAGCATGACGGTCAGAAAGCTAAACAAATAACCTGGAAAATTATTTAAGTCTTCGAGCTGCAATGTAAGACGCTGGTTCTGCTCTCGCTGTTGAACCGCTGCTACGCTACAGGTAGTAATATTTCACAGACGGAGCGCCGCTTCTGCTCCACCTGGTAGTGACTCTCACACCGAACCTCTGCTTAAAGCTGCAGCGTATAACTTAAAAAAATTATTTTTACATACGTATTAAAACTTATGCTGTCCTAACATGAGACAGATAATCTCTAAAAAAATAATCGATCTCCTCCCTGTTCTGCATAATTACTCCGCTCAGTCAGAAACGGCCACTCAGAACTAGCAGTAATCAGCTAGCCGCCATGCTATCAGGAAGTTTTCATTCAGTAACTCAGGATTGTTTATTGAACCTGTATTTGCCTTTGAGTGTAACGTTTTACAGTTGAATTCTTAGGCAATGTTGAGAGGTTTTATTTTGGCTCTTTGCATTATTTAGCCTCTTCAGAGCCTCCAAATGTTATCAGTCTGTTAAAGATAGTATTATTGATAGCAGTACAATTTACACAATGCCTGTTTTGTTTTTTTCTTGGAAGAAGTTATTAAAAACAAGTTTTTGTCTAAATTAAGGTGAATTCATGGTTCCTTTTTCCACGTAATGTAACCGGTAGTGTTTATGATTTAAAAAAAAAAATAAAATTATGTGATCGGTATCGGTGATCGTATTGGTGATCGGCCCCATGGGTGATCGGAATCAGACGGAAAAAACCTGATCGGCACATCTCTAATCGATAGTAGCCACACAAGCACACTCACTAGAAGGAAACAAACACACCCATTACAACACTTTCATTCTATTGGCTGAGAGGTTGCGAGACGACTCTGCCAAAAAGGCAGTTCCATGTTTCGTAAGTGAGCAGAGAGTCCAAGCAGAGACTAAGATCATTTCTCAATACTCAAGAACGCTGGTTGGCAAGTATAGCTGGAAGAACGTACTACTGAGTACAGGAGTACAAGGACGACAAATGGACAGATACGACCCTAATAAAAAACCTAAATAACTTTCCCTTTAATAATTACATATCATTTCATTTTTATAATTATATATATAATAATATATTGTGGGGAACCAGTTGCTGGAGTCTTTAGATCAGAGGTTCAGTTCTCGCGGCGATTCGTTACATGCTGCAGCTTTAAGCAGACGTTCTGTGTGAGAGTTCACTGCCAGGTGGAGGTTGAGTGGTGCTCCATATATGAAATATTACTGCCAGTAGCATGTAGTGGTGGTTCAACAGTGGGAGCAGAACCAGCATCTTCCACTGCCAGCTCGAAAACTTGAATTATTTTTTGGGTTATTTGTTTAGCTTTCTGACCGTGATGCTAATCCTGGTGAGTATTGGTGGCTGTGCTCTGCTTTACCTGCTGTCTGGCCGCTCCGGATGTCCTTTCTTTTCTACAGTGAGCCTCGATGCAGCCAGACTCCGTCAACTGTTTGTTTTTTAAATTCCACACTAGATTCGTTGTGTTGATGCATTGTGTCGTGCTTCACCCCAGAGGTAATTTTCTGCCCCAACACGCAAACGTCCCCACTCACTCTCAGACTGTTAAAGTTCCACATAACAGGATTTGTTGCTGTGTGCTTGTGAATGTGAAGGAAAGAGGAGATGAGCTGCACACGCAGGTTATGAAGAGAGATAAAAGTGATCGTTTTGGTGATCAGCAACAAGTGACCGTGATCGGTGATCACCCATCATACACTTTTTCACGGAAATGGGACGATTATGATCGGTGGCAGATCATAATCTCTACTGTAAACGTAATTGGAATTTATAATGACAACAATACATAAAAATTCTTATAAGAAATGTATTACAATAAATGACAAATGACAAGTAATGCCTACCCCTAGTAGGTATGTCTCATCTTGGCAGAAAAAATAAAGATTGGCCTTTGCTGAAAGTTTGAATTTCATTTGACCCCTTCAGCTCTGTTAGCAGTTGTTTATTTGCATCAACTGTCACTGGATGTAAATGATGTGGTGAATCTTTTGAATTGTTGGAGCTCAATCTGGTGTTATCGTTGTTTTCTCCTGGTCAGTTAATGAATTTAGGATAGACATTTTTCATCTTTACCGTTTACAATCAAGCTTGATTTAGATCTAGCTGACTCCATTTTTTTATCACACACATTATGACACAGTCATAATGTGTGTAAATATGAAAATATGAAATCCCCACATTCTCATCCACATAAGACCAGTGAGCAAGTAAGAAAACCACTCATACCTTATGATACACATGCTCACACAAACACACCCAATTTAATTCATTTTCAATACAGTTTACTTATAGTTGCCAATTCACAATGCAGCTCATCTAAAGGCACTTTACAAAAAACGTCCCAGCACACAAATCCCATTGCTGCACATTTACCTGTGAATTTGGTATTTTGGTATTAATTAGTTATTTCTCAATCTAAACTAGAACTATTCTCAAGCTTACTCTGTGTCACAAACAGAGTTGCTCTTTGAAAGTCATGGCCTTTTCCTGTGGTTGTAATTTATGTACAATTACTTAAATGTGAGCAGATTTTAATTTTTCAGGTTTGATGCCTTAGTCATGCTATAAAAATAAGATGTTGGACTGAATATTGTGTTTGTTTATGTGCGTATACGTACAGGGCTATTGAGGATCATGAGGCACTGGTCAAAGTGGTGATGCTCCATTGTAGAGTGACAGTACAGCTGGGCCAATGGGTGATCACTCCTGGACAATGGTGACATAGCAGTCACCTGCACTGTAAATCCACTGATTACATGTATGGCCTCCATCTCACCCTTTCTGACTTCCTACTGTACCTCTGTATGTAGGAGTTGTTGACTCCCCTGTGGTCCAAGTCATGGCAGAGAGTTGCAATCATCAGGGCCAAGATCTCCACATCATTCAGGTTATTCTGTCCAAAAAGGAATAGAATTACTTCCTTAGAACTGCTGCCACTGATTATGTCCATTACAGAAAAATTAGTGACAAACCAGTCAATACCTAAAGAAATACTGTAGATTATTAGAAGAGGAAATGTTATAAGACAGTCTGACTCTTTGAAGTGAAAACGAAATAAACAAAGAATGACTCAAGACTTTTGCATACTACTCTATAGAAGCTGTGAACACCATGGCAAGATTTTATGTGGTTATGTTTTTAGTTGTGCTACAAGGAGTTAGCCTACCAGCAAAGCTATTCAAGCCTACATAGTATCTCAACATGTAGCAGCAGCACAGACATCCTCAATGCTCATGTCAGTATCCACAGGATGGCCTTTCTAAAAATGTCTGGTAACACTTTATTTGAAGGGGTGTAAATAAGAATGACATGACACTGTAATAAACATGTCATAAACACCCGTCATGAACATGAATAAGTCTTCATGAATATTTATGACTGTTGTCTTAAAGCGTCATTCGGTAAATTATGACACTTTTAATACAAAGTTGACATTATTCAAATTGTCTTTGTTATGACAACTTGACATTAACCAAGAAATCATTACTGTTTAAACTTTACCTTTAATAACATAAAGTTACCTCATTTCTAAAGTGCAATCAGTAATACTTTTAGAACAAATTTATATCAGTAATAATTTCTTGGTTAATGTCAAGTTGTCATAACAGACATTTTGAATAATGTCAACTTTGTATTAAAAGTGTCATAATTTACCTAATGACGCTTTATGACAACAGTCATAAATATTCATGAAGGCTTATTCATGTTTATGACAGGTGTTTATGACATGTTTATGACATGTTTATGACATGTTTATGACAGTGTCATGTCAGTCACCCCTTCAAATAAAGTGTTACCAAAGTTCCATCAATGATCAACTCTGGAAAGCTGAAAGCCAAGAATAACGCTTTGCACCAATCTGATGGTGAAAAAGAACAGATTAAAAACTATATCTAAAATGTCTGTTTATTTAACACTTTGCAGCAAAAAAGGTTTTTGAATCAAAAATGTTTATTTTGTCAACATAGGAATTAAAAAAAAAAGATTAATTTCGATTAATTATAGATCCTGCAATTAACTCAATTAAAAATGTGAATGGAGTGAAGCAACTTATACAATGATTTTTATTCTACAAAGGAGTTTGTACTCTTCTCTCAAACACTGACAAAGCAATGGAAATGTAATAATTTCTAATCTTACAGATTTAATCTATGGAATAATTAAAAGAAAAGTTTTTAAATTATTCTTTTATTAAAAATGGCATGTTGAATGTTATTTATACAAGTCGTTGAGGCCAGAAGGTCTCCTCACCATCACTCCAATTTTTAGCTCCCTCCACAGATCAACACTTCAAAACATTAATATAACTTCTACTCCCAGGAAATATGGCAGTCAAATAAAAACAAAATCTTGATGTGAATAATTTTGGACTTAGCTGTATATTTAACCCTGTATGTAAAATACAGGGCTAAATACTTGTGTCTTACTAGATAGGTAAGAGACAAGTAAACCCAGTTCTCATGATTAAATATCGTTCAGAATGGATATTGTAGCTTTATACAACCTTATAGAAAATGGCCCTGCATAAATGAGGGTGTTGCTGAGTGTATGAAACTGGCATAATTGAAAAATCAGGACCTACCTGTAAGCGTCCTGACTTGAGCAGAGCAAACATGCACTGTGCTGTGTTGAGTGCATGTCTCCAGTTGTGATAGGCCACACTCTTCCTGTAGTTCTTCCTGACACTCAGAACCCACTGGCACAAGGCCTGTAGAGGATAAAAGAAGCAGTAAAAGTTTGACAACCGCAAAAAACAGAGGTCCTGCTGGAGATGACACAAACTTTAATCCATAGTTTATTAAATCAAAATCATATTTCTAAAGTTGCAAAGCTTTGTGTAATGCAATTTGCACATGAACACAAGTTTAAAAATTCAGAAAACAGCATTTTAATTCATTGCAACGTTGTGCTTTAGATTTATTTTATGTTCACAACAGAAAAAGGGTGTCAGTCGAGGCTGCACATTATTGCCAATATTTATCTTGTTTTTTGCTTTCTTGTAAGTTGTTGCCATAACAGTTTGAGTATAGGTCAATACCTGGGTGGTCTATGTCCAGAGCATGTTGTTTGTAGAAATCTTTGATCTTAGTTCGTTTTGAAGATAGAGAGCTGAGGCTGCCGTGCATTAGAGGAGCCAAGACACTAGCTGTTTCTGGAAATGTTTT
Organism: Poecilia reticulata; assembly: GCF_904066995.2. Taxonomy (NCBI): domain Eukaryota; kingdom Metazoa; phylum Chordata; class Actinopteri; order Cyprinodontiformes; family Poeciliidae; genus Poecilia; species Poecilia reticulata. The sequence continues at coordinate 505,537 of NC_088847.1, forward strand.
TCATGCATATTTTGGAATATTGGACTAGAAAAGGTCAATGGAAATAACTTCCTCAATTTCACAAAAACATTTTTACACTCGCTTGACGTGGTTTTTGGCTTTTCCAAAAAAGAGTTAAAGCGCTAGAGGAAAGATGGAACTGTCGAAAAAGGAACTTTTTTGTCATCTGCAGGAAAAGTTCCTACATAGAAAACTTTCCAATCCACTGGTGGGTCTGTGCCATATCAGGGAACAAAACTCCAAACCTGCAGCACAGAGGTGCAGACTCTCCAATTTGCTGAAATATGTGGTCCTGTCAAAGTATTGCAAGCTACATTTTATCTACAGCCATGAGAGGACTGTCAACGTCTGGCAAAATTGTATATATATATAAAATTGTATAATATATATATATATATATATATATTATTATTTTTTTAATTCTTTTTTGCAACACTTTAAGATTAGCGTGACAATTGGATCGGAACAAAGCTAATGACCACGTCAGAGTTCTCTGTATGTCACGTTCTGTGCTCCTAAATCTTAAAGTATTTTAAGCAATAAATGCTACAGAAAGCTTGTGATTATCTGAGGTTGTTCAGTGTCTTTGGCAAAATTCATTGCCCATTTCGAGGCTGAAACACCAGCAGAGCAGCATTCCTCCACTGCCAGACCATCACTGTACAGGAAGTATGGAGAACTCTGAGGGCAGTGAACCTCCAGAAAGCTTCTGGACCTGATGGTGTGACAGGGAGAGCGCTGAGGGACTGTGCAGATCAGCTGCTGGGGTTTTTTACCAGCATCTTTAATCAGTCCCTCACCCAGTGCTCCATCCCACCCACAATGCTTAAAGTCTTTCATCATCATCCCTCTGCCAAACAAGAACATTAGCAGTCTCAATGACTACCGGCCAGTGGCACTAAGGGCCATCCTCATGAAGTGCTTTGAGAAACCACACTCTACCCCCACCAGTTTGTATACAGAACCAACTGGTCTACAGAGGATCCAATCGCTACCACTCTGCACACCACATTGACCAAGTGGAACAGCAAAGGAGCTATGTGAAGCTGCTCTTCCTGGACTTCAGCTCATTTTTAACACCATCATTCGGAGCAGACTGGTGAGGAACCTTGGGGATCTGGGTGACTCCACAACATCTACTGCTGGATCATGAACTTCCTGAGAGTGTGATCCCACCTGTCCTCAGCACTGAGCACCAGCACCAGCTCTCCACAAGGATGTGTTCTAAGCCCCTTACTCTACTTTCTCTACACCCATGACTGTAGCCCCCTGAAGAACACCATCATAAAGTTGCCCAGTGGTGTCCTGTGCTACTCTGTGGAGTTGGTGTTGAGCCATGGCATCTTGCTGTGGTTCTCCAGCTGCAGGGTGGCAGAGAGGAAGCAGCTCCAGAGGGTCAGAAACCACCCAGAGACTGATTGGCTGCCCTCTTCTGTCTCTAGAGGAGGCGTACCAGAGCAATAAAATCAAAAACAGATGCACTGATAAACAGTTTCTTCCCAAGAGCTGTTGTTGCCCTGACCACAGCTAATTCATCTAAAGTATGATCATCATTTATTTATTTATTTATTTGAATTATCTTAGAGAGTTGCCAGTTTTTGCATTTTGTTGTGCTTTCTTTCTTGCACAAAATATGAGAGCATAACACACCTGATACAGAGTAAATGTTACACAGTGGAACATTTTATTTTTGCATTTGATTTTAGTAGTGTTTTGCCTCAGAGACACTCTGAACTGAAGTCTGGTCGTCTAATAAGGAGTAACTGACTGATCATGCAGGTGTCTTGATGCCAGATAAAAGGATGCGCTCCAGGACAAGGAGCAAGAACCCACATGTTAGGTGCAGAGTCATGGGAGGTGGACGGACGGCCAGCACTGATGACCAGCATCTTCCTGGAGAGGGCATGTCATACCTGAGGAGTGGAGCGGTTCCAGAGTGGCACAGAATCAGCTGTGTGCGGACCTGAGGAGTACGCTGCAGGCAGATCACTACGGTCGCAAGCAGCACAGCAAGTGGGGCTCAATCAATGGCACCAGGTATCAAATGTGGCCCTTCACCCGGTGACTTTTACAGACAATTGTTGGACCATGGCAAACACCTGGAAAAGAGCTGTTTTATTGAGCCTACCTTTGAGGCGATTTAGCAATAAATGACTTTCAATTTGATGTTTGTTCCTTGGGTTTTTGAGTTGCTTGCTCCCCCTTGTGTCTAAGACTGGGGGTTGGAACCACACTGGTCACATAAAGTAAAGCATCACTGAAAGCAAGTAGGATTTTACACAGTGCTAAGCAGGACAAACAGACCAAACTTGGCTATTTGAGGTGTTAGTGCAGTCTGAGTGAAGACTCAACCCTCTTGCCATAAATTGGTGTTTCCTGCTGCTCTATGTGCTCATCAGGAACAGTATGCAGAAATAATTCAAGCAAGGCACCACAAGAACTCTACAGCATTACTCAGCTAATCAAATTCTGGCTTATTTTCTCCATAGTAATCATAAAATTATCATAGATTAGAATGGATGACTGCAGTAATGAATCTTCTGGAATACTAATAATGTACTATTATTAGTACAGTAAATCTCACCCAGTGTGCTTCCTGGGTGAGATGCTGTGGGGTGGTCAGAGTCTCAGCTCTCCGTGTTAATGTCAAACTGACAGTCTGCTCTGCCTCAAGCTACTCATTTTCTACAATCAAAGCTGTTTTTGTGAGGTCACCCTCCACAGGTATTAACACAGTTAAAAATGTTTCTCCACCCTTTTGCGCACTGTACACATTTGGACCTATAAAAAATACCATTGTGAAGAATGTGTGGACTATCTTACCTCAGACGGGATTTCATTATTTGTTTTACATATTTTAGTTTTGTCTTTCTTTTGTCATTACTTCATCTTTATTATTGGATTGTATTCATTATTAAAACATTTGACAGTATTGTTATCTGCTCTTTTGTCAACTTATAAAGTGGAATGCATATAGCTGTAAAAGACAGATGAATGTAACTAGAAAAGTGTCACTATTTGTTAAAACTAAGTAAAAATGTGTTTACTCACTTTCATGCACTACTGAGAAAGAAGTCAATCGTTTTTGCAATTAATAAAAAAGGGAAACTGTTTACATAGAAGCAATAAACGGTATACACAATACACAACTAGCTAGCGAGAGTACATCAGAACCTAGTTAATTCAAACAAACCTGACCGCTTCGAGACAGAGAAGGCATAGAAGAGGTGACTCAAACATTTGGATGACAGAAAAGTCCCACAACAAAAAAGACTACATAGAATACAAGATGAAATAGTAGTGACACAAAATATAAGACCTGTGATTAACATGTTCAAGGCCAGCTTGCTTTTTTAAAAAATGAATTGAAGACATTGCAAGGAGTTACTTTTAGACAAGTGAAGTTAAGATTTTAAGAACAGACACCCTGTTTCCATACATCACATACAAACACATATACTGTCTGAAGTTAAATCAAACCAAATTTTTCAAGTTTTAGGTTAGTTTGAATTAACTTCAGACAGACAGAAAAAATGTGTATATGTGTTTGTATGCATAATTTTATTTGCTAAAAGCCACTCAAATATTTTTGGCAACTTTCTTATATATTTCTTTTATACATAAAGAAGTGGAAATTAACTATGTCTTATCTATCAGTTCTCCCCTGAACAAGTGTGCTAATACTTGTATGAATATGTAGTGGAGTAAGTTTCACTTAGTTGTTGTTGAGTACTGGAAGACAGAATTATCTGCTTTCTGTTTCAAAAAAATAGATAAATAAATAAATAAAATTATTGCTATTTAATTGATTGGGATTAGCCGGAATGAGGGGCTCACACAACTGCATGCTTTGCATGCTTACAAAGTTAGGTATAGCAATTGTGATTAATTACAGTGCCAGAGTGAGAGTAATTTGATTAAAAATGTAAATCTATTGACAGCATTTATATATATATATAATTAAAGAAATCCAAGGTATATAGGAAACTTAGAGAAGGATAAGGAAATATATTAACTATACAGAATATATGCAAGTTCTTACCGTGTACTTCATCTGGAAGTTCTGGATCAGTTTGAGGTCAATAAACATGCGGATAGTAGCCAGGGTGGTTTCAGTGTCTGACAAGTCGAAATCACTGAAACTGAAGTCCAGCAGATGCAACGACTGTGCCGAAGGAACTGTGGTCACCTGCAAACACCAACACACTCCCTTAAGTTTGAAAAGATTGCAGAAGTGAACCTTGTGCAGTACTCAGTTGGACATTAACAAGTTGGACATTGTTTTTGATGCCATTAGAAACTCAATAAGGTCTTTATGAAGGTTTCTTGTCTTGCATTGTCACAAACGGCATGTAGTGGCCTCAGAAAATCAGGCATGTGTCTGATCAGATGATTCAGACTTTGTGGCGCCAAAGGGAGGCCCCTCATCAGGCTGTGCTGTTATCACAATCACTTCACACTAAGAAGAGACGGACAGAGCTGGACCTTAGCTGATCCTATGATCCCATTGTTTGAGCTAATGTAGTAGAGATCTGGTTGGCCCATATATTCCCAACAGAACCTTTCCCTCTCAGACTACAGGTTCACTGTTGGTTGCTAGTAGGGGTGCACCGATTGCAGTTTTCTGGCCGATTACCGATCTTTTAAAAAGCCTTACCTGCCGATTCCGATTTTGGCAATACCAATTTTCTTTTGTCTGAAATGTTGCTTACTATAACAAGAAAGTTGCTGAGTTGGCAACAGTGGGGTAACTATTGTTGACTGTAAATATGCAGATATCCCCTGGTGGGTCGGTCTATCAGTCAAACCTTTCTCGTGGGAGAGCAAAAGAGGACAGTGGCTGAGTCTTAGGCCTTTGTTGAGGTAGATAAGATCAGTGGACAAGCTTGGCTGGTATCACTTTATTTGACAGGGTGTGAATAAGACTGACATGACACTGTCATAAACATGACATAACACCTGTCATGAACATGACTAAGTCTTCATGAATACTTATGAATGTTGTCATAAAGTGTCATTTGGTAAATCATGATACTTTTAATACAAAGTTGACATTATTCAAAATGTGACTTTTTTAATATGTCATAATTTGAAAGTTATGACAACTTGACATTAATCTAGACAAAAATGTCTTTGTTAGGGATGTTCCGATCAGGATTTTTGCTGCCGATTCCAATACCGATCACTAGAGATGTGCTAATCAGGTTTTTTCCTGCTGATACTGATCACCCATGAGGGCCGATCACTGATACCGATCACATAATTATTATTATTATTTTTTATCATAAACACTACCGGTTACATTATGTGGATTTAGACAAAAACTTGTTTTTAATAACTTTTTCCAAGAAGAAAACTAAACAAAACAGGCATTGTGTAAATTGTACTGCTATCAATAATACTATCTTTAACAGACTGATAACATATGGAGGCTCTGAAGAGGCTAAATAATGCAAAGAGCCAAAATAAAACCTCTCAACATTGCCAAAAAAATTAAAATATAAAACTTAACATTCAAAGGCAAATACAGGATCCATTACAATAAACAATCCTGAGTTACTGAATGAAAACTTCCTGATAGCATGGCGGCTAGCTGATTACTGCTAGTTCTGATTGGCTGTTTCTGACTGAGCGGAGTAATTATGCAGAACAGGGAGGAGATGGGTTATTTTTTAGAGATTATCTGTCTCATGTTAGGACAGCGAAAGTTTTAATATGTATGTAAAATGCATTTTTTTAGGTTAGATGCTGCAGCTTTAAACAGAGGTTCAGTGTGAGAGTCACTACCAGGTGGAGCAGAAGCGGCGCTCCGTCTGTGAAATATTACTACCTGTAGCGTAGCAGCGGTTCAACAGCGAGAGCAGAACCAGCGTCTTACATCGCAGCTTGAAGACTTAAATAATTTTCCAGGTTATTTGTTTAGCTTTCTGACCGTCATGCTAATCCAGGTGAGTGTTTGTAGCTGTGCGCTGCTTTACCTGCTATCTGATCCTCCTTTTTTACTGCAGTGAGCCTCGATGTAGCCAAACTCCGTCAAGTATAACATTGTTTTTATGTCGTATTAGCTTCGTTGTGTTGATGCATTTTGACCTGCTTCAATTTTCCGCCGCAACACGCAAACTTCCCCATTCACTCAGTGCGTTATAGTTCCACATCGCTTAGGATTTGTTGCTGCGCGTTTGCGCAGTGTGAAGGAAAGAGGAGACCAGCTGCACAGGCAGGCTGAGAAATGAGATGCAGGTGATCGGTATCGGCAACAAGAGCCAATGATCGCCGATCATGCTCTTTTTCACGAAAATCGGCCGATTATGATTGGTGACCGATCGATCGGCACACCTCTACTGATCACCCGTGAGGCCAATCTTCGATCTATGCAGATTACCTTGACTGGCTGTTAATTTTTCAGATTAGGTATAAATGATACCATGTGATCTTCCAAAATGGAAAAATTATCTGGAATAAATTCACATAATTTCAGACGTAAAACATGCAAAACACTCGCAGGCACAATAGAGCAGCTACTCAGTCAAAAGGATAACAGAAAAACCTGCAATCAGTAATACAATATTTAACAGTAAGACTCTCTAAAGTCTAATTTATATATAAATCAAATGAATCTTATAACATTGCCTATATCAAATAATGTCAAGTAAAAAAGGAAACATTCATTCAATGTTAAACACCGGTTGCATCAAAATAAATAATCCTGAATTACTAAATCAAAATGTCCTGAGAACATGGCTGTTTTGTTCTGGTTCTGATTGGTTGTTTCTGACTGAGCCGAGTAGTTCTGCAGAACACAGGAGGAGGCAGAAGAGATTGATTATTTTTTCATTATCCATCTTATGTTAAGACATAGTGAACATTTTAATAATATGGAAAATATTTTGTCTGTTTCACTTGCATGCTGCAGCATTAAGCAAACATTCTGTGTGAGAGTTAAATGTCATATTACATTCATTGTGTTGATGCATTCTGATGAGCTTCAACCCCGGATTTCCCCCCGCAACACACAAACGTCCCCATTCACTCTTAGAGCATTAAAGTTCCACACGGCATCGCTTAGGATTTGTTGCCACGTGCTTGCATAATGTCAAGGAAAGAGATGAGCTGCACACACAGGCTGTAAAGTCAGTTTTGGTGAGACTGTAATCGGTGATCACCGATCATACACCTTTTCATGGAAATCTGCTGATTTTGATCGGTGGCTGATCGATCAGCACACCTAGTCTTCATTATGACAACTTGTCATTAACCAAGAAAAAAATGTCTTTCTTATGATAACTTGACATTAACCAAGAATCATATGTCATAAGTATGTCAAAATGTCATTAAGTGTTATTACACTGTCAAAAGCATATTAACAAAACAGTACTCAATATTTCCCCTTACCTGAAATAAAGTGGAATAGGACCAACAATAAAGATTTCATTAAGCTTTATTACACTGTCAAATGATTGTTAATTCCTCTTACATCAGGGAAAGTGGAACAAGTAGCACCAGTTATGAAGATGTCATTAGGTGTTATTACAGTGTCATTAATATTATCTCTTACCTCAAATAAAGTGAAACAAATAGCAACAGTTATGTCAGGAGGCTGGATTTTGGGTTCTGTGTGGGTTTTGCCTCCCTCAGTGTCCTCCCGAGAGAGCAAATGAGCCTCTGTGGAAGATGCACCTGCTATACATCTTGCACACCTGCAGTTCATCTGGGCTCATCAGTCTGAGGATAAGAGGAGTTGTTGCCAGTGCCTCGACACCTGAGTGTTAGCTTTTATGGTTTCTTCTGAAGAAGTTCCTGGAATCATCCCTTCAAATCCATCTGGTCTCTTCTTCTGGATCACATACCATGGCTGGCAACATTCAACTTCTCTTCCTCATACCTGCGAACCTGTCCTCCACCACCCTGCGGTTGTCCTTTTGGACAGTCTCAGGATCTCCCCGACACCAAGACGCTTCCCCATATGTGCTGTCTCCCCCCACAGATTCTTGTTCTGTGCCACCAGTAAGAATCACTTTTTGGTTCTACACATTTTCAACGTGTCATCTCCTGCCACTCACCACTGTGCACTGTTCCAGTTCCGTCCCCAACTCCTGGCTCCCCGATTTCCCAGACTGAAGACTCACATTCATAATCATCTTTGTACAATAAACTTTATTACCTATTACCTTCCTCATGTGTGTGTTCTGCATGTGGGCAAAGAAACTACCTAAAACCATGACAGAACACTCGGGCCAGACAGATCCCACTGACACACTCAGGAGCGCGCTCTCCGAACAGAATACGCTCATTCAATCCCATGAAGCCGTCCTGAGATCTCTCTGTGAACAAGAAGAAAGCACAAATTAACAGTTGAATCATTTAGCAAAACTTTTACAGAATCTGCAACCATCTCCGGAATCAGCCGACTTCCCCGATGCTCCCTCCGTTACTCAGCTGGCTTCCGAGCCTTCCGCCTCTTTCCGTGACGTTAGCTCACCTACACCGGATATGTATGCAGGTGACGTTGGGCGCTGCTGGGGGTTTCTATTACAGTGCTCATTAGTTTTTAACCGAGCACCTCAGAATTTTTCCCATTATGATGCTGCTAAGATATCATATATCATAGGTCTTCTCACTGGGAAGGCTGTAAAATGGGCTGAAGCCCGTTTCCAGGACCACTCTTGTTTTGGCTGTTCATTTGATGACTTTTTACTGGAATTCAAACAAACGCATGGACATTACAACAGGGACAACATTCTGCAGTAGAATTTGCTGTGGAATTTAGAATGAAGGCTGCAGCCTCTAGTTGGAATTCACCAGCTTTAAAGAGTGTTTTCTTTCATGTCTTCAATGACTCTGTTAAAGACAAGTTGGCACCTTTAAACGAACCCAGTACTCTAAATGAACTCATTTCATTGGCCATCTGTCTGGATAATCGATTAAGAGACCGTAACAGAGATTGATCCAAGCGCTTTTCATCCAAACCTACTTCATCACCGCTTCCTGTAAATCAACCTCCGGCCCTCGCTGCCGTTTCACACAGTGGTCTCGAACTCATGCAAACAGGCAGAACCAGATTGACCCCGGAGGAACGATTACGGCACATCCAAGCCAATCAATGCATTTATTGTGGTTCTCCCGGTCACTATGTTGCGGCTAGTACAACAGCCAAAAGAGACACAGTAGACACAGGAAAACTGACGGACCGTCTCAGGAGAAATTTATGCCCCCGTTTTCTGCTTTCAGCTCCGCTTTGTTTTAATTCTGAATCGATCAGTTTGTCTGCTCTCATTGACTCTGGTTGTGAACAAAACCTAATTGATTCATCTTTTGTAAGCTAGTCTTACATTGAAACCATTCCATTACCTTCTCCTCTTTATGTCTCAGCTCTTGACGGGAGAGGCTTGCCTCTGATTACACACAAAACCAAACCTCTTCAACTCATCTTGTTAGGTAACCATCATGAAGTCATATTCTTTGTCTTCCCCATCTCTCATTCATCCATAGTATTAGGTTTTGAGTGGTTACAGATGAACAATCCACATCTCAACTGGTCAGACTTGCACATAGAATACTGGTCTTTCAACTGCCACGCTTCCTGCCTCCGGTCCACCGTTCCTCAAGGTTACAGCCCGGCAGATCCTGATGGGGCTGACCCTCCGAATCTCTCTCTCATCCCCGCTGAATATCACGGTCTGGGAGTGGTTTTCAGTAAAGGTAATGCACTCTCTCTCCCACCTCATCATCCTTACGATTGTGCTATTGTTTTACTTCCTGGAGCTCCCTTACCCACTAACCGACTTTTCAACATTTCCCGTCCTGAGAGAGAGGTAATGGAAAAATATCTAAGTGACTCCTTAGCAACTGGAATCATTCGCTACTCATCCTCCCCACTTGGCGCAGTTTTATTTTTGTGGGCAAAAATCAGAATTAGATCACAATAAAAAATAAATATCCATTAGCTCTTATATCCTCAGCGCTCGAACCTGTTTATTGAGCAACCCCCTTTACCAAATTAGACCTCCGCAACGCCTACTACCTCGTACGTATTAGGGAGGGACATAAGTGGAAAACAGCTTTTAACTAATAATCGGATATTTTGAATATTTAGTCATGCCCCTCGGACTCTGTAATGCTCCCGCATTTTTCCAAGCACTAATTAATGACGTTCTCTGTGATTTCCTGAATGTCTTTGTTTTCGTGTATTTAATTACATTCTCATTTACTCCAAATCCCTGTCAAAACATCAAAAACACATCCACCTGGTTCTTCAGCGTCTCCTCGAGAATCATCTTTATGTAAAAGCAGAGAAGTGTGAATTTCATAAGACGTCTTAACATTTCTTGGTTACATCCCCGAGGGCGGACAGGTTCACACAGATCCAGGGAAAGTCAAGGCTGTTCTGGATTGGCCCCTACCTGAGACACGCAAACAACTTCAAAGGTTTTTTTTATTTTTTGCTAACTTCTATTGCCGCTTCATTAAAAACTACAGTCAGACCGCAGCACCTCATGGACTCCAGAAGCTAATTCAGCTTTTCCTGACCTCAAAGACCACTTTGCTAAAGCCACCATTCTCATTCAACCTGATCCACATAAACAATTCATTCTTGAGGTTGATGCCTCTGAGACAGGGGTCAGTGCAGTTCTCTCACAATCATCCTCTGATAACAAGACTCATCCTTGTGCCTTTTATCCCCGCAGACTGTCCCCTTCTGAGTGCAACTACAACATGGGAAACCAAGAGTTTCTTGCCATAAAACTTGCCTTGGAGGAGTGGCGTCATTGGTTGGAGGGCGCAGAATTTCCCATGTTGCTCTGGACTGATCATAAGAATCTCTCATACCTCCAATCCGCCAAACGTCTTATCTCCCGTCAGTCTTGCTGGTCTCCATTTTTCTCACGCTTTAACCTCTCCATCTCTTATTGCCCAGGTTCTAAGAATGTCAAGCCGGATGCTCTTTCTCGACAGTTCTCTCCTGATGACCAAGACAAGACCCCTACCCTCATCCTACCTACATCCCAGTTTCACCGTTGGAGCAGTTTCCTGGGACATTTAAGATTCCATAAAACAAGCCCACCTCACTGAACCTGACCCTGGTACCGGTCCCCCAAACAGAACTTTCGTCCACACCTCAGTTAGAGCAGCCAGTACCTTCCGTGGGTTGAGAATGCACATAATTCACACATTTCTGCTGCTACTGGTTTGTCCCCATTTCAAGTTTCCCTTGGCTATCAACCTCCACTTTTTCCTACAAATGAAAACGATCACCATCAGTCCACCGCCGCTGCAAACACATCGGGTCCAGAACCATCCAAGCCTTACATCGCACCTCAAAACAGAACCGCCGTTTTGCTGACTGCAGAAGAATTTCTGCTTCACAATATTCACCTGGACAGAAGGTCTGGTTAACAGCACATAATGTGCTTCTCAAGTCCGTCTCCGTGAAACTCGTCTCCAAATACATTGGCCCGTATGAGATTGACTCCATAATCAGTCCCACAGCAGTCCATCTTCCCCATTCTCCCCTCTCTTCGCATTCATCCCACACATGTATCCCAGATCAAACCTGTCCAGACCAGCACATTATCACCTGCCTCCTGAGTGTGTTCTGCATGTCGGCAAAGAAACTACCCAAAACCATGACAAGTTATGAAGATATCAATAAGTGTTATTAGTGTCAAATGCTATATTTAGAGTCATTACTATTAACTCTTACCTCAAGTAAAGTGAAACAAGTAGCAAGAGTTATAAAGATGTCATTAAGTGTCATTACAATATCATTAATATTAACTCTTACCTCAAGTGAAACAAATAGCAACAATTGTAAAAATGTCATTCAGTGTTATTACAGTGGCAAATGCTATGCTAACACAGTCACTAATATTAAGTCTTACCTCAAGTGAAGTGGAAAACACTGGACTACTTATAACTACCATCATAGCTGTAGAACAAACCCTTTGTACATTGGAATAAAACAAAAGATCACTTGTTCTTCAAACTGAGGGTTTAACTTCTGGTCACTATATTGAAACTTTGAAATACTGATTGGAAAACTAAAACAGAATTACTTATTCTTTAATTTAAGAAAATAAGTTCTTTCAACAGTCCTAACATTTTTTGCTTTGATTGTGTCAGCCTTCTCCTTCGTTATAGCCTTCTTGTAAAGCTCTGAAAATGGGGAGATCTTCTTGTCTTCATTTCCTGGAAGCAGCTTTTTGAAGGTGTCCGGAAATGCTTAAAAATTATAGCTGTTCTTGAAATACTTGTGGTTAGTGTTAATCATGATGAAAGCCTTTTCATGAATTCAAACTTGGTGAATCTCTTCTGGACATTCTCATAGTGGCTGATGACTCAATCCCCTGTGGTCAAAAGAACAAAAACAGATAAACAGAAAACAATATGATCTTAATTCAGCATTTATTTAAATACCATTCCAAAAATGCTTCACACTCTCAGAATGGTAGACTGGCAGACAAATGTCTAGTTAACATGACTGGTTGTTATAAAGTGGATTACAACTAGGCCTGTCACGTTAACAAATTTTGCTGAGAGATTAATTGTCTAAAAAATTATTGCAATAAACGATATTGTTTCAAGACCTTTTGACACTGATTTAATGAAAATGACTAATAATGCATGCTATTTCCTGCCATAGACAGATACACTTTATTTTCAAAAGAACACATAACACTGGAACTGATAAACTAAATAAACAAAACAACCAAAAACAAAAATAAAATGGATTCTCAGTCTCCATTAACAAAAAACGTACTTGAATAAAAACTAAACAACATAAAGCCAAAGTGGAAATAAATACTGCATTCAACCAAAAGAGTGCAGATTATGAAGTCTGTATACTATATTCCCCTTCAGTAATCACTATAATTAAATAGAGAAGATGGGCACATCCCACTACCTAATGCAGTAGTTCACACTACACCGTTTTTTGCTCCTATTTTCTCCTTATGACAATCTTAGAACGTTGGCCGATCTAAGATTGTCGCTGGTTATTTTGTAACCGATCATCCTGCAGTGTGTGGTGTGTTACGGTAGATCGTCATGACCGCTCCGATCTAAATCAGGAGGTTTCCCCGACTGGGAGCTTAACGCTGAATGTGACAGGTAGCCAATCAGAATGCGCGGATTCTTCTCTGCGCTTTCTGAGGGGAAATAAGGAGGGGAATCCCAAACAGCTGACACGGCGCAACCCGAAGTCCAGCGGACATCGGAGATGATATGTGGAAACAACATTAATATTTATTCAACGTTTCGTGCAAAGACTATAGAAATGACAAGGAGAGGAGTTGGAGCCAAATTGCTACAGCAGTTGATAAACCCGGTAAGTTTTCAGCTGTTCTTCATTAACGTGACATAAATAGGTTATAATGATTTTTCATTCAGTCAGGACTTTACACTGAGCCACATGCATCACAGGTAGATTCTAGTGAAGCACTTATTAATGCCTGATATTAAAATTAGTTAACTGGACTTGTAGCCATTATTTTGGGCTACAAGTCCAAAATAATGGCTGTGTGGCTGGACACCACACGGCACGATCGAACCCGATCGAACCGTTATACCTAGGATTTCTGTCGGCTAATGTGTCTCTCAGGTTTTGAAAATGGGCCGACAACTCATGTCCCGTGCGCTGGACATTAGACTAAGGAAATGAGGAAGGGAGGGTCAGTGGAGAGCACCGGAGCTGAGCCTTTTTTCATTCAGTGTCATCAACAGAAAGAAAATAAAAAGACAGGAAGAGACGATAAAACCGATAATTAAAATGAGGTCGATAGGTTTAATTTATCATGCGATTAATTGATTTATCGTGACAAGCCTAGTTAAAACTATTTCCTAATACAAGAAGCATTATGACTACAGCTGAACAAAATTATTCTGATGAAATATTTGTTTGGCAAAAGTTCATGCAGCCTGCCACTGTTATTCAGATTGCATCATTTAATGTGTAGTTTTAGGCACATGAGTATCTTTTCACTTAATGAGCATTCAAACTTATTTCCAACCAGATATTCTGGCTTATGGATGTTTGCAAGATGTTTATTAATAGAATAAACACCAGTTTTACATTTGACAACAATATTTGTCTAAAACATGGCATACTAACTGAGCTGGTGGATGTTGATTCCTACTCCCCCCTCTCCACTTACCCTGTGACCTCCCACCCCTCTTCACCTGGAGAAAATAGTAACACAAAAATGACTTACCTAATATTCTTGGGGAATATTTCATCTGCTTCTTTCTCTTTAGTCAAACAGGGACTTCTTTCTCTGGTGGCTGGTCCTCATTATCATCCTCTACACCCATAGCATGTCTTCATTAGCCACCTTTGTCCCCACCATGTGTCCTTAGGCTAACATGGGTCTTCATGTGACTAAAGTTGCCAAAGCAAAGAACACAAGCACTGTGTCACTTCAGCCAAGTTACTAAGTAATGCACATAAAGGATAACTTTGACTAACACGATAGCTTTTAATTTGCTAGATTAAAATTGGAGGAAAAAAAACTATTTGCCTGCCTTTAAAATATGTTTAAAATTAAGGGCTAACATTACAGTAATAGAGCTTAATAACTTTAGCTAACATTAACTTACAGCAAGGTGGCATTGTCTTGAATTGCTTATAGCTAACACTACAAAGAAAGAGAACATAGTCAATGTTATTTTCTCAAAGAAAATGTAAAGTTAATAAGACACATACCTCATATGTAATAGGTGACACACTTCAGCTTCCTTTTAAACAGGAGGTCTGGTCGTTATGACCCTATGGTCATAATATAAGAGTTAGACCCCGCATTGGCTGCTCCGGCGCAGGAAATACGGCGGCCATCTTGGAGCAGTCGTCCCTCCTACTTTGCTCAACCAAAACAACAGAAGATGCCTCAGCACTGAGGGATATTGTTTTTCAGATCCATGGACTATTGATGTGAGGGCTCCACAGACAACATTTCACAAGTAAGAGGGACATATCATTGTGTATATATTGTGATTAGAATATTAGCGAGATACCAGCTAATATTAGCTACAGTGCTTGATGTAATACGGGTTCAGCTGCTATGAAGGTTAACTGAGATTCTGTAAATCTAAAAAAATTAATTATTCTCTAACATTGGCTTAGATTATCTGACACAAGAGCCTATATTAGAAATGAAACAATGTAACACATATTATAAAATGTATATTATGTGTTATAACATTCACCAGCATAGTTTACACAGGTGGTAAAGACTATTATTTATATGTAATTCTTCCACTCTGTCAGAAGTAAGATACATCCTAAATCTTCCGTTTTTGTTTTGAAGGTTTCACTAAGACCGGATAAGCGGAAGAAAATGGATGGATGTATGGGTTTCCCTAAGACACATGTGAGGAAGTAGAGGGAGATATATACAAAGAGAGACGGATTCACTGCACCACGGATAAATCTCGCATCAGATTTTGGACTCAGCCCAAGTAAAAAAAAAGTATACTTTAGTATACTAAATTTTAACATACTTTGATTGATGTACTTAAACTGTATTATTTTGGAACAACTATTTTTGTGCTTAGTATACTTTAGTAGTATTTAAATAGTATTAAATTACAACTTATAGTACACTGTAGTGTAGTATACTAGTAGTATAGTATAGTTGTACTTAGTGTACTTAAAGTATACTTTTTAAATATAATGTTTCAGAGCTTTATTATTATATTTTGATATAATTATATTTAGAGTGTAATAATTCTGTCTCAGAAATATATTTAAAATACATATTTCATATACTTCAAATATATTTTGAATAGTTGATTTTTTATTTTTTATTTCCTGCTTTTGATAATAAAGTACAATTTTAATTACTCATAATTCGTCTTTATTCCTACTTTCCTATTTTGTACATTACATGCATAACTACACTACAGTATTTACATTGTTTTAGGCTACAATTACATGGAAAGATTAATTACACAAGATGCCCAAGGTAATTCAAATATTTTGTTTTATTACCGACATTTTAAAATTGTCCACTTTTACTCACAACTTTATGAACTTTACATAAATTATCAGTTTACACATCAAAAGTGAACACATGAACATAAAAATTTAAGTGTGACAATAAAACATAAAAGTGAGGATCAACGACAGAACATTCCCGTTCACTGCACCTTACAGAAACCTACAAAAAAGAACAATAGAGCAATTAAACAGAGAAAGTATTTGTATTTAAAGAGAACAGAAAACTGTCAAATAAAAAAATTATACTTACAATTTTAAGACGTTGTGGACTCGCCATATATGTGACATCATCAGAACAGATGATGATTGGGACCAGATGCCTGGGGTGGAAAAACATTTCTGGGTGTCTTCTTTGCCTGTTTATGTTAGAAGTAGAAAAAAATAGTCAGCAATGTCACAGAATCAGTTGATGTTGGCATTAACTGTGAAGCTGTTTGAAGTGTGGACTTAAGGAGACAAACTACCTTAAAATCTTTCCATCCATGATCTGAACACATCTGTTCTGAACGCAGCCATCAGATGAGAGGCAGGGTTCACCATGGACAGGTCACCAGTCCATCACAGGGCCCTGAAAGCCAACAACAAATAAAATGTATGAAAGAGAAATGTTAGATTAACAAGGGGGGAAATTCTGTCCAGTTACCTTTAAACCAAATCATGTTTATTAAGCACTTGGTGTTGGTAACAGCAGTTTCTGTTGTTGAAAATGAAATGTAGCTAGCTCCTCATTGAAAAAACAAAAACAAACTTACACCATGAAGATGATGTGAAGGTTCATCCTCAGAGCTGGTTGGTGATCTTGTGGAGTCAGAGCTTCTTCTGAGACAGAAAAGTCTTTAGGTTTCCTAACACCTGATTTCTCTGGCTTCCTCTTTCATTTGCTTAGACTGCAAACATATGTTGAAGATAAAAACATTGATGAACGAGTTAGAACAACAACCTCACAATATCAAAGTCTCTTTCTCTTATGGAGCTTAATTAAAACCAGGTTAAGTTTATGAATTAAAGTATAAGTCGCAACAAACAGCCTCAATGCAGTTATAACATGAAGCTGAATGATTCCTATAGTAATAATTATACAAGTCACAATAAAATTGATAAAATAATTATTTATGAAACCAACATAAGTTATATATCTTTACTGCACTGTTTATAATTAAATGAAGATAATTAATAAGCAAACTTACCACCAGCTAGCAACACTTAGCAGCCTTCGTCCCTCCGGGCTCCTTTTGTGACACACATTTCATTTCCATCGGTTGTTGTCCCGTTGTGTTGTCGTCTAACTTGGACTAGGACGTCACCGGCTGAATTTACCAAAATTAGTTACTATTTCAAGGCCCTCTCTACTTTTAAGGCAGTATTATGCGAGTAAAAATGGCGAATTTGAACATCGTCTGTTATCTTCCCTGCGTTCAAGTTTTTTCTTCTCTTTGTGGCGTTTTTTTAAATAAATGAAAGTGTGCAATACCGCCACCATCTGGTCTGGAGTATGAACTGGAGCTAATGCCGTTGATGATAAGGTTTTACATCACACATCTGAAAATGGATTGGGTACTTAGAGGTTAACTAAGAGGTTAAAAATTACATCATGATTATACATTTTTTTATTGTATGCAATTTTAATAACTAGTAAAAGATTATTAAGGCACTTAAAAATTCATACTTTTTAGGTACTTAAAAAGTATGCCTACATATTACATTAAACACACTTTAAAGGTGCCTAAAAGACATACTTCTGCATATGTATTAATTAGTCTTATTTTGTAATCATTTTGCTGCGTGATGCAGACTTCTGTCCAGGTCCCTCTTGGAAATGAGATCTGGATCTCAATGGGGTTCACCTGGTTAAATAAAGAAAGTTAAGGCATACTTTATTAGCCTAAAATTTACACTGAGATGTAATTTAAAACATATTGAAAATAATAATCTAAAGTAGTGTTAAGTAAATTTTTAAAAATATATATTTTGAGCATATATTTTTAAATATACACAAAATATATTTTAAATACACTTCAGAAAGTGTATATTTACACTTGGGCAAATATATATTTTGTTCACTTAAAGTATACTTTTATTTAATATATTAAAAGTGTATTTTGGTACAATTATGTTTCAGTGTGTTTAAAGTTCTAATTTCGAAATTGGTACAAGTATACTTTTAGTATACTTCAGATATACTTATAGGTAGTACACTTAATACTTAGTATAGGTGTACTTTCACAAATTTAAGTATGTTTGAAATATACTAAAATATACTTTTTTTGACCTGGGAATCTCAGCTGCTGAATCACTGAAGCTAGAACTCATCAGCTGAAAAACATATTCACATATCTATATGTATGTATACACATACATACATATAAACATGTATCCAATATATATTATTCAGTATTAATCATTATTTATTTGTGTTTGTATAGTTATATAAATATGTATTGATCTTACTAAATAATTTATTAAATAAATGATGAACGGCTGTGTGCTTTGTAATATGCTCATCATACATCAATATCAGAATATTCCATTCCTATTCTATTTTGTAGCCACTAAGCATATTTAAATATGCTGAACTATGTATTAAAAATATACTTAAATAATACAATTGTTTATAAATGTAGGTTTGATAGATGTTTGAATATGGTTTCCAGTAACAAAAAGTGTGTTATGATTGATTAAATGACCTGATACGTCATTGTGCTGCTAAACACATAACGCCCTAAATCTCGTCAGCGACAATAGGCAAGAGCAGTCCATAAGGCGTCTATCCTTATATTATGTCTATGGTTATAACTTGTGTTAGGGAGGCCAGCAAGATGGAAGATTTCTTGTTCATAAACACACTGCACGTCTGTTCGTGCACTGTTGCCTCTCACTGGTGGAGATGTGTATAGGACTACTTAAAACAGCCTTAAATAATGTTTCAAATGCAAAGTTCATAAGTATGGAGGACCAAAACTGATATAATAAGAAATAAAAGCATAAATCTATATTTAGTTTTTCCTTTTCATGACACATGAGTTTCCATCATGTATATGTTTTATTTTTCATTTCCCCTAAACATGTGTTTTTGTCAAGAAAAGTAAATATTTTGTTTTGTCTTTTCCTTATCCACCTTATTCCTCGGAGGCTTACTGGGGAAACGATTATGGGTCTTACTTCCGGCGCCCACCGGAAGTAGCAGTATTTCATTGTAACTTGTAGGGTTTTTTGCTGATCTACATACAGGATTGAAGTTACATCTCTCTTTTCGGTCATAATACAATATTTAGTTAAACTTGTTCACAGACACACTGCTGAACCCTCTCAGCCAAATCATCAACAAGACTGGCTACGGATACCGACTCAAGAATGGGGCCACGATCAGTCACCTCCTCTATATGGATGACATTAAGCTGTACGCCAAGAGCGAGCGAGACATCGACTCACTGATCCACACCACCAGGATCTACAGCACTGACATTGGGATGTCATTCGGACTAGAGAAGTGTGGTCGGATGGTTACAAAGAGAGGGAAGGTCGCCCACACAGAAGGGGTCTCACTCCCAGAAGGAACAATAGCAGACATAGAGCACAGCTACAAGTACCTGGGAATACCACAAGCAAATGGCAACCTCGATGAGGTCACAAGGAAATGAGCCACAGCCAAATACCTCCAACGAATAAGGCAAGTCCTGAGAAGCCAGCTCAATGGCAAGAACAAGATCCGTGCAATAAACAGCTATGCCTTACCAGTAATCAGATACCCTGCCGGAATAATTAGCTGGCCAATGGAAGAGATGAAGGCCACTGATGTTAAGACTAGGAAGCTACTAACCATGCATGGAGGATTCCACCCCAAATCCAGCACCCTGAGACTGTACACGAGCCGTAAGGAAGGAGGCAGAGGACTAGTGAGTGTGAGAGCCACTGTCCAGGATGAAACATCCAAGATCCATAAATACATCAAGGACAAAGCCTCAACAGACGATGTGCTCAGCGAATGTCTCAGTCAATGGGGAACAGAAGACAAGGTGCTGGAAGTACCATCATGGGAGGACAAGCCCCTACATGGGAGGTACCATCGACAAATAACTGAAGTGGCTGATGTCAGGAAAACCTACCAATGGCTGGAGAAAGCTGGACTCAAGGACAGCACAGAGGCTCTCATCCTGGCCGCCCAGGAACAGGCCCTAAACACCAGAGCAATAGAGGCTCAGATCTACCACACCAGACAAGACCCAAGGTGTAGGTTGTTCAAGGAGGCCCCTGAGACAGTCCAGCACATAATAGCAGGGTGCAAGATGCTGGCAGGGAAAGCGTACATGGAACGACATAACCAAGTGGCGGGCATAGTGTACAGGAACATCTGTGCAGAATATGGACTGGAAGCCCTGAGATCAACGTGGGGAAAAACCCCCAAAGGTGGTGGAGAATGACCGAGCTAAGATCCTGTGGGACTTCCAGATCCAGACAGACAAGATGGTGATGGAGAACCAACCGGACATTGTGGTGGTGGATAAAGAACAGAGGAAAGCCGTTGTGGTGGATGTAGCAATACCAAGTGATTACAACATCAGGAAAAAGGAGCAGCAGAAACTGGAGAAATACCAGGGCCTCAGGGAGGAACTGGAAAAGACCTGGAAGGTGAAGACCACAGTGGTGCCTGTGGTCATCGGGGCCCTCGGGGCAGTCAACCCCAAACTGGAGCAGTGGCTCAAACAGATCCCAGGAACAACATCAGACATCTCAGTCCAGAAATAATGTGCAGTTCTAGGCACAGCCAAGATACTCAAGCTCCCAGGCCTCTGGTAGAGGACCCGAGCTCAGAGGATGAAACAGACCACCCGCGGAGGGTGAGAAGGGAATTTATATATATATATATAAAAAAAAAAAAAAATTCCCTTCTCACCCTCCGCGGGTGGTCTGTTTCATCCTCTGAGCTCGGGTCCTCTACCAGAGGCCTGGGAGCTTGAGGGTTCTGCGCAGTATCTTGGCTGTGCCTAGAACTGCACATTTCTGGACTGAGATGTCTGATGTTGTTCCTGGGATCTGTTTGAGCCACTGCTCCAGTTTGGGGGTGACTGCCCCGAGGGCCCCGATGACCACAGGCACCACTGTGGTCTTCACCTTCCAGGTCTTTTCCAGTTCCTCCCTGAGGCCCTGGTATTTCTCCAATTTCTCATGCTCCTTTTTCCTGATGTTGTAGTCACTTGGTATTGCTACATCCACCACAACGGCTTTCCTCTGTTCTTTATCCACCACCACAATGTCCGGTTGGTTCGCCATTACCATCTTGTCTGTCTGGATCTGGAAGTCCCACAGGATCTTAGCTCGGTCATTCTCCACCACTTTTGGGGGTGTTCCCCACTTTGATCTCGGGGCTTCCAGTCCATATTCTGCACAGATGTTCCTGTACACTATGCCCGCCACTTGGTTATGTCGTTCCATGTATGCTTTCCCTGCCAGCATCTTGCACCCTGCTGTTATGTGCTGGACTGTCTCAGGGCCTCCTTGCACAACCTACACCTTGGGTCTTGTCTGGTGTGGTAGATCTGAGCCTCTATTGCTCTGGTGTTTAGGGCCTGTTCCTGGGCGGCCAGGATGAGAGCCTCTGTGCTGTCCTTGAGTCCAGCTTTCTCCAGCCATTGGTAGGTTTTCCTGACATCAGCCACTTCAGTTATTTGTCGGTGGTACATCCCATGTAGGGGCTTGTCCTCCCATGATGGTACTTCCAGCACCTTGTCTTCTGTTCCCCATTGCCTGAGACATTCGCTGAGCACATCGTCCGTTGAGGCTTTGTCCTTGATGTATTTATGGATCTTGGATGTTTCATCCTGGACAGTGGCTCTCACACTCACTAGTCCTCTGCCTCCTTCCTTACGGCTCGTGTACAGTCTCAGGGTGCTGGATTTGGGGTGGAATCCTCCATGCATGGTTAGTAGCTTCCTAGTCTTAACATCCGTGGCCTTCATCTCTTCCATTGGCCAGCTAATTATTCCGGCAGGGTATCTGATTACTGGTAAGGCGTAGCTGTTTATTGCACGGATCTTGTTCTTGCCATTGAGCTGGCTTCTCAGGACTTGCCTTATTCGTTGGAGGTATTTGGCTGTGGCTCCTTTCCTTGTGACCTCATCGAGGTTGCCATTTGCTTGTGGTATTCCCAGGTACTTGTAGCTGTGCTCTATGTCTGCTATTGTTCCTTCTGGGAGTGAGACCCCTTCTGTGTGGGCGACCTTCCCTCTCTTTGTAACCATCCGACCACACTTCTCTAGTCCGAATGACATCCCAATGTCAGTGCTGTAGATCCTGGTGGTGTGGATCAGTGAGTCGATGTCTCACTCGCTCTTGGCGTACAGCTTGATGTCATCCATGTAGAGGAGGTGACTGATCGTGGCCCCATTCTTGAGTCGGTATCCGTAGCCAGTCTTGTTGATGATTTGGCTGAGAGGGTTCAGGCCTATGCAGAACAGCAGTGGGGACAGAGCATCTCCTTGGTATATGCCACATTTGATGGAGACTTGTGCAAGTGGTTTGCAGTTGGCTTCAAGGGTGGTTTTCCACAGCCCCATCGAGTTTGCAATGAAGGCTCTTAGAGTCCTATTGATGTTGTACATCTCTAAGCATTCAATGATCCAAGTGTGTGGCATTGAGTCATAGGCTTTCTTGTAATCAATCCAAGCGGTACACAGGTTGGTGTGTCGGGTTTTGCAGTCTCGGGCGACTGTGTGGTCTACAAGGAGTTGGTGTTTGGCTCCTCTGCTATTTATGCCTATGCCCTTCTGTGCCTTGCTCATGTATTTATCCATGTGCCCGCTTATCTTAGCCGCTATGATGCCTGACATGAGCTTCCATGTTGTAGAGAGACAGGTTATTGGCCGATAGTTGGATGGGACTGAACCCTTCGAGGGTTCCTTCTGTATCAGGATTGTGCGCCCTTCAGTTAACCATTCAGGGTGAGTCCCATTTTGTAGCAGCTGGTTCAGTTGAGCTGCCAGTCGCTCATGGAGGGCAGTGAGTTTCTTAAGCCAGTAGGCATGGATCATGTCAGGTCCTGGTGCTGTCCAGTTTTTCATACCCGAGACTCTGTCTTGGACATCTGCCACAGTGATGGTTACCGGGGCTTGTTCAGGGAGGTTGCTGTGGTCCTCTCGTAGAGAGGTTAGCCACTGTGCATTGCTGTTGTGGGACGCCTCCCTTTCCCATATGCCTTTCCAGTATTGTTCAGTCTCCAGCCTGGGTGGGTCTGCTCTGTTGTTATTACCCTGCCATTGAGAGTACACTTTAGCTGGTTGGGTGGCGAAGAGCCGGTTAATCCTCCTGGCTTCATTCTCTCTCGTGTATCTCTTTAGGCGGCTGGCCAAGGCTTGGAGCCTTTGTTTGGCAGTTTCGAGTGCTTCAGGTATGGGCATCTGGCTGTACTTCTTGGGTACTGATCTTTTCATTGCACCCCTTTGGAGCTCTGACAGTTGACTCACTTCCCTCCTTGTTGTCTTGATCTTAGCCTCTAACCGTCTTTTCCATGGTGGGTATTGGGTCTCATGGTTGCTCTTATAACCAAGCATCTCAAGGATCACTGATGCTGAGTTGTATATCAGCTCATTGGTTTCTGTTATGGTGTTGGTAGGGATCGTTCTCAATGCCGAATTCACATCTTCAATGAGACTTTCTGATGGTACTTCACTCAGCCGTTGTAATTGGTGTCGGGGTCGTCTGGTGTTCATGCGGGCCATGATTCTCTCTCTCAGGTCAGTTGCTGCCTCGTTCAGCTCAGATGGTTGGTTCATTACTGGGGCTACATACCCAGTCTCTGGGCGGGGAGTCGTAGTTGACTCCCTTCTGACCTGGCATCCTGGCTCCTTCCCGTAGCACTTGTGTCGTACCTCGTCAATCTCCAGTTGTGACAGCAGTTGCCGTTTGCGGATGTTGGAACACTGAGCTACTAGTTGTTTGGCAGTTAGTGTTGACTGGGGATGTCGAGCTAACCATTCCTCCCACAGTCTTTGCATGTAGCCCCTCTGACTAGGATTACTTGAGTAGTAGCATTCCAACAGATCCATGTTTTCATCTCTCGCCCATTTCCGTCTTGTTCCAGTAGCCCACTTTTCATCAGGGTGCTCTGGTCCCCCAGCACCTGACGCAGACCTTGTTTGACCGGGCGACGTCTGAGCCGGCATGTCATGCTTATTTGTGTCTCTCATGGTATGAGGTAGGCTATATAGCTCATGTGTGTGTGTGCGTGTGTGTGCGCACATTTAACATTTTGAAAGTCTGGCTCCGCCACTGGTTGTTAAGCTTCAGTTCATCTATAAACTGCTGGACAGCCTTGACACCACCTTCCTCATTAGCATAATGAGGCAGAAATGCATAAAGAAAAGTGAAAAAAGGAGATGATTCAATGTAAAAAGAACAAACTCTTGAATACGGAAAGGAAAATAAAAAATATATATTTTATTTTCAAGACCAGTGGTGGGACTTAGGTACTTAAGTACAATTTTCGTGTATCTGTACTTTACTTAAGTAGATTTAATAATGGATACTTTCTACTTTTACTCCACTACATTTTAAAGTAAATATCTGTACTTTCTACTTCACTACATTTCTACAAAAGTGTCGCGTTACTCGTTACATCCAAGTCGCATTTAGCTTTTTTTCCGTTAAGATGTGAAGTTCAGGGACTTAAGATGGCGCCGTAAAATCCAAGCAATAACGTGACTTAGTGTCTGTTGTCACCCATCGGCTCCACCTTTACTCGCACGCGGAGCTCTAAGACATGCGCAGTGGTTTCCTCTGAGCAGGAGAAGATGTCTGTCTAATGTCAGTAATATAATAGCTGCATAAATCATAAGATATGGCGACATGTAAAATCAGCAGCGCTTCGCTTTCACAGACGGTGGAACTTCGTCCACCTTTTAGTGTCACTTGAAAGGAAAGCTTAAAGAAAGGTAAGATCTGTGGAGGTGATGCTAGCAAAGCTAGCTGTACAGAGAGACATGTTGCATCTGTGTTGAAAAAAAAGTTGTCACTCATGCGCTGAATTATTGTGTGTTGACTGAGGTGACGCAAATATGGGACAACGCTGTGACCAAAGTGCAACATAGTGATATGACATTCAGGAACGATCCGATTCTTCTGGACGGATCTTTACTAAGGTCGATAGGACTGAAGCCTCACTGAGAGCCGTTCTTTGTTCTTGTAATGCAGTAGCTATTATTTTGTTTCATTAAAAAAACATTATAAATATATATTTATTTACTTGACGAATAAATAAAACAGGAATGTAAGAAAGCAGAACTTGCTCATTGCTTTTCCTGTCATGGTGGCAGACGTTGCAGCAGGAGGGAGGATGAGAACAGTCATGGTGCTCCTCCTGCTTGGTTACTTCTTGCTTATTGTTCCTTGGTCAATGTTCATAGTTGAGCGTTGTTTACCGTTAATGCATTGCCTTAATTACTATGTTTAATGTTGCAGACAGTTGTGGTTTCTGACATTGGCAATATGGGCAACCGCCCAGGGTGTTATTTTTTTAGGGATGGCAGGAGACCTCTGTGTATTGTGGCACAGAGATGAAAGCAAAACAGAATGAAGAAGAGTTTGCATTGATACTAGTTAAGTATTTCATATCTAGGTGTTTTTATGGGAATGTGGATCTTTCAGATCAATTTGAGAAGCAATTTTGATAGGTGCACTTAATTTTATTGTGTCACGTAGCGTGGTCTTGATTTGGTCTCGGGTTTGGTGGTCTTGACTACAACTTTGCTCTGTTGCTCCTTGGTTGCATGTCTTCCCCTGCCCACCCTTTCAGTTGGATTTCTTTCAAAATAAAAGTGGCAAAAAAGTGAAGTTCATGTTATGTTAGGACAGGAGACGAGATGTTTCCATCCCTGAAATTATGATGCATAGAATCACATATCTAAGTCTAAACTATGTTACAGAGTAAATACAATAAAAACATACTTTATCTGTGGTAGTGTTCATTAAAATGGCACATTTCTGATGTATTAAAATTAAATACGATTGGTTCACTTAATGATATTAACGATTAGGTAATGCATTCAGCAAGTACTTTTACTTTTAATACTTCAGTATTTTTAAAAGCCAGTACTTTTTTACTTTAACTTAAGTAAAATGTTAATGTGGTACTTTGACTTGAGTACATTTTTGAGTACTTTCTCCACCACTGTTCAAGACATATACTAGAGGTGTGCCGATCAATCGGCCACCGATCATAATCGGCCGATTTTCCGTGAAAAAGTGTATGATCGGTGATCGCCGATCACGGTCTCTTGTTGCTGATCACATAAACCGATCACCTGCATCTCATTTCTCAGCCTGCCTGTGCAGCTGGTCTCCTCTTTCCTTCACACTGCGCAAACGCGCAGCAACAAATCCTAAGCGATGTCGTGTGGAACTATAACGCACTGAGTGAATGGGGAAGTTTGCATGTTGCAGCGGAAAATTACCTCGGGGTGAAGCAGGTCAAAATGCATCAACACAACGAAGCTAATACGACATAAAAACAATGCCATACTTGACGGAGTTTGGCTACATCGAGGCTCACTGCAGTAAAAAAAGACATATTGAGGATCAGATAGCAGGTAAAGCAGCGCACAGCTACAAACACTCACCTGGATTAGCATGACGGTCAGAAAGCTAAACAAATAACCTGGACACTTATTTAAGTCTTCGAGCTGCAATGTAAGACGCTGGTTCTGCTCTCGCTGTTGAACCGCTGCTACGCTACAGGTAGTAATATTTCACAGACGGAGCGCCGCTTCTGCTCCACCTGGTAGTGACTCTCACACCGAACCTCTGTTTAAAGCTGCAGCATCTAACCTAAAAAAATTATTTTTACATACGTATTAAAACTTTCGCTGTCCTAACATGAGACAGATAATCTCAAAAAAAATAATCGATGTCCTCCCTGTTCTGCATAATTACTCCGCTCAGTCAGAAACAGCCACTCAGAACTAGCAGTAATCAGCTAGCCGCCATGCTATCAGGAAGTTTTCATTCAGTAACTCAGGATTGTTTATTGTACTTGTATTTGCCTTTGAATGTATGTTTTATACTTGAATCTTTTGGCAATGTTGAGAGGTTTTATTTAACCTCTTCAGAACCTTCATATGTTTTCAGTCTGTTAAAGATAGTATTACCGATAGCAGTACAATTTGCACAATGCCTGTTTTGTTTTTTTCTTGGAAAAAGTTATTAAAAACAAGTTTTTGTCTAAATTAAGGTGAATTCATGGTTGCTTTTTCCACATAATGTAACCAGTGCTTATGATTAAAAAAATAATAAATCGGTATCGGTGATCGGCAGGAAAAAACCTGATCGGCACATCTCTAACATATATAGTTCTTGATGAAAATGCACGTGTAAGAAAAATGAAAAACAAACGTTATACACTTCTGGTTTTATTTTTCACTGTCAGTTTTGGTCCTCCATAATGTCTTCCAGTGTTTAACACGACAAAGTAATTGGCTAAGCTTTTACTATGTTGAACTGTATCTGCTCTTTTTCATCCTAACAGGCTCAGAGCTGATTTGTCTCTGCTACTCAAGCAGCTACTACTGCCATTAACTTTTAACTTTCCTTTAAAACAGAAAGTACACCTGGATCAGTGTTGCTGTGTTTTATTTCTGTGTTTTCTCAAACCTTTAGGCCAGGGGTTTGCAACCTTTACAACATAGATTCATTCTTGACCTCAGTCTAGGTAATATACTCATTTAGAGCCACAAATGTTACATTGTCTTGATACATTTCTTCTGGTCAATTGTTCATTCTTAAAAAAAAACAAAAAACTGTCATTTGGACACATTTTCCTCTGGGGTGTGTCGTTGAAGACTGTCCACAGAGCCACACGCAGCTCCACAGCCACAGGTTGAAGACCCCTACCCCCGCAGAACACCCCATGGCAGAACCTGATTCAGGTTTTAGTTCTGCTGGAGATTTCCTAATTGTTATGGAGGAGTTTTCCTTTCCACTGTCTGTGTTCGTCCAGGAGGAGTGAGTGCTGCAAGTCCATGCAACTCTATGCAATCTGCTGGGTTTCCTTTGATAGAAAACTTTTCAACCACTTTGAAATAAATCAACTGAACGTGACTGCTTTGTCTGATAGCTGGGATCAATTTGTAATGTACATAATTAATCGGAAATCTGTTTGTATGATTGTGGTATTTTCTGAATAATACATTTTATTCATAAAGCACTTTTCTAGACACTCAAAAATGCTGTACAGTAATAAAGATTAAAAGCAACAACAAACTGAGAAATATGAAAGAAATCTTTCATATTTAACATTATCACATAGTGAGAATCTCATACCGACCCATCATTCTTGTTTAGTTTGTTTTATACCGGCCATAGCTAGCATGCTAATTATGGCCTGTAAATCAGTGTTTCTCAACCTTTTTCGGGCCAGCGCCCCCCTAGCCTTTATCCAGGTCCCTCACCGCCCCCCACCAAAAAATTTGTAGGCTACTTTGCACTGATAATTATTTTATTATTAATGTTACTATCATTACTGTAGATGTTTTGAATCGCCGCACTGATTATGTTTTCCCGGACATTCAGCGCGCCTTACGCTCCTTCACCTCGCGCACATAACGGGGTAAATGTAGCAAGTTTTGCCTAAACGTATCGGCGTCTGGAGGAGGGGGTTTGGGGGACGAGCGTATGTTTCTACGCTCCTTCGTGGGGGGCGCCAATTTATGTTTTCGCATCCACCTGAATAATGTGTAGTTGCGCCCCTGCCCATGGCACTTCAACAATATTATTTTACCTTTTATCTGGAAATATTGTCTGTTTATTCTTGCCATACTGTCCTCTGTATTAATTATTGCTCGAAAGGTCTTGCCATACCAGTTTATTCCTCCGTATTTACTTTAGTTTCTTAGTTTATTCTTGCATTTTGTTCTTCATTCATTTCCATTTAGTTTCATTTGATTAATATTATCCTCTCTTGGTTTATTGCTATGTCCACTTTAGTTTCTTTCCTGTTGCTAGATTTATTTTATCATGTATTGACCATCAGTAATCTTCACTCATCACCTGCTGCTCCTCCTAATCGTCATGTGTTTCACATCATGTGTTGATTTTTCAATGTTCAGCGTCGGATTCTCTGTTTTTATTTTAATTCACATCTAGTTCGTCGCTCCGTTTTGCCGCTTCTCATGTTTCAGAATTTTGCGCAATGTGCGCGGAGTTTTTTTTTTTTTTTTTTTTTAACTCCCTAAGGTGCAGGGCGGTCGGGAAACATATTGATGGGGAAAAGGCAGACTGACATAAACCTTTTAAAACAATGGAAACAATTTCAGTATTCTGATTATTGAAATTTAAAAGTGCTGTGGTACCGTTGTTCCCTCAAACCCGTTTCATACCGGACCACTTACAGCACCGTGTTAACGCTATAAAATGAACGCTCTCTATCGTGGTATCACCCATGGAGGGATTTCTTTATTTAAATGGGTTCATTTTTCAGAGGGATACAAAGTGAGGGTATCGTGATTTTAGTAATTACATGTTTATAAGAGCGATTTTCTGTTGTCCTTCCATGGAAGCGGGCAGCTTTCAAACGGAAATAAAACACTTTTTAATATAAATTGATGCTTTGACATGATCACAGAACTGCCATAACATATGTAGCTACATAAATACCAGACAAAGTGAATCCCAGCAGCGTCATCAGCCGGTGTAACGCTGAACTGATGCGGAGCCATGAAGCTACAAACACTGAATAGAAGAAGAGCTGCCATCGATACAGTTTTACCAAGTTGCTCAAAGTCGAGAACCCACGTTGAGAACCGCTACTGTAAAGCCTGAAACAGAGTTTCTGGGTCTTTGGTAACTACTTCAGCATCACACATCATCAATTATCAAGCAGCTAAATGTTCACTTCAATGCTAAATAACTTCTCCTGCTATTCCAGTTGTGAATATGAATAGAAAGCAGCCATTTTGAGCTGTTTTTACTGGAGTCTTTGTGCTGATTCAGTTGTGTTACATTTCATGTCTGTCATCAAACAAAAGGTCTGCTCTTTGTGACTTTAGAAACTCATTCTTTGAGTGTCACTGTGCCTCCAGTTTCATATTGATGTTTGTATCATACATAGTTTGAAATGTTAATTTACAGCAGTTACCTGAAGTTCCCGGGTTTCCTCCTCAGTGGCAGAGGCATGATATGATAAAACCTGGAGGACACAGACAAATCAAATTCAGCAGCATGTGGCAGCATATGCTGCATATATGGAAATACAGTGGTTATGGAAAGAATTAAGACCCTTTTAAAATTTTCCACTCTGTTTCACTACAGCCACTTCCTAAAATCAAAACAGGAAGAATGGCAGAGGAATCCAGGTGTGAAAAAGGGTGCTTCTAATCACTACTGAGCAAAGGGTCTGAATAATTGCAGGAGGGAGACTTTACCACGTTACTTTCGATTAAATAATCACATCAATGTGATTCTGTTTGTTCAATAATTTAGGGGCAAAAAGGGTTTTCAATTGTGTTTGAATAAAATGTAATTAATTGTGATCAATCAATTACAGACCCTGCAATTAGGTCAATTTAAAATTTTAACTGAGTTTCACTAACAGTTTTACCTATAGATACGCTTGATAACTGTTGTTTAATCCCTTATGTTATTAAAATACTTCACAACCAGGAGAGGTAAAATGGAAACGCATATACAAAAACAGGCACAAAATTATCCAAAGGACAATTGTAAACTGGTCTCATTTCTGCCTGTGGTTTACTTATTCTGATGAGTCATGTATTGTAAGATACTGTTATACACTGAGTGCACAAGTGTTGTGCTAGTTGTAGCTTTGAGGAATAATTTTATTGTGGAACAACTGCAGCTCTCTCGGTCAATTCAAAATGTTAATTATCTCGAAACTAAATATTTTAGAAAATAAAAATGAGATTTTCGCTTTCTTAATACAATATTTTTGTATGCGCAGAACTATTATGCAGCTGAATTAAAACTGAAACTTTTCTCACTTGTCACTTGTCAGCTCAAAATTGACAAACATTTCTGACATTTAAAAAATAAATCAGTGACCTTTACAGCCACCCTTCTTTTCCATAACACTTATAAGCCTTCCTTTCATGGAGTCCGTCAGTTTCTTGATCTGTTGACGATCAACTTCTCGTGCAGCAGCAGCCACAGCCTCCCAGACACTGATCAGAGATGTGAACCGTTTTCCTTCACCATACATGTCCTGTTTAAGAAAGGCCCACATGTTCTCAATGGGGTTTAGGTGTGGTGAGGAAGGGGACCGCTTCATTATTCTCTTATCTTTAAGGCCTTCCATAGTGGAGTACTTTGATGCATGCGATGGAGCAATGTCCTGCAGAAAAATCATGGTCTTCTTGAAAGATACAGACTTTTTCCTGAACCACAGCTTGAAGAAAGTGTCTTCTAAAAACTGGCAGTAGATTTAGGACTTGATTTTGAGTCCAACTTCAACCCGAAAAGGTCCAACTAGCTCATCTTTAATAACACCAACCTATACCAGCGCCCTGCCTCCACCTTGCTAGTGTCTGATGTGAAGTGGAGCTCTGTGCCTATTACTGATCCAGCCACAGGTCCATCCATCTGGTCCATCAAGACTCATTCTCATCTCACCAATCCATAGGACCTTTGAAAAATCTGTCTCCAGATCTGTCTTGGCCCAGTCTTGATGTTCCGACTTATGTGTCTTGTTCAGTGGGGGTCGGGTTTCAGCGTTCCTTATCTTGGCCATGTCTCTGAACATCTTGTACTTCTGGGTACTGCAGGTAGGTTTCAGTTCTGGAAAATGACAGGACTGGAAGATAATGGGTTCCTGTAGCTTCACGTTTGATTCTTCTCAACTCTTTGGCAGTTTAATTTCCATCTTTTTTTCTCAACACGTTTCTTGCGAACCTGTTAGCTATTTGCAGCAAATCGTTTGATGGTTGTGTGATCACGACCCAATATCTTAGTAATTTCAAGCGTGCTGCATCCCTCTGAAAGGCCTTTTACAATTTTGAACTTTTCAGACTCACTTAAATCTCTTTATTGGCTCATTTTGCCTGAGGAAAATAAGCTGCCTAATAATGATACACATCTTGATATAGGATGTTGATCTTCTTAGCCCCACCCTCCCTCACTAAACAAATACACATCAGCTGATATGTTTAGATTCAACAAGCATTCAAGTTTATACAGCCTGGAATTGGAAAATATGCATACAAATGATGATGTGATCAAAACTAAATTATAATTGTGCACACAGTGTATAGTTGGAACAATAATTAAAAGAAATGGGTAATTTCTGACTCAGCATAAAGAGAACCTAAAGTCATTCTATTCCAAATAAAGACTCCTTGATCTTAAGCCCACTTTCAGTCGGCCCATTCCCCCTTTGTGTCCCAAACAAAGAAAATATTTTGGAGACAAGATGTGACATCTTCAAAGGTTGCAATATTGTTGCAAAAGTCAACTCTGCTTTAATTTCTTCAGAACTTTCTCCCAGACCTGTGTGCTGTGTTTAATAGGCCACTGTAATCATGAGTAGTTGATATTTAAAATCGGTGATATCGGACTGTTTTCCAATATCAATATTGGATCGTGACATCGTATCGTGACATTCCTATCTATCTCCATTTTTGGGGATACAGCCAATCAGTGCCAAGGAAAATGAATGCCTGGATTGGGTGTTTTCATGTCAGCCAACACTGTCATTCAGCTTCCCATTTTCTTTCAAATATTTGAGATATGTTCTACAAAAAAATCTGCATATGTTCCACAGATAATTTGGAGTTACTTTTCACAAAAAAATTTTTGAACACTGAACCATGACTAGGCAGGGTTCAATGTGTTCTTCCAGATCTGAACAAGGTAAGCGGGGCTGACCTCCAGAGTGACCTCCTGTTTGGCCATGGCTCTCTCCACAGTCTCATACATCTGTGTGTTCTGAATGCCAAGGCCACAGAAGATGGCAAACGCTTCCAAGAACTGCTCATCGTTTCTGTTGAAGGTCTTGACGGTGCTTGACGCTTCGTCCGTTTTGTTCACCAACTGGCACACACCTACAAGCACGCAAGCAGACACACAAAACACAAATTGTTCAGTTTGGTTCTTACATGGAAATTTAGCAAATCATCCCCACTAGCATTACGCTGGCACCACTATGGAAAACCCTGGACATGTTTCAGTCGTGCTATAAAGCAGGGGTCACCAACTCCAGTCCTCAAGGGCTACTACCATCCTGCAACTTTTAGATTCACCTCTGCTCCAAAATGTCTGAATTTCCTCACCAGCATTCATTCCTCTCTGCAATAGGCTGGAAATGAGCAGTTTATTTGATCCAGGTGTGTTTGAGCAGAGACATATCTAAAAGTTGCAGGACGGTAGCCCTCGAGGACTGGAGTTGGTAACCCCTGCTATAAAGTTTAGAGTAGTAGAGTTTATTGCTAAATGCTACAGTTAGTCTTTAGCATTCATTTGAACAAATCCCTTGTCTTGCAGAACCTTGAGCTGGTCTACCAGATTCAATCCCAAGACGGTAAAATTTGGGCCAGTAAACAAAGAAAGCAACATGGCTCATACCTATGACTTTGTCTTTCTTGCCATTTCTGATTGGAGTGCAGAGCAAACTTTTTATCCGACTGCTGGAGCAATCAGGGCTCTCACACTGTTAAATAACAAAGGGGATTAACTTAATAGGACCAGGAAAAAAATGAAATAAAGAAAAGTGAGGAAGTGTGAGGCACAGACTGTCCAAGGGAAGCGCAGGTCCTTGGTGACATCGGTGATGTTGAGAGGTTGCATGGTGTTTCTAACATACTGAGCGTACATGTAGTTTATCTGACTGACATCACAGTCTCTGAGGAAGAAAACACACAACATAGCAAATACTTTTAGTTACATTCAAATGGAGCAAACAAAGCAGATGGAAAGTGTGATCATATCTCAATACAGCAGCTAAAAGCGCAACACTATAATTTTTAATTCATTGTTAAAGTAAAATTGTGAAGGTTAAAAAAATCCACCACTGAGTATTAACATAAGACATTTAGTTAGTATAACTTCTTTGGTACCCAGTTGGCCCCCGTCTAGATCCGCCCCTGGGCTGCAGGTCTGTGTCTGGTCATTAATGACCACTGAACAATGAATTCATACAATATGCGTCGGTCCGTAGCATTCTGGGGGTCCTGTGTAGCTCCCGCAAAGAGAAATTAGCTGACCTTAATATTTCCTATGTTTTATTTTGGTCATTATTGTTACACTTAGTGTTGATATGTGTGTAATAGGCGAGTCTATCTGACATTTATAGAAATACGGAACAAATCCCGTCCCGTATCGATTCAATACGGGACGATTCCGTATTTTACGGGACGGGTGGCAACCCTAATCAAAACATATCAAATGCTTTGTCCACTTAGTCAGACAGAGTTAAATATGTATTTGTGAACAAACAGATCTCAAACTCAAAGATTAAACTCGCAGGATCAGATTGTTGCTATGGTAACAAAACAATCTAACTATGAATATTGTTCTTTGAACTTTTACAAAGTAAACTTGCCAGCTCCTTAAAATCTTACATTTAAATGTTAAACAATTTAAAATATTTTAATTTATGTATGCTGAAATCATCAGATGAAATTTAGCAGCATTGATAATTTCAATAAACAAATGTTACATTTATGTATCTGTAGTCTGTGTTAAAATATTAGCATTTTAACACAGACTCTGAAGCCCTTGGGGGGCCTGATGGAGCTGCTGACGTAATTTAGATTAAACAGAAGTGCAAATAGTTTATATTCATTTTAACTGAATTTTTGATTAGTTGATTTTAAGACGTGGGTTTAAATAGCGTTTCACTAGCAATGTTTTCCCGTAACATATAATTACCCAGTAATATTTTTACTTTTTCTGTCTACTTAACATGTTTTAATAAAAAAACATAGTGGACCGCCTCGGTGTCCCGACCACCAGGCTTAGCACATTTTCTGGGGGAAACCCTGCAATGGTTTGCAATCATAACATTGCACCTTTTTTATGTTTTATATTTTTCCCACACATATTGATTTTTTTCTGTTAAATTGTACATAATATACTATATGTTGCATTGAAGGTGAAGAAAGTAAAGTAAGTTCAGAAATGCTTCATCATGATCTCATCTTTTTACCTCTGATATTTTAGTAGAAATGTAACCACAGCTGGAAGTCACTATGCCATTTTAGACTGTCCAGCTGGTTTCACAAAGTCATCAATGGTCTGCACCAATACACTGAGACCAAGGCATTATTTCTGAGTGTCTAACTTTTTGTTCTTTCTTGGCTTTTACACAAAGCCTCAGACTAATTTCTCATCAAATCTTATTTCCTAACTAGATTCAGCACGCATAATCAGATTGACATTCTGAGCATGCATTTAGTTTCTTTGCTCGCTCACTCAGTTCACTTTTTCTGTCCCTCCTCTCTGTTGGATTGAGTTAAACGAGGCCTCACTACTGCCATCACCCACAAAGTGTGACAGTACAACTATAGATTTCTGTATAGAAGCACAATCCAGCTCTGTATCCAGGACAACTTAATTGTTCAACTTTTTCTACTTGAAATGCTCCGACTGTGATTCTTGCGAGTTGGATAAACATTGGTTTTGCTTGACTGAACTTCCTGCTTTGGAGAAACAGATGGTGGGTCACTGGGAAGCCGCAGGCCTTGGTTAATGCCACTATAAAAATCCTCCTGTGGTTGGAGTTGGTTAAAGCTAACATCCTGCAGGACCCCTCCTCTCCCAAGTTGGCCCTGTTGGAGACGTCCAATTTTGCTGAATTTGATCTTGCCAAGAGGAAATCCAGCACAAACACATAATGACATTCACAGAAGTTATTAGGTTAGAAGAAACTGCACTGGAAGCTGGTTGAAAAAGAGAAGGATATCTAAAGGACAACACGGCAAAAAAGGACATCTGGTTTTTGTCTCATTCAGCTATTCTCAGAATGTTTTCCACAACTATTATTTTCTCTTTTCCTGTTCCTGTACCCATAAATAACATCAAAAAGGTGGAAAACATCCATACAGCACATTTTAACTGTTTACACTCATAGCAATAGTTTTCACTTTCTCATGTATTTCAATGCCTTTTTTAATCCGCATATATATTATATTAATTAATCTTCTCCATCAACATTTTACCTGAGCAGGTGATGTGGAAGAAGAAATCTTCTCTTGCTCAATGTTGTCATACAGAGTAATTTTTCAAGCCAAACTATAAGACTCCTGGGTTTGCATGTTCTCCCTGTGCATGGTGGGTTCTCTCCAGGTACTCCGATTTCCTCCCACAGTCCAAAAACATGACTGTCAGGTTTTTCTAAATTCTCCTTAGGTGTGTGTGTGCATGGTTGTTTTTTCTGTGTGTCTCTCTGTTGCCCTGCGGCAGATTGGCGACCTGTCCAGGGTGACCCCACCTCTCGCCCAAAATGTCTCGCTGGAGATAGGTACCAGCACCCCTCTTAGGGACAAGAGTGTAAAGAAAATGGATGGATGGATGGATGGATGGATGGATGGATGGATGGATGGATGGATGGATGGATGGATGGATGGATGGATGGATGGATGGATGGATGGATGGATGGAAGAAGTTATGAGGATTTCACCAAAGATATAAGCAATTTATCTGCAGTTTTGGAAGATGAAGCTAGATGAAGCAATTCTTCATTGCAGTTCTGCAATGAAGAATTGCTACCGTATTTTTTAGTTGGTATGGCAAACTCCTACCACAGTCACTACCATCATCCCAGGAAAACAGTTCATTTCACGCAATCACTATAGTCACACTACCTGGTAAAAACCAGTCCCTTGTCCAATGCTATTTGCTTTGTCCAGAGTGTCTGGACTCTTGATTGATGGGAAACGATTGATTCCTCTGTTGAAGTCTAAAATTTTACCCAATCGACAATGCTTCCCTGTCATAATCATATCAAGATACATGCAGCTAAATATGTCAAGGTAGATATTTCACTTACTGCTCCTCTGTCGCTGCAGAAGCAATGCTGAGGTCTAAAATGTCTGTACTTCCACATGGCTACAGTGCTGTTGGAATGGGTTCATGTGATTGGCTAAGTTACCCCAATGTAGGGTCGGTTCATATGATTGGCTTCTACGCACCACAAATTTGGAACAAACTTCCAGAAAACTACAAAACATCTGAAACACTGGGTGCCTTTAAATCTCAACTTAAAACACACCTTAGAGTTGCTTATGGCTAAATTAGGGTTAGAGTGCGGGTTTTGATGTCTTTGATGTTTTTAATGTTTTTATCTTTACTTTTCATCTACTTATTATTTCTCTTTCACACTGTCTATGTAAAGCCCCCCCGGAAAACGTCCCAGTTAAACGAATCTATATCTAGGGGTGTGAGAATCCTTGTTAAATGACATCTTAACTAAAACTCTGAGGTGTGAGACGTTTAACTGAAGTCCTACAAGGGGTGCGGGTTTTACCTTTTTTCTATTTCCATCCATCCATCCATTTTCTTACACCCTTGTCCCTCAGTGAGGTCAGGAGGGTTGCTGCTGCCTCTCCAGCTAACGTTCCAGGTGAGAGGCGGGGTCACCTGGACAGGTCGCCAGTCGGTCGCAGGGCAACACAGAGACACACAACCATGCACACACACACTCACACCTAGGGACAATTTGGAGAGGACAATTAACCTGACAGTCATGTTTTTGGACTGTGGGAGGAAACCGGAGAACCCGGAGAAAACCCACCATGCACAGGGAGAACATGCAAACTCCATGCAGAAAGACCCCAGGCTGGGAATTGAACCCAGAACCTTCTTGCTGCAAGGCAACAGCTCTACCAACTGTGCCACTGTGCAGCCCTTTTTCTTTAAAAAAAATAAAAAATTATTTGTCTTTCTAACTGTTTATTCAATATCACATGCTGTTTTTATTTTAATGATGTAAAGCACTTTGAAATGCCTTGCTGCTGAAATGTGCTATACAAATAAAATTTGATTGATTGATTGATTGATTGAAGGAAAAAGTAAAAATGTTGTTCTGTCCATTTGTGAATCTTGTTTGGTGCATTTAATACTGAGACTGTTTCTGCACCATGCTTCTCTTTTTGATTTCAATATTATGTCAAGAAGATACATTTCCCTCCATATGATAATAATGAAACTTTATGAAAATGTCTGTCAAACAAATATCATCAAATGGCCTCTGAGGGAGAGGGAAAAACATCCATCCATCCATCCATTTTCTTCCGCTTATCCGGGGTCGGGTCGCGGGGGCAGCAGCTTCAGAAGGGAGGCCCAGACTTCCCTCTCCCCAGCCACTTCTTCCAGCTCCTCCGGGGGAATCCCAAGGCGTTCCCAGGCCAGCCGAGAGACGTAATCCCTCCAGCGTGTCCTGGGTCTTCCCCGAGGCCTCCTCCCGGTGGGACGTGCCCGGAACACCTCACCAGGGAGGCGTCCAGGAGGCATCCTTACCAGATGCCCGAGCCTCAACTGGCTCCTCTCGACGTGGAGGAGCAGCGGCTCTACTCTGAGTCCCTCCCGGATGACCGAGCTTCTCACCCTATCTCTAAGGGAGAGCCCAGCCACCCTGCGGAGGAAACTCATTTCGGCCGCTTGTACCCGTGATCTCGTTCTTTCGGTCATGACCCAAAGCTCATGACCATAGATGAGGGTGGGAACGTAGAGCGACCGGTAAATCGAGAGCTTCGCTTTTTGGCTCAGCTCTCTCTTCACCACGACGGACCGGTACAGCGCCCGCTTCACAGTAGACGCTGCCCCAATCCGCCTGTCGATCTCCCGTTCCCTTCTTCCCTCATTCGTGAACAAGATCCCCAGATACTTAAACTCCTCCACTTGAGGCAGGACGACCCCCCTGACCCGGAGAAGGCACTCTACCCTTTTCCGGCTCAAGACCACGGCCTCGGATTTGGAGGCACTGAGCCTCATCCCGGCCGCTTCACACTCGGCTGCGAACCGCTCCAGTGAGAGCTGCAGATCACGTTCCGATGAAGCCAACAGGACCACATCATCCGCAAAAAGCAGAGATGCGATCCTAAGGCCACCAAAACGGATCCCCTCAACACCTCGGCTGCGCCTAGAAATTCTGTCCATAAAAGTAATGAACAGAATCGGTGACAAAGGGCAGCCTTGGCGGAGTCCAACTCTCACCGGAAACGAGCCCGACTTACTGCCGGCAATGCGGACCACACTCTGACACCGGTCATACAGGGACCTGACAGCCCGTATCAAAGGGCCCGGTACCCCATACTCCCGGAGTAACCCCCACAGGGCCCCCCGAGAGACACGGTCGAACGCCTTCTCCAAGTCCACAAAACACATGTAGACTGGTTGGGCGAACTCCCATGCACCCTCCAGGACCCCGCTGAGGGTGTAGAGCTGGTCCAGTGTTCCACGACCAGGACGAAAACCACACTGCTCTTCCTGAATCCGAGGTTCGACTATCCGACGGACCCTCCTCTCCAGGACCCCTGAATAGACCTTACCAGGGAGGCTTAAGAGTGTGATCCCCCTGTAATTGGAGCACACCCTCCGGTCCCCCTTTTTAAACAGGGGGACCACCACCCCAGTCTGCCAGTCCAGGGGAACTGCCCCCGATGTCCATGCGATATTGCAGAGTCGCGTTAGCCAACACAACCCCGCAACATCCAGAGCCTTAAGGAACTCCGGGCGGATCTCATCCACCCCCGGGGCCCTGCCACCGAGGAGCTTTTGACCACCTCGGCGACCTCGTCCCCAGAGATTGGAGAGCCCAACCCAGAGTCCCCATGCTCAGCTTCCTCAACAGAAGGCATGTTGGTGGGATTGAGGAGGTCTTCGAAGTATTCCGCCCACCGGCCCACAACGTCCCGAGTTGAGGTCAGCAGCGCACCATCCCCACTATAAACAGTGTTGGTGCTGCACTGCTTCCCCCTCCTGAGACGCCGGATGGTGGACCAGAATCGCCTCGAAGCCGTACGGAAGTCTGTCTCCATGGCCTCTCCAAACTCCTCCCACGCCCGAGTTTTTGCCTCAGCGACAACCCGAGCCGCATGCCGTTTCGCCCGCCGGTACCTATCAGCTGCTTCTGGAGTCCCACAGGCCAAAAAGGCCCGGTAGGACTCCTTCTTCAGCTTGACAGCATTCATCACCGAAGGTGTCCACCAACGGGTTCGAGGGTTGCCGCCGCGACAGGCACCAACGACCTTGCGGCCGCAGCTCCGATAGGCCGCCTCGGCAATGGAGGTACGGAACATGGTCCACTCAGACTCAATGTCCCCCACCTCCCCCGGAACGTGTTCGAAGTTCTGCCGGAGATGAGAGTTGAAGCTCCGTCTCACAGGGGACTCCGCCAGACGTTCCCAGCAGACCCTCACTACACGTTTGGGCCTGCCAGGTCTGACCGGCTTCCTCCCCCACCACCGGAGCCAACTCGTCACCAGGTAGTGGTCAGTGGACAGCTCCGCACCTCTCTTCACCCGAGTGTCCAAGACATACGGCCGCAAATCCGATGAGACGATGACAAAGTCAATCATCGAACTGCGGCCTAGGGCGTCCTGGTGCCAAGTGCACATATGGACGCCCTTATGCCTGAACATGGTGTTCGTGATGGACAATCCGTGACGAGCACAGAAGTCCAACAACAGAACACCGCTTGGGTTCAGATCGGGGGGCCGTTCCTCCCAACCACGCCTCTCCAGGTCTCACTGTCATTGCCCACGTGAGCGTTGAAGTCTCCCAGTAGAACAAGGGAGTCCCCAGGAGTGGCACTCTCCAGTACCCCCTCTAAGGACTCCAAGAAGGGTGGGTAATCTGAACTGCCGTTCGGCCCGTAAGCACAAACAACAGTCAGAACCCGTCCCCCCACCCGTAGGCGGACAGAGGCCACCCTCTCGTTCACCGGGGTGAACCCCAACGTACAGGCGCCCAAATGGGGGGCAACAAGTATGCCCACTCCAGCCCGGCGCCTCTCACCGTGGGCAACTCCAGAGTGGAAGTACGTCCAGCCCCTCTCAAGGAGACTGGTTCCAGAACCAGAGCCATGCGTCGAGGTGAGGCCGACTATTTCTAGCCGGAACCTCTCAGCCTCGCACACTAGCTCCGGCTCCTTCCCCACCAGAGAGGTGACGTTCCACGTCCCGAGAGCCAGCTTCTGCAGCCGAGGATCAGACCGCCAGGGTCCCCTCCCTTGGCTGCCGCCCATAGCACAATGCACCCGACCCCTTTGGCCCCTCGGACAGGTGGTGAGCCCATCGGAAGGGGGATCCACGTCTCCTCTTCGGGCTGAGCCCGGCCGGGCTCCGTGGGTAAAAGCCCGGCCACCAGGCGCTCGCCATCGTGCCCCACCTCCAGGCCTGGCTCCAGAGTGGGGCCCCGGTGACCCGCGTCCGGGCGAGGGAAAACGCAGTCCAAAGTTCGTATTCATCATAGGGGTCTTCGGGCTGCACTTTGTCTGGTTCCTCACCTAGGACCTGTCTGCCTTGGGTGACCCTACCAGGGGCATAAAGCCCCAGACAGCATAGCTTCTAGGATCATTGGGACACTCAAACCCCTCCACCACGATAAGGTGGCAGCCCAAGGAGAGGGGGAAAAACATAGGTTGCAAAATTAAGGAATTATTATTTGTGATAAATGGGGGAGGGAAGAGTAGAATGAATCTGGGACAGTCTGCATCTAAGGGGATCCTCTTACCTTTTGGGAGTATGTAGGACTTCCCTCAGCTCCTCATGTTCCATGTGAAATACACTGGAGAAGGAATTCTACAAAGACAATGAAACAAGTTTATTTGACTTGGAAAATAAGCAAATAGGCTAAATTTCCTAGTTATACCAACCACTCAATGTGCTTTACACTGCAGCCAATCACATTCACAACATGCACACATCCACTCACTGATACCCAGATCAGTAGGCAACATGAGGTTAAGTGTCATGCCGGGGGCAGTGGCGGGCGCTGCTGGGAGTAAATAATTCTGTTTTCCTTTATCTCTTTTAGCTGCTTGCATGCTCATATATACACACAGCTCATATATACACACAGCTCATATATACACACAGCTCATATATACACACAGCTCATATATACACACACGTAGTACCCATGGGCACATAGATACAAAGCTAAAGTTAAAGGAAGTGACACACTAGGAATGCCCTTCTAGCACCGCATTTTAGTCTTAAAAAATTGAACTGATGAAGCAATGAGCGCTACATCAACGTTATATTTAGCGGAAGCTAATTCTAAATACTAAGTTCAATTTAAATAATATGTGTCCTTAAAAAAATATAACCA
The DNA here is from genome assembly GCF_904066995.2 of Poecilia reticulata. Taxonomy (NCBI): domain Eukaryota; kingdom Metazoa; phylum Chordata; class Actinopteri; order Cyprinodontiformes; family Poeciliidae; genus Poecilia; species Poecilia reticulata. The sequence goes on from NC_088847.1 coordinate 547,793, forward strand.
TCGAGGTCCAATTTACTTTTGACATTAAAATTTGCATGTCCTACAAAACTGTTAGATATTGTCCTTGTTTATGTTTACATCTTCTGTTTATATAATTTTTTTACTGTCTGTGTTTCATTTTGCTCCTATGTTTCTTATTTGAAATAAAGGTTTTTTGGGGAAACAGGGAGAAAACAGAACTGCAGAGTGACCAGTCTTCACCCACTTCAAAATAAAAGCATGATCAAACTGCTTTTATCAAACTATTTGAAAAATACTTACCAGTTGGTAGCTAAAAGTTCAATACTAAAGTCAAACTTTATTCAACTGAAGGTTTACAAACAGTCATATAAATTAGTTCTCTCGAATGTATGCAGAAAAATTTATTTAGGGGCAGCTAAGTGCACTAAAATGTTTTCATAGTTAGCAAAAAGAAAAAGATAAAGCTCTAAAACAGTGTTTCTCAACCTTTTTTGGCCCAGCGCCCCCCTAGCCTTTATCCACGTCCCTCACCGCCCCCCACCAAAAAATGTGCAGGCTACTTTGCACTGTTGTTGCACAACCCCCCACCCCTCCCCCCTTCTCTCTCTCTCGCTCTCTCTCTCTCTCTCTCTCTCTCTCTCTCTCTCTCTCTCTCTCTCGCTCTCTCTCTCTCTCTCTCTCTCAAACTTCCCCTTCTCAGAGGAGGGAGATGAGCTACCAGCTCTCCATCTACCGGGTGAATTGAGTTTTCTAAATCTGATGGGATTTTACCCTGTCCACAACTGAAGTAAACTCTGTTTAAGCTGGCATCAAGAAAGACTAGCCTGGTTTCTAACGACCTCCATCCAGATGTCCCACCTTCTTCACCCTGTGAATTAGCCAGATTGAGCAGCCTGCAACCAACTAGTTTCACAGAGGTCACCTGTTAACGGTCGCTCTTTCTCTTTATTACAACTTGTTACTGAACCAGGTTGGTTTTAGTGACTCGGGCGAGTCCCAAGGGTGTTTTAGTTTTGGCTAAAAGCAACCTATAAAACATTTTCCACTTTTTCCTCCCAGAATCAAACTTCATAGCTATTTCACAACCATCAAAGAACTTTAAGGTGACTCATTAATTGAATGTCCACAACATCTTTTAGATTTTCTTAAATGCTAATTATGTTATTAGTGAGGCAATTTTGCAAGAGTCAGTACAGCTTAATTCAGTAGCAGAAATAATCAAATAAGTAAAATCAATAATGTAGCCTATCTTTCCCTAATGCTGACACTGAGAACTAAAAGAGGGAAACTTTGAGAGAGACGGACAGAGTTTGGCATTTTGAACCCCAGAACTGGCCTGATGATGAAGAAGGTGTTGCAGCAGCAGGAGGTTCCCAGTACAGGAAGAGTACTGACTTAGAGCAGCAGGTCTCGGGCCTCAGGGTGACTTCCTCATGCGCGTAGCGGTCCTCAGCTTCTTGTCTTGCAGCTCTGTAGCTCCTTTCTCCTCGTCTCACGATCTTCCTGGTCCCACGGAAGGAACAAACCAGTTCTTCCTCTTTACCTTTGTTCTTTGTCTTTATCTTCATCTTTGCCTTAGTTTTTGTCTTTGGGGTCTGAACCCAGCTGATGAGAGAAGTGCGATTTGAAGCCACATGTTGCGGGGCTAACGGGTTGGTCCCCATGTGCAGAACAGTCTCCGGCTCTGTGGCCCCGGCTCTTCTTCAGCTGCAGAGTTCTTTGTCCATCTCCGTCTTGGCTCCAAGCTGCCTGAAGGATCCAACCAACGATTCCTCTTTTGCACCCACCTTATAAAGGGTTTATCCACCTTTTGGTGCATTTGCATTGGCTAGCTTTGTTGCTGTGCCTCTCATTGGCTGACTGCTTGGACAAATTATCTCATATCCATCACCTTGGAGACATTATGACCTGATCTCTGTTCCAATGATCCCCAAGTTGCTCAACAGTCGAACTACGTCTGTTTCCTGCCCAACCTTTTCTTAGGAAAGTTAAAGTTTAGCAATAAGGCCCTGGTCACTTCTGCTCTCCTATCAGTTCCTCTTTTCCCCTGACCTTTCACCTCCCATCTACCTTCAACACAACATCAGTGACCTTTAATTACAGTTTCACATTTTACACCTTTTCAAGTTCAATGTCAAAATCACATTTATAACCTTTTAGTTTCTCTAGTTTAGCATTCATTTATAATATTATAATAACCATAACTTATTAGTTACTCTTATTATAATCATAATGCGAGTTATTAGACACTTCTGAAAAGAAACCAAGAATAATCCATTATTCTAATTATTTGATATCATGTTACAGTTACTTGTTTTACTTCTAAGAATTTCCACAAGTGTAAGAGTAAGTTTAAATATTCTTATAATAAAACCAACATCAACCACTGGTTAAACCAATATTAATTATTGGCCCAATTATAAGTTATTATTATTAATGTAAGTATTTCACTCTGGGTTTTATCCAATTACTCAAAATGTTTAGATTTTATTCTTTAAACCTTTAATGCTTTAAAATAAGGAATGGTCTGAACTATTTTATACTCATGCAGGCTGGAAGCTTTCTTCCTCTTTCTTCAGGAAACCAGCTCTTCCTGTTCCATGACTCTCTTTCTGCCTGACTGTGATTTTTTATGATTAAATAGAAAAAGAAATTAAAGCAAAGTTTGCAGGACATAATAACAACCAGATTAATTTTATTACCGTCTGACTCTACTGTTGGGTCTTGATGTCACCTGTGTAATTATTTTTAAAGGTAACTTTATTCATAGTTATTATTAAACTAAAATCTCCAGCATGGGGAAGTGGCATGAGCTCGACTTTTCTCGACAGCACTGACTATTATTTTATCCTTAATATTAACTATCACTATTGTAGATGTTTAGATTTTTTTGCTTGTTTCTGTATTTATCATCAAAAATAATTTCCCAGAGAACAAAAAGTCATGGGAATAGAAATTATTTTCACAGGCGTCTATGAAAAATGCAACAAACATTCAAGTTAAAATCTGTAGGCCTAACAGCAGCCAATCAGTGGAAAAAATATTCTTATTTTGTGTCATTTTCTAGTTGTTAAATCTTCCACAAAATGACCAGATAAAAGATGAACAACATGCCAGTTTAAACTTTGAACTATTTGCAAAACGACTGAGCATTAAAACATGGATAGAACTGTAACTATATTAATCATAACTCTTCTTCTCTTCAGTGTTTCTGTGGGTTTCTGGTGGTGCAGCTCTGTGCTGCCTTCAGGAGAATGGGACATCAGAGCATCATCCATAAAACTTCACCCACATGGCATTTATTGTATAAACCAGAGCTTTCAGTGGAAAAACTAAAGTTCCAGGTCCTTTTAATGCCATACAAATATGAGACAGAAACATGGATTATATCTTTATATAGACCTGTCTATTGATTATAGATTAATAGTTTTACTGGACAGAGATTACAAAGAACAAATCTGGTTCTTAATCAAATCCTAATGAGTCAAATTGAAAGTGTCATGGAGTCATCAGCCTCATGACATTAACACTGACATGAAAAATAATATTGAAGAAATAAATATATCAAATCTAATTAAAACATAAATAAGTGATCAGTTCTTTACTGTTATGGTCTGTAAAATATATTTATTCTCAGTACTAGATATGGTCTCAACAAACCCATGACACTTCAACAATATTATTTTACCTTTTATCTGGAAATAGTGTCTGTTTATTCTTGCCATATATTCCTCTTTATTAATTATTGCTCGAAAGGTCTTGCCATACCAGTTTATTCCTCTGTATTTACTTTAGTTTCTTAGTTTATTCTTGCATTTTGTTCTACATTCATTTACATTTAGTTTCATTTGATTAGTATTATCCTCTCTTGGTTTATTGCTATGTCCACTTTAGTTTCTTTTCCTGTTGCTAAATTTGTTTTATCATTTATTGACCATCAGTAATCTTCACTCATCACCTGCTGCGCCGCCTAATCATGATGTGTTTCACATCATGTGTTGATTTTTTCACTGTTCAGCGTCGGATTCTCTGTTTTTATGCCATAATTCACATCTAGTTCGTCGCTCCGTTTTATGTTCCGCTTCTCCTGTTTCAGAGTTTTGTGTAATGTGAACGTCTTTTTTTTAACCCCCTAAGGTGCAGGGCGGTCAGGAAACATATTGATGGGGAAAAGGCAGACTGACATAAACCTTTTAAAACAACGGAAACAATTTCTGCATTCTGATTATTGAAATTTAAAAGTGCTGTGTTGTTCTATCACCCCGTTTCATACCGGACCACTTACAGCTCCGTGTTAACGCTATAAAATGAACGCTCTCTATCGTGGTATCACCATGGAGGGATTTCTTTATTTAAATGGGTTCATTTTTCAGAGGGATACAAAGTGAGGGTATTGTGATTTTAGCTACCAGTAGCAGGAGAACGGAGCTGCGCCATGAAGCTAACAGAAGCTAACAAACACTGAATAGAAGAAGAGCTGCCATCGATACAGTTGCAGCCAAGCATAGTTTAATGTTACACAAGACAGTTTTACCAAGTTGCTCAAAGTCTAAACTGGCATTGTTGTACATTTAAGGTGTAAAGTTTACCTTCGACCAAACGCCCCCCAAAGGCATCCCAGCGCCCCCCTTTTGTAAAAATGTCTGCCAGCGCCCCCTGCCGTCCTCTGAACGCCCCCTGGGGGGCGGTACTGCCCACGTTGAGAACCGCTACTCTAAAACAAAAGCATGCACACCACTGCCCAGGAGCACATTGAAATGTGGCAGGAAAAAGGGGGAATCGGACCCACAACTTTCAGACTTCTCTTCCCTCTTCCTAAACTTTGACCTTAAAGTGTGCACCCAACTTGAGATGTTGGACGCCTTTTTGACGCGTACAACCCATTTGGTCTGAATGCAGATTTTAACTTATCTAACAGATTACAGACTTGGTCTGAGTTCACTCAAGCTCATTCTAGGGAGAAGCTCCTCTGTGTTTTATCCTGAGTGCTCTAGTCATATTAGATACCTCCTACCCTGAAATTACGTGATCGCAACAAAGCTCAGCTCAAAATATCCAACAGTAAAACCTTGCACACTACCTGGAAGTAAAGTAGGGAAAAGGAGATGTTGATCTATTAATTAAGCCTTTCATCAAGCAGAGTTTACTTCAACACTTCTTTTGCCTTCCCCCCTTATAGGGACTTGTTTTCTCTCAACTTGCTCTCTCAGACCCTCACAAAAGTATAATTTTTCCATCTAAAGTGTAGGGACAGGATGTTGAAGCTGGAAGAAGCATCTTCTACGCTTTGGAATAATGTGCACAATTGTGCACACATGCTATATACACAGCTTTGCTCTGTAGTACTATATCTGTCTAGGTGTCTAGGTGAGGTCAATAAAGATGTTTTAAACAGAAAAAGGAGCCAGAAATGTTATGACATTTATTGGGGTCTGTGACAGACAGGAAGGTTTATAACCGGATAATACAGGATAATGGAAAACTGGGCCAAATACAGGATACATTTGGAGCTCAGCTATCCATAAAAGCTGTACCTGATGAGGAAGGACAGCAAAAAGAATCTCAGGAGAGCAGAGGAATTTCTGTTTCTTTCATGCATTTATCAGTGTTTTCACAGCTGATACTCTGGTAGACTTGGTTAAATTGGGGACCACAATTACAAAATTTGTTACATTTTCTGCTGCTGCAGTTTGTTTTTACACTGTACTTTGCTAAAGTAACCAAACCCTTTGAAAAACCTGTTCACCCTCTCTCCTGGGATGGCACTGCACCAATAAGCACTGGAGGAAACCAAAACCTCTGAAGAAGACAGCACAACTTCCTTCTTCACAAAATGTAAACAAAAATGGCGTGGAGTGAGATTTTAGTGATTATAGGATTTCTGTTTTGTCTTTGGTAAAAGACCGTAGTCATTTCTCCTGCCAGCGCTAGTTTGTTGGCCTGGAAAGTCTGCTTCATTTGGGGAGATGTGAATTCCTAATCGAAGACTGTGGAACCAAAAAGCAAACTCTTGGTCTTCAGTCTTGGTTCAGTTGAAGTGTCATATCTAGAATGAACATATAAATACCAAGTGGACTGAAAACTGCTCCAAAAGCAGGAAGTGGACTAAAGTGCAGGGCCATCCTTTTTCTTACAACCTAGTCACTAGTGGGGTGAGGAGGGCTGCTGGTGCCTATCTCCACCGAAAGTGCAGGGCATTCTGGGTAAATGCAACCAAAACAAAGGTATGTGTGTACGCTGGCAGGAGAAAAGGCTCAAAGACAAAAGTAGCATCCATTTTTGTTTGCATTTCACAAAGAAAACATTTGCACTCAGTGTCTTCTTCAGAGGTTTTTATTTTGTTTCCTTCAGCAGTTCTTGATGCAGCGCCATCACAAGCAAAGGGGGCAAACAGGCTCACAGCAACCTGTTGATATGACACACACTTTAAAAAGAAACAAGTTGAACAAAGTTGACAAATTTAAGTCAGTCTTACTCAAATCATTTAGTTTACATCAAATAAAAAAGGAAACTAATAAATGATCTCTTTTTTACCAGGGTTTTTTGGCTCAGGTGGCCTTTATTTAAGAGTAGTTAGACGGGAAAGTGGGTCATGACAGAGAGGGAAGACATGCAGCAAATTGGTCAACAGGCTGGAATTGAACCTGTGACGGCCGCGTCCAGGACTAAAGTCTCCTTATGTGGCCTTATAGTCACTCAATTTATTAAGTTGGTTCAACCAGATTTGGTCCAAATTAAGTTTAGATCAAAGCACATTTCTTAATTGGTCCAATTTAATTGCTTCAATTGGTAACAGTTTCAACTTAGCTGAAGCAATTCAATTACAGATAAGTTTCTAATAATTCAAAGAAATTTGAATAAAATCTGAATAAATGAATAAAAAATAAATGATTTAAGTAAGACTAACTTAAATTTGTCATGTTAAACACACTGAATAAATTAAGTTATAAAAACTTAGTAAATTCAGTTGAATAGACTTAATGAAATGAGCTGGATGATCATAATGAATGGAGTTGGTCAGACTTAGGATACAAAACTGGCTTTGAACTCAATTGTTTCAAGCAAAGTTAAAGTAAAAAGTTGCTTTAAGTTAATTAAGTTATTTAGATTTGCTAAATTAATTAATTGAGCACAAAAAAGTGAAGTTGTCATCAATAAACCAAATGAATTACGTGAGATAATAATAAGTACATAAGATGAACAACAGCCAAAACACTTTATATAATGCAGTGTAGTGTGAAAGAGAACCACAGTAGCTGAAAATGTAACAAATGTTGCAGTTTTGGCTCCAAATCAAACAAAGTTTACCAGACAATCAGGTGTGAAAACATCTTTAGACAGCTCATCTGAAAAATCAAAGTTCATTTAAGGTTTAGTTACCCTTTAAAACCATGTGGCATTTTTCTTTAACAATACTGATTAATTAACATCCCCATCTGTAGTTAATGTGACAATATGTGTAAAAGTTTGAGCACATGTAGATAATACAGTATCTATATATGCTTATAATTTAAGGATATAACTATTAATATATACTGTGTGCAGAAATACTATGAAAAATGTTTTCTCAGACGTGTCTTCATTTCCAACTACACTGAAAAAAGTGTGATCAGGGTTAAGTAATATTTACTAAATAAATAAGAGCAAACTATACATAATAAAAAAGACTGTGTGCAGTTTTGAATCTCACTGAGCTGAATTAACCAAATTTGAATATTTTTTTAATTGCATTTTACTCTGTTTTTATTTAAATATAATCAGCAAAAAAACAATAAGTATTATTTATTTATTTTCATTGGTAAAGTCAAAAATGCAGAAAATTGATAAATTTTACTCATTTGGGAGGCCTTGACTTTTTCCCGCCCAAGGCATTTTCATCACAGGAACATCGCGTCTGCTCAGCATTTCGTGGACTACCGTTTGCTTAAAGGTAAGACATGTTTTAAGTGTTTTTAGTTAAACAATTCAAGTGTCTGTAGCAGTTAAACATTGTCTTAAGTTACTGCAAATTAGCAAACATGGCAACTTTACTGTACAGCAAGTCAATTAAGTTATATTGTGAAGGATTCGAAGTCAGTCTACGTCGTCTTTGATTTGACTAAATGCATTGCAATGATTGAAAAAGTAGTCTCAATGTCACAATTTAATGTGACTAACGTAATACCGTTATATAGTGGCCGTAGAATACAAGCTACTCTTTTATTTAATTTAGTTTCTTGGCCTCAGCCCAAGCTTCCCCTCCCCCACCTTAACAAGCTAGCTAGCATGTTTGGGCACCATAATGGAGGAACAGACGTTGTTTTCAACGGTGAGATAATCAATGAGCTAATCAACTCAGGAGTTTCGTTTAAAGTTACTGCATGTAGTTTTTACAATTAAAATGTACTCAAGTAACATTTTTACTCAAGTAGCATGTTAATAGCAGATTTCTAATCAGTTTTTATAACGTTACACATTTCGAAAGAAAAATCAGCCGTTTTGCATAGTTACATTTTCAGACAAAGTGCGCTGTTTCTTCTTTCTTCTTTTAATTTGGCGTGTTTTGAGCACAATGGCTGGTGTTTTGCTAAACCCCAGTTCACCGGCTCTCACTGAGGCTCTCCATTAACATTACGTTAGTTACATTCAGTTGGCACACACGGCTTCCTCATTTTTCCCGTTTTCTCGGAAAAACGTTATGCTTTCAAACTGTGGCTGCAGCTCACTGACAGATAAACAGTTACAGTGAGATGCGTCTGTCATTGTTGGGTTGAAATCAGTATGTAGCTTCGTACTGACTGAGCTGCCACAGAGAGAGTGAGAGAAATGTTTCCTTAGTCCGTTTTGGGCAACTTTGATTTTAATATTTATTTTTTGGCATTTGTTGATGTGCATATTACCTTAAAACCTGTTTCATATTTTTGTCTTAACATCTTAAAACGATAGTTCATTTTTTGAAGTGGGATTGGATGAGGTATTCATCCATAGTTGGTATATTATAGAGCTGGATGATTTAAAAAAAAAAACTTAATTGTGATGATCTTTTCAGTGACATTACAGTTGCGAAATGATTTGCAATTTCTGAGGGAAATATAATTTTGTATAATTGTTTTCTTATTTTCATTAAAAAAATTAAGATGATTATGGCGTGATTCTTGCAGGGATGTGTAACGGATGTTTTTTTTTAAGTCTCTAGATTAGGATGTGTAGGCCAGGACATCTTTGCAGCAGAACATTTCATTTAAAATAATTTTTTAAGATTTAAGAAATGTAAGAAATATTGTACCTCCTGTGATTTGAAAATTGCAGTAGGCTGTATTGCAATTTTGATAAAATTTTGATTGGTTGTTCAGCCCTGGCACATTATTTAATTACTAGATCTATTAGTGATGTAGGCTACTAGTTATACACTAAATTAAAAACACCTTTTTTTTTCTTATTATCTTAGGTTCTGGCCTATGGGGTGGCAGTGTAAGATCTGCAAGTCTTTGTCTGCAACAAAAGGGAATCTACTAAAACATTACAGACTACAACACGCAACATTTGGTCGTGGGCAAACCCAGCCATGTCTATATGACAGTTGCCCCTGCACATTTAAAACACAGGGTGCCCTTCGCACACATTTGTCCAGGTATCATACAGCTCATGGCAGTATACAGCCAGGAATCATCCCTGCTTTTAAGTGTTTAGTTTGCAGTGCTAGTTGTTCTACAGAGAAGGACTACTTTCAGCATATAGGAAATCACCTGAAGAGCCACGAAACTGTCTTTTGTGTATTTGAAGGATGCAGCTTTCGGACAAATATATACAATACATTTTTGAAACACAAAAGTAGAACACACAAATCCTATTCTTCGAGCGATTTTAAGCAAGGTGTGTATGAGAGTCACCACGATCAGATTGTTGACCATTCTGATTCATTAGAGGCCAGTGATAATGAGGGCACAAGTTTAGATTGTGATAACGAAAGTGCATCATACTTGGTTCTTCAAAGAATCGGTTTACTTCTGCTGAAGCTAGAAAGTGTCTATAATGCCTCAGTGAAGTGCATTGATGCCTTGGTTGAAGACCTTCAGTTCATTTCATCTTCAGCATCTGTTGAAGTTGTTAGAGATATACTTGATTCAACATTGAAGTTAAATAAGAGCATTGTTGACCAGGCCATCATAACAGACTTGGCAGAACAGTTGTGCAACTTCCATCCCATTAGTACAGCATTTGCTGTAGGTGGTCCACTTGGTTCAGCTTTTAAGAGAAGACGGTATTTTAAGGAGCATTTCCAGTGCATTGATCCTGTTGAATATATTCTTGATTCCCAAAAGAACAAGACCTTTCAATATGTGCCTATTCTCGAGACTTTGCAGAAGGTTTTGAAGAATAACCACATTGCAGAGGGACTGTCATCCAGACATTTAAACAGTACTGGATATATTAAGTCAACTTTTGATGGTGAACATTTCAAGCAAAATGCCTTCTATGCTGGAGAAGAGATAAAACTCTCTATAATCCTTTATGTCGATGACTTTGAAGTGTGCAACCCACTAGGAACGTCAAAAAAAAAACACAAAATAACAGCCGTTTATTGGATTTTGGCAAATGTGCCTTTACAGTTGCAGTCTGCATTAACGTCGATACACCTAGCTTTACTTTGCAAAGCTGTTGATGTCAAACAGTTTGAATACAAAGCAGTTTTGGAACCCCTCTTGAAAGATCTTGCCACTCTAGAAGAGGATGGGATTTTCATTTCCAGTGTTGGAAAAAGAGTTAAAGGAACTGTACACTGTGTTGTAGCCGATAATCTCGGTGCACATTCAATTAGTGGACTAGTTGAAAGTTTCAAGGGGCCGTACATCTGTAGATTTTGTCTTGGACATTCTTCGGAGTACCAGACACACGAAGTGCGGACTGGAGTGTTTCCACCTCGGACAAAGAAGGACCATAGTTTGCATGTGCAAACTGTGAGAGAAAATCCAAATTTAACCCATTGCTTTGGCGTTAAGCGCTCGTGTCCATTGACTGATAAACTGAATCACTTTCATTTTGTATCTGGGTATCCACCAGATGCACTACATGACCTTTTTGAAGGAATAGTCCCAAGAGAACTAGCATTGTGTTTTCAGACTTTCACCAAGAAGAAGTACTTTAATTTGACTGAACTCAACGAGTTAATCACACGTTTTCCCTATAAGGGCTCAGACAAAGCCAACAGCCCTCAAGCAGTCCCTCAAAACTACATTCGTCGCAGAACGATAGGAGGAAATGCCCATGAAAATTGGGCCCTAATACGGTTGTTGCCACTCATTGTTGGTTCACGAGTACCTGAGGATGATGCTGCCTGGCAGGTTCTTCTGACTTTAAAAGACATAGTTGAATTGGTGGTTGCCCCTGTTCATTCAGTTGAAAGTATTGCATACCTTGACTTTAAAATATCTGAGCATCGCGACAGATTCTTAGAAGTTTTTCCTGAAGAGACACTGACACCCAAGCACCATTATTTAGAACATTACCCTGCACTGATTGCAGAGTATGGGCCTCTGGTTGGTGTGTGGACAATGCGCTTTGAAGCGAAACACAGCTTTTTCAAGCAAGTTGTGAGGCACACAAAGAACTTCAAAAATATATTGGTGACCCTTGCTACAAAACATCAGATGATGATGGCATGCCATTTACATACAGATGGTGGAAAACAGCCATTGTGTGTCACAAAAATATCTGTGGTGCCTTTAGATGTACTGCATTCAGACATACAGGAAGCTTTAAGAGAAACATCACCGCTTCTGTCTTCCGTGCAGTTTGCTAACAGTGTCACCTGCTATGGAACAAAGTACACTGTTGGGATGATCTTACCGTATGGCTCTACTGGGGGACTTCCTGACTTTGCTGAGATTATTCAGATAGCCATTTTGAACAACCGTGCACATTTTATTGTAAAGTTACTAGATGCATGGTATGAAGAGCATCTTAGATCTTTTCAACTTGAGAACACTGGCAAAATGGCTCTTGTTGAGCAGCAGAAACTTGGTGATGTGTACCCCTTGGCTGCATACAGTGTGGGAGGAAAACGCTTGGTCACACTCAAACGTCACATCTGTACTTTGTTTTAGGTAATTTTGGTAAATTATATTAACCTTTACATCTCATAACATCTGTTTTTAAACACATTTTTCTGGAAATATAACAACAGTATCCTTTTTTGTTGACATTTTTGCAATTTAAGAATCATAATTATGGCACACACATTTAATGTTCTGATTATAAGTGTGGTGTTGCACTTAAATAAGTACAGATTTTATTTATAAAATGTTTTATATAGGTTTTTTTATGTACTTTATAAGAATATCTTTAACTTTTGTCTATTCTAGTCAGGATGGCAGAGATGGAGGCAAAACTCAGAGTAATAATTGACGACCGAATTGAGAAGTTGGCTCTTCCATCAGGAATCCCGCCCACTGTGGAGGAGCTGCATAATATTGTGAAAGAGACCTTTGGGATTTCTACTGAGTTCAGTCTTCAGTATTTTGACTTGGAATTTGAAGATTATTTTACTCTTCACAACAGTGATCTTATCCAACACAAAGGCACCATAAAGGTTGTTCACACTTCTCCTATTCTTCTGAAATTGTATGCAGCTCATGAAAGTTTGGACAGTTCCTCTGTTCAACAGTCCACTGACTGTGACTCTGCATCGTTTGAAGAGTCAACTGCATCAAATGCAGAGTCATCTGCTGGAACATCTTCTTCACAGGACACCATTATCCTGTCTGGGCGCAGTACCACAGAACGCTGTCAGCCATGGCCAAAGCAGTTCCCCATTCCGCAGTTTGCATACGAAACTGAGATGTATCTTGAAAGAGGCAATGAGGACTACAAGAAGAATGGAACACTTCTCACTACCTCTAAGATCAAGGCAGACATACTTGAGAAACTGGCTGAAACTGTATATACTTATACAGCCTATCCTTCAGGTTCACAGATAAGTGATGTTGCTGAGGCACTTGTCAATAAATATCCTTGTCTCAAGGAACCCGGTTCCTTTGCAGGTTACTATGGCTGGCAGCAAAGCCTTAAATACAAGATGTCAAATTATCGCACCAAACTCAGAGGCTACGGTGTTCCTGAGGTGTTATGCAATGCACTAAAACGCAAGACCCATGCGGACAAGAAGTCTGCAAAGAATGTTAAAAAGCCTCGAAAAGCAGAGATAAACTTCCTTCCTCCTTACCCGGCTGGAGAGGATGAAGAAAGTCAAGAACAAGAGAGAATTCTGTTGCTTACTGAAGTAAAGAAAAAGGACAACAACGCATTGATAAAAGAAAAAATGGCCAAAACATTTGCACACAGAAGAAACGAAATCATCAACCAATCACACAGTATAGAGGACATCAAAGCCAGATGGCCCGCTCTATTTGAGACATCTCACGTGAGTTCTAAGTGCATGCCAATCAGAAATATTCCTAGTCAATGTGAAGGATTGCATTTGTGATTCTGCATTTAGCAATTTGATACAAAATGTGTTACATTACTGTCATCTTTTTTATAGATCAAATTTGATCCATCTTCTTCCTTTTGAAAAATGTCGTAAGAACAGTATGTATGTTTGTAATATTTGATGCTTTAAAACTGGTTTCATGATTTGTCTTTCAGATCCAGGATGAGTTTCACAGAATCACAATGGTGCATCTTGAATCAAAGTTCATGTCCAAACTGGATGAATTTACTCCTCGACTTCTGAACCTCTTCCACTCGAAGGGCGGAAGCATGGGGTTGAGATTGCAGGCTATCCTACTCAAGGTATCTTTCATTGAGCATTATCGTTGCTAATATTTTATTCTCAAAGTTTCGTGTTTAAACTTATGGAATATTATTACTTAAATTTACTGGAGGTCAGCCTGTGATTGTCTTTATAAATGGAATATGAAATAATCGCATGAGAATTTGTATGAGTAGTGTTTTATTACACTGGTCCCCAAGACGGCACAGGAACTCAATATTAACAGTAATATAAACCACCTGGTGTTTCTTTTTTTCGTTTCAGACTCCAAGCAATCCTGACATCAACATGACCAGAGATGTTATCATTCGATGTTTGATGATGTACCTTGGGGAATCTACAGATGAACTCTTAAAAGACTACGATGTAAGTTGAATTAGATGTTAAAATATAAAGTAGGTGATTTCTCTCATCTCTTGTACTTGTTGTTTGTTGGAAAGTCAAATCACAAAATAGTCATAACTGTATTTCTATCAGTAGTTATTGGCAAGGTATATCATTGTCCTCTGTTAAGTGTGTTTAAATTCTTATTTTCCATTAAGTAATTTTTAAATGCTAGTGCAGAATGCTATCTCAATTTGATTTCACCAACTGGCATAATTTAAAACTTGTCAGTAATTTATGTAATTTTTTTCCTAAGAATGCTTTACCTAACCATAACTTTTTTATTTTTAAGTCTTGGCAATTTGTCCCTAAAAGTGAGCTAAGAAATGATGGCCAAGACGCTGCTTTGTGAATACAAAGACATTTTTACAGAAAGACTGAGGCAACGCAGAATAAGATATTAATCAAGACAGTGCCAGGAAGAAATAATAGTGTAATGGATTGATTTAATTTCAGAAACTTCATTTAGAAATATTTGTAACTGTTCAGCTCCTCATTGCATAATTGATTATAGTATAATATATTATTATGATTGATTTATATATATATATATTTTTCCTTTATAAATTATGTGAGTTTTTTTTGTGTCATCTCAGATTTGTCTAAAACACTGACATAAATAGAGTGCATTACAAGCAACGGCTGACAAGCTCTAGATTTTCTTGTCCAAACAGTTGCAAGCAATTTGGGAAATGGAACCTTCTCCTTTGGCTGCACTGTCTGATATGCACAATGTTCTTGCTATTACAGGATGCTGATGAAGACAGTGTGTCACAGGACCTTGCTGTTCAAAGCCTGAAGATCTACAACATCAAAGCTAACACGTCAGAGGATCCAGACATCGGTATCGTGGTGGACGGCATGAAAATTCTAACTGCTCTGGGTAACTTTCCAAGGGCTTGTTCCCTGCTTGTTGGGTTGGCGTATGCTGTGAATCTCGCCTATCCAAAGGAGCTCAGATACACGTTTGAAGTGTTTCAGAAACTTCTCCTCGGGCTGGATAGTTCAAAGCTCTCCCCAAAAGTGAACAGCCTCAGGAATAAACTACTGGCTTAAGAAAACGGACCCTTGCTAAACAAAAGGGAATAGACAAGCCACTGTCAAAACCAACACGCAAAACTTTGTGAAATGCTTGGTGAAGTTAGTTAAAATTAGGGTCATTTTCAGTTCAGTGGATTTCTGCATGTGTATTTTTTCTTGCAGTACATTACAGTTAACCACCCTTTCTAAGGACTGACCCCTTGTTCTCATATGTGCCTGTTATATGGCTTGGATCTGTTCAGGTCTGTCACATGAACCCTTGTCCCTTTTAAACAGCATAGAGCATTCACTATTGCCTTTTTCGAGAGTCCATGCAGGCTTCACCACTGAAGGGTGATGATCTGCAGGCTGGAAAACTTTGTTGTGTTTCATTTTTTCACTTTATTTAATATGTTTTTTTCCAGTTCTGTCTTTCAACTTATTTTTGAAAAGGAAAGTAAGTGTCACGGAGCCAAGGGCCCCAACAAGGTGACAAGATGTAGCATAAACATACAAAAAAAGAAAATGGAAGTTTTTATGCCTCAAAGGTCTCGCCCAACTCTCACATCTTGTCATGTGTTTTCCCCAGGTAGGTTTTATGTGCATACTTGTTTTGGGCTCTGCATGCCTTAAACATGCAGAGCACAAAAGTGAACATAAGAGTTCACTTTAAACATAAAGTGAACTCTTATGTGATTGATAAATTGTTGAAGCAAGTTTAACTGAGTCCACGTTGATTGTTGTTGATGTGATGGTTCTAAAAAATCATGTTAACTTTGAGCAGAGTGGCACTATGTTTTTGACTTGATACTGATATATATTGCCCCTTCTCTGTTTTATTGTTGTATTTAGGAATTTTGCACTAGTTGGTGCTGGATAAACACGTTTTATAAAATTGCACAAATAAATGCTGCTGCTGTTTTATGCATTGTAATTTGTTATTTTTTGATGCCACTCAAGTTTGGTCAGGATATTGTGTAAATTAGACACAGAAAAATTAGGGCAACAAAGTGACATTCAATATTATTGAATAGATTTAAAGTGCTATGATACAAATAAAAACTTAAAATTGATCAATTATTTTAGCTACAGATTAATAAGAACAACAGTTTTAATGTGTTGAATTAACCAATAATGTGCTACAATATGAATTGATATTATTTGTATTATTTACTTAATCCAAATAATTTTTATGTTGATGTTTAGTAAATGTAAATCAATTTCACCCATTTAATTAATAAATATAAATTAATTTCACCTAGATTATTAGTAAATATGATTAAATTTCCCCCAGATATTTAATAAATCTACATCATTTTTGCTCAAATACTTGGTAAATAAAAATTAGTTTTTCTTGTAAAATTGACTTGGATTTACTAAATATTTTTGGGCAATATAAATGATCATTTGCATTGATATTAATAAATCAAACACATTTCAGCTGTTGCTTTTATTAAGATGTACTTCATTTTTTTAAGTTAAGTTAAGTTAACATATTCAATACTTTTTAATCAAAATTGTAGAACTTAAATTCTATTCAATTATATTACGTGTCACTTTGTTGCCACAATTTTTTTAAGTAACCATTGGTCAAATTTTTCTCAGTGTAGTGGGGGAAGAAACATGTCCAGTGGTGATGCAGATGTCAAACCCAATCAGACATCATTTATGTAAACACCAGCAGACACAATTATACTTGCAAATGCCAACACACTGAGATACAGTGAAGTAACATTCATGCACATAACAACCAGATGTTCCGTCAGAGCAACTTGAGTACCACAAAAAAAGAGATTGGAGAATAAAAATGTCAGTTAAAGCTAAACATCTCCTGGCCTTTATAAAGGTAAGTGCATAGACAAGTAAACTATATAGATACTATACAGCAGACATGTAGACAGTTCCCAACGTGACACAACACATGAGCAAAATGAAGGCAGCAAACATGTTCTTGCTCTTTCTGGACTGCCTCTTACTCCAACTCCAAAAGACAGAAACTATTTTCCTGTAGAAAACATTGTGTTAAAATCTGCTGACTAATGGACCTAGTTGAGAAAATACAGACAAAAAATACTGACACCTGCATAAAGATGGCTGTGTGGAAAATAAGCCAGAAGAAGTCCTTAATCTCTAGGTAAATGTTTGGTAGGGAGAGAAACAGAATAGAGACAAAGAGACAAAGAGTGGAGGTAAGCAATGAGGAGACAGCTTGTCTGGACAGAGAGAGTTCATGGGAGGGACAAATACAGACGAGCTGAGGCTACATCAGCAGCTACAGTGACTTGCAAAAGTATTGGCCCCCTTGAACTTTTCAACCTTTTGCCACTTTTCAGGCTTCAAACATAAAAAGCTAAAATTTTTATTATTTTGTGAAGAATCAACAAGTGGAACACAATCGTGAGGTGGAACAAAATTTATTATATATTTTCAACTTTTTTAACAAATAAACTGCAAAGTGGGACGTGCAATATTATTCGACCGCCTTGTGTTAATACTTTGTAGCGCCACCTTTTGCTGCGATTACAGCTGCAAGTCACTTGGTTTTGTCTCCATCAGTTTTGCACATCAAGAGACTAAAATTCTTGCCCATTCTTCCTTGCAAAACAGCTGGAGCTCTTGGGAACAGCAGTTTTCAGCTCTTTCCACAGATTCTCAATTTTATTCAGGTCTGGACTTTGACTTGGTCATCCTAACACCTGGATATGTTTATTTGTGAACCATCCCATTGTAGATTTTGCTTCATGTTTGGGATCGTTGTCTTATTGGAAGATAAATCTCCGTCCCAGTCTCAGGTCTTTAAAGACTCCAACAGGTTTTCTTCCAGAATGGTCCTGTATTTGGCTCCATCCATCTTCCCTGTCCCTGCTGAAGAAAGTCAGGCCCAAACCATGATGCTGCCACCACCATATTCGACAGTAAGTATGGAGTGTTCAGGGTGATGAGCTGTGTTGCTTTTATGCTTTTATTTTAATTATGTAAAGCACTTTGAAATGCCTTGCTGCTGAAATGTGCTATACAAATAAAATTTGATTGATTGATTGATTGATGCCAAACATATCGTTTTGCATTGTGGCCAAAAAGTTGGATTTTGGTTTCATCTGACCAGAGCTCCTTCTTCCACATGTTTGCTGTGTCTCCCAGGTGGCTTGTGGCAAACTTTAAATGAGACTTTTTATGGATATCTTTGAGAAATGGCTTTCTTCTTGTCGCTCTTCCATAAAGGTCAGATTTGTGTACCACTGATTGTTGTCTTATGGACAGACTCTCCCACCTCGGCTGTAGGTCTCTGCAGTTCATCCACAGTGATCATGGGCCTCTTGGCTGTATCTCTAATCAGTCTTCTTCTTGTTCCAGATGAAAGTTTAGAGGGACGGCCGGGTCTTGGTAGATTTGAAGTGGTCTGATACTCCTCCCATTTCAATACGATCACTTGCTCGGTGCTTCTTGAGATGTTTAAAGCTTGGAAAATCTTTTTGTGTCCAAATCCGGCTTTAAACTTCTCCAACAGTATCTGAGACCTGTCTGGTGTGTTTCTTGGTCTTCATGATTCTCTCTGTGCTTTAAACACAACCCTGAGACTATCATGGAGCAGGTGCATTTATACTGGGACCTGATTACACACAGGTGGATTCTACTCATCATCAGTCACTTAGGACAACATTGGATCATTCAGAGATCCAAACTGAACTTTTTTAGTGAGTTTGCTGCACTGACAGTAAAGGGGCCGAATAATATCACACGCCCCACTTTGCAGTTTTTTGTTAAAAAAGTTGAAAATATCCAAACCAAACCAAACTAACTTTATTTATAAAGCACTTTAAAACAACCACAGCTGATACAAAGTACATTAAAACACAACATAATAAAAAAAATAAAAACTTACAGTTTAAAAACAAAAACATACAATTTAAAACTAGATCCCGCTGGTGTTAAAAGCCAAGTAAAATAAATGGGTTTTAAGACGAGCTTTAAAAGTGGACGGTGAAGGGGCCTCTCTGACCTGCAAAGGCAAGTCGTTCCATAACTTAGAACCCATGACAGAGAAGCCCTGTCCCCTCTGAGCTTCCTCCTGGATCTCTGCTATTTATAATTGCAAGAACAGGCTGCACTATGCTAGATAAAATATCTTTAAAAAACCGTGGAGGGACAGGATCACTGGGGGAACCTGATGGCTTAATGCAGCCGACCACGTCCTCTAAAAGTGAGACAGTCACAGGTCAAACTGAGTGAAAGCAACAGAGCAAGGGACCGAAACAGAGTCAGGAGCTGTGATAAGAGCCCTGGTACTACCAACCTTTTCAATAAAGAAACGCAGAAAATGATCACACATGTCAGGAGAAGCTTCCAAACAGGCATTCTGTGGAATATTAAGGACAGAGTCAATGGTGTGAAATAAAACACGTGGGTTATGGCTGTTTGAGGAAATTATATTTGCCAAATATTCCCTTTTAGCCTCTTTAACCGTGTTCTGGTAGAGACGCCAACAGTCTTTTAAAATCTGAAGGGTAACCTGCAGTTTATCCTTTTTCCATCTGCGTTCAACACGACGACATTCCTGCCTTGCAGCACGAGTTCTGTCATTAAACCAAGGCTCAGGTTTAATCCTTGGCTGCCTGGTTTTTAATGGAGCAACCGAGTCCAGAATGGTTTGACAGGAAGAACAGAACCAGGACCAGAGCTCTTCTGTATCAGAGCTGAGGAAGTCAGATGATCCACAGAGCTGAAGAAAAGCAGCAGAGAACTGAGTGGCAGTGGAAGGGTTAATAATCGGACAGCGCCGAACAGCAGCGAGTTTTAACTGCAGTAAGTGTCAAACTAACACTGAATAAAACAGGCAGGTGATCCGAGAACACAGAGTCACAGGTTTCCAGGTTAGTCACAGGCAGACCGCAGGAAATAACCAGGTCCAGTGTGTGTCCGTGCTCATGTGTAGGACCGGATACGGCCGGTACCAGGTTAAAAGAGTCCAGAAGGCTTAAAAAGTCCTTTACCAGAGGCTTATCAGGACAACACACGTGTATATTGAAGTCTCCAACAATAAGAACATGTTCATAGTTAGTTATAATCCCAGATAAAAAGTCAGAGAAGTCGCTTATAAAATCCTTATTATATTTGGGGGGGCGGTAAACGACAGCACAGAAAACTGGGTTTACGTGTCTCACTTCAAATGACGTAAACTCAAAGCTGTGGAAAGACGTCTGTAGAAAACACAGCTTACATTTGTAGTCCTGTTTGTAAACAGTCGCTGTGCCTCCCCCTCTCCTCGAAGTCCGTGGTGAATTAAAATAAGAACAATCCGCCGGTAAAAGCTCAGATAGAGCACTGGACTCACCAACACTCAGCCACGTCTCAGTCACACACAGAAAATCCAGGTTTTAGTGACTAAAAAAGTCCCGAAGAATAAAAGTTTTAGTTCATTCATCCTTGCTTTTCAGATATTTCCATTCTCAGCCACGACACCATGATTTTTACTCTGCGGAAAAGTAAGACCGATCAGCTCGCCGTCTCTTGTCCCATCTATCTTTTCCGCCTCGATTCCTCCCTCAACCCGTACGAGCCCATTTTCAATTATGTCCAGTCCCGATTCGCCGCTAACGCTTCTCCTCATGATCCTCTCTTCATTTCTGAACCAGGAAAACAAGCTTCTCGCTTCTGGTTCTCCCGTCATTTCCGCCAGGTCTTATCGTTATCAGGCATTTCACCAGTGGTGGAGAAAGTACTCAAAAAATGTACTTAAGTAAAAGTACAAATACACAGACAAAAATGTACTTAAGTAAAAGTCAAAGTACCACATTAACATTTTACTTAAGTAAAAGTAAAAAAGTACTGGTTTTTAAAAATACTTAAGTATTAAAAGTAAAAGTACTTGCTGAATGCATTACCTAATCACTAATATCATTAAGTGTCCCAATCGTATTTAATTTTAATACATCAGTAATGTGCCATTTTAATGAACAGCCACAGATAAAGCATGTTTTTATTGCGTTTACTCTGTAACATAGTTTAGACTTAGATATGTGATTCTATGCATCATCATTTCAGGGATGGAAACATCTTGTCTCCTGTCCTAACATAACATGAACTTCACTTTTTTTGCCACATAATTTATTTTGAAAGAAATCCGACTAGCAGAGGAGGACATGGAACCAAGGAGCCACGTAGCAGAGTTGTAGTCTAGACCACCGAACCCAAGACCAAATCAAAACCAGCACCCCGTGCTACATGACAATAAAATTAAGTGCACCTATCAAAACTGCTTCTCAAATTGATCTGAAAGATTCACTTTCCCATAAAAACACCTAGATATTAAATACTTAGAGCTGAAATAAATGTAACCAGTATCAATTCAAACTCTTCTTCATTCTGTTTTGCTTTCATCTCTGTGCCACAATACACAGAGGTCTCCTGCCATCCCTAAAAAAATAACACCCTGGGCGGTTGCCCATATTGCCAATGTCAGAAATAATAATTGTCTGCACCATTAAACATAGCAATTAACAACGCTCAACTATGAACACTGTCCAAGGCCCAATAAGCAAGAAGTAACCAAGCAGGAGGAGCACCGTGACTGTTCTCATCCTCCCTCCTGCTGCAACGTCTGCCACCATGACAGGTGACGAAAACAAAGAGCAATGAGCATGCTCTGCGTTCCTACGTTCTTGTTTTATTTATTCGCCAATTAAATATAAAGATATTTTAATGAAATAAAATAGCTACTGCAGTGTTCGATGGGGGTCGGGTTTCAGCGTTCCTTATCTTGGCCATGTCTCTGAACATCTTGTACTTCTGGGTACTGCAGGTAGGTTTCAGTTCTGGAAAATGACAGGACTGGAAGATAATGGGTTCCTGTAGCTTCACGTTTGATTCTTCTCAACTCTTTGGCAGTTTAATTTCCATCTTTTTTTCTCAACACGTTTCTTGCGAACCTGTTAGCTATTTGCAGCAAATCGTTTGATGGTTGTGTGATCACGACCCAATATCTTAGTAATTTCAAGCGTGCTGCATCCCTCTGAAAGGCCTTTTACAATTTTGAACTTTTCAGACTCACTTAAATCTCTTTATTGGCTCATTTTGCCTGAGGAAAATAAGCTGCCTAATAATGATACACATCTTGATATAGGATGTTGATCTTCTTAGCCCCACCCTCCCTCACTAAACAAATACACATCAGCTGATATGTTTAGATTCAACAAGCATTCAAGTTTATACAGCCTGGAATTGGAAAATATGCATACAAATGATGATGTGATCAAAACTAAATTATAATTTTGCACACAGTGTCACTTGAATAAAAAAACTATGGGATAAAGATGCTGGCAGGAATAAATTACAGTTTGCTCTTGCAACAATCATTACCTACATTACAGTAGAAAAGTGGATGTTTATATTTAGCAGAGACCTCAGCGCTGCCTGCCTGTCATCTATCATGTGCAATAATGAAACTCATCATGGAGGTGATCTCTTGGGCATCTGAGGGCATTGACTGTGTTTCAATTCCCTCAGATGGACTAATCTCATTAAAAATTATCCTGCACAATCTGTCCCAGGGGTACAGTGTTTGTTGACGAAGGGGAGATTTTAGCAAGAGAAAAACAGCTCAGTTATGCTGCCTGACAAAAAAAATGTACTCCTGTTGAACTCTGTCACACTGTAATCACGTTCTTTTATTGTGATATTTTTTGTGATCCAACAACACAGTGTAGTCCAAAATCAATATGTACAGTGACAATGATGCGTGGTTTTAAGAGGTGCACTAATTGCAGTTTTTCAACCAATTTAGATCTTTAAAAAGTCTGATTCCGATTTTGGTGGATACAGATTTTTTTGTTTGAAACATTCATAAATATAGCAAAAAAGTCATTAAATTGGCAATAGTGGGGGGATTATTGTTAACCGCAAATGTGACCTTGTGGCAGGTTCTGTCAGTCAGCCCTCTCTAACAGCATACAAGTGTCATCCGATTGCTGATTGCTACAAGATCAGGGCCAATTTATTGCCAATACTGTGTATTACCATCTTTCACAGTAGATCCAGCTGCAGGACTTTTGGGGTAGATATCTGCTATGTGTGGGCATTTATTGTAATTTCAAGAGGGCTGAAATTACACTTTTCATTGTGAAAAACGTATGATAAGAATTTAGATTTATTGTTGTCTTGATCTCCCTGTGCATGCATGGGTTTTCTCCAGGTACTCCGGCTTCTTCTCAGTCCATAAACATGACTGTTAGGTTAACTGATCTCTGTAAATTCTCCTTAGGTGTGAGTGTGTGTGTGCATGGTTGTTTGTCCTGTCTGTCTCTCCTTTGCCCTGCGATGGACTGGTAACCTGTCCAGGGTGACCCCACCTCTCGCCCATTGACCTCTGGAGATAGGCACCAGCACGCCTCATGACCCCACTGGGGATAAGTGTGTATGATAATGGATGGATGGATGTTGTCTTGATAAATTCTAATTAATGATGTCCATTAAAAAAACAAAAACGGAGTATTATTGGAAATGTTATTTTTACCACTGTTTGTTTGTACAGCATATTTCAGCAACAAGGCACTTCAAAGTGTTTTACATCATAAAAACGCAAAAGTAGAAAGTTAAAGAACACACAGTCACATTATATTTTGTCAATTTCCACCATTACACGTGAGAATGTTGATTAATGTTTAATTGATTATGTTTCAAAAGCAACTTTTAATCTAGATTAAAAGGCAGTCAGTGTTTCAACTGTTTTGCAGTTTTCTGGAAGTTTGTTCCAGATTTGTGGTGCATAGAAGCTGAATGCTGCTTCTCCATGTTTGGTTCTGGTTCTGGGGATTCAGATCAGACCAGAACCTGAAGATCTGAGAGGAAGGTTGATACAACAACAGCAGATCTTTAATGTGTCGTGGTGATTTATAAATTAGTAACAGTATTTTAAAGTTTATTCTCTGAGCTACAAGGAGTCAGTGGAAGGGCTTTAGACCTGGGTGATGTGATCTTCCTGGTTTTAGTGAGAACGCCAGCAGCAGCGTAAGATAAACGCATGGATGAGTTTCTCTAGATTTTTCTGAGACACAAGTCCTCTAATCCTGGAAATTTTCTTCAGGTGATAGAAGGCCGGCTTTGTAACTGTCTTTACGTGACTCAGAAGGTTCAGGTCAGAGTTCATCACTCCACCCAGACTTCAGACCTGATCTCTAGTTTCCAGATGTAATAACTGAAGCTGTGTGTTGACTCTATATCAGGGGTGCTCAAGTTCAGTCCTCCAGATCTGTCATCCTGCATCCCTGCTTCAACACACTTGAATTAAATGAATGGTTTGTTACCAGGCCTCTTCGTAGCTGACTGACTGCTGGTGAGGGAATTCAGCCTTTTGATTCTCCTTGGGCTATCACCTTATCGTGGTGGAGGGGTTTGAGTGTCCCAATGATCCTAGAAGCTATGCTGTCTGGGGCTTTATGCCCCTGGTAGGGTCACCCAAGGCAGACAGGTCCTAGGTGAGGAACCAGACAAAGCGCAGCCCGAAGACCCCTATGATGAATACAAACTTTGGACTTCGTTTTCCCTCGCCCGGACGCGGGTCACCGGGGTCCCACTCTGCAGCCAGGCCTGGAGGTGGGGCACGATGGCGAGCGCCTGGTGGCCGGGCTTTTACCCACGGAGCCCGGCCGGGCTCAGCCCGAAGAGGAGACGTGGGTCCCCCTTCCGATGGGCTCACCACCTGTCCGAGGGGCCAAAGGGGTCGGGTGCATTGTGCTATGGGCGGCAGCCAAGGGAGGGGACCATGGCGGTCTGATCCTCGGCTGCAGAAGCTGGCTCTTGGGACGTGGAACGTCACCTCTCTGGTGGGGAAGGAGCCGGAGCTAGTGTGCGAGGCTGAGAGGTTCTGGCTAGAAATAGTCGGCCTCACCTCGACACATGGCTCTGGTTCTGGAACCAGTCTCCTTGAGAGGGGCTGGACATACTTCCACTCTGGAGTTGCCCACGGTGAGAGGCGCCAGGCTGGAGTGGGCATACTTGTTGCCCCCCATTTGGGCGCCTGTACGTTGGGGTTCACCCCGGTGAACGAGAGGGTAGCCTCCCTCCACCTACGGGTGGGGGGACGGGTTCTGACTGTTGTTTGTGCTTACGGGCCAAACGGCAGTTCAGATTACCCACCCTTCTTGGAGTCCTTAGAGGGGGTACTGGAGAGTGCCCCTCCTGGGGACTCCCTTGTTCTACTGGGAGACTTCAACGCTCACGTGGGCAATGACAGTGAGTCCTGGAGAGGCGTGGTTGGGAGGAACGGCCCCCCCGATCTGAACCCAAGCAGTGTTCTGTTGTTGGACTTCTGTGCTCGTCACGGATTGTCCATCACGAACACCATGTTCAGGCATAGGGGCGTCCATATGTGCACTTGGCACCAGGACGCCCTAGGCCGCAGTTCGATGATTGACTTTGTCATCGTCTCATCGGATTTGCGGCCGTATGTCTTGGACACTCAGATGAAGAGAGGTGTGGAGCTGTCCACTGACCACTACCTGGTGACGAGTTGGCTCCGGTGGTGGGGGAGGAAGCCGGTCAGACCTGGCAGGCCCAAACGTGTAGTGAGGGTCTGCTGGGAACATCTGGCGGAGTCCCCTGTGAGACGGAGCTTCAACTCTCATCTTCGGCAGAACTTCAAACACGTTCTGGGGGAGGTGGGGGACATTGAGTCTGAGTGGACCATGTTCCGTAACTCCATTGCCGAGGCGGCATATCGGAGCTGCGGCCGCAAGGTTGTTGGTGCCTGTTGAGGCGGCAACCCTCGAACCCGTTGGTGGACACCTTCGGTGAGGGATGCTGTCAAGAACGAGTCCTACCGGGCCTTTTCGGCCTGTTGGACTCCAGAAGCAGCTGATGGGTACCGGCGGGCGAAACGGCATGCGGCTCGGGTTGTCGCTGAGGCAAAAACTCGGGCGTGGGAGGAGTTTGGAGAGGCCATGGAGACAGACTTCCGTACGGCTTCGAGGCGATTCTGGTCCACCATCCGGCGTCTCAGGAGGGGGAAGCAGTGCAGCACCAACACTGTTTATAGTGGGGATGGTGTGCTGCTGACCTCAACTCGGGACGTTGTGGGCCGATGGGCGGAATACTTTGAAGACCTCCTCAATCCCACCAACATGTCTTCTGTTGAGGAAGCTGAGCCTGGGGACTCTGGGCTGGGCTCTCCAATCTCTGGGGACGAGGTCGCCGAGGTGGTCAAAAAGCTCCTCGGTGGCAGGGCCCCGAGGGTGGATGAGATCCGCCCGGAGTTCCTTAAGGCTCTGGATGTTGCAGGGTTGTGTTGGCTTACGCGACTCTGCAATATCGCATGGACATCGGGGGCAGTTCCCCTGGACTGGCAGACTGGGGTGGTGGTCCCCCTGTTTAAAAAGGGGGACCGGAGGGTGTGCTCCAATTACAGGGGGATCACACTCTTAAGCCTCCCTGGTAAGGTCTATTCAGGGGTCCTGGAGAGGAGGGTCCGTCGGATGGTCGAACCTCGGATTCAGGAAGAGCAGTGTGGTTTTCGTCCTGGTCGTGGAACACTGGACCAGCTCTACACCCTCAGCAGGGTCCTGGAGGGTGCATGGGAGTTCGCCCAACCAGTCTACATGTGTTTTGTGGACTTGGAGAAGGCGTTCGACCGTGTCCCTCGGGGGGCCCTGTGAGGGGTACTCCGGGAGTATGGGGTACCGGGCCCTTTGATACGGGCTGTCAGGTCCCTGTATGACCGGTGTCAGAGTCTGGTCCGCATTGCCGGCAGTAAGTCGGGCTCGTTTCCGGTGAGAGTTGGACTCCGCCAAGGCTGCCCTTTGTCACCGATTCTGTTCATTACTTTTATGGACAGAATTTCTAGGCGCAGCCGAGGTGTTGAGGGGATCCGTTTTGGTGGCCTTAGGATCACATCTCTGCTTTTTGCGGATGATGTGGTCCTGTTGGCTTCATCGGAACGTGATCTGCAGCTCTCACTGGAGCGGTTCGCAGCCGAGAGTGAAGCGGCCGGAATGAGGCTCAGTGCCTCCAAATCCGAGGCCATGGTCTTGAGCCGGAAAAGGGTAGAGTGCCTTCTCCGGGTCAGGGGGGTCATCCTGCCTCAAGTGGAGGAGTTTAAGTATCTGGGGATCTTGTTCACAAATGAGGGAAGAAGGGAGCGGGAGATCGACAGGTGGATTGGGGCAGCGTCTGCTGTGAAGCGGGCGCTGTACCGGTCCGTCGTGGTGAAGAGAGAGCTGAGCCAAAAAGCGAAGCTCTCGATTTACCGGTCAATCTACGTTCCCACCCTCATCTATGGTCATGAGCTTTGGGTCATGACCGAAAGAACGAGATCACAGGTATAAGCGGCCGAAATGGGTTTCCTCCGCAGGGTGGCTGGGCTCTCCCTTAGAGATAGGGTGAGAAGCTCGGTCATCCGGGAGGGACTCAGAGTAGAGCCGCTGCTCCTCCACATTGAGAGGAGCCAGTTGAGGTGGCTCGGGCATCTGGTCAGGATGCCTCCTGGACGCCTCCCTGGTGAGGTGTTCCGGGCACGTCCCACCGGGAGGAGGCCTCGGGGAAGACCCAGGACACGCTGGAGGGATTACGTCTCTCACCTGGCCTGGGAACGCCTTGGGATTCCCCCGGAGGAGCTGGAAGAAGTGGTTGGGGAGAGGGAAGTCTGGGCCTCCCTTCTGAAGCTGCTTCCCCCGCGACCCGACCCAGGATAAGCGGAAGAAAATGGATGGATGGATGGATTCCGATCTGTTGGAGGAAGGATGCATCTAAAGTTGCAGGACGGTAGCTCTTGAGGACTGGACTTGCTCTAGATCAGAGTTGGGCAATCCTGGCCCTTAAGGGCCGTTGTCCTGAAACTCTAAGATGTCTTCCTGGTCCAACACACTTCAATCAAAGAGCTGAATCAGATCAGAGGCAACGACAGGCAGAACTTTCTTAAGGAAAGTTGTGGGTAGGATACCAGGACAGCAGGAAGAGGAGCTTAATTGATTTAGAACGTCTTCTAAACGTTTATAGTTAAGCATTTGAAAATGAGTCATTTTTTTGTATTTGTTGTTTGGGCATAGCATTGATTTTTTTTGGTGTGGATGTTCAAATTAACCTTTTTTTATTTTCTCTGTAAAGAAGTTGGCAAATTCATCGCAGGCCTTGTAGGAGTGGGGTTCAGGTGGTACAATCACAGGAGGGCTTGTGCGTCTGTCAACTGTGGTAAATAAAGCTCAAGCATTGTTAATGTTTATGCAATGTGCAAGGAAGAGTAGAATTGATTAAATGTTTCTGCTGTGTTGTCCATGTAAGAACATTTTGTAATAGCTGTTTTGCTAAGTGAGTCAATTGAGATTGTACTTTCAAAAATAACAGAGAATTGATCAGACAGGGCGAAATCAGTTACTGAGACACTGGAAATATTTGCACCCTTAATGATAATCAATTCTGTTTTCCAATGTAAATACACTGGAAAAAATGGCTAAATGCGGTTGTTGTTGTTGTTGTGCAGTTTGGTGATATGAACTTTCGTTAAGTAATGGAAAATGGAAATGGTTTTAAAGATCAATGTTTGTGGTGCTATAAATGCTTTGACATGTAGTCACAGCCATAAAGTTACCTAAAAAAGAATAAATAGTTTACCATATTTTTTATTATTATTAAATTTTTTTGTCGTACTAACCACAAAACATTGCAATAAAATTTTAAGTCCACATTGGCCATCAATAGATTCTACCAACTTTAAATCTCTACAGGCTGAAATTTCTTCTCATTCTTGAATAACTCACTCAAACTCTGTCAGATTGGATAAATAGGGTCTGTGAACATACATTTTAAGGTTTTGCTACATGTCATCAATTGAATTTAGGCTTGGACTTTGATTAGGCCATTCTAACACATTAATCTACTTTGATCTAAACCACTCCAGTGCACCACTATCTGTATGTTTACGGTGGTTGTCCTGGTGGATGGTGAGAGCCTAATGCAGTCTCAGGTCTCCTGCAGTCTCTGACACATTTTCTTTTAATGGATTTAGCTCCATAAACTCTGACCAACTTACCTGTTCCTGCTGAAGAAAAGCATACCAGCAAGATCCTGCCACCAATATAAATTTCACCATGGATATAGTGTGTCAGATTGCATGGAGCTCAGAAAGTTTAAGTTTGGTCCAATTTGACCAGAACCCAACCCCAACTGCTTTAAACTTTAAACTGGTCTTTTTGGGGCAGTGGGTTATTTAATATTCTCTAATAGCCTCTGAGGCCTTCATAGGGTTGGGTTTTTACAACGCACAACTATTATTTGTGAAAAACAATAAAAAATTTAAATGAAGCATCATTTACTTTTCTTGTCACCATTATAATATGATACAATGTAGAAATTTTCACAAGGTGTAAATACTCTTGCAAGGCATCATACAAGTGATTGATCAGTGTGTGTTTATGTGTGTATGTGCGCTGACCATTGAGTCGTCATCAGCAATGAAAACAGTGCAGGCCTGAGCCTGCATGAAGGACAGGATGGTTCCAGCAATCTTCCGCAGCACAACCTCCAAACACTGCTGCTCTTCAAAGATCAGTCTGGCCAGATCCAACAGCACCTGCACATTCAGCACATCACACACTAAGCTACACGTACATGTATGTGATTCTGCACAGACATCCACTCTTACCTGATTGCGTCTGTTTTCCAACTGCGAGGTCTCGTACAGCTGTGCATTGTGCAGAACTATGCCTGAAAAGGCTAGATAGGCTGAAAAATCCTGTTGGGAGGCAAAATAGTAAGCAGGTACCATGTAATAATAAATCATTTTTATCTATATAGCAAGTGCTTCATGGTAAAATATAAACAGATATACATTTCATATGGAGAGTGCAACTCTGGTGTCATACTGGGGCTCTCAGGATGTAGTGGGCTCCTGGCTGGTGGTCAATGCCTCTTAAGGATGTTCTGGGCTGCAGGGATTGAGTTGGACCCATGTGAGGCTCCAGCTACCTTGACCTCCCTGGAGCTGTCCAAATCAGGTGGGATGGTACAATGTGAATTTTATGTATTGCAGATTTCTGCTCAGGTCCCACTTGAAAATGAGATCTGGATCTCATTTTTAACCATGTAAAACCCTCAATGGGGTTTTACATGGTTAAATAAATGATTTAATAAGTTGAAGCAAGAGGAATGTTTGATGTATTTTATTTCAGGCAAAGATGTTGTTTGGCTCAGGACCTCTCTCTTCACAGTGGAGGATGGTTGTTTACAGTGCAAGCAAATTTCCGGTATGGTTCACAGCTTCAAACTAGCACCTTATATATGCCTCAGCCAAATGTTAGCGATTGGATCAAAGAGTCCATGCCTCCAGCAATTACTTCTCAATAGCCAAGGATCTACACCCTCTGGCTGAAGCAAAGTGTAGAATAAAGGGCTGGTTTTTGCCAGACTACAGATGAGGACTATCAAAAGCAACGGTAAAGCAGGGAAGAAAACCACTGGCTGATAGCAGATGTTACACAGTCAAACTGACCAACCTTTTCATCCTGTTCAGTGAAGGCACTGTTCTCTCCACATTTCTTGTTAATAGCCTGAACCACTCCAACAACCTGCAATACATAGGAATAATAATAAAGCAAAGACAAAGTAATTCACTTAGAGCAGCTTTATATCATCAGAAACCGTTTCAGAACAGCATGTCATGATATGAGTTTGAGGATGGACCAAAATGCAGACAGTAGCTGGGAGCTGGGATTATGTAGAAAGTTTTAATGAAAAATGAAAAAATAAAAAAACACAGGAAGACAGAGCAGACCAAAAGCCATAAATCCAAGTAAAACACCAGCAAGAGACACAGGAAAAAACGAGAAAACAACAGGGAATAATAGGAGGAACCAGCATGGAGTGTGAGAAGAAAAGGGTTTAAAGACTTTGAGGCTGAATGCTGAACAAAAGACCTGGGGTCTCATGTATAAAAGAGTGGACGGCTTTCACACTAAAACTTGGTGTATGGAAAAATTTAGAAAAGTACAGTGCACAAAAAAATTCAGATGTATACAAATGTGCGCGCATGTGGCCACACATCTTTCCTATACACAATCCTAATGTGCGGAAAATGGAGCTTAGCTGCTGGTCCGCCCTGGAGCCACCAATACATACATCTGTAAATTAGAATAAATACCCGGACGTCTGACACCACGTGGAGCAATAACCATGGAAATGGTGCCTTGTTTGTAGTAGTTTAAGTAGCTGTAATGATAATAATTGTATTTTTTATTTAATATGTGCCAGCAGGGCACATAAGGTCACCGCACAAAAGTAATACATTTTAAAGAAAAACTTCCAATTAGAATTTAAAACAAATAAAAAGATTCAAATGGAGGTGCTTGTTTGAACAGCAAGGAGTTCAGCTGGGATTTAAAGAAAGACAGTGTGCAGAGCTCGACTAAAGCACTGTCTGACCTGGCAGCAGCCCCAGCTGCACCAGTAACGAACAGCTCCTTTAAGTTCTGTGCAGAGCTCTAGAATGATCACTCAGGGGGTAATCTAAATGCTAATAAATCATCATAAATATTTCCCAGCATATCAATGTGGTCTCTGATCAATCGCTTCCTCCGAATCCTTCTATTAGCGACGTTCTCCATTACACAGCAAATTCAAGTGTTAAATGTTTTGGTGTTAGACTTTGTGCAAAAGCAGAGTTAATTTTACTCTAATAGAGTCACATTCTGTTTATGTAACTCTGTTGTGTATATTACTAGTAGTTAAAATCCAGTGTTAAAACAAAGTGTTTCCTTATCAAATCTAGAGATGTTAAAATAGAATCAATAACTCTTTACTTCTTAACTCTGAACTCCTGCAGCGACTATAGGAGTTAATTCACTGACTCCGCCCCAGAATCACAGATTCCTACCGAAGCGAAGCGACAGAAGCCAAGTCATTTCAGGACTATTTACTTTCCACATGTCTGAGGTGTTTACCACGCTTGGTAAGTCATTTTTTCTGAGATGGTTTATAACTATTATTTTGAGTTGAGCTCAACCTGTATGATAGACGTCACGTTCGCCACACGGCTCGGTGTTAGCATATTTAGCTTAGCATGCCGAATGTTAGCGGAGTATAAGTGTTGGAAAAAATAGAGCCGGTGAACATTCAGTCAAATTCCTGGCTAACTTAAACAGGTCCGTAATAATCTTGAGTGTGTTTTTTCATGATATTGAACGTTTACATGCATATTGGTCCGATTTATCAACCTTTCTGATCGATTTTTTTCCTTTGAAAAACTGTTGAAAGCGTTATTCCCGCTGTTGTGTCTTCTTATATACGTTTTGCAGCATGTTTTAATCCTTTTATTGCAGTGGTTCTTAACGTTTTTTGAGGTACCCAACCCCCCAGTTTCATATGCGCATTCACCGAACCCACCCTTCTTACCCGCCCCCCCCCGGCAGTAGCAACCCCGAAAAGATGCGACTAAGGAGCAGATTTAGACTATAGAATTTGGTAAAAAGAGTGGAACTCCTTCAATCAGTGCTCCTCCGCAGCTCTGATTGGCTAAGCAATGTAACGTGATTGCAAAGCAGGGCATCATCACGACTTTACACAAGTGTGTCTTTACCTCCGCGGCAGAGGCTCCGCCGAACCCCTGAGACCGACTCATCAAACCCCTGAGGTTCAATCGAACCCAGGTTAAGAACCACTGTTTTATTGCCCTTTTGTATATATTAGAACCAGTCTGGTTGAGGATGAATCTCCAGTCGTCAGCCTAACCTCCCCCTCCCTCACCCTCCATGGATTCTTTGAAGATTCAAGCTCCAAAAATGATTTTGTAAGTATTAATATCTCTGAAACTCTACATTTCTGTAATTGAGGCTTGTTGTTAGAGTTGTAGTAAAAATGTATTCCTTCGTTCCATTCCTCATTGATATGTTTTGAAGAAAAATGTATTAAGCATACTGCAGTTTGTATTGCACAGCTGATATGTCAGACCATTTGATAAGCAATATGTGAAAGAAAGAAACATGTGAAACATGCACATTATTCCACGTAATATGTTTTGTAATTATGGTGCACGTTTTGAAATAAATGCTTTTCAGAAAATTATTGCCTCTTTATTAAATGTTTTAAAAAGAATTTTTAAAAGTTCAAAACAATAAAGTACCTATTTAATATTAATTACAAATAACTCATCAAGTTAAAAATACTCTGAGAGTTAATATTAAGATCTAACACTGAATTAGAGTTAGAAAGTGTTAAATTAACTCCAGCAGATTTGATATTTGAGACTTTATAAGAGTTGAGGTACTAACTGTCATGTTCAGTTCCAGTCTTTGAACCCACATGCAAGAACACAATCAGGAGACGCTCATTTCAAAACAACAATATGGTTTATTGTAAAGGGGAAAGGGAAAGGGAGTGAGTGTGGAGCAGGAATCAGGATCGGAACCACCAGATCAGCCACTGTAGATGAGAAGTAGAGGTAAGGCTCAGACACACAAGGAGTCACAGATCTTATGGCGGCGGCTTACTTTAGAGCAGAGTGAGTTACTTGTTGGAGCAGACAGTTATCCGGAGACGGTGAGGAGAACCAAGTGGCCGTGGGAGGATGGACAGGTAAGATGGCTGCATGGAGGGCAAGCTGACGGCTGACAAAGGTCCAGAGGATGAGAAGCCGGGCGGCTTTGGGCACGACCAGGTACGTACTGCTGAGTCCACAGAGAACAGAGGACCAGGAAGGGAGTGTTCGGGAAGGCAACCAATTGGTAATACCAATGGCGTCGAGGGGAAGCAGACGGGGGGGTTCGCAGGAGTTAGCATAAACTCCGTTCTTGAGAACCGCTGGAGAACCTCAGGCAAAACCTGACAAGGAGGACAAACACAGACAGGATTACTACGGGAAGCTTACTCAGAGGGCCTCTCACAGGAACGTTTGATTACCACGACGTGTCAGCTCGCGGCTTCTTAAATATCCACAGAATCAGTCCTCTTGATGCACCACAGGTGTGTCTCCAGGTTCTCCCACTCGCTGCTCCAGGGGCTCTGCTCACAGGCGGCATCTGGTGGGGGAACATGGAAGCAGCAGGCTTCCCAAAACAAAGAAAACAAACCAAAACGAAAACAAAACAGAATCCAACCTGACAGTACCCCCCCTCAACGGACACCACCTGGCGGCCGAGAAGAGGTGGATGGCTGAGAGGCGGTACAATCAGTAATCAAAGAAGGGTCAAGAATGAAGGAATGGGGAACTCAAGAGCGTTCCTCCGGACCGTAACCCTCCCAATCGACGAGGTACTGGAACCCACGACCTCGTCGACGGGAGTCAACAATCCGGCGAACGGGGTATGCCGGGTGACCATCAATGTCACGGGCAGGAGGAGGGGTTTCGGCCGGAGGGCACAAGGGACTGGACCGGACTGGCTTGATCTGGAAAATGTGGAAGGTGGGATGAATGCGTAGGGAGGAGGGTAAACTGAGACGGACAGCGGTGGGACTGATGACGGTTAGGATCTCAAATGGGCCGATAAACCTGGGAGAGTTTCTTCGACAGAGACTTCAGTGATATGTCTAGTGGACAGCCAAACTCTCTGGCCCGCAGTATAAACAGGAGCAGGGGTTCTGCAGTTGGCCAGACGTTTATTTTGTGCGGCTGTAATGTTTAATGCAGAGATTGTGTCTTTCCAGATTCTATTGCAACGGCGAATGTGATGTTGAACAGAGGTTACCGAGATCTTGTCTTCGTCGGCGGATAGCAATGGCGGCTGATAACCCAGGGAAACCTCAAAAGGGGATAGACCGGTAGCTGCAGACACATGACAGTTATGGACATACTCCACCCAAGGGAGATACTGGGCCCAATCTTCGGGGTTGGATGAGTAGAACTGTTTCCAAACCTGAGAGATGAACTGAGCGCCACGGTCTGAAAGGATCTACTGGGGCATGCCGTGCAGTTTAAATACATGTTTGAAGAGCAGGAGGGCTGTTTGAGCAGAGGTGGGTAACTTGTGGAGAGGGATGAGATGGCAGGCTTTAGAGAAACGGTCTATGATGGTGAAAATGGTGGTCATACCTTTTGAGGGTGGAAGCCCAGTAACAAAATTGATGGCAATGTGTGACCATGGTTGTTTGGGAACAGGTAAGGGTTGAAGTAAGCCGGAAGGTGGTTGATGGGAAGATTTATTTCTTGAACAGGTGGGGCAGGCGAGAACAAACTCCTTGACATCTTTATGAACGGATCCCCACCAAAATCTTCGATTGACCAACTCAATAGTGCGGCTTACTCCTGGGTGTCCCGAGAATCTGGATGAGTGTATCCATTGTAGAAAGTGGGCTCGGATCGAGGTGAGAACATAAACCTTTCCATGAGGGCAGGACTCCGGAGGTGGCTCTTGACGCTGGGCTTGACAAATAATATCCTCGATTTCCCAAGTGACTACCCCGACCATGCAACTCGGGGATAGCAGAGGTGCCGGTCCCTCCTCCGAGTCGTCAGGGGTATAGAGTCTGGAGAGGGCATCCGGTTTAACATTCTTAGATCCTGGGCGGTAGGAGATGGAGAGGTTAAACCGGGAAAAGAATACTGACCAGCGGGACTGTCGTGGGTTGTTTTGTTTGGCTGACTGAAGATAAGAGGTTTTTGTGGTCAGTCCAAACCACAACGGGGTGTTCCTCTCCCTCCAGCCAGTGACGCCATTCCTCCAGTGCTAGCTTTATAGCCAGGAGCTCTCGATCTCCTACGTCATAGTTTCTCTCTGCAGGAGACGGTCTGCGAGAGAAGAAGGCACATGGGTGAGACTTGTCATCATTGGGAGAGACTTGGGACAGGACGGCCCCTACTCCCGAATCACAAGCATCAACCACGAGAACAAATTGTCTGGTGGGATCGTGCTGGATGAGGATTGGTGCGTTGGCAAACAGTGACTTTAACAGAGTAAAAGCTTCTTCCGCTTCGGGCGTCCAAGAAAACATTGCCTTGGAGGAGGTAAGTGCTGTTAGTGGGGAGGCCGTCTAAAATGGCGATAAAAGTTGGCAAATCCTAGGAACCGTTGTAACTGCTTACGAGTCTCAGGTCTGGGCCACTCCAACACAGCTTTTATTTTGTCCTCTGACGGTCTTACCTGTCCGCCTTTGAGGACATATCCGAGGAAGGTGACTGATGGAACACACACTTTTCGGCTTTAACATAGAGTCAGTTCTCAAGAAGACGTTGGAGAACTTGTCGAACATGCAACATGTGTTCTCTCAGGGAGCTGGAATAAATCAGAATGTCATCCAAGTAGACAAAAACGAAATCATTAATAAAGTCTTTTAAAACATCGTTCACAAGGGCTTGAAAAAAAGCAGGAATGTTCGAAAGACCAAAGGGCATGACTAAGTACTCAAAATGCCCCATAGGAGTCTTGAAGGCGGTTTTCCATTCATCTCCTTCTTGGATGCGAAGGAGATGGTAAGCATTTCTAAGATCCAGTTTAGAGAACACAGTTGCACCCTGAACCAGTTCGAAGGCTGACGAGAGGAGTGGAAGAGGATATTTGTTCTTTATGGTCATTTGGTTTAAACCTCTGTAATCTATACAAGGGCGTAATGAACCGACTTTTTTCCCTACAAAGAAAAATCCTGCACCAAGAGGTGAGGTGGATGAACGAATAATGCCTGCAGCTAATGAATCGTTAATGTATTTTTCCATGGTTTGGCGATCAAGACGTGAGATGTTATATAGACGGCTGTTAGGCAGAGGGGCGCTGGGCAGAAGATCAATGGCGCAATCATACGGGCGATGAGATGGAAGTGACAAGGCCTTATCCTTACTGAATACAGGAGCTAGATTATGGTACTCAACTGGAACTGCGGAGAGATCAGGGGGTTCACTTTCGGAGTTCTCTGCAGGCATGGAACTCGAGGGAAATGCAGAACAAGAGAACAAAGACAAGTAGCGTGACAGTTGGGGGACCAAGATTCAACATGTGCTTTAACCCAGTTTAGGTGCGGGTTGTGGGCAATAAACCAGTTGAAGCCCAGAACAATGGGTGAACTGGTTGCACTAAAGACAAAGAATGAAATGTTCTCAGAGTGGTTACCGGAAATGATGAGACGGACAGGCTTGGTCTTGTGCGTGATTTGCGATAAGACCTCTCCATTGAGAGCGGCAACTCGAAGGGGAACCGGAAGAGGATCGATCTGGATGTCCATCTGTTTAACTAGGGAGGCGTCGATTAAGTTTTGCTCACAACCGGAGTCGATTAGAGCTGACAGGGGAAGAGACAGGTGGTTATTTATCAGGGTAGCTGGAAGAAGAAGACGAGATTGAGTTGTGGATGTTGGTGCCGGCAAGTCTCCTCGTCTTTACTCTCGGACCTGGGGGTTTAAACGGATTTGACAGTTTGCAATGAAGTGTCCAGACTCACCACAGTAGAGACACAGGCGAGTTTAACCTTTTACGTCTCTCCTCCGGGGTCAGGCGAGTGTGTCCCAGCTGCATGGGTTCCGGTTCGGGGGTAGCTGCTGAAACTGGTTGTACAGATGAGACAGATGGCGGACTCCAAATGAAAACTGCGGCGAGTTCGTTCCTTGATGCGTGTCCTTATGCGGTTGTCTAATTTGATGGTTAAACTTATGAAATCTTCTAAAGACTCAAGTTCGTCTAGGGTGGCTAACTCATCTTTCACTTGTTCATTCAATGCGTGGAAAAATGCACTCTTCAGTGTGACTGTGTCCCAGCCGGAAGCTGCAGCCTTTATTCTGAAATCTATAGCAAATTTTGATACGGTCTTTTGACCCTGCTTAAGATTCCACAAATCACGGGAAACTGAGGTCTTGTCGGTATCTACAGAAAACCTGCTTGAAATATTTCAAAAAAATCAGAATGTACACCCAAAGTTTGTAGGAGAGGAAAACTTAGCTTCAGACCATTCCAGGGCTCGTCCGGTTAACAGGGACATATACGCTATCTTTGCGTCATCATGGCGGAAACTTTGAGGTGAGTGATTAAATATTATTCCACATTGTAAAATGAATTCTTTACATTTCTTCACCTCTCCGTAAAATTTATCAGGTGCTGGGGGGCGTACCTCAAAAAATATGGCAGCAGTGGATGAACTCTGAACCTCTGAAGATGGGGGCGGCATATTAGGATCCTGTTGAGCCGGACCTTGAAGAAAGTTAAACAGTTCAGTTAAGCGACGGTTAGTTTCGGCTTGTCGGGATTCCAGCTCATGGAGAGCGGCATGATGTGATTGTATGAGTTCTTGTTGTTCGGACAAAGGTCTCCTACTAGCGTCTGCTGGGGTTAACTGTTGGCCTGAGTGTTCTGTCATGTTTAGTTCCAGTCTTTGAACCCACATGCAAGAACACAATCAGGAGACGCTCATTTCAAAACAACAATATGGTTTATTGTAAAGGGAAAAGGGAAAGGGAGTGAGTGTGGAGCAGGAATCAGGATCGGAACCACCAGATCAGCCACTGTAGATGAGAAGTAGAGGTAAGGCTCAGACACACAAGGAGTCACAGATCTTATGGCGGCGGCTTACTTTAGAGCAGAGTGAGTTACTTGTTGGAGCAGACAGTTATCCGGAGACGGTGAGGAGAACCAAGTGGCCGTGGGAGGATGGACAGGTAAGATGGCTGCGTGGAGGGCAAGCTGACGGCTGACAAAGGTCCAGAGGATGAGAAGCCGGGCAGTTTTGGGCACGACCAGGTACGTACTGCTGAGTCCGCAGAGAACAGAGGACCAGGAAGGGAGTGTTCGGGAAGGCAACCGATTGGTAATACCAATGGCGTCGAGGGGAAGCAGACGGGGGGGTTCGCAGGAGTTAGCATAAACTCCGTTCTTGAGAACCGCTGGAGAACCTCAGGCAAAACCTGACAAGGAGGACAAACACAGACAGGATTACTACGGGAAGCTTACTCAGAGGGCCTCTCACAGGAACGTTTGATTACCAGGTAAAACAAATACTCAGGCAACAACGTGTCAGCTCGCGGCTTCTTAAATATCCACAGAATCAGTCCTCTTGATGCACCACAGGTGTGTCTCCAGGTTCTCCCATTCGCTGCTCCAGGGGCTCTGCTCACAGGCGGCATCTGGTGGGGGAACGTGGAAGCAGCAGGCTTCCCAAAACAAAGAAAACAAACCAAAACGAAAACAAAACAGAATCCTACCTGACACTAACTCTCCAAAAAGAGTTAAACTAACACTTTCTGGTGTGGACCCATATAGACACTTTAAAAGTGTTGAAATCAAATCTGACAGTGTTAACCTCAGCCCCCTGTTTTCTTTTTCAGTGAGAATGAAATTACCCTGCAGACAACATACATTTCATCCACCTGGTCGGACAGACCAATGCGCAGTTACATCTTTACAAAAACTGAGAAAATTTACTACCAGTATTTACATTCGAGTGAGGTTTTTCTTTAATTTTTATTTTATTTATTTTGTGTGTGTGTTATGTTGTTGTCAGAGGATAAATGTGGTACAATTTCATCTTTTAAGTTTAAACAATAAAAGATTAAAATGATGAAAAAACATCAGGTTCTTGGTCTGGTTGGAGTCAGGTTTCAGTGCATTTAGACCAATACACAGTTGCATCTTTATGTGAGTTTTGACTCTTTGTAGTTTGTTATTGTCCACACTAAAAGTTTGTGTGGCTGGCGCACATTTTCGTGGCAGGTAAAGGTTAAGGTTTGCACATATTTACACAAACCTTTAACCCACATTTATTGTTATACTTGCCGACTTGTACATAAAATATGGTGCCGCAGATATTTTGTGCATATGCACACTTTATATATGATGATTCCTCGACTGATGAGCTAACGGTTTGCAGGATTGAGGAAAAATAGCAGAAGCCAGGCAGTAGGGAGAGAGAGAGAAAATGGCATGGGGGGCGAGGGAGAATACACAAAGGAGAAAGAAATTAATCTAACACTAAGGAGTAACTAGACAAAAAATTGGTAGAAATACTAAGAAGGACTGAACTAAAATAAAACAGATACAAGACTGATCTAATCAAAGAAAGAGACTAAGGAACACAGAATAATCAAACTAGATTTAAATAATCAAAACACTAAAACAACGCAAGATCTTAACACAGCAGGATTGTGTTAAATGTGTCAGACTGACTGTAAAAATATAATGGCTCATGAGCTGGTTTGGTGGTGCTCAGTCATTTTTCTTTTGTAGAATGGAAAGTGAAAACACCATAAACATTTCTTACAAATGCAGGTTTAAATGCTTACATGGAAAAACCAACATGTCTCAGTGGGGGCTGTTGTCATTCTTGGCTCATCGGACCAAATGGTAGCTGTTCCTTCCTTATTCCAAGTGTGGCACAGGTTTTCATACAGTACTGATGTTTATAAAGTTCATATTGATTTGCGTATTCTAATGACTTAAAAACAATTACGGTGTCGAACACAACAGGGAGAGAAATAAATATTTGATTTGCTAATAGCTCCAAGAACATAATCTAGAAGCTTAGTGAGAATGAGAATATTAGGGTGAAGATAATCATGAGAAGGTTCAGGGATCAACCCACAGTTATATAAAATGGGATTGTTATAATGATCTGAAGGCTATTGGACCACAGTCACTCAGACTACTCTGTAAGGGACTGAAGTGTAGCAGAAATATGCCACACTGCAGAAGAATCACCACCTGTATCTTTTTGATTTCCTTGCAAACACCTAAATGACTTGGTAAAGGTTTCAGAGAAAATGTTGTGGTCAGATGAGACAAAAATAGAGCTCTTTTACAACAACTCAATCTGCTGTGTTTTTTAGGAGGAGAGAAGCTGAGTAGGACTTCAGGAACACCATCTTCAATGTCAACTATGACAGGAAACACTGATTTGGGACATTTTTTCTATTAAAGGTGCTGGAAGAGGCATTCATTGAGAGATCAGTGACTACTGTGAAATCTTTAAGAAGAGGAAAGATAGGTGGTTAATGAATCTTCCAACATAATAACTTCAGCCATCCTGCTTTTACTTGAGAATAGAGGTAGGAGGTAAGGTTCTTTGAAGGGAAGAACTTTGATCTCCCTTCCCATTCCATTCATAAAGCTGTTTTATAGACTGTGTCATTTACGTTTTATTTATTTTAAGCAGTAGAGTTTACCCCACACTGGGGTAACTATTTGTTCTCACACCATGAAAACTTTGAGTAAAAATACCACAGTTTCATGATTACAGAGTGTTAACATGCTGTAGGGTATATGGACAGACTGCTTCCTAGAGGGACTGCTACTCTAGCCTTTTAGCATACTGTGCTTTTTAAAAAGCATTATAGGAAACGCTCCTAAGTTTCCAAGGAGCAGAGTTCAGAAAAAAGGGTAGAATGCAGATAGTCTTAAAATTACAAAGAACAGAGGGATTCCAGTATTGGAAGACATCAAGGACTTAAATGTGTAGGAATGGGCGCATGCTAATAGCAGAGCTAATTTTTAATTTAGTTTTAAATTAGAAAACATTGAGCAGGTGATTTTGGGTGCT
Source organism: Poecilia reticulata (assembly GCF_904066995.2). Lineage (NCBI taxonomy): Eukaryota > Metazoa > Chordata > Actinopteri > Cyprinodontiformes > Poeciliidae > Poecilia > Poecilia reticulata. The sequence goes on from NC_088847.1 coordinate 589,325, forward strand.
TTGTAGTCTGTAACTAGTTTGTTCCTCTAATTTTCTAGAGGAAACTTTGCTTCCTCTAGCTTCAGTTTTCCAGATAAATTGTAATTGCGCTAATTTACTGCTGTGGATATTAAGGCTTAGTGTGCCATATGCCGCAACTCCATTGTTGAGGTAGCTTATTATAGCTGTGGGCGCAAGGTTGTCGGCGCCTGTCGCAGCAGCAAGGGATGCTGTCAGGCTAAAGAGGGAGTCCTGTCGGGCCTATTTGGCCTGAGCGACCCCAGAAGCAGCAGATAGGTCCAGGCAGTCAAAACAGAGGTGGATGAGATTTGCATAGAGTTCCTTAAGGCTCTAGTTGTTGAACGGTTGTGTTGGTTGACATGACTCAATATTGGAAGGACATTGGGAACAGTTCCCCTGGAGTGGAAGACCTGGGTGGTAGTCCCCCTATTCAAAAAGGGTGACTGCAGAGTGTATTCCAACTACGGAGGGGTCACTCTCTTAAGACTCCCTAGTAAGGTCTAAATCAGGCAGGCACGTGCAGAGGGGGAGCTGGGGTGCTTGAGCACCTGCCCTTTTTGCTCCTTGCCCCCAAGTGCCCTTTTGGTCAATTTTTATTTTATTTTTTTTGTATTATTATGTTCTAAGCCCTCTTGTGACACATAACATGTACTAAAATTATGATTATTATTATTTCATTTTTATACAACATAATAAGCCCTCCGGTCACCTTATTACCTTTGACCTTTTGCCCGTGACGCATGACTCAGTTGCTTCTCGCGCAGTGAGATAAGACGGCTAACTGGAGCTCAACGTAGCGAACGTTCCAGATTACAGAACAGTTTTTGATGAATTAAAAAAAACATTTTTGGTGAATAAAGTGGAGTAGACCTGCTGCTTGTCAGATGATGGAAAACGTTGAAGTATCGTTTCTGCTTCAGCTCGGAGTCGCGGTTTAAACAGAGAGGTAATGAAATACAACAGACACTGACAGGCCTCTGCGTCTGCCTTTCTCTGAAGAACTACTGAGGGGAGGAGACAGCCAGGTGAGGAGAAACTGTTCTTATCTATCGATTCACTATTTTATCATGCAGACATTAGGCTGTTGTTGTTGTTGTGCTATTAGCTAGCTGCTAGCTAACGATTTTGCTAGCAAAGCAAGATAACTAAAAGCTTTTTCCCTGTATTGTTAATGATATCAGTCATTCTTCAGTATCGCTTATGCAATAGGGGCACATCGCCCGTCTAAAACCTGTCATCTCCATAATGGATATATGTCGGATCTTCTAATTTCCTTTGCTGCATAATGTACATTTCATTTATTCTACCTTTAGGTAAATGTATCTTGAAGGAGAATAGCTCTTAAATAAAAGTCCAATAAGGATATTAATTTAGAATTAAAAATAACTCACCCTGAATTACCATGATAGATATAATGAATGTAATAAAAGTGACATTAATGAAGGGGAAAAAACTCAACAAAGACTTTAAGTAAGTTTAGGGTCTGGTTCGCAGAGTATGAAGTTAAATTTTTTTTCCCAATTATTCAATGGGGGAAATAAACCGAACCTCAGTTAAGTAAAATAAAATTGTAATCAAAACTTTTGGGATTGTAATAATTTCTTTTCTAAAAAACAAATTGTTTTGTTTAAAAAACTTTTTAATTAAATAACTAATTTTTGTCTTGTGAACTTAAAAAGTTATTTTCCAAACATAAACTTTTATTTGCACACATCAGAAATCTTTTGTTGTGATTTTAGTCTCTGCTCACGACTCGTGAGAATCACAAGCAAAACTTTGAGTCAAACAAAAACTTAGAATATTAAGAAAAGATTTCTGACATGCACAAATAAGTTTGTTTTGCATGAGACAAATGTGTGATTTAAATGTTTTAAAAAGTTGTTTTTAAGCAAAACTCAGTAGGCTTTTCTCATGGTGACATTTATTAACAATTCAATATTTGCTTTTGTTTTTCTCTTTTTTCTGCAGTTCCATGTTAAAGTTTGCTGCAGCTCTGCTTTCCTGAATGGACCGTCTTCATCTCCACTGCAGCAAACAGGCAGCTCTGTTTTATAGATTAAAGTCACTAAAAGGTTGCTTTGTGCCCTTGTTTATATTTTAATAGTGTAATTCTGTAAAGATAAAATATGTCTGGTGGTCCAGCTCTGATTTACATATCTTGCTAAATTGTGGGTTTGAATATTGCAAAACTTTCCTATAACAAAATAGACCTGCAGAAAGAAATTACTAATAAAATATCTTACATAGGCATAGTGTTATGCTCTATATGGAGATGTTCGTTAGCTTTGATTGTGTATCTCACAATTTTGTAATTTATCATTGTTTATTAAACTTTAAAAGCTGTGTGGCTTTGTTAACTTTCTGTCCTAAAATACGTTTGGATGTGCCCTTTTTTTTTTTTTTGAGCACCTGCCCCTTTAATGGTCTCTGCACAGCCCTGAAATCAGAGGTTCTGCAGAGGAGGGTCTGTTGGATAGTCAAACCTCGGATTCAGGAAGAGCAGTGTGGTTTTTGTCTTGGTTGTGGAACACTGGAGCAGCTCTACACCCTCAGCAGGGTCCTGGAGGGTGTGTGGGAGTTCACCCAATAAGTCTACATGTTCTTTGTGAACTTGGAGAAGGCATTTGACCATGTCCCTCTGGGACCCAAACTGTTATACTAAGAAGAAAATAAACTAATTAACAGGTTCAAATCTCAAGAACTTGCACAACTCATCTTTCACATAACATGAAAACTGTTGAAAACACCAGTGTAACAGTCCAGTGGAAAGCCAGTATTATATCTGCATGGACTACGATCATGCAGATCCACAAAGGTTCCCCGTGTTCCAATCATTGGTCATTGGTAATTATAAAGAAAGAGAAGGACAACCTCCACATTATTCACCTTAAAATCCACAGCTAGGTTGCTGAAATTGTGGCACAGCATCTGATTTCTAGATCATCAGTGACAGAAAGGATTGAACAGAGTGTAAGTATATACTATCTCACCTCTTCTCTGTGATTCTTGATGGGTAGACAAAGGATACTTTGGGTTTTGTAGCCTGTGATCAGGTCAACTTCTGCGTTGAATCTTGGGTCCTAGGGAGGCAGAAGTTCCACAAGTCATCTTGTTAGTATGAAGTGAGGTTACTTTGGTCCCAAACATAATGCTCTTTCACAACATGGTATGGTGCAATTTATGACCAATTCTAATAGCTATTAAGTTAAGTACGGAACTTGTAAAGTGTTCATGTCCCTTGAACTACATTTGGGCATTTATTGCATTGTTTATCATTTATTGCGATAAATTTCTTTCTTATTTGTTGTTATAACAATAAATTCCATATTATGATGTTTAGGACATATTGTCAGACCCATACTGCCCATATTGTCAGGATTTCTTATTGTTACGATTTTCTCAACTGCTAGTTCAGTCAGAGTATCAATAAATAGAAAAATATGATTAATGCACTTATTGTGCACAGCTTAGTGATATAAATCACTTTTTTTTATGTGACTGGTGTCCTAAAGTATCATATGGGAATGTTTTTCAAGAGCAGTATTTCTGTTTCTGGGGACATTATTGCCATTTCAGCAAGACAGTTACCTAAAAATAAGTAGTGACTAGTTCTTATTGCCACTTTTAGTATCATCACAATAGTATCACAAAATATTGAGATAAAACTTTAACTATATATCACTCATCCCTACTCTGAACTCTTTTATGTGGATTACATGTGACAGACTAACTGCAAGCAGTGTATATTGATGAAGTGAAAGAAAAAAAACCGATGCATAGATTACAATTAGTTTTTTAGTAAATGAAGGTCTGAAAAGTCTGGAATGCTGGAGCAATGCATGTTTCCACCACATTTGGCTGCATTGCCAGCTAAAAATATTTTGGGATATACCTCTCAGCGTAATATATTTTGGTGAATATTGGTGAAGTTCATCTATTTTAAAGATCAATGATTGGCCAGAAAACTGCAATAGGTGCACCCCTACTGTCATTAAATTTCAATATAACCCATCCATGTCAATGGCTCTAATGTGATCAAATGTTCAGATGGTATGAATACTTCTGCGTAGGAGTGTTCCTGGGTTAAAAATGGAACCTGTTCCATCTCCAACTCAAAGCACAGTTGCAGAGACCTCCTTTTGGCACCCCTGACTTAAACAAACTGTTCAAAAGTTGCAGAACGGAGGTTACACTTCAGAACAGCAGCAAATGAATGGACTGTTTGTTTAATTTTTGACTTATGTGCTGTGTGCAAACTTTAAATGTCAACAGACAGTAAGCAGACCTTATATAAGAGCAGCAAATGGCTGAACAATGCATCAGCATCAGATCCAGACTTCACCTAGCTTCAAAAAGCACTTCAGCGACCTACACTCACTAATACAGCTTCACTCCACCATAGAGTTTCACCAAGCAGGCGAAAATGCAGTCATACACAGACTCAAGTCGGGATGCATGCACTCTGCTTTTTGAAGAAGAGAAACAACTGTAAGGAAGCCGACTCAAGTGCCAAAAGCACATCCACACAACTTTCAGCCAGGGACTGTTAAGAAGAAAATAGGTCTGTGTACTTATTTGTTGGTTGATGGTAAGAAATGGCATGCATCACACTTATCAAAACATTACACTCCTACTTGTATCTGACACATCCTCAACTACAAGCAGTGTTGTAGTCAAGACCACCCAACCCAAGACCAAGTCAAGACCAAGACCAGCACCCTGCGCTGCATGACAATAAAATGTGAAATATGATTAAAAATTGCTTCTAAAATTGATCTGAAAGATCCACATTCTCATATAAAAACACCTAGATATTAATGCTTAGAGCTTAAATGAATAATTATCAATTTAAGTTCTTTTTTGTTCTGTTTTGCTTCAATCTCTGTGCCACAATCTGCGGAGGTCCAAGATAAAGTCCTGGGTAGTTGCTCATATGGCCAATGTCAGAAACCACCACTGACTGAATCATGAAACATAACAATCATGACCATGCACCAATGGTAAACAATGCTCAACTATGAGCACTGACCAAAGAGAAACAAGCAAGAAGTAACCAAACAAAAGGAGCGCACCACTGTCACTCTGTCTCCTGCTGCTTGAAACCAGGTAGCACACCGATGGCAGGTGATGAAAATAATCAAAGTGCAATGAGCATACGCTCTGTGTGATCTTACATTCTTGTATTTTATTTATTCAATTATTAAATATGTATTTTAATAAAGTAAAATAATAATAGATACTGCAGTGTGCACTGAGCATTACAAAAACAAAGAACAGAACGGTTCTCAGTGAGACTCCAGTCCTAACGTTAATAGTAAAGAGCTGGTCAGAAGAATCGGCTTGTTCCAAGAAGAACAAGCCGATTCTGGTCACAGTGTTGACGCACATTTGTGACATGAGTCAACACCTCGGCACAATAAGCGCAGCAAGTAACAGCTTTTATCATAGCTGATGCAAGCAACTATGGAGGACCAAAACCGACATAATAAGAAATAAAAGCATAAATATATATATATTTTTTCCTTTTCCTTACACATGAGTTTCCGTCAAGTAACGTATATATTTTCTTTTTCATTTCCCCTAAACATGCGTTTTTGTCAAGAAAAGTAGATATTTTGTTTTGTCTTTTTTTTCCTTCTTCTTTTTCTGCTTATTCTTTTTCACTATGTTAATGAGAAGAGCTGCCTTCTATATCTAGCTCCTCTACTATTCATTGGTCAGTAGAGTTTTGGAACCAACGTCACTGCGTCAGACGTTGTGGGGCGTTTAGGTCCAGTCACTCGGTGCATCTTTGCAGGTTACATACCAAAACAAACTTTATCCCGGTGGTTTTATTGTATTACTGACTGCAGAGAAGTTAGTTTCGAGTTGGATATTCCAATATCCGCTGAGCAAGCGGCGTTTAGCTCAAGGTTGATCCGATTTATGAACGCTAATTTTGGCCAGCTGTTCTCCAGCTCCCTCCTCAAGCGCTTGGAGGTTCACTTAGGGACTGTCAACAAATCTCCGAACCAAACATGCCTCGCCTTGTGACCAACTGATACCAAAAAGTGGTAATTCATGCTTTTACATGAGACACACTACCCTCTATTAAAATGTCAAATCATATTCAATATTTTAAATAACTTTAATGTTAAATAATATTCTTTGCCCCTACGCCACCACAGCACCCTATGCAAATGTTTTCTAAAGATAAGTTGCTACGCTGTTATATTGGTTGTTTTGAAAATAATCTGTTCCTCTTGTGCTGATAGTAAAAGTTAATTATTAATGTGTTAAGAGAAGAAAAAAAAATATACAGCATATCTGTTTATGGCTTTGTCTGACCGCAAATACTGATATTACAATATTTTGGTTACAGAAGTTTTCTGTTAAATTTTGATTTTGATATTGATATTGCTATTGCGTATGCTATCTGCTAAGGTAACATAAATTTTATCTTAATATTTACAGGTTGTTTCAAGATGTTCACTCAATGTTTCTTATTTACATTGAAACTCGTATTCTTCTGTTATACAAGTAAGTCATTTTACAAAAAGGGAAAATGTTGTGTTCACAATGTTGCCACAATGCCACCAGGTAGCGTGAGTAAAGAGTTGTACAGAGATCTATGTAGAAAAGAAGATGAATAAAGAAGAAGGGACAAGCATCATGGCTGGTGTACTTTACTACAGTTACGTTTAGTACTAGAGCGTTGATTATTCTGCTGCTACCTCACAGCACAAAAGACAGTTTTAGCCTGTCTTACAATTCAACCATTCATAGGGGCCCCTGAATGTCTGCAGGGAGACTACCAGCAGCTGGATCATTCTTTGAATTCGGTGCATTTTGTGTCCCACAGGTTTATCCCACATTTTTTTGAGAAAATCAAGAAGTGGAAATATCCATGTGTCTTGATAATATAACATACAAATATATTTGATAAATTATGTTTTGAAAAAATTTATGGGCTGTTGAAGTATAGAAGTCAGCCAAATGAGCATGTCCACTCTGACCAATGTTCATTTTTCAGTGAATATAAAACAAATAAAAATAGCCAGTAACTGCAAGCTATTTCTACTAATATAAACATTTTTTAGAATACTTTAGAGAAAATCTTCAACCCCATTACAAAAACAATAGTTTTGTTTAAACAGCCAGTTGTTAAGCCAGCCGGTGTGTTCAACCCCGTAACAGTCTGGTCAACTTTTACAATGGGTTCAACCCTGTAACACAATACATTATGATTTTTTTATAACAACAGCAAATATTAGACTAAAATTTGTTGGACTGGATGCAAAGTTTAAAGAATGATTCAAAAACATAAAAAAGCCTGATTTAATTTTTATTTTTAAGTGTATTTTCATGAATTATGAGAAGCGCTTTTACATCAAGTTGCCATATTCTACTTATCAGTCTAATTATTATGATTCAGAATAAAATAAAATAGACTTACAAATAGTTATTTTAATCAAGGGACAGGTGATCTCAAAGGAGCTGGAAGAATTAGTTTAATTATGTTATGCAGTTATACTGATAGAGGAATGAAATTGTCCCGTTACGGGGTTGAATTTAAAACAACTTAAGCAGCAAAGAAATTCATATTAATGTTTGGGATTTCATGCATAAGGTGGGGAGACATATTTTCTTGGAGGTTCAGAGTCCTTCAAGAGGTGTACCCAAATATCTAATTAGAATTCTGGTCTACTGGTATGGTCATCAATCAATGTTTGTAAAATGGGCCAACACAATGTCTGATTCGTTTAAAGTTGGTAATGGAGTAAGGCAGGGAAGCTTACTGTCCCCTTACCTTTTTAACATCTACATGGATGAACTATCAAAGCGCCTGAATTGTTGTAAAACAGGCTGTATAGTTGGTGACCGCATAATCAATCACATAATGTATGCAGATGATTTGGTAATCTTAAGTCCATATAGTGCTGGCCTTCAACAACTGTTAAGGGTCTGTTCCCAATATGGTTGTGACTTTGACATCAAATATAATGCTAAGAAAAGCAATGTTATGATTGTTAGAAGTAGGGCAGATAAGCATCTGATAACCCCTGACTTCTCTTTATCTGGCATTGTCCTCAACAGATGCAATGAAATTAAATATTTGGGACATTACATAACTGATGACCTGTCTGATGATTGTGACATTCGTAGGCAGTATTGTATGATGTATGCACAAGCTAATACTTTGGTCAGAAAGTTTAGTATGTGTTCATCCTCTGTGAAGATAGCTCTTTTTAAAGCTTTTTGCACTTCATTTTACACGGCCCATCTGTGGCGAAGATACAACAAAAGTAGCCTGCAGAAACTTTATGTGGCCTACAATGACGGCATGAGGCTCCTACTCAGAGTGCCTAGATGGAGCAGTGCTAGCCATATGTTTGTACATAATAATGTTCCCACATGCGCAGCTGTGCTCAGGAATCTCATGTATAGATGTATGTGTAGATTTTCTGTGTCATGCAATAATATAATTGCAATTTTAGTAAATCCTGTTTTTAGTACAGTGAGATTTTTCTCAAGATTGTGGAAACATTGGTGTCATCATTTATTTGTGACTCAGTGAATGTCATGTTTTTTTATTTATTTTTTATTTTATTTTATTTTTATTTTATTTTCTCTTATTTCCTTTTTTATGGACCTTTTTGGTCTGGAATAAAGATTGATTGATTGATTGATTGAATAGATGCAGTGTTCAAAAACACAATTTTTTGTGGTATATTTTTTAGCAACCTGAGACCCCAAAAGGCACCAAATTCATAGAATCACTCTGCTACTAAGTTTTCTCTCAATCTTACAATTCTAGATCTGTCAGAGGTTCAGAGGAGTTAACCCCTCTGAGCTTTTTTGATCTTTAGAGCAGTCTGCACCCAAGTTGCTGTAGAAGTTAAACAGCCAGATATTACGGCTTATTTAGTAAAATAGCAGCAAATTTGCTTATTTCATAACATACTTCAATAACCAGTGACATTCTCTCCTATAGTCTGTTTAACAACTAAGGCTTACTCCTGGCGACTTAAAGCAGACCTTCTCAATGATGATAAGTTTATTAAAAATATAACCTCTAAATTAAAGGACTTTATAGAAATAAACGATAATGGTGAAGTATCAGATTCCATCTTATGGGAAGCATTAGACCGTTTTGCGTGGCAAAATAATCTTCTGCACTTCAGCCCTTAAAAAAGAAAGAGAGAAACATCTGTCTGAAATCATCTGTGCCCTCTCCAATTTGGAAAGAAAGTACCAAATCTCTCAATCACCTGATGACTATAAGGAAATACTTAAACTCAGATATGAATATAATGAAATTATGAACAGCCAGGTTAGTAATTTGCTTTGGAAACTACGACAAAAGAATTTTGAGCTTGGAGATAAGCCTGGTAAACTGTTAGCGCTACAACTTACGGGTGCCCAAGCCACAAGGTAAATCTATAGCATTAAGTCAAAAACCAGCACACTCTTAACCAACCCTGCTGACATAAATCGCAGATTCAGAGAGTTCTATGCCACGCTATATTTGTCTGAGAATTATTCAACACAATCTGATTTTAACAATTTTTTCAAATCCCTCCCGCTGCCTAAACTGAATAAACCTGACAGAGACTACCTTGAGTCTGACTTGACGCTTCAAGAGGTCAGAGACGCTATAAAATCCCTTCCATCTGGCAAAGTTGCCGGGCCGGACGGCTTTGGCTCAGATTTCTATAAGAAATTTTATGACTTTCTTGCACCACTCTTGTTTAGAATGATATCTTCTTCAAAAAAGGATGAAAAACTGCCCAAAACTCTTTGCTTGACTTTTCTCTCGATGAAAGCGGATGCCTTCTTCCTCTGCTCCCTCCCTCCCTGCTTGCTCTGTTTTTGTCTTTTTCTATATTTTTGGAGCCTTTCTTTGCACATCATCCAAATCTACAAATTATGAATCTGGTCAACCAGTCTCTCAATGCAATTGATCAAATTTCGATGAGAAGTCTGGGCACAGTAGAACCTCTTGTCCTGCGGGGACACACCCGGTGGGATTTACCCTGGATTATTCATAACAGGATTTCTGCTGTTTGGAGCTTGTGGATTCCTGGATTATCGACAAATTTGTGATGGACTTGGCCGAACAAGCGAACACTCAGACTGTTGGTGGACAGAGACGAGGAATCTAAAACTCTCTAACGACTTGGCATCGATCTTGGAGAAGTTGCTAGTTTCGGCTCAGTGGAACGACCAAACTAATGTGGATAATTGGGAACTGAGATGATCTCTCTGTTGCCCTGCGACAGACTGGCGACCTGTCCAGGGTGACCCCGCCTCTTGCCCGGAACGTTAGCTGGAGATAGGCACCAGCAACCCTCCCGACCCCACTAAGGGAAAAGGGTGTAAAGAAAATGGATGGATGGATGGATGGATGGATGGATGGATGGATGGATGGATGGATGGATGGATGGATGGATGGATGGATGGATGGATGGATGGATGGATGGATGGATGGATGGGAACTGAGATGTATCGGAGAGACTTTAGGGAAGATTGAAATTTATAATCTTCCCAACGTAAGACATTCTGCTTTCTGAATTGGCTTTCCCTGTGTGGCCTTGGAAGGGCTGCATATTTCCAATCTCCTTGAAGATATGTAAACACAACGCTCTTCCCTCCTCACCCCCTCCTGTTTCCATGGAGTTGCGAAGCTGAACACTCCTAAGGACATTCCTCGATAACAACAGCTCTATCGGACTCTGCCAGGAGGCTCAGTAACTTTCCTTCGTGGCCCTTTGACATCACCGCCTTCACCCATGTCTTTGTTTTGCCCATTGTTTTGTCTGAATGTTGTCACCTGCCCTACTGTGTCCTTTCTGCTTTTTTGAACTCCCTATTTAACCCATCCATCCATCCATCCATTTTCTTCCGCTTATCCGGCGTCGGGTCGCGGGGGCAGCAGCTTCAGAAGGGAGGCCCAGACTTCCCTCTCCCCAGCCACTTCTTCCAGCTCCTCCGGGGGAATCCCAAGGCGTTCCCAGGCCAGCCAAGAGACGTAATCCCTCCAGCATGTCCTGGGTCTTCCCCAAGGCCTCCTCCCGGTGGGACGTGCCCGGAACACCTCACCAGGGAGGCGTCCAGGAGGCATCCTGACCAGATGCCCGAGCCACCTCAACTGGCTCCTCTCGACGTGGAGGAGCAGCGGCTCTACTCTGAGTCCCTCCCGGATGACCGAGCTTCTCACCCTATCTCTAAGGGAGAGCCCAGCCACCCTGCGTGCCACCCTCCGTGTCCCTGCGTGCCACCCTCCGTGTCCCTCGGGGGCACCCTGCGGTGCCCCCGAGGGACACGGTTGAACGCCTTCTCCAAGTCCACAAAACACATGTAGACTGGTTGGGCGAACTCCCATGCACCCTCCAGGACCCTGCTGAGGGTGTAGAGCTGGTCCAGTGTTCCACGACCAGGACGAAAACCACACTGCTCTTCCTATTTAACCCAGAAAATGATTATTTTAGTTTATTAGTAATATCAGAAATTGTGGAGTACGCACTATTTAGATCAATATTATACAGCCCAGAAATGAAATCAGACTTAGAATTAAAATAACTACAAACTTGGATTCCAAAAATACTTAACAGGAACAGTCACTGCTTAGTTTATTTTACTTTTAACCCAGAAAAGGAATTAGATCAGTCACTCTTTAGCTTATTTTATCAGAAACTGTAGAGTTTCACTATTTAGAAATTGAATTAGATACTTAGCAACCCTGAACAGGAGCACTTAGTTTACATACTTTAGAACAACATTAGATTAGTTTTCTTTCCTCTTTTTTCCTTTGTTATTTTGTTTGTATTTCCTTTTAACTCATGTAAAGCACTTTGAATTGCCTTGTTGCTGAAAATGTGCTATCCATCCATCCATCCATCCATTTTCTTTACACCCTTGTCCCTCAGTGAGGTCAGGAGGGTTGCTGCTGCCTCTCCAGCTAACATTCCGGGCGAGAGGCGGGGTCACCCTGGACAGGTCGCCAGTCTGTCGCAGGGCAACACAGAGACACACAACCATGCACACACACACTCACACCTAGGGACAATTTAGACAGACCAATTAACCTGACAGTCATGTTTTTGGACTGTGGGAGGAAACCGGAGAACCCGGAGAAAACCCACCATGCACAGGGAGAACATGCAAACTCCATGCAGAAAGACCGGGGCCGGGAATCGAACCCAGAACCTTGTTGCTGCAAGGCAACAGCTCTACCAACTGCGCCACTGTGCAGCACTGAAAATGTGCTATATAAATAAAATTACCTTACCTTACCTTACCTTTACGAGGCTAACATTTCTCTTTTTCCTAAAAAGGGGAGGGATAAAACTGATCCTGCTAGCTTTAGGCCAATTGCACTGCAAAATGTTAAGATAAGATAATCACAAAAAAATTTTGGCCACTAGACTGAATAAATGTTTAGCATCTATTATCCATCCTGATCAGACTGGCAAATTGTCTTTTTTCAATGTAAGACGATTACTTAGTACTGTATACCATAAAAATACTAACGCCCCTATTCTGGCCCTTGATGCACATAAAGCCTTTGACCAGGTCGAATGGCCACATATGTTTGAATCATTGCACAGATTCAGTTTTGGTGAGACGTTCATTTCCTGGGTGAAGCTGATATATCAAGAACCCATGTGTTCCATCCTGACACTGTCTCCAGTGCTTTTTGCCATTGCGCTGGAGCCACTTGCTTTGGAATGGGAAAAATGTGGAATGGGAAAAATGCTAGGATTTCTAGAGTACATTTACAGAAGCCGAGGGGGGAGGGAGGCCTGGGCCTACCTGTATTTAAACACTATTATTGGGCTGCCAACATCAGAACACTAACGTTCTGGCAGCAGGGGTTCCCAGGTAACCCAGCGATTGATACTCCTTTGTGGGTCAAGATGGAATCCAAACTGGTGAATAATTCCTCCCTACCAGCTATGTTGTTTGCCTGCCTTGAAAAGCAGGAAGCCGACCGAAACCTGAGCTTTGTGTTAAAACATGAAGTAAGAATCCTAAATTAGATCAGAAGTTTCCTTGCATTACCAAATACATCAGCACAGACGCCGTTATGTTTTAACCACAGTTTTTTACCTCCTTGGCAGAATAAAGCTTATCATGACTGGAAGGAAAGGGGGCTGGTGTCAATTATGGCATGTATATTGGCAACAAGTTTGCATCATTCAGCCTATTTAAAGAAAGATACAATCTGCCCCATTCACACTTCTTCCAATATCTGCAGGTCAGGCATTACATTAAGTCAAAGATTCAGAACTTCCAACACTCTTCCACTTGAGCACGGCATTTGATGACTCCAGACATCTTCTTAGAAGAATTATACATCTATTTGGTGACCGTACTGTGGAACACACCATAAAAATGAGGGGGGCCTGGGGAAAGGAGCTCGAGATAACAATCCCTGAACCCTTGTGGAACAGGTGCCTTTCTAAAATCAACTCTTGTTCAATAAACAGAAGGCATCAGTTAATTCAGTTTAAAATCACACATCGGTTACACCATTCAAAGGTCAGATTGCTTAAGATTTACCCCTCTGTCTGCCCAATGTGTGACAGGTGTAACATGTCTGAAGGCACACAGTCTCATGCTTTTTGGTCTTACCCTTCTCTAACTGGTCTTTGGTCAAAAATATTTGATTGACACTCTAAGCTCTAAAGACACTTTCTCATGTTACTGGAATCCCTTCTTGGAACACTTTACAAAGACCAGACTAAGTTGATCAAACTCTTCCATGGTCTCTCCCCTTGGTCACCCTGTGGTGTGTGTATGTATACCCTTGTATGTGATTATGTATATGTGCTGTGTGTGTACACCATATTTCAACCGCAATGTTTTATGCTTCGACCTGTGCATCTGGGCCTTGTTTGTCTGTTTAACTGTATGTTCTAAACTTTGAAAACTTAAAATAAAACATATATAAAAAAAAATATTAAAAAAACAACTGAACACAAAATGTTCATCAAAGACGCCTGAACCTCCCTTATGATTGCAGGAGCTTTCATTACATAATATTTTGGTGCCACTCTCTCAATTTAATCTGCCATTGTACAAAGAGACTGGCAACGGAAAAGGACTACAAAGATTTTGATGGATTTGATAAGTGTCTACAGCAAAATGTGAAGCGTCTGACTTTAAAGTACACATGCATCCAACTTGAAGCATCAGACACTTTTTTCACATTTGGTCTGAATGCGCAGCATCCATCCATCCATCCATCCATCCATCCATCCATCCATCCATCCATCCATCCATCCATCCATCCATCCATCCATCCATCCATCTTCTTTCGCTTATCCGGGGTCGGGTCGCGGGGGCAGCAGCTTCAGAAGGGAGGCTCAGACTTCCCTCTCCCCAGCCACTTCTTCCAGCTCCTCCGGGGGAATCCCAAGGCGTTCCCAGGCCAGGTGAGAGACATAGTCCCTCCAGCGTGTCCTGGGTCTTCCCCGAGGCCTCCTCCTGGTGGGACGTGCCCGGAACACCTCACCAGGGAGGCGTCCAGGAGGCATCCTGACCAGATGCCCGAGCCTCAACTGGCTCCTCTCAATGTGGAGGAGCAGCGGCTCTACTCTGAGTCCCTCCTGGATGACCAAGCTTCTCTCTCTAAGGGAGAGCCCAGCCACCCTGCGGAGGAATTCCATTTCAGCCGCTTGTATCCGTGATCTCGTTCTTTCAGTCATGGCCCAAAGCTCATGACCATAGATGAGGGTGGGAACGTAGATCGACCGGTAAATCGAGAGCTTTGCTTTTTGACTCAGCTTTCTCTTCACCACGACGGACCGGTACAGCGCCCGCTTCACGACAGAAGCTGCCCCAATCCGCCTGTCGATCTCCCGCTCCCTTCTTCCCTCATTCGTGAACAAGATCCCCAGATACTTAAACTCCTCCACTTGAGGCAGGACGACCCCCCTGACCCGGAGAAGGTGCAGCATAACAGCTTAATTTCCAGGTAGCAGAAGTTATATTCCACAGTAACATGTCCTGGATGAACCAGGGCCAGCCCAAGGTATAAGAAAACTAAGCAGCCGTTTAGGGCCCCTGGGCCACTATGGGGCCCCCTCAGTGGAGCTGATTTATTTATTTATTTTTGTAATTATAATATCAAAAGCAAACAATTTCACTATGAAGTGATTTGTTTCTACAATAATATATATTTGATCATGTATTTAGAAATTATTTTATTGATAAAAAAAATAAATAAAATGCTCTTGGGGGCCCCTGGTAGCCGCGGTTGGTACCACATGCTTCACCGGTAACATGAGCTGCAATGTGCAGTGCGCATCCAAAGTTCTGGTCAGAAAAAGCAATACAATGTCTCAAAAAAAGGACTTATCCTTTAAAGACAAAAAAAACACAACAATATCTGGACATCGTGTGCTAATCCACTTCTTTTGCTTTTGCTGCTCCTCTTAGAATCTCTGTCTGGCTGTATGGTTAGAAGTTTATTCAGAATATGTCTAGCTTTAGTCAGGTTGGTAAGATTGTACTTAGTTTATTCTGTAAATGCTTTAAACACAAATAAGACAGATACGTTAATAATAGTTCCTGTCACTTGCATTCTAAATTCAGACAGTTACTTTTTTTTGCTCAGTAAGCAAATCCAATGTAAAAAAAATCTAGGAGTTATATTTGAGTTGTCTTTGGGTTTTGACTCCTATCAGACCTAATTTCATCCTGTAGGATGGGTGGTCAAGCAATACAAGAATGGATGGACAAACGGACAGATATATAGCCAGACAATGGATGGATGGATGGATGGATGGATGGATGGATGGATGGATGGATGGATGGATGGATGGATGGATGGATGGATAAATGGACAATGATGGACCGACAGATGTATTTTGCAAATTGCTCTTTTTTCATTAGTGTCATTTGACAGACAAAGATAAAGACATAAAGACAGAATAAAAAATTACGACACCAAAAGGATGGATGGATGGAGTGATGGATGGATAGCACCATTGTAAATAGTTTATTTTTTTCAATTGGTAGCTGGAGAAATATGACCATGTAGATCACTTTACTAAAATGGTCATTATAGCAGCAAATAAGTGTGTGTGTATAGTAAGGATAAAGTCTTCAAACTAGCCCTTTGACCTAATTTCGCTTTCTTTGGTTTAGTCTCCTGTGAGCGGTCATCAAGACCTTTACTCTGTCAGCAAGAACAACTAATTGACCCCAACTATTAGAGCACAGACACAAACTCAAAAACCATGGTTAAAATAACCACACATTACAAAAAAAGCACAGACTTCACCTCATAAGCATTCTTGATATTGAGCAGCTGTCCTGTGGAAGCTACGTGCCCCACTATCCCCTTGTTCCACTCTAGTCGAATGCAGCTGGTGGATGATTCTTCCAATGTGGATCCTTCAGCAACATCAAACAGCCGGCTGACCAAAAACTTCCTGTTGGAGCTGTCTTCACCCACCTGGAAAAACAAGCACACACTCATTCAGCCTGATTTCCAAACGTAGTTCGTGGAGATAGGGATGCTTCTCAAATGGGGGTCGGAGCTGTTTTATCACAATATTCTGAGACAGACCAAAAGCTTAATCCTTGGGATTTTTTCTCTGACAGACAGTCTCTCCCAGAACAAAACTATGATCTGAGGGGTCATGAGATCTTGGCCATTAAGATGGCTCTGGAGGAGTGGTGCCATTGGTTGGAGGGCGCCCTCCATCCTGTGGTGGTTCGGGCAGATTATAAAAATTGATTTTATTTACAATCTGCCAAGAGACTTAATTCACATCAATTCCATAGGTACTTGTTCTTCTCACATTTGAACTTGCCCATTTCGTACTGTCCAGGATCTAAAAATGTCAAACCAGATGTTCTCTTGTCAGCACTCCATCGATGACAGAAAAGATTCCAGTGCCAATCATTCCCACATGCTCTAAGGGTACATTGAAAATATTGTGGGCCAAACCATTCTAGATTAACCTAATCCTGGAACCAGACTTACGAACTGCATTTTGGCTGGGAAACTATTATTTTTTACCCCCCTTTCCAGCTGTGCTCCCATATTAGTATTTTCCCGTAAATATCCCAAATTATGGTGCATGGCAGAACCACCTTTTTGCCAGCCAAAAAAGGACTCCTGCCCCCCAGTACACATCTGTTCAAAAGATCTGGCTCTCATCTCATGATATTCCACTAAAATTCATGTCCAGAAAACTGTCTCCCTAATTCATAGGTCCATCCAAAATGGACTGCATCATCAGCCCCACATCTGTTCATTTCTGCCTTATTCCTAACCTCCGGATTCATCCCACATTTCATGTCTTTCAGATTAAACCTGTCCTTACCAGCACTTTGACGCCTGAGAGTTAATCATGCACTGGTAAACCCTCTGAGTTACCCTAGTGTCTCACCTAGTGTTGGTTCTTATTGAATATTACTTTCCTTGAATATTTCTTTGTGTAGGTTCTTGCTGATCTCCGAGTCTGGATTCTGTGAGTGTCGTTCTGGTTTCCTAGTTCCGCTCAAGTTCTGTTGATTCTGGTCTATCCTCCACAGCTGGCTCCATCCAATCCATCTGCTGCTGAGTTATGTGTACACCCTCAAACATCTCCACAACACAGCTTCCTTCAACCTTACTGAAAAAAGTTGAAGGAACCTTTTGGGGGAGTTTTTGGGGGAGAGAACACCCAAAGACTGTTCTCTCCTCCATCCACTCTGTTGATTCACTTCCCGGATTCCTTTCATCACTTTCCCGAGAAGACTTGCACCATTCATCTACACAGTAAGACAGTTCCATTCAGAATTATCTATAAGAAATAAATAAGATAAATCAGAGATGCAATGGGAAAGTCTCTGCTTACCAAAGCTCTAGGTCAGTGTTTCTCAACCGTTTTTGGGCCAGTACCCCCCTATCCATTAGGTCCTTCACCGGCCCCCATCAAAGAAGATGTAAGCTACTTGCACTGAATATTATTTTATGATTCATATTACTATCATTATTGTTGCTGTCTTGATTTCTATTGTTGTTTCAGTGTTTATCAACAAAAATCCTTAAAAGAAAAACATTACTGAATTATTAGTTTCCAAAGAACAAAAAAGACATGGGAACAGAAATCATTTTTAAAGGTGTCTTAAGAAAAATGCAAACTGACATTCAACTTGAAATTGGTAGGCCTATAAGAGTGAAAAAGAATCTTGCTCTGTGACATTTTCTGATGTTAGTTGCTAAATTTAGCACAAAATGGCCAGATAAGTCACATATATACCAATTTAAACTATTTGCAAAAAGACAGTGCTCTGCAACATAAAAACATGAATAAAACTGTAACTATATCAATCATAACTCTTCTTCTCTTCAGTGTTTCTGTCGGTTTCTGGTGGTGCAGCTCTGTGCTGCCTTCAGGAGAATGGGACATCAGAGTATCATCTATAAAATTTCACCCACATGGCATTTATTGTATAAACCAGAGCTTTCAGTGAAAAAAACAAAAGTTCCAGATCCTTTTAATGGTATACAAATATGAGACAGAAACATGGATGATATTTTTCAATAGTCTATTGATTTATAGATTAATAGTTTTACTGGACAGAAATTACAAAGAACAAAGCTGGTTTTTAATCAAATCCTAATGAGTCAAATTAAAAGTGTCATGGAGTCATCAGCCTCATGACATTAACACTGACATGAACAATAATATTGAATAAATATATAAAATAAAATTGAATAAAAAACATAAATAAGTGATTATTTTCTTACTGTTGCAATCTGTAAAATATATTTCTCCTTAGTACTAGATGTGTTCCCAACAAAAACATGGCACAATTTGATCTAACCTTTGATCTGAAAATAGTATTTGTTTGTTCTTGCCAGAGTTTCCTGTATTAATTATTGCTTGAAAGTTCTTGTCATGTTTATTCCTCCGTATTTACTTTAGTTTCTTAGTTTCTTGCATTTTGATCTTCATTCATTTCCATTTAGTTTCCTTTGATTAGTATTATCCTTTCTTAGTTTACTGTTTGTCCTCTTTAGTTTCTCTCGTTAATTTGCTTCCCTTTTTTATTGACGCTCACCATCTTCACTCATCATGTCATTCACTGCCTCATCATCATGTGTTTCACCTGATCTGCCAGTATGAGCTGTTTTCACTGTTCAGCGTGAATCAGAGTCAGATTCTCTGTTTTTATGCCCCGATTCACATCTAGTTCGTTGCTCCATTCGATGTCCCAATTCTCTTGCTTGTTTCTGAGTTTTGCGCAACGTGTGCGTCTTTTTTTTTTTTTTTTTTTACCCCTACGGCGAGTTTCTGTCAGGGAGCATATCGATATGGAAAGACCGACTGATGTAAACCCGTTACAACAACGTTACAAAATACAGATATACTGACTAGTGAGTATTTAAAAGTGCTGTTAGTGCCACACTGAACTGATGTGGTGAAGCTACCAGTAGAAGGAGCGTGGAGCTGCACCAACAAGCTACAAACACTGAAGAGAAGAAGAGCCACTATCGATACAGTCGCATCGATACAGTCCATGTTTTTATGTTACACATCTCAGTTTTTAGCAAGTAGCTCAAAGTCTAAGCTGGTATTGTTGTGCATGTAAGGGGTAAAGTTTACCTTCAAGCAAATGCCCTCCTGTTGTAAATTTTTCTGCCAGCCCGCCCTGCCGTCCTCTGATCAGCCCCTGGCGGGCGACGCCCCCGTTAAGAAACGCTACTCACAAAATTGAGTTTGTCAGTAATTATAAATATCTTGGTTATATGTCAGATAAAGAGCTTTCTTTTTAAAAAAAACACATTGAAAATTTATTACACACACTAAAAATGAAGATTGTATTTTATTATTGCAATGGGCCCTCAAGGCTAGAAAAAATTAATATCAGTAACACTCCTGGATTATGCTTGGTTGAAACATTCTTTACTAATGCTTCAACCAAATGCATTGAGTCCTTGAATACTGTCTATCATTGTATCAGGTTTGTAACAGGTAGCAGGCGTCTTACACATCGTTGTGAGTTGCTTATATGATATGATAAAAACAACACTCAGAGATGCAATAAGTTTATAGCAGGCATACAAGTGATCTAATCATCTGACTGTTGATTGCAGCATTCCACGTTATTAGCAGAAATAGAGGGCCCCAAAGCCAGATTTCGTTTAGGGCGAAGGCTCGGGCCAGCTCTGCACTTGATCCTGATTTATAAAATTCTACTCACCTTGGCTAGAAACATACTTAAATTCTCTCTTATAACAATCTGTTACTTTCTATTCTTTACGCTACCAGTAACATTGTTTTTTCTTTTGCATGTTCCACATGAAGGCAGCATTCAGTGTGTTGGCTCCCGCAGCATTTAATCAGCTCCAGTCTGAACTAAAGATTTTGGATATTATTTCTTTGGAACTTTTTTGGGGAGTTGTTAAACTCATGCAAAAATATTCTATTAATCAATGACATTGCTTTTAAACAGTTTTTAAAATTTGTTTTAAACCTGTGCATATGTTTTATTTTTATGTAACCAGGTTGTTGTGTGTTGCAGATTTCTGCCCAAGTCCTTCTTGACATCTGGATCTCACAGATTTTACCTGGTTAAATAAAGGAAATAATTTTTTTTTAAAATAATCTCGTGCCAAATCCTCCTTCTAACTTTGATCCACCTGACCATAACTCCACATTCAATTCTTTATTTTTTTAATAACATTTTCTGAATTCTGCTTCCTTCTTCTAAGTGTGTTTGCATATGGGTCAAAAGAGTACCAAGAACAATTGTGACGAACATGTGGGGTACCCCAAGGTTCTATGTTAGGACCCCTGCTCCCACTAGCGCTGAACAAATGCTTAGAACAGATAAATATGTGAATCAACCATAACTTTCTCCAGCTGAACAGAACAGAAACAAAACAGAAGTTCTTCTTTTTGGATCTAAAGGGGAAGGATCTAGAGCAGGGGTGGGCAATCCTGGTCCTGGAGGACCAGTGTCCTGCAACTCTTAGACGTCTCCCTGGTCCAACATACTTGAATCCAACAGCTGAATTACCTCCTAAGTGCAGTCAGGTTCTCCAGAGTCCTGCTGATGACCTCATTATTTGACTCAAGACCTGGAGCTGCCCACCCCTGATCTAGAGTCAGGACGCAGCTTCATTTATTCCAGTTAGAAACTAGAGATCAGGTGTAATGATGGACTCAAACCTGAACCTTAAGAGTCACATAAAGATAGGACTGGGGGATATGAGGAAAATCTAATATCCCAATATATTTTTGCTATATCATGATACACGATACATATCACGGTATTCTTAAATGAGCTTCAAATGTTATTTTAAACTATAGACCCCTTGCAGCATGATTTCACCCATGCAAGTTTCCACACCCCTTTCCCTGCTAGACTTAAATATAATCTCGGTTATATGAAATAAAAAGGGATGCAGTGTTGTGCTATGAACTGTCCACACTAAGACTAGATAACAAGGTCAGAAAAATGTTTTAATTAAGAAAAACATAGCGAGGGAGAGGAAAATGGGTCAGTTGCTTGCTTGACTTTGACAAACGTAACATACGTGTTGTGGAATAAGGTGTTTTGGTTCATCTTAAAAATAAAAAAGGCGACCTACACACAGACTGACAGATCATCAGTAAAGAAGGTGTTTAAATTAGCTAATCAGCCACCACTGTTAGCTTAGCTGAAAGCAGTGGTAGCTAATCTACCACAACAATCACTTATTTACTTAATACTCACAAAATACACGTCAAGCCTAAAACCCCAAAACTGTAAGGAATGAATGTTCTGTTCTATGTGGGGGCAATGTTTGAGTACTTTTGGTGCTGAATCCTGATACATAAAGTTGCGTTGTTGTCAGTTGCTATGGCAACGAGCCTGCGTGTATCATAAAGCCAACACGGAGAGCGAGAAAAAAAAGTTTTGAGTTATTTTTCCCATTGCATAGCACTAAATGAATCATACCTACGTCTCCAGGTTTCACTTTAACAGACTAGTTCTACCGCGGCAGTGCGGGTATGAACGGCATGTAAAAGAATAGTCTCATTAGGTGGTGAAATAAATTTGTGGTTGAACCTTTTGTGGCAATAGTTTTATAACATGTTTCACAAATTGCCTCATTTTGTTCAACATCCTCCATATAAAATCTGAACTACTACCAAATTATTAATCCAGCGCTGTTTCTCTTCGGAACTAGACTAGTTCATCTGATTCCTCTTCAGTTATCGTCTCATTCACGGCTCGTCAAACTGTCGCTGTCACTTTGTTTGTTTTCTCCGCGCAACGTGATTGATGGAATATTTTCAAGTTGGGAGGGGCGAGGGATTAGTGATGCATTCGTAGGTTGTCGGATAAACCATACTCGCAGTAAATTTGATGGCGAAAGCTTATTATTTGAACAACAATTTATACTCGATGGTTGCGATATAGCCATTTTAACAATCATAAGTAGAAAAACTCGCGATACATCGAGTATACTCAATACATCGCCCAGCCCTACATAAAGACCGATACAAAGTCAGCCTTCTGTTATCTGAAGAACATTT
Source organism: Poecilia reticulata (assembly GCF_904066995.2). NCBI lineage: Eukaryota > Metazoa > Chordata > Actinopteri > Cyprinodontiformes > Poeciliidae > Poecilia > Poecilia reticulata. Next base: position 611,842 of record NC_088847.1, read on the forward strand.
CCAGGATTAAAAGACAAATGTTTCTGCCAGATCAATGTCGTCTCAAGTCTGCCAGAGCAAAAAACCCAAAAAATTCAATCCTCCAGCTGCAACTGATCCAGAACGGTGCTGATGGTGTTCTCACTAATACCAGTAATATAGAGCACACCACCCAGTTCTAAAATCCTCCCACTGGCTCCCTGTAGCTCAGAGAATTTAAAATATTGTTAGTTTATAAATCACTTAGCGGCTTAGTACCACAATAAAGTAAAAACCTGACCTCAAGTTCCTGTGATTATGTAACCTGGTCCGTTACACATTAATGATCTTGATGATGGTACTCATCAAAATGTATTTTTACTGGTTTCTCAATTGTTGACTTTATGGTGTTTTCATGCCTTTTTATTTTTGTTTGTAGGTGACGTGCTACACACATAAATTTGATGAATTGACTTCTTCATTTTTAATCTTTTAATGTACTTTTAACATTGTGTAAAATAAGCTTAAATAGTTCAATGAAAAATCTTAAATTAATCAGATTAATCGATTAGTTGTCCAATAATTGATAAATTAATTACTTAAGCAATCATAAATTTCTGCCCTATTTTACAAAGAAGTAGGACAAAACCCCAGCTGACCCAGAGTAGGCCCTCCACCCTTTAACAGCTAAAGACCATGGTCTCGAGTTGCCAGTGGGTATTTAAATAAAGTGGGCTTAACATTGCACATTGTGTAAAAATCATGCAGAATTTTCCTTCTGCTTAAAAATCAGCTACTCCTGTGGATTGGTCAATCTTATTAAATTCTAATGGAATACTTTAAAGCTCATAACTTTGATGTGACAAAACAGGTTGGAAGGAAAATAATTTTAACAGAATTGTAACATAGAAATAGTTACAGCGAGTGAAGGTATTTGAAATGTCATGTTTTAACTTTGTTTCTTATTAATCGAGTCAACAAAAACAATGTAACCAACAAATGTTTAAACAAAGTTTCTTCACTAAACTCCAAACCAAATCCATGAAAAGCATCACAAGAATATTGGGTTAAAGTAATAGGCTGTGTCTGAGTGAATAAAATATAATGAATCACACAACCCTGCCCAGTGCATTTTTAAACAAATCTTTCTTAAGCAATTCTTAGGAATCTTATGACTTTACTTACATGAATATTCACATATGTATTTAAATATACAAGCCTTTTCCTTAAAAACTGTTGACTACATAACTAGAATGCTAAGTGTTGAAGTAAATGATTGAGTAAATTTCTTGGATGTGTTATTTCTTCAACAATTCCATGAAATGTTTCAGTACCAGTACAAGGTGCAGCTGAAGTGAAACCTAGATTTTTGTTTGTAGAAGATTAAAATTCAAGGTATTTTCCTTATGTCATTAAGTCCTTTTCCCAGAAATCAGAAAACATAATCCAGAACTTGTGAGCATTGTTAATTATGTAGGGACAATGCAGGAAGCATTGAATGTTCAGACAACATATTCTAAACATAAATATTCAGTGAATGTTTGTAGACAATGTTCACTGAAAGGCAAAATTAAGTACTATTAAACGTTCAGTGGACATTGTGCGTGGCCATTCAGCAAATGTCCAGCCATCATACAGCCATTGTTGGCTGAATGTCTGCAGACGTGGTGTTTTAACTTGACATTCGATGAACTTTATCTGCAAACATTCCCTAAACTCAGGATTTCCCCCAGTGAATAAGAACATCCCCCACCTCTCTCCCAGGCTAAGCAATGCTTGTTTTTGTTTTTATAATAATTTGTTTTGTTTTTACATCAACCAGACTGCTGCGCTGCATATATCACTGGCAGGACAGAATCCCCTATCGACATGAAGCCAGGAGGGGAGCGTGCACCAATCACACTGCTGGCGCCTGTGCATGCTGTCGCAGTTTGATCTCTGAAGTTTACCTTGGTGTGGATCGCACACCTTTATTAAATTCTGGGAAAAGGCCTAGTTTAATTGACCAACCTTAAAAGCAATCAGTAGTAATTGTAATTTACTGAAATGTATTTGTGAACAAACAGAGCTCAATCTTAAAGATTAAACTCACAGCATCAGACTATAGCTGTGAATTTTTACAAAGTAAACTTGCTGAAACCACAAAATCAAATTCAATAGCATTTATATTTTTAATAAACAAATATTACATTTCTATATCTGTGGTCTGTGTTAAAATGACAGCATTGATAGCATTTTTGATTTGCTGTGTTTGCGGGTTTAATTATTGTTGACAATGTTTGCCAGTAGCATAAATACCCAGTAAAATTTTACATTTCCTGTCAGCTTAACATCTTTTTAAACAAAAACACGGTGGACCGCCGGTCGACCACCTTAGCAAGTTTTCTGGGGAAAACCGTGCTAAACGTTTGAGGATAACATGCACTGCACAGTGAGAAATTTCAAAAACGGTAAGCTAACAATGTTACATCTCATTGAAAAATATTACAATCTGTGCTATTGTGGCAATAAAATCATTGGATTTAAAACCTTTGGATTCATTCTGAATGTGGTTCCTGGTTTTGGGATTCACTTAAAAATAAGGTGTTAGAGTGAAATAAGCATGAGCTTGCATTAATCTATCTTTTCCTATCTGTAGTTGATGGCAGAGCGAAAGTTAAAGGTTCCTACCAGAAAGAGTGAGTATCGGTCTGCAGTGATCAGCTCATTGATGTGTAGGAAGATCTTATGGCAGAGCGCAGTCACATCCAGATAACTTGATACTTCCTTTACTAGCTCCAGCAGCCTGGTGCAGCGGTCAACTTCCCTGCCACTCCCATCATCACCACCACCCTCTCCCATCACCGAACCACAGAAAGGGACGGGTTCCCGTTCCGAGTCACTCAGAAATGTGAGGGACCCCTCAGAGTCTTTGACCACAATGGGTCTTAGTGGGCGGTCAAACTCTGAAGCTGAGATTTTGCGAGTTGGGGTACCAGGAGCTGGGCTCGGTACAGTGGCAGGGGACGGGCAGCGGTTGTCCAGGAGGGTGAGGCCTGAAGGGAGGATGGTGGAGTTAGAAGAGGGGCAAAGATCTGAGGAGGACTGCTGGGTACGCTGCTGGGAACAGTTTTCTTTAGGGACAGATGGCTGGATGGTATGAGCACGCTCAGCAAACCAGGCATTCACCATCTCCCTGTGGACACAGAAAAGAACATGTATTACTATCCAACATATTTGGCTGGAATTCAAAGTAATTATAAGCACTGTACTCTGACAGAAGAGGATAACGGTGATGAGTTTACTTTGGTGAGTGGGAGGGTTGAGGAGTTCAGACATTAGACCTGGGCCAAGTCATAACTACTACTACTACTGCAATAAAAGGGCTGACTAAGGGACCTACAAGTTCCAATTATTTTAATATTTTGGCACATCCAACTGGATGGAAATCAGAAGATCCAAAACTCACTGCAGGAATAATATTGTCCTTCCATCCTGTGAAAGGCTTGAAAGTTCCATAGTGAGAGAGTCACAGTGTTATTGTAGAGATGCTAGTGCTTACCGTCTGACCCTACCGTCCCTTATAACTTCTATAATAGATGGGTGGACTTCAGTATCCACATAGAGAAATCATGCTTATAAAATACAGTGGATTCCCAACTGTTTTGCGATTCAGCATTTGTGGAGTATTCTGTGGAACATAAATTATTTGTGAAACATTTGACTGCTAATTTTTTGTAGTCCACAGCTTAGGATGCGGAAACTCCTAGATGCAATGCTACTTTGCATGCTATTGGTTGAAGCTTAAAGAGAAGTCCATCCAGAGAACAACTTGAAAATAATCACCTTATTTACGGTGATTAATTGCCTTAATTTCAACAATTAAGTAGCCTGTATGGTGCTGCTATTATTAAAATCAGCATATTATTTTTAGCTTTTTTTTTCCTTTTTACCATTGTTAATTTCAAGTTCTGATTTATAGACACCATCAATTCTAAATGCATTTACAGGCAGTTACCTTGATTGTTTTATCAAGGTAAATGCCCTACTCAACCCTAAGGTAAATAAGATTATTTACCTTAATTATAAGACCCCTATGATGAATATGAACTTTGGACTGCGTTTTCCCTCGCCCGGACGCGGGTCACCGGGGCCCCACTCTGCAGCCAGGCCTGGAGGTGGGGCACGATGGCGAGCGCCTGGTGGCCGGGCTTTTACCCACGGAGCCCGGCCGGGCTCAGCCCGAAGAGGAGACGTGGGTCCCCCTTCCGATGGGCTCACCACCTGTCCGAGGGGCCAAAGGGGTCGGGTGCATTGTGCTATGGGCGGCAGCCAAGGGAGGGGACCCTGGCGGTCTGATCCTCGGCTGCAGAAGCTGGCTCTTGGGACGTGGAACGTCACCTCTCTGGTGGGGAAGGAGCCGGAGCTAGTGTGCGAGGCTGAGAGGTTCCGGCTAGAAATAGTCGGCCTCACCTCGACGCATGGCTCTGGTTCTGGAACCAGTCTCCTTGAGAGGGGCTGGACGTACTTCCACTCTGGAGTTGCCCACTACCTGGTGACGAGTTGGCTCTGGTGGTGGGGGAGGAAGCCGGTCAGACCTGGCAGGCCCAAACGTGTAGTGAGGGTCTGCTGGGAACGTCTGGGGAGTCCCCTGTGAGACGGAGCTTCAACTCTCATCTCCGGCAGAACTTCGAACACGTTCCGGGGGAGGTGGGGGACATTGAGTCTGAGTGGACCATGTTCCGTACCTCCATTGCCGAGGCGGCCTATCGGAGCTGCGGCCGCAAGGTTGTTGGTGCCTGTCGTGGCGGCAACCCTCGAACCCGTTGGTGGACACCTTCGGTGAGGGATGCTGTCAAGCTGAAGAAGGAGTCCTACCGGGCCTTTTTGGCCTGTGGGACTCCAGAAGCAGCTGATGGGTACCGGCGGGCTAAACGGCATGCGGCTTGGGTTGTCGCAGAGGCAAAAACTCGGGCGTGGGAGGAGTTTGGAGAGGCCATGGAGACAGACTTCCGTACGGCTTCGAGGCGATTCTGGTCCACCATCCGGCGGCTCAGGAGGGGGAAGCAGTGCAGCACCAACACTGTTTACAGTGGGGATGGTGTGCTGCTGACCTCAACTCGGGACGTTGTGGGCCGATGGGCGGAATACTTCGAAGACCTCCTCAATCCCACCAACATGCCTTCTGTTGAGGAAGCTGAGCATGGGGACTCTGGGTTGGGCTCTCCAATCTCTGGGGACGAGGTCGCCGAGGTGGTCAAAAAGCTCCTCGGTGGCAGGGCCCCGGGGGTGGATGAGATCCACCCGGAGTTTCTTAAGGCTCTGGATGTTGGAGGGTTGTGTTGGCTTACACGACTCTGCAATATCGCATGGACATCGGGGGCAGTTCCCCTGGACTGGCAGACTGGGGTGGTGGTCCCCCTGTTTAAAAAGGGGGACCGGAGGGTGTGCTCCAATTACAGGGGGATCACACTCTTAAGCCTCCCTGGTAAGGTCTATTCAGGGGTCCTGGAGAGGAGGGTCCGTCGGATAGTCGAACCTCGGATTCAGGAAGAGCAGTGTGGTTTTCGTCCTGGTCGTGGAACACTGGACCAGCTCTACACCCTCAGCGGGGTCCTGGAGGGTGCATGGGAGTTCGCCCAACCAGTCTACATGTGTTTTGTGGACTTGGAGAAGGCGTTCGACCGTGTCCCTCGGGGGGCCCTGTGGGGGGTACTCCGGGAGTATTGGGTACCGGGCCCTTTGATACGGGCTGTCAGGTCCCTGTATGACCGGTGTCAGAGTCTGGTCCGCATTGCCGGCAGTAAGTCGGGCTCGTTTCCGGTGAGAGTTGGACTCCGCCAAGGCTGCCCTTTGTCACCGATTCTGTTCATTACTTTTATGGACAGAATTTCTAGGCGCAGCCGAGGTGTTGAGAGGATCCGTTTTGGTGGCCTTAGGATCGCATCTCTGCTTTTTACGGATGATGTGGTCCTGTTGGCTTCATCGGAACGTGATCTGCAGCTCTCACTGGAGCGGTTCGCAGCCGAGATGAGGCTCAGTGCCTCCAAATCCGAGGCCATGGTCTTGAGCCGGAAAAGGGTAGAGTGCCTTCTCCGGGTCAGGGGGGTCGTCCTGCCTCAAGTGGAGGAGTTTAAGTATCTGGGGATCTTGTTCACGAATGAGGGAAGAAGGGAGCGGGAGATCGACAGGCGGATTGGGGCAGCGTCTACTGTGAAGCGGGCGCTGTACCGGTCCGTCGTGGTGAAGAGAGAGCTGAGCCAAAAAGCGAAGCTCTCGATTTACCGGTCGATCTACGTTCCCACCCTCATCTATGGTCATGAGCTTTGGGTCATGACCGAAAGAAAGAGATTACGGGTACAAGCGGACGAAATGGGCTTCCTCCGCAGGGTGGCTGGACTCTCCCTTAGAGATAGGGTGAGAAGCTCGGTCATCCGGGAGGGACTCAGAGTAGAGCCACTGTTCCTCCACGTCGAGAGGAGCCAGTTGAGGTGGCTCGGGCATCTGGTAAGGATGCTTCCTGGACGCCTCCCTGGTGAGGTGTTCCGGGCACGTCCCACCGGGAGGAGGCCTCGGGGAAGACCCAGGACACGCTGGAGGGATTACGTCTCTCAGCTGGCCTGGGAACGCCTTGGGATTCCCCCAGAGGAGCTGGAAGAAGTGGTTGGGGCCTCCCTTCTGAAGCTGCTGCCCCCGCGACCCGACCCCGGATAAGCGGAAGAAAATGGATGGATGGATTGACCTTAATTATAAGGTAAATAATCACCTTATTTAAGGTGATTAACAATTGCCTTAATTGCAAGTTGATCTCTTCTTTACATCTCTGAAGAGTGGCAACATTGGGGCCTCAAACAACTTTCAAATGTTGTTTGAGGCCCCAAACAACATTTGGGTTGTTGTTTGGGGGTTTGAGGCCCCAATGTTGCCACTCTTCAGAGATGTAAAGAAGAGATCAACTTCTTTACATTGCAAAACATTTCAGATTTTGCTGAAATCTTTGTTTTCAGCAACCTGAAAACAAAGATTGCTCAATGTTATGATTTAGGGGAAGGATAAAATAAGTTATCTCAGAGATTTTAGCTGTCAGTTTCCACTGTGAGTAAGGAAATGGAGGAGCACATGCGCAGTTCTTGTTAAGCCCACATGTGGAAGGCCAAGAAAACTATCAGAGAAGAATGATGGTGAGAACAGTCAAAGACAAGCCACTGAAAACCTCCAAAAACCTACATCATCATACCGTAGATGGTGTCACTGTCTGACACCAAAATTGAGCACACTTTGCACCAGAAGCTATACATGAGATTGATGTGACAGAAGCCTTTTCTGCACGCACAAGTTGCTTGAGGTATGGAAAAGCATTTTGGAATAAAATGAAGTGACCTAATGTTTGGTCTCTACAACGGACGTTATGCACGGCAGCCAAAAGCCATTTATAACGTCATCATTCCAAGAAAAACACATGTTGCCCACCGTAAAATTTGGTGAAGGTTCCATCATGCTCTTTAACGAGATACTGGGAATCTCGTTAAAGTTGAGGGTCGCATGGATCAATCAATCAATCAAATTTTATTTGTATAGCACATTTCAGCAGCAAGGCATTTCAAAGTGCTTTACATAATTAAAATAAAAAGAAAATAAAAACAGAGAAAAAGATTAGAAAAGATAAAAACATTATTAAAAGTAAAGATAAAAACATTAAAAAATCAATCCACGTGAGGACTTGCCCTTATGGGGCCTCCTTGAACAGAGTTTCAGCAGAGCGACATCATACAAGAAAACTCAAACCTCAGTTTCAGCATCTTGCAAGGATTAAAACCCGCAATTTAGCCATAAGCAACTCTAAGCAGGTGGGTTTTAATTTGAGATTTAAAGGCACTCAGTGTTTCAGCTGCACTCAGTATCAGCAGATTCTTCAGGATAATTTTGAAGAATCACTTACAATGTTGGAAAGACACTGGGGAAGGATATTTTAACCAGACAATAATCCAAAGTACAGCTCCCAAATCTGCACTTTCATGCAGAGTATGATGGCTGTCTGATCACATATGAGGACTTTTTTGGTAATGTGTAAGAGGACCGGCTGAGAAAAAGACACATTGAGTTCAAAAAGCAGGTTTCATATATGCACTACAGATGCATTAGCAGATATACTGCCACTGTGACCTGAACATGCCCATATTGGGAAGACAGGCATGTGATAATGTAAACTTGGAGGAGAGAGTGTGTTGACCAGGACCCTATAAAAAGGGTGCTGTCTAATGACAGCACCGAGGGGGAAATAATGATTTCACCCTGATTGCAGTGAAATCAGGGGGATTTCATGACAACTGAGCAAAGATTTTCTCGCAATTCGGTCATGTTGACTTAGGTTGCAGTACTGTAATAAAACTTTGCTTTTCAACCAAAGTCTGTAGCATAGAGTCTTTTTCTTCACCACAGAGAAGGTGGACGGAAACCCAACAACAGACAGACAGAGCAACACGATGCAGATATCTGAGGTTGTTGTTTCTCCCTACATCCAGTGGGTGGCGCAGGTTGTTACAATCAAGCCACACAGGCACACCTGCTAGGAGAAAACAAATGCACCCACTACAACGCTTTCATTCTATTGGCTGAGAGGTTGCCAGGCAACGGTGCATTTTTGTTCCAAAAGCAAACAGAAAATGTTTCAAAAGCGAGCAGAGTTTTGCAAGTGTTAGGATTCGGGTTAGTGTGAGTGCTCTTTCCTATAGAGGATCTTCGGGGGAGAGTTCTGACAGGCTGGCGCACCGGCAGCTGATTCCGAGTGATTGACTGGTGGACCTTTAAGAAGCAGTGGAGCAGCCACTCATCACTCGATGGTCCCACTTGTTGGTCAGAGTCTAACCAGAAATCATGTTATGGATGTTTTAAGAGACTTCAAGTAATATTTTGTATTCCCTCAGAAACCGACGAGCTGTTGGAATCAAGCCAGGAACCTAGTCCGGACTAAGAGGTCGTTTCCTGACAAGACCGAACATCTCCGCCTGCCGCTCTCCTCCCCTCTCCATCCTTGGTCTTCGGTACGCTCCTGGATCCTAGCCTTTTCCCTCCGCGCAAATACCATCTGAAAGACAGTAAGCTTATCACTCTAAACCAATCAAGATCTCTCCGGTCCCTACTAATATCTCCCTTCTCCAAACAGAACTCGAGCTGACCTGTATACCCATCCTCTGGAGCACAATCAGATGGTACTTTTTGAAATACATTAAACCTTCACTGAACAGTGTTCTCTGGTTTTGTGTGAACTTGCATGTGGGTCAAGAAACTAAAATCCAGCAAGAGGATAAGGACAAAGGTTTGAGTACAAACATTACATGTTTTGAGAAGAAAGACACAAAGTATTGCTTTCAAAATGAAAATGTAAGCAAAAGTATTAAAAGTTTTGAGAACCAAAGACATGTAATACTGTTTTCAGACTGAAAATGTGTGCTCTCGAATTATGACAGAAAAATTTCCCCTTAGGGGTTTGAATACAAATTTTGGTGTATATCCAGAAGTTTTGTGGATGTGCACAACCTTTTGGGGGCTAAAAGATGTTTCCTTTACAAGATATCCATAGCTGCGCTGAAATTATTATACATTGTTAATTTAGTGCAGTGTACCACAACAAAAGAAAATAATACAATAACAATAACAGAAAACCCATTAGATGACAATTTTAATATCTCTACAATTGATTCACAAACAATCTCTGAATTAGATTTAGACAACTTATTTACACTTGCTGAAGTAAAGAGTGCCGTACTATCAATGCAGAGTGGAAAATGCCGTGCATTGATGGCTTTCCATCAGAATTTTATAAGATATTTTCAGACAAACAGACAAACGGCATGTTAGCAAACCCTTCTGCTAACATGCTTAAAGAGGCATATAAATTTGGTGCTCTCACAATGCGGCAAGCTACTAAAGAAAGATGAGGATCCATGAGTTTGCAACAACTACCACCTGATTTCATTGCTTTGTACAGATGTCAAGGTTTGGCAAAGACGTTGGCATAACGTCTGGAGGTAATTATGACAAAAATCAACATCCCTGACCAGAAGGGTTTCCCCTCTCTTGTTTGCTATTGCTAGAGCCTTTGGCTGCACCCTTAAATCCACTCCTATGCACTACATTACAAGAGGTGACCTAGACCCCTTATACACCAACAACCTGCTGCTTTTTCTTTCAGACCCAGAGTCATACATGCCCCCGGTATTAGACCAGCTTGAGAACTTTGGACAAATACCTGGAAATAAAATGATCTTTAATAAAAGTGAATTATTTCCAATTAATTGTGCAGCTACAGCCTACCCACTTACTAGTTTACCATTCAAGATCTCATTGCAAGGATTTAATTATTTGGGAATCCATGTAACAAAGAATTACTTGAAACTTACTGGTCGTAAGACCAGATGACTTACGACTTACAATGCTGGTCCATGCTGCCACTTTCTCTTGCAGACAGAATCAGTGTATCAATTCTTATACCTTTTTCAGAGCCAGTATTTAATCCCAAAACATTTTTTAAGATACTTGATGCTTCAGTTTTTCACATTTTATGGAACAAGAAACTTCCTAGAATACGAAAGAGTAACCCTCAGAAAAGTAAAGAAATGTTTGGGTTTGCCACCCCAAATTTCTTATGCTATTATTGGTCTGTTAATATTTGCACAATGTTTGGCCCAGTGCACACTCTGAGACTCCCAAATGGTTACCAATAGAAGAGGCCTCATGTAGCTCTGCTTCTTTACTCTCTTTTATGCCTTCCCCAGCAACATCTATATCATACACTCACCATGTAATTGTTAAGAATTGGCTTAGAATGTGGGCTCATATTATGCAATATTTTGGAATCCTCGCTTATCACCACTAAATTCCAATCCTCTATTTCCACCTTCAATCATTGATGAGATTTTTTTAAGTGTGGAAAAGCCACAAGCTTTTTTCTGTGAAAGACAGGAAAACGCTTTTATCTTAAAATTAAAAAAAAAATAAATACAAATGATCTTCCAATTTTAACCTGCTGGCTGGCCACTCTTTTAGATGTCTACAAGTTAGGGACTTTATTCGTCACCATGTCCCTCATTTTCTGATAATTACTGCCTCTAATGGCTGATGGATTGCTAGAGGTTAGTCCCACTCCAAAAGATGGAATATCAAAAATATACACCTTTTAATGTCCAATTTGCCTCCTAGGCCTAGACATCTTCGCACTACTTGGTCTGATGATCTTAACATAGAGATTGATGATGAAATGTGGCAAACTATTCTAAAATGCATCCACTCTTTATTAATTTATGCTCAACACAGAATTATTCAGTGTAAAGTAGTCCATAGAGTACACTGGTCTAAAAGTAAACCAGTTTGATTCTTTCCAGATGTGGATTCAAGCTGTGTGAAGTCTGCTTTGGACCCAGCCACTCTCAGCCATATGTTTTGGACCTGTTCCTCTATATCTCAATTTTGGGAATCTGTTTTTGACTCACTTTCTGTAATCACCTTGACCACAGTACAGCCTTTTCCACTCACTGCTTTATTTGGGGTTCTCTGAAAAAACAACAACAAAAAAAACAATTACTGCCACGAGGCCTGTCGCGATAAACGATAAATCAATTAATCGCACGATACCTGTCGACCTCGTTTTAATTATCGGCTTTATCGTCTCCTCCTGCCTTTTTTCTTTCTGTTGATAACACTGAATGAAAAAAGGCTCAGCCCTGGTGCTCTCCACTGACCCTCCCTTCCTAATTTCCTCGGTGTAATGTCCAGCTCACACTACACGAGTTGTCGGCCCATTTTCAAAACCTGAGAGACCACACGTTAGCCGAGAGAAATCCTAGGTATCAGTGACGTGAGGTCAGGGGAGGCAGAGCCTCTCCTGTTATCATGGAAAAATAATATAAAATCATTTATATTGCTATTTTCATGTACTATAAAGTATCTATTTTTTACTTAGCATTTCTGATGAGTTTTTCTTCAAAATCGCTGGATTTTCGCATTTTCCCATTCAAAAGCTCAGAAGCGAAGCCGGTGAGGCAGCAGCAGCTGAGCCTCCCCTGGGATTGATGAACCTCTCGCTAACTGCACTGGCTGCCATTATATGACAGCATGTTCGTCCTGTCTGTACGCCGGCAATAAATGCCTAAGAAACGTTTAATATATGGACTGATTTTCCATAATTTTGCTTATGTATATAATGTACAGTGTTTTTTGTCACTAACTGTGTTTACCGTGTTTTGTGTGCGGAGGAGCGATCAGAAACGGCAGAGAACAGACTCACCGCTGGGGGCGCTCATGATCCCAGATACTGTGACTGCACAACTGCAGAGTAAGACACAGCGAGCTAGCCATGGAGCTAGCCACACAGTAAATAAGTAAAGTACAGCGGTATATTTGTTTTCTTCAACATGAAAGACTACATTTCTACACTTAAACAGTTTTCTAAAGTGGATTTTCAATTGAAGCAGGAGATGATAACTAAAGGAAGACCAACACCGGAGCTGAAAGTTTTGCTTCGAGACAGTTTGATGATTCTCAAACGGAGTAGAAAAGATGCCGAGGATAGACTTGGCTTTGGATGAACGGATATTTTTGTGCAGAATTAGCGGTGCATGGATTTCATTGATACGTAAAGGTAAGACAGCAATAAGATGTTTTTATTTAGTTTTTTAATTAAATGTGCGTTTTGTGGGCTACAGTTCATGTCTAAATAATTCAGTAAAGTAGGAGCGGTAGCTAATCTACCACAGCAATTATATATTAATTTATTAATTATTTATTAAGCCTGAAACGTACTACAAAAAACTAAATGTTTTATTCTGTGTGCAAAATTTTTGAATGTTTTTTGGTGTTAAATCCTAAAACATGAAGTGACATTGTTGTCAGTTGCTATGGCAACGAGTCTGCGTAGCTTGGCGAATACAGATCACTTTGCTGTGGATCATAGCACGAAATTAATACCTACATTTTTAAGTTTCACTGAGTTAACGCGGCTATGGATGAATGTAAAAGATTAGTCTTTTTGCCCCCCAGCGTTGTGCGCATGCGGGAAATTTCCGTAGGTCCAACAACATGGATGGTGTCTAAAATCAGGCATTAATAAGTGCTTCACTAGAATCTACCTGTGATGCATGTGGCTCAGTGTAAAGTCCTGACTGACTGAAAAATCATTATAACCTATTTATGTCACGTTAATGAAGAACAGCTGAAAACTTACCGGGTTTATCAACTGCTGTAGCAATTTGGCTCCAACTCCTCTCCTTGTCATTTCTATAGTCTTTGCACGAAACGTTGAATAAATATTAATGTTGTTTCCACATATCATCTCCGATGTCCGCTGGACTTCGGGTTGCGCCGTGTCAGTTGTTTGGGATTCCCCTCCTTATTTCCCCTCAGAAAGCGCAGAGAAGAATCCGCGCATTCTGATTGGCTACCTGTCACATTCAACAGGCTGCGTTAAGCTCCCAGTCGGGAAAACCTCCTGATTTAGATCGGAGCGGCCACGACGATCTACCGTAAATATCTGTGCTGTGTAAAAATATCTATGTGTGTGTAATACTGAATTTGTAAACCTTAAAAATAAAATAAACCTTCTCCTACATGTTGAAAAAGTACACACAGATCACCTGGTGCACACACACAAAACTGCATTTACACACAGACCCAGCTATGAGTGCACAACTATTTTTGAGACTCATTTTACGCTTCGGGGAAGCTCCCAGATTTGTGTGTAGATGGTGCGTTTACATGCTAGTAAAAGCTGGGACTTCTGAGTTTTGCTCAGAGTCTAGTGTTTTTATCTTCTGATGTTTCTCACTGTGCTTGTACCGAAGTGGTAAATACGTCAGTTCGCTGGAAAACGGAATATCTCAGCACTTCCTTATAATATCCTAAAATTATTTCTAGACATATTGTGCATTTTTGAGCGGTACAGGAGACTAGGTGGTCTGAAAAGCGACCACTGGGTGGCGGAATGGTTCGCTGGCCGGAAAAATAGCCAGGCAAACCCAGAAGCAAGACGGAGCGTCCCGGTGGTCTGTCCTCTGAAGTAAGTAGGAGCGAAACCTGCAGGCTTTGCTCTCCGATTATAATGAGACATGGAGTAATTATAAATGATTTCAGAATTACGTTTTATATGTCTGGTATTTTGATACTCTGCCCTCCTCATATGTTTCTGTTAGCGGGAGCTAAAGTTTATGTCAGCTATGTTAGGTTAGCTGTTGGGAGCTGAGTCCGTGTATTTTTACTGTCACACTCAGCACAGTTTGAGTCTTTAATCCATAAAAAATTATCTCTGTGTTGTTCTTAGTTTGTTTTGCCCAAAAGGTTCCAATCACATTCCTAAGTCAAGTTGCTGACTGATATTTGTATATATAGTTTGTGAGATATTCTGATTTGCCTTTTACTTTATTCACTAAGTGAATAAAATTAAATGAAATAAATGGCCTTTCAATTCTAGTTTATTGAGTTTCTATGTGTATAAATAACATTTTATATTTATCTCTACACAGGACAAAATGGCTGACTGATGAATTGGTTCTGGTGTTATTTGACCTACTGGAGGATCAGGATCTTTCAGATCTCATCTACCTTCTGATCCGATGGAGCTGCTGCAGGAACACACTGATCCGCTAACAGGATCCTCAGATCTAGGCATCGATGTCTGGTGTCCTGCAACATTTAGATACTTCCTGGTCCAGCACGCCTGAATTAAATGGTAGCTTAGGACAGTCAAGTTCTCCAGAGTCGTGCTAATGACCTCTGACCTCATGATTTGACTCAGGTGTGTTGAAGAAGAGACATCTAAAGATTGGAGGACACCGACCCTTATGAACTGGAGTTAGAGTTTGATGTCACAAATATATTAATAAAGGCATTATTCAATTTATACTGTAGAAAGATGACAAAAGTGTTTCCTGAATTAACTTTAATGTTCATTTCGCTGCACATAAAGGACATATTAAATATTTAAGATTGCAACAAATCTGTTGAATCTTTAACAAAATAAGTTCACATGGGTGGATTCACAGCTACCTAAAGTTAACAATGAAATGTCTTAAAACTTACATGGATGTTCAAATATTGACTATAATCAATTAAAAGAAAACACCATAAAGCTGTGTATTCAAAGAAGACCAAGGTCAGTCTGTACAGATTGAGGAGACACCATAACATCTACCAACAGAGCAGGTCAACTACTGTAGTTTGAAAGGCGTCTTGGTTCAGTTGACGGCTCAGTTTGAAGCTTCAGCTTTTGGTGTTGAACCTCCCAGAATCTCAGCTGCTGATTGGCTGAAGATGCAGAGAAAAGTACAAATAGACAGTTAGTGTTAGAAAAATTATGTTGATTTTCCTGATCAGCTGATGCACCGACAGACCTGACTGACAGAACATTACTGAACCTGAAAATTACTTGAATCATCACAATGTATGTAGAAATTTTCTTTTATGTTGATCAAATGTTTTGCATTAAATGTTTTGCTGTGAAGGCTATTTTTGCAGTGGTGCTTTAAATAAATGCATAACATATTTATTTTCTTAAGTATGTGTTTATTAGCTGTCAATTGTGTCAAAATATCAATTGAGAAAAAAAATTACTGCTTGTGAAAATCTAAACCATCTGAATATATTTTACCATCTACATTAGTCAACTTGTAGATTAGTTCTGGTTTGCAGACGAGGTATATATTAGTTTAAGGGTCAATGAAATGGGGTCCAGACACAAACACAGTTTAATCTGAAGATTCTGGAGGATGTGTGAACAGGTCTGTCACCATGAAACATGATAAGTTGTTCCAAAGTTAATAATATAGTTCTTTTGAGGCCATTTTAAGTTATATAATGGTAATGACAATAATTCAACAACACATTCTCAAAGGTCATTAGACTGTACATTCTAATTAACATTTAAGAATAAATGAAACTAATTTTTAAGTCTTTTTAAACAAAATTGTTTTTCAAAATAAGGTCTAACCGAGACCAAAGAACCAAACTGAAGACTTTTATTATCATCCAGTTTTTGGTAAAGAGAAAAAAAGAGAAACGGTAAATCATGCCAATGGAAATGATTGACTTTGTTTTAATTTATCATCCGATTAATTGATTTATTGATTATTCCGACAGGCCTATGTGTGAACATTAGACTAAATCCTTAAGTATGTTGAAAAGTCAACATAAATGAAGAACCTTTCATTTTGTTCTGCTGAATAAAGTCTAGCAGCAGATGATGTTTCTGCAGGTGCAGTAATGTTTCATTTCTGCTGAAACAACAAAATACAGTTTCAGTGATAATGACCAACATCCATAACTGCCATAATCTCCTGAAGATGCTTGTCGACATCAGCATCATAAAACTTAATCAACCTGGGTTAAAGTTAAGACTGAAGACAGATTATCAAACTGCAGAGTGAGAGAATAAAAATATTTTTCCGGCCAGCGAACCATTCCGCCACCCAGTGGTCGCTTTTCAGACCACCTAGTCTCCTGTACCGCTCAAAAATGCACAATATGTCTAGAAATAATTTTAGGATATTATAAGGAAGTGCTGAGATATTCCGTTTTCCAGCGAACTAACGTATTTGCCACTTCGGTACAAGCACAGTGAGAAACATCAGAAGATAAAAACACTAGACTCTGAGAAAAACTCAGAAGTCCCAGCTTTTACTAGCATGTAAACGCACCATCTACACACAAATCTGGGAGCTTCCCCGAAGCGTAAAATGAGTCTCAAAAATAGTTGTGCACTCATAGCTGGGTCTGTGTGTAAATGCAGTTTTGTGTGTGTGCACCAGGTGATCTGTGTGTACTTTTTCAACATGTAGGAGAAGGTTTATTTTATTTTTAAGTTTTACAAATCCAGTATTACACACGCACAAATATTTTTACACACACAAATCTTTTTACACGCACAAATATTTTGAGACTATTTTCACTCCATACATAACACACCACACACTGCAGGATGATCTGTTATGAAATAACCAGCGACAATCTTAGATCGGCCAACGTTCTAAGATTGTCATAAGGAGAAAATAGGAGCAAAAAACGGTGTAGTGTGAACTACAGCATTAGGTAGTGGGATGTGCCCATCTTCTCTATTTAATTATAGTGATTACTGAAGGGGAAAATAGTATACAGACTTCATAATCTCTTTTGGTTGAATGCAGTATTTATTTCCACTTTGGCTTTATGTTGTTTAGTTTTTATTCAAGTACGTTTTTTATTAATGGAGACTGAGAATCAATTTTATTTTTGTTTTTGGTTGTTTTGTTTATTTAGTTTATCAGTTCCAGTGTTATGTGTTCTTTTGAAAATAAAGTGTATCTGTCTATGGCAGGAAATAGCATGCATTATTAGTCATTTTCATTAAATCAGTGTCAAAAGGTCTTGAAACAATATTATTGTTTATCGCAATAATTCTTTAGACAATTAATCGTCCAGCAAAATTTGTTATTGTGGCAGGCCAAACTGCCACCCCATTTTGCTGACCACACTACTAGCTAGATGATGATGCATTGGAAGAATCCTCTCCCACACACACGCGCACACACACACGCACGCACTGGATAAAAGATGCCCTTTCTTTCATGAAAATGGAAAAAATAGATATTCTCTCAAAGGTTCTGAAATCACATTTTCAAGAATCTGGCCACCTTTTTTGTATCATGCCATGTCTTTATGCTCAATGTGACCTTATGAGTGGTTCTCCCCTCACTTACTGTACAACAACAATCAATCAATCAAATCAATCAAATTTTATTTGTATAGCGCATTTCAGCAGCAAGGCGTTTCAAAGTGGTTTACATCATAACAGACACAAAAACACAGAGTCATGCAACATAGAATCAACAATCAAAAACAATACATTAAATCAAGTGCCATCACTAAATACGTAATTGATTACGTTTCAAATACGTAATCAATATTTGAAACAGGTGAGTTTTTAGTCGAGATTTAAAGGCACCCAGTGTTTCAGCTGTTTTACAGTTGTCTGGAAGTTTGTTCCAAATTTGTGGTGCGTAGAAACTGAATGCTGCTGCTTCTCATTTGGTTCTGGTTCTGGGGATGCAGAGCAGAACCAGAACCAGAACCTGAGAGGTCTGGAAGGTTCATGCAGCAACAGCAGATCTTTAATGTATTGTGGTGCTAAACCGTTCAGTGATTTAACATCAGTATTTTAAAGTCTATTCTTTGAGCTACAGGGAGCCAGTGTAGTGACACATAACACTAATAACACCTGGTGTTATGTCTCTATCTTCCTGGTTTTAATGAGAACGTGAGCAGCAGTTTCTGGATCAGCTGCAGCTGTTTGATTGATTTGTTGGACAGACCCGTGAAGATACTGTTGCAGTAATCAATGTGACTAAAGATAAACGCATATGTAGATTTCTAAATAATTAAACCATAATAGAGATATAACTGGTAATTATTTTTCTCCAAATGAGAAGTCCATCAACAGCGAACCCCTAGTAAAAAAAAAGTATACTTTAGTATATTAAATTTTACCATACTTTGATTAATGTACTTAAACTGTACTATTTTAGAACAACTTTTTTTGTGCTTAGTATACTTTAACAGTATTTAAATAGTATTAATTAACAATTTTTAGTATACTTAGTATGCTTCAACATACTTTTTTGCAACAACTTCCAGCAGTACTTAGTATACATTAAGTATACTTTTTTATGTAGTATTCAAGAGCTTGATTAGTATATTTTGAGTGTACTAATTCTGTCATAGAATTATATTAAAAATATACTTTAAACATACTACTAATATATCAGTTCTGTATTTAAATTACACTTAATTTTTATTTTTGATTTACTGCTATTGCTAATAAAGTACAATTTTAATTACTCATAAAAGTCATCTTTATTCCTACTTTTCTATTTTGTACATTACATGCACAGATTAATTACACAAGATATTTAAGGTAATTCAAATATTTTGTTTTATTACCAACATTTTAAAATTGTCCAATTTTACTCACAACTTTATGAACTTCACATAAATTATCAGTTTACAAGTGCACACAATGAACATGAAAATTTAAGTGTGACTAAAAAACAAAGTTATTACTTTAAAAGACAAAAATAAAAGAACTTTTAAAATTCAAAAACAGAAAATTAAAATAAAAGAACACTTTAATGTGAACATCTCATTTCAATTTTTTTTTAATGAAGTGTTTGTTGTTACATTTGCGACGGATAGATATGCACACCTCCGAAGCTGTAGAATTTGGATATTCCAGTAGAGCAGCATCTGCAGAACAGAACATAATATATGCAACCTAACGTTCACTTTCAGGTTGTTTACCCGTTCACACTGTAAAACACATACAGGTCGCATTTACTGGCAGTGTGAACGGCCCCGGCAAAAAAATCGGAATTGCCAAAAAATTGGAATTGGGTCACTTCAGGCTGCAGTGTGAACCCACCCAAAGTGACAGCGACAGTTTGACGAGCCGTGAATGAGACGATAACTGAAGAGGAATCAGATGAACTAGTCTAGTTCCGAAGAGAAACAGCGCTGGATTAATAATTTGGTAGTAGTTCAGATTTTATATGGAGGATGTTGAACAAAATGAGGCAATTTGTGAAACATGTTATAAAACTATTGCCACAAAAGGTTCAACCACAAATTTATTTCACCACCTAATGAGACTATTCTTTTACATGCCGTTCATACCCGCACTGCCGCGGTAGAACTAGTCTGTTAAAGTGAAACCTGGAGACGTAGGTATGATTCATTTAGTGCTATGCAATGGGAAAAATAACTCAAAACTTTTTTTTCTCGCTCTCCGTGTTGGCTTTATGATACACGCAGGCTCGTTGCCATAGCAACTGACAACAACGCAACTTTATGTATCAGGATTCAGCACCAAAAGTACTCAAACATTGCCCCCACATAGAACAGAACATTCATTCCTTACAGTTTTGGGTTTTTAGGCTTGACGTGTATTTTGCGAGTATTAAGTAAATAAGTGATTGTTGTGGTAGATTAGCTACCACTGCTTTCAGCTAAGCTAACAGTGGTGGCTGATTAGCTAATTTAAACACCTTCTTTACTGATGATCTGTCAGTCTGTGTGTAGGTCGCCTTTTTTATTTTTAAGATGAACCAAAACACCTTATTCCACAACACGTATGTTACGTTTGTCAAAGTCAAGCAAGCAACTGACCCATTTTCCTCTCCCTCGCTATGTTTTTCTTAATTAAAACATTTTTCTGACCTTGTTATCTAGTCTTAGTGTGGACAGTTCATAGCACAACACTGCATCCCTTTTTATTTCATATAACCGAGATTATATTTAAGTCTAGCAGGGAAAGGGGTGTGGAAACTTGCATGGGTGAAATCATGCTGCAAGGGGTCTATAGTTTAAAATAACATTTGAAGCTCATTTAAGAATACTGTGATATGTATCGTGTATCATGATATAGCAAAAATATATTGGGATATTAGATTTTCCTCATATCCCCCAGTACTAACACCATGTATAATTTTGCTTCCAATTATATTACTTTGTGTTCCTAGCTTTTAGCATAAATATAATAAACTTCATTAACTTTGCCATTACAAAATCACAAAATGTGAATTCATTACAGGAGCATTACTACTTTTTGTAAGGAAATGTACTTAAATCAGAGATGGTGCTGCAGAAGTTTTCTGTTTCCTTAACATTTAACATGTTTAGTTCAATTCAAATCTAACAGTTATGGACTAATGGGAAGTCAGTGATATAAATCGCAGATTTGTTTTTTATTGCACAGAAACAAATTCTTTGATGTGAGGATGTTTAGTAGAAGTTATGCCTGCAAACTTCTACTACTACTTCTACTACTCTGCAAGAAGAGATGTCCTTCATTGTATCAGCATAAAACAGCCAAAACCAGTTCAGTCCAGTTCAAAATCATCGTAATAGAATTGAATATTTAATACCCATTACCTGAAGGACATGGTACATAGCTCCAACACTGCCCAGACCTTGAAGAATACATCAACAATATACAAGTTGTTGGCTCAAGCTGAAAAATGACTGCATAGTGCACAGCCAAGAAATGTGCACGGTGTATTTGCACTTTTATTTCAAATAAAACTCTTCCAAGAAATCTTTATACCTAACTAATATGAAGAAACGTTCAGAGAATTTCCTTTGAAGGGCTTGGCTAAGGTAAATATTAAAGAACTTTGACAACAAAAGAGGGAATTACAGGAACAAAGAAACTGTTGACACTACACAGATTTTCAAATTTATTATGCAAATCAAGTTGAAAAAGACAAACTCATCTTGTTCAAAAGACCCTTAAATAGTTTAAGTTTGATGTTGAGTACTAATGTTACGTGATTTCTGTGCAACGTTACTTTTAATAATAAAGCATACCGTAGTTAGGGCAGTGATGATGTTGTCACCTTGCCGTAACCAACGTTGCTGACATCTGGTGGGGAAGTTTGGTAACCGAACCCCTGTGCTAACATGTGGGAAAGACTTGCAAGATATGTGTGTTCTCCTTATAAATGAAACCACACACATATTCACACAAACACACCTTTATGCCCATCCATGTTCAATTGGATCAAGAGCTGTAATACAGTTTGGAATACAGAACAGTTAAAGGGATCCTGCCTCATGTCTTCATTATTCCATCTGCTGCACCTCATCCTAACATCTGGTCCTGAGCTTGAATCCTGGCCTAAGTGGTGTTCTGGCCGACACTCCAGGTTGAGAGCAGTGATAAACATGAGCAGTTTACAATCCTTTAACCCTAGAACAAACTCACCTAGACAGCTTGAACATGATATAGAACCAATTTCCTAAATATAAACAGCTGCTTGACTGCAGTGGCAGTTTCTGATATGGGTGGCATGGGCAACCACCCAGGGTTGCATGTTGTGGGGGCCAAAATGAGCCTTGTCTGCAGGTGTTGGTCAGAAGGAAAAATGGCACAAAATGGGATCCCCACTTTTGTCAGACTGAGCTGTACCTTAGCTAGTTTTAGACTCGCATTGAATAGCATCAAAAACTATTATCCTAACAAGTTCTGACGTTAAATATCAGCAAGAAACAGCAAGCCTCGTCATGTTTAGAGTAAGCTTTCCACATTTTGGATAGCAATAACCAGGCAACAAACTTGCTAAGATGGAGACACAACGAGAAGCTACTCACACTTTGTTTCCAGATGCTGACATGAGCTGTTGCATCTAACCTTAAAAAAATAAATTTTACATACGCATTAAAACTTTCGCTGTCCAAACATGAGACAGATAATCTTTGAAAAAATAATCTCCTCTTCCTCCTTCCTGTTCTGCATAATTACTCCGCTCAGTCAGAAACAGCCACTCAGAACTAGCAGTAATCAGCTAGCCGCCATGCTATCAGGAAGTTTTCATTCAGTAACTCAGGATTGTTTATTGTAATGGATCCTGTATTTGCCTTTGAGTGTAACGTTTTATAGTTGAATTCTTTGGCAATGTTGAGAGGTTTTATTTTGACTTTTTGAATTATTTAGCCTCTTCAGAACCTTCATATGTTTTCAGTCTGTTAAAGATAGTATTACCGATAGCAGTACAATTTGCACACTGTTTTTTTTTTCTTGGAAAAACAAGTTTTTGTCTAAAGCAGTGTTTCTCAACCTTTTTTGGGCCAGCGTCCCCCTAGCCTTTATCCAGGTCCCTCACCGCCACCCACCAAAGAATTTGTAGGCTACTTTGCACTGACTATTATTTTATTATTAATATTACTGTCTCTATTGTAGATGTTTTGATTTTTATGCTTGTTTCTGTATTTATAACCTAAATAATTCACAGAGAACAAAAAAGCCATGGCAGGGTTTCCACCACTGTATTGTAAACCTGGCGGCCCGCCATGCTTAACTAGCCCTGCTGCCAGGCTAAGAGTTGCTTGTTTACGTTTCTAGGAAAATTAAAAGAAAATAAAAAAATCTTTTTTTTTTTTTTTTAAAGCCAGGCTGCAAGCATCTCTTCCACTCTTAGCATTTCACTAGCAGAGCAGATTTATCCTAAAGGATAGGTTTATAATAGATAGGTTTATAGTTTAAGCATTTAAACCCGACAGCACGCGGACTAACCACACAGCTGGCGCTTCTGCGCTTTGCCTCTGCGCTTTGCCGCTGCTTTACCTCTGCGGGATCGCGCGCGCCTCTTTTCACTCAAACTGGACACAGGCTGACCTGTATGGATGTTTACATCAATTTACTGTGAGGAATTATGATCCTTTGAAGAACTCTAGGTAAGAGTTTAAAACCTGCTGCGTTAGGTCTGGTTGCGCAGCTCTATGTGAACCGCAGAAATAACTTGTAGCAAATTCAGAGGTGACCGTTGTGAAGTGGTGAGAATAATTCATCTTTGTAAACGAACAATTATATGCGGCGTTTACATCTCAACACGCTGCCCACCGTGTGGCTATTTGTCTTCCCTGTAAAGTTTATGTCTGTGGCCGGAGCGTTTGTGGATAACGACCAGCGCTAACCTCATCATGCAGGTTCAGCCCGGTGAGGAGCTTTCGCGCCCTCCGGTCTGTAACGCATTACACTTTGCATCAAACATTTCAAATGCATTGTCTACTTAATGCGCGCGGCCGCACGGACATCTGAGAAACTCGTGACTGTCAGGCACGGTCAAGTCCCATGAACTCGACCAACCAGAATAGTTTCTGTGAAGATTAAAAACTCAATAGACACGAAATGAAAGAGTTACTAAAGCCACATTAGCCACATTGAATTAAATCTCCCGTTTGTTGCACATCTCTGCGTAGTGCAGCAGATTACCTCATCATGCAGGGCCGGTCCAAGGCTGTATGAGGCCTTGAGCAGAATTTTATTTAGGGGCCCCTTTTGTTGCTAAAAACATCAGCACCTCTAACAGCTTCTGTGTTAGATTTAGTGAAATATGGGAGAAGGAAGTTTAATTGGCCATCCTAAAAAGCAATAAGTTAAAATCGCAGTTTAATAATTTGTATTTGTACATTCAAAGATTAAACTTACAGCATCAGATTGTTGCTATGGTAACAAAACAATCTATCCATCCATCCATCCATCCATTTTCTACCGCTTATCCGGGGTCGGGTCGCGGGGGCAGCAGCTTCAGAAGGGAGGCCCAGACTTCCTTCTCCCCAGCCACTTCTTCCAGCTCCTCTGGGGGAATCCCAAGGCGTTCCCAGGCCAGCCGAGAGACGTAATCCCTCCAGCGTGTCCTGGGTCTTCCCCGAGGCCTCCTCCCGGTGGGACGTGCCCGGAACACCTCACCAGGGAGGCGTCCAGGAAGCATCCTTACCAGATGCCCGAGCCACCTCAACTGGCTCCTCTCGACGTGGAGGAACAGTGGCTCTACTCTGAGTCCCTCCCGGATGACCGAGCTTCTCACCCTATCTCTAAGGGAGAGCCCAGCCACCCTGCGGAGGAAGCCCATTTCGTCCGCTTGTACCCGTGATCTCGTTCTTTCGGTCATGACCCAAAGCTCATGACCATAGATGAGGGTGGGAACGTAGATCGACCGGTAAATCGAGAGCTTCGCTTTTTGGCTCAGCTCTCTCTTCACCACGACGGACCGGTACAGCGCCCGCTTCACAGTAGACGCTGCCCCAATCCGCCTGTCGATCTCCCGCTCCCTTCTTCCCTCATTCGTGAACAAGATCCCCAGATACTTAAACTCCTCCACTTGAGGCAGGACGACCCCCCTGACCCGGAGAAGGCACTCTACCCTTTTCCGGCTCAAGAACATGGCCTCGGATTTGGAGGCACTGAGCCTCATCTCGGCTGCGAACCGCTCCAGTGAGAGCTGCAGATCACGTTCCGATGAAGCCAACAGGACCACATACCATACCATACCATACCAACTTTATTTATAAAGCACTTTAAAACAACCACAGCTGATACAAAGTGCTGTACATTTAAAACACAGCATAATAAAAAAAATAAAAAAACTCTTACAGTTTAAAAACAAAAACATACACTCTAAAACTAGATCCCACAGGAGTTAAAAGCCAAGTAAAATAAATGGGTTTTAAGACGAACTTTAAAAGTGGACAGTGAAGGGGCCTCTCTGACCTGCAAAGGCAAGTCATTCCATAACTTTGGACCTATGACTGAGAAAGCCCTGTCCCCTCTGAGCTTCCTCCTGGATCTTGGTACCTCCAAGAGCAGCTGATCTGCTGACCTGAGTGGTCAGCAGATCAGCTGCGGTGAGACAAGATGGCGCCGGTGTGTGTGGCTGCTCGCCTGTCGTTCTCACATTTGCTTATGTTTGTGTTGTTTCTGACCTGTATCGTCTGCGGAACTGAGTCTCTACTGATATACGGTCGTAGCACACTTCTGGACCTCCAATCTTTGGTCCAGGATGTGGAGTTTTTCGAAACTGTTGGCCAACACTCCTTGCCCCCGCTTCTGTCGGGGATTCCGAGCCACCTGTTCCGGATTCCTGCGCTACTTTCACGACGGAGACGTCGTCGTCGTCGCGGTAGACGAGGCGGCCAGCTGGTAAAGCTGAAGTTTTATCTGACGCACTGTTCTGCTTTTACCCGATCATCGGATGGATCGTTTCTGGGCTCTCGGGTGCCTCGGCGTTTCTTGGATCCTGTTGATGTCTGTTTGGTGCCAGTGGTCGGCGTTCAAGCCCCTCTCCAACGCCGTCCCTGCCCTTCCCGGATCAACATTCGCCAACGGTGTCTCCAAAACCTGAGACCGCTGTGCCGGGTTTCCAGACCTGTCGAAGCCCAGGATCCAGCTCCTGTCAGGATTGGCCTGATAAACGCCAGGTCGCTTGTGAATAAAACTTTTATTCTTCGGGACTTTTTTAGTCGCCAAAACCTGGATTTTATGTGTGTGACTGAGACGTGGCTGAGTGTTGGTGAGTCCAGTGCTCTATCTGAGCTTTTACCAACGGATTGTTCTTATTTTAATTCACCACGGACTTCGAGGAGAGGGGGAGGCACAGCGACTGTTTACAAACAGGACTATAATTGTAAGCAGTGTTTTCTACAGACGTCTTTCTCCAGCTTTGAGTTTACGTCATTTGAAATAAGACACGTAAACCCAGTTTTCTGTGCTGTCGTTTACCGGCCCCCCAAATATAATAAGGATTTTATAAGCGACTTCTCTGACTTTTTATCTGGGATTTTAACTAACTATGAACATGTTCTTATTGTTGGAGACTTCAATATACATGTGTGCTGTCCTGATAAGCCTCTGGTAAAGGACTTTTTAAGTCTTCTGGACTCTTTTAACCTGGTACAGGCCGTATCTGGTCCTACACATGAGCACGGACACACACTGGACCTGGTTATTTCCTGCGGTCTGCCTGTGACTAACCTGGAAATCTGTGACTCTGTGTTCTCGGATCACCTGCCTGTTTTATTCACTGTTACTTTGACACCAACTGCAGTTAAAACTCGCGCTTCTGTTCGGCGCTGTCGGATTATTAACCCTTCCACTGCCACTCAATTCTCCACCGCTTTTCTTCAGCTCTGTGGATCATCTGACTTCCTCAGCTCTGATACAGAAGAGCTCTGGTCCTGGTTCTGTTCTTCCTGTCAAACCATTCTGGACTCGGTTGCTCCATTAAAAACCAGGCAGCCAAGGATTAAACCTGAGCCTTGGTTTAATGACAGAACTCGTGCTGCAAGGCAGGAATGTCGTCGTGTTGAACGCAGATGGAAAAAGGATAAACTGCAGGTTACCCTTCAGATTTTAAAAGACTGTTGGCGTCTCTACCAGAGCACGGTTAAAGAGGCTAAAAGGGAATATTTAGCAAATATAATTTCCTCAAACAGCCATAACTCACGTGTTTTATTTCACACCATTGACTCTGTCCTTAATATTCCACAGAATGCCTGTTTGGAAGCTTCTCCTGACATGTGTGCTAAGTTTCTGCGTTTCTTTATTGAAAAGGTTGGTAGTACCAGGGCTCTTATCACAGCTCCTGACTCCGACCCCTCTGTTTCGGTACCTTGCTCTGCTGCCTTCAATCAGTTTGAGCCTGTGACTGTCTCACTTTTAGAGGACGTGGTTGGCCGCATTAAGCCATCAGGTTCCCCACGTGATCCTGTCCCTCCACAATTTTTTAAAGATATTTTATCTAGCATAGTGCAGCCTGTTCTTGTAATTATAAATAGCAGTTGATGCAAATATACAGGCATCATCCGTAAAAAGCAGAGATGCGATCCTAAGGCCACCAAAACGGATCCCCTCAACACCTCGGCTGCGCCTAGAAATTCTGTCCATAAAAGTAATGAACAGAATCGGTGACAAAGGGCAGCCTTGGCGGAGTCCAACTCTCACCGGAAACGAGCCCGACTTACTGCCGGCAATGCGGACCAGACTCTGACACCGGTCATACAGGGACCTGACAGCCCGTATCAAAGGGCCCGGTACCCCATACTCCTGGAGTACCCCCCACAGGGCCCCCCGAGGGACATGGTCGAACGCCTTCTCCAAGTCCACAAAACACATGTAGACTGGTTGGGCGAACTCCCATGCACCCTCCAGGACCCTGCCGAGGGTGTAGAGCTGGTCAAGTGTTCCCCAACCAGGACGAAAACCACACTGCTCTTCCTGAATCCGAGGTTCGACTATCAGATGGACCCTCCTCTCCAGGACCCCTGAATAGACCTTACCAGGGAGGCTTAAGAGTGTGATCCCCCTGTAATTGGAGCACACCCTCCGGTCCCCCTTTTTAAACAGGGGGACCACCACCCCAGTCTGCCAATCCGGGGGAACTGCCCCCGATGTCCATGCGATATTGCAGAGTCGTGTAAGCCAACACAACCCTCCAACATCCAGAGCCTTAAGAAACTCCGGGTGGATCTCATCCACCCCCGGGGCCCTGCCACCGAGGAGCTTTTTGACCACCTCGGCGACCTCGTCCCCAGAGATTGGAGAGCCCAACCCAGAGTCCCCATGCTCAGCTTCCTCAACAGAAGGCATGTTGGTGGGATTGAGGAGGTCTTCGAAGTATTCCGCCCATCGGCCCACAACGTCCCGAGTTGAGGTCAGCAGCACACCATCCCCACTGTAAACAGTGTTGGTGCTGCACTGCTACCCCCTCCTGAGCCGCCGGATGGTGGACCAGAATCGCCTCGAAGCCGTACGGAAGTCTGTCTCCATGGCCTCTCCAAACTCCTCCCACGCCCGAGTTTTTGCCTCTGCGACAACCCGAGCCGCATGCCGTTTAGCCCGCCGGTACCCATCAGCTGCTTCTGGAGTCCCACAGGCCAAAAAGGCCCGGTAGGACTCCTTCTTCAGCTTGACAGCATCCCTCACCGAAGGTGTCCACCAACGGGTTCGAGGGTTGCCGCCACGACAGGCACCAACAACCTTGCGGCCGTCTCACAGGGGACTCCGCCAGACGTTCCCAGCAGACCCTCACTACACGTTTGGGCCTGCCAAGTCTGACCGGCTTCCTCCCCCACCACCGGAGCCAACTCGTCACCAGGTAGTTGTCAGTGGACAGCTCCGCACCTCTCTTCACCCGAGTGTCCAAGACATACGGCCGCAAATCCGATGAGACAATGACAAAGTCAATCATCGAACTACGGCCTAGGGCGTCCTGGTGCCAAGTGCACATATGGACGCCCTTATGCCTGAACATGGTGTTCGTGATGGACAATCCGTGACGAGCACAGAAGTCCAACAACAGAACACCGCTTGGGTTCAGATCGGGGGGGCCGTTCCTCCCAACCACGCCTCTCCAGGTCTCACTGTCATTGCCCACGTGAGTGTTGAAGTCCCCCAGTAGAACAAGGGAGTCCCCATGAGGGGCACTCTCCAGTACCCCCTCTAAGGACTCCAAGAAGGGTGGGTAATCTGAACTGCCGTTTGGCCCGTAAGCACAAACAACAGTCAGAACCCCTCTCAAGGAGACTGGTTCCAGAACCAGAGCCATGTGTCGAGGCGAGGCCGACTATTTCTAGCCGGAATCTCTCTGCCTCGCACACTAGCTCTGGTTCCTTCCCCACCAGAGAGGTGACGTTCCACGTCCCAAGAGCCAGCTTCTGCAGCTGAGGATCAGACCGCCAGGGTCCCCTCCCTCGGCTGCCGCCCATAGCACAATGCACCTGACCCCTTTGACCCCTCGGACAGGTGGTGAGCCCATCGGAAGGGGGACCCACCCTCTTCGGGCTGAGCCCGGCCGGGCTCCATGGGTAAAAGCCCGGCCACCAGGCGCTCGCCATTGTGCCCCACCTCCAGGCCTGGCTCCAGAGTGGGGCCCCGGTGACCCGCGTCCGGGCGAGGGAAAACGAAGTCCAAAGTTTGTATTCATCATAAAGGGTCTTTGGACTGCGCTTTGTCTGGTTCCTCACCTAGGACCTGTCTGCCTTGGGTGACCCTACCAGGGGCATAAAGCCCCAGACAGCATAGCTCCTAGGATCATTGGGACACTCAAACCCCTCCACCACGATAAGGTTGCAGCCCATTCTAACTATGAATATTGTTCTATGAAGTTTTACAAAGTAAACTTGCCAGCTCCTTAAAATCTTGCATTTAAATGTTAAACAATTTAAATTCATTTAATTTATGTATGCCTAAACAATTGAATAAAATTTAACAGCATTGATCATCTCAATAAACAAGTGTTACATTTATGTATCTGTGGTCTGTTTTAAAATATTTGCATTTATGGGGCCCCTGAAGGCCTGATGGAGCCGCTGACTTAATTTGGATTAAACAGAAGTGCAAATTTGTTGTTTTTAGACTAGTTGTGGGTTTAATTAACATTTCACCGGAGATCTTTTCCCGTAACATATAATTAAACAGTAATACTTTTACATTTCCTGTCAACTTAACATCTTTTACTACAAAAAAACATGGTGGACCACCGATGGATCTCCTCGACGCCCCGACCGCTGGGCTTAGCAAGTTTTCTGGGGGAAGTTTCCCTGCATGGGAATAGAAATTATTTTCACAGGTGTCTACGAAAAATGCAATGAATGGACATTCAACTTAAAACTAGTAGGCCCAACAGCAGCCAATCAGAGTGGAAAAAATGTTCTTGTTCTTTGCCATTTTCTAGTTGTTAAATAAATGAGCAGATAAAAGATGTTCAACATGCCAGTTTAAACTTTGAACTATTTGCAAAACGACTGAGCTCTGCAACATTAAAACATGGATAGAACTGTAACTACATTAATCATAACTCTTCTTCTCTTCAGTGTTTCTGTCGGTTTCTGGTGGTGCAGCTCTGTGCTGCCTTCAGGAGAATGGGACATCAGAGTATCATCCATAAAATATCACCCAAATGGCATTTATTGTGCAAACTCTAGAGTAGCGGTTCTGAACGTGGGCGGTACCGCCCCCCAGGGGACGTTCAGAGGACGGCAGGGGGCGCTGGCGGACATTTTTACAAAAGGTTGAAGGTAAACTTTACACCTTAAATCCACAACAATACCAGTTTAGACTTTGAGCAACTTGGTAAAACTGTATTGTGTAACATTAAATCTTGCTTGGCTGCAACTGTATCGATGGCAGCTCTTCTTCTATTCAGTGTTTGTAGCTTCATGGCGCAGCTCCGCTCCGCATCAGTTCAGCGTTACACCGGCTGAAGACGCTGCTGGGATTCACTTTGTCTGGTATTTATGTAGCTACATATGTTATGGCAGTTCTGTGATCATGTCAAAGCATCAATTTATATTAAAAAGTGTTTTATTTCCGTTTGAAAGCTGCCCGCTTCCATGGAAGGACGACAGAAAATCGCTCTTATAAATATATGTAGCACCCCACTGCTCCATCACCTGTTCTCAGGGGCAGAACTTTAACTCACTTGTGGGGTGGCTACTTGGGTTCGTGATTTTCAGGTAGATACCACGCAGGTTTACCTCATATGAGTAGCCGTTACTCCACTACTGTTGTCATTCTTTTACCTTCCCAGTAAAATAATCCAGACATCCACGCACAAAGTTGTTTTTTCTTATTTATCTTCAACACACAAACCTGGCTTCTTCTATCTACCCTGAACGTTGGTAGGAATTTAACACACATCAGTCTCTATAACCCCTTATATATATTTACAAACATTAACAGTTCTTAAACTTACACCAACTTCACATTTCAGCATATAACTTTACACATCTCCGCACACAGGGCCCACTCTCACACATACAGTCCAATACCCGTTGACGCTTCCGTTGCAGGCCTGTTGATGTTCGAGTTCGCTGACACGAACGCAAAATCCTTGTTACTGTTCCTCTTGTTGGAACCGGGTGGACCCCAGAAACCGGCTCGCTCCGCCGACGTCCTCACCGTCACCGCTGCTTCGCGAGTCCACTTTCTTTTTTTTTCTTTTCCTATAGCGTCTCCACGCAGGATTCCTGTAGCTTTCTTTATCTTCAGGGAAACGTCCCCGCCATCTTGCTGCGATACCCAAAAACGGGCTCCGCTGTAGTGTCCTCTAATTAGTAACAGTCCTCGCTTCCCATTACTCAATTGTGAACTATACTTATAATCTTATTTCTAACTCACCAACTATGTTTTACACAAATTCTTTTTCGTAAGGTTCCAATCCCTCTTTCCTTTTTTTTCTTCCCCTCTCTCCTTCCGCTCTCGTTCTCCTCTCCTTCCCAGAATCCTCTCGTCTCTCTCTTCCCCCCCGTACACTTCACTGCACCTCGTAAATCTCAGTTACTCTCGGACACAGGAAATCATCCCTCTCCGTACTTTACAATAGGTAAATCACCAAAATATACATTTATGTAACTCCATTACCCATTCTTAACCCCAGTTACATATCGGAAGACATAAACCCCCACTTCTTATGGTTCTCCAAACCCCAGGGCTACATATATAATTACTAAAATCACGATACCCTCACTTTGTATCCCTCTGAAAAATGAACCAATTTAAATAAAGAAATCCCACCATGGGTGATACCACGATAGAGAGCGTTCATTTTATAGCGTTAACACGGTGCTGTAAGTGGTCCGGTATGAAACGGGTGTGATAAAACAACGGTACCACAGCACTTTTAAATTTCAATAATCAGAATACCGAAATTGTTTCCGTTGTTTTAAAAGGTTTATGTCAGTCTGCCTTTTCCCCATCGATATGTTTCCCAACCGCCCTGCACCTTAGGGAGTAAAAAAATAAATAAATAAAACGCTGCGCACATTGCGCAAAATTATGAAACATGAGAAGCGGGCAAAACGGAGTGACGAACTAGATGTGAATTAAAATAAAAACAGAGAATCCGACACTGAACAGTGAAAAATCAACACATGGCTGCACATCGCTGCGAGAGAGATAGCAAAAGAAACAGACGGAAGATCCTGTGTTAAAGGTGGTGAAACAGTTGGTGTTAACTGGCTGGCCTAAACATGTACAGGATGAGTTGCTGAAGCCATATTTTCAGAGACGTTTAGAGCTCACTGTTGAAGATGATTGTCTGCTGTGGGGGTTACGAGTGGTGGTTCCTAAGAAATTAAGGGATCAGTTGATGTCTGAACTGCATGAACACCACTGGGGAATAGTAAAGATGAAATCCCTTACCAGAAGTTTATTCTGGTAGCCAGCAGTAGATTACTGCATTGAACAGGTAGTCAGTGAGGGTACCATTTGTCAA
The DNA here is from genome assembly GCF_904066995.2 of Poecilia reticulata. Taxonomy (NCBI): domain Eukaryota; kingdom Metazoa; phylum Chordata; class Actinopteri; order Cyprinodontiformes; family Poeciliidae; genus Poecilia; species Poecilia reticulata. The sequence goes on from NC_088847.1 coordinate 644,343, forward strand.
AAGCAGCGTAGTATGCAGTGCATAAATGGAAATGGGCTGCCAGCCCCTGGGAGAGAATCCATCTGGACTTTGCAGAGGACCACAAGCAGATGTTTCTGGTAGTTATGGATGCCTATGCTAGATGGCCAGAGATTATTCCTATGCATACTACTACTTCAGTTAAAACCATTGAAACACAGACATTTGTTTGCTGCTTATGGGTTACCAAAAGAAGTTGTAACAGATAACGGTCCTCAGTTTGTTTCACAAGAGTTTGAGATATTTCTAAAAAAAAAAATGGAGTGCAGCACATTAAGTCACCTGCATACCACCCTGCCAGCAATGAATTAGCAGAGCGCTTAGTCCCAAATCTTAAAAAGTCACTAGCAAAGAATCGAGCCGTAGCTGGTATGACACTTGAGCACTGTGTTGCAAATTTTCTTTTAGGGTACCGAAACACACCCCATACAACTACAAGGAAAACTCCTGCTGAGTTATTCCTAAAAAGACAGGTTCGAACAAGACTGTCACTGATCAGACCCCAGTTATCTCAGAGAATGCAAAACAAGACAGAACCATCTTTTCCATGTGTCAGAGTTTTCACAGTAGGTCAACCTGAATTGGTAAAGAATTACAGGGGAGGGGAGAAGTGGTTGAATGGAGTTGTACAAGAAATCTTGGGTCCTGTAACTTACTACAGTGTGGAAGTGAATGGGAAGTGTGTTAAAAAAAACATGTACATCAGATTCTGGGTGTAAATGGAAATCCAGCTCATTTGACACAAACAGACTATGGTACTGGAAACTTTTGGAATGATGATGATCTCAATACAACCAAAGGTGTGGATCAACAGAGGGAAGACAAAACTGTTGGGAATCAACCAATAGACTTGCCATCATCTACAGTCGAAAGGAACACTCGTCCAGTGAGGAACCGGCGACCTCCTGACAGACTGAACTTGAAACTGCAACTCTAAATGAGGGTTTTGAAAAGGGAAAAGAAAGTGTTTCTTGATTTCAGGCTTTCTGCATCTTTACCAGTTATCAAAATATCATCAAGATAGCAGATAACACCATCCATGCCCTGAAGAACTTGATCCATTATTTCCTGGAAAATTGCAGGAGCACTCGCAACACCATAAAGGCAACCTGTTGTATTGATACAGCCCTTTGTGAGTGTTTATGGTCAGGTAACACCTAGAGCTTTTCTCTAACTGGACTTGCTGGTAAGCCTGGGATAAGTCTAGTTTGGTGAATTTCTGACCCCCTGCTAATTTTGCAAACAGATCTTGCGTTTTTGGAAGTGGATACTGATCCACGTTTAACCATGGATTTATGGTGATCTTGTAGTCTCCACATAATCTTACACTGTCATCCTTTTTAGGTATGCACACTATTGGAGCAGCCCACTCACTGTATCTAGTGGGTGAAATAACTCCTTCTGCCTCCAATTTAGTCAGTTCCTTTTCCACAGCTTCTCTTAATGCATATGGAACATTTCTTGGTTTATGGAACTTTGGCACTGCTTCTGGAGCAACATGTAGTTTGGCTTTAATACCCTTCAACTAGCTCAGGGTTGAACACTGATGCGTACTGAGCACATACATCTTCCACTGTTTCTGGAGCCACTCTGTTCACCTGTGACAGGTCTAGTTTCAACTGACTAATCCAGTCTCTACTCATCAAAGCAGGGCCTCTTCCTTTTACTACTAGCAGTTCTAGTTTTTTAGTGGTTTCTTGACATTTTACTTTTGCCACAAATTTACCCATCAGCTGTAATGACTCTTGGCTGTACGTCTTAAGTACACAATTTGCTGGACTAAGTTTGACTGATTTAATTCTGCGCTTATACAGACTTTCAGATATCACTGACACTGCGGCACCAGTGTCTAGTTCCATTTTCACTCTTGAACCATTTACACTGACGTACACATAATACGGTTTTACAATGTCACCATTACCTGTGTTCAATTCAAACAGACCAAAATCTGGACTGTCCAATGTCAGATCTGGAACTGTGTCAGAGTTCGGTGCAGCTTCCATCTTGCACTGAACCACAACATCACTGGCTGCTCTGTCTTCTCTGGCTTGATGTGACAGAAATAGGGTGTCGTCTGGATCCCCTTTAAACTCGTGCCTGTTGCCTGGATCTGCATGCTGGGGCACACCTTCAGGCTGGTACTGCAGACATCCTGCTGCTGGAGAGTGCTGACATCCTGACAGGACCGCTGCTTGAGAGCACTGGGTCGCCTCTTAACATCTACATGCATGGTTCCTTTGGTCGTACTCGAACGGCCTCCTTCTTTGTGTGTGCGACAGGCTTTGGCTATGTGTCCCTTTTTCTTACACTCATGGCACTCGCTTTCTTTAAACCTGCAGTCATTCGGGTTGTGACTTTTTCCACCGCAACAATAACAGGGCTTCCCAGTAGCTGTATTTTTCTCAGCTTCGCGGTACTTTGTCTTAGCTTTCCTTTTCACTACATGAGCCTTGAAAGCTTTCTGTGCAAACTGCTGTGCACTGTCCTTAGTTACCTCAAAGGAGAGCGCCAATTCTACAGCCAGCGGCAGCGTCAAGTCTTTGGTGTGTGCGATGCTGAGCAGCCGATCTCTCAGCTCGCTGCTTTTTACCCCACAGACGAATCTATCACGCAGTGCTTCATCTAAGAAAGTCCCAAATTTACATGTAGCTGCTAATTTTTGTAAACTAGCCACGTACTCACTGATTGTTTCGTTGTCTTTTTAGTTTTTTCCATGAAACTTTCACCTTTCTGCTATAAAGTTCGTCTTTGGTACGTAGTGCCTCAGCAGCAAATTCACCAACTCTTCGTAGCTTTTCTCTGACGGTTTATCCGGAGCACACAGATCATCAGCAAGCTATGGGATCTTTCCCCCACCACCGTGAGAAACACCGACTTAGTTTTCTCTTCTTTAGTGTCCAAGTCGTTTGCAGCAAAATACTGCTCGAGACGCTCGTGGTAGTTGTCAAAACTTTCCTCACTTTCCTCGAAGTGAAAATCTTCTGGCTTTCCAAACACCATCTTGTAGCTCGGGTTCGGCGGTCCTTTCACTCACCAAAACGCTCGGCTTTTACCGTCCCGTGTTGCCTCTATGGAGCCGCTCTGTCTGCAAACTCTGTGCCTTCCAACTTGAACATCCTATCCTCGTCGCCAAAATTCTGTTGTGTATGATACACTAGGTCAAATAAAATAATATTCAAGCAGATAACTGGAGATAGCACATGACAACGTTTATTTCGAACGGGGAACTTCATCTTCTTTACAGGTCCAGCTCACATCTCTTGTGCACAGCAACATTTGTTATATTGCTTTTATCTTCACATTTACAACCAAACAGCCTCCAACACATAGGAGCATAATCATACCAAAAGTGTGTACAAATCTTAAATCTTAGAGGTTCATTCTTTTCTGTGTCTGGAACACCACAGTTCGTCGCTCTGTTTTATGTCCCGCTTCTCCTTTGTCAGAGTTTTGCGCAATGTGTGCGTCGTTTTTATTTACTTTTTTATGTTTTTACCCCCTAAGGTGCAGGGCGGTTGGGAAACATATCGATGGGGAAAAGGCAGACTGACATAAACCTTTTAAAAACAACGGAAACAATTTTGGTATTCTGATTATTGAAATTTAAAAGTGCTGTGGTACCGTTGTTCTATCACCCCCGTTTCATACCGGACCACTTACAGCACCGTGTTAACGCTATAAAATGAACGCCCTCTATCGTGGTATCACCCATGGAGGGATTTCTTGATTTAAATGGGTTCATTTTTCAGAGGGATGCAAAGTGAGGGTATCTAGTAATTACATGTCTACAAGAGCGATTTTCTGTTATCCTTCCATGGAGGCGGGCAGCCTTCGAACGGAAATAAAACACTTTTTGATATAAGTTGCTGCTTTGACATGATCACAGAACTGCCAAAACATATGTACAAAAATACCAGACAAAGGGAATCCCAGCAAAGTCATCAGCCGATGTAACGCTGAACTGATGCAGTGAAGCTACCAGTAGCAGTAGCGTAGCTGCCCCAAGAGCTAACAAACGCTGAAGAGAAGAAGAAGAGCTGCCATCGATACAGTTGCAGCCAAGCATGATTTAATGTTACATAATACAGTTTTACCAAGTTGCTCAAAGTCTAAACTGGTATTGTTGTGCATATAAGATGTAAAGTTTACCTTCGACCAAACGCCCCCGAAAGGACTCCCAGCGCCCCCCTTTTGTAATAATTTCACCCCCCGGGGGGGCGGTACCACCCACGTTGAGAACCTAGTCTAAATTTAGGTGAATTTATGGTTCCTTTTTCCACATAATGTAACCAGTAGTGCTTATGATTTAAAAAAATAATAATTATGTGATCGGTATCAGTGATTGGCCGTGATCGGCCCTCATGGGTGATCGGAATTGGAATCTGCAGGAAAAAACCTGGTCGGCACATCTCTAATAATAATAATTATTTTTTTAATTATTATTAAAAAAATAATAATTATGTGATCGGTATCAGTGATTGGCCGTGATCGGCCCTCATGGGTGATCGGAATTGGAATCTGCAGGAAAAAACCTGGTCGGCACATCTCTAATTTTGGGTTTCCTTCCAGAAGCTTCTCCCAATTGCTGGTTGGAGTTTTGGCCCATTCGTCCAGATGGAACTAGTGGAACTGAGTTTGGGTGGTAGGTCGCCACCCAAACTCACTGTCCTTTGCACATCTGCCCACTAATCAATATATCAGTCCATAATTATTCATACCCTCAGCAGATTTAGGTTTAATTTTTAAACTCGATCAACTTGTTTCTTCTGACTTGAAGTAATATCAACATTTTGTTGTGCCCCAGTCAGAGACCCAACTTCAAATTTGATGCAGAATCTAAAGCTGAATATTAAGGTGACGATAAGGAGGCCTTCCCGCCTCAAAAATGTGGCGCTCATCAATAAAGATAAAAATTTAAAATGCAAAAGCCTGTGATTGCTGTCAAGCTCAGAAAGAATCTTCCATTGATTGACGGGGTGTAATAGTATTCAACATTCCATTTTCAACAAAGTGGAAATAAATACTTTTTCAGAACTATTACTCCTTTTACATTTTTTAGTATTATATTGATTTCTATGTCATTTTCTATGAGAAACAAGGGGGTGTAAATTAGGGGTTCACCAACTGTAGTTCATTTATGGACAATCACTGATCTTTAAAAGGCCTGGCCTGTCAAAATATTGCACCAGAGTCTGTAAATTAGCAACAGTGGGGTGACTATTGTCAATCACATAGGTGCAGACGTGGCCTGGTGGGCAGGTCTGTCAGTCAGCCCTCTGTCACAGCAGAGCACAAGGGGACAGTGGCTGACTTTCAGAGCTTGGAGGAGGAAGTAAAGATAGATAGATAAGATCGGTTTCTCATGCAAGTATCGTCCGCTCATCCAAAATTAAGGAAGTGGGGGTCAATTTATCAGTGCATCCATAGTGTAAATAATATTCAGCTCATCTGTACATGCAAAACGATGTGTGTGGAGAGAGGGTGGGGTGACTACAGCTATATTTACACAGCAGGCAAATGCAACCCAAATCCGATATTTTTTCCCCAAACAAGACCCAAATCTCAATTTTTCACAACAGTCTGAACAGCTGCTATTTGGTTTGGTTTTGTGCTTTCTGGACAGTTATTTGCTTTGGTTTTTAACTTTTTAAAGCAAAGAAAAAATCCAATCTGTGCCACTTTCATAAGGGGTATTAAATCTGATATATTTCCAATAGTTTTCAAAGCTGCAGTCTGAACAGTGATGTCGCATTAATCTAACTTTTACATCGACATAAAACATGCATCATAATTAAGCACCAATATCCAGTAAATCCAGATGTCAGCAATGTTTGAAATTATATTAATGAAATTATAACATAAGTCCTGCGACCTGTCCAGGGTGAACCCCGCCTCTTGCCCAGAACGTTAGCTGGAGATAGACACCAGCAACCCTCCTGACCCCAGCAGGGACAAGGGTGTAAAGAAAATGGATGGATGGATGTATAACATAAGTCTGTGTCAGTTAAGTGCATCAAATCACAATATCTTATCAGACTCAGTCTGGTGGACTCCCTTTCTTCCAACAAAACAAAGCTCAATGCATCTATAGGAGGTGTGGCTGAATCAATACCTCTGGAATAAATGCCACTTGTCAAGGCTGCAGAGAACCTGCTGTGTGCAAACCTCTTGAAGCTAAAAAAAAAAAAAAGCAGTAGCTTTTAGGTCTCCAGGAAGACTGATCTGGAGTCTGTTCAAGAAGTAAACCGACTGACTTCCCAGCTCTTGGGGGGTCAATAACACATGGCTGTAGCTGAAGTGCAATACTTTCATTTATGATATTGGCCTTTATATGTAGGCTCGTATAATTATCACCAAGAACCGATCCAACACTAAGCAATGAAAAACAGTCCCTAACTGCAGTAAAAGTTAATGATTACAGTGCTGGAGGCGGCACTAAGAGGGGCAGCTGACTGTGAACTGGCTGGTGAATGTCAGAGTGAAGCCCAGTACACCTGAACATGGGGTTCCACGCCTGACACTGGGACTGCTTATACTATAGCCGCTCGTTAAATACAGGCAGGTAAACAGAGGAAATTAAACGGATTCGGAATGACAGTGAGGCTGTGAAGAATGTGAACAGCACGCAATTAAGTAACCCCTCCATTCTGTCAAGCGCTACGTATCTTTACCTTGATGCCTTCTTGACAAAGTATGAGTGGGTGAACTCCAAGTGGTCGTCCAGCCACGCTTCCATCCTCTCGTTTTCCGGGGAGTAGCGGTCCTCCATGGAGCTGAAATAACTACAGCAAGTCTTCTCCCGCTGAAAAGCTCCGATGTCTTACATCTGCGCGCGGTGGGCTGGTTGAAAGCGCGCAGGGCGATAAAGTATTAGGGGCGCGAGCGCAAATCCGCTCGCTGGCCGAAGGCACGGTCGGCCAGTAGCTGAGACTGCGCGCGGCGCTTCCTCGTTGCTGAATCGAGTCTGGGAGGACTGAGTAGAGCACGAGGGAGAGAGGCAGAGGGCAGTAAGTTGCCCTCTGACGGAGAGACCGTACAAACAACAGCCCCTACAGCAACAGAGCCTATAAACCAGTGGTCCCCAAACTACGGCCCGCGGGCCGCATCCGGCCCGCCTCCACATGTGGTCCGGCCCCCTGAACAATACCAGAGAGCATTCAGATTTTTTTCATATATTGTATTTTCCGGTTTATATGTGGATTTTTCTTCAACCACCAGGGGGCTCTTTAGCAGGAAGTGTGCCCTGTAAACTGGTGTTTTGTTTTGCATGGCTCATTGCTGCCATCTGTTGGACTTTTAGGGAACTGCTTGACTTTTATGTTATTTAATCAGTACGGTTGTTTGCTAACAGTAGAGCAGATGAACACACGTGTTTGTTATGAACGCCGCATTCCAGGTCGAATTCTTCGAAGCCTGTAAGTAGCAGCTTATACGCCAAAACGAGCCTTTATGTTAACATATGAGGAATTCATATGTTAAAGTTACTTTACTCAATGGGATATATACTAGTCAGTCCCAGTGACTGTTCCACTAACGGTTTTTGCCCATGTGCTTTCTGGGTAAAAATCAATCGAGAAACGCGCACCCCCCGCGCAATATCGACAGGTGTATAATAGTCACTAGACCAAGGGCGTTAATCCCATCTCATTATTGGGGGCGCCATAAACAGGGACATTTTTTAAGAGCAATTTGGGGGGGTTCGGCAAAGCTACAGTAAAATGTAATGTAAAATGTGGTTTAATTTTTTTGTGTGTTTGTTCAAGCTGCACCACCAAAAATAACAAGTAAGTAGCAATGTTTGGCTCAGAGTCACAGATCTAATCTCTGCTACACCTTTAAAAAAACTTAAGGCTCTAAATAAAAACAAGTTTTAATAAGTAACTCCACTTAATTAAATTCCTCATAAATATTGATTTATTGCAGTGGTTCTCAATACAAGTCATGTGGTATTTAAATTATAACTTAAGTTGCTTTAAACTTTTATTTTTGGGGGATTTTTTCATGTTACAACCTATAAATATGTAGGAATTGAATATTTGGGAAGTATCATAACTTAAACCAGAGTTTTCTAGAAAAATATTCAGATTTTATTTTGTGGTTTCAAAGGCTCTACGTTGAAGATGATAAGAAATAAAGATATACTTTTTTATTTTTTTACTGTCAGCTACAATAGCGCCTCTGCTCTCGGCTCCCATACAGAGCTGTCGGCTAGTGGTAACACTCAGCCGCTCCCTCCCTCTACTGGGGTGGCATGTGGTGGCAGTTGCCACCCCAAATAAGAGCCTCGCCACCCCTGTTTCCACCCCAGCTGCCGACTATGAATTCAATAAATAGTTATGGCAAATTGGACATTTAGCGCATGAATCTCTTTTTTCCGATAACATTGAATGCAACACAATGTAACCTGACACCCACTGCTAAGTAGCGGGAAGTGCAGAGAAGGACAAAGCACGAGGCAGCAGCATTGATGGATATATTACTGGACTGGACATTACTTGACTTATCGTGCGCCACACATGTGCCATGTCAGGAATATCGATGGTCAGGAAAATACCACACTTGCGCAAAGAATCTGAAAAAACGACGCAATGTTTAGCGGTTAATTCAACCCTATGACAGCCATAGATAACAAGGTTGAAGGGTTTCACATTCAACAGGTGAGGAAAAAGTTTTAATTTAGAGAAAATATTGAGAAAGTGAGCAGTGAGTTAGTTCTAGCCTAACTGTTGCTGGTCTGCTATTGACTTTGGCCATGTGCTGCGCAGTTCGGTGTGTTTTGGTTCCGTTAGCACTAAACTAAGACAACTTGCACACCAAGTCATCAGTAGAGCAGGTGTTTAAATCAGCTAATCAACCACCCGCGGTTCGCCTGACCGACCACAATATAGACCTAAAGCCTGACAACATAACGTAACAGACTGAATGTTCTGTTTTGGTGCTGATTCCCCTGATTGGTAATCTCTGCTCCTTCTGCTCGTTGAGCTGTTGTCTGTCGGTTGCCATGGAAACGGGTCTGCGTGTAGGGTAGAGCCGACACAGAGCGAGAAAAGGCTAAATAGAAGTGGTTTTGTCTAGTCTGGTTCTTCACCTGTTTATCAGCTTTATTGCATCTTTATTGCGGTGCACTGCAGCCGCTGCAATTCCTAAAAGTTAAACAAGCGACAAAAACTGAGCTAATCCACTCTGTTCATAAAACGTGGTGATATTTATAACAGTCATCAAACTACAGCTCCTACAGCATATTTAAAATAAAACGATTGACCAATATAAGGAAATTCGCCCCTTCTTGTATCTTGACAGAACTAACAGAAAATAAACTGTTTATAGATTTATATCACGGAGAATTTAGCCAGTTTTCTCATCTTTATTTTAAGTCAAATTTAATAGATATATCTGATAATAAATGATGGCGCTACTAATATTTTTGTGACAGATTTCTGCTCGACCTGCATTGGGGTAAAATGGTTGTCTGGACATAACTCAATGAATCACATAGCGATTAATAGGTGCTGTCCAATACAGAAATACATATCAATTACTGTATTGATATGTATTACTATATTACATAAAATTGTTTTTTCGTATGAAAGACGTAAAAATAATTAACTATACTATATTAAGAAATTGTATTTAAGCCTCAGTGCTACATGAAGCTCATTTTGAAACAATGCGAGTTAAAAACAATATTTTCCAACAAGTAAATTAAGTCTAATGTTAGGTCTATGTAAGCTAAAATGAGACACACACACATACACAATATATATATATATATATATATATATATATATATATATATATATATATATATATATATATATATATATATACATATATTAAGAGATGTGCCAATCAGGCTTTTTCCTGCCGATTCCGATCACATAATTATTATTTTTTTAATCATAAGCACCGTTGTAAAATGTAAAATGTGGTTTAATTTTTTTGTGTACCGTTACATTATGTGGAAAAAGGAACCATGAATTCACCTTAATTTAGACAAAAACTTGTTTTTAATAACTTCTTCCAAGAAAAAAACAAAACAGGCATTGTGTAAATTGTACTGCTATCAATAATACTATCTTTAACAGACTGATAACATATGGAGGCTCTGAAGAGGCTAAATAATGCAAAGAGCCAAAATAAAACCTCTCAACATTGCCAAAGAATTCAACTATAAAACGTTACACTCAAAGGCAAATACAGGTTCAATAAACAATCCTGAGTTACTGAATGAAAACTTCCTGATAGCATGGCGGCTAGCTGATTACTGCTAGTTCTGAGTGGCCGTTTCTGACTGAGCGGAGTAATTATGCAGAACAGGGAGGAGATCGATTATTTTTATAGAGATTATCTGCCTCATGTTAGGACAGCAAAAGTTTTAATATGTAAAATGTATTTTTTAAGTTATATGCTGCAGCTTTAAGCAGAGGTTTGGTGTGAGAGTCGCTCCGTCTGTGAAATATTACTACCTGTAGCGTAGCAGCGGTTCAACAGCGAGAGCAGAACCAGCGTCTTACATTGCAGCTCGAAGACTTAAATAATTTTCCAGGTTATTTGTTTAGCTTTCTGACCGTCATGCTAATCCAGGTGAGTGTTTGTAGCTGTGCGCTGCTTTACCTGCTATCTGATTGTCTTTTTTACTGCAGTGAGCCTCGATGTAGCCAAACTCCGTCAAGTATGGCATTGTTTTTATGTCGTATTAGCTTCGTTGTGTTGATGCATTTTGACCTGCTTCACCCCGAGGTAATTTTCCGCTGCAACATGCAAACTTCTCCATTCACTCAGTGCGTTATAGTTCCACACGACATCGCTTAGGATTTGTTGCTGCGCGTTTGCGCAGTGTGAAGGAAAGAGGAGACCAGCTGCACAGGCAGGCTGTGAAATGAGATGCAGGTGATCGGTTTATGTGATCGGCAACAAGAGACCGTGATCGGCGATCACAGATCATACACTTTTTCACGGAAATCGGCCGATTATGATCGGTGGTCAATCGATCGGCACACCTCTATATAGGCATATGCTGCCACCCCTGAAAAAATCCCTGCCCCCCTCTTGCCACCACATAGATATTTTTCTAGATCCGCCCCTGCCCGTGCTGCTCGAGTTTTCTGTATCTTTGTGGATTTTCATCATTAAAACCTCTTCATTATGTCATCCTGGGCTCGCCTGCATTTTCCTCACCACCAACCAACGCACATCATGACAGTAGGACCCGACCAGAAAGGTGAGGACGCAACAAGGGCCCGTGAGGCGTGGATCCAGCAGCAGCTGGAGTTGGCTCAAAGGGATCTCTACAAGAATGTAGAGATTGCCTTCTCCGCTGCTGCTGGAAGAACTGGGTCTCGCCTCCGACTTGGACTCACCCAAGAGATGGAGGCTGCGGTGGAGGTCCAAGGAGGAGTTTATTGGAGCAGCTTCTCCCAGCCCGACGCTTTGGAGGGGATCGCGGCTGGCGATTTTCCCTCCTGGAGCTGGACCACGCGGCTACTGCCGTCCTGAGCTGCCGGAGGTCCCGGCGCCTGGGCAGAACCCCTGATTCCTCCAGCTGCTGCCTGTTCCCGCGCCAAGGTGGCGCGCACCTCTACCGCTGCCACCAGTCTCTGCACCGAGGCAGCGTCTCTCCCTGCTGCCACAGGTCGTAGTGCCCGCTGCTGGTGAGCAGCCCCCCGAGTTTCCAGTGCCCGCTGCTGGTGAGCAGCCCCCCGAGTTTCCAGTGCCCGCTGCTGGTGAGCAGCCCCCCGAGTTTCCAGTGCCCGCTGCTGGTGAGCAGCCCCCCGAGTTTCCAGTGCCCGCTGCTGGTGAGCAGCCCCCCGAGTTTCCAGTGCCCGCTGCTGTGGAGCAGCTCTCAGAGTCTGCTGCTTCTCTGACTCCCTGTGCTCCGTCCGAGACTCCCTGTGCTCCTCCAGAACCAGCTCCGCCTCCGACTGCCACGCCCGCAGGACCCTCCTCTAGGGGTCCTCCTTCTGCGCCGTGGCTAGTCCCCGGACTATCCATGGCAGGTCCTGCCTTGGCTGTGGTTTTCTTTTTGTTTTGGACTGAGTTTGTCCTGTTTTGTCTCTGAACTCTTGCTCTCCACCCACCCTGGTTGGGTTGTTATTCTTTATTGTTTTCCTGGACTCTAGTTGTTGTCGATGTTACGTTTCTTATAAAAACCGCCATACCTGTAGAACAGGGGAGCCCAAAGTGGGTCGTTGAGGGCCAGCATCCTGCAAGTTTTTGTTCTCTCCCTGGTTTTACACACCTGCATCAAATGATGGCTCATTAATCAATCAATCAATCAATCAAATCTTATTTGTATAGCACATTTCAGCAGCAAGGCATTTCAAAGTGCTTCACATAATTAAAATAAAAATAGCATGTGACATTGAATAAACAGTGAGAGAGGGAATGAGATTTTAAGAAAGCATTTAAACAGAAACAGTGAGAAAGAGAAATAAAAAGAAATGAAAAAGTAAAGATAAAAACATTAAAGAGATAAAAAAAAACATCAAGAACATCAAAACCCGCACTCTAACCCCAATTTAGCCATAAGCAACTTTAAACAGGTGGGTTTTAAGTTGAGATTTAAAGGCAGTCAGTGTTTCAGCTGTTTTACAGTTTTCTGGAAGTTTGTTCCAAACTTGTGGTGCGTAGAAACTGAATGTTGCTTCTCCTCGTTTGGTTCTGGTTCTGGGGATGCAGAGCAGAACCAGAACCAGAAGATCTGAGGGGTCTAGACGGTTGGTACAGCAACAGCAGATCTTTAATGTATTGTGGTGCTAAACCGTTCAGTGATTTATAAACTAACATCAGTATTTTAAAGTCTATTCTCTGAGCTACAGGGAGCCAGAGGAGGGACTTTAAAACTGGTGTTACGTCTCTATGTTCCTAGTTTTAGTGAGAACAGCAGCAGCAGCTTCTGGATCAGCTGCAGCTGTTTGATTGATTCATTAGTCAGACCTGTGAAGACGCTGTTGCAGTAATCAATGCGGCTAAAGATAAACACATGGATGAGTTTCTCTAGATCGTGCTGAGACATCAGTCCTCTAATCCTGGAGATGTTCTTCAGGTGGTAGAAGGCCGACTTTGTGACTGTCTTAATGTGGCTCTGAAGGTTCAGGTCAGAGTCCATCACTACTCCCAGATTTCAGGCCTGATAGCTGGTTTTTAGTTGTTTTTAGTTGCTTATGGCTAAATTAGGGTTAGAGTGCGGGTTTTGATGTCTTCCATGTTTTTATGTCTTTAATGTTTTTAATTTCTTTTTATTTCTTTTCTACGTTTTAATGATGTAAAGCCCCCCGGAAAACGTCCCAGTTAAACGACGTTTAACTGGGACGTTTACGGGGTTTAGAGTCCCAGTTGACGGCATTCAACTAAAAACCTAGAGGTTGGAGTCCTTGTCAAACGGTGTTTTTGACTAAAGTCCCTGAGGGTTAGAGTCCCAGTTAAACGGCGTTTAACTGAAGTCCTAAAGGGGTGCGGGTTTTAATGTTTTTGTTTTCTTTCTTTCTCACTGTTTATTTAATATCACATGCTGTTTTTATTTTAATTATGTAAAGCACTTTGAAAGCCTTGCTGCTGAAATGTGCTATACAAATAAAATTTGATTGATTGATTGATTGATCGTGATGTAGAGCTGTGTATCATCTGCATAATTGTGGTAGCTAATCCTATGTCCTGTTATAACCTGAGCCAGTGGGAGCATATAAATATTGAAAAGAAGGGGTCCTAGGACTGAACCCTGGGGTACCCTGCATGTAACCTGGAAGGTCTATGGAGAACATTGACTTGCTGAGGAGGTTGTTACAACCACTAGGGAAAGAACTAAAACATGCAGGATGCCGGCCCTCGAGGACCGACTTTGGACACCCGCACTGTAGAAGTTTCATTTTGTGTGTTTTATTTCTCAGAAGTTTACGGTAAATAAAATTAGAAAAAATCTAGTTGTTATCACACTATGTCCAGAAAGAGGTGTTGTACTTGTTGCCGAACACAGCTTCGGTCTGCATCCAGCCTTATTCATGTGCTTTATTTAGGATGTATTCTGTGCAGTTTTCTAAAGAAGTATTAAAGTATTAAAAAGGTAGATTAGCTATAGGGACAAAATATCCCGACCAAATTTGTAGTCAAACAGTATTTGTAGTAATAGTGATGCTAATGTCTCGTTTACAGTTTGGTAAAGATATTAGAAACAGCAAAAGTCATTCATGTTAAAGTTTAACATAGCAGTTTAATTAAATAATGAATGTAAACATATGAGAAAAAAACACAAATGAAACTTGTACAGGCATGATGGATTTATAAGAAATCTACTGAGTAAGCAGTATGTGACGTAACATCAATATGCGCATTACCATAAGTCAGAGGTTCCCAAACTGTGGGGCGCGCCCCCTAGAGGGGGTGCCGTGCCATTGCAGGGGGGGCGCGGGAAGCCGTCTGGATGAAAAAAAAAAAAAACCTGAACGCTGTATGCGCTGGGTTTTTACCTTAGAATGGCCAAGTCACTGTTATTCCTATGTCAATTTGATACAGTATGGGCTTCCTACTTCCGCACTTCCCATATCTGTCTCCTCTGTCACTTTTATCAGCAGGTAAAACCGTTTAATCCGTTGTTAACATCTCTTAACCTGTTTTTCCGAGCCGCCTTTAAACGCAACATGAACGCTACAACGCTCGCGCTGGGTTAACACCTGTATGGCAGCGAAGGAGACCTGCTGCTGCTGTGTGGAGCTGTACAGGTGTTAGAATCATGGCAGCAAACGAGCAAAACACAAAGAACTTTTCACAGTTTTTCCCCCAAACTAAGACTGTTGAGTAAAGCTGTTGGATGCAGGTAATGCTAGCTAAAAGATAACTTGCTAATATCAATACATCACCTTAAGATTAACAAGTAGCCCATAGGCTACTGATGTTGTCTATGTTCAGCTACGTACATTCATTTTGCCCCCCAAAAAAGTCGATTTTATATTGATATTGTTTAAATACAAGGGTTTCTTTTATGATTTCTTTGGGGGGGACAATTCTAGACTTTTCTGAGATTGAGTGGGTCCAGACCCTCCCTTGCCCCCCGGGAGTTATGCCTATGCACTGGATTGCTCCCCAGTGGCGGACAAGATGAGCCACCCTCCCATTCTCCCATTCTCCTGAAAAATGCTGCATACACCACTGCTATCAGATGATCATGTTGCGTTCAACATCTTCTGCAAGTCATAAATGTCAGGAGGTGGGGGTTTGAGTGGTGAGGATTGACAGAACCAGGTTAATGCAATAACGATGGTTTTAATGAGGAAGTGTACAGAAATCCAGGCAGCACAGGTGAGCAGAGGCAAGGAGCTCAGACTCTGGTAGCAACTGGTAAACAGTACATGAAAGGAAAACAATGACGAGATATGACAGTAGAGACTAGGATACGACAAGGAGCAGGGAACACAGGTGGGATTAAATACACAAGGGGTAATCAGGGACCACAAGACAGCTGGGAGCAATCAAGGGCAGACTAAACAACACAGGAACTAGATTGACACACAGAAAACTAAATCCTCACAATAAATGTAAAACCCCAAAAATAATAAGATATTACATGTATCTTTTATTTATTTATATATATATAAATCCCCATAAACACTCCTAAACCTTGAGGACATCCTTCCCAGAAGAGCTGAAGCTGTTCTAGCTGCAAAGGTGGACCAACATCATATAGAGCCCTATGGATTAGGAATGGGATGTCACTAGTTATGCGTGAGCGTGCCATTGGCATGTTGGATACAGGGATGTCCACCAGAGCAGCTGCACAGCTCAGTATTTATCGGATCATAGGCCATTTGTGGCAAGAGTTAGTTTCCAACAGTCTGGCACTACTGCAAATCGACCTCATCCTCGACGGCCACATGTGACCACTCCACTACTAGATCGCCACATCCGGCTCATCCATCTGTGGGATCGGCTAAGACCAGTGACACACACAGCTGATGAGACTGTGTGTGTCGTCACCAGCTGTGTGTGTCGCTGGTCTTAGCCGACTGTCTGTAACTGCCTACGAGAAGCCAACTTGCATGCTCAGCAAATTCTTCAACCTGACCCCTATCGTGTTCAAAGGACTGTCAATCCACTACAAATGGCCATACCACGATGTTATCAATGCCGGTATGAAGATCAGTAATTACTGAAAATAAATTTTGATTTTTTTAATATATATATCGCATAACTCAAATGTTCATAAAACTCTTATATTTAATGTGGCGTTGTGGCGTTTATATTTTTGTTCAGTATGTGTATATATATATATATATATATATATATATATATATATATATATATATATATAAAATGAGGGTGTGCATGTGTACAGTCATGGCCAAAAGTTTTGAGAATGATTCAAATGTTAATATTTACAAAGTCTACTGCTTCAGTTTTTATAATGGCAATTTTCATAAACTCCAGAATGTTATAAAGAGTGATCAGCTTAACAGCAATTAATTGCAAAGTCAATATTTGCCTAGAAAATGAACTTTATCCCCCAAAACACATTTCCACTTCATTGCAGCCTTAAAAGGACCAGCTAACATGGTTTCAGCTCCATTAACACAGCTGTGGGTGTTGATGAGGACAGGGCTGGAGATCAATCTGTCATGATTAAGTAAGAATGACACCACTGGACACTTTAAAAAGAAGCTGGTTCTTGGCATCATTGTTCCTCTTCTGTGAACCATGGTTATCTCTAAAGAAACACCTGCAGTCATCATTGCACTGCACAAAAATGGCCTAACAGGGAAGAGCAGCTGGAAAGATTCACCTCAGTCAACAATCTATCACATCATCAAGAACTTCAAGGAGAGAGGTTCCATTGTTGCCAAAAAGGCTCCAGGGCGCCCAAGAAAGACCAGCAAGCGCCAGGACTGTCTCTTAAAAGTGTTTCAGCTGCGGGATCGGGCTACCAGCAGTGCAGAGCTTGCTCAGGAATGGCAGCAGGCAGGTGTGAGTGCATCTGCACGCACTGTGAGGCGGAGACTCTTGGAGCAAGGCCTGGTCTCAAGGAGGGCAGCAAAGAAGCCACTTCTCTCCAGAAAAAACATCGGGGACAGACTGATACTCTGCAAAAGGTACAAGGAGTGGACTGCTGAGGACTGGGGTAAAGTCATTTTCTCTGATGGATCCCCTTTCCGATTGTTTGGGACATCTGGAAAACAGCTTGTTAGGAGAAGACGAGGTGAGCGCTACCACCAGTCTTGTCTCATGCCAACTGTAAAGCATCCTGAAACCATTCATGTGTGACGTTGCTTCTCAGCCAAGGGAGTCAGCTCTCTCACAGTCTGGCCTAAAAACACAGCCATAAATAAAGAATGGTAGCAGAATGTCCTCCGAGAGCAACTTCTCCCATCCGTCCAAGAGCAGTTTGGTGATGAACAATGGCTTTTCCAGCATGATGGAGCACCTGGCCATAAAGCAAAGGTGATAACTAACTGGCTCAGGGAACAAAACATAGAGATTTTGGGTCCATGGCCTGGAAACTCCCCAGATCTTAATCCCATTGAAAACTTGTGGTCAATCATCAAGAGACGGGTGGACTAACAAAAACGTAGGAATTCTGATAAAATGCAAGCATTGATTGTGCAAGAATGGACTGGTATCAATCAGGATTTGGCCAGAAGTTGATTGAGAGCATGCCAGGGAGAATTGCAGAGGTCCTGAAGAAGAGGGGTCAACACTGCATATATTGACTTGCTGCATTAACTCATTCTGTCAATAAAAGCTTTTGTTACTCATAATATGATTGCAATTGAATTTCTGTATGTGATGAAAACATCTGACATACACACATGAAAACCAGAGGGCAGCAGATCATGTGAAAATATATTTGTGTCATTCTCAAAACTTTTGACCATGACTGTATGTGTGTAAAGTTGTTTGAAAGGAAGGCATTAAGAGCTGTGATGCTTCCAAATAAAATTAGGTTAGAGATTGGATGTCAGTTGGTTCTTTTTTTTCCTTTGAAAAAAACTCAGCAGTATGTTTCTTCACCATTAGAAAGCTGAAGGGAAATGTTTTAAATATCTTTCCATAGAGTTATAGTTCCCACATGTTCCCCTCAGGAAAGACTTATGAAGGTCATATATAAACTACAGTTTTTGAAAAATTCTTGTCATCTTTTATTAGGCTGATGTTATACAGAAATAACATCTCTGTGATGGTACTTCAATAAAGCATAATTGTTTCTTGTTTTCTTTTGCTATGTTGGAAGATAACATACAGAACATCTGTAAATTTTCATAGAATTTCATTGAATGCAGTTGGAGATTCCTGGGATTACTCCTAAATGTTAGGAGCAAAGTTTCTGATTTTTATATAAGAAAGTTACAGTAAAGTTTTCGTACGTTTTAAACACCAAGCGTATGAAATGAACACAATCATTTTGACACATTGTATTTCAAAAGACATTAGGACAGTGGTGTTTTCATGACATATAAGGAGTTAAATAATCCTAAAGGCAAGTCTGAAATAACAAAAATAAGCCCATCAGAATTTGTCGTTGTGATGAACCCAAAAGTTTTCTTCAACCAAATAAGATGAAGTGCAATTGAGAAACATGATTGTCTGGCCAGGATTCATGTCCAGCTAAAGAACAAGTTTACCTCTGTAAACATCAGAGCATGAAGATCTTACTAACTTCTATCATTAAGCTAAAGATAATCAGTAATAATGGTGCTTTGAGGTTTTTGTCATGCTAATTCCTATTTCACAAAAGTACAGACTTTTGTTTTCATTTGCCCTTTCCAACAAGCTGAAGGATGTCCTGATTATCAGGATGGTTCTTAAGAATCTTAAGAAATATTCCTGCTATGTGTGTTATGTTAAGAGTGATGTGGTCCACTCTGAAGGACGCTGGATCACTCCAATCTAGAATCGGGGATATTCAATTGAATGGTCTTGGTCTGATATCAAAGCATGTGTGGTGTTCCCTGAAGACAAAGGCAGCCTATTAAAGGTGACATGCAGCCAATCAGAGAGTGAGGTGATGGAAACTGAAGGGGAATCCAAAATAAACAGAAGACTAAACAACTGTCATGACACCAGAAAGTTTGGTGGATGTAGAAGTCGTCTTTGTATTGGTTATTTATTTTTTTAATTATTATTAAATATAGTCCACAAACTGTGACCATTAATTCTAACTAATCAGTCATGTTTGGTTTTGAGCAGGGCTGCTGTGGTCTGTTGTTCACTTTTAGAAGTGTTTTGAATGACATTTTAAAAATTAAGGGAGTTTTTAACCTTTTGCTGTGCACTTTATCAATAAACTGATTTGAAATCCACCATATCTATGGAACCATTTACTGAAGAAAGACCGTCTGAGTTCTAATGAACAATTAAAAAATAAATGTACTTAAAGTGTGGATGGCTTTCTCTGAGGTTCCTGTCCAGAGGGAAGTGATGATATGATATAGTTCTTGTTTTTTTAGATCTGATCCTAGCAAATTATGCCCATTAGTGGTAGTTTGGATGTATTAGAAATGTCTTCATTGCATTGCATTTTTAACTAAATGTAGACACTCGGCTGCCTTAATAAATACCGATAAAACGTGTTAACAAAATATATTTCTTAAGAAATAGGAAGTCAGGGTTCTAGTGATAAGGTCTGAATCTGCATTTGCTGCACAGGTTTCCAGTGTCCTCCAACAGGACACTTGAGCCCCCTTGGTGGTGTCACTTTACCGACAGATGGCGGCTGGTGTTTCCCAGGGGGGAATTCCTCCCCACCCCCCATCAAGTGTTCTACCCTACTCTGCTGGCAGAAACAGCCGAACAAAGACAACAGGGTTCTTATCAGAGATAAAGAGAGTGGGGCGATAAAAATGCTGCTTCATCTGATGATGTCATCATAGTCCTCTTCTATGTATAAAATGCAAGTCCTGGTAGCAGTTATGATCCATTGCATTTGTCAGGTTTCCCTTTTCTTTGTTTTTGTTTTTTCCACCTCACTTCAGTCTATCATTCTGCTCCCCGAACCAGCTATTATTCATTTCCTCATTTGTTCCTCCCCGCTCTCTTTCCTAGCTGCACCTGCTTACCTGTGATTAACTCTTCTGGTTCTTTTGTCATTTTCACTCCCTCCTCTGTGTATTTAAGTTCCCTCACTGTTTCATTGTCCTCTACTGGCTCCTTCAGTTGTTCCTTATTTGGCACCATGTTGTCCTGCATTTTAATCCATTGTAAATTTTTCACTTTTCTAAGTTATGAAATCTATGACAATTCCTTTTTCCTGTCTACATTTTGGTCTTGCCACAAACAGCCTACATAACAAAAACTTGTTTAAAAGCAAGAAATATGAAACAAACTACTCTTTTACAGCTTTTATGATTAGGTAAAAATTTTCAATATACACTAAATCACCTTAAAAATTGTGAAAATGCTAGTAATCATCTGAATTGTCAATTCAGGTGATTACTGAACTGCTACATATGCCATCCAGGAACTTCCATGCATTCCACTGTGATGTGATGTGACCGAGTGGAAGATAAATGATCCTTGGTTTTTAATAGTTTTAGACATAGGAAATTCAAACGTCTTTCCTGCATTTGTGTTTGACTTATGACCCACAACTTACTCCCTGTTCCATCTGTTGTCTTCCTTTGGCTTCATGGTACTGTATGTTATCTAATGTTCTCTAACAAACCTCTGAGCTCAGAAACAGAACAATCATACATATCTGGTCCCAAGGTGGTTTTTAGATGAGGATTGGGGTAGCAATCAGATCCAGGACGAAGTGGGAATAAGTGAGTTTAGTATATTTCAAACATACTTAAATTTGTGAAAGTACACTTTAAGTACACTAAGTATTAAGTGTACTACCTATAAGTATATCTGAAGTATACTAAAAATACACTTGTACCAATTTCGAAATTAGAACTTTAAACACACTTAAACATAAATGTACCAAAATACACTTTTAATATATTAAATAAAAGTATATTTTAAGTGAACAAAATATGAATGAATATGTATGAATTTTTAAGTGCCTACTATTTATTAAAATTGCATACAATAAAAAAAAGATAATCATGATGTAATTTTTAAGAAAGTACCCAATAAATATAATCAACGGCATTAGCTCCAGTTCACACTCCAGACCAGATGGTGGCGGTATTGCACACTTTCATTTATTTAAAAAATGCCACAAAGAGAAGAAAAAGCTTGAAAGCAGGGAAGATAAGCTGTTCAAATTCGCCATTTTTACTCGCATAATACTGCCTTAAAAGTAGAGAGGGCCTTGACAATAGTTACTAATTTTGGTAAATTCAAGCTGGTGACGTCCTAGTCCAAGTTAGACGACAACACAACGGGACAACAACCGATGGAAATGAAATGTGTGTCACAAAAGGAGCCCAGAGGGATGAAGGCTGCTAAGTGTTGCTAGCTGGTGGTAAGTTTGCTTATTAATTATCTTCATTTAATTACAAACAGTGCAGTAAAGATATATAACTTATGTTGGTTTCATAAATGATTATTTTATCAATTTTATTGTGACTTGTATGATTATTACTATAGCAATCATTCAGCTTCATGTTATAACTGCATTGAGGCTGTTTGTTGCGACTTATACTTTAATTCATAAACTTAACCTGGTTTTAATTAAGCTCCATAAGAGAAAGAGACTTTGATATTGTGAGGTTGTTGTTCTAACTCGTTCATCAATGTTTTTATCTTCAACATATGTTTGCAGTCTAACTAAGCAAATGAAGATGAAAGAGGAAACCAGAGAAATCAGGTGTTAGGAAACCTAAAGACTTTTCTGTCTCAGAAGAAGCTCTGACTCCACCAGATGACCAACCAGCTCTGAGGATGAACCTTCACATCATCTTCATGGTGTAAGTTTGTTTTTGTTTTTTCAATGAGGAGCTAGCTACATTTCATTTTCAACAACAGAAACTGCTGTTACCAACACCAAGTGCTTAATAAACATGATTTGGTTTAAAGATAACTGGACAGAATTTCCCCCCTTGTTAATCTAACATTTCTCTTTCATACATTTTATTTGTTGTTGGCTTTCAGGGCCCTGTGATGGACTGGTGACCTGTCCATGGTGAACCCTGCCTCTCATCTGATGGCTGCTGGAGTTGGGCACCACCATCCCCCCCTCACCACCCTACAAGGATCAGTGTGTTCAGATCATGGATGGAAAGATTTTAAGGTAGTTTGTCTCTGTTATGGAAATTTCATTATCAAGGAATGAGAATCTGTTTCAATAATAAGAGAAAGATTAATCTTTGTCTTTAAGTTTCTTTATTCGAAGGCAAAAGCGTTCGAAGACCCTTCTCACTGAGCACAGTCAGTAGAAGGGCCCTGAGCAACACACATCACATCGTTATATAGTCACAGCAAGACAAAGACCCTCCCAAAGTCTGATGTTATCTCTACTGCCAGATGGCCACATAAACACCCTGACCCCCTCCTCATGAACTATCTCTCACCTCTTGGAGGAGATGATTTTATGGCAGGAAAGATAGCTGATAAGGTTTTCAGGAGGAACTTCTAACACTTCTTTGTCAGTTCATGGGTTCAGGTCAAACAGGGTACAAACTACATTCCACACATCAGTCCTTTAAGACAACTATCAGATCAAGCATTTTACCCAAGATGTCTTCAGGTCTCTTCTGCTATCACAGCTGTAGAAACATCTAAACATTATCTGCAAACTTATTTAATGGACAAACACATCTTGCAGAAATACAAAAACAAAGCAGATATTATCAGTAAATAAATGGTAAAAAGTATCATCAGTTCCTTCAGGAATGAAATAAGACTGAAAACGAAATTTTCTATTACATCTCCTTAAGTACACACTTAAAACAGCTTCACAGTTAATGCCAACATCAACTGATTCTATGATATTGCTGACTATTTTTTTCTATTTCTAACAAACAGGCAAAGAAGACACCCAGAAATGTTTTTCCACCCCAGGCATCTGGTCCCAATCATCATCAGTTCTTATGATGTCACATCAGTGGTGGGAAGTAACGAAGTACAAGTACTTCGTTACTGTACTTAAGTACATTTTTCCGTGTATCTGTACTTTACTTAAGTAGATTTAATAATGGGCACTTTCTACTTTTACTCCACTACATTTTACAGTAAGTATCTGTACTTTCTACTTCACTACATTTCTACAAAGCTGTCCGTTACTCGTTACATCCAAGTTGCATTGAGTTTTTTTTCGTTAAAATGTGAAGTTCAGGGATTTAAGGTGGCGCCGTAAAATCCATTCAATAACGTGACTTAGTGTCTGTTGTCACCCATCGCCTCCACCTTTACTCGCACGCGGAGCTCTAAGAAATGTGCTGTGGTTTTCTCTGAGCGGGAGAAGATGTCTGTTTAATCAATAATAGCTGCATAAATCATAATATATGGTGACATGTAAAATCAGCAGCGCTTCGCTTTCACAGACGGTGGGACTTCGTCCAACTTTTAGCGTCACTTCGAAGGAAAGCTTAAAGAAAGGTAAGATTTGTGGACGCGATGCTAGCTGTACAGAGACACATGTTGCATCTGATGAAAAAAAGTTGTCACTCATGCGCTGAAATATTGTGTGGAGGTTTTGACTGAGGTGTCGCAAATATGGGACAACGCTGGTACCAAAGTCTGCAATATAGTGATATAACATTCAGGAACGATCCGATTCTTCTGGACGGATCTTTACTAAGTCCTAAGGACTGAAGCCTCACTTAGAGCCGTTCTTTGTTCTTGTGTACACTGCGGTAGCTATATATATACACACACATACACACATTTATTTAATCGCTGAGTAAGTAAAAGTTGAAGGTATGAACACAGAGCATGCTCATTGATTGATTTCGTCTCCTGTCATGGTGGCAAACATCGCAGTGGGAGGGAGGATGAGAACACGGTGCTCCTTCTGCTTGGTAACTTGATGCGCCATTGTACAGTTGAACATTATTTACCGTTAATTGCGATGTTTCAGTTGTGGTTTCTGACATGGGCAATATGGGCAACCGCCCAGGGCGTTATTTTTCTAGGGATAGCAGGAGACCTCTGCGGATTGTAGCACAGCGATGAAAGCAAAACAGAATGAAATGAGTTTTAATTGATACTGGTTAAATATATTTCAGCTCTAAGTATTTAATATCTAGGTGTTTTTATGGGAATGTGGATCTTTCAGATCAATCTGAGAACCAATTTTGATAGGTAAACTTAATTTTATTGTGTCACGTAGCACAGGGTGCTGGTCTTGGTCTCGGGTTCGGTGGTCTTGACTACAACTCTGCTACATGGCTCCTTGGTTGCATGTCCTCCCCCTGCACACCTTCTTTCCATCCCCCTTCAGTTGGATTTCTTTCTAAATAAATGTCACTAATAAAGTTCATGCTATGTTAGGACAGGAGACAAGATGTTTCCATCCCTGAAATTATGATTCATAGAATCACATATTTAGGTCTAAACTGTTAGAGAATAAACACAGTAAGAACACGTTTAATCTGTGGTAGTGTTCATTAAAATGGCACATTTCTGATATATTAAAATTAAATACGATCGGTTCACTTAATGATATTAGCGATTGGGTAATGCATTCAGCAAGTACTTTTACTTTTAATACTTAAGTATTTTTAAAAGCCAGTACTTTTTTACTTTTACTTAAGTAAAATGTTAATGTGGTACTTTGACTTTTACTTGAGTACATTTTTGACTGTGTATTTGTACTTTTACTTAAGTAAATTTTTTGAGTACTTTCTCCACCACTGTGTCACATACACAGCGAGTCCACAACGTCTTAAAATTGTAAGTATTATTTTTTTATTTGCCATTTTTCGGTCTTCTTTAAAATAAAAATGCTTTCTCTGTTTAATTGCTCTATTGTTCTTTTTTGTAGGTTTCTGTAAGGTGCAGTGAACGAGAATGTTCTATCGTTGATCCTCACTTTCATGTTTTATTGTCACACTTAAATTTTCATGTTCATGTGTTCACTTTTGATGTGTAAACTGATAATTTATGTAAAGTTCATAAAGTTGTGAGTAAAATTGGACAATTTTAAAATGTCGGTAATAAAACAAAATATTTGAATTACCTTGGGCATCTTGTGTAATTAATCTATCCATGTAATTGTAGCCTAAAACAATGTAAGTACTGTAGTGTAGTTATGCATGTAATGTACAAAGTATGAATAAATACTTATGAGTAATTAAAATTGTACTTTATTAGCAATAGCAGTAAATGAAAAATAAAAATTAAGTGTAATTTAAATACATTACTTATATATTAGTAGTATATTTAAAATATATTAAAAGGGTATTTTTAATATAATTCTATGACAAAATTAGTACACTCAATATAAAAATGAAGCTGTTGAATATTACATTTAAAAGTATACTTTAAGTATACTAAGTACAACTTGAAGTTGTTCCAAAAAAGTATGGTGAAGTATACTAAGTATACAAAAAGTTGTAATTTTATACAACTTAAGTACTACTAAAGTATACTAAGTACAAAATTAGTTGTTCCAAAATAGTACAGTTTAAGTACATCAAAGCATGTTAAAATTTAGTATACTAAAGCATACTTTTTATTTACTTGGGGATGTTAACTGATTTCTTGTGAGAACAAGAAATAAAGCTAAAAAACTCAGGTAATCAACAAGCACTAGACACAGACAACTACAGACTATGACAAGGATCCAGCAGGGAAACTACTTCTTCTTCTATAGGATTTTCTAGCAGTTTACATACTTTGTGTATTACTGCCATCAACTGGACGGAGATGTAATTCAGAAATGCATTTTTTCCTATATATCTACAAGCCTTAAAATAACTATGTTATATACATACCTATACACTCACACACACACATATTAAATCCTCTCAGCTAATTTTGTAGCTGAGATATTTAATGAGTGCTTGAATTATATGTGAGTGATGCTTCCCTAATAAATTAGACATAGTGACTGAAATCCCCATTACCCTTTCCAATTCTTTCCTCGCTCTTATATATTTTCTACAATAAATCGACGCATGTTCTACTCCTTCTGTTTCCCTGCAATAAGAACCATCCTGATGGATGTTTCCCTATTATTTTAAGCCACTATTTAAGCTAGTATGCCCAATCCTCAACCTGTTAATCCATATTTCATCTCTCCTATTCATTATATTATTATTTCTTATGATTACCTCCTTCTGTATTTTATGTAAATACCTTCCTCTTTCTTCTAAATTCCATCTCTCCTGCCATATATTATTTATTTTATCTTAAATTACTTTTATTTCTGCTCTACTTAGTGGAACATTATATTCAATTTATCTTGCCTTAATTGCTTCTTTAGCCAACTTATCTACTTTTTCATTACCTACAATTCCATTATGTGCTGGAAACCCATGTGAATTGAATACTATCTTTTGTTGCTTTATACCATATATCAAATAACTAACTTCATCTAAAAGATCTTGACAGCTTTCAGATTTTCCACTTATAATACTAGTTAAACAAGACATTGAATCTGAACGGATAACCACCTTCACCTCCACCACCCATTGCAATGCCAAAAATAATTGCCAACATCTCTGCTGAAATTTTTTTTATAAATTATCTGCTGTTCTTTTTATAAAAACTTTTTGTTTAGGAATATTCATCCATCCATCCATCCATTTTCTGTACACTCTTGTCCCTTAGTGGGGTTGGGAGGGTTGCTGGTGCCTATCTCCAAGCTAACGTTCCGGGCGAGAGGCGGGGTACACCCTGGCAACGTTTAGGAATATATGCTGCTAAAACTTGTAAAACTTTTTTTTTTTAGGTAAACAATTGTAATTTTCTCCAAATACGAAGTTGTTATTTGAAAAATACATCAGTAGTATTGTTCTTTAGGGGTCACAATATCTTTTTTTCCTGCAAGAGTCGTCTACAGTAGAAGGAGGGTCAGGGTTGGTTGGCATGCTTTTTTGTCTGTCGGCCATTTTGGATTTAACAAAAATAATTTCTTGCATTTGCAGCTGATGGCCAGTAGTTGAGAGTGTATTTTATGATGCATTAGTGTCCACTTCAGTGGTCTGTGTGCATATATAACATAAACATCCACAATAAGCACAAGAAAATGGCTTTAGTGAACACTATGCATGAAAGGTTTAATTACAGTTATACACCATGCTATATTATTTATCCCCAAATAATCTGCATAGATATTCCTTTCCAGGGGCGGATCTAGCAGGGTGGCAAGGATGGCAGTTGCCACCCCAAACGAGAGCCTCGCCACCCCTGTTTCCACCCCAGCTAGAGACAATGCATTCAATAAATAGTTATGGCAAATCGGACATTAAGCGCATGAAACTTTTTTTTCCCCGACAACATTGAATGCAACACAATGTAACCTGATACCTACTGCTAAGTAGCGGGAAGTGCCAGAGAAGGACAGAGCGTGAGGCAGCAGCATTGATAGATGTATACATTACTGGACTGGACATTATGTGATTTATCGTAAGTCACACATGCGGCATTGCTGTCCATTGAGTCAGGAATATTGGTGGTCAGGAAAATACTACAATCACGCAAATAATTAGAACGGACGCAATGTTTAGTAGTTAATTCGACCATAGATAATGGTAATAAGGGCTTTGTGGCGGATACAATGTATATATTGTGGTGGATACAATGTATATATTTCACACCAGAATGTATGCTTTTATTTTGAAGAAGAGAAGGTGAGGTGTGAAGTGACCAACGGTTGTGATTCATTCCATTTTTGGTTTTTTGTTGGAAGACATTGAGAATTAAACAAGACTCAAATCTTTTTCGTCTTTTTCTGCTGACTTCCACATTGGTGACCCCGAACATCTGCAAACATCTGGACATGTTTTTTAACGAAATCTCACCAGATGCTAACGCCGCTTCTCCGCCAGCTGTGGTTTCGGACCCAGTTTCTTGCCAGGCGGCCGTTGCTCCAACTGCCGCTTCTGTTTTTGCTGCCGTTATCAAGCTCCCAGAGTTCTGGCAACACGATCCAGAACCATGGTTCCAACATGTGGAAGCCCAGTTCCATCTCCGTGGGATAACCACAGATGAGACCAAGTATTTCCATGTAGTTGCTGCGTTGGATTCCGTTTCAACACGCCGTCTGACGGGTCTGCTGAGGAACCCACCAACCGCTAACAAATACGGCGCTCTCAAGGAGAATCTGCTTCGGCTCTACCAACTGTCAGACGTGGAGTGGGCCGATCGCTTGCTCTCTCTGAATGGCTTGGGGGATCGCAAACCCTCCGAGCTGATGGAGAACATGCTGGCATTACTTGGCTCGGGAGATGTTTCTTTCCTTTTTACACATCTGTTTCTGCACCAGCTTCCCCCACCTGTTCGCACCGCGCTGGCCAGCTCCCCGCTGATCCGGACCAAGGATTATCGCTCCCTGGCTGAAGAAGCGGACCGGATTTTGTTGGCTTCCAGGCACTACAGTGTGAATGCACTTCTACCAGTTGTGACACAAGGAGAGTCGGAGCCTTTTGATGCCGTGGCTGCGGTGACAGAGCGACGACGTTCTCTGTTTCTACCATCGCCGGTTCGGAGTGAAGGTGAAGCGCTGCATTCCTCCGTGTTCGTTCGTGCGTCAGGGAAACGATAGAGTCGGCGCTCGCTAGCAGCTGTGTGTGCCGGCAGCTCGGACAAGCTGCTTTTCATCATAGATGAGGTCTCGGGACGGCGTTTCCTGGTGGACTCAGGTGCACAGCGGAGCATCATACCAGTTTCGGCAGCGGACGTTTTGTGCCACTGGACGCGGCTAACGGCACCCCGATTCGCACTTTTGGCTCGAGGTTGGTGACTCTGTGTTTCAACGGACGTCAGTTTCAGTGGGACTTTCTGATAGCTTCTGTATCTTTACCTATTTTGGGTGCAGATTTTTTGTGTGCTTTTAGGTTATTGGTGCATGTTGCTAATAGATGCTTCATAGATGCTGTGTCTTTTGATACATACCCCTGTAAACTTGGCGGTCCCAGCCAACGACCTCTCGCCAACATGCTTGCCACAGGTGATAAGTATCAGCGTCTGTTAGCAGAGTTCCCATCTTTAACGATTCCCACAATTTCTGCTACCGTGGCTAAGCATGGAGTGGAGCATTGTATAACTACAGTCGGTCCACCGGTTTTTGCGCGATCGCGCCGCTTAGACACCGCTAAGTTAGCGATAGCAAAAGAGGAGTTTGCAAACATGGATCGTTTTGGCATTGTATGGCGCTCCAAAAGTCCATGGGCATCTCTGTTGCACATGGTTCCCAAAGCAAACGGGGGTTGGCGACCCTGTGGGGATTTTCGGCGCCTTAACAACGCAACCAGTAATGACAGGTACCCAATTCCTCACATTCAGGACTTTTCTGCCCGCCTGGCTGGAGCAACCGTGTTCTCTAAGGTGGACTTGGTGCGAGGCTACCATCAGGTTCCAGTCCATCCCTTAGATGTACCCAAAACCGCAGTTATCACGCCTTTTGGTCTTTTTGAGTTTTTACGGATGCCCTTCGGTCTTAAAGGCGCAGCGCAGACTTTCCAGCGGCTTATGGATTCGGTCCTGCAGGGTATGCCGTTTTTGTTCGTCTATTTGGACGACATATTGGTGGCTAGTCCCTCTGCGGAAGAACACATGGTGCACCTTCGGCAGCTGTTTGTTAGGCTCAGTGAACATGGCCTGATCGTGAACCCAGCTAAATGCCAATTTGGACTGCCTGCTGTTGAGTTTCTGGGACACAAAGTGTCTTCTCAAGGGGCGGTTCCCCTGCCTGCAAAGGTTGAAGCAGTTTCCGATTTTCCCCGCCCTCCCTCAGTGAAGCCCCTGCAGGAGTTTTTGGGTATGATTAACTTTTATAACCGTTTCATCCCACGGGCAGCTCACCTCATGCACCCCTTGTATGAAGCATTTAGAGGCAAAAAAGGGGACCAGCAGATTGAGTGGACCCCCGAGAGGGTGCAGGCATTCGATGATGCCAAGAAGGCCTTGGCTAATGCTGCGCTTTTGGCCCATCCATCTCCAGTTGCTCCTGTGGCTCTAACAACTGACGCCTCTGATTATGCAGTTGGGGCAGTTTGTGTGCAATGGGTAGATGGTGCCTGGCAACCCCTCGCTTTTTTTAGCAGGAAACTCCGGGATGCTGAAAAAAAATATAGCACCTTTGACAAGGAACTGCTTGCCCTTTTTCTGGCAGCACGCCATTTCCGCTTCATGTTGGAGGGCAGGGACTTTACTGCTTTTGTTGACCACAAGCCTCTCACTTTTGCTATGGCAAAAGTTTCTGAACCGTGGTCGGCTCGGCAACAGCGGCATTTATCTGCCATTTCAGAGTTCACTACTGACATTCAGCATGTAGCTGGCAAGAATAGTCTGGTGGCTGACTGTCTGTCCAGACCAAGGGTTGCTTCTGTGCATTTAGGTGTGGACTACCTCGCCATGGCCACAGACCAACTGACCGACCCAGATATTCTGGCCTTTAAAGCAGCTGAATCCAGTTTGCATTTAGAGGAGGTCTCCTTTCATGAGTGTGGCACAACCCTTCTTTGCGATGTCTCGACTGACAAACCTCGGCCTTTGGTCCCTTCTAGTTGGCGTCGGCGAGTTTTTGAGGCAGTTCATTCCCTTTCACACCCGGGCGTCAAAGCTTCTGTTAAACTGGTAGGGGCAAAGTTTGTGTGGCCGGGACTCCGTAAAGATGTACGGACATGGGCAGTTTCCTGTTTGGCTTGCCAGCGTGCCAAGGTCCAACGGCATACTAAGGCTCCACTGGAGCACTTTCCTGTTCCGCAACGGAAGTTTGAACATGTGCATGTGGACTTAGTGGGGCCGCTTCCACCTTCCAGAGGTTTTACCTGTCTCCTGACAATGGTGGACAGAACTACTCGATGGCCGGAGGCAGTTCCGCTGTCATCAACCACTTCGGCTGATGTGGCTCGAGCATTTATCTCCTCCTGGGTGTCCCGGTTTGGTGTACCATTGGATTTGACCTCTGACAGAGGTCCCCAGTTCACTTCAGAGTTGTGGACTACAGTTGCAGAGAGCCTTGGGGTTAAACTCCATCGTACTGCTGCCTACCATCCGCAGGCCAATGGTCTTTGTGAGAGGTTCCATCGCACAATGAAGGCTGCATTGTGGGCCTCATTGGTAGATAATAGTTGGATAGATCGCATGCCTTGGGTTTTGTTGGGCCTGCGTTCGGCCCCAAAAGAGGACCTGCGGTTTTCTTCAGCTGAGTTGGTCCTGGAACAGCCCTTGCGGGTACCAGGGGAATTTCTTCCGGGTCCGTCGGGTTCGGTTGATTCCCAGGGAAATAAAACGGTTCTAAATGGGGAATCTAGATCTTTTGCCCCGTTAGCAGCACATCACTGCCTTCCACAGGTGTTTGTGCCAAAGGACCTAATGTCTGCCGAGTATGTATTTATCCGCCATGACTCACACCGCTCACCACTTCAGCCTCCTTACGATGGTCCATTCCATGTTTTGGAGAGGGGACCTAAAGATTTTTTGGTGGAGTTGGGGGGTAATCAGGAGAGTATTTCTGTGGACCGTCTGAAGCCAGCTCACATGTTACCAGGGGACCCAGTTGAGTTGGCTCAACCACCGCGCCGTGGTTGTCCCCCAGTGTCTTTACCCACTCTTCCAGGTCCTTCCCTAACAGCTGATTTGTTCCCCTCAGGTGGACAGTTCAGTAACAGTCGATCTGGAGAGTCTTTTTCACTTTCAACCCCTGTTCCGGTGAAGAGAAGCCATGGTGGCCGACTTATTAAGCTCCCTAGCCGTTACCGTTAGGTAGTTCAATTGTTTTGTTTGTCACTGCTGTTTAGTTTTTCCGTTGTGTGTCTGTTTTCTTTATATACTTGTAATGTTGTTTTGCATGTTATGGGTTTTTGTGTTTGTGACATTCTGTGTGTTCAGGGGGGGCCTGTGTGGCGGATACAATGTATATATTGTGGTGGATACAATGTATATATTTCACACCAGAATGTATGCTTTTATTTTGAAGGAGAGAAGGTGAGGTGTGAAGTGACCAACGGTTGTGATTCATTCCATTTTTGGTTTTTTGTTGGAAGACATTGAGAATTAAACAAGACTCAAATCTTTTTCGTCTTTTTCTGCTGACTTCCACAGCTTCAGATTTCACAGGTGAGGAAAACTTTTTAATTTAAAGAAAACATTGAACAAATGAACAGTGGGTCAGTTATACTAGCCTAACTGTTAGCCTGTTACTGACTTTGATAACCTTAGCATGTGCTGCGCAGTTCGGTGTGTTTTGCTTTCGTTGGCACTAAAACAGGTCAACCCGCCCACCACGTCATCAGTAGAGCAGCTGTTTAAATCAGCTAATCAACCGCCGCTGTGCTCAGGCGAAAACGTATTAATAATCACAATATAGACATTAAGCCTGACAGCATAATGTAACAGACTGAATGTTCTGTTTGAGTGTTTTTGCTACTTTTTTGTGTGGGAAATGTTTGTTTTTTGGTGTTGATTCCCCTCATCGGTAATCTCTGCTCGATCTGCTCGTTGAGCTGCTGTTTGTCGGTTGCCATGGCAACGGGTCCGCGTAAAGCGACACGGAGCGAGAAAAGGCAGAATAAAAGTTGTTGGAGCTATTTTTTCTTAATTTTTTTATCCATTTTAATTTTGTTACTTTATTCTTAAATTTCAATTTTTTGTATTATTTACATAGTTTATTTGTAGGTTGATAATTGTTGATTTTATTTTTTTTGTTTTATTATTTTCTTATTTATTTTCCAAATTTAGACAGGAAGTAATGTGGGTCAGTCCACATAGATAAGTCCAAGGGCCTGGAGAAGGACCAGCAGGCATTTGGGTTTGGGGCCGATGGTTTTTAAGAGTGGTAGCATGAGAACAAATGAAAGTTTGATGTCTGCAATAGTTTGGTGAAAGAGGAAAATAAATTACCAAGAACAATCAATAATTTTGGACATTGAACCTTCTTTTGCCTGTGTCTAGAAACATAACCCTAGTGCCTCAGTAGTGTCTTGATGGAACTTTTATTGGTTGTTTGGCTTGGCAAACAATCAGAAGTGGTTCTGTCTAGTTTGGTTCTTCACCTGTTTAACAGCTTTATTGTACCTTTATTGTGGCAGCCACTGCAATTCCTAAAAACAAGCGACAAAAACTGAGCTAATCCCCTGAGTTCTCAAAACATGGCGATATTTATAACAGTCGTCAAACTACGGCTCCTACAGCATATTTAAAATAAAACGATTGACCGATATAAGGAGATATTCACCCTTTCTTGTATCTTGACAGAACTAACAGAAACTAAACTGTTTATAGATTTATATCATGGAGAATTGATCAAACATCAGTTTTCTAATCTTTATTTAAGTCGTATTTAATAGATATATCGAATAACAAATGATGGCGCTACTAATATTTTTGTGACAGATTTCTCCTTGTCCTGTATTGGGATAAAATGGTTTTCTGGACACAATGCATGTCAATTGATATGCGTTTCAGTAATGCATATCAATTAGCAGGAGTATGAAAGACGTGAAAATAATTAACTATACTACATTAAGAAATTGTATTTAAGCCTTAGTGCTACATGAAGCTCATTTTGAAACAATGCAAGTTAAAAAAAAAATAATAATATATATATATATATATATATATATACTGCCACCCCTTAAAATGCGGAAATTAAAATGCGGAAGTTCTAAAACGGAAGTCCGTGGCATATACCCCATTGCCTGTGTTCATCCTCACTAACATTATTTGGCCTGGGATTTACGTCTTCCCTCTCACTTATGTATCTTTACTTAAGGTTTTACTTATAAGGATGGTGGAGAATCGGGTCGAAGACGTTTTAAAAAGACACGGGTTGATAGCAGCTCACCGCGGCTGCGTAGTGTCCGTCTCTCACAACAGCGTCGGGCCATAGCGTTCAACCCTAGTTATCACGCACCGAACTCTAAGCAGCACAGCTGATGCCAAACCGGACACAGCGCTACAGACGCTAGGAAAAACGTCAAAGACAAGCAGCGCTAACAGAGCTATTACTACTGGAAATGCTAAGGGAGCTGGAACACTGGTACTGAATGTGAAATCACTACCAACACCGAATGAAGTTTGGCTCCTAAACCGCTGTTGCCTAACTGGACACAGAGCTACAGAAGTACTTACCTCTGGTCGGACTGTGTGATCCGGTATGTGTCATTCATCGTTTCATTTACGAAGCTGAAGGCAGCAGCAGCAGCAACTCTGTCCTCTTCCTCTGTTTGCTCCTCATCATCATCACCTCTTCTGATTTCTACGTTCTGATCAATTTCAAATTAAAAAGGCTTAATATTAATAACAGTACTCATCACTGTTTTGGCTGGAGGAGCCGGGCAGTTGGACCATTACACGTCATTTACCCAGAATGCATTGCAGGGTAAACATCATGGCAACATTACTGTGAAAATATTTTATCAAAATTTCTAAAAACGAAAAAACCTACAGTATTATTACTGTATTGTTTTTACATTCAATATAAATATTTCCCAAATAAGGTCTATTTTTATAACTAGTCATGGTTCCCTTTAAAGCTGCAGAAAGTAACTTTTTCTAAACCATGGACTTGGCCTGAAATTTTGAACAAGCCCCACCCCCCTCGCAGCCCTCCCTCCACAGCTCCTCTCACACAGAGAAAACTAGTGTGAACACACCAGCTATTAAACAAGGCTCCACAACGGTGGATGGCAGCTATGGCATTGGTAGGTATCAACCTTATGTTTTACATTTTAAAAATAGACAGTTCATATTTTAACATTCACTCTTTTTATAAGTTCGGCTAGTAAGCTAACATTAAAGTAGCTACGGTGTGTAATTACTCAGTGTTAGGTATGGTTTGCTAACTACTGTTGAGGAAAATAAATATTCTTAGTGTTTAATACAGTTAAATCTTATGACATGTGAAAATAGTGGATTAAGCAAGAGTCCTTTGTATAACATGTTAAGAGGGCTTTAAGTTAGCCCTGCAGAAAAGAATGTCTGTTATCAGGGAGGAACCACGTCATAAATTAACTGGCACACAGGCCGTGTCTCAAATGAGCAGCAGCTAGGAGACATCTCAAGTCATCTCCCTCAGAGAAACACTAAAACTTAAGGACAAAAACAACTAACATGTCTAGCTGGCAACATGTCAAGCCAATGAGTTAGCAATTTATATTTTTTGCTTTCCATGCATGACATTTCTTCTATATGCTATGCGACTAGAGTTCTGACATGGAGTCCATGGGCTCTGATGGGGGATTTACTTTGAGCAGGGAGAAGAGGAAGCTGTGTCCGTGGAGAATCAGGCAGGACAGGTGGAAGACGGGTCAAAGGTCACAGAGTCGGTTCAACTTACCCTTGTTTTATTTCAGACTTGTTCTAATTCTCTCCTTTTAGCTTGCCTTTCGTCACAGGTCTCCTTCTGTTTACTTGTCTCTTAGTTTTTGGTCCGGGTATGACTCCAGAAATTAGTTTCCCTGTAAAGTTGGTTTGTTAATTCGCCATTAACACAACAGCAGCAGCACATAGTTAGCTTCAGCTTGAACAACAGGCACGCTGTGCAGGAGTGAGCTGTGTGTACAGGGTTGTGAATAACATACCAAACATACTGATTGGTATGTCAGAGGCTGGCTCTGATTGGTTGTTTTCTAAACTCTATGGGCTCTTTGCACGTCAGCTTCCGCGTTAGGGGAGAAGCAGGTGGGTCATTTCGGGTCTATTGAAAATGGCATTTTACACTAGGTGCTTGCAGGACTTGGCCAAGGTAACAATTTATATTTTTAAAGTCACAATTTTTATGGTTTTATTCACATCATCGACATCATAACTGGATTACTTCAAACCTAAAGACCAGGAGATTTTCTCACTTTTATTTTTACCTCACTTTTCTTCACCTCCAAGTTGAACTAGGGCAAAATGCCCCCGTCCGACCCCAAGGACATTAGCAGTATTCTACAACAACTTCAGTTTTTAGAAACAAAGATTCAACGGCTGGAGGTGAACCTTGAGATCAACGCTACCTGTGGATATGAAACAACTCTTCCTCAAATTAGCAGAGAGGTCGTACACCCCGCACCAAGCAGCTCACCCTGAATCGCTCAGGGAGCCAAGCCGAAACAAATGTCTCACACTGCAGATCCCATGAGACGACTAACGGGGAGAACCCCTCACCTGGATGAATCAGCGTGAGCCGAAACCCACCTTCAACCTCAACACCTGCTCCGCCAAAGAATAGCAAACAAGCAGCTGGAACCAAAACGACTACACCGAGCCCACTCCCAAGGACAAAGCGACCAGCCCGAGCCTCAAAA
The DNA here is from genome assembly GCF_904066995.2 of Poecilia reticulata. Lineage (NCBI taxonomy): Eukaryota > Metazoa > Chordata > Actinopteri > Cyprinodontiformes > Poeciliidae > Poecilia > Poecilia reticulata. The sequence goes on from NC_088847.1 coordinate 680,633, forward strand.
CATTCCGACTCTGTGGGAATCCCACTGAAAAACAGATTTTCTGCACTTCAGCACGAGCCTCTGAGTGAAAACCCACCTTCAAACATCAGCAATGAGGCTAAACCAACGCATCCACTGCACAAAGCTCCGAAGGACAAAGTTTCCACCAGGAAAATGAAAGGTATGCCAAGAGTGCTTATTGTTGGAGATGAGGCAGTAAATGGAATCAGTCATGTTTGTAATCCCAAGAAAACGAGAGTGGTTTCTTTTCTTGGTGACACTGTATCTGATTTGACCCGCAAAGTCTCTCTCTAACCACTGATCAGCCAAACATGGAGACTTTAGTTGTGCATGTTGGAGCCAACGATCTGGCAAAGCAAAAATCCGAGATTCTGAAAAAGGACTTTAATATTCTTCTGGACACTATGGGAAAATTAAAAACGAAGTTATTTCTCAGTGGTCCAATTCCATCGCCTCAATGGGGAGACGAAAAACATTCCAGGCTGCTTATGATAAACAAATGGCTGATTAAAACCTGCTCTGCCAGCTCAGTGACCTTCATCGATAACCTCTGGATCTACTGGCAGCGCTTTCACCTCTTTGGAAGAGGAGGACGCAATCTTAACAAACATGGAATAAGGCTGCTCACTGCAAACATTTTTCATTTTATCAACAAGAACAACAATGTGACCATCGCTTCAGAAGAACAGGCTCAAGGATGTCTGACTAGGATGGAGCCCTCCGCATATCAAGAACAAACTATTCCAATACAAACTGATAAAACATCGACTGTGAACAGAATGACTGGTTCCCCTCCTCCTTCCCCCATCCCACATCTTTCCCCCTCCCTTCTCCTTCCACCCTCCCTTCTCCTTCCCCCCTCCGTCTCTGCTCCTACACTCACTCACACTTATTAGAAAGTGACCCACTAAAGAGAGTCGGGCTTCACCTGAGCCGCCTGAAAATGCCGGTGGAGAATTCAGGTCAGAGAGAAAGACAGACGGACTCTTTCTCATCCCAGCTGGATAGTATGAATCAACAGGTTCGCCTCGGCATAACTCTCACTTCATCTAAGCCACCTGCCTCTGACCTCCCTGAAGATCCAGCACTCTGCATTTCTGAGGTCTGAGACCGGGGTCCAGATATTATCCTTACACCCGTCTTCCTCCAGAATGTGTCTGGCCCCCCAACATTGCGTAGCAGGACAATACCTGTCCGGATCACTACAAGAACAGTTACAAAAAACAGAAATACAAAAAGCAGTGGTCTTAATTCAAACCTCAGACTGATCCACTGTCTAAAGGAACCTCAGACTGAAGAGCTTTCAGCCTCCGAGTCACTTAAACTGGCTCTTTTAAATACCAGATCTCTCTGTGCTAAAGCTCTATTAATTAATGATTTCATCACTGAGGATAATATTGATGTTTTATTTCTGACAGAAACATGGCTGAATGACAATAATGAAGCAATCGTACTAATTGAATCAACGCCTCCTACGTACAATTTTTTAAGTGAAAATAGAAAACACAAAAAGGAGGAGGCGTGGCTTCAATATTTAAGAATACCATAAACGGTAGTAAAATCTCTTTGGGTAATTTTATGTCTTTTGAATATCTTGGAATCGAGGTAAAAGGCCACAAACGAACTTTAACACTAACTCTATACAAAACACCAACATATGTGGAAAATTTCTTTGCGGACTTGAATGAGCTTCTATCTCTCATATGTATTGATTACGATTGTTTGATAATTGTCGGTGATTTCAACATTCATGTTGACAACCCCAAGACCGAGGGGCTAAAAAGCTCTGTAATATATTAGAGAGTTTTGGTTTAACACAACATGTCAAACAAGCAACACACACTCAGGGACACACACTGGACCTGGTTATCAGTAAGGGTGTGAATATTTCCAATGTCTCTGTAACTGATGTCGCCTGTCGGATCACTTTGCTGTTTTCTTTGACAGTTCTTTATCCGTTAACCCACTTGGACAAAAAGCTACTATCACAAAACGTACTTTCACAGAAAACACAGCAGAAACATTTAATCAAATCTACTCTTCTTCCTCACTCTTAAGTTATAGTGACGTAGATAAGTTGGTGGATGATTTTCAGTGCAAACTGTCAGATATCATTGATTACATTGCCCCCACTAAAGTGAAGGTTGTGACTGGTAGGAAGAAATCTCCATGGAGAAATGCACAAGAAGTTCAATCTGCAAGACAACTCTGCCGCAGGGCCGAACGGAAATGGCGTAAAGGTCAACTGCATGTTTATTATGACATCTACAAGGCTTTGAAAACAGCAGTTATCAAACCACTTATAAAAAAGAACAATCTGGACAAATCCCTACTGCAGAATTACAGGCCGACCTCTGACCTCCCATTCATCAGCAAAATTATTGAAAAAGCTGTTTTTAAACAATTAAATAACTTCCTAACAATAACAAACTGCTTTGACTCCTTCCAGTCTGGTTTTCGTGCTCACCGCAGCACGCAGACGGCCTAGTCAAAGTGTTCAATGACATCCATATAAATACAGACTGTGGGAGAACCACAGTGCTGGTTCTGTTGGACCTCAGTGTTGATCAGGACATTTTACTGAATCGACTGGAGAGTTGGGTCGGACTCTCCGGTCCAGTGCTCAACTGGTTTGAATCTTACATAAAGAACAGGGATTTCTTTGTTTCAATCGGAAACTTCTCATCAGAGAGGTCAAAGGTCACATGTGGGGTACCCCAAGGTTCAATCCTAGGACCCCTTCTTTTCAACATTTATATGCTCCCACTGGCTAAGGTTATAACAGGACATAGGATTAGCTACCACAATTATGCGGATGATACACAGCTCTACATCACGATGTCACAAGGTGACTCTGAACCCATCCAATCACTGAATAGATGCTTAGAACAGATCAATGTGTGGATGTGCCAAAACTTTCTCCAGCTGAACAGAAACAAAACTGAAGTTATTATCTTTGGACCTAAAGAGGAGCGAACCAGAGTCAATGCACAGCTTCAGTTATTACAACTAAAAACCAGCGATCAGGCCCGAAACCTGGGAGTAGTGATGGACTCTGACCTGAACCTTCAGAGTCACATTAAGACAGTCACAAAGTCGGCCTTCTACCACCTGAAGAACATCTCCAGGATTAGAGGACTGATGTCTCAGCACGATCTAGAGAAACTCATCCATGCTTTTATCTTTAGCCGCATTGATTACTGCAACAGCGTCTTCACAGGGCTGACTAACAAATCAATCAAACAGTTGCAGCTGATCCAGAAGCTGCTGCTGCTGTTCTGACTAAAACCAGGAAGATGGAGACGTAACACCAGTTTTAAAGTCCCTACACTGGCTCCCTGTAGCTCAGAGAATAGACTTTAAAATACTGTTGACAGTTTATAAATCACTGAACGGTTTAGCACCACAATACATTAAAGATCTGCTGTTGCTGTACCAACCGTCTAGACCCCTCAGATCTTCTGGTTCTGGTTCTGCTCTGCATCCCCAGAACCAGACGAGGAGAAGCAACATTCAGTTTCTATGCACCACAGATCTGGAACAAACTTCCAGAAAACTGTAAAACAGCTGAAACACTGACTGCCTTTAAATCTCAACTTAAAACCCACCTGTTTAGAGTTGCTTATGGCTAAATTAGGATTAGAGTGCGGGTTTTGATGTCTTCCATGTTTTTATGTCTTTAATGTAATGTTTTTTGTTTTTATTTTTTATTTTATTTTATTTATTTTTTTTTATTTTTATTTTTTAAATCTCTCTCTTTCTCACTGATTATTTCTGTTTTTATTTTAATTATGTAAAGCACTTTGAAATGCCTTGCTGCTGAAATGTGCTATACAAATAAAATTTGATTGATTGATTGATTGATTGATTGATTGATTGATTGATTGATTGATTGATTGATTGATTGATTGATTGAACAGTACAGAAGGATCAGTTGCTCGGCTGTCTGGCTCTGGTTTGTTCCCATAAACTCGCTCTTTCAGGCTGAATACAGAAATGATTCCATGGAAATAACACAGGAGGCTCCTTCATTTGCCATCCGTATCTCCGGTAGTTTTAGGCTGAAGAAGCTGATCCGGAGTGAAGACTGTAAACTTTGCTGTGCGGCGTTAGCTTTAACTGGTAGCGACAAATATTTACAAGCCACTGTCTTCTTAAAACTTAAAGCCCATTATATTAGGAAGACAACAATGTTCATAGTATTGCTTTATTTGCTTCTGAAATATGACTTTGTCTTTCCTACTTGCCATGGTAACTCAAAGCGGAAACAAGAAAGCTGCATTTCACTCATGCGGATGTGATGTGAGCGCAGTATGTGCAAAGAGCCCATTAGGGGCTAAGGAAAGAAACAGAGACTTGATTTTTTCACAGATTATCTCTTTCACATACATATAATGAGATATTAAACAAATATGAAAATAATATATCTTCAAAAAAGCTTCATACTTCATACATCATACTTTAACCAATCATTGAGCTTAATCTGATCAAAGTACATTTAATGGCAAGTATACTGATTTTAGTCTGAATAGAAAATACTGATTAAAACTATTTCATTGCTACCATTGATTTACTGTATTTGTCCAGTATTTACAGAATGTATACCAGTGGTTCTTAACCTGGGTTCGATCGAACCCCAGGGGTTCGATGAGTCGGTCTCAGGGGTTCGGTGGAGCCTCTGCCGTGGAGGTAAAGACACACTTGTGTAAAGTCGTGATGACGCGCCGCTTTGCCATCACTTGCTGCAGAGGATCACGTTACATTGCTTAGCCAATCAGAGGATCACGTTACATTGCTTAGCCAATCAGAGGATCACGTTACATTGCTTAGCCAATCAGAGGATCACGTTACATTGCTTAGCCAATCAGAGGATCACGTTACATTGCTTAACCAATCAGAGGATCACGTTACATTGCTTAGCCAATCAGAGAATCACGTTACATTGCTTAGCCAATCAGAGCTGCGGAGGAGCCCTGATTGAAGGAGATCCACTCACAGCATGGATTTGAACTTGTGTCTTTAATTACTTCAGCAAAGCTCACAGTTTTTACCAAATGTGCATGTGAATATGCAACTGGGGGGTTCGGTACCTCAAAAAAGGTTAAGAACCACTGATGTATACAAAATGTGTCTCTTCACAACTTGGGTTAGGGGATAAATGTAACAGTGTTTAGGTTGTAGAATCTGCTTTATGTAAGCAGTGCAATGGGGAAATAGCGCCCCCTCTCTGTGTGGCTGGTTATATGCTGCTGGCCCCTGTACTAAGTGCCAGTCTGTGACAGCTGCACGAGAGGTGAGTTACATTTTTCCGCACACAGCATAGAAAAGCGTTAACAATACATAAGACATTATCTTTATTAACTTAGAGAGTAATGAATACTTACTAGATGCCTGGCACCAGCTTTTGTACTTCCAGTGTTTTCAGTACTGTAAAACACTCTATGTGCTAAAGTTAAATGCTAATATAACAGTATTGTAGTGTGCTGAGTGAAGCTGAGCTGATTGCACTGATTCATATCTGATATGTTCTCATTCAGGAAATAAAATGCCCCATCACCTAGAAACTCCTCATCTTCATTAAGAACTACACAACGCAGTCGAGGGGTTACTTGGGCCAACCCGGTTCAGTGGAGTGAAGCAGAACCTGGTTACATATTTTTTATTTCCTGCTATTGCTAATAAAAGTACAATTTTAATTACTCTTAAGTCGTCTTTATTCCTACTTTCCTATTTTGTATATTACATGCATAACTATACTACAGTACTTACATTATTTTAGGCTACAATTGCATGGAAAGATTAATTACACAAGATATTTAAGGTAATTCAAATATTTTGTTTTATTACCGACATTTTAAAATTGTCCAATTTTACTCACAACTTTATGAACTTTACATAAATTATCAGTTTACACATCAAAAGTGAACACATGAACATGAAAATTTAAGTGTGACAATAAAACATGAAAGTTATTACTATAAAGAACAAAAATTATAATTACATTGTGCTTTCAATATTTTACCATTTTTGTAACACTTGATTTGATGGGGTGTGAATAAGACTGACATGACACTGTCATAAACATAACATAAAACCTGTCATCCAACTTTTAAAGCAAATTCTACTTAGAATTGTCATTATTTACTGAATGACACTTCATGACACTATTGGTATGTTCCTAACATGAGTTTTGTCATGTTTATGACAGTTTCATATCAGTCTTATACATACCCCATCAAATAAAGTCTTACCAACATTTTTTCAAGAGCCATTGTACTATAAGACAATTGTACAAACTGTCACATTCAAAGTTTATAAACAACAAAATTATGAAAATTAGCACAATAAAACGCTTTAGAGGAAATGTGAAAACTGTTTCACCAAGGACAGAGTATTGTTTTAATTCAATGTCACAGTATTCCAGTATTACTGCAGACAAACTGACATTTCTCCTTCCTAAGAACAGTGAGGATCAACGACAACATTCCCGTTCACTGCACCTTACAGAAACCTACAAAAAAGAATAAAACAATAGAGCAATTAAACAGAGAATGCATTTGTATTTCAAAGAGTACAGAAAAATGGCAAATATGAAAATAATAATTACAATTTTAAGACATTGTGGACTCGTGTATATGACATCATAAGAACTGATGATGATTGGGACCAGATCCCTGGGGTGGAAAAACATTTCTGGGTGTCTTCTTTGTCTGTTTATGTTAGAAGTAGAAAAAGTCAGTAATGTCATAGAATCAGTTGATGTTGGCATTAACTGTGAAGCTGTTTGAAGTGTGGACTTAAGGAGACAAACTACCTTAAAATCTTTCCATCCATGATCTGAACACACTGATCCTTGTAGGATGGTGAGGGGGGCTGGTGGTGCCTATCTCCAGCAGTCATCAGATGAGAGGCAGGGTTCACCATGGACAGGTCACCAGTCCATCACAGGGCCCTGAAAGCCAACAACAAATAAAATGAATGAAAGAGAAATGTTAGATTAACAAGGGGGGAAATTCTGTCCAGTTAACTTGAAATGAATCATGTTTATTAAGCACTTGGTGTTGGTAACAGCAGTTTCTGTTGTTGAAAATGTAGTTAGCTCCTCATAAAAATAAATAAATAAAAAAACAAACTTACATCATGAAGACGATGTGGAGGTTCATCCTCAGAGCTGGTTGGTCATCTGGTGGAGTCAGAGCTTCTTCTGAGACAGAAAAGTCTTTAGGTTTCCTAACACCTGATTTCTCTGGTTTCCTCTTTCATCTTCATTTGCTTAGTTAGACTGCAAACATATGTTGAAGATAAAAACATTGATGAACGAGTTAGAACAACAACCTCACAATATCAAAGTCTCTTTCTCTTATGGAGCTTAATTAAAACCAGGTTAAGTTTATGAATTAAAGTATAAGTCGCAACAAACAGCCTCAATGCAGTTATAACATGAAGCTGAATGATTCCTATAGTAATAATCATACAAGTCACAATAAAATTGATAAAATAATTATTTAAGAAACCAACGTAAGTTATATATCTTTACTGCACTGTTTATAATTAAATGAAGATAATTAATAAGCAAACTTACCACCAGCTAGCAACACTTAGCAGCCTTCATCCCTCTAGGCTCCTTTTGTGACACACATTTCATTTCCATCGGTTGTTGTCCTGTTGTGTTGTCGTCTAACTTGGACTAGGTCACCAGCTTGAATTTACCAAAATTAGTAACTATTGTCAAGGCCCTCTCTACTTTTAAGGCAATATTATGTGAGTAAAAATGGCGAATTTGAACATTGTCTGTTATCTTCCCTGCTTCAATTTTCTTCTTCTCTTTATGGGTTTTTTTGTTGTTTTTTTAATGAAAGTGTGCAATACCGCCACCATCTGGTCTGGAGTGTGAACTGGAGCTAATCCTGTTGATTATAGATCTTACATCAGGGATCCCCAAATTTTTTCCTGTGAGTTGCTACATAACTTCTCCCTTCTCTGATTGGAGTCAGTTTGTAACAGAAAAAGTGTGACGTTTGCAGGAGTGTCTAAATGTAAAAATTAATTGTTTTCCAGAAAGCACAATCAAATAACCCTCTCTGGGTTCTTCACAGAAAAAATTTAGAACAAAATTTATTAAATAAATACCGTATTTTCCAGACTATAAGCCGCAACCCCAAAGTAAAAAAAAAAAAAAACAACGTAAACATACACATATAAGCCGCAGATATCTCTGCAACTCCAGGTTTTCCACAGCACTGCAGCAGCAGCATTGGGGGGCGGACACCCAAAATCTGAGTCATAACAGGTCAATTGAATATCACATTTATTAGGGTTGAAAAAGAAAAAGTTGCTAAGTTTAGATTTAACTGAACTGATTACGGTAGTTTCCGAACTGTAACTGTAACAGTAAAAGTGCTGATCCTTCGTGTTGCTACTAGCATGTGCTAAATGACAATGGGCGCTTTCTTTAGATTTCAACAGCAGCTTGCATCCATTATTGATGCACTACTGCCATCTACTGGATCCTAATACCTATACCTCAAATTCTCATAATGATCCCAGTATTATTTTTTAAAAAAAGAAAAATCTTATTTTTCCCCTCAATGCTATTTAACTGTTTAACAACATTCTCAAATTTCAATTCCCTATTAAAACCTAATTCTATTTTAATGGGCACTTTCTTCTTTTATTTCCAATTGTGACTTCCAATGATTCACTTCCTGCTAAAACGCCCCCTGGTGGTTGAAGAAAAATACACATATAAGCTGCATGGTTCAAAGCTTAGGAAAAAAGTAGGGCTTATAGTCCAGAAAATAAGGTATATGAAAAAAAATCAAAATGCTTTCTGGTATTGTTCAGGGGGCCGGACTAAATGTGGAGGCGGGCCGGATCCGGCCCTTGGGCCGTACTTTGGGGACCACTGACTTACATCATACATCTGAAAATGGATTGGGTACTTTCTTAAACAACATTACATCATGATTAGAATTTTTTTATTATTTGCAATTTTAACAAAAATAGTAAAAGGTTATTAAGGCACCTAAAAAGGCATACTTTTTAGGTGCTTAAAAAATATGCCTAAAAATTACATGAAAAGTACTTCATAGTATTAAATGCCTAAAAGACATACTTCTGCATATGTATTAATTAGTCTTATTTTGTAATCATTTTGCTGCGTGATGCAGACTTCTGTCCAGGTCCCTCTTGGAAATGAGATCTGGTTCTCAACAGGGTTCACCTGGTTAAATAAAGAAAGTTAAAAAAAAGCATACTGTGTTAGCCTAAAATTTCCACTGAGATGTAATTTAAAACATAGTGAAATTAATAATTTAAAGTAGTGTTAAGTAAATTTTTTAAAATTCTATTTTGAGCATATATTTTAAAATATACACAAAATATATTTTAGATTTACTTGAGCAAGTGTATATTTAGACTTGGGCAAATGTATATTTTGTTCACTTAAAGTATACTTTTATTTAATATATTAAAAGTGTATTTTGGTACAATTATGTTTCAGTGTGTTTAAAGTTCTAATTTCAAAATTGGTAAAAGTATACTTTTAGTATACTTCAGATATACTTATAGATAGTACACTTAATACTTAGTATACTTAAAATGTACTTTCACAAATGTAGGTATGTTTGAAATATACTAAAGTATACTTTTTTCACCTGGGAATGCTCATTTGTGCTAGTAGTTTCTAATTAGAGATCAAATCAGTGCACAGTAGGCTGTGATGTATTCACACCAGAAAAGTCCTTTAGTCCACTTGTTTGGTGTAGACCAAATACTGACTTTATCTTAATTTTTTTTTTTTTTTTTTTTGATGCAGTTTGCTTTCACATTGAACTTTTTCCACGTGAACTATACTTCATATGCTCCAGGTTATTGTTTGTAGCATCAATGCAACACTAAAAGGCTACGTTTTACAATGATGGCCAAAAATGGTGGCTTGGCCTGTCCATATAGGCATGTTTCCTGTAGTTAGTTCAGATTGAGGCTGAACCAACTCCAACCCATTACATATAACTGATGACTATCCCAAAAGCAACAACAGTGTCAGACCCATGGGTGGAAATTAAAAAGTTTCTCCGCCCACTGTGGCTGGTGGGGAAAACTGTTTTCCTTTTTTGTGTGTAACATTTCCATTTATAACAAACCCCAATAAAATGATATAAAACATATGATTTATTGTTAACAATTTATCAGTAAATTGTTGAAAAACTATTTACTGATAATCACCAGTAAAATTAGTCTGCATACTTATACAGACCAATTTAACACAAAGCATGGACACTTTACAGCAAACTTTAAGTACACAACCCTAACATTCACAAAGTATTTGCCTTACTTTATGGCTTCTATATCTTGGTGTTTCAACAGTTAAATTATTAAATTAAATAACGGCAGCCTACAAGGCGGAAAGTGAACAAAAATGCAAAAATAAAATTACAAATTTTTTTACCACTCCTAATCTTGGGAAAGAGCCAGTGTAACAGAAACTCTGCTAAAGATGTCTTTTCAATGTTTTATGGAATATATTATACAAGAACATAATCATGCCCATAGTAACACTTTATATCCATGTAAAATAAAGTGCTCTTCACCAAAGTTGCAGTTTAAAAATAAATCTTGTAATCATTTCTTTTGTTGAGCATTTCCACGTTTTGGCTACAACAGTGTTTCTCCCCCCTGGTCCTCAGCCCCTCTGTTCTGCATGTTTTAGATGAGCCTCTATTCCAGAACAGCTGATTCAAATGATTGCATGACCATCAGGTGTTAATCACCCAGAGATACAATTCAGGTGTGGCAGAAGGGAAACATCTAAAACATGCAGGACGGGGGGCGTTGAGGACCAGGGTGGAGAAACACTGGGCTACAACGTCCACTATTTAGTGAAAATGTGTCTCCCTTCATTTTTAATGGATTTTTAAATGGTATTAATTGTAAATGTTTTCTAACAATTCAAATGTTTCCTTACATTTTAAGTCCTCTAATTCACAGGAACTTTGCACAATTATCCTTATTCTTGTTGTTACTACAAACATCCCAAAATGTGTTCATTGTTGCAAATATGTAAATATATATATATATTTCATAAAATATACTGCAACGTTTATAAAATGAAACAAATATACTTTGGAAAACAAGAGTTCAGGCCAGGGGACCAAAAAAACCAAAATGGGAATCTATTGTTCAGGAGCTGAATGGGAGTTTGTTATGAAGGATCTGACAAAGAGAGAATTAATACAGGAGGCTGACAACTGGTTAGGCTCACAAACACTGTTCCCCAGATGCTGAGAGAGCTAGCAGTTGTGATCATAATAACTGTGTACATTTCACCTGACGCCAATGTAAACACGACACTCTCTCTCCTTCTAAAGACCATTAAAGAATAGCAGCAGGGGACCAGAGTGCATCGATGGCAGAGTCACACTTTGATCCCATCAGAAGAACTCTTCTGCTCTTCCAGTCCTGCCCCACCTGGTTCTTGCACCACTCCATTCATTGTACAGGAACTCAGTTTGACTCCTAAAGCCGAGATCGACTCAAAACCTTCCGCGATCGTCGTGTTGCACCGCTGCTCTAGCAAAGCACAAACAGTTCAGAAACGATATGAAATGAGAAAAAAGTCATTTATTAACTGACTAAGTCGTGTTTTAGATTGTTCTTGAAAAACTAATCAGTCACGGCTAATTAGTGGGTGAACTCAAGGCTGCACAGTGAACCCGTTGATGTTTTACAGCAGACAGCCGCTCCCCTCTCTTTCAGGTACTGCGTACCCCCACTAAATCTTTTAGGGGTACGCAGTACCCTGCCGTACCCTCTTACTTTCACCCCTGGGTAAAAGTAAATTTTTTTGTGTCACGTAGCGCAGGGTGCTGGTCTTGACTTGGTCTTGGGTTGGTGGTCTTGACTACAACTCTGCTACCGGCTCCTCGGTTGCCTGTCCTCCCCCACCCACCTTCTTTCCATCCCCTTTCTGTTGGATTTCTTAAAATAAAATAAATGCCACTAGTGGCAATAAAAGTCAAGTTCATGTTATGTTAGGACAGGAGACAAAATGTTTCCATCCCTGAAATTATGATGCATAGAATCACATATCTAAGCCTAAACTATGTTACAGAGAATAAAAACATACTTTATCTGTGGCATTGTTCATTAAAATGGCACATTTCTAATGTATTAAAATTAAATACAATCAGTTGTATTTTTAAAAGCCAGTACTTTTTTACTTTTACTTAAGTACAAATGTTAATGTGGTAGTTTTACTTTTACTTGAGTACATTTTTGTATGTGTATTTGTACTTACGTACATTTTTTGAGTACTTTCTCCACCACTGGTAGTGACCACTACGTATGAAAGGGTTAAAATAAAACTGTCAACATTCCATAACTTTTGGGATGTCAGTTGCTAGAAGCTAGCAGTAAAAACTGCTTCCAGGTTTCCTCGTTTGCTTTCAGACCTTTAATTCATCCACCTTACCCACATCAAGACCAAGACTAAAGACTAAAAACAACCCAGTGTGCTCCTTTTCATCCAATTTCCAAATCCTTTGAAACAGTCAGTAGATAAACATTTCTGATCCCATGTGGTTATAAACAAAGCAAAAAGGCCTCTTGACATGTTTCCACTATTAGAGAGACCAAATTGCAGGCCCAGCAGCAGAGCATACAGAGGCCTTATATAGTCACAGCAAACCCATCCTGGTGCTGGAGGGACCCGAGGCGACCTCTCCAAAGCTCTGCAATGAGCCAGTACAGCTGATGAGTTGTTTTAGAAGCAACAAAATAATGTTCAGAATCCTGAGCTCACAAGGGAAATAATGTGAAGAACAGTGGAGTTTACTGTTTGTGAAGACAATTAATTGAGAAAGAGATTAAGTGAGAATGTGACATGAGAAAGAAACTGAAAGCACAGGGAACAGTAGACAGAAAGCACTACGTAAAAAAAACAAACATTCAAAAACAAAAGTCAAAAGTGTGGTCCACTGTGTAATTAACTAATAAACTGGGAGGAGTCTGGGCAAATGTGGTGATTTACTGGCTTAGCTTTTCAAGTTTTATAACCCAGCCTACATGTCCCATGGCTTTGTGGGAAGTATTGCTATGAAACGCAGGTCCGTATGACCTGCATTCTTCTTGCATTTTTGTTTCTTTCTTGGACAGGATGTGGTTATTTACATTTATTTTAATAGGGTTTTTATGTGACAGATCATCTAAGTATAGCACTTTTGTAAAGTAAAAATAAAAACATACATTCTTTTAAAAATGTTTGGAGAATAAAAATCAGAAAAAAGACATCTGATACTCATGAAGTAACTGTGGAGACAAATGAAGTGACTCGGAACATTTGCTGAAACTTGAAGTTGGGTTTTGCAACTATGGTTGAGATGCAGCAGTTTTATCCTATCATATAAGTAAGTCTTGCCCTGAAAAGATTACACTGCAATGATCCAGCTCTTCCATCAATGAAGTTAGAAAGACTTCACTAACATAGCTGCTCTAACATAACTTCTTCTGGAGCTCTTCAGCACCACAAGTCTCTCATGCAAACAGTTCGTCCTCCTTGAAAACGTGTAACGTGTCTTTTCCTCCTTGTTTTCCCCCTAAACACACACACACAGCTCCACACCCCAACAGGGGGCTCTCTCATGGTTCTATAAATGAGGTTGTGGTTGCTGAAGCCAGCTGCTGCCTCTGTGGTCTGTTCAGCATCATACTCACCCCATGGCAGTGGACACAAATCCTCCTGGCTCTACCAAAGGAGTTTTCCTCCTGAGAGCTCTCCTCACTGTAGATGCTTCCTTATCTGGAACTTCACAAGGTTTACTAAATAATTTAAATGTGCTTCAGGTAGGCAGAGGTGGCATGACTATTAGAAGCAGTCTCATGCTGGGAGCCTCATCTCTGCTCCTCCTTATCCTCTGTAGCTGGGAGACGGCTGGCCTCCAGGGAGGATGTCCACTCTCAGACCCTCTCCTCCCCTTCTCAGGAGCCGGGCTATCTTGGTAGCTAATGTTCTTCAAAAACCAAATCTAATTAGTGACAGACAACAATGAATTGTAGAAAAAATATTTGTTATTGTGCGATATAGGGGAGATTCTATATCAATAGTTCTAGAAATTGCAGCACAACCAAGAACTATAGACCCTTGTTTATTTGTAGATTTGTCTGTAGAATGCGACTCCCAAGACATTTACGGATTATTTGCCTATTTATGAAATTTTCAGAGATTAAATCTGAAATATCTAAAAGAAAATGCAGCTTGGGATACTGAAGTACTTTGGCGCAATGCTACTTGGTGCAAGCAAACTATTGGCTGCTGTTTGCAAACCAGCCAATCCAGAAGCCCCATTAATTTTGTTTGGCGCTGATTGGCTGTACCCCCAAAGGTGGAGATAAGGACAACCATGTTTGTTAGCATATCAGGTAGTGCTTTTTTCCACTGTGTGTATTAATGTACAGGGTTTCCCCCAGTGTATTATAGGCCTGGCGGCCCGCCATGCTTTACTAGCGCCACCGCCAGGCTAAGCCTTTCTTGGGTTTTTCTTTTTTTGTTTTTTGTTTTTTTAAACGGATTGCGAACGTTTCTGTTACTAAGCGTTTCACTACCGGAGCAGATTTATTCCTAAAAGATATGGTTATAGAAGATGTGTTTATAGTTTATGCATTTAAAGCCGGCAGCGCGCGGACCAATCACCTCGCGCGCAGCGCGCGGACCAATCACCTCGCGCGCAGCGCGCGGACCAATCACCTCGCGCGCTGCCGTAGCTGGATTAAGTTAACCTCAGCGCGGATCGCGCGCGCCTCCTTTCTCTCGAACTGGACACAGGCTGACCGCTATGGATATTTACATCAACACCCTGCGAGGAATTATGATTAGTTATGATGAGTTATTGATTAAGGTAAGAGTTTAAACCCACCGCGTTAGCTCTGGTTAGCTCTGGTTGCGCAGCTCTACATGAACCGCAGGAATAACTTGTAGTCGCGCTTTCAGTGGTGATTTGAGCGAGCTGTGAGAATGATGGATATTTGTGAACAAAACATTATGCGGCGTTTACATCTCAGCACGCTGCTCAGCGTTTGGCCCCGTCTTCCCTGTAAAGTTTAGGTCTGTGTTCCCGGTTAGCCGGTGCGTTAGCGGTTAACGACCCAGCGCTAATCACTCATCGCGCAGGTTTAACCCGGTGAGGAGCTTCACGCTCTCCTCGCAGTCACGCATCACGCTGATTTTATATTATTATTACTAGTATTATTTTTCCGGTTACATTAAGCACCAAACCTTATCAAATGCTTTGCACATATAGTCAGACAGAGTTAATGCGGAAAAACAGCGGCTCCATAATGCTGATGGAGCCACTGACTTAATTTAATTTAACAGAAGTTAACATAATTGATATTTATTTTAATTGTATTTTTTGATTAGTTGTTTTTAAGACTAGTTGTGGGTTTATATAGCAGTTCACTGACGATGTTTTCCCATAATTAGCCAGTGATGTTTTTACTTTTCCTGTCTACTTACCATGTTTTAATACAAAAACCCAGTGGACCGCTTCGGCGCCCTGACCACCAGACTGAGCAAGTTTTCTGGGGGAAACCCTGATGTATATAAAGGTATATTTGGTGTAAACTGAACTATAAAAAATAGTCAATTGACATGCCGCCGGCTCCACTTCCATGCGAATGCAGAGCAAACCTCCGACAAACAAAGGATAGTCATAGTGGTGGAGGTAGTCGAATTCAATGTGCTACTTGAGAACATTTTTGAGCATTTTTTGTCTTATGAGCTCACACTGCAGCAAAGATGACGGGCAAGAACATTTTCCAAGAAGTTGTACATCAGGTCTGTAAGGTTATTTGTGGGTATGTTATGCACTTTGGGCACTTTATAATTATTAATAATTTCTTATATTTTGTTATTCATATTTGATCATTTAAAAGCAGCTGAACAAAAGAAAGTTTCAAGAAAAAGTATTTAAATAAAAAGAATGCTTGAACTCTCACTCATGTATCCGTGTATGTTGTATGTTGTGCCCTTTTTTAGACGCAACAGGGAAACGACAGAGAAATCAAGTTTTCAGTCACAGAAAGGAGGGAAACAGATGAGATGCTGGATGTCGGTGTGAACATTTTGTTGGAGGCACTTTGCACGTACAAAGTATACTTTTATTGATCTAGTTTGGTGTAACAATGTGACATCATCTGGTGTGCCCCCCTCCTACTTCATCCGACTGTTTGTCAGGTCAGCTTAGCCCCCACACACACTCACACATACTTGTAACTGCAATATTAAAATAAGTAAAGAAACTGATCCTAAAGCATGTAGTTTCATCGCCAAGTCGAGTTCTTGATGATAACCTCTGGTCCCTAAACCAGAGTGCAAATCTCAAATGATCTGTCTACAGTCCTTGTTCGTTTCCTAAAATATCTCTGCAGAGGGAAAAACCATACACAACAATACACACAAGATGCAAGATTTCTCCTATATTTGCAGAAATTACAGCATATTTATATAGCGGTACAACTATTTGCTCCTCCCTTTTCAAAATGAGGGATTTATTACCATTTCTAGTGGCAAATCATAAACAATTGTGTTTCAGAATATTCCACACAGTGTCACAAAGTACAATCCTATTCTATTGACTTTCTACCCTTGAACAGATTGGGCTGACACCCTGTGGACTGAAAGACGGTAGCAGTGTGCAGCGTTACCATTTGACTGGGGGGTGAAGCAGAACTACATTCTTCAATACCCCATTAACTTCAAGACCAGGTCCATTTTCTGTCCCTTTAGTGGACATCGTCTTATTCTAAGTTGCCTACATCTTGTTTCATCATCTGCTAGTTTGCTTGGAGGTTAGCTTAGCTTAGCTTCACACACTGATGACACAAACACACATACCAATGACCAATGCTGAACGTTCTCATAACTAGCTTTGTTATTGAAATAACATCCATGTGTTTGGATGTTGTTTTGTTTGAAGTAAAATTTAGTGATAGTGAGTTTGTGTGTTTGCACACTATTCACGTTTCAAATACAACCACTGCAGCGTTGGTGTATTTGGCAGGTGTGCTTGTTCAGAGTGACCACCTGCAGTACTCTGTCTTTGTTAGCAGTAGATTAAAGCACAGCAAACAACAAGTGCTTCAAAAGGCCGCAGAGGATTCATGGATTCAAAGAACCTCTGAAAGGAAATGCCAATTTTATCTCAGGCTCTCATCTTTCTTTTTTTATAAAACAACTTTAGTTGAGACACAGTAAGACAGAAACTCCTGAACCGCATCCATTTTATTCCATTACCAAAAATGTTTTTTTTGTAATGTATAAGAAATAAGAAATTGATTTCTTATTTTCACTATCCTTGCTAATCATTGCTTCATGTGTCCATGTCAGAACAGCCATAAAAAAAATACATGTTTGTTTTCCAAATCTGCTTTACATTATGCTTATAGCTGTGTAGTCAGTTTGAGTAATGTTTTCAGTAACCAAATAATTCAACATTTACTAATGCCACACTAATACCTTTTCAAAGTGCATTGCTTAAAGCAAAGTGTTGAGTTTCTGAAATACATTGTAAGTCAATCTTGTTGCTCTGGATGAAAACAGGAGCATACATGAGTGAAGATGGGTCTGATTTAAACGATGTCATCAGGACAGGTCAGAAATCTAGTCCTAGATCTGACAGTACTGTGTGGGTATAATTCACCCATATGCAAGGGTGTAGATCCCATCTCATTATTGGGGGGGACCATAAACAGGAACATTTCTTAAGACCAATATTGGGGGGGGGGGTTGGAAAAGTTAAAGTAAAATGTAAAGTGGTTTAAAATGTTTTTAAACCACATTCAAGCTGCAGGACCAAAAATGACTAGTAATGCACATCAAAGGTGTTTTTCTAAGTAAGCAGACTGTTGAGAAGTAAAACTAAAATTCAAATGTTGCTTGGAGTTTTGTTCAGTCTGACTGATCTAATTTCTGCCTCACAAAATTTTAAGGTTCTAAATAAAAAAGCTTTATTGAGTAACTGCTCTTAATAAAAGTCCTCATAATCATTGATCTATTGTGGCTCCCAATACAAGTTATGGGCTATTTAAATTATAACTCGTTTCTGTCTTGCTGTAGACATGCAGACATTTTCAACTTTACACACAGAGTACATTGTGGAGATACCTAAATCAAATCAATAAAAAATTCCCGTCTAAGTATCATCTCTGACATGAACACTGAACCAAGACATGGCATTGAAGAGTTCTGGACAGGATGCTTTGGGATTTCTGGGGTTAAGAGAGTCAGCAAGCAGAAAGGACAAGAAAACTCTTCATTCAGAGTTACAGACTTCTGATCGCTTCAACTGGAGAAATATTTCCTGATTTCAAAACTTTGGCTAAGTCCAGTCTCCAATACAGCATCAGAGCATAAATTCAGACATTTGATTATGCAAGTGGTCCAGGTCCATGTGGACCAGGCATAAATAGTGAGTTTGTCAGGACACCGTTTGGTGAAACGTTCATAATTACGTGTGTTCATTTAATCCCACTCTTTATAAGTGCTGGGGTCACAATCAGGCTTGTTTTACAGTGGAGAAGCTACAGGTGTTCATCTGGTTGATGCATGATGGTGCAATGTTAATTCTCTGTTCAGATTGTTGAATATTAATTAATCTGAACGGAAATGTAATGCAAGTAAATTTGTTATCATAAAAAAAAGACAGGTAACAGATTGTGATGGAATATTTTTTTTAAGTCAGTCAGAAATGGAAAAAGTCCATCGATGTACCTCCTATAGACTTGGAGGTTGTGACATGTATTGGCTTGCAGATTTCTTTGTTATTGGTTTATTTTCCTTTTTATGTTGGGTTCATGCAGGTTTCTGGATCAATCTCATTTAATTTTGTGATATAGTTTTGTATACATAGAGATTCTCCTGAAGAAGAGCCTTTCACCAGGACCAGGGTGGGGACAGTTTTTCAACACCTTTTGGATTTTATTGTCACCGACAGCTTTATTGTGCCTGAGCCAGTAGAGGTCAATGACTGTGAGGCCGGCCCACCTAACGTGAAGCATTCTTCTGACCCCACCAACTAAACTGAAGTCTGAGAAAAGACAGAAAGCAAACCTGAGGAGTAAACATGGCACTTTCTGCAAAACAAGTACAAGAACAGGATGTCTCCACCTGTACAGGAACAGCTTTACTGATTTACAACAGCAGCTAAAATAATATTAATCTGTAACAGTTTGAAAATATGTACAATAAACAGTTTAATTTTTGTGATCTCAAAAATGTTTTTCCTGTACATTTAAAAATGGCTTAGAAACATAAATCTGACAGACAGAAATTCTCATTTATCTCCATTTATCATCTTACCAGTATTTGTTATTAAAGACTGCCGTAGACATTTAAATCATTCAGTACTGACACTTTTCTGACAAATTTCTTCAGTCTGAGGGGGTTTTCTAAGAAAAACCTTCAGTCTAGTGTCTAAACGGGCAGCTTGTTATTAATGAAACCCAACATAACCAAACAGTTTTTACATTGTATAACAGTTTTGTTCAGCTTTTCCACCCGTGCTTGAGCTGAATAATAACATTGAAGCACAAACTAGTTCAGACAAAAAGAGAGCTACTGTCAACAAAACTGGAGACTGGAGTGCTGACAGTAATGATCTGCAAAAACACAACCTTACCAGTTTTTTTATTTTCTAGTGCAAATATCTCAGTGCACTTGAAATGAGGCAAAACGAGCTTACAGTTAACTTTTCAGCAAGACATAGGAGCTTGTTTTAAGTTAACAATTCCTTAATGCTGATGAAAAAGTACTAGTGTCTGTCAGATTATTTCACTTAGAACGATGGAAAAATGTCTTGTTATAAGTGAAATAATCTGCCAGTGGAACTAGTCATTTTGATCAATATTAAGGAATGGTTAACTAAAAACAAGCTTGCTGAAAAGATCCTTGTAAGTTAGTTTAGTCTTATTTCAAGAGTACTGAGATGCTTGCATTAGAAAGTAGACAAAAATACTTGGTAAGATTTAGTGTTTTTGAAGTGTGATGCAATCTTGTGTGCTATTGTTACAAGTTAAAACTGAGTTTTCCTAAAACATTAGATTAACTTCAACAAAGTATCTGAATAGGACCCAGTATTCACTAGAATCCACCAGTATTTATTAAATCATCCACCTTTGTGTAGTAATTCTATGCTTTAGTGGCCTTATGTCTCATCTTTTGTGAGTTTTCTCTGCTAGATTTTTTTAAAATTAGATTTTTCCTAAGAATGTTGGATCCTTGCTTTACTGTTCAAATCAAATCAAATTTAATTTGTTAAAAGACTTAAAGATTTGCATCTAAATAAAAACCTGGATGGCGATATTCCCATTTATAAAAACAATAAACTTCTTTTCACTGGTTAAAAGAGGCACGCTTCTTTTATGTCTCCTTTCATCGCTAAAAGCATCTCATTAAATCTTCCCTTTTCCTTAAACTATGTGTCACTTTGTTCTGTTCTGCTGTTTCAATATAAAACCTGCTACTGTTGAAGTGTAAAAAGGTTCAATCTTTCACATTTCACTGTATGTCTAATTAGGCCTGAGCAGCTAAACGCTGCGAAGGCCTATTGTAATTGCAGGATTTCTTATTGTTTTTTATTCTTTTTCTGTCACTTCGCAGGGCTGTTTGGGGGCTTTATCATATTCAAAAACTCACCAAACTTCACCCAAAATTGACCCCCGACAAAAATTTTTGGATTCTGGTGGAATCCAAATTGGGCGTGGCCAAACGGCTCTACAGTGCCCACAAACGGTTGGGGGAAACCGTAGGTCGTAGAGATCTGAAATTTGGTATGTAGGTAGATCTCCACAAATCAAGAAAAAAAGTCTCTTGGAGGTACTCCCTAAAATGATCAGGGAGGTGGCCATTTTGGGTCAAAGGTCAAATTTTGGAAATTTTTCCATTTTACTCACGTCGGACTTTTAACGAACTCCTCCTAGGGATTTTGACCTATCGGCTTCATTTTTGGTCAGGATGCAGTTAAGGGGTGTGGCATTAAAAGTTATCAAAACTGAGTTTTCATACATGTTGAAGGGGCGTTCCGGGACGCCGAAGTTGGCGTACTCACCACAGAAAACCAATCGCTACAACTTTCACATAGAAAGGTCAATTGGCATCAAACTTGGTATGAGGGATCCTGGTTGGATGCCTGATGATCCTATGTTGTCATAGTCTGACCTCACATAAACCCCGCCCCCTCAGAACAGGAAGTGATTTTTTTTTTTACTGGAAAAGATCCAATTCTGGCTCTTTTGACCTAATCAAGATGATCTTGTGTCAGATGACTGATAGCAAGTTGCTCTCACTTGCTTTGAAGCGCCAACAGTTTCGAGTGGAGGTGCGGTCAAATCACAGGTCACGCCTGTGACCTGTGACGTTTGCCTCTAGATTCCACGTTTCATCCCAGCTGCACCAAACTCACGGAGATCCATCCTTTTCCACCCCCCGACAGGAATCCACTGGAAAATTTGGTGGGCATGGCCTAATTCCTACACAGCGCCCCCTACAATATTTTTAAAAATCAGCACTCAGCCATGCTTTATCCCACAATTATGAAACTTGGTACACATGTGTAACTTGTCAGGACCTACAAAAAAAGTCTCTTGGAGCAATGATTCGAACCCAACAGGAAGTCGGCCATTTTGGATCAAAGTCACCATTTTGTCTTTTTCATTGATGTCATATCTGAGCGAACTCGACCTAGAACTTTCCAGATCCAGGCTTCCAACTCAGTCAGTACAGTTTTCAGGCATTGATGGTGAAAAGTTATCAAAGGAATTTTCCTATGTCAAAGCATGTGGGCGTGGCCAAGCCTCAAATCTGACCATTTGCCATGAAACATCAAGGCTGGGAGAACTGCGCCAGAGCATCAGCGGTGGCAAGAGAGTGGTGGTGCAGGAACCCCCGCGCTGGCAAATAGGCTGGAGGGGCGCTGACCTGCGAGGGCCTCCAACGCCGCTTGCGGCTTTAATTAGAGCATTGTTTTCATTCTCACCTCATTTCCATTTCATAGAAGAGAATGCTCTCACATACAGATCTTCCTTTCCCTGTTTAGCATTTAAATCATCCACCTTTGTGTAGTAATTCTATGCTTTAGTGGCCTTATGTCTCATCTTTTGTGAGTTTCCTCTGCTAGATTTTTTCCTAATTAGATTATTCCTCCCATCTAGTGACCCTTTCCTTTTATAATGTAAGGACTTTTTCCATTATTCACAATGAATCTAAAAGTTGCTCAAAGTATTTAACATAATAGTTTCAAATGAAGTAATTCATTTTAATTGTTCTTGATCACAAGGGGGCATCAAAAACAACTGAAAATGGGTATTTTAAAGTAGTTTCAGTTCTAGCTCTTCATGGCAGGACATTCAAATGAAATCCAGTGTGCTGAAGTAAAACACCATGGAAATAGCTGAGGGGGAAACGTAAAAGAATTTAAAACGAAATAATCTGCCAGTTACTAGCAGTGATTTTGACTTTACCTGGAACCTACTATTTTTCATGTTTTGTATGGTCTGTTGGATCTTACTTTGTTTTGGAGTTTAAGTTGATTCTAGTTTTATTATTATTTTGTGAGTTTCTTATTTTGATTAGATCAGTCTTGTTCTTGGTCTGGAAGGTTGATACAATAGCAGATTTATAAATTAACATTTTGAAGTCTAGTCTCTGAGCTACACGAAGCCAGTGGAAGGATTATAGTACTAGGTGATGTGTTCTATTTTCCTGGTTTTAGTGAGAACACCAGTAGCAGAGCTGCAGCTTGAGGATTGATTTTTTTTAGGCAGACCTGTGAAGACTCTGCTGCAGTAATCAATACAACTAAAGACATAGATGAGTTGCTCTAGATTTTTCTAAGACGTTCTTCAGGTGACAGAAGGCCGACTTTGTGACTCTCAATGTGGCTCTGAAGGTTCAGGTCAGAGTCCATCACTACTCCCTGATTTCAGGCCGTATAACTAGTTTCTAGCTTGAATAACTGAAGCTATTCATCGACTCTAGAACAGTGGTTCTTAACCTGGGTTCGATTGAACCTCAGGGGTTTGATGAGTCGGTCTCAGGGGTTCGGCGGAGCCTCTGCGGTGGAGGTAAAGACACACTTGTGTAAAGTCGTGATGACGCCCTGCTTTGCAATCACGTTACAGGATCACGTTACATTGCTTAGCCAATCAGAGCTGCGGAGGAGCACTGATTGAAGGAGTTCCACTCTTTTTACCAAATTCTATAGTCTAAATCTGCTCCTTAGTCGCATCTTTTCGGGGTTGCTACTGCCTTTAGTGGCGTGGGGGTGGTAACACAGCTAATTACATTACTAAATCAGAATACCGCAATGTTGTGTGTCGGGGGGGGATAAGAAGGGTGGGTTCGGTGAATGCGCATATGAAACTGGGGGGTTCGGTACCTCAAAAAACGTTAAGAACCACTGATCTAGATCATTCTTCTTTAGACCCAAAGATAATGATTTCAAGTTTGTTTCTGTTCAGCTGGAGAAAGTTTTGGCACATCCAGACATTTATCAGTTCTAAGCATCTGTTCAGTGCTTCTTATATCTTTATATGCAAGATCAACATCCTATATCAAGATGTGTATCATTATTAGGCAGCTTATTTTCCTCAGGCAAAATGAGCCAATAAAGAGATTTAAGTGAGTCTGAAAAGTTCAAAATTGTAAAAGGCCTTTCAGAGGGATGCAGCACGCTTGAAATTACTAAGATATTGGGTCGTGATCACACAACCATCAAACGATTTGCTGCAAATAGCTAACAGGTTCGCAAGAAACGTGTTGAGAAAAAAAGATGGAAATTAAACTGCCAAAGAGTTGAGAAGAATCAAACGTGAAGCTACAGGAACCCATTATCTTCCAGTCCTGTCATTTTCCAGAACTGAAACCTACCTGCAGTACCCAGAAGTACAAGATGTTCAGAGACATGGCCAAGATAAGGAACGCTGAAACCCGACCCCCATCGAACAAGACACATAAGTCGGAACATCAAGACTGGGCCAAGACAGATCTGGAGACAGATTTTTCAAAGGTCCTATGGATTGGTGAGATGAGAATGAGTCTTGATGGACCAGATGGATGGACCTGTGGCTGGATCAGTAATAGGCACAGAGCTCCACTTCACATCAGACACTAGCAAGGTGGAGGCAGGGCGCTGGTATAGGTTGGTGTTATTAAAGATGAGCTAGTTGGACCTTTTCGGGTTGAAGTTGGACTCAAAATCAAGTCCTAAATCTACTGCCAGTTTTTAGAAGACACTTTCTTCAAGCTGTGGTTCAGGAAAAAGTCTGTATCTTTCAAGAAGACCATGATTTTTCTGCAGGACATTGCTCCATCGCATGCATCAAAGTACTCCACTATGGAAGGCCTTAAAGATAAGAGAATAATGAAGCGGTCCCCTTCCTCACCACACCTAAACCCCATTGAGAACATGTGGGCCTTTCTTAAACAGGACATGTATGGTGAAGGAAAACGGTTCACATCTCTGATCAGTGTCTGGGAGGCTGTGGCTGCTGCTGCACGAGAAGTTGATCGTCAACAGATCAAGAAACTGACATATATATTATTATATGTCAGATTATATGCGTGTTTGCATTTGGTTGTGAATATGTATGTGTGTAAGTGTATATATGCATATGTACATGTGTATGTGTTTTTTCACTATTAATTTTCTTTCACCATGTTTTACTATTGGAGGTGTTCTGCATTGTGTTCTTTGTTCCTGAAAACATGCATCTTAAAGTCAATGGTGTAAACAATTTGTTTATGCAAAACACTTTTGCAGCCTGGAATATGTTAACACCTTTGTTCCATATGCAAAAATATAAATAAAAATATGAATAAAAAAAAACTTGGTAAAATGTTCTGTTTTTGCAGTGTACTATAACGTCCTGTTTACCTGCTCCGGCCGCCTAGCTACCGGTGCCGGTCTCTCTAGTAGCACTCTTCACTGGGTCCACAATATTCTGAATTTTGGACCTGAAACTGCACCATATTCCATTAATTCCTTGTGCATTACATATAGTAAAACTACATATTCTTTATTTCTATGTAAACAAACCCCTCTCTCTCTGTGTATGTATATACATATATATATATGCACACACATATACATACACTGCTATTTAGAAAGTACAAAGTGATCAGCGAAAAAATAATGAAAGAGCTTCACATTCAGTCTTTATTGCACTCAAACATGGAATTTTTAACAACAGCCAGTCCGCCTTTTATTTATGTTTTAAAAAGTGCATATTCTTTTAATATTAAGTATCGCATCATCATGATAAAAATAATTTGGAGTTCAAAAGATTCTAAAATTATTATTATTACTGTAGGACAATTGTACTGAAAAGCTTGGCTGTTTGGAAGGTTTTCCAGGAGAAGGTTTCTTGTCTCTGAAAACAATATAGGAGCACAACTTAAATTCTGACACAAGGTGTCAGAATTTAAGAATTTGGACAGATGAGAGCAAAAGTGAGAGGTCTGACCAAAGGCATCATGTTACGACGAAAAGAAAAAGCACTTCAGCAGAAACATCTCATACCAACCATCACATGTGGTGTTGGGAAGGTGATGATTTGAGATTATCTGCAGACACAAGAATTGGATCATCCTTTGTACACCAAAGTGTTTTAGTCAGTCCTAAATCCATCTGTCCAGCAGCTGGGTCTAGACTGGTCAACGAGGGAACAATAATCCCCAACACATCGGCTAATCTACCACAGAATGACTGGAGAAGAGTTCAGTTGTTGCAATGAAGTAGTCAAAGCCCAGAAATCAGCCTGATTACATTCTGTGGTGGGACCAACCACTGAATGGGGTCCTACAAGATATTCAGTCAACTAGTTTTTCACACACCTTTTCCAACTTGGTTTCATCTTTGTTTTATAAAAGTACATGTGAGTCTATTATATGTTTTTCCACACCTGTAGTTAGTTTCTAACAATGTTTGAAGCTGGGAAAAATTCAGTATGAATCTTTAATAAAAAACAGTTTTTTTTTACACATGTTAAAATTATCTTTGTAACAGTATCACGTAAGACAGAAAAGGTTGAGCTCCTCTGCCTTCTCCCAGTGTTTCCAGTACTAATGGCAAAATTATACCACTTAATCAGACACAACCAATCAGAGCCAGGAGGAGGGTGTTAGCGCTGTCAATCATGCTAGTTAGCATGACAACGAGTAATAAGTTGGTGGTGTTTCTCCACTTTTAGCACATGGAGCAGCATGTACACAAAGTTGATTGACAGCTTTAAGATCCTTCTCCTGGGTCTGATTGGTTGTTTTTGACCAGGAATTGTGCATTTCGATCTTTTCACAGATTATCTGTCTTGTATTATTTTGTCAAGACATGGTGTCAGTTTTAACAAATATGGAAAAACTAAATTTTCTTAAAAGTTACAAAAATAACCTGATGAGAGTTCACAGAGCATGAGCAGCTCTTTTCTTTGCTTTCTTCTTGGCTCCAGGCTTTGCTAGATAATGGGAAGCTTTCTTGCCCAGACTCTTGGCTTTAGGCCCAAAACTAAAAGAAGGAAACACACACACACACACACACACACACACACACACACACAGATATATTGAGACAAGATGCACCATATTCAATTCTCTGGAGGTGAAGAAAAATATGTAATCCCGTCCAGGATGTGATGTGGCTTACCTGTTCTTCCTCTGCATATCTCTGAGAGGACAGGCCTTCTGTCGGTGCTCCAGGCTGCCGCAGCTGAAGCAACCGTTACCCCCATCAGCTTGCCGACAGGGATGGTCTGGCAGAGCGCAGCGGCCGCAGGACGTGCAGTGGCTCCAGGCTGGTTTTGGAAAAGGTTTTTTTATTCTCAACATCCAGCACAAAAAACTAAACAATATTCAAATATCTCTTTTCTTACATGGTTTCACACATTTCCCACATGCTGAGCAGTGCTTCCATTCACGGCCATCCTTGAATCACCAACAGAAAATAGAGTTTTTATTATAGACTTTAAGAAACTATTGCAGTTTTGGAATACATTTATGAAGAACGTGATACCTTGGATGGACAAAGATTGCATTTAGTGCAGTGTTTGTTAAGGGAGCACACATATCTCTGACACATGGAGCAAAACCTGCAGAAATAGACAAATTATGGGACAACTCTGTATTAAACACAAACTTTGATACATTATTCTGCATCATGTAAGATGATGTATAACAAAATACAGTGGAAATCAGAAGTTTATATACATTTTCTCAGTATTTGGTAGCATTGTCTTTGAACTACATGACTTGGTTCAAGCATTTTGCGTTTCCTTCTAGAAGTTCTCCCAATAATTAGTTCGGGTTCTGGCCCATTGCTCCCAGTAGAACTGGTGGAACTGGGTCAGGCTGGTAGGTTGACTCACTCTCACATGACTTTTCAGATCTACCCACAAATTCTCTACAGGATTGAGATCAGGGCTTTGTGAGCCACCAAACCATTGACTTTGTTGTCCTTTGTAACCACTGGTCATTGCAAATTTAACTTCCTGGTTGATGTCTTTATATGTTGCTTCAATATTTCTACATGATGTTTTTTCCTCATGATTCCATCTGTTTTATGAAGTGGACCAGTTCCTCTTGCTGCAAAACAGTATCCACATGATGCTGACACCTCCATTCTTTACAGTTAGAATGATACAAGCATCCCAGTTTTTCCTCCAAATGTAATGGTCATGATCAAACAGAGCCAGTTCATCTCTGGGACACAGAACATGTCTTCTTCCTGAGTGCAGTATGATGGTTGGACATTCCCACCACGTCTATACTTGCATACAATTGTTTGAAGAGATGAACGTGGCTCCAGTCTTTCAACCATTGGTGAATTGTTCCCATGGATGAACTGGACTGGTGCAGCTGTACAATTCTCTTCCTGACACCGTGGCTGATTTCTTTTGACCTTCGCCATCGTGTCAAACCAGAAAGCAGTGAGTTCCAGGTGTTGGGTTAATTTCCAAAGTCATGACATCATAATTGTCCTTTCTCCTCATTGTTTGGAGAGATAGTAAGCATTCTGTATGTAAACTTCTGATTTTGAAAACATAAAAAAATAAATCTCTGAAATATTCTGTCTCTTCTTGCTGAATTAAGCAAACAAATACTTTTGACAAGTGTAAGTAAACGTCTCGATTCAACGGCATATGCAAAACGGAACTCTTGTATTAGGAGTCAATGACAAGTTAATACCTGTAGCCCTCCTCTCTGGGCAGAACAACGTGTTTGGGTAGAATATTAGTAAAGAGTCTGACAGGAGACTGCCTCCTGCCCGTCTTCCCGTGTTTATAGAGAGGATGGTTGTCATAGTCCACCTTGTTAAAAAAGAAAATACAGTTAGAATCCAAAAAACTTTGATTAATGCCCCATCAGCATCTACTCTACTCAGGATACCACATTTCCCTGAACCTCCAGATCACATCTAATCCAGCCAGTCTTTCTGGGTGTTTAACTTGTGACTTCCATTTCAATCATTTTGTTAAATGACAGAATAATGCTATCCAGCAACTATGACTTAAAGCAATCATAGAGAGCTGTACACAAGAAGACCAATAGTAAAGTTCATGTGTGAAATAAGAAAAATGACATTGTAACTTGCTTGTTACTTGGTCTAACACTTCAGCTTCCTTCTGCAATGTGTTTATCAAACATGGTTTGATAAACAGTCATGTTCTCTTCATGAACATTGTTCACTGTTCATGAAGAGACTGGTCCAAAGACACCTTTAATGACCTGCAACCCAAGATTGAACCAATCAAGCAGATCAAAACTGAGCTTTAAATGGCTTTGTATCATTTGTACCATGTATTAACAGGGAACAAAGAAAGGGGTGCACCAATAAATCTGCCCTCATTTTTTTTTATCAAAGTCTTTTTATTGTTTTTTATGTAACCAACACAAAACAATACCAAAGACACACACATTACAGAAATCCCTTCTATACCGGATCTATTACCCCGATATGCATCCATCTTGTGCTCATGAAACAACCAATGCAAGTTTCAGGTTTGTGCATAAATGATACAACCAACATCTGACCATTACACAAATATATCTGCTGAAATAACTTCAACATAAGATGTAAATGGCTGCCAGATGTCATAAAATTGAACAGATTGTCTGACTGTATAATCTTCTCCAAGTGAATGCAACACATAACCTCCCTTAACTAGTGACCATTTACTAGAGGATGTGAATCCTTCCATCTACAAAAATGAGTCCAAGAATGAATGAGTAGAAAGCATAAAGCTAACAGTCTTCTGATGTTTGCTGAGGGAAGCATCTGCTAGGGTCACCCCAAAGAGAAACGGTGGGTGGTGACCAACGTTCCCTCTAAGCTGTGCGCTTGCGCAATCGCACACTGCTCGTACATTCTCAGCGCACAATAAAATCTATGAAGCGCATAAAATAAAATCCAAATAAACTGAACATTGATCTCATACATCAGTTTTGACTGTGGACCAAAAACACATAACAATCTAACTCAGTGAGTCACAGGTGTCCAGCCAATGATACGATACGGTTCACTTTCACTACACAGCCAATCAGTGCATGCTATTGTGTGTACGTGCCTTAGTCATATGCGCTGTGGCACCGTGCAGATTAGCTAGGTAGGAAAAGTGCGGCGGAGTTAAGAAAGCTAACACCCCATCATGGCTAAGCGAACGGGCAGTGAGACATCCACTCATCAACCAAAGTAAAAAAGAAATGTGCTTCTTTTAAGATGGAATGGCTGTTGGAGGAGAAATACTGGTGAGATTACTCTTTTTATTAGTAAACTGTGACCACATGGATGCTCGTTTTCCAGAGGATGAATTAAAGGAGTGGTCAGCATTTGACATTGAAGCACTGAGCTCAGGGATCAGCAGACATTTCTACACTGGACAAAGTGTACAACCATTGGAGAAGTGAGAAAGACGGATGTGAAAAAACTGCAATTAAATATTTTACAGACAAAGAGTTACAAGAATTTATACAGTTTCACAAGCTAGAGCACACAGTTCATCGTGCAGAATGTGAATGTTTTAATGTGAACAAAAAGTTATGTCTGAAAGGTGTAATGTCTCATTTCTCACTGCAGCCAAAGCAGGACTCTTGCATACTATGCATCTCACGAACAGCAATGTTTTTGTTTTTTCATTTTAAGTGGGCAAATCACTTATATTAAAAGCAAACTAATGGAAGTTGCTGCTGTAATCTGATTCTTTTATTAAGCCATGAAACTTGCTATGATCCCAGATTCATAGCAGGTGTAATACTGGTGTGTGGCCATAGTGCGCACACCTGACGTTGCTCACCGTGGTCCTCAGGATACTCAGGGAGCTTGTGTGTATGCCCAGACACATGAAGAATTAGAGGGAACATTGGTGGTGAAAGATGTACAGTTTGTCCAAATATTCCTGAGAACGTGTCAAAGACTACCAATACCCACATAGCTTTGGACAAGGCCAGAATGTGTAAAAGTGTGGCTGGTGTTTATTTGCATCGATCAAATGTTGGAAACAAGTTCTTTCTAAACGTACAATATGTCTTTGGACCAATGTAGACAATGTACTACCTTAAATTGAACAATAACATGTCTCAGATATATTGAGGAAGAATAAATATTTCAAAAAACCTTTTGCCAAACTGAGTCTGATATGGATTCCTTCATGTCCATCTGCCATCTGTATTTCAAAGAATCCAAGTTGGTGTTATTGAATGAACTGAGCAATGAATAAATTCTAAACATTTTGTGTCGGACCTACACTCCAGGATCTTATCCACAAGGGAAGTGAAAGAAAAGCACTCAGTTTAAGATTGCATAATGTCTCAAAAGCAAATGCCTAAAGAACTGTGATTTGTGGATATCGATTTCTGTACCAGCTGTTCATGTGAGGCAAACGTCTTGTCTACATAGGGATCATATAATAAATGTATTCCTTTTAGACCCCAAGCATTGAAAGCTGTATCTGCCAAAAGGGGAGCAAGAATGATGATTCGATACAGGAACAGATGATAATAACTGTACTTTTCAAGGACCTTCGTCCGTGTATTTTCAGGCAGTTCATTTTTTCGTTTGAAATGAAAAATGAAAAAAAAAAGACTCGTTTTCATTTTTCGTTTATCAGACCAAAATCGGAAATCGGATAACGGCTCAGCTCGGCTCATTTATCCGATTTCTCATTTAGTGCACAAAACGGAAATGAAAAAACGGATAACGAGCGCTGAATTTCAATTTTTATGATTTCATTTTTGACAAGCGGTCTGACCCGGAAGTTCTTTCTGACCTACACACTTTGTACACTCGTCCAAAGCGGCAACAATTAATACTAATTAATTTCATCATAATACCTTCACAGAACTTATATTCTAACTTTGTTTTGTATTCAGAGCTAAAGTTGGCTTCTAAATGTAGCTTCCGATTCAGTAAATGGTTAAAGGGCTAATCCACCCAATTTTTTACAACCTTGAGTCTTTAATCTACTCTAGTTTAAAAACTACAATTCAAGACACTCAAACCGCGACTAGAATATTCTGCCAGTCATTCAAAGCATACAGTTTTTTACGTTTTTCCTTTATGAATAGCATTAGCATAACAGTTGTAAGATCCATGTGAATTAAATAAGTAATTATGGACATGACAGGTGAGCACGCAGCTTTGACACTTAGGTGGTGGGAGTGTCGATGTGGACGTGACCGTCACCAGGTATGAATGGCAGGTTACTGGCGCGCTGCCTTTGTGTGCATCAGGAAGTTGGGTGCATGGGGTCGTCATAATTTCTGTTGACCGCGTTATGTTGCCTTATTAAATTATGTTAACTCTTATGCATTATTGACCTGGTCAGTCTGTGTCTCAGTCCTTGTCTCAACGTTCGGAGTAAGAAAATTTAAAACAGAATAAACCAATCATTGATTTGAAACTGGCGTCAGACAGACAACATTCCCCGAGTTGAACCCAGTGCAGCCCTCTACCACCACTAGTTTCTGCTGCACATTTACCAATTATAAAATCTTATGTCACGAACACGGATGGAGAAAAGTACGATTATCCAAAAGATACAATAAAACTGTAGTTATTTCCCATATCTACCAACTAGGAAAAGTTTGAAATAATGCGCCAATGTTATGAGATTATTAAAAGCTTAACTAAATAAATAATTATCTAGGAAGAGGATTAGGGCCACGGAAAAAAGTCAGGATTCTGACTTTAATCTAAGAAAATAATAATGCTGGTGTTAGCTAAATGTTATGGGATCCTATAGTCTTCTTCCGTGGTTGTCTATTTTTGTTTTTTCATTTTTCATTTCAAACAAAAAAACAAACTGCCTGAAAATACACGGACCGACCTCCTACACTGATTTGTAGTTGCAGCATCTTACTGCCAATCCATGGAGTTCCATTATTTTGGAAGATCAGCAATTAGCTGGTACTTTCATGAGAAACCGACGTTATTTTCCTTCACAAAGGTCTGAAAATCAGCCACTCAACCCCTTTGCTCTGTAGTGAGGCCTGACTGACTGACCTGCCCATTAGGTCAGTGGTTCCCAACCCCCGGTCCGTGGACCTGTACCGGTCCGTGGACCAATTGGTACCGGGCCACGCAAGAAATAATTAAATATTTCTGTTTTATGTATTATTTGAGTCTGGAGGATCTTTTATTGTGAAAATCCTTTAACCGGATTCTCTCGGTTACTTGCGCGCCAACATTGAGCCCACAAGCAGCAAAATGAGTAAGAAACAGATCAGATGTCTTTGGAAAGTTTCTTTGCAAAGGGGAAAAGGCCCAGAGAAGAGACAGGTGAATGGATTTATCCCGGACCGGTAGGTGAGTCCCACATTACAAGCCGCTCTGCGTAACATGCGGCGACCGGCTGCTAATGAGGCAATGAAGCTTCAAGCTGCTTCGCCACATAGAGACCAAGCAGGCTGTGGATATAAGCAACACTTCGGGTGTCATTGTCTCCCATCACTCCCTGATGGAACCGTCTCGTTGCAGAGAAACAAGCTCAGGGCTCCGTTAGTCATTATCGTGAGTTAAAATTTTCACGAAAGTAAAATGTTCGTTTTTGTGGGGCATCTGTATCTTATTTTGAAGGGATATGTAAACGTTACCATAGCGACCAGAGTCAAAGAACGTTTGAGCAGTGGTCGAGAGGAGATGAGATGAGTAGAGCTTGTGAGTCTTAAGTCTGGTTTAGACGGAAAGATTTAAAAATTGTCGGCCGATTCTCCAAACCTATGTGACCACAGAGCTGATAAAAGAACAACAGGTTCGATCGGTTCGTGTGTCCAAGGCAGGAGCAACATGAACCGATTCCAGTCACGAACATCGCGATTCCAGAAGAAAATCCACAAAATTCCCAACATAGCATATGGAAATTTAGAATAAGCAAACAGGGATGACTATGTAGCAGCAATAGTGACAGTTTGTGGACTCATTTTAAGAGATAAAAGACGTACCAAAAAGAAAAGGCGGTGGATAAAAGACGACGGGAGCAGCCGCTCTATTTGCTGCACTATGATTTGGAGGTGAATATGTTGTTTCATAGTTAACATTTTTAACTGAATAAATATAATAAACATGTATAATAATGACCTTTATATATAATAATAAACATTTCCACATATCATCTTCGATATCTACCGGACTCTCAGTTGCGCGATATGTCAGCTGTTTGGGATTCCCCTCTGTTCTTACATCACCGCGCTTTCTGATTGGATACCTGTCACATTCAGCAGGTTGGATTCTCGTTTAAAGTCAGGGAAAACCACACAGGCTGCGATAAAAAGGCCAAGACAACCAAATTGGGTGTATTCAGGATTTAGCGGGAACACCAACATGCAGAAGCCTTATCTGACGGTTCACGCCCTGCCCCCACAGGCCGCAGCAAAATTTCCAAGTCTTGACCGGTCCGCTGTAATAAAAAGGTTGGGGACCACTGCATTAGGTCACGTCTGCATAAGCACAGTTGCCATTCCCTCTCGCTCCCTCAGATCATCCTCCTCCATCCTGCCCGTCTCACCACCATGGGGAGCAGAGCTTTCAGTCGCTCTGCTCCCCAACTCTGGAACTCATTACCACCATACCTTAGAAACATAAAGTCATTATCACATTTTAAAACCGAACTCAAAACTCACCTTTTTAGATCTGCCTTTTCCACATGACACAATTGGTTTGCCTGATTTTACATAGTTTTTATATAGATACATTGTTTTGTTTTATTTATTTTTATCTACTTTTACTTGTTACATTTTATTTGTTTCTGTCACAGTTTTTTTACTATTGTACGGTGTCCTTGAGTGCCAGAAAGGCGCCTTTGAAATAAAATGTATTATTATTATTATTATTATTATTATTATTAACAATAGTTGCCTCACTATTGCCAACTTAGTAACTTTTCAACTCAGGCTTTTCAAATATTGGTGATCGGCCAGAAAATTGCATTTGGTGAACTCCTAGTTTATAGATATATACTGTGTACAGTAGACTTCTGCCTATTTTAAGTTCAGTATTTGCAGGCTTCTCTGTGGAATGGGACTCCAGATTATTTGTGGAAGATTTCCAGAGTATTTCTTAGAGTGTACCTAAAATATATGAAAGAAAATGCAGCCCAAGAAGCTGAAATACCTTGGGGCAATGCTACATGACAATCTATTGGCTGCAATTTGCAAAGCAGTCAAGCCAAGAGCGCCATTCATTTTCCTTGGTGCCGATTGGCTGTAGATCCAGTAGCGGAGATAAGGAAAGTTGTGGAAGTTATCTTCTGTTAGTGCTAAAATGGTTTCCACTGTGCATATTAATGCACATAGGTATATTTGGTGTCTAAACTAATAAGACGGTAATTATGACTGGCTTTAGAGGGAGTCTCAAGTATTTGCATATATTAGCTATTCGTGGGCGGATGTGGTCCCTAAAGCCCATAAATATTGGGGGGCTGCTTTACTGCAGGTACAGGAAACATTAAAAACATCTCCTGGGAATGAAGAGGTGTATTTTTCAATAAGCTGGTACCTGGTAGTCCAACATGGTCAGTGCAGGGAGACACTCCAGGATGCGAGGCTCAAAGAAGTATGGAAAGATCCAAATGATGGGAATGTCGATGTTAGAGTCACCTGAACACAGAGGTCAGAGTTCAACACAGGAGTTCTTGCATTTAAATCAGACCGAGTCTGGCAAACAACATCCATATCATTGTTGAATGACATTTCAAGGCATGAGGGGTTAAAGCAACTTTTCCTCTTTCTGTAGGCATTAGATCAGAAATTAATCAATATTCAGTAGACTAATGCCTGTAAAATTATGGACACAGGACCATCCTCTCCATCAGACTGTCTTGGAAAAACTTAATGTTATGCAGATCACTACAGGAGATCTTTCCAGCCAACAGCCATCACTATCTACAATAACTCTTTGAAGAATTTGAATTAATGATTTACAACAATTTTAATGCCTTTGGGATCAATAGTATTTTGGAATTTTGAATATTCACAGAATTGTCATTTATTGATGTCTCTGTTGTTTTGAGGAGGTTTGAAACAAAAAAATATGTCAGTAATACATGTGGCAAGGAACTAAAAAACTGCTAACCTGAGTTCCGCAGCTTCCTCCACATTTGGGAAATCAAGGAGAAACTGTTGGCCAGAGGTTTGACCAGTCCACCGAACGGAGGGTCCGCTACCATCACCACCTGCTCCCCATCCGCCTCTGTCAGGAATGCATCCAAAACAGCTCTGGAGGCCTGAAAGGACAAGACTCATCACTCAGAGCTAAAAACTGCCTTACGCAGGGTCTGCAAATTCAACTCTTACCTCTCCGCCAAAGAAGTGATGGTTAAACATGTTGTAATGACAGAACTCGTCCTGACTGTAGAACTGAGCATATCTGAAACACACACAAATAGTTCTGATGCTTTATGGAACCCGTCTAGGCTTGTCTGGGTCTGCCTGTGTTCTAGGGAGTGAACACATAACAGAACCACTGAATGCACCCAGGTAACCTGTGCTAGAGGCTGAAGCTTGAAACGACACAACTCGCTCGGTCCACAATTCTTTAGAGAAACGCCAGAAACGAGGTGCAGTGACTCGGGTAAGAACTCTTTAAACTAAATTTTGTTTTTATTTTTTTAGAAGCAGCTTTTACCGTCTCCAATACTGAAGAGAAGATTAATGGTCAGCTTGAAATGAAAGGAAAATATTAGTAGTAGTCTAGAGATTAAAACTCTAGAATTATTAGACAAGTTTTATGAAACTTTAACTGATTTACACTCCCAGCAAAAAGTGTTCACAAACCTAGACCTTTTTATCATTTTTTTCACATTAACAACCTCTAAATTCAGTTTATTTTTGCAGGATTTGACATGACCCCAACATAAACCCAACACAATGTGATGCAGAAGAATGATTTTTTACAGATCAAAATCAGGAACGTGTAGCATGCATTGTTAATGAACCCCCTTTACTCTAATATCCCAAATAAAACCCTAGAGCAAACGATTGCTTCCCAGTTCATCTATGTGTGATTTAATCCAAGTATGCCTTTTTTTCTAAGAAGGTTACTCATTTTAAATTCCTGCGTACAATTGTGCATAACAGACTTCATTTCAAGTTCCATGCAGATTACAGATATGAAAAATCAAGATGACTCTCTTGAGGGAACTGAGAGGGTAATTGCAAGTAAACACACACTGACCATGGTTTGAGACTTGGAATGATACCTCACATTTCAGAAATGACATGATGGATCCCTGCATAAGAAAGTCACTCAGGTCTAGAAAGAGCATTCTCATCCCCTTCACTCATTGTTGAAATCTGGAATAAGACTTAAAAGTATCACCAGCATGAAACAACTGTTATTCTATCAGCAGGAATGTTTTAAACAAGAAAATACTAATTGTTATTATTAACATTAATATGATCAAAATATGAATTTGACATATTGTGGTTAATTTTCAACTAGCTGAAGTTCCTGAGAAATGGCTGAAAACAAAGCAGGATGGATGGTGTCAGTAATGGACAATTCAAGGTGAGCTTTTGGCTCCCTCTGCTGGTGTAACCGGATCCTTTTCTGCGTTGTGCTGGTTTTTGAGTGAATGGACAGTGACACAGTTTCTTTCAAGCGGATGATTCTCGGTTTATTTCTGACGAGAATACAGACAAAACCACCGTGTTATAGGCTGCCCGCTCCAAGTCCTGCACAAAACAAAAGTATATAACAAAATTAACTTAATAGATCTATAAATAAACTGAATGTATTTAGATGGAAAAATTAACAGCACACACCTCTCCCGCAGGACAAGACAAAAGGGGAGGGGCTAAGGGGCGCAAACAATTTAAAGACAATACCACAGAAGAAGAAATAAAAGGGAGGGGCTTCCGATCTTAAAGTAACACGGTTAAAACAATGACAGAGGTGTTTCAGTAAGATAAGGAACAAGACAAATAATTTAAAAAATGACATTTTGTGTAATTATAACAAAAGAGAATTACAACCAGGTTACACTGACCTATCCTATCCTCGCTCCATCCTTGCTGCAGGATGGAGCGAGCTTCACTCCTCTGGACTCCACCAGTGACCAGCCTGTTCAGCCTTTTCCACGATCACCCAAACTACAGAGGACGCCCAGTCCTTTCAGGTATATGTGACTGAGTTCCTACAGACTCTAAAATCTGGGTGTTGATTTGAACATTTGGTTGTGTTGAAGGTTTATGAGCAACAACTCAAGCTGAGATAAGAAAAGCAATTTTTCCTCGGTCACCCTCTCAAAACAGTCCAAATTTGCAAAGCGAGTTAATTTATTGCATAGAGCCTTTCAAACAATATTTACAGCAAATTGCAGGGAGAGAAAATAAACATGAAATGCATGCAGTGTTTAGCAGAAATGGTTATTGTGATATCATTAAT
This sequence comes from Poecilia reticulata, assembly GCF_904066995.2. Classification (NCBI taxonomy): domain Eukaryota; kingdom Metazoa; phylum Chordata; class Actinopteri; order Cyprinodontiformes; family Poeciliidae; genus Poecilia; species Poecilia reticulata. The sequence continues at coordinate 718,552 of NC_088847.1, forward strand.
ATCACAATAACCAATATCTGTTGGCTGTGAGCACAAACAACAGTTCATTCACCTGGTCAAATACATGACCCGATAAGACAAAAGTTTAATATAGTGGATTTTTGATATTCATAGGGTTAGGGTAGGTGCTACAGCCACCATCTTCTACCTGATCTAGGGTCATATAGTGGCATTATTTTTGTTACATTTTGGCCTGATTTTCACCTTCTGACAGCCTTAAGGATGACCATACAACTCTTAAGATAATCTTAAGCAAAATTCCTGCTGTGTGTTGTGTGCTAAGAATTATGCGGTCCACTTGGAAGGACTGAGGGACCACTCTGATCTAAAATCAAGGATACTGGATATGGTGGATTGTCTTATCTGATTTTTCAGTTTGTCTTTGAGGACAAACATGAAGGCAGCCCCTTGTATGTGACCTAACTGGTGAGCGAAACCTAAAAAGACACAAGACAAACAACTGCTATGGCACAGCAGAAAATCTGGTGGACATTTTAGATGCGTTTATATTTTTTAATTATAGTCCACATATTATCGCCATTATTTCTTCTCAATCGGTCATGTTTGTTTACTCTGGACTCTTGTTTGATTACTTAAGTTTGGCAAGATTTTCAGTGTTGCATCTGAATGTTGGAGAGTGAAATTGGTTTGTGTGTAGTGTGTTGCTCCTGCCATGTGGCTGTACACCACACACTGTATGACCAAAGCATTTATGCACAAGACTTTTTAATAACCGTGTGTGTGGTCCCAGATTTTGAAAGTCGGCTGACAATTTAAAAATCTTGAAGTGAACCAGGCATTGCAGAGAATGCCAGTCTTCCCTCTCCCCAGCAACTTGAGAGGGAATCCCGAGGTGAAAGTCTTCCACCATGTCTTGGGTCTTTCCCTTGAAAATTCTCCCCAGAATACCTCAGTAGTGAGGAATTGTCTAGTGAGAATACCTCACTAGAGATATGGAGATATGTTTATTGCATCATGCACTAGACATGGATTATCCCTCAAATTGCTGGGGAGAGGGAATACTGGCATTCTCTGCAATGCCTGGTTCACTTCAAGATTCTAAAATTGTAAACGTATCAAAATATACCAGGTGTAAAACTAATAACCGACTGAGCTGACTTGTCTGCAGGAGCTGCAATCCCAACATCTGGAGGAGCTAAAAGCTGAGAGAGCCAAAATGGACACGCACATTCAGTCTCTGAAGAAACGCAAAGCAGATCTCTCGGTGAGTATGGGACAGAACACTGGCAGAACTTAAACATATGATCTGCTTGCATTTCAACTGCAGAACTGTAACATCTGTCTGTAAGTTGTTTCCTCCCCTCTCCCCCATCAAGCGGACCACAGAGGTAATGAAACATCAGGTACAGGACCACTTCGAAAACATGCTGTGTGTCCTAAAGCAGGACGAGAAGGCCGTAGTCGACTCTCTAGATATGGAGCTGAAACGGACCAGAACCAGGTTGGACCAGATACTGAAGAACTGGGTGAACCATCAGGAGCAAGTCACAAAGAGCATCAGCATTATTCTGAGTGTGCTGAATAAGACCCTCACACCAAAGGAAGATAAGGTTTGACTCATCACCAGTTCACGGAGCCATTGTTCCCGGCCATACGCTTCTTGAAACCACAAGAGAACCAGAACTTCCCAAACCATCTAGAGTTCTGTTACTCCCTTTAAACCTACAAGTCCATTTGTTCCAGAGGCACTGTGAATCGTCACTAGGATTCGCCAATTAAGAGCTTCTCCCTCCTTCCTTTTGAAATCTCTGCAACATAGTTGATTTCTCTTGAACTTGATAATGGTCAGCTATGTTTTTGAGATCCATACAAACTTCAGGTGTTAACGCTGTTGTAATTACTTTTTTTTATTTTGGGCATGGGTTTAGTGTTCTCAAAGATCTACACACAGTACCCAACAATACTCAAGAAGAAAATTATTTTTCATAAAGATGTGTGTTTTGAAATGCAACTTGTTAATCAAGGCTTTCGCAAATATTCGCACCCCTATCAGGTTGGCACACCCGTTTTGTGCATTTTATCCCATGCTTAGTGATGATGGATGGACATCAAAGGTAGACAGACACTTCTGATGCTGCCACCACAATGCTGCACCACTGTGAAGGCACTTTCTCATGGTGTTTGCCAGGTAACCAGCAGTGTCCCCCCCTGGAAGTTCAGCTCAGGAGGTTTTACTTTGATGTCATCAATCCAGAGAATCGTATAAACTTGGTCTCTAAGCTGCAGTTTGACAAACTCAAAGCAATGTAAAGTGAAGAACATCTTCTTCTGAGTGGTGGAGTGCATGAGCAATGCTTATGTCTAGAGCTAGAGCTCTGTCTTAGGATGGTATCTTTCTCCTGTGTCTGACCAAGGCTAGTCTACTCAGTTTGGTCAAACAACCAGCTCTACTGACGGTCCTTGTGGTTCCATACTTCTTCTATGTTCCACTCCATCGTGGTTGAATGTGGTCTTAGGCACGATTTCTTTTTAAGAAATCAGTGCCACTGAGGATTTTCATATCCTCTCCAGATTTGAGTTCTGCAAATTATTCCTTTAACTTTATTAGTTTCTTCACGACAGCAGTAAGACCTGGTTAAGATAAGTATAAGATTCCAAATCACCTCAGGTGGACTCCAATAAAGCTATAGAAAATTATACACACATTTATTTTACAATAAATCACAAAGCAAAGAGTAGAAAAAGTGATAGGTATGAGTACTGATGCATCATGGAACCAAGTCACACACTTTTTATTATTTTTGATATATTATTTAATAGCATAACCTTAACCTTCAAGAGGTTTTTGACAAAATCACAAATATGTTTTTTTTTTGTAATGAAATAAGGAAATAATTTCCACCAGGGGTCACAGTAACAGAATATTTTCCACCTTTCACTGGGGTTTCTTAAAATAAGACAGAGAAATCTGAATGACTGAACTTATGAACGGGAAGGTTTAAATCAGGGGTCCCCAAACATTTTCCTGTTAGGGCCACATAACTTTTCCCTTCTCTGGTTGGGAGCCGGAGTCAGTTTGTAACAGAAAAAATGTGACGATTGCAGGAGTGCCTAAATGTAAAAATGTATAGTTTTCCAGAAAGCACAATCAAATAACCCTCTCTGGGTTCTTCACAGAAAAAATCCAGGAAAGATTATAATCCGTATTTTCCAAACTATGAGCTGCACCGGACTATAAGCCACAACCCCAAAATTTTTTTTTTTAAACCAGTAAACATACACATCTAAGCCTCAGATATCTCTGCCCTCCAGGTTTTCCACATCGATGCAGCAGCAGCATTGGGGGGCGGACACCCAAAATCTGAGTCATAACAGGTCAATTGAATATCACATTTATTAGGGTTGAAAAAGAAAAAGTTGCCAAGATTAGATTTAACAGAACTGATTATGGTAGTTTCCAAACGGTAACTGTAACACTAAAAGTGCTGATCCTTCGTGTTGCTACTAGCATGTGCTAAACCAGTGGTCCCCAACCTGTTTATTACCGCGGACCGGTCAAGACTTGGACATTTTGTTGTGGCCCAGGAGAGGGGGAGGGGGATGAACAGTCAGATAAAGCTTCTGTGTGTTGGTGTTCCCACTAAATACTGAATATGCCCTATTTGGGTTGTCTTGGCCCTTTTATCGCAGCCTGTGGGTTTTTCCCTGACTGGGAACTAGAATCCAATCTGCTGAATGCGACAGGTAGCCAATCAGAAAGCGCGGTGACGTCAGAACAGAGGGGAATCCCAAACAGCTGACATATCGCGCAACTGAGAGTCTGGTAGATATCGAAGATGATATGTGGAAATGTTTATTATTAAATCTAAAAGGTCATTATTACATATTTTTATTCAGTTAAAAATGTTAACTATGAAACAACATATTCACCTCCAAATCATAGTGCAGCAAATAGAGCGGTTGCTCCCGTCGTCTTTCTTCCACCGCCTTTTCTTTTTGGTACGTCTTTTATCTCTTAAAATGAGTCCACAAACTGTCACTACTGCTTCTACATCGTTATCCGAGTTTGCTTGCCCGCTATGTTGGGGGTTTTACTGGATTATCCTCTGGAATGGGGATGTTCGTGACTGGAATCGGTTCGTGCCATGTGGCTGAACACGAACCGATCGAACCTGTTGTTCTTTTATCAGCTCTGTGGTCACATAGGTTTGGAGAATCGGCCGACAATTCTTAAATCTTTCCGTCTAAACCAGACTTAAGACTCACAAGCTCTACTCATCTCCTATCGACCACTGCCCAAACGCTCGAACTCTGGTCGCTATGGTAACGTTTATATATCCCTTCAAAATAAGATACAGAAGCGCAACAAAAACGAACATTTTATTTTCGTGAAAATTTTAACTCACGATAATGACTAATGGGAGCCCTGAGCTTGTTTCTCTGCAACGAGACGGTTCCATCAGGGAGTGATGGGAGACAATGACACCCGAAGTGTTGCTTATATCCACAGCCTGCTTGGTCTCTATGTGGCGAAGCAGCTTGAAGCTTCATTGCCTCATTAGCAGTCGGTCGCCGCATGTTACGCAGAGCGGCTTGTAATGTGGGACTCACCTACCGGTCCAGGATAAATCCATTCTCCTGTCTGTTCTCTGGGCCTTTTCCCCTTTGCAAAGAAACTTTCCAAAGACATCTGATCTGTTTCTTACTCATTTTGCTGCTTGTGGCCTCACAAGTAACCAGACTTCCAATGATTCACTTCCTGCTAAAGAGCCCCCTGGTGGTTGAAGAAAAATCCACATATAAACGGCTTGTAGTCCGGAAAATACGGTAAATGAAAAAAACTCTGAATGCTTTCAGGGGGCCGGACCAAATGTGGAGGCGAGCCGGACCCGGCCCACGGGCCATAGTTTGGGAACCACTGGTTTAAATAATAGTGGCCACACATATTGGCTGTTAGGGTTTAGGTTTGTCTATTGAGTTTTGAAACCTACATTGATATTAAAATTGACATTTTTTGTTCCTCAATGAATTATTGAAATTGATTCATTATCCGGTACTGAAATATATTTAAAAATATTCCAAGAGAGAACTTGAAATGTGAGTAACTCTCTTGAAGCAGCCTAATCCAACAGTAAGGCATAGGAGGGTTAATGATTTGAGCTTATTAGAGAGCTTGCTCCCATTGAAAAAATACTGGAAAAATGAATGAATAAAGAATACAGTGAAACTTACCTGAAATCAATGTCCAGCAACAAACTCTTCATTGGCTCCAGGTTTCTCTGCTTGATCAGTTCCTGTAGTCTGGCACAAACCGCCATAACGGTTATTAACAATGTAAGGTTAAGATTTGCATAGTCAAAGTTTTGTAGCATGTATGGTGGCCCAGAGGGGTAAAAACCCCAGTAAAAGTCATAACAGAAGTTGTGGCATTCATTGTCTTATTGTAGTCTTTACATTTTGCTGACCCTTCTGGCCCACCGTACACATGACAGTTAAACTGATACTAATTTTTACAATGTCTATATATCAGTTATGACATATGATGTGACACATGCTCATAATCATATTGTTTAATTTGTAATGAAAACAAGATAGGATCATGAATGGAACCTTTCAGAACTCCTGATTCCCTGTTAACTCAGCCTGTGAAGGCAAACTCAAAACCTTGAGTCCTTTTGTGATTTCAATAAAATGACTCAAAGAAAAAGTATGCCTGTCTAATGTGGTGAGACCCTTAAATGTAATCTGTCTCACCTAGGTGTCCCCACACACAGCACCTTTTTATATCCCAGACCAGCTAAAGTATCCAGCAGGAAGTGTGCACTGCGATCAGTGAACAGGTACTGGGCGTTGCTCTTCTTATTGTCTAGTGGACGCAGCAGGATGCTGGGCCTCCTCAGCTGGGCCGCGGTGACCGTTGTGGTCCTGTGGGCAAAGTGAGTGCTGTGCTCTGCAGGCAGGAGGAGAATCTGACAATCCTCACAGAACTTCTTCTCAATAAATGGGAGCGAAGCAAACTGCAGAAACCTGAGGAGACAAGCTTTGGTCAGTCAATATCATCACTCATTTGTTTATTCATAAAGTATCAGAGACAAGACCAGTTCGGAGTCCTATGAGCACAACTCTTACCTGCTACAACATTCCTGCTGAGTGAACCGAGGCCTCTTTGACAGCATCTCTGCTTCTCTAGCCAGCATCCTGGCTTTTGACACCTTTAATGGAAATGTATCAAAGTCATTTACCTGCAACACTTAATATCCAAACATTACAAGTAACTTTTACATACCTTTTCATCTTCCCACTGAAAAAAGCCGCAGTCTTTCCTGTCTCGACAGGCTGAGCACGCATAAAACCGCCTGCCCTTATTGCCTCCATTGTCAACCTTCTCAAAAAGTAAAGTAGGACCTGTTGAAACACAGGATGTGATGTCACTATCATTTTATCTTTTACGTACTTGGCTAGTGTTACTAGTGGAAAACCATTATAATAGAGTCAGCTGCGCTGAGTAGATACTAGTGCAGGGGTGGGCAATCCTGGTCCTGGAGGGCCGTCGGTGTCCTGCAGCTCTTAGACGTCTCCCTGGTTCAACACACTTCAATCCAACAGCTGAATCACCTCCTCAGTGCAGGCAGGTTCTCCAGAGTCCTGCTGATGACCTCATTATTTGACTCAGGTGTGTTGAAGTAGAGACACATCTAAACGTTGCAGGAGACCGGCCCTCCAGGCCTGGAGTTACCTACCAAACCTACCAAAGCAGGTACCACCAGTAAAGTCAATACCTTTGTCATCATCTGTTGAGAAGTTGTTCAGGTAAACTAAAGCAGTACAAGTTAATGCTGCAAATCATTCTCTTCACGTTGATAAATGCAGAATAAAGTGTTTACGCAATTTAAGAGTGAAAACCATGCAGAGTGTTAAGGAAGAATTTTTATATTACAATTGAATTTAGCAAAACTCTGGCTCTGATACTTCCTTTTGATCCCGGGTTCTCTCGCGTGGCCACGTGTGGGGACAAAAACACAACAATGCGTGTTGACGTCACAGAATTACAGAATTTAATCCAATCAGAAGAAAGTATAAGATAGTACAGGAAACTGGAAAAACACAGATACAAACATTGTTACCTGAGACAAGAAGACAAAGAAATATCAAGGACGTCCTTGGAGAAAGAGCTGGTGCAGAAGTAAAATAAATCAGCTTTTTTCTGAATTGTTTCCCTTGTGCACAAACTTTTATACCTGTAGGTGTGTTTTCCTCTTTAATGTATTCAAATAAGGCGTATCTCTACTTGACCAACTGGAAGGCATCTCTGGCCCTTTTAAATTTAGAAAGTCCCTGCAGTTTGTTCACAAGATCAAACACCTTTTGTTAAATAAGGTGGAAGCAGACTCTCTGAATTCATGGTGGTTTATGTCTTTCACAGATCAGTGTGAAAAGCTAGAACTTCCTACTGATTGTTTCCAGACAGACAAAGAGCAGATCAGAGATCTTGGCAAACCATCTGATTTAACTACAGTAAAATAAAGATCAATAGGTCAGAATATGTTATAATTTTAAAACTATAATTATGGTATTTCAATCAAGTCATGATAAATTCTAAAACCAACTTATTTTTAATTTATTTTCTTAACACTATCCGGCTCTACAGCCATCTGGGCAAAGAGAAACAGATGCAGGAACCGAGGAACCAATCAGACAGAAACAGGAATTACAACCAGTTAAAGTTCAAAAATCATCTGCAAAAGAAAACAAGCAGATCACGGAACAGCATATTTAAGTATTCTAGATTTTCATCTTGAGAAATAACCCTAGCCTCTTTAAAGTTCACTGATTTCAAAGCGTTTTTTAAACATAAAACACAAATCCTGACTTTAGCATAAGTTAATCACTCAGGGCTAATTATTTAACACTAAATTTAACACATAGGCTACAGTTTTTGAAACGACCTAGTTTGCTGTTGTGTTGCAGCTATCGGCTCACCATGCGGACAACGTGGCGCTGTTTTTCCCTCCTCTGGAAGAATAACTTCTATTCCAAAACTGTCCATATTTGCCTCGATAGTCTCCATGTCTGAGCTGTATGTCCGGTTACTGGCTTCTCTCCAGAACTTCAAATACAACAGCGACTTCAAAAAATACCAGAATCATGCTGTATTAAGTCGCGCCCATTTTACGTCCTTCCTGTCGGAGGTGTCATTGGAGCGTCACGTCAATTTGGCCGCCATATTGAAAAGGGAGACAGAGACCATTTAAAAAACTGGGCTATTTGATATCAGTGGCAATATATATGAGCACTTTACGTCTGTCCAGTTTTCCTGTTTCTTCCAGAGAATTTCACAAGATAACTCATGCTATTCCCAGAGTTAACTCAACTAGTAAAATAAATCATTTGAGTGATTTTACAAAAACACTCACTCTCAGACTAGAGGGAATTAAACTAACACATAAAGTGAAACACCAAACACTTATCACTTACATCACAGTGCTGCCATAGAAAGGACAGCATTGTACCTAAAGGTAAGTTTCAATGGCGAGGTCAAACTGAAAACATGAACTGGAGAAGGGCCAGGCTCTTTCTTCATAAATACTGACTAACAAAGCAAAAAGAATTGCACTTTAAAATTCTACATAATCCTATGATTTGCATAGCTTCTAAATTAAAAACAACAACATAAAACAGAAACAACAACAACACATACATTTTTGTTTTGTGATATATCCAGAAAACTTTTATATTTCAATCAGGGCTGAAATTATTTGATTGAATTCCTAAAACTGATCAATAATGATTAAAAAAGCAACATCTGTTCTTCTAATTAATTACCAAATAAAGAGAAAACAATCCGGAAACTTCTGAGAGCGGACGGATGCAAGAGATTCTGAGCACCAGGTTGTTCACTGAACACCACTGGGACAGGTTTGGGATCTCCTCTCTGTAGAGGGTCTCATCATTGTTTGTTATCAGACCCATTACAGTGGTATCATCTCCAAACTTTAGAACTGTTGGACAAGTGGATAGCTAGACAGTCATGGGTGAACAATGTAAAAAGGATCGGACTAAGCACACAGCCCTGTGGTGTGCCTGAATTGAGGACCAGGGTGGATGATGTTCAGTCCCCTATTTTCACCACCTGAGGTCGGTTGGTGAGAAAGGCACATATATGTTGAAAGTCCCAGATCGTGGAGCTTCACTATCAACTTCTCTGGAATGATGGTGTTAAATACTGAATTGAAGTCAATGAATAGCATCCTATCATAAGTGTCAGGACGCTGCAAATGTGTCATGGTTTGATTATGTGTGTGGTGCAATGGAGACGTCAACCTCTGTGGACCGGTTCCTCCTACAGGCAAATCAAACCAATAGGAGGCTTGATTTGCCTACAGGCCTGTCCTGCTGGCCTGTCCTGACCATCAGGAAGGTCATCCTTGATGTGTTTTAGGATGAGCCTCTCAAAGCACTTCATATTGACTGGGGTTAGTGAAACTGGACAGTAGTCAGCTAAGCCAGTCACAGCAGATTTTTTTGGTACCTGCACTGGCATGATGCAAAAAAAATTTTTAAAAAATAAATGAAATATGAATATGAAAAAAACCCCAAAAAAAAAAACATATGTATGCATGTGCAGAGTAACAGGTGGATAAAGTGGCTGTGTTATGTCAGAGTCAGCTAACTATTGTTTATCGATCTAATGGCTGAAAGAAAGAAACTGTTAATTTGTGCATTAAATCTTTGCTTTTGATGTGCTGCTCCATATTATTCACTTTGTTTCTTATGTCATTGGTCAATAAAGGTAAAATAAAATGAATAGATAAGATGAACTAGGAAGATGGTGCAAAATTGATTTTAAATGGGTTTGCTCTTTCTTTATACCGTTCATAAATGTTTGTCTTCCACATGATGTAAAATCAGTTTTCATCACCAGCTGTTGATTGGTCCTAATAGGGAAAACTTGGTTGTAATACAGGTATTAATATAAAGTTCTGACCAAAAAAGCCCCATTTTATTGACCGTGATTGCTTTGTAAAATTATTTTTAAAAATGGGGGTTGCAGAATAGTTTGGCGCCCATCTCCAGAAAACACTGGGCAGGAGCCAGTAGACAGCCTGCAGAGGCAAATCAAAATTCAATCCAGTTCAAATAAAATAACAGAAAAGCAAATGTTTCAATGAAGTGAAAAAAATCCCTTATTATTTAATATGGACTACATCTCCCATGTGTTCTCACGCCAGCAGCAGAGTGGCGCTGGACCCTCTGTCAGACCGTTTTCTGTTACCCAACACTAAACCGGAAGCTTGGTCATATGTCCCCTCCAAAATAAAAACTAGAAGCTGACTGGTGAACGGTTGGAACGTTTTGGGGGGAAAAGAGGACAAAAACAAAAGTTAGGTAAGTATGGAGGACTAAAACTGACATATTCAAAATAATAGCAGAAATAGCACAATAAATAAATCAATACACATAAAATACACAGATTATTCTAAAAAAATAAAAAACTTTAACTCTATAATTTTATTCATTTTCATTTTTTCCAGCTTAGTTACAACAAATTGTATTTTTGAGCAAATAACTGTTTTGAATAAAAGTTATATTGCAGTCAATGTAAAAACAAGCAAAGAACCAATTAGTCCGGTTTATTCTGATTATATAGATATATATATAGATATATATATTAATCTGAAAAGGTCACAGCGGAAGCGACTCTATAGATGTCTGTCTAACTTGACTCCAGCGGCGCGGCCCACGGTTCACCCACACCCAGCCTGCGCCTTGTGCTGCGCGCGGGGGGAACCGGAGCAGCTCCGCAGTGGATCCCACGCAGGACATTGTGTTGTTGATGCGGCTGTTTGTGGAGTTCTGAGCGGCCTCAGCAGCCCGGAGTCATCCCCCTCTCGTCCTCATCACTGCAGGCTGCTGCTGGCATCATCCATGTAGGGTCATTGTGGACGGGAGTTGTTTACTAAGCATCATCTGATTGAAGAAAACATCTGACTGCTGTCATGAGCAGCACTGGTAAGAAAGACATTTCTAAAGGGTTTGACTGCAGTTAGAATGAAGGGATCTGGATATTTCGACCTGATCTTGTGTGTTAATCAGCACTTCGTCTGTTGCTGCTCTGTCTTTGTTTATGCCGTTTTTCGTTTCTTGAGTAAACATTTTGTCACATTTATGCACAAACATATTGTTTGTTTATCATAGTTCTTTGGCAAATAAAGTCATGTTTGCTAATGATAGAGGATGGGGTGTACAGAGATCTTTTTCTAATGGGACACTGCAGTCACTCCTCGTTCAGACTGAAGCCCAGCAGGTCTCTGTCCTGGTGCTGCTGCTGCTGCTGCTGCTGCTGCTGCTGCTGCTGCTGCGTCTACGTCTGATGTCATGACAGAAGCTTCAGCAAACAGATCCTGTACCTGCTTTTGTGGCGTAAGGGTAGAGGACAACCCCCATAAGGAGACTTTAGTCCTGGACGCGGCCGTCACAGGTTCAATTCCAGCCTGTTGACCAATTTCCTGCATGTCTTCCCTCTCTATCATGACCCACTTTCCCATCTAACTACTCTTAAATAAAGGCCACCTGAGCCAAAAAACCCTGGTAAAAAAGAGATCATTTATTAGTTTCCTTCTTTATTTGAATGTTGCCCAGTGATGGAATGACCACCTTTCCAGGGTGTGCCCCACATCTGATCTAATGACTGATGGAAATAGGACCAGTTACGCCGTGGAAGGAAAAGCGGATGGATGTTTAGTTCCCAACTAACCACTTAGCTTAGACAAACTCACTGCAATGAGCAGCTTCACTTCAGGGAATAATACTTAGTGTTTAATGGGGAAGGATGATTGAACCTTGTCTGTTAATTCCTTGCTTGATCACTACCACAAGCCTCATGAGGAGAGACCCATTCAATAACTTCTCGTGTTTCTGTCTGTTCTGTCTGAGTGAGTCTGGTAGCCTTAAGCTTATATTTTTTGGTCTAAAGCTAGTAAGCAAAATGCCATAACATCATTCAATGAGAACCTTGACACATTCTAAATATTGAATCAAAAAGTAGATAAGTTGTAAAAGCTTCTTAAAACTATATTTTTTAAGAAATGCACCCGCTGTTGGGCAAATGTTAGCAGTGATATGAGAAACGCACAAAAGTCACTGAGAAAAACTGTAAAATTAACAATCCTCAAAGTTTGGGGAACATCTTCACATTAATTTGCATATTATTTTAGATCAAGAAACTGTAAGATTACTGTTCCAAGTAAATCATTTTGAAGCAAGACAAATTTAAGAGACTGAATATGGGATCATTTCCTATGTTTTCACTGTTTTTGTACTTGATCCTTCATGGCATTTTTTGTCTATAGCAGTAAAATAATTTCAAAGCTTCTTTGTGTTTCCTTGACTCTCTTTGGAATAAGGATGGAAATTGCTAAGAATTTATTGATCTCACTTATTGATTTGATTCCTTACTTTTCAATTCTCATCGAGTTAGGAAGCAACTGTAATTCAAAATATGTACCATATTGTATTTGATTCAAACAAAATTAAAACTTGCTTAAACAATAACAATATCTCTGAAATAAACGTTTTAACATGAAATGCAACTTTCTGCACATTAAGTTTTTGTGCTTTTAATATAATAAACGAGCTTTGTCAGAATATATATTCTAACTCATTGAATATGACTGTAAATGTTGTGAGATGGAGATTATTCAAGGATTCAATTATTTTTATTGTCATGCCATTTCGCTATTGCTTGCTTGTGGAATGAAATTCAAACTAAGGTCCCACATCAAGAAGTCTACTAAATAAATAATGGAGTACTCTATGCTATATGTGTGTGTAAATAAATAATACATTTTGAAAAAAGTAAGATGTAAAAGCAGGGAAGAAACTGTTCCTCAGCCTGGTGGTTTTGTTCTGGATGTTCCTCAGCCTGGTGGTTTTGTTCTGGATGTTCCTCAGCCTGGTGGTTTTGTTCTGGATGTTCCTCAGCCTGGTGGTTTTGTTCTGGATGTTCCTCAGCCTGGTGGTTTTGTTCTGGATGTTCCTCAGCCTGGTGGTTTTGTTCTGGATGTTCCTCAGCCTGGTGGTTTTGTTCTGGATGTTCCTCAGCCTGGTGGTTTTGTTCTGGATGTTCCTCAGCCTGGTGGTTTTGTTCTGGATGTTCCTCAGCCTGGTGGTTTTGTTCTGGATGTTCCTCAGCCTGGTGGTTTTGTTCTGGATGTTCCTCAGCCTCCTGCCTGAGGGGAGCAGCTGGAACAGCCTGTGTGCAGGATGGGTGGAGTCCTTCATGATGCAGACCACATTCCTCCTGCACCTTGATGTGTGGAGGTCTATCATGGAGAAATAAAATTCAATTCATTCTGAAATAAAACCCAGCATACTACAGTTTAAAGACAAATTTGACTGGATTATTCTGCAGTCCTGACCTACCAATGCCAAGTGAAAAAGCAATGGACACAGCTCCTCTGCATACTCAGAGAGGATGCTACAGCCTTTTTTACTGGGTAAATACTAGCTGAGGTCACTGGTGCAAAGCACCTAAGCTGGTGTTTCTCACAAACACACACTCAGATCAGTAATTAGGCCTGCAGCCTGGTGTTGGCTTGTGACATTTCCCCTCACCCTGCTGTTTTACACAGGCCTTTGATGATGTGGGGAATGGCATGTTGTCTACCCTCTCACAAGCAGTTTGTTCACATGTGACTTTTCAGAGGTGCTAAACATATTGGACTGAAGCTGGAATACTATGATCTGCCTCCAGATGAAACAATTCTATAAATAAAGAGAGGAGAGAAACACAACTGGAAACTATTTGATGCCTAGCAAAGTGACACATTTTAGATTTTATTTGTGAGAAAAACAGCAGTATTTTGTCACTTTCTTAAAAACAAAAAACAATATGTTCTATTATATATTACTTTCCTAGTCCCAAGTTGATCTATGCTGTATATTAATTCAAACATCTATGCTGAACATGGAGACATTTTGATTTGGCAGCAGTCTTCAAGGTCAGCCATGCATTCAAAGGGAGATATTCATTATACTGCAAACAAAGAGTAAAACTACAAGCTGAGGGCAACTACAAGGTACACTAAACACCTGTAGCCACATAGTCAAGTGACCCTACTATATAGCTTCTATGTCTTTGTATAAAGGATAAAACACAAAAAGCACTGTACAGATCAGTTTATTGTGACAGTAATATAGTATAGTAGTATATAGTATATATCTAACCAAGAAACCCATATATTTAGTCAAAATGTATTTCTACTAGGCATGTAAAAACAATCAGAGTTGACTAAAGAACTTTACAATATATCAAGAAATCACCAATAAAATACATTTCAACTCAACACTGTCAATAAATCAACCAATGTTTGTATTTTTTGTAAAGTTTTCGATAATCGACACACTTCAATGATTTTCCACAGCAAAGTTTGTTCAAATTCAAAAATACTTCATTAATCCCAAAGGGAAATTAAATTAGTTAGTGCTAATTTAGCTAGCAATATTTTATGACTGGGAATGGGTCACAGAGTGACAAAAATAGAAATGTAGGCTTGCCTTCACTCACATACAAACTTGTGTTATTCCTTATATCTGGGTTGGTGATTCACTCTGAGGCTGCGGGCTCCCCACGAATGGTTCTCAGCCCCTAAGGTACCTCAAAGGGTTAGGGTTTAGAATGAAGGCCCAGAGTGCAGCTAAAACAGCTTCAACTATTCTGACAAAACTTTCCACATGATTTAGGTGCTTAAAGGAATTTTGATATTTCAGATCACATCTGTTAGGTCAGATACTAATGGTGGACAAGAAGGCCTGGCTCACAGTCTCTGCTCTAATTTATCCTAAAGTTGTTCTGTAAGGCTCTGTCCAGATTAGTGAAGTTCCTCTACACCAAACTTGCTCAACCATGTTTCTCTGAACTGTGTAGCTCATTAATCCATTCTTCAAAGAGTTATTGTAGACAGTGATGGCTGTTGGCAGGAATACTGACTCTTGTAGAGGTCTGTATTACAACGAATCTGAAGAAGACTCTGACTGAAGATACTCACAACCTTCCCCAGCTTTTAAGCCTGTGTCTCACCCACTAGTCGCCAGTGGATGGCACAGGTCACTTCAGTTAATAGTAACCACACACACCCACTAGAAAGAAACAAACGTACCCAGTACAACACTTTCATTCTATTGGCTGAGAGATTGCCAGGCGACTGTGCCAAAAGGGGTTTCCAAAAGTGAGCAGAGTCCGAGCAGAGACCAAGTGTGAGCGCGAGGAGAAGTTTTGAGTACAATCATTAGGAGTTTTGAGAAGACAGACATGAAGTCCTGCTTTCAAAATGAAAATGTAAGCAAAAGTATTAAAAGTTTTGAGAGCCAAAGACATGAAATCCTGCTTTCAGACTGAAAATGTATGCTCTTGGATTACGGCAAAAAAAAAACAATTCCCCCATACAACTTCCTGTTTGGTGTAGGCCATGGGTGCAAGAGACTTTTTTGCAGGCCTTGAGGAGTTGTTATGACTGGGAATGGGTCACAGAGTGACAAAAATAGAAATATAGGCTTGCCTTCACACACATACAAACTTGTGTTATTCCTTACCAATTATCATGCTTCTACAATGAAGTGCACAGAGGGTTTTGAAAAGTTGCCACAAGGCTTGTTGAGCCGTTTCTGTTGTGATTTTTGCAACTACCTTAAAATATGTAAATTTCGCACAGGCGTGATGACCGCCAAGTTTGCCGAGTTTTCATATATGTTAAGGCCTCCAAAAAGTCAATTAATTTGATGGAAGCTGAAAAGAAAATAAACATTATGGTTACAATAGGCCTTCACTGCGTCAGCTGCTCAGATCTAATGAATGGTGCTTCCTGGTTGGCTGCTTTGCAAACACCAAAGCAGAGTGTGCCAAGTAGCATTGTGCCTATGGTTTTCATCCGTTTGAATTTATGATTATTTCTATGTTGTTTAGTCATACCAGCATATTGCCTTATCACTACATTTAGTTTCAGTGTTTCTTCAATTTTGTTCTTTGGGTAGTTCATGCAAAAGTTTTGTTCACTCTCAAAGTGATATACCAACTACATTCTACACTACAAAACATATTTACCAAGGTCACACACTTGAGGATCAATCATAAGACCAGTAATGGCGATGGTCCTCTCCTTCAGGACGTGTGATTCATTCTTGTCTGGCTCCCTGCCTAATGAGTTGGAGAGGGTAGTTTGCTGTTATAGAGGTGGCCATTGTTCTGTTGGAGTCTTGAACATGGAGAAGGTCCAACATTATCATTGTTACCCTAAGGTAACAAAGGAAAGGAATTTCAAATTTCTAAATCACCAGGGGACTCATGTATAAAGCACAAAAATTGTGCGGCTCCATATTTTACGCACAAGTCGGCACGTATAAAAATGAACTTTGCGTCAAAGTTTGCGTAAATATACGCAAACCTTTTCTGTGAATATCAAACTAGCATCAAATCCGATGTTTTTCATGATTTTAATATTTTATTGTTTAAACGTAAATGATGAAACTGAACATCTATTCACAGACAATAACCTAACACACACACAAAATCAAGAAAATAACAATAAAAGGATGTGAAAACCTCACTAGAATATAATACATTTCCTCAGTTTTTGTCTCATAAAGATGTAATGCACTGTTCTGGTCGCTGAAGCGCATGAAATGCATGTTATCTGTGGGGAAATTTCATTCTGATTGAAAAAGAAAACAGGTTTGGATCAGCAGATTGACTCCAAACAGGTTTGATTATTTTCAGGGTGATCAAGGTGTGTCTGCAATCAGACATATCAGAAGCTGCATAAAGGTGAGCTGCGTAATTGCGGAGCGCTTTGGCTCTGATGGAGACGTCACCGATTGTTCAGAGATCACATTGATCTGGTGGTAAATGTTGATGATGGTTTATTAGCATTTAGATTAATCCAGACTGATCATCCTGGATCTCTGAGCAGAATTTAAAGAAGGAGCCGTGCGGTACCGGTACCGGTCCAGCTGCAGCTGCAGCCAGCCTTCAGTCCAGCCACCCGGTTTGTAAATGCGCCTTTATGGACAGAAAGCATCTCTATTCTGTAAATGTACAACTTACACATGATTTTAGGAAAGGTGCGCCGGTATGTACGTACGTACGGCTTATACATCCAAATTCATTGTGCGCCGCACTTTCTAAATTTTCTCCGTACGAAAAGTTTTAGTGTGAAAACTGCGCATTCTTTTATGCATGAGTCCCCTGGTTCCTCATGTATAAAGTGGCGTATGCACAAAAAATTTGTGGCACCTTACAAGTCGGCATGTATAAAAATTAACGTGGCGTGTAGGGTTACGTAAATATACGCAAACTTTTTACCTGCCATGAAAATGTGTGGCAACCACGCAAACTTTTTCTGTTTACAATAATAAACTGCAAAGCGTCAAACACCCCATCAGGACCATTTAGACCAAGAAGCATCAAACCTGATGGGTTTTTTTATAATTGTAATCTTTTATTGTATAAATGTAAATGATAAAATTGAACCACATTTATCCTCAGACAATAACATAACACACAGATACACACACTCACACACAAAATAAATAAAATAAAAGTAAAAGGATTTGCAAACCTCACTCGAATGTTGTTACACAAAGATGTAACATATTGGACATGGAGTTGGATTAGCAGATTAACTCTAAACAGGTATTTATGCTATTTTATGCAGTTATGGGTGGCTACAGTGGACCAGCAGCTGTGCTCTATTTCCCCCAAATTGTGATTCATAAAGGAAAGGTGCGTGGGTGTGTGCATGCATGGCTTTATGCATTTGAATGTTTTTGTTTTTCTAAATTTGTTCACATTCAAGCATTTAACACACATTTTTAGTGTGAAAACTTTGCATTCTGTTATACATGAGCCCCCTGATGACTATAGGGAAATACTGAAACTTAAATATGAATACAATGGTATTGTGAACGGCTAGGTTAGTAACTCACTTTGGAAATTGCACAAAAGAATTTTGAGCTTGGGTATAAGCCTGGCAACCTGCTGGCACAACGACATAAGGATACCCAAACACAGCAAATTCAAGTATTAAATGTTTTGGTGTTAGACTTTGTGCAAAAGCAGAGTTAATTTTACTCTAATAGAGTCACATTCTGTTTATGTAACTCTGGGGTGTATATTACTAGTAGTTAAAATCCAGTGTTAAAACAAAGTGTTTCCTTATCAAATCTAGAGGTGTTAAAATAGAATCAATAACTCTTTACTTCTTAACTCTGAACTCCTGCAGCGACTATAGGAGTTAATTCACTGACTCCGCCCCAGAATCACAGATTGGTCAGATTTATCAACCTTTCTGATCGATTTTTTTCCTTTGAAAAACTGTTGAAAGCGTTATTCCCGCTGTTGTGTCTTCTTATATACGTTTTGCAGCATGTTTTAATCCTTTTATTGCAGTGGTTCTTAACGTTTTTTGAGGTACCCAACCCCCCAGTTTCATATGCGCATTCACCGAACCCACCCTTCTTAATGTATTCTGTATGAAAATGTATTCTATCATATCACATGAACTGCATTGCATTGATACAGGCTTTACGTTTTCCACCTTGAAAAATGTATTAAGCATACTGCAGTTTGTATTGCTCAGCTGATATGTTAGACCTTTTAATAAGCAATAATGCACATTTTTCCACATTGTAATATGTTTTGTAATTATGGTGCACGTTTTGAAATAAATGCATTTGAGAAAATCATTGCCTCTTTAATAAATATTTTCCAAATAATTTTTAAAAGTTCAAAACAATAAAGTACCTATTTAATATTAATTACAAATAACTCTTAAGAAGTTAAATAAGTACTCTGTGAGAGTTAATATTAAGATCTAACACTGAATTAGTGTTAGTGAATGTTAAATTATTAACTCCAGCAGATTTGTTATTTGACACTTTATAAGAGTTAAGGTACTAACTCTCCAAAAAGAGTTACCTTAACATTTTCTAGTGTGGACCCATATAGACACTTTAAAAGTGTTGAAATCAAATCTGACAGTGTTAATCTGGGCCTCCTGGATTTGCTGTGAACCACAAGATCAGTTTGCATCATCAAATCTAAAACCGGCACTCTTAACCAACCCTGCTGACATAAGACGCAGATTCAGAGTTCTACTCTGAGCTACAGTATATTCTTCTGAGAATAATGTGACACAATCTAAACTGAATAAACCTGATAGGAACTATCTTGAGTCTGAATGAACTCTTCAAGAGGTGAAAGACACAATAAGCTCTTTACTTTCCCTTTAATGTGTTTAATGCAACGACATTGTTCACAGACCCAGTTGTAGTACCAGCTACAAAAGTAGTAGCATCACGACTACTTCTGAGGCCGGTACTACAAAAGAAGTAGCCGGTACTACTTTACCATGTCGGATAATGAATATATAGTCTACAACCAGTAAGAGAGCCATAAAAAAGTGCCAAACTCATACTATGATCTTATGAGAGATATTTAAATAAACAGCTAAGGCATTCCTACACATCTTACAATCAAAATCTGAAACTTCTCATTTTGCCATTGATATGTTCACTGACTACCTTTCAGAATAACCAATATTTGATATTTGTCAATTCAAGTTGATGCGTTTCCTTTTTTTTCTGGCATTCTTAATGGTTAGGTTATCAGTGAACTGTCAAAAGTTGAGTGCTGTGTGGACCTGATGAGCTCCTACTGGGACACACCCAGTAGGAGCTCATCAGGAGGAGGTGACATTCTCTTTGAGCTCTGCATGCTTCTATTTATAATAAATATTTGCCATAACTCAGAGAGGTGGGAGAGAGAGACAGTCACATGACCTCCAGCTCATTCCAGAGATAGTAGCGGACAGAAAGCTCACTCTGCTTTTCATTACTCCAGAGCTTTGCTGCATGCAGAGGATGTGTTCCAACACTGTCAGTGGACTCTGAAAAGATTTCTGGGATTTCACCTGGAATTCTTCTTGAAATATGAACACCTACTGAGCGACAATGCCAGAAGAGAAAGGTAGAAATGACATTCATTAACCTTCAAAGAGCTACTTGTAGTGTGCTCACAGGGCAAGAGGGTTGAAGGTAGACTTGTTTTGCAAATAGGCAACACTTAACTTTATGCTAATGTTGCTTTTGTTCTAAGACACAGTTTAGAAGCATCATTCTACACCTTAAAGATGAAAGTTTGTGTGGAGCACTGACTCAAACAGTTTGCCTTTACCTACTGCTCAATGTGTTTGTGTGTTGCGTTTCCATCCTGAAGCTTAAAGTGCTTCCCATGTGAAGGGGACAGTGGCAGAAACCTTAATGCCTTTGCTGCAACATCCCTGGCAGCTAGAATCTTGTCCTGGTCCCTAACCTGCATCCCTAACTCTGGATCTTGCTCCAATATTAAAGTATAAAGCTAAACGTTGGTCTAAAGTAATAAATACTCCACAAGTCATAATCTAGCAGGAGAGTCTTGATTAGTGAGGTATTAATCTAAATGTTGGTTCTCAATGTTTGATTGCTATTCAGTGTTGCTATTAGTAAGTTTAAAACAAAATGTTGGTTCCGGTTCTGGTTTGCTAAGTAGATGATATTTTATACATTTGTTCTATATTTGTAAAATATAAAGCTAGTTAGTTTTTTTAAATGCACAATATGGCTCTAGTTAGTTATAGTTTCCCCCCATTAATTACTATTTTTATTCATTTCAGTTAAATATGTTTTCTGAATATCAGTATTTGTTATTTCATTTGTAATAATATACAATAACTGTATAACCTCATAAAATGACCAGGTCAGGTTATGATATTATACATATAAGGTTTATAATTTTTCAGCACCAAAACATTAACCAAAAGTATGACAAACCTAAAACTAAACAATATTTAAATAATAACTAACAAAAACTAGCAAGCACACTATATTAACCTATAATAACATTGGTTTGAAGGAACAAATAAGCCCTACAACAAAATCTAGCTTTTCAGAAATCATCTGAAGTACTTCAGGAAATTTTTTCATTGTTGACCCAGTTGGCTATGACAAGAAATCTGACTTGGTGACCATATTTACTTCCTTTTCTTATCCCCAATCATTTTGCTTGCACTGGTAACCTCCATCTGTTCACTGCTGTCTTCATAAAGGGACATACCTTACTTTTGTATGGTGCGAAGGCGCGTCTCCGGTACCCACAAAAAGGGACAAAGCATGCTTGCTTTAGGGTGAGCACACACCCTATATTAGCTGTAAGCACCTGATCTGATTTATTTCTTGTGTAGAATTGAAATACTTTTCTGCAATGAAAGTGCACACAACACTATGCCAGTAGTGGCTCAGTGTTGCCAATTTCCCCTTAGCCCCCTATCGCCCCACGCCCAAGAGGGGGACAGAGGATCTCAGGTGTGTGACGTGTTTCATTGGCTGGTAGTCAGCCGACACGGAGACGCCCTGGACTATTTCAGACCCAACAGTAAACAGACCATCTACCCATCTGTTACAACCAGCAATGACAGTGCCTTGCTAAAGTGTTGACACCCCCTAACCCAACTATTAATAGCAACAGAGTGACGAGACATGAACAGTATTTAGAGTGAGAACAGAAAGTATTCAACCCCCTTTAATTTTTCTACTTTTTGTTTCATTGCAGCTGTTTGCTAAAATCAAAAAAGTTCATATTATTTCTCATGTATCCGATCTTGACAGAAAAAAAACAAATTAATTAAAAACGAAAAAGTGAAATATCACATGGTCATAAGTATTCAGACCCTTTGCTGTGACACTCATATTTAACTCTTGCTGTCCATTTGTTCTGATCCTCCTTGAGATGGTTCTACTCCTTCATTGGAGTCTAGCTGTGTTTAATTAATCTGAATGGAGTTGATTAGGAAAAGCACACACCTGTCTATATAAGACCTCACAGCTCACAGTGCAGGTCAGAGCAAATGAGAATCATGAGGTGGAAGGAACTGCCCAAGGAGCTTAGAGACAGAATTGTGGAAAGGCACAGATCAGGCCAAGGTTACAAAAGAAGTTTTGCAGTACTCAAGGTTCCTAAGAGTCCAGTGGCCTCCATAATCCTTGAATGGAAGAAGTTTGGGACGAGCAGATCTCTTCTTTAACCTGGCTGTCTAGCTAAATGGAGCAATCGCAGGAGAAGAGCGTTGGTGAGAGAGATAAAGAAGAGCCCAAAGATCACTACTGAGCTCCAGAGATGCAGTGGAGAAATGGGCAACAATCACTGCAGCTGCCAGTTGGGGCCTTCTGGCAGAGTGGCCCGACAGAAGCCTCTCCTCAGTGCAGACACTTTGGCATAAAGTTTGCCAAAAAACACATGAAAGACTCCCAGACTATGAGAAATAAGATTTTCTGGTCTGATGAGACCAAGATTGAACTTTTTGGTGTTCATTTTAAGCGGTATGTGTGGAGGAAACCAGGCACTGCTCATCACCTGCCCAATACAATCCCAACAGCAAAACTATGGGGGTGTTTTTCAGCTGCAGGGACAAGATGGCTGGTTACAGTTGAAGCAAAGATGCATGTGGCCAAGTACAGAGATAACCTGGAAGAAAACCTCTTCCAGGGAGCACGGGACCTCAGATGGGTCGAAGGTTCACTTTCCAACAAGACAATGACCCGAAGCACACAGCTAAAATAACAAAGGAGTGGCTTCGGAACAACTCTGTGAACATTCTTGACTGGCCCAGAGAGAGCCCCGACCTAAACCCAATTGAAAAAAGAACTTTCGGTATCCACTGTAAACACTGCAAGTTATTCAAACACTGAAAGAGGCAGAAAGCACTGTTACAACTGATGGCTGCATCTAGGGTACATTGAGCTAAAAAACAATCACAGCAAACCATCAGTAGTTGCTGGGAAATGTTGGGCTGCAGAATATTCATAGTTGAAGCACTCTACTGAGGTCTGAAGAAATAAAGATGTATCAAAAAGAATTTTTTTGAGTTTGTGGCAAAACGAAGACCTAAAATAAAGACCTTTATGAAACATAAATTGGATTTTTGAAGTTTTCTTTAGCAATTTTAAAATTTCATCTGTCTTGTGAACTCCATATCGTGTCTGGTGAGCTTCATCACTACACCCCTTATGTTTAGTTTTCACCTCATATATCAACCTGCATGTACCTCCAATGATTTTATTGTGATCTCATGTGATCAGAGCACCTCTTTCTACATGTGTATATATAACACTCTGACATTTTCTCCACTTTTTGTAATATTGCATTAAATATTATTCCAGAAAGTGGCATAAGCATGAGTTTAGTGCTGTGTGGCCACTCCTCAGGGCAAACTAATTTAGTTCATTGTATTTTTCCGCGTGTGGACTGTGTTCCCGTTACAGTCCTGAGTGTTCAGGTTGAAGCTCTGAGTGTTAAGTTGATGACTGAAAACAGCTGGAAACATCAAAGTGAAAATAACCCAGTTAACAGTTTAAGTCTCATGTTTTCCTTCATAACACGAGACTTCCATGACTCATGTTATGGTATATTGTTATGCAGCCAACAATTTAGTACATTGTTGGCTACTTAAAAAACCTATCCAAACACAACAATAGAACAATGTGCTGCATCTGCCACATTTCAGAATTACAGTGGACCTCTTGCTGCTGTTCTAGTAGGTTTGCAGTTGTCACTCTGTTCATCCAGAGTCATCGTTGTTTCAGAACCCAACACCGCTTCAAACATCCCCTGATCTTTCTGCTTTGCTTCTCGTCTTTATGGTGCCGTTTCTTCTCGAACAAAAGTGCAACACCAGACGACGTAAGTGGTGACTTCAAGAGGTGGAGCAATGTGCTTCAAGTTTTTGACGTTTGAGCGTTGGACTATGAGGGAATGTGACAAAGGCAATGAGGTTGCATCAAAGTCAATAATTGATGGAGTTTGACTGAAGTTCCTCTGTGTTTTTAGTTTGTCGGTACTGGGGGAACATTTGGTGACCAACAGATACTGTACTTGGGTTTCAGTAAGCCAAGCCAGAACGCACTAAGAGGTGCCAAGCAGCAGAGAAGCCCAAAACATTTGCCTTCAAGATTTTTACCCTGTACAACTCTTTTACCCTGTAAAAGAGTACAACTCTGTACAACTCTCCATGAACCCTGCGGGTTCATGGAGAGTTGGTGGTGCTGAGGAACAGTCTTGCCAGTGTTGTTGTTACTCCTGTGATCATAGTCTAGTAAAAATCAGTCCCTTTTTTCTTTTTCCAAAGTGTAGACCATCCCCTTGTTCAACGCTTTACTTTGTATAGAGAATCTGGAAAAATCATTGCTTGCTGGAAATGTGGGCTCTATTGAAATTTGAACTAGTTGGATGTGACTTCACCCAATCACTAATGTTTGGCCGTGACGTATGTGTAACCCAATGTCCTTGCTCACAACCTCCTCTATTCACTGATTCACAGAGGAATCAGTGTTGCAAAACAATGACTACATGTGAGCTGTTAGGTTTCCTTACACAGAACTTGTTTAACTAGTTTAAATAGAAATCAGACCTTTACTGCAGTTTGACAACAAAGCTCACTTAGAATGTATGCAGTGATTTGGAATCTGTCTGATTGAATGTTATTGACTTTATTGTAATTTGCAATGCTTGTGATAATATTTGATGAGAATTGGCACAATTTAAATAAACTGACTTTGATTGACAAGCAGGTGGGTCACCGACAGAATATTTGTTCTGTCGGTGACCCACCTGGTGCCTGTTATTTAGGAATAATTAATATATCCTCTATGTAATGCTTGCTATGCATCATTGCTAAAGTTTAGATTTAATCAAACAAATGTTATTTGTATAGCACATTTCAGCAGCAAGGCATTTCAAGGTGCTTTACATAATAAAAAATAAATAAAAAATAAAAACAGCATGTGACATTGAATAAACAGTAAGAAAAAGAAAGATTTTAAAAAAAGATTAAAATAGATAAAAATGACTCTACAATGCTAAAACGATTTTTATTTATTTACTTTTCCACATGCATATTTGAAAGATATAAATTGCTTGTTTATGAGAATCCTGAACCCTTCCACCTTACATTTACAGTTTCTTATAAAATTTTTGAATCAGATTTAATAATTTCCAGCTAGTTTTTAAGTACATTTTTATTGTCCCCACATCTAACACTACAGAGAAAAACTCTGTATAATTTAAATTTGCTTGCAAAGACTACAAGGTGATAAAGAAATAATAAATTTAACTTAATAAAACATGTGGACCGAAAACTAAAGTACAGAGACAATAACATTTAATTTTTTTTCTGAGATTTAAACTTGCACAAAGAATGATTAATCACAGCCAACAAAGGGACTAATGTATTATATGTGTCAGCATATCTAAATGTTATCCTAATTTTAGCTCAACAGTCAGGCCTTTTCTGCTTGCAAATTTAATGATGAAGCCTGGGAAGTCATAGGTTCTAAGTCCAATGAGAACTGATGAAAGATTTCAGATTAACATTTAAATCAGATGGTTAGCATTGCAACCTGCTTATCATAAATATTCCCAGTGTTTTTCTTTTCTGCATTGAATCATTTCGTCTGATTACTATATGCACCTGGAAAATCTGAGCTTTGACCCTGAACTGTAAAATCAGTGTGTCAAAGCTGGTAGATGGCACCATAAAATTATAAAATAAAATAAATTTGACAACAAAACTTACTTTTATAAAATTGCATAAACATTTTTTTTTATAATCTTATGTTTTTATTATGATGCATTATCAGTTTATTCATTCATGTCTAAGTTAAGTTTAATATTTACTGTAAGAAGCAACATAAGCTCTGATTTTCATTTAATTTTGAAATTCACTTCCTGTTGCTGGTTGTTTTGGCAAACTAAATCATATTTTAGACTTGATTAAAAATCTCAACTTTTTATTACTTTGATTAAATGACATTGTGTCAAATGACTTGGACATCAACTCAACTTGGGACTTGATGCAAGACATTGGTGGAGAAGCTTTGAGACGTACTTATAAGTTGCAATACAATAATTTGATCCCACCTCTGGTGCTTACTGTCCTGTTTCCCTCAGAGGTGCTGAAACCTCTGGGCCTGAGATTGTGCATCAAACAGCTGATAATGGTTTCCACAGATGGCCTCTATGCATCAGACGTGGTTTCACTGTGGGCTGAAACACACGACCTGCAAAACAAACATAGCTACAAACTCTTCCACCATTTTGCTCCAACTCTTTCAGTCCTGCTAATCCTGACCTGCTATGTGTGGTAGCTAAAGACATAGCGTTTCACTAGCGTGTTCATATCTCTTAAAATGTTTCACATTTTACAACCATAAAGATATAGATGTCTTATTAAATGCACAGTTTGGCCAATCAAATAAGTGACAATTCTCTTGGATGAGCTGCTGAGATGCAAAAAGCAAAGCTCTCGATTTACTGGTCTGTCTAAGTTCTGACCCCTTAACTATGCTAAAAGCAACTTCTAGCTAGTCTTAGTTATGTTGTATGACCCTTAAAAATCATGGTTTTGAGGATAAGATCCTTTAAGGAATCACATCAGAAATATTTTAGCATTTAATTTGTAATTGAAATTTTGCAGCTCTACACTGTTCTGAAAGCACGTCCACTTACACTGTCACTCATTTCTATAGTTTTTACTACAAAGAACTTAAAATGTCTTTGTACACTTAACAGAAAATGGGACAAAAACATTGTTATTTCCTGAAAATGTAAATAACATTGCTAATATAAGTTGGACCAAATACTTTGAGAACATTCAAGTTGTCTTTTGTTAAAGTATCTTCATAAAAGTCGATCAAGTTAAGTTGGTGACAATGTAAGTCTAGGAATATAGAAGAGAACAGGTTGTTTGAACATTTACTTGAAGTATCTGATCGTAAACATTATCCCAGAAATTAAGCCATGATCAACTGTTCTGACTAGATTCTCTTAATGTTAAAAGGTGCAACATGCAACAATGTTTTAGCATCATTTCTGGCAACAAATATGTCAGAAAAATCAAAAGCATTCAACTACAACACCAGTTAAAATTTCTATGACGGTGTATTAGATCCAGTGTTGATAGAAAAAAAGTCAAAAATTTGCTTGAAATAAAAAAAGTTCAAACTTTTTTCCTCAACTTTTTGACTTTTGGAGCTCAGAAATTTCCTCATGTTTTCTTTATTAACCCCAAAATGTCAGAGTTTTTTCTTATTTACTCCTCCTTTTTTTATCTGCAATGGCCCTAATATGCCATCGTAAATTTCACCATCACGCAAAGGCAAACAGGTGCTCTCTCAACTGTCCAGTCCAAAAATGTAAGTCTTTATCTCTTCAACCTTATCCAGGTGTATGTTGGTTATTTTTATCTTCACGGTAACATCAAAACTTGCCTAGGCTTAAGAAAGTGAAAGACCTCAAGTTCAAAGTTTAGACATCCTAAAGTTCTGATACTGTGGTAATGTCATCGTCTTGATGCCCTCCACTAGAATACTCCCAAGCACCATGGAATCCCTATGAGTTAAGGGAGCTATTTTTAGTAGGCTTAGGAGTATGGCCTCCTGAAAAGGCATTTGACATATAGATATTTCAGCCTTGCACAGAGCTGTGGCCTGTGGTATAAATGTGTGACATGTCATGATGACATGCCCCCAAGTAGTGATATGGTCATGTTATGTTTGCCTACCTCTGAAAATACCAGGTGTGTTGCATACGTTTCCAGCTGGTAAGCCTATGTGGCCAGTGTGGTGCTTCAGAGGCTCCTGCTGGTGTTACCTACATGTCAGCGTTGCATATAGTATTTGATTGCTCAAATAGCCGCGTGCCTTGTGGAAATTTTTGGGACAATGGCATCAGGATTGCCTTTTGGCCTGAACCACCAGCCCAGTGGATGAATGATGATATGCATACTGGCAACAAACCATGAGATAAAATATTTCTGATTAATGAATATAAAAATTTTAAATGGGAAGAATGATCTAACCTTCTAAATCCTCCTAAATTAAGTATAAGTACTCATATAAATAATTGTAAAAGTATCAATAAATTGAATTAAAAATCATTTTAATACATTTCCAACTCCATTTTAATCCTCCTAAAAACAGACATTGTAGTTTACCTTTATTCTTTACAGGTAAAAAGATGGCAATGTGAATTCCATTAGGAAGAAGATAGAAGCATTATGATAGGTAATATGATATGAATTTTAAAAAAAAAAGTAAAGCTCCCCTAAAATCTTTTCAGAGTATCATCCAAGCAATTTAGGCTTTAAAAAAATAACTATTGTTGAACTTCAACCATCTGAATCAAATGTGTTTAAGAAAGGAAACTTGTGAAACATGCATCAAGAAGACCAGTGGTAGTAAAATACCAGTCAAAGTAGACCAAAGGTCCTCTGGGAAATGTCTCAGCAAATACAAGACTGCATTTCCACCAATTCCCATTTTTTTAACTTGCGTGAAGGTATCTATTCAATGTAGATTTCAAAATCCAGTACAAAGCCATCTGGACTTGCAAGAACAAACACAATTAGTCCTGATGGATTTAGCTTCCCAGACATGAACTAATAAATTTATCTAAGGAACAATACAGACCTTTGTTGGTCTTGGTAGGTGGTGGCAACCTTGGAGAACTTCTATCAGGAGTTGGTTTGACTTTCCACAAAAGATTTGTTTTTCATCTAGTTCAGTGTTTCTCCCCCCTGGTCCTCAGGCCCCCTGCTCTGCATGTTTTAGATGAGCCTCTATTCCAGAACAGCTGATTCAAATGATTGCATGACCACCAGGTGCTGCAGAAGCCTGTTAATCACCCAGAGATACAATTCAGGTGTGGCAGAAGGGAAACACCTAAAACATGCAGGACGGGGGGCGTTGAGGACCAGGGTGGAGAAACACTGATCTAGTTCATGAACCAATTTCAGTGAAGAACTGATCTTGCAAAAACGATGACGATGCTGATATAGTTGAATCAACTATATCAGCATGCCTTGATAGTCAAGACATATACTGACATACTTAAAAAGGTGTTGATCTCATCCGATGTTGTGTTTTAACGTTTTTATAATTGACCCAAACATGTTTTCATAATGTTTCCAGTTGGTTTTACTTTCAAAATCTTTACCTTCCTC
Source organism: Poecilia reticulata (assembly GCF_904066995.2). Classification (NCBI taxonomy): domain Eukaryota; kingdom Metazoa; phylum Chordata; class Actinopteri; order Cyprinodontiformes; family Poeciliidae; genus Poecilia; species Poecilia reticulata. Next base: position 747,597 of record NC_088847.1, read on the forward strand.
GGTAAAAAGGAAAAAAAAATATTCTTGTTTGAAACCTGTTTCTGACTTGATTCAATTTGTAGATGAGGGCATTTTCAGTGTAGAGGTCACATAGTAACATTGATTTATGGTCTGAAGCAACCATTTGAATTTCAGCATCATCCATTGACAATTATTTGAAAGGTTTCATTCTGCCTACCATGGCCAAAGCTGTACGTAACTATTCCTGTGTGTTCTGTGTCTTGTGCAGTGTTTCAACAGCAGGCTGTACACAGCACTCTGGAGCAACAGAAGATGAAACAGGAAGGAGGTGGTGCCGTCGCCTGTCACAACTGTGGGAATCCCTGTAAGGGGGAGGCTCTCCGTGTTCAGAACAAACACTTTCACATAAAGTGTTTTGTCTGCAAACGTATGTAACACACGCTTCCTACTGTTCCCTCCAGTCTGTTTCCACACAAACACAGGGCCACGCTAATCCATCTGAATGCTGACCGTGTGCCATGAAATAGAATTTGGGTTAAAGGGTGAGGGTGTGTGTGTTGGGAGTGCTAACTGTAGTTGCTGTGTGTGCCCTTCCCTGCCCTGACTCTCACCATAAGGTCTGTGTTAGACAACTGTTGTTTTCAATATACACTGTGGTTGCTAAGCAACAGAGGGGGTCTTACATATAATAAAAGCTTCATAATGTTTATCACCTTTAACCCGATTAAAGGTTAAAGGCCAGCAGGCCCCACCATCTTTGAGTCTATGGCCACAGAGTGAGGCAGCAGCATTACCCATGATGCCAAGAATAGCAATAATGTTTGAAAAAATAGAGCAATAATTTGGGTTCTTAAGTCTATCATAAAAGAAAGAAAAATGGGGATTCATTTTTCAGTCAGATTTTGACCATGTTATTAATTCATTTGTAGTTGTCAGTTTCAACTAAATATTTAATTAGTAAGCTAAATATTTTTGTTTGCCGCCTAAATATTTACCTTGAAACTAAATATTTAGCTTCAAACTAAATGTTTAGTAAGCTAAACATTTAGTTTGCTAACTACGCCTCTGTTTCTGCTTTTCTATAGCCATATGATGCATGGCTGTAGAAAAGCAGAAACAGAGGCGTAGTTAGCTAATTAAATGTTTAGCAAGCTAAATGTTTAGCTTACTAAAAAAATAAAAAAAATAAGAGGGTTGATTTAATAGTTTTGCAAACTAATATTTCAGTGATTCTTGAGAATAGGGACAAAACGGGTCCTATGGATAAAGCACAAAATTTGAATAAAATATACACAAAACATAATTTTTTCAAATATCTGACTAAACTAACCTGGGTCATGTGAGCACAACAATGTATATTTTCCTGGTGTTTGCTGAATATTTTTTTATTTTAAACATTGTAGTCGGTGGATGGTGTCTGTAAAAGCCCTTGTTCTGGAGCAGAACTCAATACAATGTAATAGTTTAAAACAATTAAAGGAACACTAAGATAGTATATTATGACAAGTATAAGTAGTCATATAAATAATTGTAAAAGTATCAATAAATTGAATTAAAAATCATTTTTATATATTTTCCAACTCCATTGAAATTTGTCCCAAGTTTTTGTCAACACCATCAGACATGAAAAGAATGTAAAAGAATCAGGCATTATTGGGGGGCACCAGAACATGTGAGGACCCCATGACCACTTCCCTTCTCTTCCTTTGCCAAGAGGGCTAGTTAGCTCTGGTTAGCTTATGTTATTCTTTAGTTTTTTCTTCTTTTTATTCCTAAGTTGTTTGTCACAACCATGATGTGTCAACACCATAACTGACAATTTACAAAATTTTGTTGAAATTTTGTGAAATAAAAACTTAATTTTGGTAAAATGTAAAGATTTCATGGACCTGATGAGCTGCAATATGGCATCCTTCTGAATAACATCATATAAATTGAGGTAATTTGACTTTTTGTCAACTCTTGTCAGTTTTTGTGACTCTTTTAGTGAAATTGTTGACAAATCTCACTTAAATGTGAGATTTGTCAACAATTAATTTTAATGTATTTTACATAAATTGCATTATGTAAAATATGTATCAGGTTTTTCATTTTACTCACTAGTTTGTCATCACCTTCAGTTCTGTCAACTCCGTCAGATGGACTTTTTGTTATTTTTTTGTTTTAAGTAATAGATATTACTTAAAACAGAGAGATAATTATTTCATGACTTATAATCAGACACACTGGAGTGAATAGTTCATTATTTTTGATAGGGAAACATCATACAGGGAAATGTCTGGGGACTGGGGAATTGAGACAATACAACATGTTATTTTGCATTGCAGTAATTACCAGATTCAGAGAAACAAGTTAATTAGGAACCTCAGTAATATGAAATGAAATTTTACATTGTTGATTTACTGCAAGAGAATTCAGGAAGTAGAGGATAGCAGGCTATATTATCCAGTCATTACCTGTTGGTGGCGGTAATACTCACCTAATGTTTCTTGCCAACAGCCAATAAATTTCAACAAGAAGAAGAACTCCCATCCTTCCCCAATATTTAAGCCTCTCATTTTCTCCCATTACTCGCCAGATCCTCATGTTCTGTCCTGTTTTGCCTTTGTGCTTTCCTGCGTTCTTGTCTCCTGGTTGGATGTTGTTTTGGATTTATTTTGGTTTTTCTCCAAGTATTTTTTGCAAGCCTTTCAGTATTCCCTCATCTTTTAATTAAACTACTACAACTCAGCTATTGCCTGTGCATTTGGGTCCAACACTTCAACAAAACAACATCATGACAGTAAGTTTGAAAATTTATTGAGAAAAAATAAGAATCCAAATTTACAGAAAAACAAAGTCCAAGGAACAAACATAAATCCAAAACGAAGACATGAGGGAACCAGAAAGGGACGAGGGAAGGTGACATGAGTGACAAGGAGTTGCAACTGACTGAGGGGTTAAAATACTGGGGAGGTTCTGAGTTAGACAAGAGATCTGAGCAGCTAATTGATTCAAGTTGTGAGTAGTTGGAGCAGGAGGCACAGGGGAGCAGGAAATAATTCTAACACTAAAGAATAACTTGGACTAAAACCTGACAAACTAGAACAGGAAATAACTAGAAACAAGAAACAATAGTCATACCATATGAAGAAGCACATTTCAATTCAATTCAGTTTATTTATGTAGCGCCAGTTGAACACACTTCAATGCACTATACAAAAAACAAAATTTCAATCTAATCCTGCATACATTTCAACTGAACCTAGATAACAAACAATGCATTCAACATCACTTTAGTGATTTAAAAAATGTTCTTAGTAAAGAAACCCAGCAGATTGCATCAAATCATTGACTTGCAACTTTTATTCCTCCTGGAAGTGCATGTAGAGGTGGAGAGGAAAACCTCCCCTTTAACAGAAAAAACCCTCCAGCAGAACCAGAACCTGGCTCTGTACAAAGCAGCTTTCTACCGTGACTAATTGGAGGTTTAAGAAGACCGAGCAGAAACACAAAGATAAATAGAAATACAGATGTAGGAGTACATACTTTCTATATATAAATGTGTCCCAAATTTTCTCCATTTTGGCTATCCCTTTTAGGTGCTTGATTTGATATGCAAGTGTGTTTTTCAAGGAGGTGTAATAATCTACTTTAGCTCCCAGCAGGCAAACATATTTGTACGCTTGGGAGAATATAAAAATATGAAAACACCCTAATGTCTGAAAACTGATAAATGCATGACTGTATAAGGTTGAACTCTTTATTTAAATACATTTAAAGTCTTTTTGTCATTCACACACCTTCATATGCCTTGAATAACACTAACATGGGTGTGGCGTCTTGTTATTTCACTCCTCTGGTTTCTCCATTAAGCTAAAAACAGTTTTTATTTTTCCAAAGTAGGTGGAACCACATGTGTCTTAAACAAAGAAATTATTCCAAACTGATTACTCTGAAGAAATATTTGGAAACACATGACACACACAGTTTTAGTAAAGAATAAGTTGAGGTTGAGGTGAATAAAATAAGTGAAGTTGCCACAGTCCCATTATCCATGTCCTGGAACTAAAGTTTATGAAGTGGAAGTCACTCAAGCTCTGTCAAAAATGGAACATGTGTTTTGGCATTTAAAATTCCCAGTTTTCCATTTCCTTCCACAATGATGTTCAAAATTAATTTCTTCTACTAAACTCTGTAATCATACATCATTTTGGGTATTTTTATTTTTTTTTACCCCGATTTTGTATCCAAAAGTGGAGATATGCAGTAGAGGATGTGTTGATAAAACAATAAAATAACTATGAAATTGCTCAAAGGAAAAACAATCTACATTCTGTTTGCAACATGGTATACAGCAACCTAAGTAATAATATTTTATTAATAATAATAAAATAATAATATAAAATATAATAATTATAATTATTATAATAATTATATAATTATTATAATAATTATAATAATAATTATTATAATAGTAATAATAATAATTATTACTATTATTACTATAATAATAATAATAATAATAGTAATAATAATTAAAGCTGCAAGCAGCATTGGAGGCCCTCGCAGCTCAGTGCCGCTCCGGCCTTATAGTGGCCAAACTGTTGTGGAAATTTTTCTTTAACAAAAGTCAGGGAAAACTGTTTCAAGACCCAAAAAACCAGAGAAAGAATACATTCTTAATCGGTATTTATTCGAATGCCACCCACTAATAAAGGTCAATCATATCATCATAACAGTATGCAAACGGCAAGTGATTAGAATTCGCCATTCAGCCACCACACATACTCCAGTGTTTAGAGAAGGATTTACCATTATGTTGTTCTATTTCATTAAACACAAGAACATGAACTGCATGAACTATAGGGTGAAAGGAAGAAAAACTGTGTAAAAATAGGTGACTTCCTGTTGAAAGGGGTGGGGCTAAGGTGATTTCACCAACTGACCATATGAATGTGATGAACTCTACCCAGATAGCACACGACGTTAAATCATTGAAGTCGACAAATGACGGTGGATCAACCATCAAATCAAACCGTTGAAACTGTGTCATTGAATCAATGTTGTTTTGTGGTTGAAATCTGATGACTGAACTGCCGAAATTTGATTAATGGTTGATTTTTGGCCTCTCCTTGGGCTGCCACCTTATCGTGGTGGAGGGGTTTGAGTGTCCCAATGATCCTAGGAGCTATGCTGTCTGGGGCTTTATGCCGCTGGTAGGGTCACCCAAGGCAGACAGGTCCTAGGTGAGGAACCAGACAAAGCGCAGCCCAAAGACCCTTAAGATGAACACAAACTTTGGACTTGGTTTTCCCTCGCCCGGACGCGGGTCACTGGGGCCCCACTCTGGAGCCAGGCCTGGAGATGGGGCACGATGGCGAGCGCCTGGTGGCCGGGCTTTTACCCACGGAGCCCGGCCGGGCTCAGCCCGAAGAGGAGACGTAGGTCCCCCTTCCGATGGGCTCACCACCTGTCGGAGGGTCCAAAGGGGTCGGATGCATTGTGCTATGGGCGGCAGGCGAGGGAGGGGACCCTGGCGGTCTGATCCTCGGCTGCAGAAGCTGGCTCTTGGGATTTGGGTCTCCTGGACGCCTCCCTGGTGAGGTGTTCTGGGCATGTCCCACTGGGAGGAGGCCTCGGGGAAGACCCAGGACACGCTGGAGGGATTATGTCTCTCGGCTGGCCTGGGAACGCCTTGGGATTCCCCCGGAGGAGCTGGAAGAAGTGGCTGGGGAGAGGGAAGTCTGGGCCTCCCTTCTGAAGCTGCTGCCCCCGCGACCCGACCCCGGATAAGCGGAAGAAAATGGATGGATGGATGGATGGATGGATTGATTTTTGGTTGAAGTTGACAAATGACGGTGAATCAACCATCAAACAACCATCCACCTCTAACCATGTAACTAACGTAGAAACTCTGTCATTGAATCAATGTTGTTTTGTGGTTGAAATCTAATGAATGAAATGCGGATGTCTGATCAACGTCTGATCAATGTTGAATCAATGTCAGCTGTTTTGCCGCATCCCCTCCCCTCCTCTCCTACTTATCAGAGCTCTGGGTCAGAACATTTTATTACTGAGTGGGGGTTATCACGTTTTAAATTTCTGTACATTTTCTTTCTTGTTCATAACAATTCTCACTGACTGTTTGTGTGTGATATATTGACACAAAAACATCTACAAATTACTACAAGTAGTGGAGCGGTCCACCCCCACCATTTACATGAGTGGGATGGCCCAAACACACAGCCACTTCGCTGTTCGTTTGTTGGCAAAAGATGCTAATTCAATTTTGAATTATGATCACAAAGGTTGAATTTATGGTTAAGAAGCTAACAGAAGGTTGATCCAGAGTTGATCCAGACAGAAGCTGGATCAACCATCAAACAACGATTCAATTCTAGCCAATTAACTAACGTTGAAAATGTGTCATTGAATCAATGTTGATTTATTGTCGATATCCATTGATTGATCCCTAATTCACATGAATTCACACATGAATTCAATTGACGTCTGATTATCAGGGTTTTGCTGAACTGAAAACATGCAGGTCAGTTTGATTGAGGACAAGGTTTGGGGAAGAACTGGTAATCTAGTGTTCAATCAATGTAAGCTGTTTTTCACACCCCAGGTGAAACAACTTTAATTTTAGGTGAACGTTTTTCATTTTCACATTTTATTTTGATAGTTAATTGACAGGAAAGTGGGTAATGAGAGAAGGGGGAAGACATGCAGCAAAATTTGCCAAGGGCGGGAATTGAGCCTGCGACAGCTGCATCGAGGACTAAGGCCTCCATATGTGGGTTGTGCTTAACCCCTGCACCACCACAGCACACCCCATTTTAGGTGAGGGTTAATTACGTTTTAACTTAAGTACTGTGTTGACAACATTGAGTTGAGATTTCGTTCTGTACCCAAATTACACATGATGGCAATTCAACATTGAATTAACATCTGTTGTCAACAAGCCAACAGCGAAGTGGCTGTATGTTTGGGACATCTCACTCATGTAAATAGCAGGGGTGGACTGCTCCACTCCTTGTAGTACGTTGTAGATGTTTTTGTGTCAATATATCACACACACACAAACAGTCAGTAGGAATTTTTATGAACAAGTAAGAAAATGTACAGAATCATCACCCACTATGTGAAAACCCTCACTCACTAATAAAATGCTTTGACCCAGAGCTCTGATGAGTAGGTTAGAAGGGGAAGGTGTGCGGCAAAACAGCTGACATTGATTCAACATTGATCAGACGTTGATCAGACATCGGCATTTCATTCATTAGATTCCAACCACAAAACAACACTGATTCAATGGCACAGTTTCAACATTGGTTACTTGGCTAGAGGTGGATGGTTGTTTGATGGTTGATCCACCGTTAGTTGTCGACTTCAACCAAAAACCAACCATTCTGACTATAATTCAACGTTGATTTACCATTGTGTGCAATCTGGGCAGTTTGTTGCACCTCTCATCACCTCCTCATCTCCCCCTACTCCCTCCCAAGCCTCCCCCTACCCACCCGCTCCTCCCAACCTTCCCCTCTTTACCCCCTCTCATCCCTTCTTCCCTCCCCCCATCCTTGAGCTCTGGGTCAAAACATTTTATTACTAGGTGGGGGTTAATCATGTTTCAAATTAAGCACTACATGTTGAGAACATTGGGTTGTGATTCCATTCTGTACATTTTCTTACTTGTTTGTAAATATTATTACTGACTGTGCATAATGTGTTGACACAAATACATCTACAAGTCTCTACTAGGAGTTGTACCATCCGACTCCCCGTTTTTACACTAGTGGTTTGTCCCAACCAAACAGCCACTTTGCTGCTGGCTTGTTTGCAACCGGCTTCTGAATTGAATTCTTCTCTGAGCAGTTTTATGGTAAGTTTTTCAATATTACTTTGATCTTAAATGTGTTTATTGAAAAACAAGGGCATTGTTTTGTGCCCATAGTAATCCTGGTTATTTTGAGGCAAAACAAATATTTTTAATAATTGAGGTCATGTCTCCTTTTGTATTATTTTCATCCTACCCACCACTCCATGCCTAAGTATGAAATCCTGTGAGATTTTGTGGGATTTGAGTTTTTAAAATGGGGTGGGGCCTATTGTTTGGTCTGGGAGAGCATGTGGTGGAAGTGTAAGGCTGGCTGCTCCAGGTGGGCTTTAAATTGTTGTGATAGTTATCATTTATTTTTAACTTTTTATTATCATGTGCTTAGGGACATGCTTAGATAAAGTAGGGGAATGTAGGGAAGGTAATAGAAAAAAAAGAAGAGGATGTTATATCCAGATTAAGGTTTGGGCATACAGGGTTAAATAGTACTTTGAAAATAATAAACATACTACAGGTTTATGTAATTATTGTGAAGAGTCAGAAACAGTGCAGCATATTTTTCTAGAATGTAATAAGTATAGTCGGGAAAGAGGTATTAATCAGAGAGTTAAATAGAAGTAAAAATAAATTGGATATTAAGAATTTGCTGTAAAGATCGTCTGAGGATGTAGTATTTAACAGCATTTTTAGTTTTCTTAGGAACTCTGGTATTATGGCAATGTTTCTCAATTCCGGTCCTCATGCCCCCCTGACCTGCATGTTTTAGGTGTTTCCCTTCTGCCACACCTGGATTGAATCTCTGGGTGATTAACAGGTTTCTGCAGTATTTGATGGTCATGCAATCATTTGAATCAGCTGTTCTGGAACAGAGGCACATCTAAAACATGCAGAGCAGGGGGGCCTGAGGACTGGAATTGAGAAGCACTGTATTATGGGAAGATTATAGTGGTAGGACATCTAATCTATACCCCAGTCTGGAAGGTGGCAGTAATGCACCTATAAGTTGTTTGCCAACTGCCATAAAACAAAAAGAAGACTCGCTTAGATGTGCCTCTGTTCCAGAACAGCTGAGTTAGATGATTGCATGACAGTCTGCAGCCATCAAGAAGTGCAGAAGGTTGTTAATCATCCATAGATTCAATCCAGGTGAGGCAGAAGGGAAACACTTAAAACATGTAAGGCAGGTGAAACTAAACCTGCTAATGACTGATTCAGTCTGTTGATTCTTGGATTGGCAACTGGTTAAACTGAACTGGACTATTATTACTTGTGTGGGATCTTTATCAGCACGTGGACATTTTGTAATGAATTTAATAAACTTATTTGGAAATATTTGTAGTTGATGGAAGATTAAACCAGCTATTTGATGGAAGTTTATTCTGTACAAATTCTAAATTTTTCCAACTACAGTATAAATCACCTTTTGCTCTATTTATCTGTCTCTGGTGTGTTAAATAAACCCTGATCCTCCCTGAGTTTTATCTTTAGGTTTTCTGATAAACAGCCTTTATTTAAAATATTGATTCCCTCATTTTAACATGAGTGCAGCATCAGAAATCTTACACTAGACTGCAGCTTCATAGGTAAATGTAGTTGTATACATAAACATTAAGATAAATATTAATGAACAATTAAGATAAATATTAATTTAACAGTGAGTGTACATGGAAATCTATATGGTTTGTATTTGTTCTCAGACCTGTAACCAGTACACTGTTTAATCTTTCAACGTCTTTCAGAACTTTTCAAATGTTTATCATATTTCTGACCGGTACCTTCCTCACTTTTATTTTTGTGTTTTTCAGCCGTTGCTCTGCAGTTTGACCAAAAGCTGACTCTTGAGGACTGCAGTAAAACTGTCAAGAAGTGGCTTCATTACGCGCCAGAATGAGAGGAGGACATCGCAAGGAATCAAAGTGACGCCAACCAGAGTCTAACTGGGGTTACCACAACTTGTACTGTTTCTCTGGTTCATACAGTACAAAGCTTAACCTCATGGACTCTGTCCTTCGGTGGACAATAGACTGTTGTTCTGACAGTCAAAAATGAGTCAAATATGTTTAAAGATCTGTTCCTCTTTTCTTAAATAAAATGTTATATCAAACCTATGTTGTCATTTTTAAACTTTTGTACACAGTTTACCTATAATCTGCCAATAACATAGTGTTTAACACCAGTCTAGAAACTTTTAGTGGTATGTTATGATGCAGACCTATCAGACCTAAAAATGTACATAAATCCTTAGCTTTCATTCAATATAACATCAAATTTGAATGTAGATCCACATTCAGATGATGATTGAATCAACATTGATTCTTAACTGATTCTATGTAGAATCAACACAAATATGCATGCAGATCCAGTCAAATGAGTGTTGAATAAACATTGATTCAATGTTGTTTCAATCATTCTGTGCTATCTGGGTAGTCTGTGACAACACAGAGAGTTTGATGCAGCTGTCAACTTATTATTCCACCTTGATATTTCATGGCAAATGGTCAGATTTGAGGCTTGGACACACCCAAGCCTCTTTGATGCTGTTAAGGAAGAATTATTTGTGTGATTAAATTTAGAAAAGAATCTGGCTCTCCTTCTTCCTGTTTGGATCCCGGGTTCTCTTGAATGGCGGCGCGTTTGGAACAAAACACAACAATGCGTGATGACGTCACAGAATTGCAGAATTTACTCCAAATTGGAACAAAGTGAGAAGATACAACAGAAAGCTACAAAATAATAGAGACACACATTCATTACATGAGACAAGAGATATGGACAGCAAAGATATCTTTGGAGAAATTGCAAGGGCAAGATCTGATTTGGTACTCTGTGTGGAAAGTTTTATCTTCTTGTATTTCATTTATTTAAATAAGGCATATTTTTTCTCATCCAATCAGGACCTGTCTCGGACCCTTTTTAAAATTAGAAACTCCCTGCAATTTGTTCACAAGATCAAACCCCAGTTGTCTAAATAAGTGAAAACAGGGACTCCTGAAGTCCTGCTGCTTCATGGCTTTCACAGATCAATGTGAAAAGCTGTAACTTCCTGCTGATTGCTACTGAGGGCAGATCAAAGATCTTGGCAAACAATCTGCCTTAACTACAGGTAAAATAAAGGGCAATAGGCCAGAATAAGTTATATATACACGCACGCCCACCAATTAATTTACTGCTGTCAGGGGGGTAGGCAAGGATCAATCACAGTGAGTTTGTTGCAGTTCAGCTGAAATATGCGGAATTCAGAGCCAAATATATGACAATGGCATCGCCTGTGGCTTCACAGCACCGCCATGGCCTCGCTCTCCACCGAAAATCCTTTGTGTTTTAAAGCAAGTGTGACCAGCTAGTTATGTATCTTCTGACACAAGGTCATCTTGATTAGGTCAAGGGGGTCAGAGATGGAGCTTTCTAAGAAAAAAAGTCACTTCCTGTTTTGAGGGGGCGGGGCTTAGATGACATCAGACTATAATGACATAGGATCATCAGACATCCAACCAACCAGGATCACTCATGTCAAGTTTCGGGCCAATTGACTTTTTTATGTGAAAGTTATAGTGTTTGTGCTAGGAGCGTCTTACTAGTTCTAGTGACGCTTTTTATGGGTCAAATAGACTCAAAAAAGTGTAACAGCAGCTGCGCAGGGGGGCCCAAGCAAATTTTTTGTCAGGGGGCCCAAGATACCTGACAGCGCCCCTGAGTGTGAGTGATAGAGACAAAACCCTCAAACTTGAAGATGATGCACAGACCGTCTACTCGGAATGTGTAAATTCCTCTCCATCGAACACTGTTCTATTCCAGAACATAAATAGGCTTGACAAAGCTGACAGTCTGTTCTATACAGATGCTGAGGTGGAGGATGAAGTGTCGTTGAAAGACCACGTTAGCTTCTCTCCCTCCCCGCGTTTACATTATTGTAATATTGGTCTTCAAGAATTTGCATCTAGTGGGTGATTTAGGTAGTACTGTTAACCCTTTTATGTAGAAATGAGGTCCAACTGACACCACACATGTAAAACTTCTATCATTTGCCATAGCCCTCTATGTTTGCCTCAGTCCTCGCACACACAAGGGTTAAGATGGTATTTCGCAAGGAGGGTAGCAATTCTTTTGTTGTGTAGATTTCTAGTAACAGACTATTAGCAGGTTTTCCTCCAGGGCCGCCATGCTTTGTGTGCCCTCCTTCCCCCCTCGCATGTTTTTGGTTTTATTAAAAAGAAAAAAAAAAAGTTTTTAAATTATTTTTATAAGTCGGACTGCCCATATAGTGCTGGCCTTCAACAACTACTAAGGGTCTGTTCCCAATTTGGTTATGACTTTGACATCAAATATAACGCTAAGAAAAGCAGTGTTATGATTGTTAGAAGTGACTTCTCTTTATCTGGCATTGTCCTCAATATATGCAATGAAATTAAATATTTGGGACATTACATAACTGATGACCTGTCTGATGATTGTGACATCCGTAGGCAGTATTGTATGATGTATGCACAAGCTAATATTCTGATCAGAAAGTTTGGTATGTGTTCATCCTCTGTGAAGATAGCTCTTTTTAAAGCTTTTTGCACTTTACTTTACACGGCCCATCTGTGGCGAAGATACAAAAAAAGTATCCTGCAGAAACTTTATGTGGCCTACAATGACGGCATGAGGCTCCTACTCAGAGTGCCTAGATGGAGCAGTGCTGGCCAAATGTTTGTACATAATGCTGTTCCCACATGTGCATCTGTGCTCAGCAATCTCATGTATAAATGCATGTGTCATGCAATAATATAATTGCAATTTTGGTAAATCCTGTTTTTAGTACAGTGAGATTTTTCTCAAAATTGTGGAAACATTGGTGTCATCATTTATTTATGACTCAGTGAATATGTCATGTTTATTTTTATTTTTCTCTTATTTTGTTTTTACCCTTTTTTACTATGGACCTTTTTGTGTCTGGAATAAAGATTGATTGATTGATTTTTACAGTGTTTAAATAATATATTTACATAATTCCATAATTTAATGTACATTTAATGTTTCAAGGCAACAAATAATTTTCTTGTATTTATTTTTTATACGTTGAGAAATGGCTTTTGATTTATAAATCAGTCATTGTCAAACATTAAACTATATATTTTTCTAACTTTTTCCCCGAGAAAAAATATTACAGTATACATCAACTCTGCTATTGACAGCAGAGTAAAAATAATTCTAACAGAGTAAATTTTTATTTCATTACATAAGCTGTATTAATACACTAACACTTCAGATTGAGATATTTAAAAATACACTAAAAGTGAAATAATAAAACATTTATTTATTATACTGGGAACACTGGTCACAGGCTTCAGTCTGCTGGTCACACTGGGAGAACTCAATGACTTCTGAGACGTCCTGGTTCACAGGCTAAAGCCAAGAATAAAAGAGAAATTATCCAAAAGTGTAATAGAAAATACATAAATGTTTCCTTCACATTCATAAAAAGACATTTTCAGCATGTTGGGCTCTGACTAGTAGCATCTTTATAGCTAAATACCGACATGGAGAAGCTGAGCTGGAAACAGACTGAAGACCAGCAGCTCCAGCTCTGATCCTGACTGACCTTTACTCACTAAATCCTCTGGTTTTTAGTTAACTTCTCCTCTAACAGCGGTTTTTCATCAGCTCTCATTAGAAAACAGTATGAAAACTTTAGCTGCTATGCTAACAATCAGCAGTTATTTCGGGCCAATTTAGTTACTTAGGAAATATTTTCCGGTTGTTTAGAAGGAAGTTTCTGGCTGCAAAGTCAAGTAATTCTTTCATCTTTACCTGGGGAAGGTAATCCTAATGAATCCAGTTTGTTTCGTAAAACGGTTGAAACACAGCACAGGACTTAAGGAGCTCCATCGCCCTTGTTGTGTGTTGTGGTAATAGAGTCCCGTCGAGTTTGCTGATACGTTGGTTAAATAATAGCCGTTAGCTGATAGCATACAGGGGAGTAACACATGGAGACAACAACCCCAGTCCCAGAAGAATGACAACGCTTATCCATCGCGCATGCACAGAACCAGAACTACAGCATCTGTAAAGGACCAATATTACTGTGTGCACAGACAATATTCTACATCCCCTTTCCTTAGCTCAGTATTCTATTATGATGAAACATTAAGCAGTTAAATTATGCCGTAGTTTCAACAGCAGCATGACAAAAAAATTCCATAGTATAATATCTGGACATGTCATAAGAACTGTAATAATATATCATATTCATGGTTATATATCATAACCATGAACTTAAACAAATGAGTAAAACAAAGACTAGGATGAAGCTTTTAAAACTAGTCATAACAATATTAACAATGCAGCCACATTGTAGAGCTATAACAGCAAATTTGCTCAGTTACAGTATTTAGGATTTGGTTTACTGACACGGTCTGAGCGTGTTCTGTAGAGATTGTTTATCGTCGGCAAAGATGAATCAGCAACTGGAATTTGGACCCCACAATACTCTTGAGTTCACTTTCTGTTGTGTTTGTCCGGTGATGGCGATGGGCTTGTCTGAGATAGGGCCAGGATCCTGATACAAAGAGTCATTTGGATCAAGCTGAGTTGGAGGAGGCTCAGCCATAGGTAAAATGTGTTTCCTGTTCCTCCTATAGGTTTGTCCTTCTGACTGAACCAGATAGGGGGCTCACTGCACATTTCTTTGATGGTTCCCATGCGGTCATAACCTTTTGGTGTTTGTAGCCTGACAACTTGTCCTTTCTTTAGCGGCTGAAGAGGTTGACTCATCCTGTCATAGTACACCTTCTGTGCCAATGTTTTGTTGAGGAGTTTAGCACTGACGTCTTCAGGATTACACATATCTGGTGCTAGCAGTTCCTTTGGGAGAGGAAGCGTAGTGCGTGTTTGTCTCGACATAAGTCGTTGTGCTGGAGATCCGAGTACAGTGTCACAAAGTACATTCCTCAAGTTCAACAGGCTGAGAAAAATGTCAGTTTTGTCTCTGTAAGACTTCTCCATGAGGCTCTTGGCACTATGGATAGCTCTCTCAGCTAATCCATTGGACTGAGGGTACTCAGGGCTACTCGTGACTTGAGTGAAGTCCCACTTTTTGGCAAAGTCCTTAAAACATTGGCTTGTAAACTGCCTGCCATTGTCTGATATTAGACTGTGAGATGCTCCATGGACTGCAAAATGATGTTTCAGCTTGCCAATAACTGTAGCAGATGTGAGATCGTGAAGCAGGTCAATCTCAAACCAGCCTGAATAGTAGTGTCTGTTGCGCCACTCAAAGATACTAGTAGCTTCTGTGGACCAGAGTAGCTGTGGAATGGGGTGCAACTGCAGTGGCGCCTTCTGCTGATGCGGTTTAGTACTATTACACACAGAGCATGCCTGTACTTCCTCGTCGATGTCTCTCGTCATTGTGGGCCAGAACACTATGCCTCTCGCCCTGCGCTTGGTGGCCTCTGCTTCTGGGTGTCCTCTGTGAAGTATGCCCACATACGTTTTCTGTAATGAGAGGGGAATTACAGTTTTCTGTTCCTCCATCACAATCCCATCCACAACAATGAGTTCATTCAAGGAAAATATGGATGATGCTGCTGAGTGTCTGGAGAGTTGGATCTGTGGCTGTGTGCTCCTTTAATTCCTCCAAACGAGCCGAAGACACATAACTCACAGACATTACATCAAAGTCATCCATTTCATCCGCAAGTTGGGTAGTAGACCTTCTTGGTGCTCTCGACAATGTGTCGGCTAGATCAGTGTTTTTCAACCACTGTTACGCGGCACACTAATGTGCCGTGAGTGATCGTCAGGTGTGCCGTGGAAATTATTCAATTTCACCTTAGGTACCGTATTTTTCGGACTATAAGCTGCTACCTTTTTTTCTAAGCTTTGAACCATGCGGATTGTAGCCCGCTGTGGCTTTGCTGTGTATTTTTTTCAACCACCAGGGGGCTCTCTAGCAGGAAGTGAATCATTAGAAGTCAAAATTGTAAATCAAAAGAAGAACGTGCTAATTTTCAACCTGTTCAGGGGTATTTTTAAGCAGCAGGCACAATGGAGAAATGTTTTCAAACTCATATCATGCAGCTTCTAAGTTGAGGGCTGTCGATCTGGCACTACAGGAGGGAAATAGAGCCGCTGCACTTAAGCTCGGTGTGAACGAAACCATGGTTCGACTTTGGAGACGGAGTGCTGCGTCCTTAATATATGCAGCAGATTTATTAGGACGCCGCCCTCTGCTGGGTCCTAATGGAAAATCGAGATCAGCTTCCAGTTTTTTTTGTTTTTTTTTTCAAAAAAAAAATTGAAGGTGCTAGTATGGTGCGCTCTATAGTCCGAAAAATACGGTAATTGATTTTAAAAGATTTTTTGAAAATGAATTATCTGCAAATAATGCCATCTTCGAGTGTCTGCTGTAGCAGTGACTAGCGGCGTAATCATGTTTATTTCATTCCTATTCAAGAGACTTTGATAAGAATGACTATATATGTAATATAGGCGTCTACAGAGTATCTTTGTTTACATTTTTGGTTGGTGGTGTGCCTCGAGATTTTTTCAATTAAAATAATGTACCTTGGCTCAAAAAAGGTTGAAAAACACTGGGCTAGATGCATTTCTTTGCCACTCTTGTATATGAGGTTGATGTTGTATTTCTGGAGCTTCATCATCATTCTTTGCAGTCTGGCAGGTGCTGCATGAATGGGATTTTTTATTATTGTCACAAGAGGCTGATGATCAGTTTCAACAGTTATTTGTTTGCCATAGATATAGTTGTGAAATTTTGAGCATGCAAAAACAACAACCAGCAGCTCTTTTTCGATTTGGGCATATCTTGTTTCAGTGTCTGTCAGGGTACGTGAAGCATAGGCTCCTGGGTTACATTCCTGCATGCATGCAATGTACATTATGCAGCAAAGGAAGTTAGAAGACATATATCCATATGGAGAAGATAGGTTTTGGACGGGTGATGTGCCCCATTGCATAAGCGATACTGAAGAATGACTGATATCATTAACGATACAGGGAAAAAGCTTTTAGTTATCTTGCTTTGCTAGCAAAATCGTTAGCTAGCAGCTAGCTAATAGCACAACAACAACAACAGCCTAATGTCTGTCTGATAAAAATAGTGAATCGATAGATAAGAACAGTTTCTCCTCACCTGGCTGTCTCCTCCCCTCAGTAGTTCTTCAGAGAAAGGCAGACGCAGAGGCCTGTCAGTGTCTGTTGTATTTCATTACCTCTCTGCTTAAACCGCGACTCCGAGCTGAAGCAGAAACCATACTTCAACGTTTTCTGTCATCTGACAAGCAGCAAGTCTACTCCACTTTATTCACCAAAAACGATTTTTTTTTTAATTCACCAAAAACTGTTCTGTAATCTGGAACGTTCGCTACGTTGAGCTCCAGTTAGCCGTCTTATCTCACTGCGCAGAGGCAATTGCGTTGTGCGTCATGGGCAAAAGGTCAAAGGTAACAAGGTGACCGGAGGGCTTATTATGTTGTTTTTCTTGAAAAATACACACAAAAAAACATGGACAAAAAAACCAAATGAATTTAGTACATTTAATGTGTCAGAGGGCTGAGGAAATAATAATAATAATAATAATAATAATAATAATAATAATAATAATAATAATAATAATAATACAAAAGATTTGACCAAAAGGGCACTTGGGGGGCAAGGAGTAAAAGGGACAGGTGCTCAAACCCACCTATCCCCCCCTCTGCTCATGCCTGGCTGGTGCGTTAATAGACCTGGGGTTCGGCCCGTGGAGTCACCTTGTGACTAGCGCAGTACGTTGGTTTGTTTTTATTTTGTTTCATGTTTTGCGGCAACACAATGCATGTCAATTGCTTTGTCTACCAGTTGTTACCTGACTAGAAGTCAGGTAACAACTCGTCCCATAAAACCTTTGCAACCAAACCATGAATTTTGGCACTAAAATGTTTGTCATAAACACAAATTCAAGGGGTTTTCATGTATTTTTCATGTATTTTATCTGACAGACAAACACAAAGGAGCATTCGGTTGTGAAGTAGAAGAAAACCCCCTCCATCTATCCATCTATAGATCTAGCCAATTAGCCGTAAGCATTATTTCATTCTAGACAGATTGTCCATACGGATGTTCCAGGGCCCGCTGCAGTTGCTGGAAAATATGTCATCCACTTCCTGTGAAAACATTTCCGCTTGTATTGTTGTGGTTGTTTAAAAAAGTTGGCTGTACTCCCTGGTGGGAATTGATAAAATAAAAAAGGAAAGGTTTCTGGGGAAAGGATTTCCAACATGTGTAACTAATCACTATTTTTGTTTTTTTCCTGGATAAATACATTGAAGAGTAAATGTATCATCTGGCTTGTATAACAGTTGTTGTTATTTCATGGTAAAATATATCCGAATTTCCACTTTTAAAACTGATTTTTGGGCAGGTCATATTGGTTTTTTAGGTGTGGCTGATATTAATGTATAAAAAGGGGCGTGTGCGCGCAGCGGCGCAATCAGAGAGGAAGACGCTCCCCGTCAGGTCCGTGCAGCGGGAGACTTGAATTGACTGAACGTTTAGAATAATTAATAAATCGAAGAAAAGAGATAAAACGGCAATCAAAGTTTGCCGAGCGCCGCGGATCGTTGCGCTTCAGGAGCTGGATTGGAACTCGCACCCAGGAAACGCCGCCAGGTCAGGAGGACGCCAATTGGCTTGAGGACGCCACGGGGGGGAAGAGAGACATTCCCGGTGAGATCATGGACTTTACGTTTCTTTTTGGGGATTTTTGGTGGCATCACTCTTTTTTCTCATTTTTTGGGGAGGGGGTTTTTGACGCTTTGGATTTTTCGTTTTGGATTGGGATTTTGGATTAAAAGGGGGAAAGTCTCCCAGGATATGGAACTTTTTTGTGGACAATATTCGTATTAAAAAGGATCGAGAATATTTGAACATTTAACCATTTGAGTTTCTTTACTGACACGGACTTTTGAATTTTTGGTTACTGACTTATTTAACCAGATAACTATTAATATTTTCTTAGGTCGTGGTTTTTGGAATAAATCATTGTTGCTAAAAGTCAAACAAAATTTCATTCTGAGTGCTTATTTTTGTTAATTTAACTAGTGTAACATATTTGACCTGAGGCCTGTGAAGTATCCCCCCTGTGTGTATTTGAGTTGAATAGAAGCTGAATTTTACACGTTTGTCCACGTTTTTACAGGGGATTCAAGTGAAGAACCTGTTTGGATGGGCAGGTCATCATTTGACTTTGGTTTGATGTGCAGCTAATTCGCATGCATGATGCTGCATGTTTGGCAGTGAACATCAGTCTAATCCCTGTGGTCACAAGCATGGTCCCTCGTGTGTATTTAACAGCGTATTATGTTCTATGACTGAGAATGAAACATTTGTTTGATTTGTTTTCTCAGTTAAAGTAAACCAAATCTGATGTTTGATGTGTTGATATTTTCTACTCTCACACTAAATGTCCTTGTAATTATTGAACTACTTAATTAAATGATTTGGTGTTATTATTGCATCAAATTAGAATTGTTTTCATTTCACCTATAATGTAACCTTTTAATT
This sequence comes from Poecilia reticulata, assembly GCF_904066995.2. Taxonomy (NCBI): domain Eukaryota; kingdom Metazoa; phylum Chordata; class Actinopteri; order Cyprinodontiformes; family Poeciliidae; genus Poecilia; species Poecilia reticulata. Next base: position 766,924 of record NC_088847.1, read on the forward strand.
TTGTAAAGTGCCCAAAGAAAACTGAGGATAGAAAATGAAATCATGCTAATGGAACATGACCCAACATTATTTTCACTATTTTCAAGTCATTATTTCTGTTAATAATTATGATTTTTACAGTTATAATTAATGGAATGGAACTAATGGAAACTTAGAATAAAGAAAAGGAATATGAAATAAGACCAATAAAAATACAGACATTTTCATACAGAACTGTCTTCAGTTAAAAGTGTTTAAAGGTTATTTTCAAAGACGTTTTATTTATATAGCACTTTTTCAGAAACAAGGCAGTTTGAAAGGTTCTTTTAATCTGGCAAATGGGCCTACATTCTCATTTATTGAATATGACTATATTGTAGATTTACCAAATCATACAATCAATAAATCAATCAATCAATCAATCAATCATACTAATTAATTAATGCAAAAAGCAAACGCATGAAAACCTCTCAATTTCATACAAATGTGAGACATTGTGTATATGTGTTTTAGCATGCCTCATCCTGTAAAGCCAATTTTTCCAATAAATATTATGTTGAGAGGACCCTCTTCTCTTCAAGTTCTAATTCATCGGGGGAGATGGGAGTCTGTTGAATCTTAGGTATTTCAATCACTGCGCAGAACTGGGGCAACCAGGTAAACATCAATTATTGTTCCTGTTTTTAATTCCAGGAAAAAAAAATAGAATAAGGAAGGAAAGGCAGTTATTAGGAGGAAAAGGGCTCAACCTCCTGGGGGCATGGTGGTCATGTGATGTCATCTGGTCGCTATGGTTATTGTGCTTCATTATAGAGGGATTATATGTTTGTAAACACATCAGCTGCGTGTGCAACATGACTACAGCAAAAGTCAGGTGACCTTCAAACTTACTGGTTGCCATGGTTACCTGCATTTATCTTGCCGTTTTAAAGGGAACCACGACTAGCTTTAAAAATAGACCTTATTTTTGAAATATTTATTAGATATAAAAACAATACAGTAATAATACTATAGGTTATTTAGTTTGTATACATTTTAATAAAATATTTTCACAGTAATGTTGCCATGATGTTTACCCTGCAATGCATTCTGGGTAAATGACGTGTAATGGTCCAACTGCCCGGCTCCTCCAGCCAAAACAGTGATGAGTACTGTTATTAATATTAAGCCTTTTTAATTTGAAATTGATCAGAACGTAGAAATCAGAAGAGGTGATGATGATGAGGAGCAAACAGAGGAAGAGGACAGAGTTGCTGCTGCTGCTGCCTTCAGCTTCGTAAATGAAACGATGAATGACACATACCGGATCACACAGTCCGACCAGAGGTCAGTACTTCTGTAGCTCTGTGTCCAGTTAGGCAACAGCGGTTTAGGAGCCAAACTTCATTCGGTGTTGGTAGTGATTTCACATTCAGTACCAGTGTTCCAGCTCCCTTAGCATTTCCAGTAGTAATAGCTCTGTTAGCGCTGCTTGTCTTTGACGTTTTTCCTAGCGTCTGTAGCGCTGTGTCCGGTTTGGCATCAGCTGTGCTGCTTGGAGTTCGGTGTGATGGTAGCACCGACACCGGACCTCCATGGGTCCGGTTAGATCGGTGGATTCAGTGTAGCTCCTGTTAGCATCTCAAAGAGCGTCCAGCTCTGCGCGGCATTTATTTTTAGCTCGTTAAGGTAACGATCACTTGTTACGGCCTTTGAGTCGTTTATACCAGCAGAATCAACAAAGTGTTCTGGGGCCTCATGCATAAAGTGTGCGTAAGGTCCCATATTTGATGCAAAAGTCGGCATGTATAAAAATTAACTTTGCGTCAAGGTCTCCGTAAATATACGCACAGTTTTCCGCTGGTGTGAAAATGTGCAGCAGCCACGCAAAGTTTTTCTATTGACGATATCAAACTACAAAGTGTCAAAACTCACCTAAATACACTGAAATCTGACTACATTCAGCTATTTAGACCAAGAAGCACCAAACCCGATGTTTTTCATGATTTTAATATTTTATTGTTTAAACATAAAAACTGAACCGCGTTTATCCTCAGACAATAAGCTAACATGAACACAAAATGAAGAAAATAAAAATAAAAGGACGTGAAAACCTTGCTCGAATGTAAATGGTACTTTTCCTCAGTTTTTGTTTCATAAAGATGTAACACATTGGTCCGTGAGTCGAAGAACATGGAATGCATCTATGGGGTCATTTCATTCTCACTAAAAAACGAAAACAGGGTTGGATCAGCAGATTAACTCAAACCTGCTGATTAAAAATAATCAACAGGTTTGATTATTGTCAAGGTGTGTATGCAATCACACATATATAAGAAGCTGCACAAAGGTGAGCTGCGTAATTGTGGAGCCCTTTGGTTCTGATAGAGAACATCGCCAATGGAAGGATTCAGTGGAAGCGATTAATCAGAGATCATATTGATTTGCTGGGAAATGATGATGATGATGGTTTATGAGCATTTAGATTAATCCAGATTGATCATCCTGGATATCTGAGCAAAACTTAAAGAAGGATCGGTACCGGTCCAGCTGCAGCCATCCTTTAGTCCAGCCGCCCGCTTTGTGAATGCGCCTTGTGTACATAAAGCATCCCCAAGTAAAAAAAAAGTATGCTTTAGTATACAAAATTTTAACATACTTTAGCATACTTTGATTGATGTACTTAAACTGTACTATTTTGGAACTACTTTTTTGTGCTTACTATACTTTAGTAGTATTTAAATAGTATTAAATTACAACTTTTCGTATACTCAATGTACTTTTTTGGAACAACTTAAAGTTGTACTTAGTATACTTTAAGTATACTTTTTTTTATGTAGTATTCAAGAGAAATATTCCAAAAATATTCCATATTGAGTGTACTAATTATGTCATAGAATTATAATAAAACATATACTTTTAATATATTTTAAATACATTACTTATATATTAGTAGTATATTTAAATTACACTTAATTTTTATTTTTGATTTACTGCTATTGCTAATAGTCTTTATTCATACTTTGTACATTACATGCATAACTGCACTACAGTACTTGCATTGTTTTAGGCTACAATTACATGGAAACATTAATTACACAAGATTCCCAAGGTAATTCAAATATTTTATTACCGACATTTTAAGATTGTCCAATTTTACTCAACTTTATGAACTTTACATAAATTATCAGTTTACACATCAAAAGTGAACACATTAACCAAAGTTTTTAATTATGCACTTAAAAAGGGGGAACTCTCAAATACCTGGTCCGAGGCCGTAATTTCAGTTATTCATAAGGAAGGGAAAGACGCAACAATCTGTGAAGGATATAGACCAATTAGTTTGTTATGCACAGATCTAAAACTGCTGACCAGTATCTTTTCTAAGAGAATACAAAAACATATTAAAAAACTAATTCACCCGGACCAGACGGGATTTATCCCAAACCGACATAGTGCTAATAATATAAGGAGAACCTTGAATATTATAACGCAAGCAAAAGGAACCAATCAGGAATCTATACTAATCAGTTTTGATGCACAAAAAGCATTTGATACAGTTAGCTGGCACTTTTTACATAACACTCTGTGGATGAAAGCCCATAGCCAATAATTTGTGGAATGGATAAAAATAATATACACAAATAATAAATCACGAGTTAGGGTTAATGGATGTTGCTCCGACTTCTTTATGCTTGAAAGAGGGGTCTGCCAAGGAGACTGACTTAGTCCCTTACTTTTCGCAATAAACATCGAACCCCTAGCAGCAGCTATTAGAATGAATAAGGATATTAAAGACATTAAAGACAAAAATACTACTGAACATAAGATTTCACTTTTTGCTGATGAAGTTTTGACTAATATAAGTGACCCGGTGACGTCCGTTCCCTCACTCATGGAGACCATAGAAGAGTATGGTAAACTTTCGGGCTACCAAATCAACCAATCCAAATCTGAAACAATGGTAATACACGGCCACTTGCCAACAAATTTAACAGATCAATTCAAATTGAAAATATCCAACCAGGGATTCAGATACTTAGGAATTTTCATAACTCCTAAAGTAACACAACTTTTTAAAGCTAATTATGGAAAACTAATGGACGAGATCAAGACAGATATTTTGAGATGGAACATTCTACCTCTATCGCTTGTAGGGAGAATTGAAACCATTAGAATGAACATTCTTCCAAGACTCCTCTTTCTTTTTCAAACCTTGCCTATAAAAGTACCCATATCCATATTTAATATACTAAATAAATGGCTCTCAAAATTTATTTGGCAAAACAGATGCCCAAGAATTAGACTGAAAATTTTAATGTGTCCAAAAGAGCTTGGGGGATTAAATATACCAAATCTTAAAAAATATTATTGGGCTGCCCAAACCAGATCGTTATTAGCATGGATACGCCAAGATGAAGATACAATTTGGTACACGATGGAACAAGGTGATTGCCAAGACATATTCCTTGATACAATCCCATTTGTTAACCAAAACACATGGCCAAAAAATTAAATTAATAATGAGTGGGTTAAGTTCACCCTGTTGACATGGGCAAAGATCAAAAAGATGATAAATCTACCCAACTCCTTATGTAGAGTTATACGAATCAACCATAACTCAGAATTTCCTCCTACATCTGGATTACATAACTGGGTTGAAAAAGGATTAACTTTAGTAGATCAAATGTTTGAAAATGGAAACCTAATGTCCTTTCAACAACTTCAGCAAAAATACAATCTTCCAACCCACGACTTTTATAAATACCTACAAATGAGACACTACCTACATAAACATAAGGAATGGAGAGCCTTACAGGTACCTCCCTCTAGTATGGAGCATTTTTTACTTTCGGTGAAGAAAGGAAATATAACTACCAGATTTATATCCCATATTTACAAAATATTACAAGAGGAAACCATAGCTGATACAAAAGATATTAAAGGGAAATGGGAGTTAGAAATGAATGTCGTAATCAAAGATGAGGACTGGGAGGAGATGTTTCGAGAGGGACATAAAATATCAAATAGCCCAACATTAAGAGAATTTGAATGGAAAATCAAAATGAGATTCTTCAGGACTCCTTTTCTCACATCTAGACTTGGCCGCACCTCAGACAAATGTTGGAGGTGTTGTGGACTGATGGGAGATTTTACCCATATATTTTGGGACTGTCCAAAAATAACAACCTATTGGAAAGGAATACAAAAGGAAATTATAACATGCTTGGGTATTACAATCCCCCTAGAACCATCTTTAATAATACTAGGTATATTCCAGAATATAATTGAAGATCACAGTAAGTTTTATATCTTAAAAATTTTACTTGTTCTTTCAAAGAAAATGATCACAGTTTCATGGCTGAAACCTCAGCCCCCAACAGTCTCTCAGTGGAAGAATAGAGTGAGGGAGATGTACTACATGGAACAAATTACAGCAAAACTACAGATGAAAAATGACATCTTAGAAAAATGGTCTCCAATCCAAACACTCATTTCAAACCACAGCTAATGGAAATTATGATTGATAAATAGGAGATTTTCACATGTATTTTCCTTCATTTTTTATTTTCTTTTTCTTCTGACTATGGACAAACAAAGCCTCTTATGGAGCACAATCTGTGAAGTTATATATGCAGTTTGTAAAATGTGTTATATGTATGATATGTTTGATGTGACTTGCAATGAAAAATTTTCACATGAACATGAAAATTTAAGTGTGACAATAAAACATGACTGAGGAACTACGACAACATTCCCGTTCACTGCACCTTACAGAAACCTACAAAAAAGAATAATAGAGCAATTAAACATAGAAAGTATTTGTATTTAAAGGGAACAGAAAAATGGCAAATAAAAAAATAATACTTACAATTTTAAGACATTTTGTACTCGTTGTGTATATGACATCATAAGAACTGATGATGATTGGGACCAGATCCCTGGGGTGGAAAAACATTTCTGGGTGTCTTCTTTGTCTGTTTATGTTAAAAGTAGAAAAAGTCAGTAATGTCATAGAATCAGTTGATGTTGGCATTAACTGTGAAGCTGTTTGAAGTGTGGACTTAAGGAGACAAACTACCTTAAAATCTTTCCATCCATGATCTGAACACACTGATCCTTGTAGGATGGTGAGGGGGGCTGGTGGTGCCTATCTCCAGCAGTCATCAGATGAGAGGCAGGGTTCACCATGGACAGGTCACCAGTCCATCACAGGGCCCTGAAAGCCAACAACAAATAAAATGAATGAAAGAGAAATGTTAGATTAACAAGGGGGGAAATTCTGTCCAGTTAACTTGAAATGAATCATGTTTATTAAGCACTTGGTGTTGGTAACAGCAGTTTATGTTGTTGAAAATGTAGCTAGCTCCTCATTGAAAAAACAAACTTACATCATGAAGACGATGTGGAGGTTCATCCTCAGAGCTGGTTGGTCATCTGGTGGAGTCAGAGCTTCTTCTGAGACAGAAAAGTCTTTAGGTTTTCTAACACCTGATTTCTCTGGTTTCCTCTTTCATCTTCATTTGCTTAGACTGCAAACATATGTTGAAGATAAAAACATTGAACGAGTTAGAACAACAACCTCACAATATCAAAGTCTCTCTGTCTTTTGGAGCTTAATTAAAACCAGGTTAAGTTTATGAATTAAAGTATAAGTCGCAACAAACAGCCTCAATGCAGTTATAACATGAAGCTGAACGATTCCTATTGTAATAATCATACATGTCACAATAAAATTGATAAAATAATTGCAGTATTTTCTGCACTATAAGGCTCACCGGATTATAAGGCGCACCTTCAATGAATGGCCTATTTTAAAACTTTTTTCATATATAAGGTGCATGGAATAGACGCTGCAGGAGAGGCTGGAGTTACGTTATGCATCCACTAGATGGCGCTATACTAAAGTGAATATCAACAAAACAGTCCGACTCCGGTCAGCGAGGAGAGCCTTCGGCATGGCTGGACGATGGTCACCCTTCCCCGTTCGCGCACAGCATGTTCGTGGAGAACATGGTGCTAAATGACCTGCAGACAACCTGATTCTAGAGGTCATAGGAAGGTCAGTCAAACTTTATTAACAAACCAGCGTTCTGACAACTATCCCAGCATGCACCGCAAGCTTCTTCTTCTACGGGCGAAAATGAAGTCGGCGACTGCTTGCCGTAGTTGCTAGACCAGTTGTGGCTCAATATTGGTCCATATATAAGGCGCACAGAATTATAAGGCGCACTGTCGGCTTTTGAGGAAATTGAAGGTTTTTAGGTGTGCCTTATAGTGTGGAAAATACGGTATGAAACCAACGTAAGTTATATATCTTTACTGAACTGTTTAATTAAACGAAGATAATTAATAAGCAAACTTGCCATCAGCTAGCACCACGTTAGCAGCCTTCATCCCTTCGGTTCCTTTCATGACACACATTTCATTTCCATCGGTTGTTGTCCCGTTGTGTTGTTGTCTAACTTGGACTAGGTCACCAGCTTGAATTTACCAAAATTAGTAACTATTGTCAAGGCCCTCTCTGAGGGGGGCTGGTGGTGCCCATCTCCAGCAGCCATCAGATGAGAGGCAAGGTTCACCCTGGACAGGTCACCAGTCCATCACAGGGCCCTGAAAGCCAACAACAAATAAAAAAAATTAAGATAAATGTTAGATTAACAAGGGGAAAAATTCTGTCCAATTATTTTAAAATAAAATCATGTTTATTAAGCACTTAGTGTTGGAAAGACAACAGTTTTTGCTGTTATTAAAAATGTGGCCAGCTGCTCAGTAAAAAAAAAAGAAATAATAAAATAAAAAACTTACACCATTAAGACGATGTGAAGGTTCATCCTCAGAGCTGGTTGGTGATCTGGTGGAGCCAGAGCTTCTTCTGAGACAGAAAAGTCTTTAGGTTTTCTAATTCCTAATCCCTGGCTTCCTCTTTCATCTTCATTTGCTTAGATTGCAAAAATATATTAAAGATCAAATAAAATTATAAACGAGTTATAACAACAGCCACACAATATCAAAGTCTCTTTGGCATACTGAGCTTAATGAAAACCAGGTTAAGTTTATGAAGAAAACTATATTAAGCCTCCATGCAGTTATAACATGTAGTTGAATGACTATTATAATAATCCTAAAAATTGCAATAAAGTTGATAAAATAACTATTTCTGAAACTAAAAAGTTTTTTGTATGTGTATGCTACACTGTTTATAATTAAACAAAGATAATTAGCATTTTTGAAGCAAACTTACCACCAGCTAGCAACATGTTAGCAGCCTTCGTCCCTTCGGTCTCCTTTCGTGACCCTTTCGTGACCCACATTTCATTTCTGTCCAGTTCTTGTCTACTAACCACTATTATCAATGGCTTATTTGAACAGCATTTCTTCTCCTCCCTGGCTTCACGATGATGCTGTTCTTATTTTAATGACGCTTTAAAAAACAAAACAAAAAAACAAAGTTTGCATTCATCTGGTCTAGAGTGTGAGCTGGAGCTAATGTCGTTCACTAATAGATATATCTTACATCATACATCTGAAAATAGATTGGGTAAAGACAGCTTCCGCGTTTTAGTAAACAACTATAAGCAGATTATATTTGGAGAGATGTAAAACTGAAGATACCTGCTACATTTAGTGTTAAGGACAGTATTATTTTTGTTGTAGAACCTCTTTCACTAAAGGGTCATTGTTTGATATTTTGAGGCATGAACACATTATTTACTTTGATAAACAACATTACATAAGTTCAATTATAAGGATTGTTAATTTTTTTAATTCTTTGCTGTTTTAACAAACAGCAAAGTTCAACTTGATCTCAGCTTCAGCTGGAGATTAATTTTTCTTATATCTTGACTTTCTAGTGAGTTTCTTGGTCAATTTTTATTTTTTTTATTATTATTTTTTTTTAGAATATCAAATATCCTTTTATGGTATATGCCTTTTTAGGTATCCTGGTGACGTTCAGTTTGACTCCTAAAGCCGAGATCGACTCAAAACCTTCTGCGATCGTCGTGTTGCACCGCTGCTCTAGCAAAGCACAAACAGTTCAGAAACGATATGAAATGAGAAAAAAACTATTTATTAACTGATTAAGTCGTGTTTTAGACTGTTATTGAAAAACTAATCAGTCACGGCTGATTAGTGGGTGCACTCACTGCTGCACAGTGAACCCGTTGATTTTTTACAGCAGACAGCCGCTCCCCTCTCTTTCAGGTACTGCATACCCCCGCTAAATCTTTCAGGGGTACGCAGTACCCTGCCGTACCCCCTTACTTTCACCCCTGGTTATAACTACAGACAGGGCAGAATTTTCTGGGCACTATATAACTGGTTTAACCCAACCACTGTTACACATTGGATTAGTGTGACCATTTAAAATTAAGCTTACTGAAAATTTCAAAATAAAAGCCTGTATATTTCTCTCAGGCCTTTATTATGTTTTTCTCTCAGGTTAATGCAGCGAGAGCTACAGATATAAATTGCAGTACTATCGGAGACAAGAAATTGCCCTCTTATATGCTTCAAACGGTTTTCGGATCACTCTTGCGGATCCTGAACAGGAAGGAGCTGTTTGGACTGCTTTGTTCAGAAAAACTAACTGCTTCAAACTGTTAGAATTCAATCTCTCCCTGTGTGTCTCACTCACATAATAGTTGAGCTGCTCTTTAGAACTACAATGACTGAAGGTCAGAACTACAACATGGCGGAACTCTCAGATACCACACATTAGGGCTGAGCTGGCATTTAGAACTACTTGCTGTTTTGGGCATTATATAGCTGGACTGTTACACATTGGATTAATGTAGCCATTAATCCAATGTGTAAGAGTAATGAAGCTTACTGAAAATTTCAAAATAAAAGCCTTGACATTTTTCACATCAGGTAATTGCTCTTTTGGGCTTTATGTGACTGGTTTAAACAAACCACTGTTACACATTGAATTGGTGAGGTAGTTAAAATGAAGCTTACTGAAAGTTTCAAAATAAAATTCTGCATATTCCCCTTAGGTTAGTGCACCGCCATAGGCGGTGCAATAATATCAGCCTTTTTAATGTTTTTTTTCTCAGGATTAGCATTAGCACTAGCCTTTTACCTAAAGTTAGCTATTAGCTAATTTTCTCATTTATTAGACATGTTTAGTATACTGAATGGAGCAAGTAAAATTAAAACAACATGGTCCTGTTGCTCCACATGCTACTGCCAGCCTTTAGGCTAACATTAGCATATTGGCTAATTTTAGCTTATGCATTAATTTTAGCATAATGAATGGTACAAGTACAGCTTAGTCAACATGCTTCTGCCTCTCCACAGGTTATTGACTACATTGCAGCTTTCTTTAGCATTAATGCAAATTTTTAGCATCATAACGCTGGGTCTAAGCCAACGGGCACACTTTGGCATGCCCCATAAAATTTCTGCAGGAATTTTCTAGTTTCCTCATTGTAGCCCATGGACTTCATGTCAGAACTGTAGTCGCATAGCATACAGGTGAAATGTCACAACGTGAAAAGCGAAAAATTTGAACTGCTAAATCACTGGCTTGACATGTTGCTGAGGTAGTTAGCAAATCTTATCAAACATTGAATAATTACACAATGTAGCTGCTTTTATGTTAGCTTGCTAGCAATTTATAACTTATAAAAAGAGTGAACTTTATATGAACTGACTACTTTTTAAATAAGGTTGATACCTACCAATGCCATAGCTGCCATCCACCGTTGTGGAGCTTTGTTTAATAGCTGGTGTGTTCACACTAGTTTTCTCTGTGTGAGAGGAGCTGTGGAGGGAGGGCTGCGAGGGGGGTGGGGCTTGTTCAAAATTTCAGGCCACATCCATGGTTTTGAAAAAGTTACATTCTGCAGCTTTAATGTGTTAATGTGCGGAGGTCTCTGATTGGTCAGATTTTGATGAGAGGTACTACGTAGGGCCTCTGATTTTTATATATATATATATATATATATATATATATATATATATATATAATTTTGCCTTTTTGCAAACTACAAACTTCAGTGTATTTGATTATTTGATTTGGGTCTTATATGACTAACACAAAGTAGTTCTAAACTCTTGAGTTGAAGGAGAATTATATATACAGTTAAAAATTGGCTGTGTGTTCAGAAGTCATCTAATTAGTAAACTTAGAACCAAGAAACTAAAGCCATTTCTCTTCTAACAAAGTATGGAAGATAAAAACACAACAAAGATAACAAAATCCAATCTTTAGTCCACCCATTTTATCACAGTTTATTAATGAAATGGAATAAAAATTATTCTAATTTGGGTGTTATTAGTTCCAAATATCCGTAGCTCTTCCTCCTTTCATTTTTCTCTTTTTCTTGTGCTTTTTCTCCCCTAGTATGTGATTGTGAACTTGCCCAAGGAGGTTTCTTTGTGCGCCAAGGTGAATACATCTGTACTCTGGACTACCAGAGGCTGTACGGGACTCGCTGCTTCAGCTGCCAGGACTTCATTGAGGGGGAGGTGGTGTCAGCTCTGGGGAAGACCTATCATCCCCGTTGCTTTGTCTGCGCCTCATGCAAGTAAGAGCAAAGGTTGGGATGTAGAATTTCAATTAAAGAAATTCTAAAGTGAAAAAAATTTGGAGCAAGACCACACTTCTAATCTCAAGCCTATAGCTTCCTGAACCATTCAGGGCATATTTTCCAGGTTCCTCAGGCTGTACTTACCCTCTGCTGAACCTGACATGAATGTTTCAATGTGGCATTCAAGGTTTGTAATGTGATCATATAACCTCAGTGCATTTATTTTTAAACAAGTATCTCTTTTGTGGACGGAAAACACTTGTGCTTATTGTGAGGAACATGAATAGAAGTCAGAGTTAGAAAGGAAGCACTGCTTGTGGGAAGGCGATAGGCTTAACTTTGTCTGCGCTGATGGGAAGACTACTGATTATTAATAATTCAGTTGTTTATTCTCATTGTTGAGTTTCCTTGGTTTCATAATTCACAGTTTTGAGGCAATCTTATTTTTTCACAAATTCCATTTCAAAATATTTAACATGCAGTGACTTACAAAAATATTCCTATGCCTTTATCTTCTCACATTTTGTCATGTTCCAGTACTTTTTGTCAACTTACCTGTATTTTGTTGGAAATTTATGTGACAGATCAGCACAAAGTGGCACATATTTCTAAAGTAGAAGGAAGTTACATGGCTTTCATATTTTTTGACAAAGAAATTATTTAGAATTGTCTGGTGTGCATTTATATAGCTCCGCTGACTTGAAACCTTTCATAGCCACCTGTTGCTACAAATACAGCTGTTTTTGAGGTTACTAGAATCTTTGAACATAAATAGCCTAAAATATTGAACATTCTTCTCTATACTATAATTCAAGCTGAATCAAACTTGTTGGAGTGTCTCTGAAATCAATTTTCAAGTCTTGCCTGCGACTGCACTTTAGCTAGGCCATTCTAAACCAAACAGTCAATTTGTAGTAATGTTGTTGAGGGGCTTTTGTGTTCATACACACCTTTCACACACAGTGCAGACCACCTGGGGTACACACCTCTGTCCCTTCATCCTCTATTTTGCCTTATCGAAACAGTCATGGAGAGAGCGCCACCTCTTTCTTGAGACAGCCTCCTCTGTTGACAACATTTGACAGTCTGTGTCAATTTGTCAATGAATGTAGTTATTCATTGAATAATTGTACAAATGTAAGTAATTCCTCATAGCATCTGATCAACGGTCCTCAAAAGTATTTGTTAGAGCTATACATAAGAAATATTAAAATTATTTGTACAATGCTTTGTTTTTTTAATTTTGTCATATTTAGTAAAGAAGGTTAATATTTGTTCAGACCAATTTTATTGTGAAACTTAGTTTTATTTTGAAAAGCTTCCTTCCTGTTGAGCTTTATAATATATTAGACATATAGAGAGCCACAAGATCTGGAGAGAAGCTTTGAACACATGATCCCAGAGATAGGCTACAGAGACGCCAGACAACTGCTTTATAAGCAATATGGAGATAATTTAAAAATAGCCATGGCTTGCATCAAAAAGGCTTTAAAATGGCCACAGATAAAGACAGATGATATTAAGGGCTTAAACGCTTATTCTCTCTTCCTGATTGGTTACCAAAACACGATGCAAGATGTTGACTATATGGAAGAAATGGATAATCCAGCAAACGTGAGAGCCATTCTATCCAAATTGCCATATAAGATGAGGGAGCGATGGCGTAATGTGGCATTTGAAATGCAGGAGACCAAAGGAAGAAGAGTAAGGTGCGCAGATCTGGTAGATTATATTGACAGACAAACAAAGATCATCTTAGATCCATTGTTTGGTGATCTCCATGAAGTCAGTCTATCTACAAAACAAAGAGAAAAAAAGCTGTTTGGTGAAGAAATCAAAGGAAAGTTCTCCAAGAAGTGGCAGTTTTGCTACAAGTGTTGACACAGAAAAACATAAATTTTCACAGTCAAACCAAATCACAAAGACTGACAATGGCAAAGTATCTCAGAATAACTGTTTGTACTCTGACAAAAATCACACACTTGACAACTGTGAAATGTTCCAGAAGCTAGTAAGCTTCTGGAACATTTCACAGAAGCTTGCTAGCTTCTGTGAAAGCTAGCATTTCACAACTGAAATGTTCTGCAGTTGTGAAATGTTCCAGAAGCTAGCAAGCTTCTGGAAGCTAGAAAGCTTCTGGAACATTTCACAGTTGTCAAGTGTGTGACAAGGAAAAGATTGAATATTTGAAATCCATTGAGTAAAGATTGTTCAAGAAGATTGACATGTCAGTTATTTGTGGAAACATCCAATCATCCTACACGTAAAAAGAGAAGAAAAGACATCATCCAAAAACAAACGAAACAGCACATCTGAAACTCAGGCCACTAGTGCTGTAGGCCACGAGATGTGTTGATACACTGGGAACGGAAGCAAAGGAGTTTTGGCCATTGTTCTGGTAAAGCTCAAGTCCAAGAAAAGCACACAATAGTTGAGAAATACGCCTTTATAAATCCTGGCAGTTCAACGACATTTTGCACAAAAGATCATGAGAGCACTGAACTTAAGAGGCAGAAAGACAGACATTTTACTCCGAACTATGGGACTTCAGTGGATTTGAAGAGGAAAAATACATTGACCTACCTTCAGTGTTAACACAACATGAAATTCCTGTCACAAGATGTCACAAGAAGATCTGCAGTTCATGAAAGATGTAGAACAGTCTTGTCAGCTCACCGACGGACATTACTGTATAAGTCTCCCACTTAAGAACAAGTCGCAGCCTAACTGAGCAGAGAGCCATCAATCTCAAGAAAAGTTTCATGAAGAACCCCGAGTTTCATGCTGACTATAAAGCCTTCATGTATGACATCATAGCAAAGGGGATGTATCATCTAAAAAAGAAGAAAATCAGAGTTGTTTTTGACTGCACTGCGACATATCAGGGAGTTTCACTGAACAACCAATTTCTCCAAGGCCCAGACCTGACAAATACCTTGGTTGGAGTGTTGACAAGGTTTAGAGAGGAGAAAGTTGCATTGATGGCCAATATAGAGACAATGTTTTACCAAGTCAGGGTACCCTCAAAGGACTCCGATTTCCTGTGTTTTCTATGGTGCCCCGATGGAAATTTGAACGGAAAACTGGATGAATTCAGAATGACTGTACATATTTTTACATAGATTAAGGATTTAGACTTGAACAAAGACACTGCCTACTGAAAGAGCTCTAGGAATAAACCGCTGTTCGAAGTTGGACACTTTCACGTTTAAGGTGAACGTGCCAAGAAAACCTGCCAGGTGGAGAGGAATTCTCTAAGTTGTTAACTCAGTTTATGATATGGGCTTAATTTCCCCATGTATTCTTCCTGCCAAGCTGATTTTGAGAGAACTCTGTCAAAGAAAATTGAGCTGGGACAAGGATGTTGGAGAAGGAGATTTGCAAAGATAGATGCAATGGGTTTCAGAACCCGAGGAGCTATCCAGGTTCCAAGTAAAGAGATTTATAAAGCCAAATGATTTCTGGGTTGCCTTCATTAGGTAAGCTACTTTACCATCTCAATGGAGATACATGACTAGTTCACTTAATCCAGCAGATATGGCTTCACATGGTACAAAATTTACCACTCTCATCCAGAACCACAACTGGATTTGTGGTCCACATTTCCTTTATGAAGAGGAGTCTGAGTGACCTACAAAGCCTGACATATCAAGTATCATGGACGAAGATAGTGAGATCAAAAAGACAGCACTAATTAGTTTCTTGACCATGACTGAAGTTACACCCATGAGAAAACTGGTGGAACACTACTCTGACTGGCACAAACTGAAAAAAAGCTGTTGCTTGGATGCTACGCATGAAAGGCCTGCTCCACTACCTTGTTGAGATGAGAAAAAAAAAGTAAAAAAGTTGCTGCCCTTACATAGATGGAATCATTAAAGCAGAACCTGAAGAAATGACAATACTGAGAAAGTCAGTGAAAGGAAAACCTTTGTCTGTACAGGACTTGAAAGACGCAAAATTTGTGCCAATACGTCACAGTCAGGGATATATCCAAGAGTTGTCTTCACTCTTAAGTAAGGATTCTCATGTAAAAAGGGCGAATCAACTTTCCAATTTAGATCCTTTTCTGCAAGATGGCATCATCAAAGTTAGAGGTCTATTGAACAAATCAGCCATGTCAGAGGAAGCAAGACACCCAAAGAAGTGTTGCACAAAGAACATCACATTGCTAGGTTGATTCTACAACAGCTTCATCAACAGAATGGTCACTGTGCAAAGGTCACACAGCAGTACTGGATACCAGGACTGAACAGAGCAGCCCGCAAAATATCAAAATGCATCAAATTCAGGAAATTACATGTGAGGCCTGCAGTTCAATAAATGGCAGACTTATTGGAGCAGTGTGTACTCCCAGACAAGCCTAAGTTCACACATGTGGGAGTGGACTTTTTTGGACCTTTTGGACCTTGCAGCATCAAGGCAACCTTTAACAATCCAACTGCCTCCCATCAAGGTGGAATATGGGAAAGATAGATTTGTACTTTCAGGAAGGTGTCGAACTTTGTTTTTGAAGCAACAATTAGATGAAGATGGTCTTCACACACTATTATGTGAAGTGGAAGCAATCATAAATGATCGTCTTTTGCTGCTTTAGATTATGACAAGGAGGTTTTAATCCCAAATCATATTCTGTTAAAGAAGCAGCCCATCCTTCCTTCTAGCTTATTTGACAGTGATGATATATACTCACGTCAAAGATGGAGACAGACACAATACATGTATGACTTGTTTTAGTCAAGTTGAACAAAGGAATATCTTCCATTGCTAAAAGAGCAGCAGAGATGACAAACTCAAAGGAGAAATTTTGTCCCTGGAAATCTTGTACTCATTGTTGAAACAACCAAGTGTTTCAGCCCCCAGAAACACTTGGTTGATTCTTAAGAATCCAAAAGACCTTCCCGGAATCCAGAGGAATTGTGCGACGAGTTCAAGTTCAAACCAAGTCTAATTTGTTGGATAGACCTATAAGTAAACTCTGTTTGTTACAGGAAGCAGAATGAGTCACAAAACAAAATGTCTGCTACTTGACTCAAAGGCAAAAACCTTGATAGATTTTTATGTTAAGTTAATAACTATATGGCTCTTTTTGAGTCTCTCTTGCTCTCGGTGAAAGCGGACACTTTTTCCCTCTACTCCCTCCCTGCCCTTGTCTGCCCTGCTTGCTCTGTTTATGTCCTATCTTTGTCTATATTTTTGGAGCCTTTCTTTGCACATCTTCCATCCATCCATCCATTTTCCTGCACCCTTGTCCCTCAGTGGGGTTGGGAGGGTTGCTGGTGCCCATCTCCAGCTAACGTTCCGGGCGAGAGGCGGGGTCACCCTGAACAGGTCGCCAGTCTGTCGCAGGGCAACACAGAGACACACAGGACAAACAACCATGCACACACACACTCACACCTAGGGGCAATTTGGAAATGCCAATTAACCTAACAGTCATGTTTTTGGACTGTGGGAGGAAACCGGAGTACCCGGAGAAAACCCACGCATGCACAGGGAGAACATGCAAACTCCATGTAGAAAGACCGGGGCCGGGAATCGAACCCAGAACCTTCTTGCTGCAAGGCTACAGCTCTACCAACTGCGCCACTGTGCAGCCCGCACATCTTCCAAATCTACAAATTATGAATCTGGTCAACCGGTCTCTCAATGCAATTGATCAAATTTTCTTGACGAGAAGACTGGGCACAGGAGAGCCCTCTTGTCCTGCAAAGATACACTCAGTGGGATACACCCTGGATTTATTCATGATAACTGGATTTTTGCTGTTTCTAGCTTGCGGATTCCTAGATTATTGACAAATTTGTGACGGACGTGGCCCAACAAGCGAACACAGACTGTTGGTGTTAACACAGATGTAAGTTGGATGCGAGTCTTGCCGAGACCAGCTGAGGAATCTAAAACTCACTAACGAGTTGGAATCAATCTTGGAGAAGTTGCTAGTTTTGCTTCAGTGGAACGACCAAACTAATTTGGATAATTTTCACAGTCAAACCAAATCACAAAGACTGACAATGGCAAAGTATCTCAGAATAACTGTTTGTACTCTGACAAAAATCACACACTTGACAACTGTGAAATGTTCCAGAAGCTAGTAAGCTTCTGGAACATTTCACAGAAGCTTGCTAGCTTCTGTGAAAGCTAGCATTTCACAATTGAAATGTTCTGCAGTTGTGAAATGTTCCAGAACTGAGATGTATCGGAGAGACTTTAGGGAAGATTGAAATTTATAATCTTCCCGACCTAAGACATTCTGTATCTGAATTGGCTTCCCCGTGTGGCCTTGGAAGGGCTGCATATTTCCAATCTCCTTGAAGATATGTAAACATAATGCTCCTTCCCACTTCACCCCCTCCTGTTATCCATGCAGCTGTGGAGCTGAGCTCTCCCAAAGACATTCCTTGATAACAACACCTTTATCGGACTTTCTTCTTCCCTCTCTTCCATAAAGAGCAAACTTGTAGGGTGTAAGAGTTGACCCATGGACAGATTCTTCCACCAGAGGGGTGGACCTCTGCAACTCCTCCAAAGGGACTATGGATCTCTTTGCTGGGGCTATCTGGGTGAAGGAGGCTTAATACAAGTGTTTACTCCCCACAGGACACCAAGTTTTTCAGATTGTTTTTGACTTTGTATTTATATTTTGCACAAAATCCCTTAAAAAATCCTTGAAAATTCAATAAGGAACAATATTGAATGTTCATGCATTCAACGATGTATGAACAATATTGATTGGACTCTTTATGTAAGAAAGTTAATCCCAAAACCTCAATAAAACCTCTCTTCTGCTTCTAAAGGACTAACCCATAATCCGTCTCCCTCAGCCCGCCTGCAGTTATTTCTCATCACCTGACGGCGTGACTGCAGCACTAGTGTCACATTTCTGAGCTCAGAAAAGCAGCACATGGCAGCCAGTCGGAGCCTTGCTTTACCAAATGATCATCATCCTATCTGTATTCGGTAGTAGTAACTTTGTGGAAGGAAAATTCATAACCAGCCACTATCAGTAACATCAAATTATTTTCATTGCACTTGGAATGTGTCTCCAGCTACATTTTGTGTCTGAAGGAAAATCCTTTTTTTTTTGGTGAATGATGATAAGAATACAATGTTAGCTCTTCCACTTTAGATGCTGATAAAATCATAACCTTCCCACACTAAGCAAAGATTTGAATAAAAGTTACCACCTCAAATCTGATTGCGGCTCCACTAAGTAGTTCAAACCTAGGCGACTCCTCCTTCAGACATGCCTTTCGCCTTTCAGCTATTATAGCTGTTTAATCCTTACAGGTTTGGGAAGGAGCATCTACTCTCAAATTATGAATCAGTATCTTTCACATCTTCCCATTCACTGACACTGAAGGAGACAGAGAGTCGTCCACCTATCCTCCAACAAAAACAAAAATCCCATGATCAAGGGCGCTGCCAGGAATCTTGGGCCCCCTGACAAAAAATTTGCTTGGGCCCCCCTGCGCAGCTGCTGTTACAATTTTTTTAGTCTATTTGACCCATAAAAAACGTCACAATTTTAAAGGCTGCATCTGCCTTGCTTTCTTTGGTTCAATACTGATATTTAGCACAATATTTACTGCTCATGAATTTTACATCCAACAGTCCACATCCGGTATGCAAATAGGTTGTTAAGATTTTTTCTATTAGTTTTAGATACTGAAATGTCTCTCCATGAGCAACAGTCAAAAGCAACGTGCAAAATACACATAAAGCAATCCAGACTTCTCAAAAATGCTATGTAGTTCCATTTTATTCAAGCTGCAGTACATAACTTTAATAAAAAATATGTTTTCTCCATATTTGTTAAAGCTGTTGTAGCAGTTTGTTATGAGACAGATAACCTGTGAAAAGATCAATCTCCTCCATCTCCTTCCTGAATTACTATTACTGGTTAAAGTAATGCACCGTTCTGACCAAAACAACCAATCAGAACTAGTAGGACACTCTTAGCGCTGTCATTCAACTTCATTCACTCACTGCTAAATGTGCTAATGGTGGAGAAACAACTTATCATTACAAGAAACTGCTGTCATTGGTAGCTATGCTAACTAAACTGAGCATTCACAGTTTGAATCTGCACAGCTCTGCGCTATGCTAGCTGCACCGCAGCACAAATAGCGGGGGAGGAAGGATGAGCAGCACCACATTAGATTGTGATTGACAGCACTAAAACCCTCCTGCCACGGACTGGTTGTTTCTAGCACTGGGAGAAGGCAGAGGAAATAGATTTTTCAGATTACCTCTTATACCATACTGTCACAACATAATGACAGTTTAAAAAAATGTGAAAAAAAATATTTATATAAAAGTTACATACTGCAGCTTTAATTTCACTTAGGAGAGGGCAGGTCAGGAGGGGCGTGGGTTAGAGCAGCTGCTGACTGACTCATCTAAAAGGCACAGGGAACAAGTTAAATATGTAAATATGTTGGTATTTTTTTTCCTTAATTCATTAAATGCTAATAAAATGGAGGCAAACAGTAGTCTGTAGCTAAGCTAATTATGCTAAATGTTTGATAATCTCACACAGTCTACCCTCCTCTCTTGGAGAAAAACTGGATTATAAATTAACACTCTTGCCTTTTTCTCTCTCTCCCTCACATTTTTTTTGAAAACCTGATTTTATAACTTTTCTTAGCAGCATAGTAACTGCCACAATTGTTCTTGTTTCCTACTGACTGCAGTCACTCTGAAGCCCTCCAAGCAGGAACGAACCATTTAACACAGATAGGGGGGTTCAGGGCAAATATGGATGTGCGTTTTTTGATCTGGCAGTTGGAACATTAAATTTTTACTGCTAAAAACAATCTTTGAAAATACAATATGATTAATTTTGTAATTTGTAATTCCACTATGGAGTTGCCCACGGTGAGAGGCGCCAGGCAGGAGTGGGCATACTTGTTGCCCCCCATCTTGGCGCCTGTACGTTGGGGTTTACCCCGGTGAACAAGAGGGTAGCCTCCCTCCGCCTACGGGTGGGCAGACGGGTTCTGACTGTTGTCTGTGCTTATGGGCCGAACAGCAGTTCAGATTACCCACCCCTCTCGGAGTCCTTAGAGGGGGTACTGGAGAGTGCCCCTCCTAGGGACTCCCTTGTTCTACTGTGGGACTTCAACCCTCAAGTGGGCAATGACGGTGAGACCTGGAGGGGCTTGGTTGGGAGGAACGGCCCCCCCGATCTGAACTTGAGTGGTGTTCTGTTGTTGGACTTCTGTGCTCGTCACGGATTGTCCATCGCGAACACCATGTTCAAGCATAAGGGTGTCCATATGTGGACTTGGCACCAGGACACCCTAGGCCGCAGTTCAGATCTGCGGCCGTATGTCTTGGACACTCGGGTGAAGAGAGGTGCGGAGCTGTCCACTGACCACTACCTGGTGGTGAGTTGGCTCCGGTGGTGGGGGAGGAAGCCGGTCAGACCTGGCAGGCCCAAACGTGTAGTGAGGGTCTGCTGGGAACGTCTGGCGGTGTCCCCTGTGAAACAGAGCTTTAACTCCCATCTCCGGCAGAACTTCGAACACATTCCGGGGGAGGTGGGAGACATTGAGTTTGAGTGGGCCATGTTCAGTACCTCCATTGCCGAGGCGGCTTATCAGAGCTGCGGCCGCAAGGTTGTTGGTGCCTGTCGCGGCGGCAACCCTTGAACCCGTTGGTGGACACCTTCGGTGAGGGATGCTGTCAAGCAGAAGGAGTCCTATCAGGTTTTTCTGGCCTGTGGGACTCCAGAAGCAGCTGATGGGTACCGGCGGGCGAAGCGGCATGCGGCTTGGGTGGTCGCTGAGGCAAAAACTCGGGGGTGGGAGGAGTTTGGAGAGGCCATGGAGAAAGACTTCCGTATGGCTTCGAGTTGATTCTGGTCCACCATCTGGCGTCTCAGGAGGGGGAAGCAGTGCAGCACCAACACTGTTTATAGTGGGGATGGTGTGCTGCTGACCTCAACTCGGGACGTTGTGGGCCGGTGGGCAGAATACTTCGAAGACCTCCTCAATCCCACCAACATGCCTTCTGTTGAGGAAGCTGAGCCTGGGGACTCTGGGTTGGGCTCTCCAATCTCTGGGGACGAGGTCGCTGAGGTGGTCAAAAAGCTCCTCGGTGGCAGGGCCCCGGGGGTGGATGAGATCTGCCCGGAGTTCCTTACGGCTCTGGATGTTATAGAGTTGTGTTGGCTCACCCGACTCTGCAATATCGCATGGACATCGGGGGCAGTTCCCCTGGATTGGCAGACTGGGGTGGTGGTCCCCCTGTTTAAAAAGGGGGACTGGAGGGTGTGCTCCAATTACAGGGGGTCACACTCTTAAGCCTCCCTGGTAAGGTCTATTCAGGGGTCCGTCGGATAGTTGAACCTCGAATTCAGGAAGAGCAGTGTGGTTTTCGTCCTGGTCGTGGAACACTGGACCAGCTCTACACCCTCAGCAGGGTCCTGGAGGGTACATGGGAGTTCGCCCAATCGGTCTACATGTGTTTTGTGGACTTGGAGAAGGCGTTTGACCGTGTCCCTAGGGGGACCTTGTGGGGGGTTCTCCGGAAGTATGGGGTACCAGGCCCTTTGATATGGGCTGTCAGGTCACTGTATGGCCGGTGTCAGAGTCTGGTCCGCATTGCCGGCAGTAAGTCGGGCTCGTTTCCAGTGAGAGTTGGACTCCGCCAAGGCTTCCCTTTCTCACCGATTCTGTTCATTACTTTCATGGACAAAATTTCTAGGCGCAGCCGAGGTGTTGAGGGGATCCGTTTTAGTGGCCTTAGGATCGCATCTCTGCTTTTTGCGGATGATGTGGTCCTGTTGGCTTCATCAGACCATGATCTGCAGCTCTCGCTGGAGCGGTTTGCGGCCGAGTGTGAAGCGGCCGGGATGAGGCTCAGTGCCTCCAAATCCGAGGCCATGGTCTTGAGCTGGAAAAGGGTAGAGTGCCTTCTCCGGGTCAGGGGGGTCGTCCTGCCTCAAGTGAAGGAGTTTAAGTATCTGGTGATCTTGTTCACGAATGAGGGAAGAAGGGAGCGGGAGATCGACAGGCGGATTGGTGCAGCGTCTGCCGTAAAGCAGCGCTGTACCGGCCCGTCGTGGTGAAGAGAGAGCTGAGTCAAAAAGCGAAGCTCTCGATTTACCAGTCGATCTACGTTCCTACCCTCATCTATGGTCATGACCAAAAGAACGAGATCACGGATATAAGCAGCCAACATGGGTTTCCTCCGCAGGGTGGTGGGGCTCTCCCTTAGAGATAGGGTGAGAAGCTCGGTCATCCGGGAGGGACTCAGATTAGAGCAGCTGCTCCTCCACGTCGAGAGGAGCCAGTTGAGGCTCGGGCATCTGGTCAGGATGCCTCCTGGACGCCTCCCTGGTGAGGTGTTCCGGGCACATCCCACCTGGAGGAGGCCTCGGGGAAGACCCAGGACACGCTGGAGGGACTATGTCTCTCGGTTGGCCTGGGAACAGGTGTCAGTGATGGTTAAGGGTTTGTTCTCCTAACTTTAGACTTAACTCTTGTCACATGGCGCAGCCCCAGTGAAATCTTTCTTCTGATTTTACATGTCTTGTTTGTTTTTAGGCAGCCATTCCCAGCTGGTGATCGGGTGACATTTAATGGAAAAGAGTGTATCTGCCAGAAGTGTACCCAACCTCTGCCTGCCAACAGCCCAGCACCCATCCAGGCTGTCCACAGTTAGTACTTATTTCAGTTCCTGTCCCAAACTTGAACTCTGTGTTCCATCCCCATTAACTTAAATTTCCCATAATGTCTGATAGGCCTGTCACGATAACAAATTCTGCTGGACGATTAATTGTCTAAAAAATTATTGCGATAAACGATAATATTGTTTCAAGACCTTTTGACACTGATTTAATGGAAATGACTAATAATGCATGCAATTTTCTGCCATAGACAGATACACTTTATTTTCAAAAGAACACATAACACTGGACCGAAAACAAAAATAAAATGGATTCTCAGTGTCCATTAACAAAACGTACTTGAATAAAAAACTAAACATAAAGCCAAAGTGGAAATAAATACTGCATTCAACCAAAAGAGTGCAGATATGAAATCTGTATACTATATTGCCCTTCAGTAATCACTAGATTTAAATAGAGAAGATGGGCACATCCGACTACCTAATGCAGTAGTTAATACTACGCTATTTTTTGCCCATATTTTCCCTTTACGACAATCTTAGATCGTTGGCCGATTTCGTTACCAATCATCTTGCAGTGTGTGGTGTGTTACGGTAGATCGTCGTGGACACTCCAATCTAAATCAGGAGGTTTCCCCGACTGGGAGCTTAACGCTGAATGTGACAGGTAGCCAATCAGAAAGCGCGGATTCTCCTCCACGCTTTCTGAGGGGAAATTACGGAGGGGAATCCCAAACAACTGACACGGCGCAACACGAAGTCCAGCGGACATCGGAGATGATATGTGGAAACAACATTAATATTTATTCAACATTTCGTGCAAAGAATATAGAAATGACAAGGAGAGGAGTTGGAGCCAAATTGCTACAGCAGTTGATAAACCCGGTAACTTTTCAGCTGTTCTTCATTTACGTGACATAAATAGGTTATAATGATTTTCATTTAGTCAGGACTTTACGCTGAGCCACATGCATCACAGGTAGATTCTAGTAAAGCACTGATTAATGCCTGATATTAAAATGAGTTAACTGGACTTGTAGCCATTATTTTGTGCCCATATGGCTGGACACCACACGGCACGATGAACCCGATCGAACCACTATACCTGGTATTTCTGTCGACTAGGATGTGGTCTCTCAGGTTTTGAAAATGGGCCGACAACTTGTGTAATGCGCGCTGGACATTAGACTAAGGAAATGAGGAAGGGAGGGTCAGTGGAGAGCACCGGAGTTGAGCCTTTTTTCATTCAGTGTCATCAACAGAAAGAAAAAAGGCCGGAAGAGACGATAAAGCTGATAATTAAAATGAGGTCGATAGGTTTAGTTTATCGTGCGATTAATTGATTTATCGTTTATCGCGACAGGCCTAATGTCTGATGTCACTTTTACTCCATGATGAAACTGAAGCTAACTTACTCTATCTTCATCTACATGTGCTCTGTGCAGACTGTTGTGGTTGTGGGAAGGAGTTCAAGAATGAACAGTCTCTTGTTGCTCTGGACAAACACTGGCACTTGGGCTGCTTCAAGTGTAAAGTGTGCAACAAGGTGCTCAATGCTGAGTACATAAGCAAGTAAGTTACTCTAGCTATTAACAGAGGTCCAGCGATCCTCTTTTTAATTGACTCTGTAAAAATGTTTGTGTGCTCAACCAAGAGTTGGTGTCAAGACTCTCTTGCACTTTGCTTTGTGTGTCAGAAGCTGGAAAATTTTGGGAACTTCTGCTCAACTGGAAGATTTCCAGAAGGTTTCTGGCATCTCCAAATCAAACATATCCCATGACAGTCCGACTGTAAACTAAATACAATGCAACATGTCAAATTTGTTGTAATATGTTCCTTCTAACTGCTGTTTTCTGGGCTTGACTAGGAATGAATTAGCTGCTTCACCAGATTGACAAAATGTCTTCAAGAAAGGTTCACACAAACTTCTGGTGACAAACAGCACGTTTGTGTTCATGAAAAACACAAAGGAGTTTTGTGTTGGCCATGGAACCACAGAAAACACATATTATTTTCCTTCATCTTTACCAGTATTTTGCTTTGACTTCCGTTCACCACTACAGCCTAAACCAAAAACAACACTTCTCCTGTGGACCAGGCTTTGATCCTCACATGGATCAGTGTGTCCTCACAACGTATTGCGTGTTAGGAAATTGGTCCTTACAATGTATCAAGTACAAGGCCACACACACAAACACACTCTCACACAAATCCAATAATCCAAATGCTTAAAGCTTGTACATGTACAGGTTATTTTATGAATCCGACCCGTTTACTTTGATGCCAGATCCAGTTTTGATTCAATCAAGTAATCTCCATCCAACTTCATCTTTTTTGAAATGCTGTCTTGTTACATGTAGGCCACTATTCCTGTATGTAGTATACCTGAAATGCCAAGATAGGACACTTTGTCTTGGCAAAGTGTCAAGACAAAGTGTCCTGATTGGATATGTTAGACACTAGATTATCTGTGTGGTATGAAGCATGTCTGTTGCTGTGTGCTGTCTCTAGATAATTTCTCATGTGTTGCCCAAACAGAGATGGGATCCCCTACTGTGAGATGGATTACCATGCTATGTTTGGCATCCAGTGCGAGAGCTGTAAGAAGTACATCACTGGGAAGGTTCTGGAGGTATACCGTTTTTTTATATGGGGGAAATTCTTTGCGGCGTGTGTCCCACTCCTTTTTATGGAGTGTCAAAGTTTTATGATTCAAAAAATGAGTGACTTGTTATATATTTATGTATACATATCATAAATATATAATGTGAATAAATAAGTACATAAAGAAATATATTATAATGGATAAACAAATAACAGTATCTATACACGAGAAAGAACATGTTCAGAAGAAACTTATAACATAAATATCTTTATTTTTAAAACATCCATTAATTGCAATTGAATTCATTAAATCTCTTAAAGGCATGTATCAATTTCAATATTCATAATATAGAATTTATTTGTTTAATTAGTTCTATGAAAGGTCAGACTGACATGAATAAATAAGTTAGTAAATGGATCATAAAATAAGTCAAATTAGTGATGAGTACATAAATGGTTGGATTTATAAATCTATTATTTAATTATTAAAAAAATATTTACTATATGTAAAATTATAATTTTTGCCATTTATTTATTTTTGCTATAGTTCCATACCTTGCTTTGGATGCATCAAAAATGTAATAATATCTACATTTTCTATCTGGAGATTGGTACACCAAAGATTGGTGTGGACATGTCCCCACCAACAGTGCTCCACATGGGCTACTGCTTTGCATTGAGTCAGGAATATCGATGGTCAGGAAATTAACAAAGAATCTGAAAAAGGAATGTAATGTTTTTCTATTAATTGTCAACATTACAACAGCAAGATAACAACATCCAAGAAAATCACATTTTGCATGTCAGTGAAAAGTTTTAATTAAAAAAAATTATACTTTAAATGAGGGGAGTAGGTTAGTTGCTGTAGCTTAACTTTGATATACTTTGCATACCCAAGCTGTATAGTTCAGTGTGTTTTAGTTCAGTTAGCACAAAAATAAGGCGACCCACACATCTACTTTGTGACAGATTATCAGTAGAGCAGGTGTTTAAATTTGCTAATCAACCACAAGTGGTCAGGCAATTACTTTTTAATGATTGCAAAATAAACATCAAGCGTGAAAATTCAAAAAACAGAAATCTGTAGCGGATTAAAGGTTCTGTTTTGGTGTGTTTACATACTTTCTGTGTGGGAAGTGTTTGGTTTTTGAATGTAATCTTTGCCCTTTCTACTCCTGGAGCTCTTGTATGTTTGTTGCTGTGGCAACAGTTCTGTGTATCATATTAAACTGATATAGACTAATAAAGAGAATTGGTTTCAAGTTGTTCTCCTGGATTTCTACATCCCTGGACTAATTGCATCATTTGTTTGTAGAACGTGGCCATATTCACAGCAATCATAAAATAGGATGAAATATTATATAAAGCATAGGAGTCAAAGTTTGTTAACCATTTCTCCTACAGCAGCAATTAGGTAAAATTAAATGATTGGCTTTAAAAGAGAAATTTACTTAATCCTCTACTGCATCTTGACAGAACTGACAGAAACAAAGTTGTTTATATATCTATATCCAGAGAGAATACATAGTTTACATATCCAAACTAGGGGTTGAACGACTACATATTTTTTAAGGTCGACTACAACATGATGATAGTCGAGTCGATGTCGACTAGTCGCGGTGACGTCATAGTGACTTAAGCGCAAAAACCTTTCACAACTACTTGGAGGCTTTATCAGCTATTTTTACTGCAAATATTGACACCCCCTCCCAGGCATGTGCAGAGGGGGGACCTGGGGGGGCTTGAGCACCTGCCCTTTTTGCTCCTTGCCCCCAAGTGCCCTTTTGGTCCAATTTTAATTATTTAATTTTCCTTTTTTTTTTTTTGTATTATTTTCTAAGCCCTCTTCTGACACATAACATGTACTAAAATTATTATTATTTTTTGTACTACATAATAAGCCCTCCGGTCACCTTGTTACCTTTGACCTTTTACCCGTGACGCATGACGCAATGGGGTATATGCCACGGACTTCCGTTTTAGAACTTCCGCATTTTTTTTGCCACATAGAATGGTTCCGGTGCACAGGCAACAGTATGCTAATAGGCAACAGTATGTTAATAGGCAACAGTATGTTAATAGGTAACATTATGTTAACAGTGGCTCCTCAGTCCTGCAGGACTATTAATGATGCTTACAGAATTATTCAGACGTCCTGAAACGCTCCGACAACAACAAAGGATTTAAGATGGATGTGTCAAAACTTCACAATAACTTCGAAGGTGAGTTAATAAATCGTTTGTATTCATCATAATGCCTCATATGTCTGACGTAGCTAACAGGGACAAGCTTACAAAGGTGCTCTGTAAACGTTAAGTGTTTTGATTATCTGTGCAGTGTGCAATCTACATATAGATAGATAAAAATATAGATATAAACATATATAGATCTGTCCATATTGTGCCCAAGCTATCAGTCGAAGCTGAAGTTAGCTTCCGAATGTAGCATCTAATTCGGAAAATAGCTAAAGGGCGATTACACTTAATTTTTCACTATCTTGAGCTTTTTTAATGTGTTGTACTTTAAAAACTACAACACCTAGACATTTCAAACCTAACTAGATTATTCTGTACTAACAGCAGAATAAATAAAACATTTGTGAAACCTTATAATTGATTTGTGAAATTTGTAAAATGTCAATAGATTCCAGAACGCATTAGATCAGAATTATTAATTTGTGATTATTATTTTAACTTTCTGTTTTCATTTTTTTTTTTTTATCTTTATAATAGTTGGAGTTGGACAGGAGTTCAGTTTGATGGCTTCCTGGAGGGAGAGATTGGCTGAGCTAATGATGCCAACAACTTTTCTCCTGCTATTAATTTTTTTGCTTTTCTTTATATAAAGTATTTCTATCAGTTGCTCTTTTTCCATTTTGTATACAGTATTTGCTTTATTTTTTTTTTTGACCTTAATGCTTACCTGGTCAGGTGAGGTGGAAATGTACATCCTCTTGATTACTGACAAATGTCAGAACCACATGTACTGAGCTGGTTACAGCAGATCAATCTGAATCTTAATTTCTCATTAAAACGACTTATTGTAATTTTAAGACATTGTTATAAAATTTCATCTTTATTCTGCTGTAATGATGACTACATTCTTGCAATTAAAAGTTCTTATATCCTGACCTTAATGCTCCCTTATACAACTCACAGAGCAGATGATTGAAATAAAAGCATTTTTAAAAAGTATTTTCTGTGATTTTATAATAGAAATTGAGGACGAGAGAAATCGATTAAAATCAAATCTGATATGAAAAGAAATCTTGTATCATCCAGCCTTATTCAGCATATTAAATTATATGACTAACAACATATTACTTAATATTCACATTTCTTTGCTGGTATAACCTAAATGTGTTGCATTTTAACATCTAACTTGAATTCTTGATCTACATGCTTGATATAATGTAAACACAGAGAAATGGGGAAAAAAGGTTTGTGAAATGTAGAGTATTCAGTTTTATTGTAGGAACAAACAGGATAGCAAAATGAACAGTGAATATATAATATACTTCCTAGCAGCTAATCAGACATCAGACTTGTTTTGCCTTTACTGGTGATGAAAACTCGTCACTCTGGAGGAGAGGAAGTCCGGCTCAGCCCCGTCCAGGATGACTGCAG
Organism: Poecilia reticulata; assembly: GCF_904066995.2. Classification (NCBI taxonomy): domain Eukaryota; kingdom Metazoa; phylum Chordata; class Actinopteri; order Cyprinodontiformes; family Poeciliidae; genus Poecilia; species Poecilia reticulata. The sequence goes on from NC_088847.1 coordinate 796,289, forward strand.
GGTCAGGGTAGCCAACAAAGTCTGCAGGTAGAGTTTTGCATATCTGGTGCTCTGGGTTCTAGATCATAGTTTAACTAAGTACTGTAAATAAAAAGTTAGTCCACGTTGTGATGATCCGGCAGACCGTGGACTGATGGACGCCGTACCGGTCAGCTGGTCCAGGTGCTTGGATCCAGTGGAAAGGTAATCAGCACAGCGATCATGGCTCAGAAACATCACGAGGTGTTACGATGCAAACCTGAAAAATTAAAACTAATAAGTGTCCACATTTAGCTGCACAACGTAATCAAAACGAATAAATCCTCAGCTCTTTTTGAGAGTTTTGCTTGAAAATCAATGGACAATATCTCAGAAAATTAAATGTTTTAGTGAAATAGTTCTGGTATCACAAAGAAACTGAAAAAAATGTTTCAGAGGTGCAACAACACTGACGTTACTGAGCAAGAGTGAATTAAAATACTACTTAGAAAATGCATGTTAAAATCTGAATACTCTTTTGAAAGTGTGCAGCTGAAATTAATTTAAACTACTAGCAGGCAAAGCACCGTGTTCACCTAATACCTGCACCAACAATAATACAAAAAATAATTCATATAAGAGGCATTAGTTTATAAAAGTCGAGGCAAACCTAAATTTACCATTTTAAAAACAATGTAGTGGGAGGGATGTAACTTCATAACCTCATTTTCTAAGCAGAATCTCAGAGAGAGAAAAAATAAATTACGTTGTGTAAAGCAAAAACAGATTATAGCAGTCAAGTGGAAAAATTCACTCTAACGTGGATTATAATTATGAAACAACAAAGGTAGATGTTATATTTTTGGGATTCGGGAAAGACGTGATTTGTACCATTTGTTCTGTGGGTCGGTGCCACTTAAACGGCTGTAAATCGAAAGTTTTGGACCTTAATCTGACTGACTAGTTCGGGCTGAAGCGTTGCTGCTCTCGGTTGTTCTTAAATTACCTGCTCGGTGTCGCTTCGACTGCATGTTAAATGTATTTTATATAATTGTCACATAAAAAAAGCTAAGGAGTTGCCTAAAAATAATTTCATACTCCGTATAACACAAACACACATCAACACACGTATTGACTCACCTTGTGCCGAATCGCTGCCTCTGTTCTCAGCCTGTTCCCGTTGCAGTGGATTTCCTCCGGCATTATTTTCCTCCAACAAATTATTCCAGTGAACGAACCACGTACAGATTCCTTTTAACCTCCGTCTTCCCATTTCTGACGCTGGATCTTCAATATCCTCAAGCTTTGAAATAGCAGGCAGCTACAAACCTGGTGTTAGCTGTAGTGGCTAAGTTTTGGGTTTTGGCTACAGTCCGCCGTCGGATGGTACCGGCTAATTACTGGACACAACGACACACCACAAAACTCGATTGTTGTACCAGTGGCTCACAGATATTTTAAGTTTTACGTCTTTTTCATGGTACAGATCTTGCTGCTTTGGGTAAAAACAATAGGAGCAAGCAGGACCCGGAACCAATCTATGTGGCATAAATTCAAACGGAAATACGTCACCACCTCTCGTGGCATATACCCCATTGCCTCTGCGTAGTGAGATAAGGCAGCTAACTGCGGAGCTCAACGTAGCGAACGTTCCAGATTACAGAACAGTTTTTGGTGAATTAAAAAAAAAATCGTTTTTGGTGAATAAAGTGGAGTAGACTTGCTGCTTGTCAGATGACAGAAAACGTTGAAGTATTGTTTCTGCTTCAGCTCGGAGTCGCGGTTTAAGCAGAGAGGTAATGAAATACAACAGACACTGACAGGCCTCTGCGTCTGCCTTTGTCTGAAGAACTACTGAGGGGAGGAGACAACCAGGTGAGGAGAAACTGTTCTTATCTATCGATTCACTATTTTTATCAGACAGACATTAGGCTGTTGTTGTTGTTGTGCTATTAGCTAGCTGCTAGCTAACGACTTTGCTAGCAACGCTAGATATCTAAAAGCTTCTCCCCTGTATCTTTAATGATATCAGTCATTCTTCAGTATCGCTTATGCAATGGGGCACGTCGCCCGTCCAAAACCTGTCATCTCCATAATGGATATATGTCGGATCTTCTAATTTCCTTTGCTGCATAATGTACATTTCATTTATTCTACCTTTAGGTAAATGTATCTTGAAGGAGAATAGCTCTTAAATAAAAGTCCAATAAGGATATTAATTTAGAATTAAAAATAACTCACCCTGAATTACCATGATAGATATAATGAATGTAATAAAAGTGACATTAATGAAGGGGAAAAACTCAACCCAGACATTAAGTTGGGTTGAGTTGAGCTGTATATTTTTGGAGCTCCCTACAAATGATTCACTCCTAATTGTTACTGGGGAAATATGTCATTTATTGTAAGAGAAATTTTTTTTCCCAATTATTCAATGGGGGAAATAAACCGAACCTCAGTTAAGTAAAATAAAATTATAATCAAAACTTTTGGAATTGTAATAATTTCTTTTCTAAATAACAAATCGTTTTGTTTTAAAAACATTTTTTAATTAAATAACAATTTTTTGTCTTGTGAACTTAAAAAGTTATTTTCCAAACACACATCAGAAATCTTTTGTTGTGATTTTAGTCTCTGCTCACGACTCGTGAGAATCACAAGCAAAACTTTGAGTCAAACAAAAACTTAGAATATTAAGAAAAGATTTCTGACATGCACAAATAAGTTTGTTTTGCAAAAAAAAAAAATTCACTTCATGAGACAAATGTGTGATTTAAATGTTTTAAAAAGTTTTTTTTAAGCAAAACTCAGTAGGCTTTTCTCATGGTGACATTCATTAACAATTCAATATTTGCTTTTGTTTTTCTCTTTTTTCTGCAGTTCCATGTTAAAGTTTGCTGCAGCTCTGCTTTCCTGAATGGACCGTCTTCATCTCCACTGCAGCAAACAAGCAGCTCTGTTTTATAGATTACAGTCACTAAAAGGTTGCTTTGTACCCTTGTTTATATTTTAATAGTGTAATTCTGTAAAGATAAAATATGTCTGGTGGTCCAGCTCTGATTTACATATCTTGCTAAATTGCGGGTTTGAATATTGCAAAACCTTCCTATAACAAAATAGACCTGCAGAAAGAAATTACTAATAAAATATCTTACATAGGCATAGTGTTATGCTCTATATGGAGATGTTCGTTAGCTTTGATTGTGTATCTCACAATTTTGTAATTTATCATTGTTTATTAAACTCTGAAAGCTGCTTGTTAATATTCTGTCCTAGAATGAGGTTAGATGGGCCCTTTTTTTGTTGTTGAGCACCTGCCCCTTTAGTGGTCTCTGCACGGCCCTGCCCCCTCCCCTTCTCCCGCTTTTACTAAGTCTATTATGCAGAATTAAAAGCAATAAATACATCATTCTTCGTGAGCAGCGGTGAAAAGTTCGTTGCACAAAGTCGGATTTGACTTTTTTTTTTTCCAAACACCGGCTGATACTGATGATCTCTGGATAGCTACTCGTATAGGAGTCAAATTATCACACTGACCACAATGGCGCTTTTGAAACATCACAAACCAAACTTATTATGAACGGATCCCGTTTGGTTACAGTTGAATTCAACGAAGCCAACTGCTGCTGAGGGGAGGGGTGAGGGAAAAGGGAAGGAGGGCTGAATTAGATGAAGTCGGGCAGTGATGATGGTGATGGTGGGCCTGCAAGTGAAGACTCAAGTGGGGATTTGTCTTCAGGGATAAACACATCTTGAGTATATCCCGGCTCACTTAGGATCCCCAAGAGTCAGAAATTAAATGCTGCTGAGGAGAGAGTGAGCTTGGAATAAATCTTTAAGGTTGTTACGAATGTACAAATGGTAGGCTTTCGAGGACCAGCGACCCAGGATTTGGATCGTGTGGTCTGGCCCTGACTAGATGCGGACGAGGCTGCGCCGATGCGGAATGAATGGGCGGAGTAATGATTGGGTGAAATGCCTGATAACGATAAGACCTGGCGGAAATGACAGGAGAACCAGAAGCGAGAAGCTTGTTTTCCTGGTTCAGAAATGAAGAGAGGATCATGAGGAGAAGCGTTAGCGGCGAATCGGGACTGGACATAATTGAAAATGGGCTCGTACGGGTTGAGGGAGGAATCGAGGCGGAAAAGATAGATGGGACAAGAGACGGCGAGCTGATCGGTCTTACTTTTCCGCAGAGTAAAAATCGTGGTGTCGTGGCTGAGAATGGAAATATCTGAAAGGCAAGGATGAATGAGAGGATTATGGATGGAGGAAGTTGGAGCGAATACAGAACAGCGGAGGAAGCCGAAAAAAAGCTAGTAGGAACATGGACTCCAGGATCCTGTCAACGAAATTAGAGGAGTAACCGGAACGCAGAGTGGAAATGCATTTGCGTAGGAGGTCGGTCGTGAGGGGGAGACGTGGAATGACGCTGTTTGGTTCTTGCTTCTTGCAGCCTTTGATGAGCATGTTCACATGGCAGAGAGAGATGGAGGGACAGTTGACTCCTGCAGAAAGCTTAAAGAAGAAATTGATGCCTGCTAGATAGGACTGGATAGTGGAGGTATGGATCTTAAGGACTAATCGGGAGTACGTAATGAAGAGGCAGAGGGTGGAAACGTCTAGGGAAGGAAAAGGGAGATTATAAGTGGCGTGGAAAGATTTAAATCGGTTCCAGCCGGTCAAATATACGGAAAGTGAGCGAGGAGCTAGGCTGCTGAGGATTAATTCTTGAGAAGCTCGGTGGAGATCAGGTAATGGAGGGCTCAGTTGAATATGGTTGAAGAAAATGGAGGGACCGGCATGGAACGTGCTTCTGCATCTGTGGCCAAGAGTCTGAATTTCTGGAAGGAAAAACGAGAGAGCGTCAGCGATGCGGTTTTTTGATCCGGGAATATGAGCGGCTTGAATGAGAAACTGATGTTGGGCAGAAACTAAGGTAAGTCTGCGCATGAACTGCATGATTTCGGAGGAGCGAGAGCGGCCTTTATTGATGATTTCTACTACTGCCGTGCTGTCTGAATGAATGAGGATGGATTTTTTTAGACCATTCGTGACCCCAAAGGATCGCAGCGAAGATGATGGAGTAAAGTTCGAAGAGAGTGGAAGAAGGAGAGCCCGAGGCGTTCTGGAGAGACATAAACTCGAGCGGCCATGTGTCGGCGAACCATTTTCCTTTGTAATAACCGGCGAAACCGATTGAGGGAGCTGCATCGGTAAAGAGTTGGATGTCTTCAGGGTAGGTGAGGAAATCGTTGTAGAAGAAAGAAATTCCGTTCCAGGATGAAAGAAAGTAGTGCCACAAACGCATTTCTAATTTGCAGGAGTAATTGATAGCGAGAGAACCGTGAAGGGAGGGAATGCTGGCCGCTTTAGACTGGAGGTGAGAGATTAAGGATTTTCCCTGCGGAACGATGCGAATAGCGTAGTTTAGATGGCCGAGGAGAGAGAGCAGCTCTTGTTTATAACATTTGTCGGCGAGTAAGAAATTAGACAGAATTAAGGTGATTCGGTTGATCTTTTCGGGTGATGGGGAAGCTTGGAAAGATAAAGAGTCCAGAGTGATGCCTAGGAACTCTAAAGAGGTGCGTGGACCGACGGTTTTCTCCTCTGAGAGGGAAATTCCCAGCTGGGAAAAGGCTTGAGTTAGGGCGTTAAGACCGGAACGAGGAGGGGAAGACGGAGGAGTGACTACCAGGAAGTCATCCAGAAGATGTATGACGTAGGGGAGTTTATAGGTATTGGTAAGGATCCAGCAGGGGGCTTCGGACAGGCAATCGAAAATTTTGGGGCTGCTACATCACCCAAACGTGAGGCGGACGGCGAAGTAAAAGGCGCCTTTCCGAACTACGCCAAAGAAGCGCCAGAAGTCGGGGTGAATAGGTAGAACTTTGAAAACGCTGGTGATGTCGGCTTTGGAGAGCCAGGCACCGCGACCCGCTAATCAAATGAGTTTAATGGTGTGATCTATGGTTGCGTATTGATACTGGGAACGAGAGATGTGAGGGGCTGAAAGATCTATGATTAGCCTTTTCTTTTTTTTTTACCTGAATATTTGCAAGTGGCGATGCCAGTGGGGCTGACGTGGAAAGTAGGGAAAGGTGACCTAGAAAAGGGGCCTATAACGAACCCTTTTTGAACTTCTTTGGTGAAGAGAGAGTCGACTGTGTCGGGATCTGAGAGAGCGGATTGAAGATTGTGACATTGGTAGGTGGAATCTGTAATAATTTCTATGCCGGGGTGGAAACCGTGAGTGAAGCTGTTAATGAGAAAGTTAACAAAATCCCTGTCTGGGTGATGCTTGAGAGCGGTTTCGAGAGCTTTCACCTGTACAAAAAGCGCAAGGAAGAGGGCGAGAGCGGAGAGGGATGATAGATGTACAGGCTGTGGCTGGGTGAGATGGAGCACCGCAAAGATTGCAGGAGAGAGAAGCCCGGGCGGTGAAAATGCGGCAGTGTAATTCGGAATCAAGAGAACCCCGGTAAGTGCCTAGGTTGAACTGTTGCAAGCGACCTGCTGCTTGGTTGGCGAAGAGAATGTGATATTAATAAAACCCGGTGCCCCCGAACTGTAGGGCCATGTCAAGAACTAAGAAGAGATAGTAGTCGAATTAGGCTCTGCAGTCTGGAAAGATTGCGCAAATGGTGTCTCTGAAAAGAGAAAAAGCGAGAGCAAATGCGATGGGTGTGAGGTCTTTGGAATGGGAACTTAAAGAATTGCTAAATTGCATGGGACCTTGGTTTGTATTGATATCTCTAGGTTGACTAGAACAGATCAGAGAAGGTTGAAGGAGAAGTGCTAGATCGACATAATTACCATTCAGGACTTGCTGGCGAAAAGAAGGAGAAATGGGTGAGGGCCGTGGTACGTTATTGGATGACTGAGCTGGAGGAACTGCTGTGGCGAGATTAAAATTATGATTAACGTTAGGGAGAGTGTTAGAAGGGGGGAGAGGTAGGGGCATGGTATTTGAGAGAGAGGGAATGGAAGGAAAAAGGTTAGAGGGGAGTGGAGAGGGGAATGAGGAAGAAAATCCTGCTGCCCTATACTGAGCTGGGTTTGCCGCGGCTTGAGAAGAACCAGAGATCGTGGCGTTTATGGAAGTGGGGAGAGCTGAGGAGGAGAAGGGGGGGTGGAGAGAAGAATGAGATGGTGGGATTTGAGGAGTCTGTGAAGACAGCGAAGCGATAGCCGAAGATAGCATCTGAGAGAGGTCGGCTAGGCATGGTGCGTTTGGTGGAGGATGTAATACGACCTGGCTCCCGCGAGGGGGAGCTGTTGCCGGGTGCGAGGACTTCGAAGGCGTGGGCCGGATGACGTCTGAGGTGACGAAGGAGGAAGAGAATGCTGGAGAAAAACCTGGAAGTCCGGGGTATTCGGATGACGGCGGGCCTGACGTTTGCTGCGGACCTGAGGAGGAGAGCAATTGAAAGAGCCTCAATTTGTTGTCGGAGCGACTAAAGGGGATTCCTTTTTCTTTTAATGAGCGGTGGAGGCGGGCGATGGTCCAGCCTTTGAGGAGCTGGCGAGTTAGGACGCCTGGAGAGGGTCGCGGAGAAGAAGCCAGGTTGGTATTCTGGAACTGCAGATTCCTCGTCAATGGCGGAATGGCGTCTGGGACTGGCAGAACGAAGTCGACGACTGGGCCCGCGGCTTGTCCCTCGGCCTCGGGGTGATGTGACGTCGGTGGATGGACCGTGGTTGGACGAGGTGCTGCTGACGGCGAGGAGTGGAGCTGGGTTTGAGGGTTGAAGATCAAGGAGCGGAGGCGTTTGGAGCCGGAGGCTTGTTTTGTGGCTTGGGGAGGAGAGGTTGAAGCAGCTGGAGACAGATCGAAGAGGTCATCCGAGTCGGAGTGGTCGGGCTGGAGAGAAAGAGCGTCTTCCATTGTGAGTAGAACTTTTTTGTTGACAAGCAACGTAGTCGGTCGACAAACTATGTAACAGGCGTGGAACAGCTCTCGAGCGGGGTATATATGGGCTGTTTAGGAAATTGGAGGTGTGGTTTGAGGCGTGGTCCTGCTCCTGAACCTAAATTAACAAGTTAACTCCATTTGTGTAGCTTTGGTTTCTGAGATATTAAAAATTATAATTTTGTCCGATGACGTCACGGTCACCCACCGCAGTGAAGATGGTTCGAGCTCTGCGGAGTAAGCGTCGTTTAGCTCAAGGTTGATCTGATTTATGAACACTAATGTCGGCCAACGGTTCTCCACTGCTCCCGGCGTCACTTAGGAACTATCAACAAATTACCGAAACAAACATTCCAACCAAACAACAATCAAACAAATTTTAAAGTCATATACATTATTTTCAATAATTTTAATATGAAATAATATAGTATTTTCCTCAATAGCTTCCAGGTCATGTGAAGTATTGACTCAAAATCACTTTGAAATAATTATACTAGTCTGCACAGATGAGGCACAGTCATTTGTTTTCCATTTGAATCCTTTTGTATTTTTTAGCATTTTCTTTGTCAAAATTTAAGATGTTTTTGTAATAGCTTCCAAGACATGTGTCCTATTTATTCAAAACCACTTTGAAATTGTTTTACAAATCATTAGAGATGAGGCACTCTCATTTTTTCCACATTTTAGATCTTTTTCAATTTTTTACATATTTTAAATCTACAAATTAAAAAATATGATTGGTGTTTAATAGCTTAAATTTCATGTCATCCACCGACGAAGAATAAAAAGGGTTAAATGGAATGAAAATGAATGTGCACCACCTATAGGTGGTAGTATAATTTCACATTGACTTTGAGTTAATAAGACCCAGTTAACTCATGGGTCTCATGACCCATAAGCTAATGAAGAAAAATCAATCAATTATTAAATCAATCAATCAATCAATCATCTTCCCTTTGTCCGCAGTCAGGTTGCTGGGTCAGCAGAGGCCCAGACTTCCCTCTCCCAGCCACTTATTCCAACTCCTCCAGGGGAATCCCAAGGCGTTCTCAGGCCAGCCATGAAACATAGTCCCTCCAGCGTGTCCTGGGTCTTCCTGTGGGCCTCCTCCTGGTAGGAGGTGCCCAAAAGACCTCACTAGGGAGGCGTTAAGGAGGCATCCTAATCTGATGCCTGACCCACCTCAGCTGGCTCCTCTCGAAGTGAAAAATCAGCGGCTCTACTCTCCCTCCTGGATGACTGAGCTTCTCATCCTATCACTAAGGGAGAGCCCAGACACCTTATGGAAAAAAATAATTTTGGCCGCTTGTGTTTGTGATTTTGTTCTTTCAGTCAAGACCCTTAAACCTATGCCATAGAAGAAGGTAGGGACGTAGATCGACTGGCAAATAGAGACCTTTCCTTTTTGATCCAGCTGTCTCTTCACCACGACAGACTGGTGAAGAGACAGTCTGTCGTGCGCCAATCCGTCTATTGATCTCGTGTTCCATTTTTCCATCATTCTTAATGTTATGGATTCTGTATTTCCTCCATCACTTTTAGCCTCTTTCATCTGCTTAACATGCTGCAGCATACATCACCATGTTTATATGTGACTGCTCGCAGTCATAAACAGACTGAAACTGATTAGACTACCCTTTGTGATTTTGAGTCAATACTTCACATGACCTGGAAGCTATTGAGGAAAATACTATATTATTTCATATTAAAATTAATGAAAATAATGTATATGACTTTAAAATTTGTTTGATTGTTGTTTGGTTGGAATGTTTGTTTCGGTAATTTGTTGATAGTTCCTAAGTGAACCTTCGGGCGATGCGGCCGGGAGCAGTGGAGAACCGCTGGTCGACATTAGTGTTCATAAATCAGATCAACCTTAAGCTAAACGGTGCTTACTCCACGGAGCTCGAACCATCTTCACTGCGGTGGGTGACCGTGACGTCATCGGACAAAATTATAATGTTTAATATCTCAGAAACCAAAGCTACACAAACGACAATTTTAACTTCACAAACCTGCACAAACGGTGCACTAACAAAGTAGCCCACTTTGGTTTGTTTTGGAGCAAGATGGGGTGATGGTGAACTCTGGATGACCTAAAAAATCATTTTTAATATCTCCTACACCAAAATTGCACAAACGAAAATTTTAACGGCACAAACCTGCACAAACAGAGCACTAACAATTCAGACTATTTGCTGAAATTTTTGATGTGGGTGGGGTGTCAGCTTCACGCACATCCCGGCGTCTTCTTGCCGCTCCGCCCCGCCCACGTGGCAAAATACGCGCGTGGTTGTGATGAGCACGCGCACGCTCCCTACGCGAGAAAGCACGCGCGTAGGGAACTACGGACACCGTGAAAGCTCAAACAACATGTTTCGGTAAAGTTGTGACTGTTCACGTTTTGTGGGAAACAAATTATAATAATAATAATAACAATAAAAAAATAATAGTAATGATTAATACATATATGTCACATATAATTATTATAAATGTATATATGTTTAATTATATATACACATATATATATATATATATATATATATATATATATATATATATATAAAGCCGGTCAGACCTGGCAGGCCCAAACGTGTAGTGAGGGTCTGCAGGGAACGTCTGGTGGAGTCCCCTGTGAGACATTGAGTCTGAGTGGACCACGTTCCGAACCTCCATTGCCGAGGCGGCTTATCGGAGCTGCGGCCGCAAGGTTGTTGGTGCCTGTCGCGGCGGCAACCCTCGAACCCATTGGTGGACACCTTCGGTGAGGGATGCTGTCAAGCTGAAGAAGGAGTCCTATCGGGCCTTTTTGGCCTGTGGGACTCCAGAAACAGCTGATGGGTATTGGCGGGCGAAACGGCATGTGGCTCGAGTTGTCGCTGAGGCAAAAACTCGGGCGTGGGAGGAGTTTGGAGAGGCCATGGAGACAGACTTGCATACGGCTTTGAGGCGATTCTGGTCCACCATCCGGCGTCTCAGGAGGGGGAAGCAGTGCAGCACCAACATTGTTTATCGTGGGGATGGTGTGCTGCTGACCTCAACTCGGGACATTGTAGGCTGGTGGGCGGAATACGTCGAAGACCTCCTCAATCCCACCAACATGCCTTCTGTTGAGGAAGCTGAGCCTGGGGACTCTGGGTTGGGCTCTCCAGTCTCTGGGGACGAGGTCGCCGAGGTGGTCAAAAATCTCCTCGGTGGCAGGGCCCCGGGGGTGGATGAGATCTGCCCAGAGTTCCTTAAGGCTCTGGATGTTGCAGGGTTGTGTTGTCTCACGCGACTCTGCAATATCGCATGGACATCGGGGGCAGTTCCACTGGATTGGCAGACTGGGGTGGTGGTCCCCCTTTTTTTAAAAAGGGGGACCACCACCCCAATTACAGGGGGGTCACACTCTTAAGCCTCCCTGGTAAGGTCTATTCAGGGGTCCTGGAGAGGAGGGTCCGTCGGATAGTCGAACGTCGGATTCAGGAAGAGCAGTGTGGTTTTCGTCCTGGTCGTGGAACACTGGACCAGCTCTACACCCTCAGCAGGGTCCTGGAGGGTGCATGGGAGTTCGCCCAACCAGTCTACATGTGTTTTGTGGACTTGGAGAAGGCGTTCGACCGTGTCACTCGGGAGGCCTTGTGGGGGGGTACTCCAGGAGTATGGGGTACCAGGCCCTTTGATACGGGCTGTCAGGTCCCTGTATGACCAGTGTCAGAGACTGGTCCGCATTGCCGGCAGTAAGTTGGGCCCGTTTCCGGTGAGAGTTGGACTCCGCCAAGGCTGCCCTTTGTCACCGATTCTGTTCATTACTTTTATGGACAGAATTTCTAGGCTCAGCCAAGGTGTTGAGGGGATCCGTTTTAGTGACCTTAGGATTGCATCTCTGCTTTTTGCAGATGATGTGGTCCTGTTGGCTTCATCGGAACATGATCTGCAGCTCTCACTGGAGCGGTTCGCAGCCGAGAGCGAAGGGCCGGGATGAGGCTCAGTGCCTCCAAATCCGAGGCCATGGTCTTGAGCCGGAAAAGGGTAGAGTGCCTTCTCCGGGTCAGGGAGGTCGTCCTGCCTCAAGTGGAGGAGTTTAAGTATCTGGGGATCTTGTTCACGAATGAGGGAAGAAGGGAGCGAGAGATCGACAGGCGGATTGGGGCAGCGTCTGCCGTGAAGTGGGCGTTGCACCGGTTCGTCGTGGTGAAGAGAGAGCTGAGCCAAAAACGAAAACGATTTACCGGTCGATCTACGTTCCCACCCTCATCAATGGTCATGAGCTTTGGGTCATGAACGAAAGAACGAGATCACGGGTACAAGCGGCCGTAATGGGTTTCCTCCGCATTGTACCTGGGCTCTCCCTTAGAGATAGGGTGAGAAGCTCGGTCATCCGGGAGGGATTCAGAGTAGACCCGCTGCTCCTCCACGTCGAGAGGAGCCAGTTGAGGCTCGGGCATCTGGTCAGGATGCATCCCGGATGCCTCCCTGGTGAGGTGTTCTGGGCACGTACCACCGGGAGGAGGCCTCTGGGAAGACACGCTGGAGGGACTATGTCTCTCGGCTGGCCTGGGAACGCCTTGGGATTCCTCTGGAGGAGCTGGAAGAAGTGGCTGGGGAGAGGGAAGTCTGGGCCTCCCTTCTGAAGCTGCTGCCCCTGCGACCCGACCCCAGATAAACGGGAAAAAATGGATGGATGGATGGAACAGTGCAATGCATTTTAATGCTCAAAATTACCCATCAGATACCGTTCCCCTTGTTTTGCAGTGAGGGAACCGTATCTGATGGCCAGTGGCGCAACTACACATTATTCAGGTGGGTGCAAAAACATAGATCGGCGTCCCCCCCCAGCAACGATACGTGAAGGGTAAAACTACATTTACCTCGTTATGTGCGTGAGGTGAAGGAGCGTAAGGCGCGCTGAAGTGTATGGGAGAACATCATCGGCGAGCCGCCCCCTCCAGACGTGGTTTTGGCGCCCCCTCTGGTGCTGCACCCCTATGCGTTGCATACCCTGCATACCCACTTTTTGCGCCACTGCTGATGGCCATATTTCACCCATCAGATACAGTTCCCCTTGTTTTACAGTGGGGGAACGGTTTCTGATGGGTGGTTTTACCATAGAGGGAACGGTATCTGATGGGTGAAATATGGCCATCAGATAGGGTTCCCCCCACTGTAAAACAAGGGGAATGGTATCTGATGGGTGGTTTTAACATAGGGGAAACGGTATCTGATGGGTGGTTTTAACATAGGGGGAATGGTATCTGATGGTTGGTTTTAACATAGGGGGAACGGTATCTGGTGGGTGGTTTTAACATAGGGGGAACGGTATCTGATGGGTGGTTTTAACATAGGGGAAACGGTATTTGATGGGTGAATTATGGCCATCAGATAGGGTTCCCCCACTGTAAAACAAGGGGAACGGTATCTGATGGGTGAAATATGGCCATAATATAGGGTTCCCCCACTGTGAAACAAGGTGAATGATATCTGATGGGTTGTTTAGCATATATATGCTAAACATATATATGCTATGTTTAGCATATGTATGCTAAACATATATATACATTTATAATAATTATACTATATATGTGACAGATATGTATTTATCATTACTATTATTTTGTATTATTACTATTCTCATTATTAATATTATTATTAGTAGTAGTATAGTATTATTACTATTAGTTTCCCGCAAAAACGTGAAGAAAGTGTGACAACTTTGCCGAAACATGTTGTTTGAGCTTTCACGATGTCCGTAGTTCTTCAGACAAGCGCGCCGAACAAGCACGTGCTTTCTCAGTGCTCATCACGAGCACGCGCGTATTTTGCCTCGTGGGGCGGAGCGGCAAGAAGACGCCGGGGGAACCGTATCTGATGGGGAAACGCGGATTGACGTAACACCGCGCTAACCACCGCGCCGCCCAACGCCCCTATTGCGGGAGCCTATGCTGTAATTTACAGTTTCTCTTTGTTAAATTATTTACATTTTTATACAATTTGAGCTTTCTGACGAACTCACCTAGTCCACCTTCTTTCATTTCCTTGGAAAAATCTGTTTTGTCATGTGATTGCGACTAGTCGACTGGCCCAGATAAAAGTCATTGCAGAGAAAAGAATCAACTAGTCGACTAATTGGTGCAACCCCTAATCCAAACATCGGCACTTTTCACATATGATCATCCATATGGGGACTATGACTATTCTTTGTGACAGATTACTGCTCATCCTGAATTGGAACTGTATATGCTTTTGTGGACATGACTGCATATAATGGCGTCCACCGTCCCCAGGTGCATGTCATTAGCCGAGGTGGCTAATAGACGATGTCCAGTGCATATTGATGGTCACTCTATATCTCCACTGCCCCATCTAGCCCCAAACAAAGTCCCACTGAAAATCTTGATGAGCTGAGACACAGATGTGAGTTGCAGTGGCGTTTTCTGATATGGACAATCACCCAAGGCAGCGTCGTGTTGGGGGGACAACATGAGATGAATTTTGCAACTGTTTTCAAATGTAGGCAAGCATTGAGCAAATATACACACTAATTCTATAAAAGAGAATATGACTTAAAAATTGATTTTTTAGTAATTCCATCACAAAGTGACAGATGTTATAGCCTCGTGACTACCAGCTGTTCATTTTTGTCCTCTGTAGAGGACATTTCTAAACTTGAATATCTCCCACCCCCTGCATTCTACTGAATTAATTCCTTTTGGTATCTGGAGAGGACATTTAGGGCTTTTCAACGATGCCACATGTGAAGGGGTGGGGCTTTTGTACCTTCCTTTTTCTCATTCATAAAAATGACGTTCATCAGTAGAAGCACATTTTATGGGGAGAGACAAAGTAAGTGCATAAAACTTTTCATTGTGCAAATTTTGGTTTAAAATTTTGTTGGCAAATTCTAAATAAGTCTCTTAGCAGCATATTAGAACATTCTATGAATTATTTTGACTATTTTATCGTAGTATTTAAAAGTTGAAAAATTGTCCTCTGTAGTGGACATTCGTAATTATTTTTCTGTTTTTTCTGTATCCATCCACCCATTCATCCATCCATCCACCCACCCACTCATTCATCCATACATCCACCCACTCATCCATCCATCCATCCACCCACCCACTCATTCATCCATACATCCACCCACTCGTTCATCCATCCACCCACTCATTCATCCATCCATCCATACATCCATCCACTCATTCATCCATCCACCCACTCATTCATCCATCCATCCACTCATTCATCCATCCACCCACCCATCCATCCATCCTCCTACCCATCCATCTATCCACCCACGCATCCATCCATCCATACATCCACCCACTCATTCATCGTCCATCCATCCATCCATTCATTTTCTATACACCCTTGTCCCTTAGTGGGGTTGGGAGGGTTGCTGGTGCCTATCTCCAGCTAACGTTCTGGGCAAGAGGCAGGGTACACCCTGGACAGGTCACCAGTCTATCGCAGGGCAAGACAGGACAAACAACCATGCGCACTCACACCTAGGGAGAATTTGGAGAGCCCAATTAACCTGACAGTCATGTTTTTGGACTGTGGGAGGAAACCGGAGTACCCGGAGAAAACCCACCATTCACAGGGAGAACATGCAAACTCCATGCAGAAAGACCGGGGCCGGGAATCAAACCCAGAATCTTTGTGCTGCAAGGCACAAAGATTCTCTGTGCTCTTGTTTTGTCAATGTGAAATTCATTCTTATGTTGATGTTTGGATATTTTCTTTGGGACAAACTGGTTGCCATCAAGGTTCAATTTCAAATGTATGGGGTTCTGATGTCCACTGTAGTGGACACATCATATTTCAAAAATAAAAACTTTTTTTCCCAAAAAAATGTTTTCAGTATTCTAATTACCTTACAAAGATTGTGGAATTAAAAAAAATGGTGATTGGACAATATTTTTTCCCTGGTAGTCAGGATAAATTGGATGACTTATGTTTGAACATCTTTACATTTCTTAGAATGCTTTACGCCTGCTAAAATGTTTCTATTTTGAAAAAGCATTATTTATCTGATAAGCTTCATCAGGATGTAAATCCTGAGTTATTGAATAAGGCTGTACTCACATTTAAGTCTTGGCCTCATTCTTAACACCCCCCACCCCCACCCATTCTTCCTCACAATGCGTCCCCACCAATTTTCAACACAAAGTTACACCTCACTTTACATGAACATGTCTTGTTCATGTGGATTGAATGTTGGAGAGGATGCCAAACTCTGTAGCTGCACTCTGTTTTATTAGTTAAAGTGAGTCTGTTCCCTCACCTAAATAGTCTCTTCCTTCTGGAGATACATAGAGGTGTAGTGAGCACTGTGCTAGGAAGTAGTGATGGGAAAGAGATGGACTCATTGGGTCTTTATAGACCTGCCTCTTATCTCAGGCCACACTGCCAAACATCATGCCACATTTGCTTTTAGTTTCACATTTCTTTTACTTGAAAGATCAGCCCTGCAGGACTTTGAAGGAAAACATTTCTCCTTCATGCAGGCTTGGCTTTCAACAAAGAAAGGATTTGATAATGGTAGTATCTACTTTCTTGACTACTCATATGTTCCATGTTTAAAATTCAATCCTTTTCCATCCATTTGGCATATCAGTGTTCAAAAGTCAACATCCTCTTTTCTTACGCCCTATCCATCATTCAGACTTAATCTAGTTCAAATATGAACTCTTCGCATGGCCTCCTGTACCTTCTGAGAATTTTCAAGTGTCAGTCCTCTCTCCTTTTGACCCAGTTCCACCTTTACCTAAAGTCTCTTTGCTCATTTAATTTCAGTGCATATCTGTCCCCGAATGCCTTCACTCTCCATCTGGTATCCATTTGTTTCAGAAAAGCACTAAACAGTATGTTATTCAAGAAACAGGGCGTTGGCGTTCCATGATTTCTGCTGTTTTTTCCAGCTCAGATGATGCAGCAAAGCAGAGCAACTCCTAACGGATTTAATGAGTTCACTGCAAGGCTTGTCTCTATGGAGTTGTTGAAATTATTGGTGAGATCAGAGAGCAAGAAAATTTGAAAGGAATGACATAAATTTGCTTAGTTTCATGATGCACTGATTTATTATGAAGTGTTTCTTTTTACAACAGAAAGCATGACAAAAGATGGTGTAATAATGGTGTACCACCATTATTTGTGGGAGTTAGGGACAAATAGCTTAAATCTGTAAATATTTGGTACTCCTTCTAGAAATATTTTTCTATCATATTTTAATCATTCAAACTAGCTTTGTAGTCAATGTGACCTAACCCGCGACAAAAACAGTACCAAGACTTTTAGGGGCAGAGATCAAGACCGAGGTAGGGCGAAACCAGGTCAAGACAAAAAACAGCTCCCCTAAAATGTTGGTACAGAGGCAGATTGCCAACTTTACATAGCTTACTTTACTAGCACCACTTATACATAGCTTGCTTGCTTGGAGTTGAATTGGTTCATTTTACATCCAATGAAAGCAAGCAGGCAAATAAATAATTTGGACAATATTCTTGCAAATAAGTGATATTTCCCTTATTGTGGAATTGATTGGTCTTGAAAATGTCAGAAACTGAGACAAGACAAAGTACACATGCGATCGAGACCAAAAACGGTCTCCAGTAATACAGCAGTAGTTCAAACATCAAACCTACCTTAATATCCAATAATACACACATTGAAAACCATCTTAGCACTATAGCAGAAGCTAACATCCACGCTCCTTATAATCTCTGCTCTTAGAAGAACAATCGGTGTCTAGGAAATCAAATGCCGCTCTTTGATTGCTTGCTTTTTAAATGTCAGCCAGTGTCAAGTAACATCGTGTCCAAGTATTTCAACTTCCCAATTTGCATTTTCTTTGGAATAATTATTCTAGGTATGCTTGATGACAGAGGTCGCACTAGACTTTTATATTATGTGTCATTTGACCGACAGCATTAAAAAAAATCAGTCATGTACTATTTTTACCCATCAAATTACAATCATATTAATAGCTATTTAGCTGTATTTATATGTGATTTTGTTAATTTTCACCTAGTTGAACCATGAATCCAGTTCCCATTCCACATAAAGCAGATAAATGCATCTACATTTTTCTCCGTAGTGACTCAAACCACTGACTGTGGCCCCAATAATAAATGAAATTAAGCGACTCCACTTAAATTACCAGCACTTCACCCGCTGTGGTCTGAACGCACAGGCTCACAAATTCTTCCTGGTTGCATCTGCAGAGAAATCTACGCTGGTTCATCGGTCAGTTGGATCTGTCTGATCCAAACCGAACAATTGAACTCTGCAAGTTTTTTACCATATGCAGTCCAGATGTGCGATTTTATGAGGATTTATTTATTTTTTTGCGTGGTTTCACTTCCCCGAAACCGACATGTTACGACTGCTGCGCTCCTCCTGAGCGCCGCTCTTCTGGACACAGAAGGGCAACGTCTTCCAGCTCCTTTTGTTAAAGCTGCAGGATGAGTTAAGTTTAATTCTTCGCAGCGGTGGAGCCGCGTCCGCATTAAGTGTGCAGCGCACTGCACATGTTATGGTCTAATTAACTTCTGCACTTCATTTATTTCCTGACAGTAAACTGCCGGTTCCTCTGTTTAGACTATAAATAGATTAACACAACTTTGCATTCTCTTTAGTTTTCTATGGTCTTTTAATGGAGACTGGAATTAAACGCGCCATTTCAATCAAAGGTTTGCAATGTGCTTCTGAACCAGATGCGCTCCAAAGCGTCCTGTCCATAACTCTTGAACAGTCTATAGTATCTGCCCATCATGTGAACCAGTCAAGGGTGTTAATTATAACCTGTCAAATGACGGAGGGGCTTTAAATTTTCCTGTCGTTTAAAAAAGAAAACGGTCAAATACTGAAAATATTCCATTTACATGACCTCTGCTTGACGAAGAAAATCTGTGAATAGACAAATTCACTGCAGCATGAGTCTGTCTCTGTGCAAACAGAGCAGAGATATTGGGTGATCGTCTGTCTAATGAGAGGACACTGTGGGTCAGCAGAATCAGATGCAGATCATGAGATGTTAGAAATTCTACTCAAAAGCCATATTTCTATTTGAAGTATTGGATTTTCACAAGAACTATTGGAATTGTTACTAAAAGGAGCTTGTATACAGAAATTCAACAAACATATCACCACATTTAAGGGATAAAACACTTACAGCAATTCATAAAGCCATAATTCAGTTTGTACAATGTTCATCCATCATTGTAGTGGTTTGGCTCATCCACAAAACAAGACAGGTCCAAGCAGCAACAAAATATCAGGTCTCATTATATCATGTTCATCAAGGCTGATCTTCTCTCCAGTCATGATTTTCACCAGTCAGGAAAAGGGCAACTAACATCTCTGCAGACCCCACACATCCTGGACACAGCAGTTTATAATTTTAGCTCCAGAACACCTAGCAGTCAGAGTACATACGTACGCACGCATGGACACACATAGCATAACATAACATAACATAACATAACATAACATAACATAACATAGAACCCAGTGGAGCACTGAGAGGTTAAAAAAATATCTCCAAGTCTGAATATAACTGACAAATCTGTCATATCCATAGCAATTCTGACCCCTGACGCAATATTATTCCCATTAGTTCCAGCACATGACAACCCTGCGTTAAACATACAAGTCATAAGAAATGGAGGGTCACAGAAAGGTCATTGAGATGATCTACGAAGGACCTTGCTGGAAAGTTTGAACATTTAGTTGCATTCATGCAGCCAAAGGAAGTTTTTACTTTCTTGCTTCTGCTATCATTACACTGGTACATTGCTGTCTTTGTTGTACAATAGCTCCACCTTGTGACTGATAAGACACATTGATCAAATCTAGTGTTGTTTCCATGAGTTTGCTTTGGTAACCGAAAGAAATCCATTTCAAATAGCACGGTGCACCTCACCTGGGCAATCAAAGATAACACCTTGATATCTATAAATTGGAATTTAGAAAAAAAGAGTATTGTACAAGTTAGGAGAGAAATCTTAATTAGTACAGTAGCATTCCATTTGTGATTCCTCTGAATATCCTTCAGCACCAGTCTAACGTCATTTTTTTGGTCAACAGGCTGGAGAGAAGCATTACCACCCCACATGTGCCCGATGCGCTCGCTGTGAGCAGATGTTTGGAGAAGGAGAAGAAATGTATCTGCAAGGTGAGGGCGGCTGTCAGATGCTGGACTCATATTTTTGTATCAGTTTTTATCATTTTATTTCCTTCTTCTTCCCACAAACAGTAAAACACAGTTGTCAGCGATTTTAAGGAATCTGCCATTATAGAGACTATTCTTCCGGGGGTCCACACCACCAACATAACAAAAGAAAAAAAAAGAAGAACCTTAAAACCTCAGAACAATATAGACAGAGGGAGTCATCTTCTCTGAAGTGCCTGCTGGCATAGCTGCTGAAGTTCTGTCTAGTCTGACCCAGCTGGTTTTATTTATCTAAACAACTAAGTCACTGCTGATTTTCCACGTATTCCTGCCCTTTTAAACTGGCACTTAGAAAACTATTCGTACCTTTCTAAAGCATCTGTTGCTTTTTGAGATCAGTAAATCCATGTCACCAGGTTGAGACAAGTTCCACTTTAGTGACTTTTTGACTCTTCAAATCAGACAGTAATCAGTGAGGTTAATGATTCTGCACTTAATATCTGGTTAGCAAGGGAGTATTAATAGTTTTGCATAGGGTCACATTGGTCTATGTGGTTTTTATCCTTTAGTAGTGAATTAAATTGTCAATTGAAAACTGATTTTTGTATAACACAACCTGAAAAAATAATAATAAAGTAATAAATGATAAAGTACATGATAAAGTAATAAATACCCACTTTATCATGTAGCACGTTTGAACAAAAGAACAGTATTAGGGAGGGTGTCATTTACAACACATAAATTCAACAAATAAATATGAGCTGTTGTTTGAATCAGAATCAAACTCTGAAAACATTTTAGACTAAATGAAATGTGTAACAGTTGCTGGGTTTATCTACTTTTGTCTTCAGGATCATCTATCTGGCATCCCCCATGCAGACAAGCTGCCAAGCAGGAGGAGAAAAGCAAGGTGGGTTAAAGACACCTGCAGCTGAAGGAGATGGAGCATAAACTCTCAGAAAAAACAATTTCTAGTTGTAGAATCAAAGGTTTAAACTAAGGTTTAAGAAAGAAATGTTGGATTCCCCTGCGACAGTCTGGCGACCTGTCCAGGGTGACCCCGTCTCTCGCCCGGAACGTTAGCTGGAGATAGGGACCAGCACCTCCCGTCCCCACTAAGGGACAAGGGTGTTAGAAAATGGATGGATGGATGTTGGATTCCCTTTAGTGCATTTCTATTACATGTAGTAGCAAAACTAGGCTGTTTTAAATGGCATAAAAATATCTGCTGAACATCTCTACGTTTTACCCTCAGACATTGGAAATCCAATGGAAATGTCTGCTGTTTTCTTTTAAGTTATTAGGTAGCAAAAGAAAATATTTCTCAAGGCTCTTTACGCCAAAAAAATTACATACATTTAAATTTGACTGTGATATTAGCAGAATAGACCCTCCAAAACATAGCTGCACACTGCAATAGGATTCTGAAGCCATTGTAGATACAAGGAAATAACACAAACTGGAAACATACACTTTAAAAGTCTATTTGAGCTGTTGTTCATTTTATGGACTTACTTACATTAATCTCACTTAATTATTTTGATTTAGTGATGACAACTTACTTTTTTGTGTTCAGTTAGCTTCAGAAGTTACAAATCTTTACATTTTACTTTGAGTTTACTCAAAACAATTTACTCAATGCCAGCTGAATCAATTTATCCAACTCAATATATTATAATCATCTAACTCATTTAATTAAGATTTTAAAACGGAATTCATTAGGTATGTTTAAAATGCCAAATTTAAGTCAGTCTTACTCAAATCATTTAGTTTACATCAAATAAAAAGGGAAACTAATAAATGATCTCTTTTTTACCAGGGTTTTTTGGCTCAGGTGGCCTTTATTTAAGAGTAGTTAGACGGGAAAGTGGGTCATGACAGAGAGGGAAGACATGCAGCAAATTGGTCAACAGGCTGGAATTGAACCTGTGACGGCCGCGTCCAGGACTAAAGTCTCCTTATGGGGGTTGTCCTCTACCCTTACGCCACAAAAGCAGGTACAGGATCTGTTTGCTGAAGCTTCTGTCATGACATTAGACATCGGGTATGAACTCGGCATTGAACTTAATTTTTTCATATACACCTTTTATAGAATTCTCTAAAAATACATTGTTAGAGTACTTTTTAAAAATATTCTCTAAAAAGTGTATTTTTAGAGTACACTTCTTAGTGTGCACTTCCAAAAGTGTATTTGAAATAATTAAGTTCAATGCTGTGTTCATATCCTACGTCTGATGTCATGACAGAAGCTTCAGCAAACAGATCCTGTACCTGCTATGGTGGCGTAAGGGTAGAGGACAACCCCCATAAGGAGACTTTAGTCCTGGACGCGGCCGTCACAGGTTCAATTCCAGCCTGTTGACCTTTGCTGAGTAAGACTGACTTAAATTTGTAATTTTAAACACACTTAATGAATTCAGTTAAAAACACTTACATTGAGTTGGGTGAGCTTATTGAATTGAATTAAATGGTAATATATTGAGTTGGATAAACTTCATAAATTGTGTCAGATTTTTTTAGATTACGGTATGTCTCTCATAGTGAACATGCACCTAAGATGAAAATTTCAGACCCCTCCATGATTTCTAAGTGGGAGAACTTGGAAAGTCGCAGGGTGTTCAAATACTTATTTTCCTCACAAGTTTAAGAGATTGTAAAAAAAAAAAAAAAAAAAAAAAAAAAAAAGCATAAATTTAAACTAAGACGTTTTTTGACAGTGGAAAGTCACATTTGCAGCAAAAAAAACAAAAACAAAGGTCCTGTAAGGTTGTAATAAATGTAGGAGATGTTCATCTGGATCTAAAGTGTAAGTTGAAGACTCAGGGTATTTTCTTATATCATAACAACACCTCTCAGGTGCAGACTTGCCGTGGAATGGGATCCAGAATACATACCTGAGACAGAGAGGAAGAAGCTGCAACATGATTGTATCAGATCTGCACCCAGGAGATGTTCTGGTGAAGAAATGAGCCCAGATCTACATCTTGCCATTTGAGATATATTCAGAAGTGTATCCCCTGATTCTACCACCTCAATCTTATTTTGTTGCAAATTATTTTCAAAGGTCTGAGTTTTTTGACTCCTTGGTGGCCATTTTGTTTCTTTAATCTACACTGACCCTAATACTCCATCATAGTTTTAGCACAACTTACTGATAATTACAAACTGTAAGTGTCTATCGTCTAAAGGTATCAGTAGTTGAGTTTGGTCAGTGACTCTGATAAAGATCCTTTAAAAAGGCATTGACTGGGACTCTGAGCTGAGAATCACATAATAAGAATGGGATTTCTCCAGTAAAATGCAAACAAATATTGGCACAAAACTGTTGACGTGTAATCAGTTGATCTTATCAATCAAGTTTTATTTGAATAGCACATTTCAGCAGCAAGGCATGTCAAAGTGCTTTACATCAATAAACACAAAAACACAGAGTCATGCAACATTGAATCAACAATCAAAAACATTAAATTTCCTGCGAAACTTATGACATTCAGCCAGTAATAAGAAAGATAATAGATGAGACATTATACTCCCTTGTATAACTCTCTAGAAAAACCCTCAAGTTATAAGTGTTTATTAAATAAATAATCAGTTAATTTTGGGGAAAGCTGATGTGCAAAATTGTTCCATATTTGTTTTATTTTGTAGAAACATCCATTGCTGTTGAAATAGTGTCATATTATCAGCAAACCATGTGACTTTAGTAGTCCACCCTGTGATCCATCTCTTTTCCATATTCCTTATGACCTCTCCTTCTCAGAAGCAGGTCCGGATACAGCTCAGTGATGCCCCTAATAAACAGGTGGGTGCGCTTGTCCTTGCAAGCCCATCTCCAAACAACCCACTTCCTCCCTCCTGCCACAGTCATTGGCTGCATGGGTTGGTTCTAACTGTTTGAAAATGCTAAGTTGACCTTTCTGCCATTAACTATTAGTGTCCAACTTACAGTGATTCCTGCTGCAGTCAACAGCTCTGAGATAGATGTGAGCAGAGTGAAAATGATCAGTCTGTGCACGGCCACTGATTATTTCAGTCAGTGCTGTTTGAATTGACCATTTCACTGGTTAGTTCAAACAGCAGTCAGACTGCTGTTTGGCAACACCTCGGCTGCGCCTAGAGATTCTGTCCATGAAAGTAATGAACAGAATCGGTGACAAAGGGCAGTCTTGGCGGAGTCCAACTCTCACTGGAAACGAGCCCGACTTACTGCCGGCAATGCGGACCAGACTCTGACACCGGTCATACAGGGACCTGACAGTCTGTATCAAAGGGCCAGGTACCCCATACTCCCGGAGTACCCCCCACAGGGCCTCCTGAGGGACACAGTCGAACACCTTCTCCAAGTCTACAAAACACATGTAGACCGGTTGGGCGAATTCCCATAGTCCCCCTGTAATTTTAGCACACTATCCGGTGCCCCTTTTTGAACAGAAGGCATGTTGGTGGAATTGAGGAGGTCTTCGAAGTATTCTGCCCACCGACCTCAACGTCCCGAGTTGAGGTCAGCAGCACACCATTCCCACTGTAAACAGTGTTGGTGCTGCACTGCTTCCCCCTCCTGAGACGCCGGATGGTGGACCAGAATCGCCTCAAAGCCGTGTGGAAGTCTTTCTCCATGGCCTCTCCAAACTCCCCGAGTTTTTGCCTCAGCAACCACCTGAGCCACATGCCGCTTTGACTGCCAGTACCCATCAGCTGCTTCTGGAGTCCCACAGGACTTTTTGGCCTGTGGGACCAGGCCACAGGCCAAAATGTGGTAGGACTCCTTCTTCAGCCTGACAACATCCCTCACCGAAGGTGTCCACCAACGGGTTTGAGGGTTGCCGCCAAAACAGGAACCAAAAACCTTGTGGCCACACAGCTCCGGTAAGCCGCCTCGACAATGAAAGGCATGGGACATGGTCCACTCTGACTCAATGTCCTCCAATTCCCCCGGAACGTGTTCAAAGTTCTGCCAGAGAAGGGAGTTAAAGCTCCGTTTCACAGGAGACTCTGCCAGATGTTCCCAGCAGGCCTTCACTACATATTTGGGCCTGCCAGGTCTGAACAGCTTCCTCCCCCACCACTGGAGCCAACTCACCCCCAGGTAGTGGTCAGTGGACAGCTCCGCACCTCTCTTCACCCGAGTGTCCAAGACATACGGCCGCAGATCTGACGAAACGATTACAAAGTCGATCATTGAACTGCAGCCTAGGGTGTCCTGGTGCCTAGTGCACCAGGACACCCTAGGTGTCCTTGTCACGGATTATGGACAATCCGTGACAAGCACAGAAGTTCAACAACAGAACACCACTCGAGTTCAGATCGGGGGGACAATTCCTCCCAACCATTACCCTCCAGGTCTCACTTTCATTGCCCACATGGGCGTTGAAGTCCCCCAGTAGAAGGGAACACTCTCCAGTATCCCCTCCAAGGACTCCATGAAGGGTGGGAGGCCACCCTCTCGTTCACCGGGGTAAACTCCAACGTACAGGCACCGAGATGGGGGTCAACATCCCCATCTCGGCACCTGATGGGCAACTCCAGAGTGGAAGTGTATCCAGCCCCTCTCAAGGAGACTGGTTCCAGAACCAGAGCCATGTGTCGAGGTGAGACCGACTATTTCTAGCCGGAACCTCTCAGCCTCGCACACTAGCTCCGGTTCCTTCCCCACCAGAGAGGTGATGTTCCACGTCCCAAGAGCCAGCTTCTGTAGCCAAGGGTCGGACTGCCAGGGCCACCTCCGTCGGCCACCACCCATGCCACACTGCACCTGACCCCTTTGGCCCTTCCCACAGGTAGTGAGCCCATGGGAAGGGAGACCTATGTCTCCTCTTCGGGCTGAGCCCGGCCTGGCTCCATGGGTAAAAGCCCGGCCACCAGGCGCTCTCCATCTTGCACCACCTCCTGCGCTTGGTCTGGTTCCTCATTAATTTATCATTTTCCCTTTTTCCTTATTCATTTTTGCTTCATTATGATGATGAGGAGGGGCGGTGTCTTCAGGCTACAACGTCTCCCAATTGGTTAGCTAGCATCACACTCTGCGTTGCTTCAAGAAAGATGGCGACCTACCAACAAGTTATCAGTGAGCTGGAGCTTGGCAACTTTATTAGAAAACATTGTTATAACTCCTGACTTTCTTATTTTTTGTGTGGAAGCTCAGACAGAACATCTGTTTCAATTAGCGGGTCTCATGGACTCAGAGGTTCACTGTTGGGATTTTCATAGTTTGGACCAAAATGATAAATGAAAACAGAAATTAGCCTCACTCTTTTTAAACTTTTGACATAGCAACAGCTGCAGATTTAAGATGAAAGTTTGATTCTTAACTTTAAAAATTATTAAACATTGCAGTTGTTTCTCAAAGAAATAGTTTTAACCATCCAGTGGTCTTAAGAGACAGGGTTGTTTAGACCCCATGAGTCTTTTACTCTGTGTGAGCTTTTACAAGGGTTCTTTTTGTGTCGTTTTGAAAATTGACAGCCTAACGGAAAAGCAGACTAGACTGGACTGTGCCATTCAATGGGTGTGTCCACCTACACCATTTTTTCTCAGACTGTGGTCCGCAGGTGCCCCCTAGTGGTCTACCCAGCAGAAGAAGACAACAGAGCTCTACTTGTGTTTCCCTTTTTGCTAATTTATCCCTCTGGAAGCAGGACACTAAAATACTGAAACTAAAACTGAATTGATGTCCAGATGACTTTGTGCTTTCAAAACCTTAATTAAGCCATTGTTGACAGTGATTCCACTGAGTGTCTGAATGTGCTGTCTTTCTTAGCTGTTCAGCCTGCAGTGGGTTTAAACAGCGGGTGTGTGTGTTTCAGGTAACTCGGATTTCCTCTGAGAGCATCACTTCAGTTCCTGCATCCAGTGCCTCTGGCTCGCCCAGCAGAGTCATCTATGTAAGACTGCTCACTGTGCTGCAGCTTTAATATGTTCTAAAAAGTTATCTTTGTGTTGTTTGAACAACGAGCTGGTTAAAGACATTCTCCTTGTTTTCTGGTTGCTAGGCCAAACTAGGAGAGGAGATGCTGGACTATAAGCACCTGGCAGCACTTCCAAAGACAAAGGCTATCTATAACATCGACAGGCCTGACATGCTTTCCTACTCTCCCTATATCAGCTACCCATCTGAGGAGAGGCACTATGGAGAGGTACGATACTTTCTTTCAGCTCACAGATCATTTTTGCTAAGAGTTACAGAGTGAATATTGAATTCAAAGGCCCCAGTCTCCTACAGCAGGTAGGGTTGATGCAGATAACTTTAGGCCTCTTAATTTTGCAGAACTGTTTCAACATGTTGATTCATTTGAGGGCTTTGCAATTTTAAGATCTTCACAGAACAACTGCATTTATACTCAGATTAAATTAAGCACAGATGGACTACCAAATTTCAAGTCAAATTTTATTTGTATAGCACCTTTCAGTTCAAGGTATTTCAAAGTGCTTTAGATCATAAAAACACAAAAATACAAAGTCATAGAACACAGAGTCAACAATATTACTTTTTGTCATCATTACAAATCATATTATTGATTGTTTCATGATTATGTTTCAAAAGCAACTCTAAACAGGTCGATTTTTAGTCTAGATTTAAAGGAACTCAGTGTGTTGGCAGTTTTCCAGTTTTCCAGAAGGTTGTTCCAGATTTGTGGTGCATAGAAGCTGAATGCTGCTTCTCAATGTTTGGTTCTGGGGATGGAGATCAGACCAGAACCAGAAGACGTAAGATGTCTGGAAGGTTGATGCAACAGCAGCAGATCTTTAATGTATTGTGATGATAAACTGTTCAGTGATTTATAAATGCACAGTATTTTAAAGTCTATTCTCTGAGCTGTAGGGAGTAAGGACTTTAGAACTAGGTGATGTGATCTTCCTGGTTTTAGTGAGAACTCGAGCAGCAGTGTGGATCAGCTGCAGCTGGAGGATTGATTTTTTTTTCAGGCAGACCTGCGAAGACGCTGTTGCAGTAATCAGTGCAACTAAAGATAAATGCATGGATGAGTTTAGATCTCGCTGAGACATTAGTCCTCTGATCCAGAAAATGTTCTTCAGGTGATAGAAGGCCAACTTTTCGTCTTTATGTGACTCTGAAAGTTCAGGTGAGAGTTCATCACTCCACCCAGATTGACTGCTGGTTTTTATGTTTACTGAATAGACGAGGAAAGACAGAACAAGGTAGGATAGGGCAAGGCAAGATATTTTACATGATGTGAACATAAAACTGCAAAAACAAGCATCAAACATTATATTTTGTCAAATGTTGTTAAATATTGGGATGAAGACAAGAATTAAGCAGGTCTTTACGAGTCTGAATAAAAAGAATGAAGACCTTAACTTAGTGTTTAATGTCTAATTTGATAATGGAGTTGGTTATTTATGTAATTTATGTAAGGTTGTGGAGAAGTTGGTCATTTGGTTCGAGCATTTTCTAGAGAAAAAAAACCCTATTAATTCGGAGCAAACCTGAGATGAAGGAGACAAAAAACACCAAAACAATCTGAAGCCAAAAATTCAGGGAGTGCAATGACCAAAGAAACAGAAAGGCAAACTTCTGAGATCACTCACAGTGAAAAAGAAGTGCATGAAAAATATATACTAGAGGATGGAGAACAAACCATGCAAACGGTGATAGATTCACACAGAAGTGCAGGAACAGAACCATGTGGAAGAGCAGAGTTCACTAAGGTCTCATCAAAGAAAAAGAAAAACAGATGAAATGGAGAGTATGGGAAGCAGTACAATTCTGGAGCAAGATGGTGTTATGGAAATTTCATTATCAAGGAATGAGAATCTGTTTCAATAATAAGAGAAAGATTAATCTTTGTCTTTAAGTTTCTTTATTCGAAGGCAAAAGCGTTCGAAGACCCTTCTCACTGAGCACAGTCAGTAGAAGGGCCCTGAGCAACACACATCACATCGTTATATAGTCACAGCAAGACAAAGACCCTCCCAAAGTCTGATGTTATCTCTACTGCCAGATGGCCACATAAACACCCTGACCCCCTCCTCATGAACTATCTCTCACCTCTTGGAGGAGATGATTTTATGGCAGGAAAGATAGCTGATAAGGTTTTCAGGAGGAACTTCTAACACTTCTTTGTCAGTTCATGGGTTCAGGTCAAACAGGGTACAAACTACATTCCACACATCAGTCCTTTAAGACAACTATCAGATCAAGCATTTTACCCAAGATGTCTTCAGGTCTCTTCTGCTATCACAGCTGTAGAAACATCTAAACATTATCTGCAAACTTATTTAATGGACAAACACATCTTGCAGAAATACAAAAACAAAGCAGATATTATCAGTAAATAAATGGTAAAAAGTATCATCAGTTCCTTCAGGAATGAAATAAGACTGAAAACGAAATTTTCTATTACAATGGTTTTGAACTTTCTGTAAAAAGAGGCCATGGCTCAACACCAACTCCACAGAGCAGCGATAGAAGGATGTATATATTTATATGTATATACGTATATACACTCTAAGAAATAATCCTGTAAATTTACAGTAATCTACTGGCAGTTATAGACGCCAGAAGTTTACTGTAAATGTACAGTAGCTGTATCGTAATTATTTATGACAGTAGATTACTGTTAGTGCAAGTACGGTATGGATACTGTGAAAGAACGGTAAACTTCTGGCGTCTATAGCTGCCAGTAGTTTACCGTTTTTTAATAAACGGTAAACTACCGTTTTTTGCTTTTTTTTTAAAGCTGAAAAAAAAACTGCCGTCTGTAGCTACCAGTATTTACCTGGAAAGTAAAATTTTCAATACTATAATTACATTTTAAAGTGGTTTACTGTAAGTACATACTGTAATGATGCCAACACATCGCAGATGTAGTACCACCAACAGGGTTTTTTATAAATAAGAGCGAGCTGCTATTCCTTAAGCTGCAGCTCGCGCCTCTAACAAACCGTGACGCTCAATTGAATAGCTTCACTGCTAACACACACTGAACTCTCCCCTCTTCCGGTGTTCTGTCAGACCTCCACCTGAGACTGTTGCAGGTCCCAGGTGGAGGGCCAGGCAAGCAGATGCAAATAACTTGTTTTAACAGGAAAAAACGAGTGAGCCACAGGAGACGGTGTTGCTGTGCTGGTAGCTGTCATCCAAATTTTTTCCTGGTTATAATAATGAAGTCATTATACAACTTTGAAAAATTGTGACTATACATTCACACTTCTACTAGTTCGTCTATAACACAACATCAGCTTATTACTATATCAGGAATTAATTAATGCACATTACAGACGGTTATATAAATCAGTGTTTTTCAACCACTGTTCCGCGGCACACTAGTGTGCCGTGAGTGATCGTCAGGTGTGCCGTGGAAATTATTCAATTTCACTACGGTACCGTATTTTCCGGACTATAAACTGCTACTTTTTTCCTAAGCTTTGAACCATGCGGATTGTAGCCCGCTGTTGCTTTTCTGTGGATTTTTCTTCAACCACCAGGGGGCTCTCTAGCAGGAAGTGAATCATTAGAAGTCAAAATTGTAAATCAAAGAAGAACGGCTAATTTTCATTTAGAACAAGCACATGCTAGCAGCAGGCACGACGGAGAAATGTTTTCAAACTCATATCATGCAGCTTTTAAGTTGAGGGCTGTCGATCTGGCACTACAGGAGGGAAATAGAGCCGCTGCACTTAAGCTCGGTGTGAACGAAACCATGGTTCGACTTTGGAGACGGAGTGCTGCGTCCTTAATATATGCAGCAGATTTATTAGGACGCCGCCCTCTGCTGGGTCCTAATGGAAAACCGAGAGCAGCTTCCAGTTTTTATTTTATTTTTTTAATTGAGGGTGCTAGTATGGTGCGCTCTATAGTCCGAAAAATACGGTAATTGGTTTTAAAAGATTTTTTGAAAATGAATTGTCTGCAAATAATGACATCTTCAAGTGTCTCTGCTGTAGTAGTAGCAGCGGCGTAATCATGTAATGTTCTTACCACCAGATGGCAGTAGGTACAGAACATTTTACATTAAAACGAGAATTAGTGATGCATGAATGTTACAGGTAGCGGTGAGAGCACTGAATCTAGAAAGACTGTGATGACAGTGATGGAAAAGACAGTGAAGCTCAGCAGTAGTTGGAAAGAACATGAGTCCATTTCCCACATGTCTGTGTGAAGTGAGCTTCTCTAGTCTGGCTACTATAAAAACTAAAACAAGAGAGAGACTGAGAGCTGTTGAGGAAGAGCTTTGTCTTTCTTCAATTTCTGCCAGGAAATCAGCTGTTTTCATCCAAACATGCACAGGTTTCACACCAGGTGGGTAAAATACACAGATATTGACATTTTGTACATGCAACTCTTCATACTGTAACAGTGAATATGAAGTGAAATGTTTCCCAAATATCATTGCTTCTTTCAGAATAATAATTATTTTCTGTATTCCGGCTATAAGAATGCTTGTGGATTAGTTTGTAAAACACTTTGACGTTTTCTACAACTTCTTTAAATTTAGCACCACAGTGTTGTGGCTGTTCAGGTGTATTTTTGAAGTGGACATGTTAAGTGCAATTTGAAATAAGAAATGTAAAATGTGATAAAAATAAATTTTTGTGTTTATTTGATTCCTATTAGAGAGACTTTGATAAGAATGACTATATATAGGCGGCTACAGAATATCTTTGTTTACATTTTTGGTTGGTGGTGTGCCTCGGGATTTTTTTAAATTAAAACAGTGTACCTTGACTCAAAAATGGTTGAAAAACACTGATATAAATCATAGGCATTCTTCACGTACCATCTGAGGAAATCCTCTGAGCAGCTAACCGAGAGCTTATTAGCTAACTATAATGACAACATAAAATAACACAAACCAAATACACTGGGGACCAATGTCACGACGGTTAACAGAACAATCATGTTTATCACATATCAGTTTTCAGCTTAGACCCGAACCAACCTGTTTTAACAGGAAAAAACGAGTGAGCCACAGGAGACAGTGTTGCTGTGCTGGTAGTTCTCATTGGAATGGAGGTGAACTTCCTCGACACCGCAATGTTGCACCGTCAGTCCCGTAAGGGCTCGCTTCTGCCATCTAGCGGCGCATTTGTGTTATTGCGTGACATTGCTCCAAAATTTCAAAACAAAATCACAATTTAATCCAACAAATGTGACCACACTTTGTGGGGGTCACACACTCTCCAACAAAGAAATCGACTCCCGGCATTAAAGAAAACGTCAAACTTTCAGCCTTGAACTTAAACCATCACAAATATTGTATCTTGAACTTCAGTTTCACTTTTTTTTAAAGTATTCATGGATGTATGAGTATGAGTATATGTGTCAATATGTAAAGGAAGGGACAGTGTATGGAATCATGACAGGATAAGTTAGTGATGTGTATGGTGCATGACAGAGTATGTAATGTGTCTCTGGGACAGAGGGCATTCCCCATGGTAGAAATGCTGGTGTCCCACAAAGTCCAGCAGTGTTCACTGACCACTGACCCCTGAGGCTGGTAAAATGGCTGGCCAAGGGACTCATATGTCAATGTCGTTGGGGGTCTCCTCTCTCGCGCTGATCACCAGGCTGATTGGCACTGGGGTGAGGTAGGTCGGTCGTCATTGGCATCACATATGGCTGGGCCATCTTCCTCTCGAGTGTCCTCTTCATCACCATCTTTTGCTACTTGTACATAGTCATTGCCACCTGCCCATTCCAGCTCCTGCTCACTGGACTGATTTTCCTTCCTCATCACAGGCTCCTCTGCTGTGGGCGTAGGCTGCAGTCTGGCTCCCCCTGGTGGTGTAGTTTCCTGAGTCGATTTGCCTGGGGATGGAGAAATCACTGCTTGTCTCCGGGGCACGTAGGGAATCATGGTGCGAGATCTGTGTGATTCAGCTGGTCTGGACACTCTTAACCAGTATTGTGTTCTGGAAACACCATCATCAGAGTCAGACGGATCACTTTGTTAGCATGGTTCTCTCTGTCCATGCTTTTCTGTTTGACTCTTTCTCTTGTGCCTTCCTCTGGTTGATATTTTGTTCTGTAGCTGTCTATGCATGCTCACAGGCAAATCATTTACAAGGTGGAGGAGGTTTATGTGAAGGGTACGCATTTTACCTCAACCTGTTTCAGGACATACTTTGCAAATGGGGCTTTCTTTCACTTGTTCTTTAACAACATGCACTGTTTGTTCCCAATAGGACCTCAGCTTTCCTGGTCCTTCTCTTTCACCCATGTTACGAACCAAGACCCTATCACTGGGCTGCAGAACGACTCCCTTTACCTGACGGTCATACTGCCTCTTGCCTCGTGTACTGGACTGCTGGCTGTTCTCAGCTGCTATTCTGTAGGCCTCTCTCATCCTCGCAGCCCATTTGGTTGCATATTCTTGGGATGTTTCTGGCTTCTTTTCTGTGAACAGACCAAAAAGCAGATCTACTAGGGGGCGAGGGTGGCGCCCAAACATGAGGTAATGGGGTGAGAAACCTGTAGCCTCGTGTCTAGTGCAGTTGTATGCATGCACAATCTGTGGTAAGTGTTCCTTCCAGTTACTCTTTTCTTCCTCCTGTAGTGTTCTCAACATCTGGAGCAGCGTCCTGTTGAATCTCTCAGCTGGGTTGCCCTGCGGATGGTATGGGGTCGTTCTGGAGTGGTTCACACCTGTCAGCTTCTGCAGAGTTCCACACAGGGCATTTTCAAATTCCCGCCCCTGGTCATGGTGCAGTTTGCCCGGGAACCCAAACCGCGGGAAAAGTCATTAAATATTTTTTCTGCAGCTGTCCGTCCTGATTTATTTTGTGTTGCATACACCTGAGCAAACCTACTGAAGTGGTCTACACATACAAGTATGTAGTCGTACCCCCCTCTGCTCTGCTCCAGGTGCATGAAATCTATTTACACAAGTTCAAGTGGTGCACTAGTCACAATGCTCCCCATTGGTGATCTGTCATGAGTCACAGGTTTCTTTTGCTTTATGCAAGGACACTGTCTGGTAACATAGGCCTCAATGTCTTTTTTCATGTAGGGCCAATAGAAGTGTTCTCTTGCTAACCCAATGATTCTCTCTGCTCCTAAATGACCCGTGTCATTGTGCAGGTGTTTAAGCACAAGAGGTCAATACTCAGCAGGTAAGACTAGCTGTTTCCTCCCTCCAGCTCTCCTGTACAGCAACTTTCTCAGTTCATGCATCAGTCTTCTCACAAGGGCACTAACTTTCTTCCTGTCTTCTTCTGTGAACACAGCTTTTGACTGTTTTAGCTTTATGACCTCTTTTATGGCCTCATCTCGCCTCTGGGCTCTCACCAGTTCATTTTGACTATTGGTAGGTAATGTCGTACCCGTTGAGTCTGGATCTTGGGCCAGGTTGAGAGAAGCAATGTAGGCAACATCATGCTTTTTGGCAGCCTCACTTCCTTCCCACACAGAATGGATGGCATCCCTGTTGAGTTCCTCAGTGCATTCCTCTATGTAGCTGTTGATGTCAAGTGGGAGACAGGAAAGAGTGTCAGTATCTGCTTTAACTTTTCCTGGTCTACATTTTATACCTGAACCTGAAGTCAGCAAGCTCCCCCACCCACCTGTGGCCAGCTGCATTCAGTTTTGCTGTGCCCATCAAATAAGTAAGTGGATTATTTTCCGTATACACAGTAAAGTGTGGTGCATAGAACAAATAATCCCTGAATTTTTCGCACACCGCCCATTTTTAACGCCAGGAACTCCAGCTTCCCAGAATGGAGGTTGTAGTTCTTTTCAGCGGGAGTCAATGTTCTTGAGCCATATGAAATGACCAGGGCTTAAAGTAAAAAAAAATCCTGAGCCTGAAACATATTATGATAGAGATTAACTATAACGTTGCTATTGCCACAGTCTTTGAATAGTGCAAACAATGGCTTCTAACAATACAATTAACAAGCTAAACACTCAAACTTAAATAAGACTTCACTACATTTCAACTCAAAACAAAATGTAAAATGTCTGTGCCCTATAGGTTAGTCTTACAGGCAAAAATCCCTCAACATTAAATAAGAGTCCTTTTAGTCAATGTTTTAGAACATGCAACATTACCAACTAAATCAGTGTTTCTCAACCTGTTTCGGACCAGCACTCCTATCCCATAGGTCCTATCCCAGGTCCCTCACCGCCCCCCCAATAAAGAATTTGTAGGCTACTTTGCACTATTATTTTATTATTAATATTACTATCACTATTGTAGATGTTTTGATTTTTATGCTTGTTTCTGTTTTTATCATCAAAAATAATTTCCCAGAGAACAAAAAAGCCATGAGAATAGAAATAATTTTCACAGGTGTCTATGAAAATTTAATGAACATTCAACTTAAAATTTGTAGGCCTAACAGCAGCCAATCAGAGTGTAAAAAAATATTCTTGTTCTTTGCCATTTTTCAGTTGTAAAATATTCCACAAAATGACCAGATAAAAGATGTTCAACATGCCAGTTTAAACTTTGAACTATTTGCAAAACGACTGAGCTGCAACATTAAAACATGGATAGAACTGTAACTATATTAATCATAACTCTTCTTCTCTTCAGTGTTTCTGTGGGTTTCTGGTGATGCAGCTCTGTGCTGCCTTCAGGAGAATGGGACATCAGAGTATCATCCATAAAACTTCACCCACATGGCATTTATTGTTCAAACCAGAGCTTTCAGTGGAAAAACAAAAGTTCCAGGTCATTTTAATGCCATACAAATATGAGACAGAAACATGGATTATATCTTTATATAGACCTGTCTATTGATTATAGATTAATAGTTTTACTGGACAGAAATTACAAAGAACAAATCTGGTTCTTAATCAAATCCTAATGAGTCAAAAGTGTCATGGAGTCATCAGCCTCATGATATTAACACTGACATGAAAAATAATATTTAACAAATATATCAAATCTAAAACATTTGATATAACATAAAAATAAGTGATCAGTTCTTTACTGTTATGGTCTGTAAGATATATTTATTCTCAGTACTAGATATGGTCTCAACAAACCCATGACATTTCAACAATATTATTGTAACTTTTATCTGGAAATAGTGTCTGTTTATTCTTGCCATACAGTCCTCTGTATTAATTATTCCTCGAAAGGTCTTGCCATACCAGTTTATTCCTCCGTATTTACTTTAGTTTCTTAGTTTATTCTTGCATTTTGTTCTTCATTGATTTCTATTTAGTTTCCTTTGATTAATATCCTAAGTTTATTGCTATGTCTACTTTAGTTTCTTTCCTGTTACTAGATTTATTTTATCGTTTATTGATCATCAGTAATCTTCACTCATCACCTGCTGCGCCATCTAATCGTCATGTGTTTCACATCATATGTTGATTTTTCACTGTTTAGAGTCGGATTCTCTGTTTTAATGCCATAATTCACATCTTGTTCGTCGCTGTGTTTTATGTCCCGCTTCTCCTGTTTCAGAGTTTTGCGCAATGTGTGCCTCAGTTTTTTTTTTTTTGTTTTTTTTTTACCCCGTATGGTGCAGGGTGGTCGGGAACCGTATCGATGGGGAAAAGGCAGACTGACATAAACCTTTTAAAACAACGGAAACAATTTCGGTATTCTGATTGTTAAAATTTAAAAGTGCTGTGGTACTGTTGTTTTATCACACCCGTTTCATACCGGACCACTTACAGCACCTGTGTTAATGCTATAAAATGAACGCTACGAAATACAGTTTTAGCAAGTTGCTCAAAGTCTAAACTGGTATTGTTGTGATTGTAAGGTGTAAAGTTTACCTTCGACCAAACGCCCCCCAAAGGAATCCCAGCGCCCCTTTTGTAAAAATTTCTGCCAACTTCCCATCTTGTCCTCTTTCTTCTAGCCATGCCCAGGGCCACTTGTTTTTAATTCCTTTCTCAAGTAAACGTGTTTCTTTACCGGGTCAGACAAACTCCATCTTCTTTCATATCGCATTTGATTTAACCGCAGAACTGAACGCATGGGCTTCTTTTCTACAGACCGTTTTACAGTCATTGGTCAAGAACACGGGAGCTAGAACTCTGATTGACAGACATCTTTGTAGACGGAGCTCTTTAAGCCCGGAGACTACAGTTTGGTTGAGGCGGACCGTTTGGTCAAAAGCCGGAAATCCAGCCCCCAGCTGGAGTTCTTTAAGCCCTGAATGACTTTCAGCTTTCCACTCTGTCGCTGGTATAGGACTGCACCAAGTCCCTGAGCTGTGCTCCTTTACCCTTTTTTCCTTTCCTCTGTGCAGTATCTGGGAGTTCTTTAACTTGTAGCGGCCCATACAGTGGCTTGGCAATTCCGGAGAAGTCTTGAATATATGTTCGATAATAACTCAAGAACCCCAGTAAATGCCATACCTCTCCCACTGTGGTAGGTCTTTTTTCCTTGAGAGATACTACAGCCTGTATGTCCTGCGGGTCCACCCTCACACCCTCAGCTGAGACCAACCTCACTAGGTATCTGACCTCTTTCTTGAACAGCTCACATTTTGTAGGCCGCAGTTTAACCCCATGGTGTTGCAGAGCTCTCAGAACATGACATACTGCATCAACATGTTCACTGAAAGATTTAGAATAACACAGAAAGTCAACAAGATCCTTATCTTGAATGCTGTATTCCTTAATACAGCATTCGTCACGCAATGTGGTGAGCATCTCCTCCATGCTGCGCTGGAATGCAGCAGGGGTATTGCTGAGGCCAAGCGGTATCTGCACCCATTCATATAGGCCCCAAGGGGATATGAAAGCTGTCATGTGGCGGGACCCTTCAGCTATGTAGCCTTAGTGGTATGCCTTTCCCTGGTCAAGAATAGTAAACCAACTCTGGCCTCCAAGGGTGTCCAAGAGGTCCTGGATTCGAGGTAGTGGGTGTCGATCAGGTACCGTTTTCTGGTTCAACAACCTGTAATCAATGCACAGTCTGAGTGTTCCATCTCATTTTCTGACACAGACTACTGGTGCTGCATAGGGCGACCTTGACCTAACAATCCAGCCTTTGGCAAGAAGATCTTGGATGTTCTGCTTGATCTCTTGGTAGAGTGGTTTGGGGATAGAGGTATAGGACTTTTGGACAGGAACCTCATCTTTGAGATTGATGACCATTTGGAGACTGGGTATGTCACCAATGTCATTATCATTTTGAGCAAAAGCCCCTGATTCCTCCCACAGCATATTTTTCACCTCTTTTTGTTGCTCATTTGTTAGGTGGCTGACGTCCACAGGTGGGTGCCACAGTGGTGTGGAAGGTGGTGTCTGACCTCTTTCAGCTTTCCACTCTGGAGACTGGTGTCATACCCAGTCTCCAAGTGGTGAAGCTCTTACCACTTTTAGGACAATCTGTCTCTATGACTTTAACAATGGGTTCAATGCTGCCTAGGACGGTTCGCCCTGGCAAGGTCACATCATTTTTGGAGTGATTTGCAATAGGTACTTTGAT
Organism: Poecilia reticulata; assembly: GCF_904066995.2. NCBI lineage: Eukaryota > Metazoa > Chordata > Actinopteri > Cyprinodontiformes > Poeciliidae > Poecilia > Poecilia reticulata. Next base: position 834,678 of record NC_088847.1, read on the forward strand.
GAAGGGTCTGTCTGTTTTGTGAGTCACCACTAATCCTGCCCCAATACTCAAGCTCTCTAACCTCACTCTGTTAAGTGCGGGCTCAAAAAGCACAAATGGCTCTGAGGGGTTAATGTCTGCTGGAACACAGCATGTAATGTAAGCTACATGGCCTGCTGCAATGGTGACTTTCTTAAAGCCGATTTTCACTGTAGCATTTTCTTCTTTTGGAACCTTCTGAGTCTGAATGAAATTGACTATTGTCTCCATTATCAATCTCCATTGCACCAGCAAGGAGGGTAGACAGAGTGGACATAAGCTTAGGTTGACTCTCATTGTTTTTAATGAGCACCTGGATAACATTAAAGCCAATTATCGGCCTATCTAATACCAGGCAACTAACTAAAAATGGCACCCGAATGGATAAGTCTGGGTCATTATTACCATGCAGGTTCACCACCACTTCCACCCACCCATCATATGGAATGTCATCACCAGTGGCTGCAGAAACATGCAGAGGGTCATCCAATAGTTCACTGAGTGGTCGAACATCTTCACCAGGTAAGTACTTTTCCTTCCAGGCACGGTCGAGTAGGCTCACATTAGCTCCTATGTCCAGTAGGACGGTGGCAGCATAGCCAGCTATACTGCATTTTAGTAGAGATTTGTGGCCAATGAGTGGGGCTGTTAACTTGCATGGCTGTGCCATGTTGTTGGTCTTAATTATATGGCTTTCATTAGATTTATCTTGTGCTGTTGTTGTGTTTTGGTTGGGTTGGGACATTTGTTCGTAACCGGTCAGAGGTTGTCTGCCTTGACCGGGTCCCGTTTCCCAACTGCTTTGATCTCTTCAAACAACCAACAGCTCGATGGCCTTCCTGTCCGCAAATGAAGCAGTGGCTGCAATCAAGATTAGCCAGTGTGACACATTTAGGACAACCATATGACTTTTGTGCTTTTCTCAAGAGCCTGGGTTGGTCAGATTGACAGTGATGAGTGGGGAAAGCATGTTGTTCAGTTTTTGGGTCTTTGTCACTAACAGTTTCAAGGATTCCATTGCCTGGGTCAGGGCTTCAACTTGTGTACTCAGTCTCTGTATTTTATTGTCGCTATTGCTCACTGTTGTGCTAACTTGGGCTTCAACTTGTAATCTCTGGCTAGGATCAGCCTGGGCGCTGTGAGCTTGAGTTACTTTGTGTGTAGTGGTGCGGCCCAACCTACGCCTTCTCTCACTTTCCTCAGTTGTAGTCTTGATTACTTGTCGCAGCAGAGCCTCATCAGATATGATAAGTTGGGAAAGGAATGGCTTGAGCTCTTGTCTAACATGCTCGTATTTCTCCCCAGCCCCTTGACATATTGTATTTAAGAATATGCATTGTATTGTAGATGGATCGTATTTTACAGCAGAGGCTGTATGTTTAACAGTGAACATTATTCTTTGTTTGAGCCCAACCATTCTATATAAGAATTACTGTGGTGTTTCATTTTCATGTTGTTTAGCGCACATTAGGTCTTGAAAAAGTTCTGTTCCGCTCTTTTCACCAAGATGGGACTGAAAGAAGCTGTGCTGTGGCTGCCGTGACAGTACATTCTTGTATCTTCTTGCCCAGCTGTAGCTGTTCCATATTTCCATATTTGGCATGGTCATGTGAGTGTGTGAGCTGGGATTTTGTGATTCTGTAGTGAAATGTGATGATGTGATGTGTACTGTTGAGGTAGATGTTTGCAAATCCTTATCTGAAATGATAGGCATTTCAGCTGAATCACAATTTTCCATCACACTCAAAACAACATCACTCAATGACAACAAATGGCCCAAGCCCTCATCCTCAGACTTGGCCAAGTCCTCAGATTGCATAAATGTAAGAATATAATCTGTGCAGCTTTCTTCATCAGCTGAACTCAGCTTGTCTGCTCCAGACTGCTCTGTTCCCATTGTCCTTGCAACCCCATAGGCTTGAGAACCAGACAGCTGGAATAGATTCTTTTTGATGCCCCAGATCAGTTCCTTGCGTGTTACTGACATGGTGTGAGTTGATGTGCGGCCCTGGATACCAGTTTGGTTCCCTTGAAGATCAAGACCCTCTTCCTCTGGTCTTCTTTCCTGGCCAACTCCTTAGCAGCAGTCGTGTCGCCTTGCTTCTGTGGTCACACACTGGACGGCACCTCACTACAGCAGCAGGTAATTATCCGGGTCCCGGTGTTCATGTATCACTGGATCAGCAGCCGGTACATCTAAAGCAGTGGCGCCGATCCCGGACGAGCTCCCATGAATCTGTTGCAGGTCCCAGGTGGAGGGACAGGCAAGCAGATGCAAATAACCTGTTTTAACAGGAAAAAGCGAGTGAGCCACAGGAGACGGTGTTGCTGTGCCGGTAGCTGTCATCCGAAATTATTCCAGGTTATAATAATAAAGTCATTATACAACTTTGAAAAATTGTGACTATACATTCACACTTCTACTAGTTCTTCTATAACACAACATCAGCTTATTACTATATCCGTAATTGTTAATTAATGCACATTACAGACGGCTATATAAAACATATGCATTCTTCACGTACCATCTGAGCCTCATCCCGGCCGCTTACTCCAATCCAGACTGGACTGGTTGGGCGAACTCCCAGGGTGTAGACCAGCTCTACACCCTGCTGAGGGTGTAGAGCTGGTCCAGTGTTCCACGACCAGGACGAAAACCACACTGCTCTTCCTGAATCCGAGGTTCGACTATCTGACGAACCCTCCTCTCCAGGACCCCTGAGCACATCCTCCAGTCCCCCTTTTTAAACATGGGGACCAATATCCCAGTCTGCCAATCCAGGGGAACTGCCCCTGATGTCCATGAAATATTGCAGAGTTGCTTCAACCAACACATCCCTGCAACATCCAGAACATCTTCGGGCTGAGCCCAGCCGGGCTCCGTGGGTAAAAGCCCGGCCACCAGGTGCTCACCATCGTTCCCCGCCTCCAGGCCTGGCTCAGGGCGAAGGAACGCTAGATCCAAGGTTGTTGTGCATCATAAAGGGTCTTCGGGCTACGCTTTGTCTGGTTCCTCATCTAGGACCTGTCTGCCTTGGGTGACCCTACCAGGGGCATAAAGCCCCAGACAGCATAGCTCCTAGGATCATTGGGACACAATTGGGATCATTGCCACCACGATAAGGTGGCAGCCCGAAGAGAGGTGGCAGCCCAAGGAGAGGACACCCGAGGAGAGGCACATTCAAAACAAATAACACATAACCATTCCTCAGAGAACTGGTAAAAAATAGGCCTTCAAACTCAAGATATAGTTTGGAATAAAAATGTAAGACTTTCAGTTTACAGTGACATAAACTGGGTTTAAGTAATTAATTTCTACAAACTTAAGAACATTAAAACACAGTTCTTATAGAAACATCCATGCTTTGGGTATCACTAAACAAATAAAAAAAAGACTTCCAATATCAAAAATTCAACATGGTTGAAATAATGTGGAATTCTAGAATGAACAGGGTTTTAAAATGTGAACTATTAATGATTTTCAAGAGTCCGAGTGGCACTTTCTTTATTAGATGCAGATGAAGGTACCGTCCAACATGGAAAAAGAGAAGACAATATAACTTAGATCCTAAATGATATGGAAACAAATATTTCAAAGAAAAGAAAAGGACAACAACTAACCTGAATGAGATGCCACTCAATGTCCATCAGGTTTTTGATGAAGGTGGAAACCTGCACATTCACTGTCTGCTTTTTATTTTGAATGGTCTTTCCTGTCTTTTTTGATACCATCTTCCCATGACCAGCTTTTGTGCCCCTTTCTGGGTTAATCCCAATGAATTGACTAAAAAACACAATAAAAAATGGGAAAATTCCTAATAATATGAATAGTGTGGCATTCTGAAGACAGCAGGTACAATATATAAATAAAGCTGTTTTTAATTATGTAAAGAGAAAACATCACCAACTTTGTCAAATGTTAATCATAACTTGCTTTAAAACTTTAAAACCATGTCATTGTATTTTGCTCATTGTAAAAAAATTATAGGAATGGTTTTACCGTTGAATGAACTCCAGAGTCTTGGCTGCCTCTTGTTGATACTGGAGGTTGAAGATGTAGAAGCTGGAAAACATTTTCCTGTCTGGAATGTTGGCTGGACCCTCTCAAAGACAATATGGCCTTCAATGATGACCATGCAGAAAACTTCCAACTTAGTAATAAACTAAGTCCTTAATTAGAAGAACATAAAACAAATCCTCTTATTGATAGTTAATTTAAATGATCATCATAATAAAGAGTGTCCACTCTGCCAGGTAAAGTAAAAGCAAGGATCTTTATCTCCTCACTTGTCATGCAAAAGTCCCATCAATGTTGAAAACTGTAGGCTGGATTAATGTACCAAAGTTGTAGAGGAATTCATGGTACTTTGCACTGAAGGTGAAGTGTGCTTTGAAAGTTAATCAAAAGCAGCCACAGATGGCCTTGTGATCACTGATGGTGAAGTGTCTTTGGTGCTGCTCTTGTTTTCACCAACATGCAGGAGGAAGGGCTGTCCTGGTTCCACAGCAATGAGGAAGGCTTCAACACTGGCTTCCATCTTTGACAAAATGATAAGAAGACGAATAATAAAAATTTATATTTAGTAGCACAGCTACAAACAAAGCCAATGAGAAAGTGCTTACACAAAGAATAAGATCATTAAAATAACAACATACTTGCACATATCTGACAAACATGGTCCACAGCTTGACATGAGCTGTTTTGGATTCTTTTATTATTTTTCCGGTTACACTAAGCACCAAACCATACCAAATGCTTCATCTACTTAGACAGAGTTAATGCGCGTGACTGCAGGGAAATCTGAAAATCTCGTCCCATTAACTCCAGCAACCAAAACATTTTCTATGACTCTTATTAAAAACTCAACAGACACAAAATGGAAGAGCTACTAAAGCCACATTAGCAGGATTTTATTAAATCTACTGTTTATTGCGCAACTCTGCACGCAGTGCAGAGGATTTAACTCATCATGCAGGGCTGGTCCAAGGCTATATGAGGCCTGGAGGAGAATTTGACTTGGAGACAGGGGCGCAACTGCATACTTTGAGGTGTATGCAAACATGTCATCAGCGCCCCACCCTCCAGATTTAATATGTCCATACAGCTCTCCCTTATTCATGCACTTATAAAATACAGTAATTAAATTAAAACCATAGGTTTTTGTTGCCTCCCTAATGTTATTATTCCATCCTGATATGTGTATAAATTGCAGCTTAGAAAGCAATTAAAGAATGAAACAAAAAAAATAGGGTAATATTTTATCATTTAATATATAAGTGGGCCAAAGAGACACTTCTACCAGCCTCTAGAACCACCTATGTGCTGCTGGTCTGAGACATTTTGTTCCTCCATTCTTATAGCTTGATAGGAAGTCAGGTTATCCAAACTGGCAACCAACGTTAATAAAATAATAGTGAAATAACATTGACCACAAAACACTGTATTTATAAAAGATATCAATATTTTTCCTACATAGAAAGCCTTAACAAACTAATGTTTGAATAGAAGCTAATAAGTGGAAATTGTTGAATTTTCTTATTAGAGAGGCAAAATTTTCAATTTATACTAGTAGAAGAAATAAATTAATCAGTTAAAGGGGAAAAAGTTGGCACTATATTGACACTATGTTGACTTTGATGGTAATCTCCATCAAAGTAAACATACTTTGATGGAGTATGTTTGATGGATTTTACCCCTCCCCGTTAAAATCTGAATTTATGTTTAATTTCACATAAATTCTGACTGAGCTTTTCTCTCTCTGGTATTTTAACAAAGTTGTGTGTTCTGTGGTTGATGGGCAGTTAGTTTTTAACTCTGTGTTTATGTAAATGTTAGGGTAAACTCTGTCAAAATGTATATTTATAAATGTGTTGAAATCAAATCATTTGTCCTTTTTGTTCTTTTGTTCTTGTTTTTTTCATTCATTCATCAGGAGTATTTCATTTATGGAATTTCACTACATTCTTGGCTTTGTTTGCAGCGCAGAACAAAGGCAGGTAGATGACTTTCTCTTGTCTGTTTCTGTATCCAGGGTGATGGGGAGAAGTCACCCCGTCAGCGGAGGCCCTCAAGCCCCAGTTCCAACAGCTCTCTGGGGGGGTATGGACGGTACACCCCGTCCCGTTCCCCTCAGAACTACAGCAGACCAGGTAATAACCCAATTGTACTGTGCTTCTTTAACCTGTGAAAGAGTAAACTTGATTTGTAAAACAGAGATTCTATCTGGTTTGTGCAATATCGCCATGGATGTTCATCGCTGCTGGTGATAGTGTTTTCTCTCAATGTATCTCCTTCAAATAAAGCAATAGTAACAATATCTAAACATTTTCATTTTAAACTGCCAGTTTTGAATTAAAGTGCCAATAGACATGATCTAAATGTCTAATGGCATTTTGTTGTTGTTGTTGTTGTTGTTTTTGGGAAACTGTAATTATCTAACTTAGAACATATTTGTGAAAACACTTTAAGTTCTTTGGACTGAAGAATTGGACAACTCAATAGGATTTTGACAAATATTTCCACGTTTCTTATGTAATTGGACATCCAGGACCAGAAGTACACATGGGTGCTAAATACAGCAGCCTGGCCCGTGATTCCAGTTCCCTCCTTTCACCTAAACCTTTCCTGGGTTGTGTAAGGAACCCCTCCACCTTGGCAAGGGATACCTCCTCCCTCCCTGCACACTGCTCTGGCAGGGCTGAAGGGAGTGTGGGTGCTGTAGGCATTGGCAAGTACTCACCAACACCACTAAGTGGCAGTGCAAGCTTGTCTTTACAGCTGAACCCTACAACCCTGGCAATGCTCCAGCAGCACAACTACATCCCTTATTTCAGAGGTATCAAAGCATGTTTGAGATGGAGTGACTGGAGGAGTTGCTGGGATTGTTGCTGCTGTCAGCCTTAAGATAGGAAAACAAACTAGCAAAAGCTGTAATGTGACATACCTAAAATCTGTCAAACCTTAGTAGAAAAGCTATAAATCTCTTGGAAAGATGCTGTTGGATTTCAACAAAGCAGCAACATGCCTGCCAACTCTGTTTTTCGTCTTACCACCAAGGTCCTCATGAATGGGAGTGCTGTTAAAGGCTTTCTGAATTAACTGTTAACCCTGGGTTGTGGTTTAACATGGATTCATTGTGTGTTGGAAGCTCTTAATCTGTGAATTCTTTAACTATAGATTGATGACCTACCATTGGAAACAGAAAATCTTGTTATTACATGGGGCTATATTCACTATTTTTAAGCCATGAAGATTCATGTTCTTTGTTTTTTTAAAACTAAAGCCATGAAACTGATAATGCTGTTCACGATATCACACACTCATAAAATCAACATCACAAACCAGCACTGTAACTAGTCACCCTCTGAAACCCCTGCTGAAAGGCTTGTCCAACAATTTTCCTGGGCCTCATCTTCTCCCCATTGCTTGATGTCCCTCACGCCTCAGGGTTCAAACAGGACCCCGTTCCCGGTCCTAAGCCTAGGACATCCCTGCATCTCAATTTACCACCTCCCAACGGTAAAGACACCATTAGTCTTTCTCTTGTTTGTGTCTCTTCTCCCCCTTGTGGAGTAGTTGGGAGATTTTGTGATGTTGTTGTTTGGTATCGTGGTGTTGCTGAGTTTCATGGGATTCCTCAAAGCATATTCACAGGACCATTGACTTCTTGTATTCTGCTTGCTCTGTTCACTTGTGTTTGTGGACATGGTGTTGTGGTGCATGGTTTAACTCTGTGTAAAAGTTCTAATTGTGATGCTTTTTCATTTGACATTTATCTTTATTAAGGTTGGGGATTTCATTTTGTGTCCATCTGTTTAGGTTACTGTCCCCGTTGTTTGCAAGCCTTTGACATTTTATCAACTATTAATCTGAATAACTGAATAATCCCTAGATATGTGTCATATGGCCTTATCTTCTTGATGTTCAACTCTAGCTGTGTCTTGTTATATATCAGACAACTGGTTCAATTTGAATTTATTTATTTTTCTAATCGTTTTGTTAAAGATTTTCCACAAGGACAGATCACCTCACTTTTGACTCAAGAATCTTGTTTCTGTTAGGTGTTGTCTGGTGTTGTTCCAGAAGTACTCTTGTGTTATGCAGTTAATCAAACCAAGTTGCTGCTGTCATGTACTTTTTTATACAAATGTACCTTTTCTACCTTTTTCAAATAACTATCTTGCGACTTCAGCCCAGTAGTCTAAATTGCAATTCTAGAGTTTGAAACAGTTCATGTTAAATTTTTTGAATATAAACATCCCCTTTCCAGCTTCCAAAGATTACTTGCAGTAATTTTTTGAATTTCAATTTCACCTTAATGGGGCAGCATCATTCCAAAACGACTTCTTTGAGCTGTACATCATGATGTTATTCCCTCATCAAAAATATTCATGGAGTTTTCCTTAATTATTTCGTTCATGTCTGATAAATCCTTTAATGTCCATGGCAATCATTCAGATGTGTAAAATGCCTATAGTTGGATCTAGTCCCGCCTTGCATCTAGTGCAGTGTCCAAGCTCCTACAGACTAGCTAGTAGCTACTTCTCAGTGCAATGCTGGTAAAAACCACTGTTAAAGGGTTATCAGAGAGGGACTATTGTGATGACTTCCTGAAGGTAGAGTTGTGATTAGGCCTGTCACGATAACCAATTTTGCTGAGCGATTGTCTAAAAAATTATTGCGATAAACGATAATATTGTTTCAATACCTTTTGACACTGATTTAATGGAAATAACTCATAATGCACGATATTTCCTGCCATAGATAGATACACTTTATTTTCAAAAGAACACATAACACTAGAACTGATAAACTAAATAAACTAAATAAACTAAATAAAACAACCAAAAAAAAAAGGATTCTCAGTCTCCATTAGCAAAAAACGTAGTTGAATAAAAAGTAAACAACATAAAGTCAAAGTGGAAATAGATACTGCATTCAAAGAAAAGAGTGCAGATTATGAAGTCTGTGAACTATATTCCCCTTCAGTAATCACTAGATTTAAATAGAGAAGATGGGCACATCCGACTACCTAATGCAATAGTTCACACTAAACAATTTTTTGCCCCCATTTTCCCCTTAAGACAATCTTAGATCGGCCAACGTTGGTGATTTCATAACCAATCATCCTGTAATGTGATTTAGATGGTCGTGGATCTAAATCAGGGGTTTTCCCCGACTGGGAGCTTCACTGAATGTGACGGGTAGCCAATCAGAAAGCACGGATTCTCCTCTGCGCTTTCTAAAGGAAAATTACAAGGGGAATTCCAAACAGCGGCGGACATTGGAGATAATATGTGGAAACAACATTAACATTTATTTAACGTTTCGTGCAAAGAATATAGAAATGACAGAGAGGAGTTGGAGCCAAATTGCTACAGCAGTTGATAAACCCGGTAAGTTTTCAGCTGTTCTTCTGAGCCACATGCATCACAGATAGATTCTAGTAAAGCACTGATTAATGCCTGATATTAAAATTAGTTAACTGGACTTGTAGCCATTATTTTGGGCTACAAGTCCAAAATAATGGCTGTGTGGCTGGACACCACACGGCACGATCGAACCCGATCGAACCGTTATACCTAGGATTTCTATCGGCTAATGTGTGGTCTCAGGTTTTTACATTACACTAAGGAAATGTTTCTCAATTCCAGTCCTCAGGCCCCCCTGCCCTGCATATTTTAGGTGTTTCCCTTTTGCCACACACCTGGATTGAATATTTGGGTGATTAACAGGCTTCTGCAGTACTTGATGGTCATGCAATCATTTGAATCAGCTGTTCTGGAATAGAGGGACATCTAAAACATGCAGAACAGGGGGCCTGAGGACTGGAGTTGAGAAGCACTGCACTAAGGAAATGAGGAAGGGAGGGTCAGTGCAGAGCACCGGAGTTGAGCCTTTTTTCATTCAGTGTCATCAAAAGAAAGAAAAAAAAAAGGCAGGAAAGAGACGATAAAACCGATAATTAAAATGAGGTCGATAAGTTTAATTTATTGTGCGATTAATTGATTTATCGTTTATCGCTACAGGCCTAGTTGTGATGTGTTTTTTAAGAGACAGAAGCCAAATTTCAAGGTATTAAATCAGGAAGTGAAATTTCTTTCAAGTTATATATATATATATGTGTGTGTGTGTGTGTTCACTAAATCAAACACAGAAGCTGTTAAAGGTGCTGATGTTTTTAGCACCAAGAGAGGCCCCTAAATCAAATTCTGATCCAGGCCTCATATAACTTTGGACAGGCTGTATGATTACCGTATTTTCCGGACTATAGAGCACACCTCACTATAAGTCGCACCTACAAAAAAAACAAAAAACTGGAAACTTACATATATAAGCCGCACTAAGCCATTGGTATCTCATCTCCGCCACTCTCTGTTTTTCACAAGGATGCAGCCCTGCGTCTTCGTTGAACCATAGATCAGTTCACGCCGAGCTTACGTGCAGCGGCTCTATTTCCCTTCTGTACTACCAGATTGATAGCCCTCAACTTAAAAGCTGCATCATATGAACTTCTGTATTTGGTTTCCATGATGAGGGGGTATGAGTTTGAAGAAATTTCTCCATTGTGCTTACTGCTAGCATGTGCTTATTTTAAATTAAAATTAGCGCTTTCTCCTTTAAGTTCCAATTGTGACTTCCAATGATTCACTTCCTGCTAAAGAGCCCAGTGGTGATTGAATAAAAATCCACAGAAAAGCCGCACCGGGCTACAACCCGCATGGTTAAAAGCCTGGGAAAAAAGTAGCGGCTTATAGTCCGAAAAATATGGTAGTTAAATCTACTGCACTGCGCGAAGAGATGCGCAACAAACTGGAGATTTAATTAATTTAATGCTACTAATGTGGCTTTAGTAGCTCATCCATTTCATGTCTGTTTTTAATAAGGGCCACAGAAACTGTTTTGGTTGCCCAGGTTTATGGGACGAGACTTTCAGATCTCAGCGCGGCTGCACGCATTAGCTCTGGCTGACTAAGTGGACAAAGCTTTGATATGGTTTGGTCTGTCATGTAACCAGAAGAATAATACTAAAAAAATATATATATACAGTATAATAATATAAAACCAGCGTGAAGTGTAACTACAAGGAGAGCGCGGAAGCTCCTCACTGGGCTGAACATGCATGATGAGGTTAGCGCTGGTTGGTTAACCACTAACACTCTGGCCAACCGGGAAAGTATACATAAACTTTACAGGGAAGACAGAGCCAAACGGAGGGCAGCGTGTTAACATCACATATAGTTCTTTGTTCACAAAGATAAATCATTCTCACCGCTCCCTCAATGCGCACCTCTGAAAACGTGACTACAAGTTATTCCTGCACTTCACACAGAGATGTGCAACCAGAGCAAATGTGCTGGGCTTTAAACTCTTACCTTGATGTGGCGTTCACCAAGGGAAAATAATTCCACACGGGGGGTTCATATAAGTGTCTATACAGGTCAGCCTGTATCCAATTTGAGTGAAAGGAGGTGTGCAGCAAACAGCGGCAGCGCATTTTTTGGATCAGAATTAAATTCATTTAGATTTGGTGAAATTATTTTATTGTGGGCTATCTCAGACAGGAGTCCAGGAGGCATCCTTACCAGATGCCCGATGGTGAGGTGTTTCGGGCACGTTCCACCGGGAGGAGGCCTCGGGGAAGATCCAGGACACGCTGGAGGGACTATGTCTCTCGGCTGGCCTGGGAACGCCTTGGGGTTCCCCCGGAGGAACTGGGAGAAGTGGCTGGGGAGAGGAAAGTCTGGACCTCCCTTCTGAAGCTGCTGCCCCCGCAACCCGACCCCAGATAAGCGGCAGAAAATGGATGGATGGATGGATGGATGGATGGATCTCAGACAGGCCTACCATGGCTTCCCTTTCACCGTGCCCGTCGCTGTTGGTGTAAATCCCTCATCGGAGGTCATGAATTCCATGTCAAAACTTACAGATGAAATGTTACACAGTGTAAAGCAAAAAATGTCAACTGCTAATGCTGACTTGTGTTGAGAAATGAGAAATTTTCTACCTGTTGCTCGTTGTTATCTCGTCTCTCCAGGTCAGTTAATCTCATGTGTAAAAGTGAAACCACAAAGACAACAGTCACTGTTCAACTTCACAATCAACCAGAATTTATTCAAACAATCAAATACTTAAAAATCACACCAACAGCTCAACATGGTCATCAGATACCAAAGCCACAAAGGAAGCAAAATGCAAAATACGAAGATGAAGAGACCACTGCATGTGGAAGGAAAAAAGACGGTTCCATTCCAGTGATCTGACTGGTTGTTTTAGCTCAGTTACTTTTATATCAAGGCGTGTTCTTTACTGTCTGATAAGTTTCAATGTACTGTTTTAGAGGTGGTCTCTGCCTGCATATGCCATTACGTGCTGTTTGTACACCAGACACCATGCAGGTGTTAAGGTCAGGGATGAATCTATCTGCTGTCTAAGCCATTCTCTCTGCGTACTTCCCCAGGGTACAAACAATAGATGTGTTCATTTCATACAGAAACATTTTACTCAAGAAAGCAGGACCAAAGTTTATCAGCTATCTGTGTTTCTCTTTTCAAACTGCCTCAAACTGTTTCCTGAACCGCACAGAGCTCTCCTGACCTCTCTTCTGACCCAGTGCATCAAACAGCATATTTTGATTATAAAAAATAGTGCACATTTCATATAATATCTTCAAATTCTTATAAAACAGACATGAGCAGTTTCAATACCAAAACATCTGTTATACTCAATATTTTCTGATTAGCTTTCTACCCATTAGGTTATAATGAACTTGTTCAAATTTTCAGGCCAAGTCCATGGTTTCGAAAAAGTTACATACTGCAGCTTTAAGAGTGCATTCACACCAGCCCTGTTTAGTCTGCTTTCATCAAACTCCAGTTTATTTGCCTAGAAAGTCCAGTTCATTTGTACCTTTGGTGAATGTGTAATCAAACTCTGATGCAGACCAAAAAAGTGAACTCTGGTCCGTAGGCCTCGTTTCGGTTGAAGTGAACTCTGGAGCAGTTCGAATGCATATGTGAACACCATCGGTTCTTAAAAACATGCAATGTGATTCTATTAACCAGTGTCATTGCTTTTAAATTGTTTTACACGTGTGCATATGTAATAATTAGTTTTTGTAACCAGATTGTTGTGTATTGCAGACTTCTACCCAGATCCCTCTTGAAAATGAGATCTAGATCTCAACAGGATTTGCCTGGTTAAATAAAGGAAATAATAATTTTTTAAAAAGCTGATGGGAGACTGCTCCAAAAGCAGAAAGCAGACTATAGCACAGGTCATTCTGGGTAATTACAACCAAGGTAAAAGTGCATGCCTAGCGCTACCAGAGACAAAAGAAAAATCCTAAAAATGCTATTATTTGATGCCACTTCATCTACATTTCATGAAGAAGTTTCTTTCAGTGATTTTTGGTACAGCGTCACCACAGGTGAGGGTGGCAACAGGTTGCTTAAAGGGTTTGGTTTGTTTGACAGTGCAGTGCAGGGGTGCTATATAGAGGGGGAAAGTTAGGACAATTCCAACGGCCCTTGACCAACAGGCAACCCCCACCCCCTGCAATATATATATATATATATATATATCAGTGACGTGCGGTGAGGTTCATAGCTGGTGAGGCACCGACTTAATTATAATCGGATTTACAAATCTAGACCCCTGCATGTTGTTGTTTACATAAGGAAATTTCGCGCATGCGTACAAAACGACTATTCTTTAAAATGTGATGCTTAGCCGCGCCGCAGAATAATTCCGTTACCTCAATCAAACTTAGACATGTAGATATTATTAATTTCGTGCTGTTCTTAACAGCAAAGGGACAAACTGTTAAAGTACAACTCAAAACCACGTCTTTCCCCCTCTCTGTATCAGTGCAGCTTCTGCATGGCTAGCTCGCTGTTACCGTCTCTTACTCTGCAGTTGTGGAGTCACAATGTCTGGGATCATGAGCGCCTCCAGTGATGAGGCACGAGAACTGCCTGCCTCACCTCGAGTCTGTGCTCTGCCGTGTATAATCGCTCCTCAGCACACGAAACACGTTACACACACAGTTGGTGACAATAAAAACACAGTACATTAAATACATAAGCTAAATTATGGAAAATCAGTTCATACATTAAATGTTTTTAACCATTTTATTGTCGACATACAGACAGGAGGAGCATGCTCTCATAGAATGACAACCGGTGCAGTTAGCGAGAAGTTGATCAATCCCAGGTGAGGCTCAGCTAACTGCTGCCTCACCGGCTTCGCTTCCAAGCATTTGAATGGGAAAATGAGAAAATTCAACGATTATGAAGGAAAAAAAATCATCAGATTTGGTTAAATTAAATGAAAAATAGGTACTTTATAGTACAAACCACAGGGTGAAAATATCTTTATAAATGATTATATTATTTTTTCATGATGACAGCTGAGGCTCTGCCTCACCTGATCCCACGTCTCTGATAAATATATATGTGTACATATTATTTATTTTTTCTGTTCATAGAAATAAAAAGAATTTTGGGCCCTGCCAATTACAAAATTAATCATATTCTTTTATTAAAAATTGTTTTTAGCAGTGAAAATTAAATGTTACCCCTCTCAGACCTGAAAGCCCACATCCATACTTGCACTGAACACCCCCTGTATCTGCATGAAATGGTTTGTTCCTGCTTGGTGCGCATGACAGTGACGTGTTCAGCAGCAGTGAGCAGAACACCAGAACTACTGTGACATTTACTATGCTGCTAAGAAAAATTATAAAGACAGGTTTTCAAAAAAAAATATATATATATAGAGAGAAAAAGACAACAGTGTCAATTTGTAACCCAGTTTTTCTCCAAGAGAGGTGAGTAGACTGTGTGAAATTGTCAACCATTTAGCATAGTTAGCTTAGCTAAAGACTACAGTTTGCCTCCATTTCACTAGAACTTAATGAATTAAGAGAAAAAGTACCAACATATACCAACATATTTAAGTTGTCACTGTACCTTTTACCACACTTAACAACAGATGAGTCAGTCAGCAGCAGCTCTAACCACGATACCAGAATAAGCCCTCACCCCTGTCCCAGTGAAAAAGGTGAGCAACACTGTGTTCAGTGACAAGTTAGTATAATTCCAGTGAGTCTATAGGAAATTTTTCTGTGTCTTTGCTCATTCTACAATTACACAACAAAAACAATATATTTATTACTGACAGAAATTCAAACAATCTTTATATAATGATAATTAAAAACAGGCTTCTGTCTGGACTTGAGACAGCCAAACAGTTTTACAGTGACCCCTCGTTCTTCGCGGGGGTTGCGTTCCGAAAATAACCCGCGATAAGTGAAATCCACGAAGTAGAGTTACCTTTATTTCTTACAATTATTACACAGCACAATTAAATACTCTACATTGAAACCAAAGAACAAAGCCTGTTTTCAGATCAGCGGATGTACGTGTGCCTCAATCACGGCATTAATGTCATCCGGAGTCATGTCATTAAAGCTTCTCCTCCAAGCTGCCCCGCGAGATTCACAGCTGTATCTACGACAAAGCCTCCGGCCACAGTTTTTTTCAGCAGGCATTTATGTTTCTGTTTCCATCTCCTGAATGGCCAATCTGTATTACGTACATTTTAGCCAATCAGGACGCAAAACACCAATGCACTGTGAAAAAAAACGTACAAAGAAAATCCGCGAAGCAGCGAGACCGTGAAAGGTGAACTGCGTTATAGCGAGGGATCACTGTACCTTAACTTCCATTTAAATTGCAGATATCTGTTACCATGTCCCTCCTGACCCGTCCCTCCTAAGTGAAATTAAAGCTGCATTATGTAACTTTTATGAAAAAATATATTTTTTGACATATTTGTTAAAACTGTCATTATGTTGTGAAAGTATGGCATGAGAGATAATCTGTGAAAAATGTATTTCCCTCTGCCTTCTCCGAGTGCTATCTAGAAACAACCAATCAGAAGCAGGAGACGGGTTTTAATGCTGTTAATCACAATCTCATGTAGCTGCTCATCCTTTCTCCCCCTTGCTGTGTGCTATGCTGCAGCTAGCACAACCTGTTGTGAATGCTCAGTCTAGCTATCATAGCTTGATAGCAGATAAACAGTTTTCCTGTAACGACAAGTTGTTTCTCCGCCATTAGCACAGCAGTGAGTGAGGTTGATTGACAGCGCCACGACACTCCTCCTCGTTCTGATTGGTTGTTTTAGGCCGGAACGTTGCATTACTTTAGCTAGCAATAGTAATTCAGGGAGGACTTGTAGGAGGCTGATTTTTTTCACAGATTATCTGTCTCATAGCAGACTGTCACGACACGGTGACAGCTTTAACAAATATAGAGAGAACATATTTTTTGTTAAAGTTGTATACTGCAGCTTGAATGAAATGCAACTAGCATTTTTTAAGAAGTTTGAATTGCTTTACTTATGTTTTGCATGTTGCCTATGACTGTTGCTCATGGGAAGAGACATTTCAGTAAACTAAATATAATTTTTAAAAAATTTAAGCAACCTATTTGCATGCAGAATGTGGACTGTTACATGTAAAGTTCACCAGCAGTAAATATTGTGCTAGTATCCAAAGAAAACAAGACAGTTGCAAGCCTTTAAAATTTGACACCTTTTATTGGTCAAATAGACTCAAGAAATTGTTACAGCAAGGGGACAGGGGGGGTATTCCATCGGGCCCAAGGCTCCTGGCGGCGCCCAAGGTGCAGTGTGAAAGTGAACTGTACCAGATGAAATATTAGTCTTGAAATTTTGTTCCCCATTTGAATCGAGTCCATTGGACTGTATGAAAACACCCTTGAGTCACTGACAAAAAAAAAACCTTCTCTTCTGTTGTGACCTTTTTTTGATAAAATTGTAGAATCTACATGTGTAACTGTCAGAAAAATGTAGAAAATAGTGCCTAGTGGCAGCAGGTATAGTAGAAATTGAAGAGTTTCAAATTTGAGCCATGTGGTATTCCCCATGATAGTTCAGAAGATAAAATAAAAAGTGCAGATATACAGGGTGGACTGGGATGTAATTTGATATCTATTGCTGGCTTGTAGGGTCATGTAACGCTTGTACTGAACCATGCTTTTTAATGCTAACCCAATTCCTTCTTCATTCTTCAGTAGGAGATGTAACACAGTGCCCTGTGTGTTCCCACTGGTCATTTGGTGATAAATATCTTCACCACTAAGTATTTTCTTTGTGTAGAGGATCTGTTCTACGTTTAGGCTGACACTAGCAGCTTTCTGAACTTCATGTGTGGAATTCTCAGCATGTGTGTAATGGTGTAAATCAGATCACTTACATTACACTCTGTTGGTGATCTCATCTACTTGCATCCAGAGTACTGCCAATGAGTTGTTTCCCTATGTGGAGGAGACTGCGTACAGTCAGCTGACACTCTCTCATACTCAGTCACATGCTCCAACTTTCTCCACGTTTCTCTGGATGCAGAGCATACTTACGGGCCACTTTACTTTGAACATGGCATGGTATTTGGTGCCAGACGGGCTGGTCTGAGTGTTTCAGAAACTTCTGATCTACTGGACTTTTCATGCACAACCATCTCTAGGGTTTGCAGAGAATGGTCCAAAACAGAGAAAATATCCAGTAAGCGGCAGTTCTGTGGGCGCAATGCCTTGCTGATGCCAGAGGTCAGAGGAGAATGGCCAGACTGATTTTGAGCTGATAAAACGGTAACAGTAGCTCAAGTAGCCACTCATTACAACTAAAGTATGCAGAAAAGCATCTGTGAATGTACAGTACGTTGAACTTTGAGGTGGATGGGCTACAGCAGCAGAAGACCACACCCGGCCACTCCTATCAGCTAACAGGACACTGAGACTAAAATTTGCACAGGCTCACCAAAATTGGACAATAGAAGATTGGAAAAACATTGCCTGTTCTGATGAGTCTCGATTTCTGCTGCAACATTCGGATGTTAGGGTCAGAATTTGGTGTCAACATCATGAAAGCATGCCTTGTATCAACGGTTCAGGCTGTGGTGGTGGGATGCTGTGGGGGACATTTTCCTGTACATAATAGGTTGGGTTATCAAATCACTAGGACAAGTGTTTGTAGCCAGACTTTCTCATTTGGTTTTTGCAAATATGCTTTCCATAAAGCTATATTTGTTTCCCCTCCTCCACAACCTTTGTAACCTCCATTTCCCTTTTCCCTTTATCTCTAACATCCATAATCCATTGGAGGTAGTGAAAGCGGTCGGAGTACTCCGAGTTTATCCACCTACTCTGATGGCAAATCTCCCTCATCTACTTCGACATATGTGGCTGCTCCCCGGCATTTCCACATACCAGGTAGGCCACAGTGCTGTTCATTTTTGGCCACTGTTTTATATTTTCTAATGACGAAGAAGTGAAGTATAAGATGAGTTCTGGATTTGTTACTAATCAATTTGATGAAAATTAATTTCATCATATTTAGTAATAATGACCATAATTAGATCAGTAATGGTTTAATATTGAAAATTTGTTATATTTACATGCTAGTACCCAAGAGCAAAACAGTGTTACGATTCATGTCTGTGTTGAAGGTGATGGTATCTCTAACCTTGATGGTGGATTAACTGACAAGAGTCCCAATCCAAGAGTAGATGAAAAGAGTTGATTAATTAAGATTAGCTAACCCAAAACATTGGTTTAAAATAAATTTGCTGCTGTCGTATTAAAAAAATACTTGTGATTTTGGCACAGGTGTGAGAAAATGAAGTAGATTTTGTGATACATAAAGTCCTGTCCTGTCTTTGAAGTGAGTGTCAATTTTACTCCCCTTTTCAATAGAGCATTTATATTTGGTTTAAGAATGTGAAATTCAATGGCTCCTTGGGCTGCCACATTATCGTGGTGGAGGGGTTTGAGTGTCCCAATGATCCTAGGAGCTATGCTGTCTGGGGCTTTATGCCCCTGGTAGGGTCACCCAAGGCAGACAGGTCCTAGGTGAGAAACCAGACAAAGCGCAGCCCGAAGACCCCTTATGATGGACACAAACTTTGGATCTGGCGTTCCCTCGCCCGGACGCGGGTCACTGGGGCCCCACTCTGGAGCCAGGCCTGGAGATAGGGCATGATGGCGAGCGCCTGGTGGCCGGGCTTTTACCCACGGAGCCCAGCCGGGCTCAGCCCGAAGAGGAGACGTGGGTCCCCCTTCCGATGGGCTCACCACCTGTCGGAGGGGCCAAAGGGGTCGGGTGCATTGTGCTATGGGCGGCAGCCGAGGGAGGGGACCCTGGCGGTCTGATCCTCGGCTGAAGAAGCTGGCTCTTGGGACGTGCAACATCACCTCTCTGGTGGCGAAGGAACCGGAGCTAGTGTGCGAGTCTGAGAGGTTCCGGCTAGAAATAGTCGGTCTCACCTCGACACATGGCTCTGGTTCTGGAACCAGTCTCGTTGACAGGGGCTGGACATACTTCCACTCTGGAGTTGCCCACGGTGAGAGGCGCTGGGCTGGAGTGGGCATACTTGTTGCCCCCCATCTGGGCGCCTGTACGTTGGGGTTCACCCCGGTGAGGGTAGCCTCCCTCCACCTATGGGTGGGGGGACGAGTTCTGACTGTTGTTTGTGCTTACGGGCCGAACAGCAGTTCAGATTACCCACCCTTCTTGGAGTCCTTAGAGGGGGTACTGGAGAGAGGGGGTACTGGAGAGTGCCCCTCCTGGGGACTCCCTTGTTCTACTGGGGAACATCAACGCTCACGTGGGCAATGACAGTGAGTCCTGGAGAGGCGTGGTTGGGAGGAACGGCCCCCCCGATCTGAACTCGAGTGGTGTTCTGTTGTTGGACTTCTGTGCTCGTCACGGATTGTCCATCACGAACACCATGTTCAGGCATAAGGGCGTCCATATGTGGACTTGGCACCAGGATTCCCTAGGCCGCAGTTCGATGATTGACATTGTCATCGTCTCATCGGATTTGCGGCCGTATGTCTTGGACACTCGGGTGAAGAGAGGTGCGGAGCTGTTCACTGACCACTACCTGGTGGTGAGTTGGCTCCGGTGGTGGGGGAGGAAGCCTGTCAGACCTGGCAGGCCCAAACGTGTAGTGCGGGTCTGCTGGGAACGTCTGGGGAGTCCCCTGTGACACGGAGCTTCAACTCATCTCCGGCAGAACTTCGAGCACGTCCCGGGGGAGGTGGGGGAAATTGAGTCTGAGTGGACCATGTTCCGTACCTCCATTGCCGAGGCGGCCTATCGGAGCTGCGGCCGCAAAGTTGTTGGTGCCTGTCGCGGCGGCAACCCTCATACCCGTTGGTGGACACCTTCGGTGATGAATGCTGTCAAGCTGAAGAAGGAGTTCTATCGGGCCTTTTTGGCCTGTGGGACTCCAGAAGCAGCTGATGGGTACCGGCGGGCGAAACGGCATGCGGCTCGGGTTGTCGCTGAGGCAAAAACTCTGGTGTGGGAGGAGTTTGGAGAGGCCATGGAGACAGACTTCCGTACGTCTACCATCCGGCGTCTCAGGAGGGGGAAGCAGTGCAGCACCAACACTGTTTATAGTGGGGATGGTGTGCTGCTGACCTCAACTCGGGACGTTGTGGGCCGGTGGGCGGAATACTTCGAAGACCTCCTCAATCCCACCAACATGCCTTCTGTTGAGGAAGCTGAGCCTGGGGACTCTGGGTTGGGCTCTCCAGTCTCTGGGGACAAAGTCGCCGAGATGGTCAAAAAGCTCCTCGGTGGCAGGGCCCCGGGGGTGGATGAGATCCGCCCGGAGTTCCTTAAGGCTCTGGATGTTGCAGGGTTGTGTTGGCTCACGCGACTCTGCAATATCGCATGGACATCGGGGGCAGTTCCCCTGGATTGGCAGACTGGGGTGGTGGTCCCCCTGTTTAAAAAGGGGGACCGGAGGGTGTGCTCCAATTACAGGGGGGTCACACTCTTAAGCTTCCCTAGTAAGGTCTATTCAGGGGTCCTGGAGAGGAGGGTCCGTTGGGATAGTCGAACCTCGGATTCAGGAAGAGCAGTGTGGTTTTCGTCCTGGTTGTGGAACACTAGACCAGCTCTACACCCTCAGCAGGGTCCTGGAGGGTGCATGGGAGTTCTCCCAACCAGTCTACATGTGTTTTGTGGACTTGGAGAAGACGTTCGACCGTGTCCGTCCCTCGGGAGGCCTTGTGGGGGGTACTCCGGGAGTATGGGGTACCGGGCCCTTTGATACGGGCTGTCAGGTCCCTGTATGACCGGTGTCAGAGTCTGGTCCGCATTGCCAGCAGTAAGTTGGGCTTGTTTCTGGTGAGAGTTGGACTCCACCAAGGCTGCCCTTTGTCACCAATTCTGTTCATTACTTTTATGGACAGAATTTCTAGGCGCAGCCAAGGTGTTGAGGGGATCCGTTTTGGTGGCCTTAGGATCTCATCTCTGCTTCTTGCAGATGATGCTTCTTGTGGTCCTGTTGGCTTCATCGGAACGTGATCTGCAGCTCTCACTGGAGCGGTTCGCAGCCGAGTGTGAAGCGGCCGGGATGAGGCTCAGTGCCTCCAAATCCGAGGCCATGGTCTTGAGCCGGAAAAGGGTAGAGTGCCTTCTCCGGGTCAGGGGGGTCGTCCTGCCTCCAGTGGAGGAGTTTAAGTATCTGGTGATCTTGTTCACAATGAGGGAAGAAGGGAGCGGGAGATCGACAGGTGGATTGGGGCAGCGTCTGCCGTGAAGTGGACGTTGTACCGGTCCGTCGTGGTGAAGAGAGAGCTGAGTCAAAAAGCAAAGCTCTCGATTTACCGGTCAATCTACGTTCCCACCCTAATCTTTGGTCATGAGCTTTGGGTCGTGACCGAAAGAACGAGATCACGGGTACAAGCGGCCGAAATGGGTTTCCTCCGCAGGGTGGCTGGGCTCTCCCTTAGAGATAGGGTGAGAAGCTCGGTCATCCGGGAGGGACTCAGAGTAGAGCCGCTGCTCCTCCACGTCGAGAGGAGCCAGTTGACGCTCGGGCATCTGGTCAGGATGCCTCCTGGACGCCTTCCTGGTGAGGTGTTCCGGACACGTCCCACCGGGAGGAGGCCTCGGGGAAGACCCAGGACACGCTGGAGGGACTATGTCTCTCGGCTGGCCTGGGAACGCCTTGGGATTCCTCCGGAGGAGCTGGAAGAAGTGGCTGGGGAGAGGGAAGTCTGGGCCTCCCTTCTGAAGCTGCTGCCCCCGTGAACCGACCCCGGATAAGTGGAAGAAAATGGATGGATGGATGGATGGATGGAAATTCAATGTGATGTTACAATGTAGAACAAGCTGTCAGTTTCACTTTCAATTTCAAGCATTTGGCATCGCGGAGTGAGAGGACGTATATTATTACAGACTTCATAGTGTAGTGTGAGTTATGTAGCAATGGTGCAGTTTATGTTGTGTACGTAAGTTGCAGTCTCTCACTTCCGACATCCATCATAGCGTCTTCAATGATTAAGTGACATAGTTGCAAATGGTCAATACTTTTAAAGTGTGTAGTAGCCCAATGCTAGAGGGTTATTTGGCATTGTGTCTTCCTACCCTACTTAAGTGGTACAGATATGCAATACTGCTACACAGGTATTACTTTTATTACTTCTTTTTTTTACATGTTTTATTGGCTCTTGTGGCCTTTATTTGATAGTGAATTGACAGAAAAGTGGGTAATAAGAGAGCAGAAAGACATGCAGCAAAGGTCATCAGGCCGGTACTCAAACCTGTGACGGCCTCGTCAAGGACTAAGTCCTCCATATGTGGGATGCGCTTTACCCCTATGCCACCACAGCACCACGTTCTCAATTTATTTCTTAAAAGATTCTCATTTGGATTGTAAATTATACATTTCTACTTCTGATTCCATGCTGTTTGCTAGCTTAAACATTTTAAACAAACCAGACAAAAAAATGACACCCATGTTGTTTTATTGTAACCTATCTTACTTTTGTGGCATTAATGTGCAACAGTGTCAGCATGGGTCATGTGGGTCTGTAGGTGACCTGTGGATTCGTCGGCATTGTTCATGAATTTCTACAGAGCTAACAACATAAGAGTGTTTTGCTGTAGCTGGCGCACACCTACTGGCCCAATTTACTGGGAGAGCCAGGTATAGGGAATATCCACAGAGCTGGAACTTATCATGAATGAAGCAGCATTCAGCTTCTATCCACCACAAATTTGAAACAAACTTCCAGAAAACTGTAAAACAGCTGAATCACCGAGTGCCTTTAAATCTCGACTTACAACCCACCTATTTAGAGTTGCTTATGGAACATAAACAACAATTGGGATTTGAATCCCAACCCGGGTTCAAGTGCTAGGAATAAAAAGGGTGCGGGTTTAGATTCCCCTCCCCGTTGAGAATAATTAAGAGAAGCATTATTAGCATACAGAATGCAGAGAACAAGCACAGATTTACAATATGAATGGGGTATGTTGCCCAAAAATGTAGGAGTGTGACCCATGAGTCTAACCTTTGAGTTAGAATAACAGTCAAATTTTATCTTAGGTGAAATGTCATCAGGGCCAATGAAGGGTTCCTCAAAGGATGTGTTGGTGATGTGAAGGAACTTTGTGAAGCCTCTGGAACTCTTAAGAGCTGGAAGCGGAGGAGCAACTCCTGTGTGTGTGTGTGTCGATAGGGTGCAAACCCTGAAAGGGAGAAATCAAAATGATCAATGCAGCATTCATAAATTGAAAGATTTTAAATAGTTTAAATGTAAGATTTTAAGGAGCTGGCAAGTTTATTTTGTAAAAGTTCAAAGAACAATATTCATAGATTGTTTTGTTACCATAGAAACAATCTGATGCTATGAGTTTAATCTTTGAGATATGTTTGTGCACAAATACAAATTAATAAACTTATTGCTTTTTAGGTTGGCTAATTAAAATATTCCCCCTCTCTCAGATTAAATCTAACACAGAAGCTGTTTAGAGGAGCTGGTGGTTTTAGCAGAAAGAGAGGCCCCTAAGTCAAATTCTGTACCAGGCCTCATACAGCCTTGGAGCGGCCCTGTATGAGTTCAATCCTCTGCACTGCGTGCAGAGATGGGCAACAAATGGGAGATTTAATTAAATGCTGCTAATGTGCCTTTAGTAGCTCTTCCATGTCTGTTGAGTTTTAAACAAGGGGACACAGAAACTATTTTGGTTGGTCAGGTTTATGGGACGAGTTTCTCAAATTTCCGTGCAGTCTCACACATTAACTCTGGCTATGTGGACAAAGCATTTGATATAGTTTGATACATCGTGTAACCGAAAAATAGTACTAAAAATAATAATAAAATAATATAAAACCAGCGTGATGCATGACTGTGAGGTAAGCGCGAAATCTCCTTACCGACCTGAACCTGATGAGGTTAGCGCTGGTTTGTTAACCATTAAAGCTCCGACCAACCGGGAATAGGTACATTTTATCAGCGCATACAGAGCTGGGCGCTGAGTAGCGTGTTAAGCTGTAAAGTCCGCATATAATTCTTTGTTCACAAAGATAAATCATTCTCACTGCTCCTTAATGCGCATCTCTGAGAGAATGACTACAAGTTATCCCTGCGATTCACGTTGAGATGCACAACCAGAGCTTACACAGTGGGGCTTAAACTCCTACCTTGAGCAAGACCTCTGAAAAGAAACATAATTCCTCACAGGGGGTTGATGTAAATATCCATACAGGTCAGCCTGTGACCAGTTTGAGCGAAAGGAGGTGCACGTGATCCATGCTAAGGCTAACTTAAGACATGCAGCTGCTGCAGCGCGCCAGGCAACGCTCAGAGGCGCCAGCGGTGTGATTGGTGCATAAACTATAAACACTAGAAGATATATTTATAATTTCTAAACTTATCTTTTAGGAATAAATTTGCTCCTCCAGTGAAACAGAGATTCTTGCAACCTGGCTTTTAAAAAAAAAGCGATCTATTTATTTTTTTAATTATTATTTTCCTAAAAACATAAACAAGAAAGGCCTAACCTGGCAGTGGGGCTAGTAAAGTATGGCGGCCACCAGGCCTATAACACACTGGGGGAAACCCTGCATATTATATTCATTCATAATACAGACCAATGAATATTTATATCTTTATTTTGTTGCATGTAAACTATTAAAAACCCAATGCTCTTGTTGTGCTACAACTGAAATTACAAAATGTGCTGTGCTGAAGCAAGCTATACCATCCCCAGTATGTTCATTCTTCAATATAATGCTAACTCATGATTCTTTTTCTCCATTCTCTCTTTTCCCTTCTTCCTTTCTCCCACCCATGTTGGCTTCCTCCATTTTCTCTGCTCTGTATCCATCTTCAGAGGCTACGGTCAAAGATAATATCTATAGAAAACCCCCCATCTACAAACAGCTTGGTACAGTCAACCTCGCCTTTAACACTTAATTCTCTGGTCTGGTCTCTGCACAATGTGTTGCATGTTAGTCATCTTGGTTTTTGCCCCGAGTTCTGTTCCTCTGGTTTCTTCGGCTTACAATTTTGGTAGTTTATGGATCTTCCTGCACTGTATTCCACGCATTGTATTTGAAGAAATAGGAAAATGTAAACTGTTGATTTTACATTTTCATGATACATGGTACCATGATTTCTTTGATTTAACTTTTTTTTAAAAGTTAAACCAAAGAATACTGACAATACATTTGCTTATAACAATTTAGTCAATATGAAGTCAAGTCAACCTCCACTAGTCACAGTTGACAATTAGCTGTGTACATCTCCATGTGTAAAATTATCTCACACACAGAATAAAATATGGTAAGCCTTTATTGTAATTTTGATGGTTACAGCTTTGAGATAATGAAAATCCATAAATCATTGTCTTGGAATGAAACAGAACATCATTTAAATGTTGAAAACCTGAGACTGGGGTGAATGTTTAACAACTCTGAACATACAACTGGATCCACAGTGGGACGGTTCAGATCAAAGTGCATGTTTTAGAATGGTCTAGTCAAGGTCCAGAGTTAAATCTGACTGAAAAACTATTACAAGATTTATGAACTGGTGTTCGTAGGTGTACTTCATCTAATCTGACTCAGTTTAAGCTGTTTATTGAAAAAATATTGATTTGTGAAGAAAAGCTGTTGGACTGCAGCTGATTTAGCAGGAGGCTCCGTCTTTCACCTCAGTCATGCATGTTGGCATTCATCTCACCAGTGCATCTGTTGGGTTAGTGGTGATGCTGTAGCAGTGTGTGTACACTTAGAATAACTTTGGATGTTGACATTGGTGTGTTGTCTCACTCATGTTCACCATGTCTTCAGGGTTGTTTTTGTCCCATAAACATACATATGTAATTTTCATTAGACTTGTGAAGTTTTCGTAAATGTAGCCATATTTCATAATCTTCCTAAGACTGTTAACCTGTTTGCTTTTTAACAAATGAGTAAATGTGCTGAATTAGTTTTTTTTTTATTTTCCATAGCTTTAGTGCTTTCTAGAAAACTTCCCTGTTTTTTAAAAACAGGGAAGTTTGTAAGAAAGTTTGTAAGATGGCTCACTTTCCTCTATTTTTTGCTGAAGAATAATTGGTGGACCAATAGAGAGTTTATCATCTAAAAACAGCTTGGGTGACATCATACCATTAGATATTGTAAGGAATGATTCCCTGGCATATGGCCCAGTTGTCATGTAACAAAAGACAGATCAAAGACAACTATCTATTGCATACATGTAATGTGGTTGAAGCATTATTCATCCTCATAATAGGAATACAATCAAAGTTCCCAAGTAACTAGGTTTGTTGTTGCCCTGCTTTGATGTATGCCTACCTAAACACACCAATAGTTTTCTTTGCGGTTCTTCAAATCCAGTGTTAGTCTATAATACATAGGAGTGGATTACATTGTATATGACCCTCACCTTTTTACTGTACATGTAGCAAAGCTAAATCTGCAGGTGAAGGTGTTATGCTCCAGGTTTGACTTGGACTCACCCTGGAGGACAGGTTAACTCAGAGTAAGGTGATCCAGCACACTGATTGTGACATGCTGTAACATTTGACTATTTTACAGCTTCTAGAACATCCTGGCAGGAGGGTGATGATAGTAAGGTGGGTCTGTGTGGACACTTATTTTGAATTTGCAAATCTGATTTCAAGCTCAATAAACTAATTATCTAACTATCTTGCCATCCTCCATCACTAATGTCAATCATTCTGTCCTTTTTCTGTTTTCTCCGACCTTTGATTTCCTTCTATAGAGAACAAGTTGGATAATCTTGAAAAGTGAGACTGACGGTGAGATAGCTCCAGAAGACCTGAATCCCTGTAAATCCACATGCAGTCTCCCCATGGACACGTCTCAGCCAAGTGAGAAACTATTTACAACTCCAGCTTGATGTTGAATCATTCAAAAGTGCGAAAAAATGAAATAAATAAATAAAATAAAAATCTTGACACCTCTGTAGATTTCCCCTACAATAAATCTGCATCATTACCCGGCTATGGAAGGAATGGCATCTATAAGGTGAGCAACCAGTTTTTGATTAAACAGCTTATTATAAATACCCAAGTGATGGATAAAATCAGTTTAAACTGTTGGCACAACGAGTTTTGTTTGTTGCTGATATAAAATCCCTGAAAGATTTAAATAATCTAATATTCATGTGCTACACTGACTCATAAATGGAATAATAAACAGGCTGAGTAGAAATCATTGTTTCCAGAATGGTTCAAACTTGCATCTGTTGGCAGAATTGCAAATATATAAAAATATATTGGCTATGTATTATCCTGTAGTGTGGATTTTACCTTTGCCAGTTTCTATCCGAAGAAAAACTCAAATAAATTGTTTAACTTGGAGCTCTATGAAGGGATTCTTGTGGCTTCAGTCTTCATTTATACTACTGTGAGTGGCATAACTATAAGATTTGTAGTTATTCCTTTGTAGTTATGGCACATTGCCAGAGTCAGAAGGCTCTAACCTACGCTTACATCACAGCCACAAGCGTCAATGTATTTTATTGGTATTCAGGTGACAGATCAAGGTTTATTGTGAGGTGGCTCCAACTTGGCTCTCAGTCCATGGAAAAGGAAACAGATTATTTTATGGAGTCAGTTAAGAACCATTTGTGGTTAAGAACTGGAAGCTCTTTGGTGGAAAAGACCTAAGTTAATGATGGGAGTTTCTGTTTAATGTGTATATTCCGACAGGCTGCTGATATGGTGGAGGATGACGTGGACCCTGACTCCCACAGCTGGGGAGGCATGAGAGGTGAGACTAAATATCACCTTAGCTTCAGTTCCTGTCTTCTGGAGCATCAATCTGCTCCACTTACTTTAATACAAACTGTTTAGATTTCTGCCTGCAGGTCGGCCTTACAGAGCACCACAGACTCAGTTTCATCCCTAAGGCTGTTTTTCTGATGGATACAATGAACAATATCCAGAGTAGTCAGCTACTCCACTGTGAAACAACCTTATTTGCACTGTTACAACTGGTCTTTGGGGAACAAAAATATCAGGTGTTCATACACACATTATCAATGGTGGGTACTGCCAACTAAAAATGTTGTTGCACTAATCATTAAGCACTCATCATAAACATTAGTTATGCTAATGCTAAAGCTAAAGCGCTATACCAACATGGTACCTATTTAGTGGAAGCTAGAGCTAATATTAAAGCGCTAAATTCAACCATGTTGATATCCCTCAGAGTGGATCACATGACCCTCAACAGGGTCAATTGTGTTATTCCATACCTACTTCTACAGTTTGTGCTTCAGGAAGTGATTGTTTGGAACAGGCATTGTATTCATGACTTCAGCTTTATAGCTATTGAGTATCACTAACACTAATTCTGTTGCAGATTTTGCCTAGTTGACCACAGTAGAGCTTTGGTCTGAAAGCACATGGGATACACTGTTTACTGTTTAGCGATGCATTCTGGGTAAAGAATATGTCACTTGCTGCACTGCATCACAGGTGGAGAGGCAATGGAATTGCTGCATTGCGCGTTTTACCCACTTAGCAGTCAATAACCAAAACTTCAACACATGATGTTGAACTTTGGGCACCCTTCTGGAAGTTACACCCTAGTTGGGCATCCTAGTTAACGTAAATATGCAACATACTTGCAGGCACAATAGAGCAGCTACTCAGTCAAAAGAACAACTGATAAACCTGCAACCAGTTAAACAACATTTAACAGTAAGGTTCTCTGAACCCTAAATTATACGAGTCAAATAAATCTCATAACACTTATATCAAATAATGTCTAGTAAAAGAGGGAAACATTCATTCAAAATCAAATGGAGGTTGCATCAAAATAAACAATCATAAGTTACAAAATCCAAACTTCCTGAGAGCACGGCTAGCTGATTAATGCTGGTTCTGATTGGCTGGTTCTGACATAATTGAGTAATTCTGCTGAACACAGGAGGAGGTTGATTATTTATTTATTTTTTTTTAATAAATTATCTCATGTTTGGACATAGCAAAAGTTTTAATATGTGAATTTTTTGTTGTTTATGTTACATGCTGCAGCTTTAAGCAGTGTGAGAGGTCACACTGGTCCAAGAGCGAGAGCAGAACCAGCATCTTCCACTGCCAGCTCGAAAACTTGAATTATTTTTTGGGTTATTTGTTTAGCTTTCTGACCGTGATGCTAATCCTGGTGAGTATTGGTGGCTGTGCTCTGCTTTACCTGCTGTCTGGCCGCTCCGGATGTCCTTTTTCTCCTGCATTGAGCCTCGAGCCAAACTCCGTCAAGTGTTTGTTTTTTAAATGCCATATTAGATTTGTTCTTGATGCCTTTTGACATGCTTCACTCCCGATGTAATGTTTCGCCGCAATGCGCAAACTTCCTAATTCACTCAGAGCGTTAAAGTTTCACACGACAGGATTTGTTGCTGCGCGCTTGAGCAGCGTCAAGGAAAGAGGAGATGAGCTGCACACACAGGCTGCGAAGTGAGATAAATGTGATCTTTTTGGTGATCGGTAACAAGAGACCGTGATCGGCGATCACCGATCATACACTTTTTCACGGAAATCGGCCGATTATGATCGGTGACCGATCCTCTTAACCCTCCTGTTGTCTTCGGGTCAAAATGACCCGCCACTGTGTTAAACCCCCCCAAAAATCCCCTAAATGTTATTTTTTTAACTTGAGATTTTAAGACTTTTCCTAGATTGGCCCATACAATAGAAAAAGTTAAATGTTGTTTTTATTCACATTTCCATGTAAGCTGTACAAAAAAAGGTTCAAAGATGGTCTTCTGGTCAAAATGACCCGTGAAGCAAATAGAGTTGAAATCAAGGTCACAGAGTTATTTACAAACCACAAAATGTAACAAAGTTTTAGTTGTGTCTCAGATAAATCAGTAGCAGAAGTAGACAAGGCAAATCAGGTGGTGTTCTCGCAGACTTCAGAAGAACACCTGTTATTTCAAGAGGTTATAAAGGTCCTGCATAACAGGACCCCGAATTGTGTCTGTGCTGAAGCCATGAGTGTGAGTTATAACACTGAAGAGGCTTTAGAGGCGATTTTCTCACATGTCCAGCAAGATAACTCTGATTCAGAAGAGGAAGCAGAGGATGTATCCGAAGAAGAAGATGGAGAGGAATACAACCCAGAGCATGATGAATCATCTTCAGAAGAAGAAGAAAACCCTGAAGCTGAAAGTGAGACTTTCCTTTCAAAAAATGGCAAAATAACATGGTCCTCAGCGGCATATGACCAACACGGCAGGCATGCAGAACAAAACATTATAAAGATGGGACCCACAAGGTATGCCGTTTCTCATGCCCATGATATTGTTTCTACATTCTACCTGTTTATCACACCAGCAATAGAAAAAATGATCCTGGAGATGACAAATCTGGAGGGTTTTCGCAAATATGGAGACAGCTGGAAAAAGATGGATGAGATTGACCTGCAGGCCTACTTAGGGCTGCTAATCCTAGCAGGTGTATACAGGTCCCGAGGTGAGGCTGCAGCAAGTCTATGGGATGCAGAGAGTGGAAGGCCAATTTTCCGAGCCACGATGCCACTCAAACTCTTTCACACCTACTCAAGACTGATACGATTTGATGACCGTGAATCAAGACCAACAAGACGTGTGACAGACAAACTTGCAGCCATAAGAGAGGTATGGGACAAGTGGGTGGAGCGGTTGCCCTACCTCTACAATCCAGGGCCTGATGTAACAGTGGATGAGCAACTGGTTCCATTTAGAGGTAATCTGTTTTCATATTTGGAATAAAAGTGATTTTCACTATTGATTTCTTTGACTGTTTTCTGTGACACTGATACTAATCACTGATGCTAATGTCTTTTGTCCAAAGGTTGTTGTCCTTTCCGGCAGTATATGCCCAGCAAGCCAGCAAAATATGGGATCAAGTCATGGGTGGCTTGCGATGCCAAATCAAGCTATGCTTGGAAAATGCAAGTCTACACTGGGAAGTCAACCAGTGGATGCCCAGAGAAGAACCAGGGGATGCGAGTTGTGCTTGATGTGACAGAGGGACTGAGGGGTCACAATGTGACATGTGACAATTTCTTCACCTCTTATGAACTCGGACAGCAGCTCCTGAAGAGGAAGATCACCATGGTTGGTACAGTTCGAAAGAACAAGCCTGAGCTCCCACCTGCACTGCTTGCGTCAAAGGAGAGAGAGGTCTTCTCCTCAAAGTTTGCCTTCACGCCCACCACCACTCTAGTTTCCTACCTCCCAAAGAAAAACAAGAATGTAGTTCTTCTGAGCACACTGCACAAAGACGGCGACATTAGTGATCGTGAGGACAGGAAGCCAATCATCATCCTGGAATACAACCGCAACAAAGGAGGTGTGGACAACCTAGACAAGGTGATTGGAACATATAGCTGCAGAAGAATGACCGCCCGCTGGCCCCTGGTCATCTTCCACAACATCATTGATGTGTCCTCCTACAATGCCTTTGTGATTTGGAGAGACATCAACCCAACCTGGATGTCTCGTAAGCACAACAAGAGGAGGGTGTTCCTGGAGCAGCTAGGAAAGGCACTTGTAACTCCACTCATTGAAAGAAGGAAGCATGTCCCCCGCACAGAAGCCTCAGCAGCAGTTGTGAAAGCTATTCAGAGTGCAGCAGCTCCTGATCAACCTGAGGATCCATCTACCACAGCCACTTCCCCAGCTAAGCCAAGTAAGAGGAAGAGATGTCAGTTCTGCCCTCAAAAGAAGGACTGTAAAACACATACTGTGTGCTGCAGGTGTAAGAAATATATCTGCAAAGGCTGTGCACTTGCATACTGCCCTACATGTGCTAATTAATTGAATGGGTTATGTTATTTTTCATATTTTTGTATTGTACATTCTCTTAAATTGTTCACTGGAGAAAAGTAAAAGAAAATGAGTCACTGAGATGAATAAAAATGCATTCAAAACTCCTTTTTGCACATTTATTTTCTTAAGCTATAGAAATTCAAGTGGAGAGGGAAAACTCAAGTATTCACACATTTTGTGGTGAATGACAATATACAAGATGAAATTTGGTGTTTAAAATTCAATTAAGCTGCTTATACTGGGGGTTTAGGGAAGACGGGTCATTTTGACCCGGAGGACACAGGGTGTATACAGAAAATGAGGACGACAGGAGGGTTAAGCAAGCAGCCAGCGGTACCATAGAATGGTTTAGGTTTACATCCAGGGCCGGCCCAAGGCATAAGCAGTCGCTTAGGGCCCTAAGACCACTAAGGGGCCGCCTCAGTGGAGCTGATTTTTTTTTTTTTTGCAATAATTTCTATGTCATAATATATCACAAACACACTATTTCACTGTGAAGTTACTTGTTTTTAAATAATGTATATTTGATAATGTATGTAGAAATTATTTTATCAATAAAAAGAAAAAAAATTGCTCTCGGGGTCCCCCTGGTGGCCGCGGTAGGTACTGCACGCTTCCCCGGTAACATGAGCTGCCCTGCAACGAGGAGAGCATCCAAACGTCCAAAGCTCTGGTCAGAAGTTAAGTTAGCAAAACAATGTCTCAAAAAAGGACTTATCCTTCAGGGAGGGAGAAAAGAAAGAAAGACTAGAAACAAGCCAAGATAAAGCTTTGTTTTAATGTGCCTTGGTAATGTAATGTGATGCAAATGTAAAAGATTTGTAAAGCTGCTGATAGAAAATTAGCTTGATAGCGACCTTGAACGGTCCAGTTCAACAGCCAAACATTTATGCTAGGGTCTTTGTGTTTGTGTGAAACTGAGTCTAAACTTTAGACGAGTTGATTCTCATGGTTGGCTCTGTATATTTCTGAGGTATTTTTGGCTTCAAAGCAGCGTGTTTGATAACGTTAACAATAATTAAAACTTCTCAATGTTTGACATTGTCTAGCAAAATGTTTTTACGTGAGGCTACATAGCTGCTACATCGATGAGCAGCAGCTGTAGTTGGGGATCTGTTGTTTGCTGCTGAGCAGAAGCATTTTGTGGCTAAAACAAACATTATTTTTACATCAATGTCTAAGTTGAAAAAAGACTGACCTGTATAAATTAAAGTTTTAGCTATTGGAGTAATGGTTAAGAGAAATTTATTTTAATCAAAGAATGTCATGAATATGTGTGTAGGGCTGCACCGATTGCAGTTTTCTGGCCGATCCCTGGTTACCAGTCAGGTAACCAGGGAGTTTGTCTGATTTCAAACTCTGTCTGAAATCAGTCAGAGTTTCAGACAGAGTACCTGTGAAACTCTGACTTATTTTGATTTTGGCCGATACCAATTTTCTTTTGTCTGAAATGTTGCTAAATATAGCAAGAAAGTCACTGAGTTGGCAACAGTGGGGTGAATAATCTTAACTGCAAACGTGCAAATCTGACCTGGTGGGCCGGTCTGTCAGTCAAACCTCTCACTGTAGAGCACAAGAGGACAGAGACTGATTTTTAAACTTTTGCTGACGAAGATAAGATTAGGGGATAAAATGGGCTTATTGGCCAATTACGATCCCCCAAAATTAAGGAAATCGGTGCCCAGAAATCAACTGGTTGATAAATCAGTTGGCCAATAAATGATTTATCAACCAAATCCTATTATATATGTATATAATCTAAACAGCACTGCCAGAGATGCAATAAGTGTGTGAATGATCTAATGATCGGACTCCTGATAGCAGCCAGCCCACATTGTTAGCAAAACTAGAGGGCCCCAAAACCAAATTCAGCTTGGGGCCCCATGGAGGCTTGGGCCGGCCCTGTTTACATCAACACATATCCATGTCTTTGTGCTAAATGCAACTGAAAACTCTGGCAAGATGAGAAAACTATAAACAGTGTGAGCTTGAGCTGTTGAACTGTGAAATTATTCAAATTGCAGTAGAAAATACAGAGTGGAGGGAGTCTGTCGAGACTGTTTAACATTTGATCCTGGCTGCCTTTTCTAGGTTCTGATCAGCAGCTCTTGTAACAGCAGGTCGTCATCTATAGCTGTGAAGATTTAATTGTTATACTCCGAGGATTCTATGGAGCTCAACACATTTATCTTTTTTAATAAAAGGAGGTTGTGTTTGATGCTAATGAGGACAGCTTCGATCCTGATAAATGTTGGGTCGGGAAAGTAACAGATAGTCTTGAGGATCAAAGACCTATCTCCTGCCGTTTTACGACACTAGCTAACCAATCTTATGATAAGACTATTCTGGTAAAAAGAGTTGTGAGGAGCACATTAAAATTGCTGGGGTTTGTTCAAAGCAGAGACAACCCCCAAAAGACCTTCAGTCAAAAGAAATTCTGAAAAGTATTGACTCATTACAAATAAACACTTTTCACATTTTTCTTTTTAGAACAGAAAACTGTCTCTTTCTCCTTCCACCTGACAATTCGGCACTATGTGTTTGTCACATAAATCCCAATAAAATACACAAAGGTTTGTTTCTATATCAGGACAAAATGTTGAAATGTTCAAGGGACGTTTCACTTTACCTGTGAAACTCTGTTATACCATCAGCTGTATCAGGTTTCATGGATTAACATACAAACATATCTGCTTCCCAATAATTATGAATCTTTGATTCCATTAACATTGTCAAGTTTCTTCCGGTTTGGTTTACTGTGTGATCCCCACTTGAAAGGGATCGTTTCCACCGTGATCTTTGAACTGGATTTCACTCAAAGAGACTTTCATTTCATTGACTCGTCTTTATTTTTCATGATGGTCCACGTAGCTCAAATCTCAATAGCCCATAGGTGAAAAACCTCTAAAGAAACAAACATTACATCCTGAAATTAACAGGGTAAATACATTGTGAAAATCAGATCTCTACCCCTTCAAACCAATTATTTCAAAAATTATAAATAGCAAATATTTTATAGTAAATTCAACAGCAATAAATAAGCATTTTTATCAATATTTGTTAAATACCCTCACAAACATTACAACCAACATTTCCTTTTTCTTTCTACTTTAACCAATAAACAATAAAGTGTATTTTCCTTCCTTTTATTCTTTTTTTCAACCTAGTAACTTGACCTCAACAAGACTAAACAACTTAACACAACAAACAATCCAGCATGAGCAGCAGCATTGAGCCTCACCAGCCGTCTTTCACAGCTTGTTGAAACTTTCACAGTTCTGAGCTTAAATGCTCCAGCACTGTTTGCATCTCATGCTCTCAAACCAGGACTGACAAGTCAGTCACACCAAGAGTAGCTGCACTCTGATTGCTAGGAGGTTGAAGATTGAGTCCACCTGGTTCTCCTCACAGACAGGCAGAAAGGTGCAGGGGAGACAGAGGGGAGTGGTTACCTAGCAACTCACCGGAACGAGCATAGAGACCCTCTCTACCAGGACCACTTTTCTCAGTAACGAGTAATCTAACACGTTGCCATTTCAAATCCAGTAGTCAGATGACAGTTACTTATCGAAATCACTTTGCGTTACTGTGTGTTACTATTTTCTTTTGTAATTTATTTTTATTTCCTTTGTGCGTCTTGGGGAGTGATCGCCATTTCTGTGCAGCAGCATAAACATAAACATTGGAGGGAAGATGGAGATGTGCATTTTGTTGTTGGAAAAACAGGAACTATTTTGAGTTTCGTTTGCCAAGTCGGATTATTATAAGCGGCTTCTGGCTTGTTTTTTTCTAAAGTCGCTAACAAATTTAATGATTCGCAGGTTGCGCTTTTGGGCTGTTTTTGAACGTGAAGTTGCTTATCTGGGCTTGGAAATAAACAGACATAAACCCCAGAATTTGTCTGAGCTCTAATTAGTCACTAAAGTCAGACTCTCCCTGTCCATCATTTCCCGGATGATCTGTCCCGCTGTGTTTTTGGTAATGTCAGGTTGATATATTTGCTGTGAATGGGTTCCGCTACAACAAACTGCAAACATCGAGACTATTATGAACAGAGCAATAAACACGAAAGGAGACACGAATGAACGTGTTCATAAAGTTGTGCAACTAAACGCCATTATAATCATTAATTTTAGATAAATGTCACAAGTCTGTGCAGGAGCCGTCTGAGTTGTGGAGCTGCAGCAGCAGCTCTGTGCGCTGTGCTGTGACGGCAAACACAGGGCCGTAACGCAGAATCTGGAGGCTGGGGCAGGGAGGGCTGGGAGGTCTAAAATCCCATTTAGAGTTTAGTGGAGAATAGTGGAACACACAAAACATGCACAAATTACTAAAGTTTTTTTGTTCTGTTGAAACCATGAAATAATCTCCCCTTCAGTTCAACCTTATAAGTGGAGACACATTGTTGATGTTACCATTATAAAATAACTTACACTTAAGTATTGGCAAAGATCAATGTAATTTTCACAGGTGGCGGAGCGTTGTTGTTAGCAGCTGCTGAAAATAACTAAAAAAGTTACTTTAAATGTAACTTAGTTACTTTCCAAATCAAGTAGTCAGTAATCTAACTAAGTTACTTTCCCAAGAAATAATCAGTAATCTAATTAAAGTTACTTTTTCAAAGTAATTATGCCATAACTGCTCTGTACTCTGGTGACCAAAGGTGAGATCATGGAGAGGTGATGTTCTGTTTTTATGTGTATATCCATACAGTCTTTAGTGTATCTGCCAAGGAGAGTCTTCTCAAGTCTCTAGCATCATAATTTGTCATTTAATATGTTTCTCTCCCTTCTCTCCTGTTTAGATTACAAGGTAAGAGATATTCTCGCTTTATGATTAAATTAGCTGATTGCATAAGTTTCCTAATACTACTCACTGACAAATCTCTCTCAACCCTTTTTCTATTCCAGATCTACCCCTATGAAATACTAGCAGTGACACATAAAGTGAAAGTGAAGCTTCCCAGAGATGTAGATCGCACCAGACTGGAGGTGAGCCCTAATCTTTTCGTTCCTGCTCTGTAGTTCCAGCCCCCTCCTTCCTTCCACAACCTGTTAACCTGGAGAAAATGTTAAAACATGAACTGTGAAATTATTCAAATTGCAGTAGAAAAGACTGGTCAGCTGTTTGGAATGACCTCAGACAGTCCTTTGAAGATTTAGTCCAGTGTTTTTCAACCACTGTGTGCCGTGAGTGATCGTCAGGTGTGGCGTGGAAATTATTCAATTTCACCTACGGTACCGTATTTTCTGGACTATAAGCTGCTACTTTTTTCCTAAACTTTGAACCATGCGGATTGTAGCCCGGTTCGGCTTTTCTGTGGATTTTTCTTCAACCACCAGGGGGCTCTCTAGCAAGAAGTGAATCATTAGAAGTCAAAATTGTAAATCAAAGAAGAACGCGCTGATTTTCATTTAGAACAACCACATGCTAGCAGCAGGCACGACGGAGAAATGTTTTCAAACTCATATCATTCAGCTTTTAGGTTAAGGGCTGTCGATCTGGCACTACAGGAGGGAAATAGAGCCGCTGCACTTAAACTCGGTGTGAACGAAACCATGGTTTGGATTTGGAGACGGAGCGCTGCGTCCAGCAGATTTATTATGGCTCAGCCCTCTGCTGGGTCCTTATGGAAAACCGAGAGCAGCAGAGATACCAGCGGCTTATAGTATGGTGCGCTCTACAGTCCGGTAATTGGTCTTAAAAAATTTTTTTGAAAATGAATGAATTATCTGCAAATAATGACATCTTCAAGTGTCTCTGCTGTAGTAGTGACTAGCAGCGTAATCATGTAATGTTCTTACCACTAGATGGCAGTAGGTACAGAGCATTTTACATTAAAACAAGAGAATTAGTGATGCATGAATGTTACAGGTAGCGGTGAGAGCACTGAATCTAGAAAGACTGTGATGACAGTGATGGAAAAGACAGTGAAGCTCAGCAGTAGTTGGAAAGAACATGAGTCCATTTCCCACAACATATCTGTGTGAAGTGAGCTTCTCTAGTCTGGCTACTATAAAAACTAAAACAAGAGAGAGACTGAGAGATGTTGAGGAAGAGCTTTGTCTTTCTTCAATTTCTGCCAGGAAATCATCTGTTTTCATCCAAACATGCACAGGTTTCACACCAGGTGGGTAAAATACACAGATATTGACATTTTGTACATGCAACTCTTCATACTGTAACAGTGAATATGAAGTGAAATGTTTCCCAAATATCATTGCTTCTTTCAGAATAAGAATTATTTTCTGTATTCCGGCTATAAGATGCTTGTGGATTAGTTAGTTTGACGTTTTCTACAACTTCTTTAAGTTTAACACCACAGTGTTGTGGCTGTTCAGGTGTATTTTTGAAGTGGACATGTTAAGTGCAATTTGAAATAAGAAATGTAAAATGTGATAAAAATAAATTTTTGTGTTTATTTGATTCCTATTAGAGAGACTTTGATAAGAATGACTATATATGCCATATAGGCGGCTACAGAATATCTTTGTTTACATTTTTGGTTGGTGGTGTGCCTCGGGATTTTTTCAATTAAAATAATGTATCTTGGCTCAAAAAAGGTTGAAAAACACTGATTTAGTCTATGTTAAGATACAACTTAGATGGATAAAAAAAAGAGCTTCAGTATGATCAGTTACATAAAAGGTACAGAATTATGTTAAATAAATGTTGTTTTTTTAGCTTTACGTCATGTTATGTTATTCCTTCATCAAAAACTACCTGGAGTGTTTCCTTGATTCTTTCATGCATGTCTTTGGAAATCGTTTAATCTCCATGCCAACCATTCAACTGTGCAAAATGCCAACTACAAAATAAGCCAATTTTCTTATTTTGTAGTTGTACTTAATCAAAGTCGTCGTGTTTTCTTAATTTTGTTGTGCTTAGTTAAATGGGGTTTTGTACTTCAGGGCCACCATAGTCTATAGAATAAACAAGTAAATTAGCCCTTTAGAATGTATGTGGATAAACATATTTAGGTGAGGCAAAAGTGCATTAAAAGTGTTTAAAGTCAGTAAAAACACTAATGAGCTAAATAAAAATTTTGCTCTGCTATTAGGGGATTAGCTGTGAACAGGTGCGCGGTAAAGGGATGGAAAGTGATGACGATTCTAGGGGCCCTGACCAGCAGGGGGCCCTCCACAATTTAATAATTTACATTTTGTTCATAGACATAAATTTAAAAATCGGGTCCTGTCAAATACAAAATTAATCATATAGTATTTTCAAAGATTGTTTTTAGCCGTAAAAGTTTAATGTTACCCTTCCCAGACCAAAAAACACACATCTGTTTTTCCCTGAACTCCCCTGGATCTGCATGAAGTGGTTCGTTCCTGCTTGGAGCGCTAGACTGTGATGCTGTTCAGCTGCAGTTAGTAGAAGCTGCAGCTGAATACAGCAGCGACTGTGGCAGTTACTATGCTGCTAAGAAAAGTTATAAAATCAGATTTAAAGAAACAAAATAGAGACAAAAAGGCAAGAGTGTTAATTTATAATCCAGTTTTTCTCCAAGAGAGGTGAGTAGACTGTGAGATTATCAACCATTTAGCATAATTAGCTTAGCTACAGACTACTGTTTGCCTCCATTTAATTAGCATTTAATGAATTAAGGAAAAAATTACCAACATATTCATATATTTAACTTGTTCCCTGTGCCTTTTTACCACTTAACAGATGAGTGAGTAAGCAGAAGCTCTAAAACACGTCCCTCCTGACTCATCCTCTCCTGAGTGAAATTAAAGCTGCAGTATGTCACTTTTATATAATTTTTTTTTTCCACATATTTGTTAAAACTGTCATTATGTTGTGACAGTATGGTATAAGAGGTAATCTGTGAAAAATCTATTTCCTCTGCCTTCTCCCAGTGCTAAAAACAACCAGTCAGTGGCAGGAGAGTTTTAGTGCTGTCAATCACAATCTCATGTGGTGCTGCTCATCCTTCCTCCCCCGCTATTTGTGCTATGCTAAGGCTAGCATAGCACAGAGCTGTGCAGATTCAAACTGAATGCTCAGTTTAGTTAGCATAGCTACCAATGATGGCAAATAAATAGTTTCTTGTAATGATAAGTTGTTTCTCCACCATTAGCACATTTAGCAGTGAGTGAATGAAGTTGAATGACAGCGCTAAGAGTGTCCTACTAGTTCTGATTGGTTGTTTTGGTCAGAACGGTGCATTACTTTAACCAGTAATAGTAATTCAGGAAGGAGATGGAGGAGATTGATCTTTTCACAGGTTATCTGTCTCATAACAAACTTCTACAACAGCTTTAACAAATATGGAGAAAACATATTTTTTATTAAAGTTATGTACTGCAGCTTGAATAAAATGCAACTACATAGCATTTTTTGAGAAGTCTGGATTGCTTTATGTGTATTTTTTACGTTGGTTTTGACTGTTGCTCATGGAGAGACATTTCAGTATCTAAAACTAATAGAAGAAATTTAAGGGTTAGGGTTGGACAGTCCAACAGACTGTTGGATTGTTTAACATCCAACAGTCCACATACTGGATGTGGACTGTTGAATGTTAAATTCATGAGCAGTAAATATTGTGCTAATTATCAGTATTGAACCAAAGAAAGCAAGGCCTTTAAAATTGTGACGCTTTTTATGGGTCATTTAGACTCAAAAAATTGTAACAGCAGCACCCCTGAGTGTGAACAACAGATTTTTATGGAATCTGTTTAATGGTGGGCACATCATGCTTTTGGCTTTTATCTTTCTTTCTTTTGAACCAATTTGTTGGTTTTTCAGTTTAATTATGGTGAATACCATCATATGTATGAAAAATGGTAGACTTGATCAGTTCTTCCAATACTTTACTGTTAACGCTGGGAGCTGAGCATTTAGCTCTCATGAAAACAAGGAGTTTGAGAATATGAAGCAGTGTTTTTCTTTTCAGTAATATAGACTTCAAGCATTGTGTTAAGTCGGTTGTGTTTACCGTCAAGTAAAAATCTCTCCAACTTGTCCTCCATTTCCAGAGGCATTTATCTCCAGACGAGTTTCAGCAGGTTTTTGGAATGACACTGGAACAGTTTGACCGGATGGCCCTGTGGAAGAGGAACGACATGAAGAAGAAGGCCCGTCTGTTTTAGACCATCATTAAATAATCGCTGCAACAACTGCAATCCTTAAGGAAGCAAAAGATAACGCCTAAAATATCAGTATGCACCTCCTCAGACTCTCCGCTTGTACATCTCCATGTATTCTGCCTGTGCAGCTACATAGAGGCGCCTTGTGTTTTCACATAATCAGGGGCAGTAATAGTATGAGTAGCTTTTTGTATGTAGTTCGGTGCGAATGTTTGATTAAAAATCCCACAGAGGAGATGTATTTGCATGGTTTGTGTTTTTCTCCTTGCTTCCTGTGAAGTTCTGTATCCTCCCCGGTTTTCTCCTGGTGCTTCCATAAATTCTGATTTAAAAAAAAATAAAGAACTGCTCTTTCTCGTTCTAGTTGCAGACTTTCCCCCAGACTTTCTGTGGTTCTGGTTGTTTTATGTGCACCAAAATTTACATTTTCAAACATGAGCCGTCTTGTTTTTCTGCCTGTTGTTTGTCCTCTCTCTGTTCATCTTGTCTCCTATTTCAACATGTTTTTGCTGCAATGCCCTTTTCTGTCTCTTTGTCCTCTGCCTCCTAACTCACTAGCTGCTTCTCCATTAACCACATAATCACACAATTTGACATTTTGAAAATAAATTTGCTTAATCAAAACAAACTAGTTTTGAAAACCAGAATAAATATGCAAAACTGCAATGGAAACACTTTTTTCACAACACATGATCATGAACATCATGTTGCTGTTGACCCAAACCATGAAGAAGACAACAGGAAGTAGTTGGTTGGAGTATTATGGCGAAGCATGTTTTTAGTGACTTTTTGCGTGAGCAAACATATTCACGTGTGATTTAGTTGTGTTTCTTATTTAATGGAAATACTGCAATTGTTAAATTGAGTTTTTTCAACATTAGTGTAATATCAAGAGTTTTGCATAAAAACAGTTTTTACATGAAGCCACAGCTCTGCTCTGTGACTAGGAGAAAATGCTTGCATAGTTTTACATAGTTTTGTACATTGACAAACAAGTTGATTTGGTTTACACCATTGCCATTACCTTTAGGCTTAGAAGACAAAGACAAAGTTAAAAACTGTCTGCGGTGATGTTGTACTTCTTCAGTATCATATGCTTCTATTTTTCATTTTACCTAATCTTCTACAAGTCTGAGAGCTTGAATGGTTCTGATGCATGCTCAGAACATTTCCAAGTTTCTTCTCTTTCAAGTTTCTTTCTAAACCTTCAACAGGAAGGAAGTGGATAGCAACCACATGAGTCAGGAAATGGTCACATGACCAGAAATATTTTAATAAGCTACTTTTGGAAGGATCTTTGAACTTGTATTGAGGTGGAGTTGAAGTAATTTTAATTTGGATTGATTTAAAACCCAACACTCTGATACTCTGATGTTGTATTGTGTCCTCAGCTGGTTTTACATGAATTCCTGCATAG
This sequence comes from Poecilia reticulata, assembly GCF_904066995.2. Taxonomy (NCBI): domain Eukaryota; kingdom Metazoa; phylum Chordata; class Actinopteri; order Cyprinodontiformes; family Poeciliidae; genus Poecilia; species Poecilia reticulata. The sequence continues at coordinate 877,395 of NC_088847.1, forward strand.
TCAAACTTCTACATTTTAAATGAATGCTATCAGCTTGCTTGATTTTAGTGGGCTATCAACTAAGGTCACCATCAGGTCATATACAGAATATATGTTTAAATAAACTGGACATATACCAGAGTTATCTGTCTGTATACAAGCCTGGGTGTATCTTTAAGCATACATGAGGATGGGAAAGTGAGGTTTCTCTACTGACCTCGTATTAGAAAGGTATGAAATCATCAGTGTTTGAATATTTTATAGTCATATGAAATGCCTGAATTCACTGTTTACTTTTGCTTCTGCAAGGTATTTATTTAAATGCGACTTTATGGAAGTTATATTATTTTTAAATGATTAGGGTGTAGTGTCAAATGTATAAGCATCACATGATAAAGCTGATGACATTTTGAGTTTCATGTTAATGTATGATCAAATGTTTCTCCTGTAGATCACACTAACTCCTGTCATTATCTTAACACTGAATCTCTAATATCCATCTGCTATTAAAGTGCTTTAACCAGACAGTGTTACTGTTTGTTTCAGTGCTTGTGCTCGGTGAATGTGAATGTGAGTGGTATCCACAATCACGCTACAGCAGACCAGACTGCGCACTTTGTATGCCACACAACTATAAGAATCAGAGTTCAATTCAAATTCAGAAGTTCTTCATTAATCCCAAAGGGAAATTAAACGTTGCTTAAACTCATATGACCCAAGTTTCTTCAGAGTTGTTGTAGATTCTGATATCTGTGGGCAAGAATGATCTCCTGTAGTAATCAGTGTTGAAGCATCTGACTGAAGACGCTGTTAGTAACCACGTTTCCATTGACCATATAACGGTGCAATTGACACTTTGAAATTAAATTTTCTTCATGGAAATTTAGTGTGAGTTGGTCTTTTTGGTCGTATCCAAGTTTATTTGTACAGCACATTTCAGCAACAAGGCAGTTCAAAGAGCAAAACCACAGAAATACAAAGTCATAGAACACAGTCAATAATTGAAGCATTACGTTTTGTCAAGTTCTGTTGTTGCACATCAGAATATTGATTAATGTTTTATTCATTTTGTTTCAAAACCAACTCTAAACAGGTGGGTTTAGACGGAAGATCAGTGGTCCCCAACCCCCGGTCCGTGGACCAATTGGTACCGGGCCACGCAAGAAATAATTAAATATTTTTGTTTTTTGTATTGAGTCTGGAGGATCTTTTATTTTGAAAAACCTTTAACCAGATTCTCTCGGTTACTTGCGCGCCAACACTGAGCCCACAAGCAGCAAAATGAGTAAGAAACAGATCAGATGTCTTTGGAAAGTTTCTTTGCAAAGGGGAAAAGGCCCAGAGAACAGACAGGAGAATGGATTTATCCTGGACCGGTAGGTGAGTCCCACATTACAAGCCGCTCTGCGTAACATGCGGCGACCGGCTGCTAATGAGGCAATGAAGCTTCAAGCTGCTTCACCACATAGAGACCAAGCAGGCTGTGGATATAAGCAACACTTCGGGTGTTATTGTCTCCCATCACTCCCTGATGGAACCGTCTCGTTGCAGAGAAACAAGCTCAGGGCTCCGTTAGTCATTATCGTGAGTTAAAATTTTCACAAAAGTAAAATGTTCATTTTTGTGGCGTTTCTGTATATTATTTTGAAGGGATATGTAAACGTTACCATAGCGACCAGAGTCAAAGAGCGTTTGGGCAGTGGTCAAGAGGAGAGGAGATGAGTAGAGCTTGTGAGTCTTAAGTCTGGTTTAGACGGAAAGACTTAAGAATTGTCGGCCGATTCTCCAAACCTCTGTGACCACAGAGCTGATAAAAGTCCAACAGGTTCGATCGGTTCGTGTGTCCAAGGCAGGAGCAACACGAACCAATTCCAGTCACGAACATCGCGATTCCAGAAGAAAATCCACAAAATTCCCAACATAGCATATGGGAATTTAGAATAAGCAAACAGGGATGACTATGTAGCAGCAATAGTGACAGTTTGTGGACTCATTTTAAGAGATAAAAGACGTACCAAAAAGAAAAGGCGATGGAAGAAAGATGACGGGAGCAGCCGCTCTATTTGCTGCACTATGATTTGGAGGTGAATATGTTGTTTCATAGTTAACATTTTTAACTGAATAAACATATATAATAATGACCTTTACGTATAATAATAAACATTTCCACATATCATCTCCGATACCAGCTAAATTGTCGTTGCGGTACCTAAATAGGACCCTCCCCCCCCTTCTCTACCCCCATGAACTGACGCTGTTGTCACGGTTGCTTAGACACGGGTGAGCTGCTATCAAACCGCGTCTTTTTAAAATGTCCACCCAATTCTACACCGTCCTCAGAAGTAAACCTCTGAGTAAACAGACGTGAATGGGAATTATAGTGAATGTACCCAGATAGCACAGAATGATTGAAACAACATTGAATCAATGTCAGCCAGAATCATTGAATCAACGTTGAACGCTGACATTGAAACAACATTTAAAGTGGACGGTGACTTGAATGTTGAATCAACATTAGGCTTTCAACCATAACTGATATTATATCAATGTTGATTCAACCATCATTTGTATGTCAATTTACATGCATATTTGTGTTGATTCTACATTGAATCAGTTAGGATTCAACATTGATTCAACCTTAATCTGAATGTGGTTCTGCACACATTTCTGTTGATTCTACATTGAATTAGTCAGGAATCAATGTTGATTCAACAACATTGAATCAATTGAATTGAATCAATTTACATGCATATTTCTGTTGATTTTACATTGAATCAGTTAGGAATCAACATTGATTTGAATGTGGATCTACATGTAGATTTGGGTTGATTTCATATTGAATGAAAGCTAAGGATTTATGTACATTTTTATGTCTGATAGGTCTGCATCATAACATACCACTAAAAGTTTCTTCACTGGTGTTAAACACTACATTATTGGCAGATTATAGGTAAACTGTGTACAAAAGTTTAAAAATGACAACATAGGTTTGATGTAACATTTTATTTAAGAAAAGAGGAACAGATCTTTAAACATATTTGACTCCTTTTTGACTGTCAGAACAACAGTCTATTGTCCACCGAAGGACAGAGTCCATGAGGTTAAGCTTTGTACTGTATGAATTAGTGAAACAGTACAAGTTGTGGTAACCCCAGTTAGACTCTGGTTGGCGTCACTTTGATTCCTTGCGATGTCCTCCTCTCGTTCTGGCGCGTAATGAAGCCACTTCTTGACAGTTTTACTGCAGTCCTCAAGAGTCAGCTTTTGGTCAAACTGCAGAGCAACGGCTGAAAAACACAAAACTAAAAGTGAGGAAGGTACCGGTCAGAAATATGATAAACATTTGAAAAGTTCTGAAAGGCATTGAAAGATTAAACAGTGTACTGGTTACAGGTCTGAGAACAAATACAAACCATATAGTTCTCCATGTACACTCACTGTTAAATTTATCCATCCATCCATCCATCCATCCATCCATCCATCCATCCATCCATCCATCCATTTTCTTCCGCTTATCCGGGGTCGGGTCGCGGGGGCAGCAGCTTCAGAAGGGAGGCCCAGACTTCCCTCTCCCCAGCCACTTCTTCCAGCTCCTCTGGGGGAATCCCAAGGCGTTCCCAGGCCATCTGAGAGACGTAATCCCTCCAGCGTGTCCTGGGTCTTCCCCGAGGCCTCCTCCCGGTGGGACGTGCCCGAAGCTCCGTCTCACAGGGGACTCCGCCAGACGTTCCCAGCAGACCCTCACTACACGTTTGGGCCTGCCAGGTCTGACCGGCTTCCTCCCCGACCACCGGAGCCAACTCACCACCAGGTAGTGGTCAGTGGACAGCTCCGCACCTCTCTTCACCCGAGTGTCCAAGACATATGGCCGCAAATCCGATGAGACGATGATGTTAAATTTATATTCATCTTAATCTTTCATTAATATTTGTCTTAATGTTTATGTATACAACTACATTTACCTATGAAGCTGCAGTCTAGTGTAGGATTTCTGATGCTGCACTCATGTTAAAATGAGGGAATTAATATTTAAAATAAAGGCTGTTTATCAGAAAACCTAAAGATAAAACTCAGGGAGGATCAGGGTTTATTTAACACACCAGAGAGATAAATAGAGCAAAAGGTGATTTATACTGTAGTTGGAAAAATTATTTGTAATTTACACAGAATAAACTTCCATCAAATAGCTGGTTTAATCTTCAATCAACTACAAATATTTCCAAATAAGTTTATTAAATTCATTACAAAATGTCCACGTGCTGATAAAGATCCCACACCAGTAATAATAGACCAGTTCAGTTTAACCAGTTACCAACACAAGAATCAACAGACTGAATCAGTCATTATCAGTCATTAGCAGGTTTAGTTTCACCTGCCTTACATGTTTTTAAGTGTTTCCTTTCTGTCTCACCTGGATTGAATCTGGATTATTAACAACCTTCTCCACTTCTTGATGGAACAGAGGCACATCTAATCACGTCCCTAAGCACATCATAATAAAAAGTTAAAAACAACTGATTACCATCACAACAATTTAGAGCCTACCTGGAGCAGCCAGCCTTACACTTCCATGTCCGCCACATGCTCTCCCAGACAAAACAATAGACCCCCCCCGCCCCCCTCCTTTTTAAAAACTCAAATCTCACAAAATCTCGCAGGATTTCATACTTAGGCCTGGAGCGGTGGGCAGGATGAAAATAATACAAAATGAGACATGACCTCAATTATTAAAAATATCTGTTTTGCCCCAAAATAACCAGGATTACTATGGGCACAAAACAATGCCCTTATTTTTCAATAAACACATTTAAGATCAAAGTAATATTGAAAAACTTACCATAAAACTGCTCAGATGAGAATTCAATTCAGAAGCCGGTTGCAAACAAACCAGCAGCAAAGTGGCTGTTTGGTTGGGACAAACCACTAGAGTAAAAAGGGGGAGTCAGACTGTACAACTCCTAGTAGAGGCTTGTAGATGTTTTTGTGTCAACACATTATGTACAGTCAGTAATAATATTTACAGACAAGTAAGAAAATGTACATAAAGGAATCACAACCCAATGTTCTCAACATGTAGTTCTTAATTTGAAACATGATTAACCCCCACCTAGTAATAAAATGTTCTGACCCGGAGCTCAAGGATGGGAGGAGGGAAGAAGGGATGAGAGGGGGTAAAGAGGGGAAGGCTGGGAGGAGCAAGTGGGTGTGGGGAGCTTTGGGAGGGAGTAGGGGGAGATGAGAAGGTGATGAGGGTGCAACAAACTGCACAGATTGCACACATGGAGGCCTTAGGGGGACACTTTGGAGGTGTGGAAGGCGGAAGAGGCACAACCAGACTGTGAATGGTTGGAAGGATGTCAGAGGGAAATGATGTGTCAGGTAGTGATTTTGCGGAAATGGAAGAGGGTGCGGATGGCGTTGAAAATGAAGAAATATGGCATACTCAAAAAGCTAAGCACAAACGGAAAAAATCAAGACAACAAATAGAATCATCTGTTTCCGAGGCTGAAGGAGAAACAGTTAAGGTGACAGAATTTAAAATAGTTCTGAAGTTTGTCAGAGGGTGTGTCCTTTGGTAAGTGGAATCCAATAAAGCTTACTAAAGAAATCAATTCACAGTGGTAACTTTTATACAAGATGGTATAGGATATAAAGTGGAATCAATAGGGAAGAATTATGAATCAATAGTTATTAAGATTTGGCTAGAAAATGGTCAAATATCAGTGGTAAATTTTTATAATGCTAATAAGAAGTTGTCCATTCAAGATCTCAATGTAGTAAATGAACAAAATGTAGGTAAGACTGTATGGTGTGGTGATTTCAATTCTCATAATATTTTATAGGGGAGTCTTAATACAGATGCAAATGGATTGGCTATTGAAGAATTTCTTGAGTTACATTCACTGGTTTGCATTAATGATGGCAGCACTACTAGATAACATTGGTTTCAAATAGATTAGCTGGAATTACATCTTGGGAGGTGATGAGTGATTCTCCTATGGGCAGTGATCATTTTCCTATTCTAGTTTCAGTTGGTTCTGAAGTGACAAAAGAAGAGGAAGGACAGATTCCAAGATGGAGGATAAGTAGCGCTAATTGGGAGTTGTTTAAAAATTTAGTTGACAGTCAGAAGAAATAAAGCTTTTAAATTGGTAAGAAGATGCCATACCTTTGAGGCATTAATTCAATTTAAGAAAGCACAAGCTGTAGTTAGGAAGACTATTAGAGCAGCTAAGAAGGCTTGTTGGAGACAGTATTGTAATTCCATTGGAAGAGAGACTAAATTGTCAGAGGTATGGAGAGTTATTAAGAAAATGAATGGTGTTAAAAAGAGTTTTTCCTTACCTGTTTTAGAATTAAAAGGGAAAATAGCGATTAGTAATAAAGAAAGTTATTAGCAGAAACATTAATTAAGGTGCATAGTTCAGAAAATTTATCTGAAGACATGAAAAGTAATAAAGAAAAATTATTGGATGAAAATCCAGAAGTTACTTTTAAGAGTAGTTTCAAATCAGGATTTAGATATGCCTTTTACTATGTATGAGTTAGAAAAAGCTATTAATAATGCTAAACAATCAACTCCGGGGAAGGATGGAGTATGTTATACAATGCTCAAACATTTTGAATATTCATCGCTTACTGTTGTATTAAAATTGTTTAATTTGATTTGGATGACTGGGAGTATTCCTGCAGAATGGAAACAGTCAGTTATAATTCCCGTGCTAAAACCTGGTAAAAATGCAACAAACCCATCAAATTATAGACCTATAGCTCTTACACCTCCAATGCTCCAAGTCCGTTTTCAAGGACTTGGAGCATTCCTCATATTCATCAGAGGACCAGGAAGACTTTGAACAGGTAATATCTGCTTAAACAAAACCGTTAAAAGGTGCCAGTCAATTCAAATGGCATTTTTAGTTTGGTATTTAAGCCAAATAAGAAAATGTTTTGGTTTAAACAAACCAAAAAATGGTTTGGTTTGGTTAAACTAACACAATATCTACTTCTACATATTTATAAGTTCTCAGCCATCCAGGACATGGAAAACCCCCACCCAAAGGTTTAAAGTAACTTAAGTTATAATATAAATAACACATAAGTTGTACTAAAAGAGACTGCAATAAATCAATATTTTGAGGACTTTTAAGTGAAGTTGGACATTAAAACTTATTCTTAGTCAGAACCTTAAGTTTTTATAAAGGTGTACCAGAGACGAGGTCTTTGACTGAACCAAATGCTTATCTAAACATTTGAATCTTAGTTTGACTTATGGGTCTCAAAAAGTTGATTACTGAGAATAACATATTTGATATGCATTGCTACTTGTCATTTTTGGCACTGCAGCTTGAACACAATACACAATTTTTACATTACAATTTATGTAAAATTTCATTGTAACATAAACATTCTCTTAACAAATATTCCTGTTTATGGTTAAGTGATGAAATGGAACTTCCTCCCTTGCCTAACTGTATTGTTTGGCTACCTGATTGGCTCACCTGCTCATTGATGAAATGCTGTGATTGAGTTGTAAAGTAACTGGCTAAAACAACCAAATGACTACTTTTAGCAAATGTGAAGATTACAGGAATTAAAGGAGTACATATTTGGATGTAGTATTATGGATGTCTATGTATGATTTTATTTTTAAATAGCCTCTCAATGTAGGAAGACATACTCGACACTCGACTTCTGCCCCTTTTGCTGAGCCATTAACTTCAATGAAGTATTTGCAAGGCTATACGTCAGGAGACTCAAGCCACCACCTTATGTCAGATGATGAAGCATCGCTGAGTCCACAACCCAAAGCTTTACCAGATGGAACTGAAGGTCCTGATCCAGTGTATGTCATTGATGACAATGTGGAACTTTTATATCCTGCATTACATTCAACACCTGGTCCCTCAAACCAGGAAACTGAGTATTTCTATGCAGTTGATGATATGAAAAACCCAGTGGTAATTCAAGAAACCAAAACTGTGACTGTCAACTTCAACAACATTGACGGTCAGGATGAGATGGAGGAATCTGGAGTAGTTCAAATAGGGTCAAGGTCAGAAGATGGTGATGGTGAGCTTGCTTCTACTCTTCCCATGATGGACAGTCATATTGAGATGGAAGCCAGAAACTTTTCAGAAGTAAGTTTTTATGTTGAGGTTTTATTTGCTTCTGTATATGATTTGTTTGCAACATCTAAAATGTACTGTTATTAATGTTATGTTTCAGGCTCCACAAACGGCTGTAGTACACATGATCCCTTCAACAGAAAATGATGCATTACCGTCTGCTACTGAAGGCGTAGTACATCCTAAAGACCCAAGGTATGCACATATCCGGCGTGCCATGGTCATAGATGACCTTCTTAATTTGTTCATGGACAAAAGTATAATGGAATCGGAATTAAAAATGGAATTTAATAATGAAATGGCTGTGGACAACAGTGGAGTGTCAAGGGACGTGTATACAGCTTTCTGGGAGCAGTTCTTGGAGCTCTGTGAAGGGGAGGAGGAGAGGGTGCCAAAACTCAAACCAGACTTTTCTGAAGAGAGGTGGTATGCACTAGGCCGAATTTGGGCAAAAAGACTCATTGATCATGGCATATTTCCAGTCAGGTTGTCCAAGGCATTCATAATTGCCTCTGTACTTGGTCTTCAAGCTGTAGAAGAAGAAGTTTTGATGTCCTCCTTCTCAAAGTATTTGTCAGAGAGCGAGCAAAGTATCATTGAGAAGGCCCTCAATGGTGTACTGGAAGAGGATGAGGAAGACAATTTGTTGGACCTGTTCCCAGATGGGGGCTCACAGCATTCCATGTCAGGAAAATATCAAGCAAGCAATAAAAGTCGTGACTCATAAAGTCATATTGCAAGAACCAAAGTACATCATCGATTGCTTTTATGAAATTTTCAAAGACATTGTATTGAATCTGTCTCATCCATCTGATGTCCTTCATTTATATGAGTCTAAAAAAGCAACAAACAAAAAAGTAGTTGACATGCTGCAAACAGAGGCTTTGTCCCTATCGCAAAAAGAGCAGACAACATTTACTTACTTGCAAAGGTACATAAGGAATGCAGATCAGCACAAACTAGAAAAATTCTTGCGATTTTGCACATGTTCCTCAGTTTTATGCACAGAAGAAATTAAGGGGACCTTTAATGCTGAAACAGGTTTTGGGAGAAGACCTGTTGCACACACATGTGGAGTAATCATTGATGTGCCTTAAACTTACAGTTCCTAGAAGATTATTGCATTTTGGAGGTTAATTTAATTGTAATTAGAGCAATTCTTTGATGGTGTAGAATCACACTCTCAATGACACACTACCCTGTCTGCAAAGATTGGGCAGGACTTGCACCAGGAGAAGAGGTGAAATGTGTAGGCTACAAATTAGCAATAATTTTCTTAGAAACACTGCAAATAGAATAATCTTGCATTCGTTGCTCATTTTATTTTTTTATATTCAGTTTGTGTGTTCTGTTTTTTCATATTCGCTAAATATTTAGGTAATTTCAGACTTGCCGTTTAGTCATTCATGCATTTACAGTTGTTAGAGAAATACATTTTTTGGTGACATTTCAAATGATCCCTTGTTGCTGTTAAAATATAAAATCTCACCGTTCTACCTGCTCTTTCGTGTTATGACATTAAGGTAGAAAAAGTAACTGGTGCATTTCCAGCACCACGGAAGTGTGAACAGCGACCATGAAAGAACAACAGCTAGAATAACCGCTGTCTTTCATTATATCATAATTTACCACAAATAAACAGACATCTACTCCTCTTTGTAGAAAAAGATCACATTCATTTATGGGTGTGCGCTCGTCATGCATTATTTCCATTTTCAGTAGAAAGTTGATGTGATAAAAGTATGCACCTACGTCACAAAATTGAGCGTGCGCCTGACACTGACATTCATGTTTATACGAACAGAATACTAGACAGTGAATGAAACAAATAACCAGTGGCACCTCGCCCACATAACATTAATGCTGATTTTAATGTTCTTGCCTTTCAGATTTCCTTCCTCACATCAAATCTTATCCATCATATATTTGATTCAATTAACTCACCTGTATGAGTCCCATACAGCAAAACTGTAGAATGTTTTTGTCCAGAAATCCCCCATCAAAGAATCCATTGTCTCTGATGTCAGCAAACAGGGACAGCCAGAACTCCATACACTCCGTACGCAGAAAGCGCCACCAATATTCAATCCTTTGATTTGCAGTACTTGCTCCTTCGAGGTAACTTTGAAGAGGGTAGTTGGGCTGAGTGGGAATGAGGAATCGCTGGAAGTCTCTGACATAAACATTTTCTGTACCGAGATCCCCTCTAACAACTCTCGGACACCCTCCCTAACGCTTCACCGCTTCAGTGTAATATCCTCCTATCAACTTGAGATCACTATTTGTGGTGTATACATTGAGTCAGATAATCTTTCGTGAAAATCCATCTATGCTTCCGTTAATACAAAAGCCAAATGGCTTCAGTTTATCATAAGAGTCAATGTGCCAAATGAAGTTCGGGCCCTTTGAGAAGTATTTTCTTCTTTGAAGACGTCTGGCTTGCCTTGAGGACACTCCGGCTGGATCTAATTCTCTCATGATCAGACGGACATCCTCCTTTCTCACACGAAGTCCATGTTGCCTGCATTTAGCATACATCCAACAATATCCGTGCAGCTGTCCAGAAGACTGAAGTTCTCTCCTAACAAATTCCACCAGATTTGCCAATTAAACATAATAGTTGTGACGAGTGTGTCCTCTTGCGCTAAGTATTCTTTTTAAATGTTGCACACTGATGTGACACCCGTGCTTTTTGGCTAGCAGAAACTGAATATCCTTATATTGAAGGCCAATTTCAAAATAAAAATCCACAAAACTCACACACGAGTGTACTGTCTGCTCCATTGTCGTCTGGTTCTGGATCGCTGCCTTAAAGTTTTGCGAGGGAACGCAAAACCTTTTGCGAGGGAACGCAAAAGTATTGCGAGGGAACGCAAAAGTTTTGCAAGGGGACGCAAATGAAAAAAAATTCCCCATGTCCCCTGGAGGGCTCCATACCTCTTTGAAGGGGTGAATACAAGGCAGCCATATTAGCTTGCTACTGTTAAGGAAGAATTTTTATACAATTAAATTTAGCAAAACTCTGGCTCTGATTCTTCTTTTGATCGCGGGTTTTCTCGCGTGGCCACGTGTGGGGACAAAAACACAACAATGCGTGTTGACGTCACAGAATTACAGAATTTTAATCCAACCAGAAGAAAGTACAAGATAGTACAGGAAACTGGAAAAACACAGATACAAACATTGTTACCTGAGACAAGAAGACAAAGAAATATCAAGGACGTCCTTGGAGAAAGAGCTGGTGCAGAAGTAAAATAAATCAGCTTTTTTCTGAATTGTTTCCCTTGTGCACAAACTTTTATACCTGTAGGTGTGTTTTCCTCTTTAATGTATTCAAATAAGGCGTATCTCTACTTGACCAATTGGAAGGCATCTCTGGCCCTTTTAAATTTAGAAAGTCCCTGCAGTTTGTTCACAAGATCAAACACCTTTTGTTAAATAAGGTAGAAGCAGACTCTCTGAATTCATGGTGGTTTATGTCTTTCACAGATCAGTGTGAAAAGCTAGAACTTCCTACTGATTGTTTCCAGACAGACAAAGAGCAGATCAGAGATCTTGGCAAACCATCTGATTTAACTACAGTAAAATAAAGATCAATAGGTCAGAATATGTTATAAATTTTAAAACTATAATTATGGTATTTCAATCAAGTCATGATAAATTCTAAAACTAACCTATTTTTAATGTATTTTCTTAACACTATCCGGCTCTACAGCCATCTGGGCCAAGAGAAACAGATGAATGAACCTCACAGGTAGCTGTGAAATTCTGGTTTCTCTCCTGCTCTGCCAGGAACAAACCTTTAATACTGTATTTTAATTCAATGAAAAGTTCTCCAAAAACCCAATTTGTTCTTCTGCACTCAGCATCTCCAAAGTTTAGTCCTGATATCAAACCAAAAGCAATAAATAATATCAACAGAAAATAATGAAGTACAATTCCTGTTTCTAATTAGGAATTAGAAACAAATAAGAATTAAGACATTCATTCACCATAAACCTAAGTATTTTCTAATACTAAAAAAACACTTTCATTTGATTGTAATATAGTCAGAAATAATACAATTTCAAATGCATTCATCATTGACTAAATTAATTCTAAAACAAGATAATACAATTTTCAGTCAAAACATGTTATTAATAACTAAGAAAAATGTCTTACAAATTAAATGTTAGTGATTTAAAACATTTTATGTTATATTCAGTTTTTTACACCATGTCAAATGTTAGTTTGGAAGACTTCTCATCCTGGTTACGTGAACCGACCAAAGTTCCCTTTCTCAGAGTAATTCAAGTGATTCTGTCCTCCACCTTCCTGTATCTGTTAATTTATGACCTCCTGTCTTTAATGATAAGACCCCAGGGGTCTGAGCCGAAGCTCTCCTGCAGATCTATTTCAATACTTACCCAGCAATAGTTTTAGTTTCTAATCACTAACAGCAACATGTTCAAAATTAAGAAATTTGTTTTAAAAGGTTTAAACTGTGTTAAACACTAAAAATAGTCATTTTTTCTCAACACCACATTAGCGGTAGCATCTCCTGGAAAACTTTTACTAAGACTGCTTGTCTCAGTCTCACCTAAGACACATACAAACAACCCGGAAAGTCACCACCCATCAGTTATCTTTAAAGATTCTAGACTTGGCGCAAGTGGTAATCCTTTTTGAAATAAAACACCAGAAAATTGGGTGTGGGACAGCCAAGAGAAGGGGGAAAGGAGTCGTGGCCTAGGACGTAGCGAGAACTAATATAGCCAGCATTACATGGCGTAAGATTAACAACGGCCCAAACCCGTGTTTTAAATCAGGCTTTAATATCATGTATCAAAGTTCATGCGCAAAATAAAATATACTACAGAAATATGAAAGCATAGACTCACCGTTGGGGTTGGGTTTCCGTTCGCCTCCATGGTCGCTGGCCTCAGTAATGCCGGTATTTCTTCAATATGACGCTTAGGTCATGTGATTGGCTGGGTGTTGAAATCTGACAACGATTGCTAATGTCTGTGACCTGAAGTAACCTTGCCATTTTTGTACAGCGAATTTTTAGACGCTGAATTTGAGACAGCGAATTTGAGCAAGTTGAAATTTTAGGACACTGAAAATATTGCATTTCAATTTTTAAAAGTTGAATTTTTTTTATATGCTGAATTTTTTAAACACTGAAAAAATATATATTGAAAATTTCATCACTTTGAAATAGGAATGTGAATTTTTTTTAATAAATGAAAATTGCAAACATGTACAAATAATGACACTGAATTTTTTTTTTAATCAAAATTGTATTCTGAATTAATTTTGAAATTGAAAAAGTAAGCGCAAATATACAACATTCAAGTTTCAGATGCATTTTTTATTCAAATTCTGATGGCACATATTTACTTCCATAGTATGCATCCTTAAATTTGCTTTCATCCTGTTCTGATGCAGTTAGGGAATGCCCGGACTATTGTCACTCACCACCTGTTGTAATACTGCCTAAATGCCAAGTTAGTGATAAATATATTTAGAAATTTGCAGGAGCTCTCGGGAAACGCTGCCTACTTCTCCATCGCTTACTAGCGCCCCCCTGAGTTGTTTATGTTAACAACTTTATTATAAATGTCAGGGAGGGCTTAGCCCCACTAGCCCACTTATACCAGCTGTCCCTGCCAGGGACGCTGCCAGAAATCTTGGGCCCCCAGACAAAAAATTTGATTGCCCCCCGTGCAGCTGCTGTTACAATTTTTTGAGTCTATTTGACCCACAAAAAGCGTCACAATTTTAAAGTTGTCCACCTATCCTCCAACAAAAACAAAAATCCCCCGATCAGGGGCGCTGCCAGGTATCTTGGGCCCCCCTGCACAGCTGCTGTTACAATTTTTTGAGTTTATTTGACACATAAAAAGTGTCACAATTTTAAAGGCTTGCATCTGCCTTGCTTTCTTTGGTTCAATACTGATTAGCACAATATTTACTGCTCATGAATTTAACATCCAACAGTCCACATCCAGTATGCAAGTAGGTTGTTTAAATTTTTTCCATTAATTTTAGATACTGAAATGTTTCTCCATGAGCAACAGTCAAAAACAACGTGCAAAATATACATAAAGCAATCCAGACTTCTCAAAAAATGCTATGTAGTTCCATTTTATTCAAGCTGCAGTACATAACTTTAATAAAAAATATGTTTTCTCCATATTTGTTAAAGCTGTTGTAGCAGTTTGTTATGAGACAGATAACCTGTGAAAACAATCAATCTCCTCCATCTCCTTCCTGAATTACTATTACTGGTTAAAGTAATGCACCGTTCTGACCAAAACAACCAATCAGAACTAGTAGGACACTCTTAGCACTGTCATTCAACTTCATTCACTCACTGCTAAATGTGCTAATGGTGGAGAAACAACTTATCATTACAAGAAACTATTTATTTGCCATCATTGGTAGCTATGCTAACTAAACTGAGCATTCAGTTTGAATCTGCACAGCTCTGTGCTATGCTAGCCTTAGCATAGCACAAATAGCGGGGGAGGAAGGATGAGCAGCACCACATGAGATTGTGATTGACAGCACTAAAACTCTCCTGCCACTGACTGGTTGTTTCTAGCACTGGGAGAAGGCAGAGGAAATAGATTTTTCACAGATTACCTCTTATACCATACTGTCACAACATAATGACAGTTTTAACAAATATGTGAAAAAAATAAATAAATTTATATAAAAGTGACATACTGCAGCTTTAATTTCACTCAGGAGAGGATGAGTCAGGAGGGACGTGTTTTAGAGCTTCTGCTCACTCACTCATCTGTTAAGTGGTAAAAAGGCACAGGGAACAAGTTAAATATATGAATATGTTGGTAATTTTTTCCTTAATTCATTAAATGCTAATTAAATGGAGGCAAACAGTAGTCTGTAGCTAAGCTAATTATGCTAAATGGTTGATAATCTCACAGTCTACTCACCTCTCTTGGAGAAAAACTGGATCATAAATTAACACTCTTGCCTTTTTGTCTCTCTCTATTTTGTTTCTTTAAATCTGATTTTATAACTTTTCTTAGCAGCATAGTAACTGCCACAGTCGCTGCTGTATTCAGCTGCAGCTTCTACTAACTGCAGCTGAACAGAGTCACAGTTGTCATGAAATCTGGTATAAGCATGTGAGATCTGTCCAGGTACACGCAGAAAACGGAATAAAGGCCTGAGAAATAACAGTAAACCTTGTATAATGATTTAATGATGATTATGGTTTGTAACAGTTTAAAATAATAATACACATGCCAATGAAGGAATATCTGTAATGTATAATCAAATATATGTTCTGTACTTTTAATCAGCTGAATGTTATCATACATTATGGAAATTGAGGTTTGAATAACGTGATTGTTGTATAATAATCACTGATTACTAAAGACTAAAGATAGTGAGTGAGGAAGAAACATACTGAAGTAAAATGTCGACAAAGTAAAACATTGATTATGTTTCGTACGACAAAAATGACTTAGAAGGAGAAACAGTGGAAAATGAGTCATTTCTAGGTGATGTGTGCGGCAGAATCAGAAACAGATGGTCAACGTTAAACAAGGGAAGTACAGGCGCTCTCAACTCAGTTGCAGCCGACTTGGAAAAGAGACTGAGGTCATTTAAAGACAAAGATTCTGCACGTTATAAGGACAACGTACGGTTTTGCTCCGCTTCTCTTCAGAAAAGAGGACTTTGCTCCGGTTGGACAAAGACTCTGACCAAGGACACCTAAAGATTACAGCTGCCGAGACCAAGAACCATCGGGTATGAGTTGACCAGCTTCCCACAAAGCCTCGCTCAGTAATCTTAGTGATACAGGTTAGGGATAAGAATAAGGATAGGATGTGATTGATTTTAGTTTGATTTTATTATATTTTTACCTCTTTTATAACCTTTGGGAATTTAACCTGTTGTCATATGCCCCTGCTAAAGCTTGCCTAATAAAATTATATTCTAAAATTCCAATGAGAATTGTGAACAGTGAGTTTATTTGTGTCAGTCTTAATTATTGTTGGTTCTCCTAAATATGGTAAAATATACATGATTGTAGAGACAGGGTGGCTTTGTGTTTTCCTCTGGTGAGTGTTAAAATAATGACCCTGGGACTTAAATCTAAGTCACTAAACTTAATCTAGCCGTTAACAAGTGCCGTTATTTTAGGAGAGGAGCTACCGTTAACAGGAGTGGTTGTAGGGGTTATGCAGCTGTGAGGGCTACTCAGCTGATTGTTCCTCAACTGTAAAGGGTCATAACTTCTGGATCGAAGGTAGTCAGGGCTGGACGAGTCCTTTCCGACCCCAGTTTAAACGGATAATTCTCCACAAACTATCTCTAGGGTAAGACCCGAGTTCTGGGGATTTTCCTGACCTGTTAGACAGAGAACTGGGCAGTAGTGAGTCCAAGGAGTTGTGGGGAGTAGGCGGGACTTACTATTGGGTAGTAGCAAACATGGCGTCCCTGGGTGGGCCCCACCTTAATGAGTAGGAGGGCCCTACTTTGACCAAGTCAGTAAAAACAGACGGGAGGGTCTGAATAGCTCACTTGGGAGACTGACTCTTAAGGAAAAGAGTTGGTGGCGACTGATGAGGCTTATCAGTCGCAACCCTTGCAGTAACTGTACAGCGTGCAGGCGAGGGAAAGCTTCCACTGAGGATGAACAGCTGTATCCAGAAGGGAAGCCAGTAGCCAACCTAGCCTAGACCCATCCCTGCTCTACGGTACCCAGAGAGGCTTTGGGGGATAGGCGACTCGGAGACAAAGACAATCATGGATGATGCAGACGAGGCATCAGGGTTCCAGCCAGCATCAGAAACGGAGCAGGAGACCAGTGCTGCCAGGGCCAAGAGGGAGGAACATCTTCGCCTTTCCCAAACTATGATACAGCGACTTCCAGTAAAACTAATGCTGTTAGGCGACGGATTCGACACCTGGACGGCACCATCCAAGCAGAGGCTCTACCAGGCCCATCATACTAGGGACCCAAAGGTGTCGCGGGACCTGATGGAAACAGCGGTGGGGCTTTGACAGAGCTACACCTGCCCCCAGCTCAAGGACGGTCACCGGCTGGTGATCGCCTGGTGCCCAGTGAAGGTCACCAAAAAGACGGAAGTCAAAGAATGGCTGGAGTGGTTCGCCGATCTCCTGGAAAGATGGCCTGACGGCCAATTACGGATAATGTACAGCCCGTCCGAGAGGTATGACAGCATAGTGAAAACAGCCTAGAGCAGCAGTACTACGAGGAGAGGCGGAAAAAGGAGTCGAGTCAGCCAGTGAAACTGACTAACAAAGCCAATGTGAAGCCACCATCTAACTTCCAGGACAGACCGCCATCCAACTTCCAGGGAAGACCACCACCCAACTTCCAGAGCGGACCGCCACCCAATTACCAGGGCAGGCCACCACCCAACTTCCAGAACAGGGCGTTTCAGCCGAGAGCACCAGGACCGCAGGGGAGATCAAGCAGCCAACCAGCACCCCCGCGTCAGCCGAGAGGAGGCCCCTACCTCACGGATGAGGAATACAGAAAATTGAGCCCTGAGCAGAAAACGGCTCTCCGAGTCTCCCGTGAGAACGGGACCGGAGGGCCGCCATAGTAATGAGGTCCAGGTTGCGGGTCACGCTAGAGAATGCCTACTGGGAGGGAGACGAGATCTACGCCAAGGTGGAAGGAGTACCCTACCTAGTAGACACCGGAGCTAAGGTGTCGATGACCCGCAAAGACCTAGAAACAACAGGACACCTAAAAGTTCAATTTGCCAACGGAAAAATAGAGAAAATGCCATATGGGACCTGGAAAGGAGTGGTATGGATCAAAGGTCCATACAACCTCCTCACCGTCAAAGACTTGGAAGAATTAAGTAAGAAGAAGTGCAATCATCGTGCTCTCGAATGACGGTTGACAAGTCTAAAAGCAAGATTGGTGAAGGTTGGTCCGACGCAGACCGGACCAGAAACCCAAGGCTGGTACAAACCAGTGGATATACCGGCAGTGACAGAACAGAAAATCGAAGAGAGTGACTTCTCCCCGGCTGGGAAAGAGAAATCATCGCCTTGGCGGAGGTGGCCAGATTCAAGAACGACTGCGGAGATTTGGGCCAAAGGTTCGTGCACTAGATTGAAGGTGGGGTGCACCCTCCTGTTCGACAGTACCCCTTGAATCCAGGGGCAGTTGGAGAAATGGACAAAATAGTGAAGGACCTGGGTTCCCTGGGGATCATCAGAGAGGAACTCAACTCAATCACAAACAGCCCCATCCAAGCGGTAAAGAAACCCGAATCGGCCGGAGGGGGTTGGAGGCCAGTAATCAACTTTAAGGCTCTGAATCGGAGAACGGTAGCGAATAGAGCCAGCCTGATCAACCCACAAGGCACCCTGAAGACACTGCGTGTCAAAAAATTCAAGTCCTGCATCGATCTGGCTAATGGATTTTTCTCTCTCCGCCTCGCAAGGCAGTCCCAGGGTAAGACCGCATTTACTCACAAAGGCAAGAGTTATGTTTGGCAGAGATTACCCCAAGGCTAAAAGAATTCACCGAACGTTTTTCAGTCAGCCGTGATGGAAGTACTGGGAGACGTGGGGGCAACTGTGTACATAGATGATGTTTTTATTGCCGATGACACAGAAGAAGAACACTTGGTGAGGTTACGGACAGTGGTCGAGAACCTCACCAAGGCAGGCCTAAAACTGAACCTCAAGAAGTGCCAGTTCGGACAATTCCAAGTGAATTACTTGGGGTTCCAAGTCACGTCGGACTTGGGGCTCTCGGACGGGTATAGGGACAATTGATGGACATTCAGCCCCCTCAGTCTGCAGAAGATATTGGGACTATGTAACTATGTCAGAGACCACGTACCCAACTACCAGAAGTATGCCAGACCATTGTATAACTGCCTGAGGAAAAAGGTGGAGAACGAAGAAACAGGGCAGAAACCATGGATTTGGACAGCGGCTAACCAACAAGATCTGGAGGAATTAAGAAAAGCCATTCAAGCCGCCGTGAGGCTGGAACCGAGGAGTTTGTCAGAACGAATGGTGGCAGAAATCAGCTGCGAAAACGACGATGCCATGATCAAAGTGAGTAACGAAAACGGAGGCCTGGTTACTCTGTGGAGTTATACCCTGACTTCTGTTGAGAAAAAGTACCCACAGGAAGAGAAGGAACTAGCGGTACTAGCTCGATACTGGAGTGTGCTAAAAGACCTAGCACAGGGGCAACCGATCAAAGTCATCACACAGAGCCAAGTCCACAAATACCTACGCAAAGGCACCGTCGAAAGTACTAAAGCAACAAACACACGGTGGGGAAGATGGGAAGACATCTTGCTGGACCCAGAGCTTGAAATCGGGCCAGCACAGCCCCCAAACAAGAGAAGACTGCAAGAGGCGCCTGAGACATCGGGGCAGCCAGAGTGGACACTCTACACCGATGGATCGAGGAAAGGATTGGATCACGTGGCATACTGGGGGTTCATCCTGAAACAAGACGGTACAGAGAGGTACAGACAGAAAGGGAAGGCCCCCGGCAGCGCCCAAGTCGGAGAAGTGACCGCGGTGTTGGAAGGACTACTGGAGTTGGCCAAAAGAAAAATCAAGAGTGCCAGGTTAGTAACGGACAGTTACTACTGTGCTCAGGCCCTTAGAGAGGACCTAGCCATTTGGGAAGAAAATGGTTTTGAGACAGCTAAGGGCAAGCCGGTGGCGCATAAAGACTTGTGGAAAAAGATTGCTGAGCTAAAGATGCAACTGGAGCTCCAAGTGGAGCACCAACGAGCCCACACGCATGAGGGAGCTCATTGGCGTGGAAATGATGAAGTGGACTGCTATGTCCAGCAGAAAAAAATTGTCTTTGTCGGAGCCGAGAAGTGGGACAATACTCCCAGAGGACGGGAGGTCCCAGAAGAGTACGTGGATGAGGTCGTGCGGAGCGTGCATGAAGCCCTTGGACATGCAGGCGTACGACCTACCCATAAGGAACTGAAGGAGCATGAACTTTGGATCCCAGTGAAACAAGTGCAACGCGTGCTACGGGGCTGCGAGGTGTGTGGACAATACAACGCAGGCCGCCGAGGGCAGCGGTTGGAAGGGTTGACCATCAAAAGCACGATCCCCTGGGGCTCAATCTGCATGGATGTCGCAGGCCCCCTGGGGATAACGGGAAGAAAAGGTGAGAAGTACCTTTTAGTGCTGGTGGACTCAATGTCGGGATTTGTAACTGTGAAAGCAGCCAGGAAGGCGAACGACAACAGTGTTGTCGGCATGCTGGAGCAAGTGTGCAGCGCCCTGGGAATCCCAAAGGAGCTGCGTACGGACAATGGAACTCATTTCCGTAATGCACAGGTTGACCAATGGTGCCAGAAATACGGAGTGATGAGGGTTTATTCACCCCCTTACACCCTACAAGCCAACGGAGTGGTGGAACGGACCATTGGGTTAGTTAAGGGCTGGATAGCTAAAAATGCTAACGACAGCAGCTGGAGCACCGTGGCGGTGGAAATAGGGCAGGCCCTGAATGACAGAAGCAGAGTCGAGAGGCCCGCCCCATCCATGGAGCTCAACCAACGACCGTTTGCCACGAAGAAAACGGGGCGGGGCTCCAACGATAAAAAGAAGAAGCCGGCGCCCAAAGCGCCATTCAGAGTGGGACAGCGGGTGTGGATTAGGCAAGAGAACAACCTGTGAACGCAGCAGTGAAGCCCAAGTTTGAAACGACAGACACCGTTAAGCAAGTACTGGATAGGAACACAGTGTTGCTGGAGAAACGGGGGATCCAAGGAGTGGAACACCTCAAGCCAGTTCCTGACTAGAGAGAAATAGAAGCCGGTGAAATGGCCAGTGAATCATGTATTGTTCCACCCTATCTCGGACTGGCCACCGTGAGAGGGGTGGTTGTAATTAGGAGAACAACTTCAGGAATCTGGGCAGGACGAGCCCTGAAGAAATTGGATTGGGCCAAAAATGGAATCCTGTCAGACGAACCTGAAATACTAAAGTGGAGTAGCGCTAAAGACCGTTGCCCAGTGTGCTTAACGGTTCTCCAACTTCCCTTTATTTTGGAGGGACCGGGCCGCGATAAACCCTGGTGGCAGGAGTCGACTGCAGATGGGCTGCGAGACCTTCCCGTCTCCCCGGTTTCAGTCATGAGCGTTACGTTCTATGGAAATTGCAGAATAGGCTATCTGCCTAGGATCCTGTTGATAAACCAATGGGGATGGCGGGAAGAAGAACCAAGGAGGTGCCACTGCCGGTGAGACGGAGAAGAAATGACCTACTGTACGACCTGCGATGAACAAATCCGAAGAGACTATGTGACTGCAGCAGGACAGGCCGATGGCTGGCAGGTGAGAAGATACTACAGCTCCCTACGATTCTTCCAACCGTGCCTAGGGGCCCAACCTACTTACGGGAGCCCCATACCATCGGTTCATTGGTTTCCGGGACCTTCGGCTCCCCCTAACACCCCGGAGGGACCCTCGTTCAGAGAGGACTGGATTTGGAGAAAAGAAGAAGGACCACATGACTTTCTTTGGGAGTCTGTCCACGCCGCCTGGCCCTATGATCCCGCACGAGCACACCTGTCGTTCCCACCAGTGAATACCACGCACTCCCCAGTAATTTTCCGAGTGCTACGGCCCCAGACAGGTCCCAACCCTGTGGGAGAATTAAGTCTGCTCCCAGACGACACCATAGCACAAGCTGTAAACAGGGGCTGGACGGGCCCCTGGGTGCTGACTACCTGGGCACATCTGATCTTAGAGGTCATTAACTGCACCATCCCAATAGTGGATTTGCCGGACGTACCAAGAGAGGGTGAGATACGGACGTCAGATCTGTACTATTGCACCACTGAGCTGGATGGGTGGGGCAGCAACGCCGCAAGACCCAAGGAGAAGTCGGCCCTGTTCCGTGTAACAGCAGAATACAACTTTCGTGATGGGGTCCTGCAAGTCCCAGGAGGCGTGGCCCACAGGGTGAGGACGCCTTCTGATCCTGACACCACCCGTCCGGTCCAGCTGTCAGTGCGGATGCTCACAATCCCATATAAAGGAGTCTATTCGGTGGGAGCAACAGTCACGGTGGTGCCCGATGATAAAGTCTACCCCACCGTGTCCTACACTGAACCGGAGAAGCCAAAGAGAAAGTCCAGAACCGGCACCTGGCGGTTGCTCTCCTCCACTTTCGCACGAAAGAAGAAAAGTCGGAATTAATGGATACACCGGAAGATGGGGGTCAGGTCGTCGAGTCCAAAAATCAGCAGAAAAATAGATACCGAAATGGGAAGAGATACTTTATGAGCAAATTATTTAAAGTGGGCACAGAAGTCTGGTCCGGGCTCTCGGAGAAAGGGCCCTTTTTGAAGCTCCCGAACAGTTCCATTTTGCTAGACATGCCTCGAGAGGACTTTACCGTGTCCTACCCACTCTCGGAGGCCTATTTCCTCAACCACCTCATCAATGTTCGACCCACGGACTTACAGGAGGCAAAGGCAGTTCGGGGAAGCAAGGAGGCCACGCCACGGCCGTGGTATGATTCGTATTACTTTCTCCCCTCGGAATTCCCGATTTGGAAAGGGAAAATGTCGCCAGAGGCAATCAGTCATACTGGGGGTACGCCGACCTGCCAACAACGACTTCCGTGGATCTTTAATACAGTATACCTGACCCTAGGAGGGAAGGGGATACGGATTCGATGGGGACCCCATTATCTGGAGCCTCTACAAGGTCAGTACTGTGAGATATCAGTAAATGACATGGTCATTTGGACTACATCACCAGGAATGACCAGAACAGTAGTGAAAATGGAGGCAGACCCCGATGATTACATTTTTAATAACACCAGACTCCCACTGAAATTGGAATTGGACCGAGTCTATCCCAACCCACCACACCAGAGGATTTTTACCCCACCACCATGGGGGTATCGCACACGAGTGACACTACATGGACAGTCGTTGTATACGTACATTACAGTGCCAGCACCTATAGGCTACAAGCATGAAGCCTGGCAAGATCAAGCGCTAAGAGTGGGTTCGATCCAAGGCCCATTTCCTCAACCGGATTACTGGAGAGTATTCCTCTGGAGGTGGTTGGAACCTAAGTTGCCCTACCCTTCTCCAGTATATAGTTCGCTACTACGAGGGCGAGCCATCAGATGTGCTGCTACCACCACAGTTCCTCAGCGGCACCCCAGAGTCTTGGCAAAGATCGGCGCCAGACCAGATGCAGCAGATCCCAGAATACCATTGACCTACGCTTTACGGAACCCAAAATGGAAGAAACCCGCTTAAGGGTGTGTGGTAACAAGAGCAAATTCG
Source organism: Poecilia reticulata (assembly GCF_904066995.2). Lineage (NCBI taxonomy): Eukaryota > Metazoa > Chordata > Actinopteri > Cyprinodontiformes > Poeciliidae > Poecilia > Poecilia reticulata. Next base: position 900,813 of record NC_088847.1, read on the forward strand.
CTGGATGATTCTACAGATTCGGACGACATCACAGACGACGAACCAGACACCCTTGAACGATCTTTGCTACGGAAAACGACTACGAGAAAGGACATGTCGCTTTGCACCAAAGCCCTGCTTACGCTTTTCGCTTTACTATTTGCTACTACTATTCTCATCACCATCCTATACTTTGTAGGAGTAGGGCCATGGCATTTCACGCACTCAAGAGTTACCTATGGTCGCTCCAAGTACTTTACCTTCAATTGTTGGAATACCACTACCACCTCTATTTTTGTGCCATGGGACAACGAGTCTTCTGTTCAGAACCAAAGTCGATTATTCGAGAAAGAAAATGGAAAGAAGTATGTGGAAAGCAGAGCCTACAAGTTGAATGATTCCACGGTTGATGACATCCTAAACCGCACCTGGGAAATCTACAGTTACAGTCCCCTCAAAGATGGAGTAATCTGCTGGATACGGATCATGCATCAGAAAGAGCGACAGACGGCCCGATGCAACTGGATTCATCCAGACCACGGCATGCCAGAGTGGCATTGTAACAAGGCCTGCCGACCCCTAGCGCTGTCGCCGTCCCAAGGATACTGGGACACCGAGGTGATCTATTCGGCCCCACATAGGTCCTCAGGCTGCAGGACTTGGCTCCCACGAGGGGAGTTCTGGGGGGATTATCACCTAAATTGCGAAGAAGAAGAAATTGACACCGCGACCCTGTATCGGAACCGAACTGCTGATAACAGCACTCGGATACAACCGACAGGGCGGCCTGGACAGCCCATCTGGCAAAACATTACAGCTTTCTTGATTAAACAAGGACCCAGACAGTTCATGTATCAGAGCGAACAGCAAGAATGTTATAGAAATCAGTTTACTATCCTAAATACATGCCTGTGGAACAAATATGTTAGTTGCACTGGACAAAATCACATAGTTTTGGCTCTGAAGGAAGATTGGTCATTTTCATGGGTCCGTGCCAGAACCGTGCAAACAGAAATTGAGCCGTGGTTGAACGACTCATTTCCCTGGACTGGCATAGCCAAAGACCAAGTATACTACATAGGAGATTTCACGGAGGGAGCCGTTCGCTCTCCTGCCGGGTTGAAAGGACCGTACTTTGCTGACATGCGCACACAACCACTTCCAACTCCAGACGATCTCCTAAATGCCCCTAAGGACCAGTTTGCACAGATTGATGAGTGTGTAGCCCGACGCATTTTTGATAGCCTTAACGACACCGAATGGGTGAAGACAATGTCCTCCCCGCGATGTGACCTTTGGCAAACCAGTAACACCTTCCACTCTGCATGGAAATATCATCGCCCCAGTCCTGAAACCTTCAAAACGGCGAAGCTCGTCCTCCGTGCTTGGTACGAGGACTATCATTGTGCCTGGGATTGGGAATGGTGGGGACTCCAACAGGAAGAACTGCAAGCTTGGGTTTTACCCTGCCTTAACGAGTCCCACAATTATTGGATTAAATACCAGTACATCGCTACTGTCTACTCTAAAGACCGTGTGATTTGGCCAGGTATTTTTTGGAGATCTGACAACTACGTCCTTCCAAGGCCCTGGCGCATGACTTGCAATACTAATAAGACCCAATGCACCATTGGACTGGCAAGAAGACCCTGCCAAACAGTCCGAAGTTGGGAAGATTACTGCAAGGAACATTATGCGGATGAGTATGACACCCATGCATCCGACGTAGTTTGACGAAAGATTGCAGGAACATGGCGGAGAGCGATTGTGAGGGCCAAAACCTGCACTGATGCAATTTTGGGATACCAGCTCCAAAAGCGCAAGAAGATTCTAAATCTCCCTGTTCCTGCCATCCCCGACACTCTCATAGCCATCGCGGAAGGCCATGCATTCCGGAAGAGTCTATGTGACGGCAAAGTGGATTCCAGGTTTGACTGGGTAGGCCCGAACCTTCTCTATTTGAACCTCACCTGCAACAGCTCCAAGGAGGTGTGGCAGAGATGTGGGACAGGAGAGCAACAGCATGCTTGTTACTGGTACGAGACCTTGGGTTCTACGCTGACCACCACCGTTTTGGATGTAGTGGAAGAGGTTGGTAACGTGGTTGGTGGAGGCCTCAGTATTATCGAGCATTGGTTGCTAAATGCTCTGAGCATGTTATAGCCATATTTGCTGGGCCTCCTGGGCGTAGCCGTTGCCCTGATACTAGGAATGGTTGTCTTGAAGGCGTGGCTAAAAATGCTTTGCAATCGCAAGAGGAGGGACTATCGGCCCCTCCCCCCAGAGGAGGAGTCTGTTTCAGCATAAAAGAGGGCTGTCGGGTGCCGACGAGCCATTCACCGATCTTCACCACTGCAATCAAGACCGGATCTGAACCAGGGAAAAACAAAGGACGACATGGCATCTAATTCTTCAACCAATTCCTCCCTTCCCTCTACACTCTTTGCGCCCATCCAAGTGAGTACCACTGAGCAGCTCGGATTCATCCTGGCCTGGGTTGTCTACTGCCATACCGGGTCCTGGTCCACCGGACAACTCCTAAGGGTGCTTGTCTCATTCCAAGGGCTCATAAAGATCATCCTGCACCCCATCTTTTTGAGGCGATGGGATCTCGCTCCCTCCCTTTTCGCCTGCTACCTAATGGGTAGGACCCGCATCAACTGGCGACGAGGCGTGGTGGCATGCCTTTGGCTTTCCATCGACACCGCGGCCCTACTGATGGAATTAATCCTCGGAGGAACCCACGCTACCCGGGCAGCACCACTCAAGATCCTGGCCGCTATTGTTGAGGGCTTACTGGTCGTGTCCATCCTCATTTACCTTGCCTACCAAGCTCTCTCCATTAAGGGCAAGGGCAAACGTCGTTGGCTTCGTAAGTGGGTAGCCCTAGCCCTTTGGGCTGCAGCGTGGGGAGTTTTTGTAATCCTGTATTGGTTGAAGAAGTCTTCCCCGCTGCCTATCGTCGTGTGGCTTATGACCCATGGGGCGATATTTCACAACCCAACTCCGATGCCGACTCCCGGGTCTCCAGTGTATGAGGATGCTCCCCCATCATTAATTCCCTATGCCTCGCGGCCCCATCAGGCACACCAGCGTAAACCAACCTGGATCCCTGCTCCTGCTTTTGCTCTTTTAACTGCTTTTTATCCAATTATAAGTGTTGATTAATCAATACCTGCTAATCATGAAAGTTACCTGGGTTGCTGTTTCTCCTAGGCTCCGATTTGCTGTGTGGGATGCGGAACGTGCGTAGAATCCTTGGGATTCATGTGGGTAGCATCGTCTGCCCGATGGTGTAACGCTTGCGTGCACCTTGATAATGTTACGGCGATCCTCTGCCTCAATGAGCGACAGGACCTGCCGTACATCTCGGCTTCCACATCTCGATCCCTGGAACAAGTACACAAGGTCGTGTGGACCTCTGCATTGGGCCAAGGCGACGAAACGCTCCGAACATCGTCCTTGGGGGATGGCCGGATAATACCCATAGTCCAGAAGCTGTGGGAGAATCAGATTACTCGCCAATGCCTACCCACTCTGCACCTTTTGGACGGCAGAGTGGTGGCGGTGGGTGACCCCCTTCCACCTATTTGTCCGGCGTCTCCTGACATGTTCATCGATGTCGGGTGCCAAACCATCATTGCAACTCACGTACAGAGTACTCAAACTGAGCTCCTCAGTTTATCTCAGCAAGCGTGCCAGACTGTCGACATACCCTTCCCATCACCCCAGGAACAAAGTAGCAATGTCAGCTCCTCCGTCGCCTGCATCTGCCAGGCGCAGTCCCCTTCATTTGCTATGGACTTCGAGAACCTGTTGAAGGAACTCGAGGAAAGTTGTAGCTTTCCAGCGGCCCCACCGCAGGATCTGGTGGACGAAGCGCTCTCTCCAACTTCACCGCCTCAGTTGGTGCGCAACGATCCCTTTGGGCCGTCTGGTTCGGCTGCGGAGGATAGGCTAGAGACCGACATCTGGTCTTCCCCACCTTCTCATCTGACGGAGTACGAGACTGTGGACACTTGGACGCCATCATCTTCTCCAGTGACTTGCTACGAAAGAGGCATTCTGACCCTCCATGGTGGTGATGCATTGGACTTTTGGTAGTCGAAAATTGAGTTTTCTGCGAAGCACCGTCCGATCTCACGGAGGGGGTGTTTGTATACAATAGTAAGTCCCGCCTACTCCCCACAACTCCTTGGACTCACTACTGCCCAGTTCTCTGTCTAACAGGTTCGGAAAATCCCCAGAACTCGGGTCTTACCCTAGAGATAGTTTGTGGAGAATTATCTGTTTAAACTGGGGTCGGAAAGGACTCGTCTAGCTCTGACTACCTTCGATCCAGAAGTTATGACCCTTTACAGTTGAGGAACAATCAGCTGAGTAGCCCTCGCAGCTGCATAACCCCCACAACCACTCCTGTTAACGGTAGCTCCTCTCCTAAAATAACGGCACTTGTTAACGGCTAGATTAAGTTTAGTGACTTAGATTTAAGTCCCAGGGTCATTATTTTAACACTCACCAGAGGAAAACACAAAGCCACCCTGTCTCTAGAATCATGTATATTTTACCATATTTAGGAGAACCAACAATAATTAAGACTGACACAATTAAACTCACTGTTCACAATTCTCATTGGAATTTTAGAATATAATTTTATTAAGCAAGCTTTAGCAGGGGCATATGACAACAGGTTAAATTCCCAAAGGTTATAAAAGAGGTAAAAATATAATAAAATCAAACTAAAATCAATCACATCCTATCCTTATTCTTATCCCTAACCTGTATCACTAAGTTCACTGAGCGAGGCTTTGGGGGAAGCTGGTCAACTCATACCCGATGGTTCTTGGTCTCGGCAGCTGTAATCTTTAGGTGTCCTTGGTCAGAGTCTTTGTCCAACCGGAGCAAAGTCCTCTTTTCTGAAGAGAAGCGGAGCAAAACCGTCCTTATAATGTGCAGAATCTTTGTCTTTAAATGACCTCCGTCTCTTTTCCAAGTCGGCTGCAGCTGAGTTGAGAGCGTTGGGTAGAGGCAGAGGAGTTGGTCGGATCTGGAACCAGGGTCGGTGGCTGGTGGAACTCGTCCCTTCTAGGCGGCGTGAAGTCTTGGAGCTTCCCTCGGTCCCGGGGTGTAGTCCTCTGCTGGTCTTTAGCCTGCTTCCTCTTGTTGGCTCCTCTTCTGCGCCGCGGACGAAGAACCCCGTTCTTCTCCTGAGCTCCACCTTTTAAGCCCTCTCAACGTAGCGCAGTCTTCGGGGCAGGGCTGCGTCACTTTAGGACCTTCCCACCACGTCTCACTGTCTGTGGAAAGTCCCAACCTTCCCCAACTCCCTTGTGACACATTCCTTCCTCATTACCCCATCGCCTGTACTTCCCTTGTTTAACGTTGACCATCTGTTTCTGATTCTGCCGCACCCATCGCCTAGAAATGACTCATTTTCCACTGTTTCTCCTTCTAAGTCATTTTTGTCTTACGAAACATAATCAATGTTTTACTTTGTCGACATTTTACTTCAGTATGTTTCTTCCTCACTCACTATCTTTAGTCTTTAATAATCAGTGATTATTATACAACAATCAAGTTATTCAAACCTCAATTTCCATAATGTATTATAACATTCAGCTGATTAAAAGTACAGAACATATATTTGATTATACATTACAGATATTCCTTCATTGGCATGTGTATTATTATTTTAAACTGTTACAAACCATAATCATCATTAAATCATTATACAAGGTTTACTGTTATTTCTCAGGCCTTTATTCCGTTTTCTGCGTGTACCTGGACAGATCTCACATGCTTATACCAGGTTTCATGACACAGTCTAGCGCTCCAAGCAGGAACGAACCACTTCATGCATATCCAGGGGAGTTCAGGGAAAAACAGATGTGTGTTTTTTGGTCTGGGAGGGGTAACATTAAACTTTTACGGCTAAAAACAATCTTTGAAAATACTATATGATTAATTTTGTATTTGACAGGACCCGATTTTTAAATGTATGTCTATGAACAAAATATAATTAAATTGTGGAGGGCCCCCTGCTGGTCAGGGCCCCTATAATTGTCATCACTTTTCACCCCTTTACTGCGTCCCTGGTCCCTGCATATCTATGTTAGCTATTTTTTTCTTTCTTTTTTAATATTTTCAAAGCAGCAACAAACCTGCTGCTTTGTTGCTTTATTTTCATCCTCTGAACACAAGGGCTTCCAAATAGGACCCACCTCCCCCCTCAAGGCCTCCAATTGGTTGCTGATGCTATCGGTCATTCATGATCAGAGCCCCCTGCCCATTCTTTATTGTTGCCGTCCACAAAGCAATAGTAAAGTCTAACATGGAAGCAAAGGAGCACAGCAACAGAGGTAAGACTGACTACTGCTTTAACAACAGTGTCATTCATAGGTTGGATGCACATTGTTTGCTTTGGTGTGAAGTGGCTGTCAGAGACGCCATGCAGCTGCTCTGTCTCTGTGTGAATGTGAGGCTCAGATCATACAGTGGCCATCTGAACTGTTGGTGTGTTTCTGCCTCTCAGCTTTCTTGCGTCTTCTTTATTTTGGAAGTCTTTTGCCTGTAACATTTGAAACATCTTCTAAATACATGTTTACCAGTCAGTTATTTCTACAACTAGAATGCTGTGTGTTTTTCTTAGTAGTTGAGCTTATTATAATTTTAACTATTGTAGTGGCTTATTTGACAAGAAATAATGAAAGCTGCTCATAAATGTATGTTATCAGACAAGCAAAGTGTGTGTTGAACACAGTGAGGTGAATGGGAGTGTATACAAAGAGCCATGTGGCTAAGAGGACAGGATGGGAGGAGGAGGAGGAGGAGGAGGAGGAGGAGGAGGAGGAGGAGGAGGAGGAGGAGGAGGAGGAGGAGGAGGAGGAGGAGGAGGAGGCAGGGTGGTTCCAGCATCACCAACCCAGAAGGAGGGAGCAGAATGGGGGAGGAGAAGAGACCAGCTGGGACCCCATTCTCCCTTCTGTCTGCCACAGGCCAGAAGTCATTATTGAGTAGTTAAAAGCAGGGCTTGTTACACCCATAATTTGCATGACTTTGTTTTTTATTGTAGCTTTAATTAGACTTATTGTAATTTTAGTAGAATATTATTTTTCACAAGGTCTGTATCATCAGGAGGAACCACAAGCATAAGCTGATGTTCCTCCCGTCTCACCTACTCCACAGTTAATGCAACTCAGGCCTGTGGGATGAATCCAATTCATCAAACATAGAAGCACAAACTGCAGGCAAAACCTGGCATCAATATTAAGCTGGCTGAAGTTAATGAGAACATCTGCTGGTTTATAAAATGGAGTTTAATTAGACCTGCAGAAATCATGAGCTATTACTTGTTGGCTAATTTAAATGTATTTACACATTTTTTTAAAGACATGTTGCCAAAAAAACGTGTTAAATAAATACATGAGACATAAACATGAACATGCATAGAGAAATTTGGCTGAAAGTTTTCATGCCCTTTCAACTTCTCCAAATTTTTGTCCCATTTGAACTGCAAACTTTAATGCATTATTGGGATTTTATGTGACTGACCAACATAAAGTAAGGAAAAATTGTGACGAGGAAGAAAACGGTGTTAAAAAAGTTGTGCAAACAAACATCAAAAAAGTGTAGTGTGCATATGGATTAAGCAGTCATTACGCTGCTACTCCTAAGTAAAATCCAGTGTAAGAAATTGCCTTGAGAAGTCACCTAATTAATAGAGCTCATTACGATTAATCAATTACATCGATTTCAACGCCTTAAAAATTGCAATGCAGTTAATCTTTTATTTTTTTTTAAATACCAAAGTCCAGAGTTCAAAAATTGATATTGACATAAATCTGATGAACATGGCTGACAAAGCTTGGCCCACCCCAAGCTTCTTCTTGTTAATCCAATTTAAATCCATCTGTATTGAAGCTGGATTTTCAGAATGCTTGTTGAAAATTGAGGATTTTACTGTAAAATTGTTTGGAGCATGAATTAACAGGAACATGGCTTTGGAAGGAGAAATCTGCATTAGCACTGTGGGTGTCATGGCTCAGGTTGGCTGAGTTCCAACCTGCCCTGGTTTAGTCAACTTTAATCAAACTACTACTTTTACCTAGAAAGTCTGTTTTGTTTGGGGAGGTGTGAATGTGTAATCAAACTCTGATGTGGACCTGTTTTTTCTTTTTCTGCTACAAAATAAAAAACAATCTGATTGGATGTTGGAAACGACTATTGTGTTCAAGTTGTGCTAAAAGGATTTGGCCTATCCAGGATTATACTGGATTTAGCTGCTTCATCCATCTTCTCAGCACCTCTGATCAGCTTCCCTGCTCTTGTTCTTGCATATACACAGCATGATGCTGTTACCACCATGTTTCACTGTGGTCATCCTTCAGTATTTGTTCTGTTCTCTATAGTTAAGTTTTGGTCTCTGATCAAAGCGTTTTTAACCATGTTAGCTATGTCTCCTATGTTTCTTACAGCATGGCTTGCCAATTTGTGGAGCACAAATTATCACACGTGAGCTTCGGCTCTCTTCAACTCTTCCAGTCAAAATACTCTTTGGAACCTGACGAATTTTGACAAAATTATTTTTTTTTCAAAACTCTATGAATTCTAACAGATTCTGAACATTTCAAATAAAAATGTATCGTGAAACTATTTTTTCAATAGTTTTTCAGTTATTTTGTATTTGATTCTCCATGTGAACGCTGTTAAGAGACACAAACAACCCTATGTTTTTTCAGAAACCTAAACATTCGGTCAGCTACTAATGGGACTGCTGATTAGTGTTCTTCTCTACAATATTGACAGACACATGTTGGATGCTTTTTGTGAACTCTGACACATTTCAAACTTCACAAGGCCCATGAGAGATCACGGTTTTTTTTGGGGGGGGGGTTTGTGGCCAGATTCTTCTTACGTCAGCTGACCTGGCTACAGTGGTCAAATTGAATTCCCAGGTTTCTTCATTTCTTCAGACATGTGCAACTAGTGTTTGCTTCTTTTCACTTCAACCTTTTCCATATTAGTTTGTTTGCATGTGTGTGTGTAACATGTGTGAGTGTCTTGATATTTGTTATTTGTGTAAAAGCTCAGCACAGTTTCTCCACAAGCTGTCTCCAGCTATTGAACAATAGACAATGGCAGGTAGACCAAATGTAAACATCCTGTGAACTTCTGCACAGGATAAGATGGGAGCTGCAGGGTGGGTGTCAACAACAGGGTCTTAGCTCTTTATCTTATTTGGTCTTTCCTGGTTAAACATGCTCCAGAGTTTTGATACAAAATTACATGCTGAATATTATCTTTGCTCCTTTAAATGAATCATATGTTCTGTATTGAAGTTGGATTTTCAGAATGGTTGTTGAAGATTAAGGATTTTACTGTAAACTCGTGGGGAGCATGGATTACAGAACATGGCTATGGGAGGAGAAGACTGCATTAGCATTGTGGGTGTCATGGCTCAGGTTAGCTGAGTAACAGAATGTCTCTGGTGTTCTCCAGTCTGTTAGTTGAAATTTAGTCAACTTTAATCAAACTCTACTTAATTTTCCTACAAAGTCTGCTTCATTTGGGGAGGCATGAATGTTTAATCAAACTCTGCTTTGGAACAATAAAGTGAACTCTGGTCCACCTACAAACCTCAGTCTAGAAACTGTCTATCCCAGATTCCCATACTGCCTCCTAATAAACTTCCCCACTCACGTCCGGAGGCTCATTCTCTTGGCACTGACTTGTGCCAGAAGGGATCAAATCACCTGGAGCCTCAGGCATAAAGTGTGCGTGCGCACAAAAAATGTGCGTCGTCATATTTTACGCACAAGTAGGCAAGTATAAAAATTAACTTTGCGTCAAGGTTTGCGTAAATGTATACGTATACTTTTTTGCTGGTGTGAAAATGTGCAGCAGCCACGCAAAGTTTTTCTATTGACGATATCAAACTACAAAGTGTCAAAACTCACCTAAATACACTGAAATCTGACTACATTCAGCTATTTAGACCAAGAAGCACCAAACCCGATGTTTTTCATGATTTTAATATTTTATTGTTTAAACATAAAAACTGAACCGCGTTTATCCTCAGACAATAAGCTAACATGAACACAAAATGAAGAAAATAAAAATAAAAGGACGTGAAAACCTTGCTCGAATGTAAATGGTACTTTTCCTCAGTTTTTGTTTCATAAAGATGTAACACATTGGTCCGTGAGCCGAAGAACATGGAATGCATCTATGGGGTCATTTCATTCTCACTAAAAAACGAAAACAGGGTTGGATCAGCAGATTAACTCAAACCTGCTGATTAAAAATAATCAACAGGTTTGATTATTGTCAAGGTGTGTATGCAATCACACATATATAAGAAGCTGCACAAAGGTGAGCTGCGTAATTGTGGAGCCCTTTGGTTCTGATAGAGAACATCGCCAATGGAAGGATTCAGTGGAAGCGATTAATCAGAGATCATATTGATTTGCTGGGAAATGATGATGATGATGGTTTATGAGCGTTACCGCACGACTCCTTCTTTATGTTTTGCTCAGAGCTCCAGGATGATCAGTCTGAACAAAACCTAAAGAAGGAGCAGTGCAGTACTGGTACCGGACCAGCTGCAGTCATCCTTCAGTCCAGCCGCCCGCTTTGTGAATGCGGCTTATGGACATAAAGCATCTCTATTCTGTAAATGTACAACTTATGCACATGATTCTATTTAGAATAAACGTCTACATTCCCATTCAAATGACTCTCTGACTCTCTGTCTGTCTTTAAATCCCGGCTGTTCTAACAGGCATTTGCACGTTCTCTATTTTTATTTTTTTAATTTGGATTTGTTTTTTCTTTAAAATTTATTTTTATTTAGAAAGGTGACATTATGTGCCCTTAAAGAACCTTTTAAATAAAATATATAATAATTATATATTTATGAATTTATTTTTATTTATTTATTTTTTATTGTAGCTTTAATTAGACTTATTGTAATTTTAGTAGAATATTATTTTTCACAAGGTCTGTATCATCAGGAGGAACCACAAGCATAAGCTGATGTTCCTCCCGTCTCACCTACTCCACAGTTAATGCAACTCAGGCCTGTGGGATGAATCCAATTCATCAAACATAGAAGCACAAACTGCAGGCAAAACCTGGCATCAATATTAAGCTGGCTGTTAATATTGATATGTTAATATGGCTCTACAATAAAAAAACTCATCGGGATGAGGCTCAGTGCCTCCAAATCCGAGGCCATTGTCTTGAGCCGGAAAAGGGTAGAGTGCCTTCTCCGGGTCAGGGGGGTCGTCCTGCCTCAAGTGGAGGAGTTTAAGTATCTGGGGATCTTGTTCACAAATGAGGGAAGAAGGGAGCGGGAGATCGACAGGCGGATTGGGGCAGCATCTGTCGTGAAGCGGGCGCTGTACCAGTCCGTCATGGTGAAGAGAGAGCTGAGCCAAAAAGCGAAGCTCTCGATTTACCGGTCGATCTACGTTCCCACCCTCATCTATGGTCATGAGCTTTGGGTCGTGACCGAAAGAACGAGATCACGGGTACAAGCGGTAGAAATGGGTTTCCTCCGCAGGGTGGCTGGGCTCTCCCTTAGAGATAGGGTGAGAAGCTCAGTCATCCGGGAGAGACTCAGAGTAGAGCCACTGCTCCTCCACATGGAGAGGAGCCAGTTGAGGCTCGGGCATCTGGTCAGGATGCCTCCTGGACGCCTCCCTGGTGAGGTGTTCCGGGCACGTCCCACCAGGAGGAGGCCTCAGGGAAGACCCAGGACACGCTGGAGGGACTATGTCTCTCACCTGGCCTGGGAACGCCTTGGGATTCCCCCGGAGGAGCTGGAAGAAGTGGCTGGGGAGAAGGAAGTCTGGGCCTCCCTTCTGAAGCTGCTGCCCCCGCGACCCGACCCCGGATAAGCGGAAGAAAATGGATGGATGGATGGTTTTAATAATTATTATAAATACTGCTTCAAACAAGGACGTTGCCATGGTTATTGCTTCACGAGGTGGCAGACTTCCGGTATTTATACTAATTTACATATGTATTTAAGGGTGGCTACAATACGGACCAACAGTTGCTCTATTTCCCCTCAAATTGGGATTTATAAAGGAAAAGTACGCGTGCGCATGGCTTTATACCTCCAAATTTTTTTGTGCACTTCACTTTTCTAATTTTTTCCGTACTCCAAGTTTTAGTTTGAAAACTGTGCAGTCTTTTAGGTATGAGGCCCCAGGTCCAGAGGAGTCTCAGCACAGCAGACAAAGGGCTGACCTCTGACCCTCCACCACAACACAGTTTTATTTAATTCTTGTGAATGTTGCCCTTTAACACTGAAGCATCCAAGAGAGAAGCTGAAAGTGGTTCCCTTTTAAATTTACATATTTGGGATTCTTGAATAAAATGTAAAAATGTAAAAAAGAAAAAAGATTTATTTTATTTCTTTCAGTTCATAATTAATCACAAGGGAATAAATGTAAGTTTATTTGAACAACACATGTCGGCAACAAAGTCATTCAAAGTCCTTTCCATGATAAAAAAGTATAACAATGAACAAACAAATAAACATTACACTGCAGTCGCAAAATAAAGAGTAATAAAAAAAACTTTGATCCAGACTAAAATTAATGATGTTCCAGTTATTATTAATTGAAGGCAAATCTAAAGAATGATGTTTTTAGTTTGTGACATATCCATGTTTTTTACTGGATATGCATAGCAGAGCAGGGGCCTCATGCATAAAAGAATGCGCAGTATTCACACTAAAACTTGGCTTACCAAAAAATTTAGAAAAGTGCGGCGCACAAAAAAAGTCGGACAGAGCCGTGCGCACACGCGCACCTTTTCTTTAGAAATCTCAATTTGCAGTAAATAGTGCGTTGCTGCTGGTCCGCCCTGTCGCCACCCTTAAATACATATGTAAATTAGTATAAATACCCGAAAATCTGTCGAGTATTGAAGCAGTATAAGCAGTATTATAATAATACTTATTATATATTATATATAAAAGGTGCTTTCAGGGAACATAATGTCACGTCACAAAAATAAAAATACATTCTAAAGAAAGAAAAAATCTAAACAAGAAAAATAAGAAAATAAAGAGATCGTGCAAATGCCTGTTAGAACAGCAGAGCGTTCAGCTGGGAGTCTTTGAGTGGGAATGTGGACTGTGATGGACCGAGTTAAAAACAGGAGTCACAGGATATATTAGAAAAATAGGATTTTTTATTTTAACCCAAAGATTATAAATGACAAAAAGATAAACTGAGCTCATAAAAGAGGTCAAAGAAACAAAACTGAACTCAGGCAAAAATGCAAACAAACTGGCTGGACAAACAAACATAACTGACCTCACAAAGAAATAACACACAGGGTTTATATACAGGCTGATCAGATCAATTAGGACACATTAGGGGTAACTAAACAGAATACAATTACAAATAACAGAAAACAACTAAGAGTACAGCTAAGTTTGGCTAAACTAAAGACCCAAAAAAAGGAAAATCAAAAATGTTAAAAGTTTAAATACTATTTACTTAAATACAAAACTTATTGAAACAAAGAAACTACCAATTCCCTTTGCCACCAGGAACTAGTGGTGTAGTCCAATCAGCATTTAAGCCTGCTGAGCCCTGGCCCCCATCTTTGTCTGGCCACTTCAAGGCAGGTAAGTACCGGCAAAAACAAAGAGTTAACCAACAAATTAAACTTTAAGTTGATATAAATACATATGTATCCAAATCAATTAATAAATGTTTTACTGAAACTAAAGTCTTGTTGTGTTTGTATGAAAACAATTAATTGTGCATAAAAGAGTTACCGACTTCTGACTTCAGAGTGTGGCCATGGATTTGGCCATCAACAACACCTACAGCAGCGTTAGAAATAGAAACGGGAGAAATGCCATTAGATCTAAGGAGAACTAAACTAGGAATTAATTATTGGTTAAATTTGATGGGTAATAAATGTGATCATCCAACTCAGGAAATGTTAAAGTCATGTAGGGAAAAGGAAAAGAAAGAGAAAAGTAGTTATGGATGGAAAATTGAAAAGGATGTAAAGGAATTTAAAATGGATGATTTAGAAATTAGTCAAACAGATCCAATATCAATTATACCACCCTGGATTCTACCAGACACAATAGTAAATATATCATTAATGGTAAAGAAACAAGACAAATCAAATGTGGTAGATAGATATTCAGTGCAATCACATTTAAATCAGTATTATCAACATGTCCAAATTTACACAGATGCATCAAAAATAGCTGGAAAAATAGGAATAGCATTTGCAATCCCAGAATTCAATTTGAAAATAGGGAAGCGAATTACGGATGAGTTATCAGTTTATACAGGAGAAATGCTATACATTACAATGGATAGAGGATGTAAAACCACTGCAAGTAATAATTTGCTCCGATTCTAGTTCGGCTTTGATAAGCATAAAATATAACAATACGGATTGTAGGATGGACATCTTATTAAAAATATATCATACTCTATTTAGAATACAAAATATGGGGTTAGTAGTTGTTTTGTATGGGTTCCAGGACATATAGGGGTAATAAGTAACGAGAGGGCTGATAAAACGGCAAAGAAGGCAAAACATAATCCTCTTAGTTTTACAGTTAGGACAAGTAAATCTGAAGGGAAAAGTAAAGTCAATGAGGAGCTGATGAAAATATGGCGGAGAAGGTGGGAAGAATGTTTAACAGGAAGATGGTTTTATAAAATTCAAAAGTTTGTAGGAAGGAAAAGAAAGGGAAGAAGAAATAGGAAGGAGGAAAGAATAATAACAAGGTTAAGGTTTGGGCATACAGGGCTTAATTATTCACTTTTTAAAATACAAAAGCATAAAACTGGAAAGTGTGATCATTGTGAGAAGTTTGAAACAGAGCATGTTATTTTAGAGTGTTATAAATATGAAGATGAGAGAAGAAGCATGTTGAGAGAGTGTGAAGGTATTAAAGGAAGGTTTAATTTATAAGATTTTTTGAGGAGGGATTTGGGGAGTAGACATATTCAAATAATTATTCGGTTTCTTAAAAAAACAAAGATATTTAATAGAATCTGAGTAGAATAAGATGGTTGTGAATGTGCAAAGAATAATGAAGAGAGATATTCAAGTTATATAAAAGTAAAGTTATATTAGTAGGTGTGTGTGTGTGTGTGTGTGTGTGTGTGTGTGTGGGGGGGGGGGGGGGGGGGTGTGTGTGCGTGTGTGTGTGTGTGTTTAGTCAGAAATATTATAGGGATTAGTTATGAAGTATATAGATCATCACGAACCACACTCCATACCAGTAAGTGGAGGTAATGCTACTGAAAGTTTGTTGCCAATAAAAACCAAGAAGAAGAAGAAGGCGAGAGCTGGATGAGGTGCAGAGCGGCAAACTGGGGGGCAGGAAGGTTGTTGGCGGAAGAGGTACGACCAGACTGTGAATGGTTAAAGGATGTCAGAGGGAAATGTGACAGGTAGTGATTGTGCGGAAATGGAAGAGGGTGCTGATGATGTGGAAAATGAAGGACCTTGGCAGATTAAAAAAGCTAAGCATAAACGGAAAAAATCAAGACAACAAATTGAATCATCTGTTTCCGAGGATGAAGGAGAAGCTATTACGATGACAGAATTTAAAATAATTCTGAAGTTTGTCAAAGAGGGTGTGTCCTTTGGTAAGTGGAATCCAATAAAGCTTACAAAAGAAATCAATTCTCTGGTTGGAAAGGTGAAATTTGTTAAAGTATTAAGAGATGGATCGTTGTTGATTATCTGTAATGATATTTAACAAAAAGAAAAGGCGATGAATACAAAAAGAATCCTCGGTGAGAATGTGAGAGGAAGACTTTTGGATAACAAAAAGTATGTATGCGGAGTCATTTCGGGGATTCCACCTGATGTACCAGTTGATGACATCAAGTCTAATGTTTCAGGAGGGAGAGTGGTGGAAGCCAAACGATTGAAAAGAAATAAAAATGGAGAGAGGAGTGATAGTTTTTCTATCATGTTAAAATTTGAAGAGAACAGTTTGCCAGATAAAGTGTTTGTGGGATACATGAGCTATGATGTCCGACCATTTATTCCTCCGCCCCTGCGATGCTTTAAATGCCAGAAGTTTGGACATGTCGCTGCAGTGTGTAATGTTGTAATTGCGGAGGTGGGCATAGTTCAGGATTTAGAGGATGCACAGCTAGTAAAAGAGCTGAGGAAGTTCAGAAAATCAAAGTCACTACTGGCATTACTTATGCGGAAGCAACGAAAAAAGTTCCTGTTCAACCAATATTATATCCAAAGAAAGTGTCTGGAGGAGAAAAAGAAAGATCTAAATGTTCAGAATGCTCCAAGATTAAAGGTGACACTCTACTCATGACAAAGGAGGATTTTGTATTGTTCATGGTAGAAGTTGTTAACTGTACTGCTCAAACACAAAGGAAAACGGAAAAAATTCAAATAATAGTGAAGGCAGCCCAAAAGTATCTTGATTGTAAAAATGTTAATTGGGAATCAATTAAGGAAAAATTAAATGAGACACAATCTTCTCAACCTCAATCATGCAGTGGCGGCCCTTCTTCGTCATGTTAATTATTCTCCAGTGGAATGCAAGAAGTCTTATTAGTAATGGTCTAGAGTTTAAGAAATATATTTCAGATTTGACAGTTAAACCTCACCTGATTTGCATTCAAGAAACCTGGCTTAAGCCTCATCTGGATTTCAAAATTTCTGGGTATACATCAATTAGGAATGATGGAAAAGAAAGACAAGGAGGGGGAGTGGCAACTTTTGTTCTAGACAGTATAAGATATAAAGTGGAATCAATAGAGAAGAATTATGAATCAATAGTTATTAAGATTTGGATAGAAAATGATCAAATGTTGGTGATAAATTTTTATAATGCTAACAAGAAGTCCATTCAAAATCTCAATGAAGTAAATGATCAAAATGTAGGTAAGACTGTATGGTGTGGTGATTTCAATTCTCATAATGTTATATGGGGGAGTCTTAATACAGATGCAAATGGATTGGCTATTGAAGAATTTCTTGAGTTACATTCTCTGGTTTGCCTTAATGATGGCAGCACTACTAGATATGAATACTGTAGGAATCTAAAGAGTGTTTTAGACCTAACATTGGTTTCAAATAGATTAGCTGGAATAACTTCTTGGGAGGTGATGAGTGATTCTCCAATGGGCAGTGACCATTTTCCTATTCTAGTTTCAGTTGGTTCTGAAGTGATAAAAGAAAAGGAGGGACAGATTCCAAGATGGAAGTTAAGTAACGCTAATTGGGAGTTGTTTAAAAATTTAGTTGATAGTCAATTTAATAAACTGGGTGAGAATATGTTTTGTGATGTGGAGATGTGTTATTCAATGATTAAGTCTGTCATTATTAATGCAGCTGAAAGTTCAATTTCTAAATCAAAGGGAAGAGGAAATAGAAAGTCTACTCCATGGTGGAATGAGCAATGTAGTATTGCTATAAGGGGAAGAAATAAAGCTTTTAAATTGGTAAGAAGATGTCATACCTTTGAGGCTCTAATTCAATATAAGAAAGCACAAGCTGTAGTTAGGAAGACCATTAAAGAAGCTAAGAAGGCTTGTTGGAGACAGTATTGTAATTCCATTGGAAGAGAGACTAAATTGTCAGAGGTATGGGGAGTTATTAAGAAAATGAATGGTGTTAAAAAGAGTTTTTCCTTACCGGTTTTAGAATTAAACGGGAAAATAGCGATTAGTAATAAAGAAAAAGCTGAATTATTAGCAGAAACGTTAATTAAAGTACATAGTTCAGAAAATTTATCTGAAGAAATGAAAAGTAATAAATTAGATTTATTGGATGAAAATCCAGAAGTTACTACTAGGAGAGAAGTCACAAACCAGGATTTAGATATGCCCTTTTCTATGTATGAGTTAGAAAAAGCTATTAATAATGCTAAGCAATCAACTCCGGGGAAGGATGGAGTGTGTTATGTAATACTCAAACATCTTAAATATTCATCTCTTACTATTATATTAAAATTATTTAATCTGATCTGGATGACTGGAAGAATTCCGGCAGAATGAAAACAGTCAGTTATAATTTCCATATTAAAACCTGGTAAAAATGCAACAGACCCGTCAAATTATAGACCTATAGCTCTTACATCCCAATTAGGAAAAATAATGGAGAGGATTGTTACAGATAGGCTTTCATATTTTATTGAGCGTAAAAATAAATTTTGTTCATTCCAGAGTGGTTTTCGTAAAGGGAGAAATACGATGGATGCAGTTCTGTGCCTAGAGTCAGAAGTAAGAAAAGCTCAAGCAAACAAAGAGTTAGTGATAGCTGTGTTCTTTGACATAGAAAAGGCATATGATATGTTATGGAAAGAAGGATTATTGATTAAATTAGGGAAACTTGGTATAGGAGGTAAAATTTATAATTGGGTTTTGGATTTTTTATTTGGTAGAGAAATAGAAGTTCGGGTTGGGGCGAATTTCTCCTCTAGATATGATGTTGAAAATGGTACCCCCCAAGGTAGTGTGTGTAGCCCAATTCTCTTTAATATTATGATTAATGATATTTTTGATGAGATAGATAGTAGTATAGGCAAATCTTTATTTGCAGATGATGGTACTCTATGGATTCGGGGACATAATCAGGTATACTTGCAGAAAAAGATGCAGGCTGCCATTTTGAAAGTGGAAGGGTGGGCTAATAAATGGGGTTTTAGGATATCAATTGCAAAGACTCAAGTAATTTGTTTTTATAGAAGACATAAGGAAGTTAAGTTGAACCTTTATAATCATAAACTTGAACAAGTGAAAATAGTGAAGTTTTTAGGTGTCATTTTTGATGAAAGCTTAACTTGGAAATATCAAATAGAAGCAGTTCAAAATAAATGTAAAAAAGTGAATAATTTGTTAAGATGTCTCTCAGGACAGGAATGGGGAGCTTCAAGAAGTGCATTTATCATAGCATCAGATAGTCAAGCAGCATTATTAAGTATTAAATCTGGCAAATCTTGCAGATTAGATTTGATATTAAGAATATACCAATTATTAGTTCATCTTCATAACAATAAATGCGTGGTTAAATTTGTCTGGATTCCTGCTCATGTAGGTATAGAAGGAAATGAGGAAGTAGATATTTTAGCTAAGCAGGCCTTGAAATCAGATATTGTTCATCTGAATGTTCCTTTGAGTAAAAATGAGGGTAAATCTATTATTCAAAAAGAAATTATTAAGATTTGGCAGGAGCTATGGGATAATCATGAAAATGGGAGACAATTATATACAATTCAAAAGAGTGTGGGAGATAGTAATTATCTGAGTGGAAGGCGGAAAGAGGAAGTAGTTATGTCTCGACTTAGAATTGGACATTCTGGACTTAATAGTTCGCTCTTTAAAATAGGAAAGCATGAGAATGGGGCTTGTAGTTATTGCAATCAGGTGGAAACAGTGAAGCATGTCTTGTTAGAATGTGATAAATACTCAGAGGAACGTCCGTTTTTAAAGTTGTCACTAAGCAGGAAGAATATAGGACTGTCTATGATTAATCTATTAGATAATAAATCAAATTATGTTAGAAATCTTTTATTTAGGTTCTTAAATAACACTGGGTTAATGAGTCGTATTTAGAATATGGCCAAGTATGTGTGTGTATGCCAGTGCATGCTCATGCATTAATTCATGTATTAATGAGTGTGTTAGGATGTGGATTTGCACATCCTACACATCATTGAGGTACAAAAAATTCCCTCTGAGATCTCTGATGACCACACTCCAGTCTGGTAGGTGGCGGTAAATGCACCTTAAGTTGGATGCCAGCCGCCAATAAAAACCAAGAAGAAGAAGAAGGCGGGGAGCTGGATGATTGGTTGCACCTGTGAGATGCGGAACCTGGAGAGTTGTGTGTTGGAGCGACGCGGAAAAAACAAAAATAGAAACATCGTTTGTGGAAAAGGTGGTTTTGGCATAAACTGGTATGTGAATGGTTCAGATGGAAATGGAGGTAGGAAATGAGAAAGGAGAGTTTGAAGGGTGGACATCAGTGGGAAGGTCGTGGAAGAAATAAAATAGATGAAGGAAAGGGATTTGGTGATAGCCAAGGCAGTAAACGGGAACTGGAAGGAAGTAGCTCAGAAGAAGAAAAGATAGTGAAGAGGAAAGTGGTGAGGAAGGAATATAAAGTAATATTAAAACCTAAGAACGAGGAAGAACAGGATAAAATCAGCCCCATTGTGGTGTCAAGAGAAATTAAAAAGAACATTGGAGATGTTGAAATGGTAAAGATTTTGAGAGACTGAAACCTTTTGGTAGTATGTAAAGATGTAGAACAAAAGAATAAGGCTTTAAGTGTGGATAATATTTGCAAAAGATCTGTGCTGGAGAAAAACATAATGGGAGAAAATAAAAAATTAGAGGAGTGATTTATGGGATCCCTCTAGATGAAGATCTTGATAAAATTAAGAGAAGTGTTGTGGTACAAAAGTAAATAACTTGAAAAGATTGTCAAAAACAGTGAATGGAGAAAAAGTTTATCAATCCTTGAGTTCGAAGAAAAAGAGTTGCCAAGAAACATCAAAATAGGATACCTCAATAATCAGGTCAGGCCCTATGTACCTCCACCACTTAGGTGCTTCAAATGCCAAAGATATGGACATAGCAGCAGTTTGTAAAGGGAAGCAGAGATGTCCAAAATGTGGAGAAGATCATAAGTTAGAAGATTGTAAAGAAGAAGCACAAGAAAAATGTTGTAACTGTGGAGGGAATCATAGAGTCACGTCTGGAGGATGTGAAGGAAGAGAGCAAAAGAAATCGTACAGATTAAAACAACTAAAAACAGAAGTAGTTAAAAATGTGAAGGAACAGAAAACAAGAGAGATTAAACAAACAGTGAGTCAAACTACACAGCAAAGCAAAGTACAGACTGAAGATGATGTCACAATACCAGTGGAAAAACTAATAATATTCATAGCTTATGTCATCAACTGCACTGACCAAGCCAAACACAAAACTGAGAAGATTAAAATAATAGTGAGAGGAGCTGAAAAGTTTTTGGGCTTTAAAGAGGGATCATGGGAAAACATAAATAAAAAGTTGGAGGATGATGGGAGACCAGGACCATCAGGTGAATATGGTTCATGTTAATATTACAATGGATGCTAGAAGTTTAATCGCTAACGGACAGGAACTTAAAGGTTGTTCCGAAGAACAACCGGAAATTATTTGTGTACAGGAAACATGGTTAAAAACATTAGATTTTGTGATTAAAAGATATGATAGTGTAAGAAGAGATCGACCAGAAGGAGGAGGATGTGGAATATTTATAAAGCAAGGGATACAATATCAGGTGTTAGGAAAAGGGAAAGAACTAGAATATGTGGTAATTGAGATATGGGAACTAGAAGGTAAATTCAAAATAATACATTTTTACAATCCATGTAAAACATTAACGATTGATATAATGGAGGAATTAACTGAATATCTGGAAGGGAAAGAAATTTGGTGTGGAGATTTTAATGCAAATAGTACATTGTTGGGTAAATGTAATGATAAAAACGGACAAGTTATAGAAGAATTCATGGAAATGAAAAATCTAGTATGTATTAATGATGGAAGGGGAACAAGAATCAATATAAGAACAGGGATGGAATCAGTTATTGATTTAACAATTGTTTCAAATGTTTTAGCTGATATTTATGAATGGTTCATTGATAAAAAAATCTATAATAGGCAGTGATCATTACCCCATAACAGTAAGAGTAGGGCTAAATCTAAATGATAAGAATATAAAGCTTGGGAAAAAGTTACATTTTAATAAGGCAGACTGGATTAAATTTAGATATTTGAGTCAATTAAACTTGGAAAAAGTAGATATAAATATGGATATAAATTATGCAAATTTAATCATTTGTAAGATAACAGAAGCAGCAGATAATTCAATAAAGAAATCAGGGAGTAAGAATGATAAGAAAATGGTGCCATGGTGGACAAATGAGTGCAAAGAAGCAATAAAATTAAGAAATAAAGCATTTAAGGTACTTAAACATAATCCAATTTATAAGAATTTAATTGACTATAAAAGAAAACAAGCAATAGTAAGGAGAACTATAAAAATGCAAAAAGAGAATACTGGAGAAATTTTTGTAATACGATAGGGAAAGAAACAAAAATTGAGAAAATTTGGAAAGTAATCAAAAGAATGAATGGTATAAAATGAGTTTGAAAATCCTATACTAAAAATAGATGATACAAATATTATAAGAGATGAAGACAAAGCTGAAATATTGGCAAGAACGTTTAGTAAAATTAATAGTTCCAATAATATTAGTGAAAAGGGAAGAAAAGGAAGAGAACATACAAAAATTATATAGAGATTTATTACAGAGCGATGAAGAAACAAATAGTTTGTTGAATGTTGAGTTTACAAAAACGAAATTAAATAATGCACTTAAGAAGACAAAAAACACGGCACCAGGTAAAGATCAAATCTGGTATAGAATGAAAAGGCAACTGAGTGAAAAATCTAAAGATGTATTAGTACAATTATATAATAAAATTTGGGAGGAGGGACAATTACCATTAAATTGGAAGGAATCAATTATAATACCAATTGCCAAACCAGGAAAAAATCATTCAAACCCAGAAAACTACAGACCAATAGCTTTAACATCAAATCTATGTAAAATAATGGAAAAAATGATTAATAATAGACTAGTATATTATTTAAATAGTAAAGGATATATGTCAAAATATAAAAGTGGTTTTCGAAAAGGGAGGAGTACAAACGATCCAACGTTATGTTTAGAGCATGAAGTTAGAAGAGCTCAAGTAAATAAAGAAAATGTAGTGGCTGTATTTTTGATATGGAGAAGGCATATGACACGATGAGGGATTAGTAATTAAATTATACAAGTTGTGTATTAAAGGGAGAATATTTAAATGGATTAAAGACTTTTTAACAAACAGGAACATAGAATAGGAGAAGTTATCTCAGGAAACTATGTAGTAGAAAATGGAACTCCACAGGGCAGTGTTATAAGTCCATTACTGTTTTCAATTATGATAAATGACATATTTAAAGAAATTGGAAAAGACATGGGTTGTTCACTTTTTGCAGATGATGGAGCTGTTTGGAAAAGAGGGAAAAACGTTGATTTTATTATTAAAAATTTACAAGAGGTTATCATTGAAATAGAGAAATGGGCGTTGCAGAGGGGATTTAAGTTCTCAGTTGATAAAACGAAAGCAATGATATTTACTCAGAAAAAATAAACAAGGAAATAAAATTTAAATTATATAATCAAGAGTTAGAGTAAGTAAAGTGTATAAAATTTTTAGGATTATGGTTTGATGAAAAATTAAAATGGCAAATACATATTCAAAAAATTGTTGATAAATGTAAGAAAATTTTGAACATTCTGAGATGTTTGGCTGGCAGTGACTGGGGAGCAGATAGGAAATCACTAAAACAGATTTACACAAGCATGATAAGATCCAACATAGACTTGGGTTGTTTAGTTTACGGTTCAGCAGCTAAAACACATCTGGTTAAATTAGACATTATCCAACATCAGGCACTAAGATTATGTACTGGAGCATTTAAAACCAACAGCAGCATTAGAAATAGAAATGGGAGAAATGCCGTTAGATTTAAGAAGAACAAAATTAGAAACTAATTATTGGTTAAATTTGCAAGGAAATAACGGTGATCATCCAACCCTGGAAATTTTAAATCCATTTTGGGAAAAAGAAAAGAAAGAAATGAGGAGTTTTGGATGGAAAATTGAAAATACAATAAAAAAATTTAAAATTAATAATTTAGAAATTAGTCAAACATCAATATCAATTATACCACCCTGGATTCTACCAGAAGCAACAGTAGATATGTCAATAATGGAAAAGAAACAAGATAAATCATACATCATAGATAATTATTCAGTACAATCATATTTAAATAATTATTATCAATATGTTCAAATTTATACTGATGCATCAAAAATAACTGGGAAAATAGGAATAGCGTTTGTAGAACCAGAATTCAATATAAAAATAGGAAAATGAATTACAGATGGATTATCAGTAAACACAGGAGAAATGTTGGCAATATTATTATTAGCTTTACAATGATAGAAGACATAAAACCATTAAAAACAATAAAATGTTCAGATTCAAGCTCTGCATTATTAAGTTTAAAAAAATAATCAAACAGATAGTAGGATGGACATTTTATTAGAAATATATCATACACTATTCAGAATACAAAACATGGTTTGATAGTTATATTTGTGTGGGTTCCAGTGCATATTGGAGTAGATGGAAACGAGAGGGCAGATAAAAAGGCAAAGAGGGCAATTAAAAATTCTATTAGTTACAGTTAAAATAAGTAAATCTGAAGGAAAGAGTATTGTTAAAGAGAAACTGATGAAGGTTTGGCAAAAAAGGTGGGATGAAGATAAAACAGGAAGATGGTTTTATAAAATTCAGAAGATTGTAGGAGAAAGAAGAAACAGAAAGGAGGAAAGAGTGATAACAAGGTTAAGATTTGGACATTCAGGACTTATACACTTTTTAAAATTCATAAACATAAAACTGGCAAATGTGATTATTGTGATAAATATGAAACCATACAGCATGTTATATTAGAATGCCATAAATATGAAATAGAGAGAAGATATATGAAGAGAGAGTTTGAAAGTATTATGGAGAAAGTTAATTTATTAGATATATTGAGGAAGAATTTAGGGAGTAAACATGTACAAATAATTATTCTATTTCTTAAGAAAACTAAATTATTTCAGAGAATTTAATTATAGTAAGTGTGTTTGTGAATGAAGGCATGATATAGAAAGTTGTGCATAAGTATATATGTTTTAAGTGTGAATGTGTGAGTGTATGTTTAGATAGAATTTATGGTAGAATATTTGTATATATAGATGAGGATAAATATTTAAACCATCACGAACCACACTCCATACCAGTAAGAGGCGGTAATGCTACTAAAAGTTTCTTGCCAACCGCCATAAAACCGACAAGAAGAAGGAGGATGAGTGGAGAGCGGAAGAAGAGCGAGAGAGCGAGTGTTTTAACTTCTATCTTTGTGTTTTTTCTTACTGTTTTTTCACTTGGTGTTTATGTTAATTGTTTAGTTGTGATTTTGTGTTAATTTTGTCACGTTTTTAGGGGGTTTTTTGGGGTTCGGGTGTGGCCGTCAGGCGTGCCTGGCTGGCCGGCGACTGACGACGCCATGGTGTCTGGTGGTGGGGCTTTCTCCACGCTGACGCGGAAGAACGGCGTTAAGGTGGGCGCCGGTTCTCCTTGTAGCGTGGAGGAAGTTTGTTTGGCGGTGGGAAAGGTGATTGGACATGGGTCCATCAAGTTGGCAGCTCGCATGAGTGGAACTGTCGTCTTGTTTGTGGAGAAAGTGGAGCAGGCTCAACAGCTGGTGGAGGTAGGCGTCTCTGTTAATGGCTTGTTTTTACAGGTGACGCCGCTAACGTTACCTTCAACCAAGGTCACTTTGTCTAACGTGCCTCCATTCATCAGTGACGAGTTTTTGATTAAAGAACTGTCTCGGCACGGTAAGGTGGTGTCACCTGTAAAAATGGTGCCATCTGGGTGTAAATCGCCACTATTAAAACATGTTGTCTCCCATAGGAGACAACTGTTTATGATATTGAATCGGAGGGATGAAGAACTCAACCTCCGATTTCATGTTAGAGTAGATGATTTTGATTACATCTTGTTTGCCACGTCCTCTAACATGAAGTGTTTTGGTTGCAGTCAGGAGGGGCACATTATTAAAATGTGTCCCGACAGGGCCGGGCCGGCCCCGCCGAGTGCAAAGCAGCAGCCCACTGCTGCTGAGCAGGTGGGGAGCCCACCTGGTGAGGCTGGAGCAGCGGAGGAACCCTCGGTGGTGGCGGGAGAGCCAGCTGCAGAGGAGCAGGCGGAAGGTACTGTTTAGGTGTCGGTAGTGGAAAGTGAGAAAAGTGTGAAAATTAATGTAGGTGTGGGAAAGGATGAGAGCACAGTGTTGCGTTGTGATGGGGCGAATGGTGATGGGGTGAATGGTGGTGGTGATGGGGTGAATGGTGGTGGTGATGGGGCGAATGGTGGTGGTGGTGAGGGTGAAAGTGAAGTGGTAGAGTCTACCACATTTTTACGGGTGACACCACCTTACCGTGGTAGATGGTGTGCAGGGACAGCAGCAGGTGGAGGTGAGGGGCGATGAGGAGCATATAGTGTGTGGAGATCAGGGAGAGAAAGGAGAGGTGCAGGTGGAGGGACAGAACAGTGCAGAGTTGATTTCTGGAGCTGAAGTGGCAGGAGAGACGGGTGAAGCAGAGGAGGCAATGGAACTGCAGGCTTCAGCCCCGTTAAAGAGGCGAAGCAAACGGAGGAATATGGTGGCCGCTCTGCAGGCCAGTAAACTGGCTGCACAGAATAAAGACATGTCAGACAGCAGCGACAATGAGAGCTGGGTCTCTGATGCCAGCGAGGTTTCCATATCACAAAATGGCAACAAACAACCTAGATACCGTGTAGAGGCTTTTAAAACATTTTTAGAGGATAATAAAGGGGTGAAAGGAGTAAAAATTGAAAGCATTTATCCTAATTTAAAAATGTTTCTCTACTCGGCAAGATACTACATTAGGAACAAAGAACTTTCAGGTTTGACAGTTCCAGAAATTTTTAGACTAAAGAAAAAAGTGACTCAAGTTAGAAAACAACTTTCGAGTTAAATGATGCACAATAGATTTTTAACATCATTTATAGTCTTCTTGTATTTTGTTTTTAGCTTCTTACCCAATATGGATTCTTTTAAAATAGCATCTTTAAATTTTAACGGGGCAGGGAGGCTGGAAAACGAGCTTTAATGTATCAAATGTTGAACCAAAAGAAAATTGATGTCATATATTTACAAGAAACGCACAGCGATAAACTAATAGAGACAGA
The DNA here is from genome assembly GCF_904066995.2 of Poecilia reticulata. Lineage (NCBI taxonomy): Eukaryota > Metazoa > Chordata > Actinopteri > Cyprinodontiformes > Poeciliidae > Poecilia > Poecilia reticulata. Next base: position 927,707 of record NC_088847.1, read on the forward strand.
CTGGGGCAGAGAGTGGAGAGGGCAGGTCATTTTAAGTCACAGCACCTCCCAGAGTGCAGCGGTGGGCTTCCTCTTTTCCAGAACGTTCACCCCAAACTCAACAGAAATTGAACATGTTATTCAGGGGAGGTGTCTTTTAGTCAAGACAAAGTTTGATCATTTTAGTATAGTTTTTATTAATATTTATTCTCCTGTCACCAATGCAGAGAAAAAGTGTTTTTATGAAAAAATTGGGGAACGGTTGGGTGATTGTGGGTCTGAGGACTTTGTTTTTATAGGTGGGGATTTTAACTGCACTGAAAACGAGTTTTTAGACCGTAATCATGCATCCAGCGGCCCAACATGCTCTGCGGCAGCTGGTCTCATCTAATGGCCTGGTGGATGTATGGAGGAGGGTGCATGCAGGCTCCAGGCAGGATACATGGTCCCACATTAAGGAAAATAGAATCTCTTTAGCTCGTCTTGATCGTTTTTATTGTTTTAAACAAAATTTTAATGTGTTTAAAACATGCCAGATTTCTTTCTGCATGGAGATCACTCGTTGCTTTTAGATAGTGTTTTTATCAGAAACATTTTACCTAGAAGTGCTTACTGGCATTTTAACTCAGCCTTAACTTATGATCAGGGTTTTATGGAGGTTTTAAGTTATTTTTGGACTGGTTTTAGACAGAGAAAGTCTGATTTTACCAGTCTTAAACAGTGGTGGGACTACGGAAAAGTACAGATAAAACTGCTGAGTCAACAGCACACTCTCAATGTCACCCGTGACATTACCAGATCTATTAGAGATCTGGAGATAAACATTGTGGAAATAGAACAACTTAGCGAATCCACAGGAAATCTAGAGCATATTGAAGCTCTCAAATCTAAAAGGCTAACTTTAGCAAACCTGCTGGAGAATAAAGTCCAAGGCACATTGGTAAGGTCCCAGATCCAGAACATCACAGAGATGGATGCTCCCTCTAGCTTTTTCTTCAGCTTGGAGAGGAAGCACGGGCAGAGGAAGCTGATCCACTCCTTGCTGTCGGACACAGGGCAGCAACTGAGTGAACCAGGTGAGGTCAGGAAGAGGGCTGTGGAGTTTTACCGTTCTCTGTTCCACAGCGAATACAAAGAGAACGAGGAACTGCTCCGGGATTTCTGCAGTGAACTACCCCAGGTCTCTGAGGAGACCAACTCCAAGCTGGAGCGCCACCTGGGGCTCCAAGAACCCCACACAGCCCTCCTCAGCATGCAGGGCCAGAAGTCCCCAGGCGTTGACGGGCTCACGGTTGAGTTCTACAAGGCCTACTGGGACATTCTGGCCACAGACCTGCTCGATGTCTACAATGAAAGTCTGTCCACTGGTTCACTCCCCTTGTCCTGCCGCAGGGCGGTCATCACCCTGCTGCCCAAAAAGGGTAACCTGCAGGACATCAAGAACTGGCGCCCTGTGTCCTTCCTCTGTACCGACTACAAGATCCTCTCCAAGGCCCTGGCCACTAGGCTGGGGAAAGCTATGGAGCAGGTCATCCACCGGGACCAGACCTATTGCGTCCCCAGCAGGTCCATGGTAGATAACATCTACCTGATTCGGGACGTTTTGGAGGTCTCTGGTTCACTGGGTTTACAAAATGGCTTGATTTCATTAGATCAAGAAAAGGCATTTGACCGCGTTGAACACGGCTTCCTCTGGAAAACCATGAGGGGGTTTGGGTTCAGCCAGGGTCTCATTGCCAAGATCCAGGTTCTGTACAGTGACATTGAGAGTGTGCTGAAGATCAACGGTAGCCTGTGTGCTCCTTTTAGGGTGTGTAGAGGCGTTCGACAGGGCTGCGCGCTCTCTGAGATGCTCTACGGGGGAACCCCCTCCCCCAGAAAATATGCTCGAGTGTTTATGGTTTGGTTTTACCTTGTTTTAAGAACAATATGGTTTTATCTGCCTATGCTGATGATGTTGTTTTTATAAAAGATCAGCAAGATGTGAATGTTTTAACCGAGATTACAGAGAAGTTCTCTGTACTGTCTGCTGCGAGGGTGAACTGGGAAAAGAGTGAAGCCCTGGCTGTTGGCGAATGGTCTGCTGGGCTCCCAGTTCTCCCTCAAGGTCTCATTTGGGAAAGAGACGGTTTTAAGTATCTTGGTGTGTTTTTAGGCAGTAAAGATGTTGTAAGCAAAAACTGGGAAAATGTCGAGCAGAAAATCAAAAACAAATTGTCAAAGTGGAAGTGGCTGCACTCTCAAATGTCATATCAAGGTAGAGTGCTGGTTTTAAACAACCTGGTGGCATCACAGCTGTGGCACAAAGTCTCTGTTTTAGACCCACCATCTGGTTTATTAGTTAAAATACAGTCAGAGATGGTCAACTTTTTCTGGAACGGTCTACACTGGGTGCCAGAGTCTGTGTTGTTTTTATCAAGAGAGGAGGGGGGCCAGGGCCTTGTCCACCTGGCCAGCAGAACAGCAACTTTTCGCCTACAGTTTATTCAGAAATACCTGACAGGATCTCCTGTGTGGAGGGATGTGGCCAGCTGTATCCTCAGATGTGTTCATTTTCTGGGACTGGATGCTGCTCTGTTTTTAACTGATTTTAGTCTTTTAAAGTTAAAGGGGTTGCCTCAGTTTTATCAGGGTGTTTTTAAATCTTGCGCTCTTTTTAAATTGCAAAGGGCAAATACGCATGATTCTCTGCATTGGCTTTTAGAAGAACTGTTGGTATGTGGAGCAAGACTGGACGTCCACGACAGCAGCGTGCCGGGACTGTCTGAGGCACTGTCCAGATCCGGGACGGTGACCCTGTGGCGTCTGGTGCAAGTGGCGGGACCGGACTTCTCTGACGTCCAGGAGGTTGGCTCGCTGCTTGGGGTCTGGTCTGCCAGACTGGTATGTCGCTTCCTGGAGCGGGTGAAGGAGCAGCTGTCAGCTGAGGAGAGGCAGCTCCTGCAGCTACATTCAACAAAAAAGTGCCTGCCTGACCCAAATGACCCGTAGTCCTGGATGTAGTCCTGGATCCGGGATTTGAGGAAGACGGTGGTCCCCTGTTGTAGAGTGTTGTGCCAGGAATGGATTTATGCAAGACTGGTCCAAAAGTGCTGTATAAACACTGTACAAAGATTTTTAACAGGAAAACTCTCCACAAAAGGCCCAGCAGTGTCTGGAGCAACAAACTTACAGGACAGAAGCCTCAATGGAGGACTTTGTATAAGCCTCTAATCAAGAAAAGGACTGGTGACCTTCAGTGGAGGATACTTCACGGCGCCATCGCTACGAACTCGTTTTTATCGGTCATCAGTCCTGGGGTTTTAAATGAGTGTCTGTTTTGCAGTTTGTCTGAGTGTTTTTAATGTTTTTATAGATTGTGTACGGTTAACTGGTTTTTAAAATTTTTTAACAAGATTTTTAGCCTTTTTGGCGTGGTTTTTACCAATTCTGTTTTTATCTACAGTGTACATTACAGCCGAGCCTCTAGTTTTAAATCCCGGATTTTAAATTATTTAATCGCAGAGGCCAAAATGGCAATTTATTTAACTCGACGGGACAAAATGCAGGCCGGACCTCAACTTGATGCCGTGGCTCTGTGGAAGTTCAACGTTAAAGCTAGGCTGAGGTTTGAGTTTTGCTTCCACAATTTAAATAGTTTTTTTTTACAATTGTGGGGTTTTAATAATGTATTGTGCACCGTTTCAAATCAGGGAGAACTAAATTTTAACAAGCTGCTGATGTAAATATTTTTATTTAGTTTCTTTGACCTGATTATTATGTAACTGATTATTGTAAATAAACGTTTTGTTAAAAATAAAAAATAAATCTTCTTTTGAGTTTTATTGGCGGATGGCATCCAACTTAAGGTGCATTTACAGCCACCTACCAGACTGGAGTGGTCATCAATGATCTCAGAGGGAATTTAATAATACACCTCAATGGTATGCACAAATGTGCAAATTCACATCCATACACTCATTTATATGTATGTGTATGTATATACATATATACACGCACGCACGCACACACACACACATTAAATGATTAAATAACCCAGTGTTTTTTAAAAATCTAATTGATTTCTAACATAAATTGATTTATTTCCTAAAAGATTTAGAGACAATCCTATATTCTCTCTATTTGGCATCGACTTTAAATGCTGACGTTCCTCTGAATATTTATTACTTTCTAATAAGACATGCTCCACTGTTTCCATCTGATTACAATAATTACAAGTCCCAGTTTCACGTTTTCCTATTCTGAAAAGAGAACTATTAAGTCCAGTATGACCAATTCCAAGTCGAGAAATGACTATCTCTTCTTTCCGCCTTTCATTCATACAACCATTACCCCCCACAGTCTTTTGAATTATGTATAACTGTCTACCATTATCATGACTATCCCATTGTTGCTGCCAAAGCTTAAGGATTTTATTTTGAACCATAGATTTCCCCTCACTTTTGCTTAAAGGAATACTCAAGTTAATATCTGATTTCAGGGCCTGTTTAGCTAATGCATCTACTTCTTCATTTCCTTCTATACCTACATGAGCAGGAATCCAGACAAATCGAGTGAAACATTTATGTAGCTAAACTAATAATTGATATATACTTAATAATAAATCTAATCTACAAGATTTGCCAGATTTTATCTAGTTCCCTTGATTACCTCCTGTGTATTTATACCCACCTGTGTTTCTTGTTCTCTGCCAGGTCCTTGTCACACTGCCTCGTTGTCTCTTATCTGTTGTCATTCTGCTACTGTTTTACCAGTTGCTACCAGAGATTAACTACTTGCTCTGCTCACTCTGTGCTGCCTGGATTTTTGTCATTTTATTCATTTTATCACCTTCAACCACCTGGGTCCTACCGCATGTATCTTCACCATCTTCATCTTCACCTCCACCTCGTGACAAAAACTCTACTGCATAGACAAATTTTAATCAAACTGTGATCATTATATATAAGAAAAATGTTTTACTAATTAAGTTATATATTGATTAAGTCATGAGTCTAAATCTAACTTAAACAGATGGTCTACTCAAAACAATCATGATTAATATTTCAATATGCACTAAAGCTAAAAATCATGAAAACTAGCATAATTAAACTAACATTTCCAACAGTATATGTGTGGTTCTGTAAAAGAGGATAAACAACCAAACACAAATTACAATCCACCATAAACACCAATCGTCATTTTATAAGCTACAAACATGTTAAAATCATACTTGTCTTTTAAGCCTTACTAGGCCCAACTTTGGGCACTCCTGGTTTAGAAATAAGAAGAATGCAGTGAAAATCCAAGAACCTTTTAATCCAGGGGTGTCCAAAGTGGGTCTTCGAGGCCCGGCATCCTGCATGTTTTAGTTCTCTCCTTAGTGGTAGTAACAACCTCCTCAGCAAGTCAGTGTTCTCCTTAAACCTTCTAATGAGCCATCATTTGATGCAGGTGTGTAAAACCAGGGAGAGAACTAAAACATGCAGAATGCCGGCCCTCCAGGACCAACTTTGGACACCCCTGTTTTAATCCTACAATGTGAATTGTTCAAAAAATTTCTTGTTCTAGGTATTCTAGGTATTTTATTCTTTTAACAAGGACTGAAGAAGAGCTTTCAGTTCTTACTAACAGAAAACACTATGTTCCTTTCAGTTTTAAGAAGCTATCGGTGTTTGCACTCTTCAAGCGTAACCAGACACAACAAAGAACTGCTCCTCAATCCCATCCATTCATTTTTTTTACACCCTTGTCCCTTGGTGGGGTCGGGAGGGTTGCTGGTGCCTATCTCCAGCTAGCGTACCGGGCGAGAGGCGCGGTCACCCTGGACAGGTCGCCAGTCTGTCGCAGGGCAACACAGAGATAGACAACCATGCACGCACACACTCACACCTAGGGGCAATTTGGAGAGGCCAATTAACCTGACAGTCACGTTTTTGGACTGTGGGAGGAAACCGGAGTACCCGGAGAAAACCCACCATGCACAGGGAGAACATGCAAACTCCATGCAGAAAGACCCGGGGCCGGGAATCGAACCCAGAACCTTCTTGAGCAAGGCAACAGCTTTACCAACTGCACCACTGTGCAGCCCGTCCTCAATCCCATAATTCTAATTTTGGCAGATTTGAAAGGCGTTACTGTTAACACGAGGGTCATGTTTGAAGGTTTCCTCTATAAAGAACAATTCTTCCAACACTGCTGAGCTTCTCAACACCAGTGAAAAGAAAACTCACATGTTCTCATGGAGAGTCCAATCCACAGAAGGTGAAGGCCCCGTTTTGCTTGTCAGAGAAATGTGTGTAATAGGTAGTCATCTTTAAGGATGCAGTAAGGCACTTAAACTCAGTTTGGCTGCAGTTTTTCTGCAGGGGAATGTGGGGTGTATCATATCCAAACAGGCTTACTGACTGCTCACATAGACTCTCCAACACACAGCTGTGTATTTGTATTCCACACCCAACCCCTTCTGTACACAGATGGCCTTTATCAGGGGGGAATTTGTCCACTTTGCTGACCTCGTAGCCCAGTAACAACAGAGGGAGGACCAGCTCTCCTCTAGATTTCCTTTTTTCTGATCCACTGTGGGAGGTCAGTTTCCTAAGCAGAGTTCAGGTCCAGCTTCCCAACAAACCTGCTCATGTTTCAGAAAGTTTTTGTTGAGACCTTGGCCCATATTCACAAAGATTCTCAAGAGTCCTCTCATAGAGCTCCCATCTCATCTTAAAAATTCCTGTCCAGGAGTCTTAGCTCAGGAGTGATTCAATCAGCTCCTGAGAACAACAGATATTCCCATCACAGTGAGAAGGTGTGGTTGACCCCATTGCTAAGTGTGATGATGTCATCTAGGGACTTTGATTGGTTGCTCTTTTTCTTCTACTTCTATGTAATAGAGGTGGGCAAACTACTTAATAGAGCATACTGCTGGTAAAAAAAAAAACAACAAAAAACTGTGGAGCAATTGTTACACTCCCCCTCTGCCATGATTTTAATCTCAGAATTCTGACTTTTGGTCTCAGAAGATTAAAGTCAGAATTCTGTGGAAAAAAAGTCTGAATTCTTTTTCTCTTTCAATGGCCTTAATCCTTTCCTGAAATAAGTCTTTCAGAAGAGTCTTCGAGAAATAAATCAATACGGTCTAGATTGGACTGTGACTGGTGGCGGACACACAAAACAAAAATAAGACACAAGAAACCTTGAATGGCCCTGGCAGCTCAGCATCGCTCTGGCCTCATGGCAATCGGGGGAGCTCCAGCAATGCCGTCCGTCCGCCACTGTAGACGTTCTTGCACTGTTCCCACACCCATCCGCGAGGCAATATTCATCGATGCGTTCGGCTGCGATCCCTGATGACGCCAAAAAAATCTGGTGCACATGGCTGCTGGAGCAAGGAGATATAGCTGATGGAATAACATAGAGGGCGCAGTGGAGTCTAATTACAATTTAATGCTATTGGGCTCTTTAGAGCAGTGGTCACCAAACTTTTTCCTGTGAGGGCCACATAACTTTTCCCCTTCTCTGGTGGGGGGCCGGAGTCAGTTTATAACAGAAATAGATTGCAGGAGTGCCTAGATGTAAAAATGTATTGTTTTCCAGAAAACACAATCAAATAACTCTCTCTGGGTTCTTTACAGAAAAAATCCAAGAAATAACACTATTTATGAAATAAATACCGTATTTTCCGGAGTATAAGCCACAGATATCTGCCGCTCCAGGTTTTCCACAGCGATGCAGCAGCAGAAGGGGGCGGACACCAAAAATTTGAGTCATAACAGGTCAATTGAATATCACATTTAGTACGGATGAAAATGAAAAAATTGCTAAGTTTAGATTTAACTGAACTGATTGTGGTAGTTTCCGAACGGTAACTGTAACAGTAAAAGTGCTGATCCTTCATGTTGCTACTAGCATGTGCTAAATGAAAATAGGCGCTTTCTTCTTTAGATTTCAATGGCAGTATGCATCCATTATTGTTGCACTTCTGCCATCTACTGGATCCTAATACCTGTACCTCAAATTCTCATAATGATCCCAGTATTATTTTAAAAAACTGAAAAATATTCTTTTTCAATTCCCTATTAAAAACGAATTCTGCTTTAATGGGCATTTTCTTCTTTTATTTCCAATTTTGACTTCCAATGATTCACTTCCTGCTAAAGAGCCCCCTGGTGGTTGAAGAAAAATACACATATAAGCCGCATGGTTCAAAGCTTAGGAAAAAAGTAGGGCTTATAAATCCGTGTATGGTTCGTTCTTTGGTTTTTTTCGTTTCAAAATAAAATTGCAAAAACAAAACAAGCATGTGTTTTTTTGTTTTTTCGTTTTTAAAACGAAATTAGAAAAACGGCAATTGCAAAAAGAAAGAAAACGAGCTGTCAATTTCGATTTACATTATTTCATTATTGACAATTGGTCTGACCCGAAAATGGTCTCTGTCCGTCTTACACAGGGGCCGTATCATCCATACACACTATGCAGGCTGCAGGGAGACAAGCTTGTTCGTTTCAGGCTCTATACTGTACCCAGATAGCACAGAATAATTGAAACAACATTGAATCAATGTCAGCCAGAAACGTTGAATCAATGTTGAACGTTGACATTGAAACAACATTGAAAGTGGCCGGTGACTTGTATATTGAATCAATGTTAGGGTTTCAACCATAACTGACATATCAATGTTGATTCAACCATCATTTGTATGTCAATTTACATGCATATTTGTGTTGATTTTACATTGAATCGGTTAGGAATGAACATTGATTCAACCTTCATCTGAATGTGGATCTACATGCAGATTTGGGTTGATTTCATATTGAATGAAAGCTAAGGATTTATGCACATTTTTAAGTATGATAGTTCTACATAACATACCACTAAAAGTTTCTTCACTGGTGTTAAACACTACATTATTGGCAGATCATGGGTAAACTGTGTACAAAAGTTTAAAAATGACAACATAGGTTTGATATAACATTTTATTTAAGAAAAGAGGAACAGATCTTTAAACATATTTGACTCCTTTTTGACTGTCAGAACAACAGTCTATTGTCCACCGAAGGACAGAGTCCATGAGGTTAAGCTTTGTACTGTATGAACCAGAGAAACAGTACAAGTTGTGGTAACCCCAGTTAGACTCTGGTTGGCGTCACTTTGATTCCTTGCGATGTCCTCCTCTCATTCTGGCGCGTAATGAAGCCACTTCTTGACAGTTTTACTGCAGTCCTCAAGAGTCAGCTTTTGGTCAAACTGCAGAGCAACGGCTGAAAAACACAAAAATAAAAGTGAGGAAGGTACCGGTCAGAAATATGATAAACATTTGAAAAGTTCTGAAAGACGTTGAAAGATTAAACAGTGTACTGGTTACAGGTCTGAGAACAAATACAAACCATATAGTTTTCCATGTACACTCACTGTTAAATTAATATTTATCTTAATTGTTCATTAATATTTATCTTAATGTTTATGTATACAACTACATTTACCTATGAAGCTGCAGTCTAGTGTAGGATTTATGATGCTGCACTCATGTTAAAATGAGGGAATTAATACTTAAAATATAGGCTGTTGATCAGAAAACCTAAAGATAAAACTCAGGGAGGATCAGGGTTTATTTAACACACCAGAGAGATAAATAGAGCAAAAGGTGATTTATACTGTAGTTGGAAAAATTATTTATAATTTATACAGTATGAACTTCCATCAAATAGCTGGTTTAATCTTCAATCAACTACAAATATTTCCAAATAAGTTTATTAAATTCATTACAAAATGTCCACGTGCTGATAAAGATCCCACACCAGTAATAATAGACCAGTTCAGTTTAACCAGTTACCAACCCAAGAATCAACAGACTGAATCAGTCATTATCAGTCATTAGCAGGTTTAGTTTCACCTGCCTTACATGTTTTAAGTGTTTCCTTTCTGTCTCACCTGGATTGAATCTGGATTATTAACAACCTTCTGCACTTCTTGATGGCTGCAGACTGTCATGCAATCATCTAACTCAGCTGTTCTTGAACAGAGACACATCTAAGCATGTCCCTAAGCACATCATAATAAAAAATGAAAAACAAGTGATTACTATCACAACAATTTAAAGCCCACCTAGAGCAGCCAGCCTTACACTTCCTTGTCCACCACATGCTCTCCCAGACCTGCCCCATTTTAAAAACTCAAATCTCACAAAATCTCGCAGGATTTCATACTTAGGCCTGGAGCGGTGGGCAGGATGAAAATAATACAAAATGAGACATGACCTCAATTATTAAAAATATCTGTTTTGCCCCAAAATAACCAGGATTACTATGGGCACAAAACAATGCCCTTATTTTTCAATAAACACATTTAAGATTAAAGTAATATTGAAAAACTTACCACAAAACTGCTCAGATGAGAATTCAATTCAGAAGCCGGTTGCAAACAAACCAGCAGCAAAGTGGCTGTTTGGTTGGGACAAACCACTAGAGTAAAAAGGGGGAGTCGGACTGTACAACTCCTAGTAGAGGCTTGTAGATGTTTTTGTGTCAACACATTATGTACAGTCAGTAATAATATTTACAGACAAGTAAGAAAATGTACATAAAGGAATCACAACCCAATGTTCTCAACATGTAGTGCGTAATTTGAAACATGATTAGTAATAAAATGTTCTGACCCAGAGCTCAAGGATGGGGGGAGGGAAGAAGGGATGAGAGGGGGTAAAGAGGGGAAGGCTGGGAGGAGCAAGTGGGTGTGGGGAGCCTTGGGAGGGAGTAGGGGGAGATGAGAAGGTGATGAGGGGTGCAACAAACTGCACAGATTGCACACATGGAGGCCTTATGCCCCTTTTCCACCGGCCCGCCCGGCTCGGCTCCGCTTGCTTGTCTTGTGTTCCCACCGGCCTTTTCAATGGGACTGTCGCTGCTTTTTTGGTTCCTGCTTCAGAGCAGGGTCAGCAGAGCCAGCCCGAGTTTGGTAGGTGATGCAAACTTCGCTGCTGTTCACTGATTGGCGGAGGGCATGGTCAGAAGAGTGAGGCGAAGAGAGAAGAAAAATTAAGGCGCAACGTTTGAAACTCGCTGCAACACGGAAGTGATGGAAGCCATAAACTAAAAGATGCCGGCTTTTTTCTTTCGGATTTCAATATTCAGCCGGCAGCTCGATGGAGCCGTGAGGAATGAGTCGCTTTTGTCACGTAGTGGAGAGAATAGAAAGCCTTGTTAGCCGCTTCGGAGCCGACGGAGCCCCACGGTGAACACCGACTCAGATGCAGCTAACGCCGCTGCTGCTCTCCAGCCAGGTGAGCAGTTTGTAGTAAAAACCAGACAGATATATCTGTCTGGTTTTTACTACATTTAAGGTTGCAAACATACAGCCATGGAAGACATTTAAAACACAGCCTGCTGTATTTTTATTGCTCAAACACAACATGCGCATTTTCTGAAGACACTCAGTTGCACATTAGTTATAAATAACTCAATATTGTACAGCATGTTACCGTCATTTGTTTATCTTTGCGTGAATCTGTGTGCTTTGATTGTTTCTCATTTTGCATCTGAGTTTCCCCCATTGTGAGATAATAAAACATGTCATATGACATCCTATTGTAAAAAGGCTAGATATCAATAAACCTGAAGAAAATGATAGTGGTATTTTATCCATGGCTGTATGCCTGCATAGGTCTAAAACTTACAAGTGATTGCATTTTGTCTTTAATTTACACAACTATTCCAGTTATTTAATTCTGGCTGGATGGTAAAAAAAAAAAAAAAGGTGTTGTAGCAACATGTCTGTTTTAAATAATTTCTTATGTGTATGTAACGTCCACATTAGTCACTGTTATTTATCTACATATAAGTGCTATAAGCTATATCATCTGATTACCAGGGAGCAGAAGGAGAGCAACATGGCTGACATGATGGAGAACCATCAGAACACCTGGATCTCCTTCAGGAGGAAGCAGCTACCAGCAGAGATGGCAGAGCAACAAGGAGAGTTGAGAAACAAAAGAAAAATACAAAAATAAAAGTTGTTGTGTCTCAGTGAACAAAGTCTCTTTATTTCTGCTCACTCCACACATTATTGTACTTACTGTACTTTATAACAAGGTCCTAATACAATCCTCCCAAAATGTGAGGAGCTTTAGCCAGAGTGAAAATAACATTATATTATATAAATATTTCATTAAACTTAACATTGTAGATTACCAATGAAGCCATCCAAAACTGAATACATTATTCAGCAAACCAAACAATGTGACATTATTATCAGGGCAGCTATTAACAAGAACCCAAAATACAAATCATGTTTGTTAGTTTCTAGTTTATATCTTTGATCTGCCCTCAGTAGCAATCAGTAGGAAGTTCCAGCTTTTCACACTGAAAAAAAAAACAGTGAAAGCCATAAACCAGCAGGAGTTCGGAGAAGCTCTCCTTAGACAATGGGAGCAAATGGCTTTAGAGAGAGGGTCAAATAAAGGTCCTGGTTGGTAGTGATGGGCAAATGAAGCCTCATGAAGCAATGAAGCTTTCCAGCCTTTTGCTTTGCAAAAAGGTTCATTACTCGATGCTTCATTCATGACTCACTAGTGACATCTGCTGGTGAAACTAACAGCCTGGTCACTCAGTTGGATCATACTTCCAAAAATTTGTAAATGCAATATTGTCACAAAGTTTTCATCAAACTCATATTTAGTAACAGGAGAATCAATGAAACCATATTTAATTGTCATATGTTTTAACTATTAAAATGATTTGTAGCCAATCTGGTTTATGTTGAACGTCAGTGGTTGTGTTGGGTTTTCTTTTATGTCAGATTTGACAATAAAGACATTTGATGTTTTAGTGTCTTGGGAGTGCAGTGCCTGCTGGGGCGTTCACTTTTTCTTGAATTTCTAATTGGCTCTGTTCCCTTATATTTGGCTAGATGTTGAATTTTAGTTCTGCAACACTATTAAATTTGTTTCTGCTGTGCAAGACTGATATATCTTTGCTAATCAAACTACAAATAATAGTGGAACTTTGCAGAAGGTGAGAAATTGGGAGGTGGAGGGTTAATTATTATCTAAGAAGAATTTTATTGTGAGGATAATCTCAAAGTATTCCCAGATGTCAGAGATTTTCCTCTTACTGGCTCCATTTCAGACAATTAATCAAGTTTACTTCTGTAGCACATTTCAGCAACAATGCAGTTCATAAAATCACAAAAAAATATAAAGTCATAAAAAAAACATGATCTACAATTGAGAAAACCAGTAACAGACATTACATTTTGATGAGTGCCATCATCAATACACATCAAATATGTTGGTCAATGTTCATTTTATTTTGGCCACTGAAGATAAATATTCTCCTCTGATGCGAGACCAAAAGGACAACAACCCATGATGCAGCACGGCTCATCGCGCTTTTATTTTGAAAACCGACACGCAAAATGAAGCAGTCACGTGACCCATGCAATGCGAGGCCTCGTTTGTTGCCAGTCACGTGGTTTTCAGCAAGACGACACAAGCCTCGAAGCGGAGCTTCGTCGGACACGCCCCCTTTTTACTCGGTACAAGCCTCGAAGCCTGGATTCAGATGGTCCATCACTACTGGTTGGATGAGCAAAAATACGCCTTATTTGAATAAATTCAAGAAAAGAAGATAAAACTTTCCACACAGAGTAACAAATCAGATTTGCGCTTGCAATTCTCCAAAGACGTCTTTGCTGTCTGTTTGTCTTTTTTCCTTTTCTCAGGTAAATTCATGTGTTGTCTGTGCTCTGAGTTTTCTGATGTTGCGTGATGTGCTTTTCTGGTGATAGTATGCATCTGTCTTGAATAAATGCTGATTATTGTGACGCTGTCATCTCTGTGTGGCTTTTGTTTCCACGCATGGAATCATTGAATCCGGGAGCACAAGAGAATATAACGAGCCAGAAGTTAATGATTTTATTCTCTTAATACTATCTATTAGTATATTGTATATATTGTATATGCAATTTTTTGTATAGGGTTAGGCTAAGGGTTAGAGGCTTAGGGAATAATAGTATGCAATATATTGTATATTTATTTTGGATAAATATAAATATTTATCCAGGATATTGTACATTTTGGATAACCTTTTTTGCATGCTTGTTCATGACATACCGGATTATAATTGGTATGTTAATGCTATTCAGAAAGGAAAAATTTAAACAAGGGTTTGAATGACTGGCAGAATGTTCTAGTCATGGTTTGAGCGTCTTTTTAAACCAGAGCAGATTAAAGGTTGGCAAAAAAAAAGGGACAGGCCCTTTAGAAATTTACTGAATGGGAAGCTGCATTTAGCAGACATTAGCTTCATATACAAAACAAAGTCGGAGTTAAAGGCTAATCTGTGTGAAAGTATCATGATCAAATTAATTACATGCCGCTTTGGACGAGTGTAGAAAAACAAAATGTGCGGGACAGAGCATAATGTGTATGTGTGATACGGCCCCTGTGTAAGACGGACAGAGAGAACTTCCGGGTTTCCAGCTAAATTGACAGCTCGTTTTCATTTTTATTTTTGCAATTGCCGTTTTTCTAATTTCGTTTTAAAAACGAAAAAAACCAAAGAACGAACAATATACACGGATTGTAATAGTCCGGAAAATATGGTATATGAAAAACAAATCTGAATGCTCTCTGGTATTGTTCAGGGGGCCGGACCAAATGTGGAGGCAGTCCGGATCCGGCCCGCGGGCCGTAGTTTGGGGACCACTGCTTTAGAGGTTCACAAAAGTCAATCATAAAACGTTTAGTGCAAATCCGATGATGCATATATGAGTTAGACAACCGTATGCGTTCGGCGGTGGATTGAAATTCGCAATTCGCCCACGGCAACACGGTTTGGCCAGGAGCCAGCATTGACAGAATTCATCATCATGTCATTTTATGTCACGTGACTATATTGTCTTGGTTGGGTGAACAAAATCCTGCCTAAGAATTTTGATGTTAGCGATCAGTAGCACACAGCTGACGGATGTTTAGTGTACGATGGAGCAGAAAGCTGACATCGTCGTTTCTCCCTACATCCAGTGGCGCAGGTTGCTACAATCGATAGTAGCCACACAGGCACACCTGCTAGAAGGAAACAAACGCACCCAGTAAAACACTTTTATTTTATTGGCTGAGAGGTTGTCAGGAGACTGTGCCAAAAGGCAGTTCCATGTTTCATAAACGAGCAGACAGTCCGAGCAGAGACTAGGTCTGAGCCTGAGGAGAAGTTTTGAATACAAGCGTTCTAAGTTTGGAGAAGAAAAACATGAAGCCTAACTCCAATATAATGAATGCTTGAGTCAGGATGCAGCTTCTTTACTTCACTTTATTTGGTGACCCAAGTGACATGGAGTAAACTGTAACACATAAATAACATAGTTACGTTTATTATCACTAGAAAAAACTTAGTACATAAAAAAGTATACTTGAAGTATACTAAGAACAACTTGAAGTTGTTCCAAAAAAGTACGTTTAAGTATACTAAGTATACTAAAACTTGTAATTTAATACTATTTAAATACTATTAAAATATACTAAGCACTAAAAAGTAGTTCCAAAATAGTACAGTTTAAGTACATGAATCAAAGTATGTAAAGCTAAAGTATGTTAAAATTGAGTATACTCAGTGATTCTTGAGAATAGGGACAAAATGGGTTTAAATTTTCCCATATTTTTTTTCATTATTTCTAAACCTTATGTATGCAAATATGACAAATAATGTTTTGGAAATGTAAAGATGCTAAGGTGCAGGCTTAGCATCTTTAGTGATATATTAGTGATATTTTTACTCATTTTACAGACAAATGCTTCTCAAGAAACAAAATAAATATTATTTAAAACAAAAAACAACAAACGTCCATCTGACGGAATTGACACAGATCTGAAGGTGATGACAAACTAGTGAGTAAAATGAAAAACTTGATACATGTGAAGTAATGCAATTTATGTAAAATACATTAAAATGAATTAATTGCACATTTAAGTAAGATTTGACAACAATTTCACTTAAAGAGTCACAAAAACTCTGATGGAGTTGACAAAATACCAAGCTACCTCAATTTATATGATGTTATTCTGAAGGAGGCCATATCAGGTCATCAGGTCCATGAAATCTTTACAGTAAACTAAAATTAAGCATTTATTTCACAAAATTTCATCAAAGTTTTGTAAATTGTCAGTTATGGTGTTGACACATCATGGTTGTGACAAAAAAACTTAGGAATAAAAAGAAGAAAAAAACTAAAGAATAACATAAGCTAACCAGAGCTAACTAGCCCTCTTGGCAAAGGAAGAGAAGGGAAGTGGTCATGGGGTCCTCAGAAGTTCTGGTGCCCCCCAATAATGCCTGATTCTTTTACATTCTTTTCATGTCTGATGGTGTTGACAAAAACTAGGGACACATTTTAATGGAGTTGGAAAATATATAAAAATGATTTTTAATTCAATTTATTGATACTTTTATAATTATTTATATGACTACTTATACTTATTTGTCATATAATTTTAGTATTTCTTTATTTGTTTTAAACTATAATGTTTTAAACTATAATGTATTGAGTTCTGCTCCTGGACAAGGGATTTTACAGGCATCATCCACTGACTACAATGTTTAAAATAAAAAAATATTCAGCAAACACCAGGAAAACATACATTGTTGTGCTCACATGACCCAGGTTAGTTTAGTCAGATATTTGAAAAAATTATATTTTGTGTATATTTTATTCAAATTGTGTGCTTTATCCATAGGACCCGTTTTGTCCCTATTCTCAAGAATCACTAAAATCATACTATGTTTTACTAGGGAATGCACTGGAGAAAACCCTGATAGAGCTTGTGTTGATTTTAAACAACAAACATGCATTAAACGACAATACGCAGAGCCTTGAAGCAATGTAACAAGAGGTAAAAGTAAATACACCCTTTGTCAATTCAAATATTTTGTTTTCACACCCTAATGGAAGATCTTCCTAGATTTAATGGTGAGGTAAAGACTTCAGCTGAACAGTAATCTCTTTTAGTATTCAACTGTCCAGCTCCATCAGGTTGGACGTTAGGCATTAATGAAGCCATTCATCAGAGTCTGAGAGGCTTTTTCTTTATCAAACAAAATTTTTTTCCCCTCTTATTTAGTGAACATATTGATGTTGATGAGATTTTCTCCAAACTTATAACCCTTTTCAACCTTTATAACTAAACTGTTGAAAATGAGGCTCTAACATTCACAAATGACACTGAAATAAAATCCAGTCCAGCATCTGGTTTGAGGTGATTCCTCTGGAACCTGTTGGAGGAAAAACATCCCAACTTCAGAAGATGAGCTTTAACCTAACAGAGCTCTGTGGTTCCTCCTGTCAGTATGAGAGTCAGGGTGAGGAGGCGCCAGGTTAGGAAGAGAAGTGGAAGCTGCAGGATCTTCAGAACAAACAGGTCATGATGCTGGGCTACTGATTATCCCTCTGTCTGGACACAGGATCAATAGAACCAGTTTAAAAGCTAAAATGAATGGTTATATGACAGATATGGAAAACTGGGATGCACTCCATGCCATAATGTTCAGGATTTAGGTCTCATGGCATCTCAAGGTGTCAACATTGCAGCCAGTGGGCTGAAGGAGGAAATACAGCTTTATTTTGTAGCAATTAAAAAGCTTGTTTTTGTAAATCTTTTATCGCTTCGCAAAAGAATTAATTAGCACAGAAACTCCAAAGGACACAAAGAAGCAGTTATATATATATATATATATATATATATATATATATATATATATATATATATATACACACTGCTCATAAAGGTTCCCTTTATTTTTTTGAACAGTGTATATATATATATTCAGTAGTATATATATATATATATATATATATATATATATATATATATATATATATATATATATATACAGATATATATGTGTATGTAGTTGTCATAGTAAGAGCCTATTTACTGTGCTCCCCCCAAAATAAGACATTGCCTACCCCAGCTAAATACCTCTAGCGCCGTGTCTGCATACAGGCCTGACTGGTGGATTGTTGCAGATATGATTGTCCTGCTGGAAGGTTGTCCTCTCTAACAATTGAGATCCGGACCTTTTGATGGCCATGCCAAAATATCAACTTTGTTTTCTTAAGTCACTTTGTAGTGACTTTGACTGTACTTAGGTTTATTCTCCATTTGTAAAAAAAAAAAAAAAACCTTGGCAGAACTTTGTTTTGATTAGCATTGCAACCTTGTGGCCAATCACATGTATTTAAGCATGTGATTGTGTGTATCTACAAAGTGCAAAATGTTTTTTTTTATGTTTCTTTGGTGTAACAATTTCGTCTTTGCTCCCTTTCAGCCTATTTAGGTACGCAACATTTTCCCTGTGGATAATGACTGTTTTTCTAGATTCAGTAGCAGCTTCCACATTAGGTTTCACAAGATCTTTGACCTTTGTTGCAACATTTCTTTCTTACAACATTTCTGACCTAAACACTCTGATCTCTGGAACACAGAACTCATCTCTATGATGATGTATTATTCCCATCATGTCTACACTTGTGTAATTGTTTGAACAGATCGATGATGCACCTTCAAATTTTTGGAAATTGTTCCTAAGGATGAACCAGACTTGAGGACCATTGTCTTCCTTGGCTGATTTCTTTTGACTTTTCCATCAAGTCAAATCAGACTCACATAACTCACATGTGTGGGTTTACCTAGCAAAAATGTCCAAAGCATGACATCATCATTTGAGCTTTCCCCTCATTATTTGAGCCATTTTGCATGTAAACTTAGATTTTGCATTTTAATTGGATAGAACCAATTCCATTGGATTTTGCAGTCCTGGCATTTTAGCAAATAGCACTAATCTTGGTCATTCTAACTGACCTACAAGATAAGTTTTGTCTGATTTAGCTTTAGACAATGAGAAAAAATTATGGGTGTGGCTTTTTGTTCACTTGGGGTGTATCATATTGGTTCCAAAGCAGATATTCTGATTTTAAAATCAGATTGTTCTGATTTTAAAATCTGAATATCTAGATTTTAAGATCATTCAAAGGGGGGAAAAATCTACCCTCCACATTTTCCCCAGTCCAAACCCCACAATTTTCAGCTATTCAGATGTTATTCAATATTCTCTTTCTTCCTGGCAGCCCACTTGTCAGGTAAACGTACCGAAAAGAGATTGATGAGCTTTGTTAGATACAGAAGTATACTGTCCATGTAGGCAGTTCGTGGGAGTGGGATATAATGGGAGGGGAGGAGGAACAAAGGGAGGGATCAGAAAGATTCGGAGAAAAAGTTTGAAAGGAGCAAGAAATCTCCAGCAGCCGGCGGTTCGACGGGGAAAAAAAGCTAGAAAGAGGGAAACGACCCGGACCGTGAGGATTTTTATTGCTGGCCCTCGAGCCACTGGGCGCGCGCCTCCGGCCTTGTGTACGTGATCTGGTGGATTAAATGAGTTTGAACTCACGATGAGGAGTGAGCCCATTCTATTCGCTTGCAGCAGGGGTGAGTAGCCGCCTTTTGAGTCTCTAAATACAGGAAAACGCTTTATTTTCACTTTTCGGTGTCACTGTCGGCCATTTTTACCTTCTGGGCTGGTTTTACTGTGGCTTCATCCAGTTAGACCGGCTCCTAAGAGAAAGAAAAGTTACTTTTGCAACTGGCCTCGGGCGGCTACACGCACGCGCTCACGTTAAGAGGGAGTCGTATTGGTAAAAGGTGTGCGGGTTCAGCTGGCGGGGGGAGTTTGGGTGGAAGAGGGAGAAACGGCTGGCTCCTCCTTATGGTCTGGGCCAGAATGATCTCAGTCTGGTTTGGGTAAGATGCCGCAGCTTTGTCTTTCCTGTCTTCCACGTTAGGTTTCAGCATCATAAGTTTCTCATCAGATTTCTTCAGTGCTTCATTTTTATGTGCCCCAGATTTCACTAAAAAAGTTCACAGTGTCACTTCTGAAGCACAACAGAAACATTCATTTGCCACATTTTCACATTTGGTGAAACAAAACAAATATACTTTGATGTATTTATATTATTTACATACATTTAATAATTATTCCAAAGTCAAGCCATTCAGATTTGTCGTTGTAATGTACAATGGTCGTCTGCCCCAGTCTTAATTCTTTTACAGCCTTTGTAACAGTTTTTTTCTTTTCTCCAAGGATTGTATTTAGCTTCATTCATCTTAAACTGGCCTCATTTTTCCTGCTGATTTCACAATAACATGTCCCATATGATTCCATCAGTTGTTGACAAGCACTGCTAATTCACCTGATTTTCTTTATATCTATGTTTGCCGTACGGTTAGAAAGATAGACAAAGAGACGTTGGAGTCTGCGTAAAGGCTTTTTCATAATTTCTTCCTTCATGAAACCTCCTTTTTAATTTGTTTGGAATTTGGGGTTATAGTTCAGGTAGGCCTGGACAATAAATCAACAAATCAGATTTTCTTTGCATGGTCGTTCACATTTCCAAATGTGATCTCCAGTGTGAACTGTAAGCAAACCTAAAAGTGCCCAGCATGCGCTGTAAAGGGCGCTGTTACATCACATGTAGGGCACATACTCATTGTTTGCGGAAGTAAACATGGATGCCAATGGTGGAGCACATCTTGCGATTTTAAAATTGTTGCCAGCACATTAACAACTTAATCCGCATTATCACCCCCCATCAGTGGCACAACTACACATTATTCAGGTGGATGCGAAAACATAGATCGCCCCCCCCCCCTTACCGAGGGAAGGAACGTCAGGGTGAAGGAGCGACGCTCACTCAGAAAAGTGTCAGATTTAGGATCAAATATCAAAGTTGTTTGGGCTGCATTAAAAAAAAATCTGATCTGTGTTGTTCAGACTGTAATAAAAAGGTGAGCTAGAGGTCACATAAGGGCAAAGAAAAATCTGATTTGGGTCATTTCAGGCTGCAGTGTGATTAAAGCCTAACTCAGTCACTCTTTGGTTACCTAGCAACAACCTTGCACAGCAGCAGTTTCAGATTTTGCCAATGTGTGTCATAAGTGCTTTAAAAAAACATCTAGTTTTCTACAGTGAAAACTGTAGATAAAAAAGGAAATGTCACACTACCAGTTTGCCAGTATTTCAGATATTTAAAACCAAAACTAATCATCATCTACCAACAATTTTTGATATCAACTGATATGAAACACTTACATCATAAGTTTTTCAGCCATATCATCCAGGCATTAAGTTCAGGCATTATTTGACTTCTTTAGCTGCTTGCTGTTGCAAAAACAATTCACATGGTTCCCACAGTTACACATCATAATTATCCAAAATAAAATAAAAAAGAAACAAATAAAATTCACAGAAAACACAGATGCAGATCCAGGATGACTTACTATGATAAAGAAAAGTAAAAAATGAATGGCAGTAGTAGATCTTTTAGTGGGTTCATTTAGAAGAGAAACATTATTCGCATATTTACATAGCATTTTGAACTTTCAATAAAAAATAAAATATTTTTGAAATGCATCTTAGGAATGGGTGATGGCACTTTTGGCTTTTAAAATCTGTTTTTACGTTCATTGTATTTATCAGAAGTGAATAAACAGGAATTTCTTCACAGATTTCTGAAGTAGTCTTCAAATGGATGAAGTTGTGTGTTGTCCTTATATCTCAGAATGCTGAGCTCTTTCTCCATTGAGCATTTTCTGACAATTTGGTGCCAGACACAATTCTGCAGGAAATGGTTTGGACAGCTCAGTGGCAGCACAAGAGTCCTTACAGTTTTAAGTCTTAGAGTCTAAATTCAGATGTCTAAAAATGTAATTCAGACTAGTAATTATTACATTTGACATATCTTAAATTTTAATTACAGATGTGTGACCCATCAAATGTGAAATCTGGTTGTCACAACCTGCTTGCTGCACAAAGCTGCTTGCACTATTTTGAATTCTCCCTCTGCCCCTCCCATCCTGCCACACTTTCGGACAGATCATGGCTACTCGTCCTGTGAACTCACCTGATTGGTCCACTGTTCAAGGGGGTTCACTTTCTCTTTTGAAAGATGGTAGTTTCCCTCCATACCTTGACATAGCAACAACCACCGCCACTATTCTGCCTATGTTGCGTCCCTTGCTGGAATTATTAAAATAATTCAGAGGCTGTGTAGTCCCACACCTGTTCCAAATTACATCACTGTCATGGTAGTGGATACAATCACCGTGGACAAATAAAAAACAAACCAAAAGCAAAAAATACGTCAACTCCTGTGCAGCAGCCTCTCCGACGTCGCAAGCCAGAAGTCATAGGAAGTGTGTGATGCCAAAATTTAAATGCAAGTTCTAGAATTAAACATTTATTACTAAAAACTATTCAGTTATGCTCTGTAATATTACGATTTTACATTTGTCCAATGCAGATGTTAGAAAAAAGAATGAATTCCTCGTTGTGATTTGTGAGATGTGACCTGTAAGTCTCTTTGTTTCTTTTTATGTTTATAATTGTGAGCATTTTAATAGTATATGGGGCTTTTATGTATTTTATACATAGTTCTTGCCGTAATTGAAAACAAGAAAAGAATTATAAACACTTTTATTTTGTGGAGAAGGGTTTTGTGTTTATTTTGTTTATGGACATTTAAAATACAAAACTGAAAAAAATGAAATTACGTCAAGGATTTTTTTGTGTGTAGAGAAAGGAAAAGATACTTTTTGTCATTCATTGTGCTAGAGTAGCGGTTCTCAACGTGGGCAATACCGCCCAGTGGGGGGCGTTCAGATTTTTAAAAAATGATTTTTAAAATACCTTATTAGTGATATTTTTACTCATTTTACAGACAAATGCTTCTCAAGAAACAAAATAAATATTATTTAAAACAAAAAACAACAAAAAGTCCACAATGTTATGTGTATGTAATGTTTGGTTTTATGGTTTTATTTTCCTGAAAATGAGATTTTTTAAGGGAGATTTGGTAAGTAGCAGCATAATTTCGATGCTGACTACCTGGTTTAATCAAAGATAAATAAATGGGATAACTGAAAAATAAATCTACATAGAAACTAGGGATGCTCTCATCAGGTTTTTTGCTGTCGATTACGAATCCAATCGCCCATGAGTAGGCCTGTCGCAATAAACGATAAATCAATTAATCGGACGATAAATTAAACCTATCAACCTCATTTTAATTATCGGCTTTATGGTTTCTTCCGGCCTTTTTTCTTTCTGTTGATGACACTGAATAGAAAAAGGCTCAGCTCCGGTGCTCTCCACTGACCCTCCCTTCCTCATTTCCTTAGTCTAATGTCTAGCACACATTACACGAGTTGTCGGCCCATTTTCAAAACCAGACCACACATTAGCCGACAGAAATCAAATCCTAGGTATAACGGTTCGATCGGGTTCGTCATGCCGTGTGGTGTCCAGCTACATGGGCACAAAATAATGGCTACAAGTCCAGTTAAATAATTTTAAAACCAGGCATTAATCAGTGTTTTACTAGAATCTACCTGTGATGCATGTGCCTAGAGTTAGCGTAAAGTCCTGACTTTATGCTAACTGAAAATCATTATAACCAGCGTGACATGGAGGCTATCAGCATGTGGCACTGCTCTCAGCAGTGCCACATGCTGATAGTGGCACTGTCAGCATGTGGAGATCTTCGGTCTCCATAATGTGTTATGGAGACCGAAGATGCTTTGATAGCGGCCTCAACCAAGAGTTTTGGGTCTTGCATCTCTCAGCTTTCTCTTCACAATATCCCACAGATTCTCTATGGGGTTCAGGTCAGGAGAGTTGGCAGGCCAATTGAGCACAGTAATGCCATGGTCAGTGGTTTTGGCACTGTGAGCAGGTGCCAGGTTGTGCTGAAAAATGAAATCTTCATCTCCATAAAGCTTTTCAGCAGATGGAAGCATGAAGTGCTCCAAAATCTCCTGATAGCTGCTGCATTGACTCTGCCCTTGATAAAACACAGTGGACCAACACCAGCAGCTGACATGGCTCCCCAGACCATCACTGACTGTGGGTACTTGATACTGGACTTCTGGCATTTTGGCATTTTCTTCTCCCCAGTCTTCCTCCAGACTCTGGCACCTTGATTTCCGAATGACATTCAAAATTTGCTTTCATCCGAAAAAAGTTCTTTCGACCACTGAGCAACAGTCCAGTGCTGCTTCTTGTAGCCCAGGTCAGGCGCTTCTGCCGCTGTTTCTGGTTCAACAGTGGCTTGACCTGTAGTCCATTTCCTGCACACGCCTGTGCACAGTGGCTCTGGATGTTTCTACTCCAGACTCAGTCCACTGCTTCCGCAGGTCCCCCAAGGTCTGGAATCGGCCCTTCTCCACAATCTTCCTCAGGGTCCGGTCACCTCTTCTCGTTGTGCAGCGTTTTCTGCCACACTTTTTCCTTCCCACTGAGGTGCCTTGATACAGCACTCTGGGAACAGCCTATTTGTTCAGAAATGTCTTTGTGTCTTACCCTCTTGCTTGAGGGTGTCAATGATGGCCTTCTGGACAACAGTCAGGTCGGCAGTCTTACCCATGATTGCGGTTTTGAGTAATAAACCAGGCTGGGAGTTTTTAAAAGCCTCAGGAATATTTTGCAGGTATTTGAGTTACTTTGTTGATTCAGATGATGAGGTTCATTGCTCGTTCAGAGAACCTTTTCATCATATGCTAATTTTTTGAGACAGGGATTTTGGGTTTCCATGAGCTGTATGCCAAAATCATCAGTATTAAAACAATTAAAGATCTGAAATATTTCAGTTGGTGTGCTATGAATCTAAAATATGTGACAGTTTAATTTTTATCATTATGGAAAATAATGAACTTTATCACAATATGCAAATTTTTTTAGAAGGACCTGTAGTACCACACTGCCCAGTTCACATGTGTTTTCGGCAAAGCTGTCATATTTTTTACACATTTTTGAAAATGCGCTCAGACACACACACTGTCCCGGCCTTCTAGATTCCAAAACCAAAGACCTCCAACAAAGGCCGAATAAAAACCTCCCGTCATGACACCGGACATTTGCCCAAAAACAATAAATCTCCATCAAGCACCTGGTGTGGTCTTACCCTCCCATTATCTTCCCAAAATAATGGGAGGGTTTAACAGTTACCAAAGTAGTCTAAATACACAAATATATATATATATATATATATATATATATATAAAATCAGTGATGTCAGTAACGCGTTACTGACGTCGGACCACTTTTCTCAGTAACGAGTAATCTAACACGTTGCCATTTCAAATCCAGTAGTCAGATGACAGTTACTTATCGAAATCACTTTGCGTTACTGTGTGTTACTATTTTCTTTTGTAATTTATTTTTATTTCCTTTGTGCGTCTTGGGGAGTGATCGCCATTTCTGTGCAGCAGCATAAACATAAACATTGGAGGGAAGATGGAGATGTGCATTTTGTTGTTGGAAAAACAGGAACTATTTTGAGTTTCGTTTGCCAAGTCCGATTATTATAAGCGGCTTCGGGCTTGTTTTTTTCTAAAGATTAGTGTCACAAATCTGTGCAGCCATCCGAGTTGTAGAGAGGCAGGAGGAGTGATTTGCTGTGACACCAAACGCAGGGCCGTAACACAAAACCTGGAGGCTGGGGCGGTTGGGTGTGGGGTGTAAAATCCTATTTAAAGTTTTCCAGACAATTCTGGAACACACAAATTACTAAAGTTTTTTTTTTTTTTTTTTGTACTGTTGAAACCATTAAACAATCTCAATCTCCCCTTCAGTATAATCCAAGGGTGTAGATCCCATCTTATTTTTGGGGAGGAGGACCATAAACAGGAAAATTACTTAAGACCAATATTGGGGGGGGGGGTGGGGGTCGACAAAGTTACAGTGAAACGTAACATAAAATGTGGTTTAAAATGTTTTTAAACCACATTCAAGCTGCAGGACCAAAAATGACTAGTAATGCACATCAAAGGTGTTTTTCTAAGTAAGCAGACTGTTGAGAAGTAAAACTAAAATTCAAATGTTGCTTGGAGTTTTGTTCAGTCTGACTGATCTAATTTCTGCTACACAAAATTTTAAGGTTCTAAATAAAAAAGCTTTAATGAGTAACTGCTCTTAATAAAAGTCCTCATAATCATTGATCTATTGTGGCTCCCAATACAAGTTATGGGCTATTTAAATTATAACTTAAGTTGCTTATTTTTAAGCCTTTTTCAGTTTTGTCATGTCCTGGGTGACTGAGAATAAATAAGTAGATAAAAATTAATATCTGGGAAATATAATTTAAACGTAACACAAAGCACAAGGGTTTATATAGAAAAATATTCTGATTTTATTTTGTGGTTTTAAAGGCTCTACATATCTGTTCTTTCTTCTGTTCTCGGCTCCCACACTGAGCTTGTCCACTTGCTCAGCCCTCCCCTCTGGTTTCAAACTCTTCTAATTAACTAGAACTTAAAGAGATATGAATGAGATGTTTGACAAAAAAGCTTAAGCTTCTTCTTGTTGAGCAGTGAAAGTAAATAAAAGGTGTTGCATGTCTTTTGCTTTAAGCATTTACTTACTGGAGGGTTTTAGGTTTGCGCTGTAGAGCCACAGCTAACGGCTAGCTCCTCACTTCAGTGGCTCTGATGAGCCTGTGCCATTCAGCTGCTGTTGCTCCTCATAGTTGGACTGAACCATTGTTCTAACAATGGTGGGGGGGAGGGCTAAAATTCTTTTCTTTTTTTTTCCTGATAAATGGCAGATTTATTTCGTTCTTTGTTTCTTTTGCCTTTTTATATTGATATTATTTAAATGCAAATGTTTATTCAATGATTTTTTGGGGGAGACTTTTCCAATGGAAAGCACCTGTGTAAAGACAATGTACTAAATGGGACAGGGAGTCCTTTCTCCCTGTGACATTAAGTTTTCTTTTCTGAAACTCTTCCTTTTCCTCCTTGTAACTAAAAGTAGGTTTGCATTGAATTGTGGAATTAATAGTTTGCATACCACTCTTGTTCCCTGTATGTAGTTCAGTCTTTCATGGCTGGTCACATCAGTGACCAACATGACACACATATGCTGGCAGATAAGAAAGTGAGATAAAAAAATCCATCCATTTTCTTATCTCACCAGGGGTATCTCCAGCGGTCAACAGGCAAGAGGCGGGGCCGTCCCGCTCACCCTGCCCATTAAAGGGAAACACACAGACAGGACAAACATTCAAACAATCACAGGACAAACCTAAGGAGAATTTAGAGAGAGCGTGCAAACCCCATGCTGAAAGACCTCGGGCCGGCATTTGAACACAGGACCTTCCTTGCTGCAAGGCAACAGTCCAGTTGCCTTGCAGCATCACTGGAGTTAGGTTGTAGTACATGATTTTAAGAAAAACTATACAGTTCGAACATTTCTATGAAAAGTTTTATATTCAGGCAAATTTCAAAGAACATGTAATTTGATATCTTTTCGGTAGAAAGATTTGAAAAAAGTTATCCTATAGGTATGAAATGGAGTTGGGAAGGGACGATCTACGTCCATGGCAATGAAATACTGATTCCAACTTCTTCTTTCCACAGGAGTTCATAGGGCATTTTGGCCCTCAAGAGTTTGGAGTTCTGTCTTAGACTTTTTCTTTTCTGTTTATGAAGGCCACTAATGCAAGCAAACTGAGTACAGACCCATACTCATTTGCAGGAGCGGCATGGCTTTGTGACAGAGTCTGGACCATGTGATGGTTTGTAATAAGAATTTTTGGAAAGATTTTTCCGAGGGAAAATCCCAGAACTTTACTCGGTGAGCGAAACCAAAGCCATAAACTTGCTGATATTTGATGCTGTGCCCCCTGCCCCTCAAACAGATCTCTGTATTCAAACCTCAACCTGAACAAATGCCAAGCACAGAGACTGAACACATCCCAAAATTGTTAAAGGCACTGTTTGGCTCACTGGGATGGCATGTGTGCTATTCAGTCCTAGCAGCTGTATTCTGGGAAAACGGAACAATGACATCGTCCCTCTAATCTGGGCAGGCATTTCCAAAACAACAGAGCTGCAGCAGCTCAAGTTTCCAGCAAGACCCAGAAATGACCCCACACACATGCGTGCGTGCGCACACATGCAGATGGTGGTGCCTAAGCCAGGAGAAACAACACCTTTTTCTGCTGAGCTGTAGGAAGTTTGAATACCTGGCAGGGAAATGATTTTCTTGACTTGCCCAGGTGTTGTAGGCTGTACGGAGTAATTGCTGTGTTTGGAATATGCTTTTGATGTTCCTGAAGCGGGCATGGTGTTGACACTGTAAATGAATCCAGATGGAGAAGGATACTTGGAAATATCTGGACCATTTAAGGCTTACTTTTAGAGGATGTTTCTGCTGTAAGGCAATGTGTTTGATAAAGGTCCATCTTACACTGATAAAAATATTCTGCTCCTTAAGGATTTTTTTTTTAAATGATCAACAATAGCATTATTTTGTTAACCTACATGCATTAAAAAAATGATACACAAACACACATGCACACGTATCGGTGTGTAATCAGAGCATGGCACATACAGGTCCTTCTCAAAAAATTTGCATATTGTGATAAAGTTCATTATTTTCCATAATGTAATAATAAAAATTAAACTGTCATATTTTAGATTCATAGCACACCAACTGAAATATTTCATGTCTTTTATTGTTTTAATACTGATGATTTTGGCATACAGCTCATAAAATCCCAAAATCCCTGTCTCAAAATTAGCATATCATGAAAAGGTTCTCTGAATGAGCAGTTAACCTCATCATCTGAATCAACTAAGTAACTCTAAACACCTGCAAAAGATTCCTGAGGCTTTTAAAAACTCCCAGCCTGGTTTATTACTCAAAACCGCAATCATGGGTAAGACTGCCGACCTGACTGTTGTCCAGAAGGTCATCATTGACACCCTCAAGCAAGAGGGTAAGACACAAAGACATTTCTGAACAAATAGGCTGTTCCCAGAGTGCTGTATCAAGGCACCTCAGTGGGAATTAAAAAGTGTGGCAGAAAACGCTGCACAACGAGAAGAGGTGACCGGACCCTGAGGAAGATTGTGGAGAAGGGCCGATTCCAGACCTTGGGGGACCTGCGGAAGCAGTGGACTGAGTCTGGAGTAGAAACATCCAGAGCCACTGTGCACAGGCGTGTGCAGGAAATGGGCTACAGGTGCTGCATTCCCCAGGTCAAGACACTTTTGAACCAGAAACGGCGGCAGAAACGCCTGAACTGGGCTACAGAGAAGAAGCACTGGACTGTTGCTCAGTGGTCGAAAGAACTTTTTTTTGGATGAAAGCAAATTTTGAATGTCATTCGGAAATCAAGGTGCCAGAGTCTGGAGGAAGACTGGGGAGAAGAAAATGGCAAAATGCCAGAAGTCCAGTGATGGTCTGGGGAGCCATGTCAGCTGCTGGTGTAACATTCCAACCACCCATTTGGAGTATTGCTCAGGTTGAAAGAAGCTATGTGAGGCAGTAAACGGAGCAGTAAAGACTGCTTGACATTTCTCTGCGTGGCGAAAACGGTATATTGTCAACATGACCCAGGTGCATGCAACATCAGAATTAACTTTATTAGCCAGTATTTTGTGTGCAAACAAGGAATTTGACTTTCGTTTCAGGTGCTCACAATGTACGGTCTTTATGTATATGCATTTCAGAGGATAAACAACAAAAGATATACATATATCAAGCTCTTAAATGTTGTCTTTTGTGTTTTACAGTAGATTATTAGACCACTAAGATTGTAAGGTATTCATTGTGTTCACTAGTGAGACTTCCTGTTAGCTGTTTTTTTGCAAGTAGTTGTGCATAGGGCCACCAGAAGGTAAACGTCTAAACAGTTTGGGAGCATGATGTGAGGGATCTGCAGAGATGTTAGCTGCCCTTTCTTGACCCTTGATCTGTACAGGTCGTGGCTAGAGGCAAAGCCAACCCTGATAATCCTCTTTGCAGACTGGATTGTTTGTTGTAGTTTGGACCTGTCCTGTTTTGTGGATGAGTAAAACCGAATAGTGTTGGATGAACACAGGACAAACTGAACAATGGCTCACCAGCAGCTCCTGTTCTCCTTGAGTTGCCTCTCAACTAAGCTTGGTTCATGGTTGGCCCTATAGACAGTCTTATATGGTCAGTGAGGGGAGGCAGTGTTGGTTCTCTTGAAGTCCACCATTATCTCTACCATATTCAGCACACTGAGCTCCAGGTGGTGCAGACCCTTCTACTGGACCAGCAGGCTCATCACTGTCCTGGATCAGACTAATGACAGTGGTGTCATCTGCAAACTTCAGGAGTTTCACAGACCTTTCCGATGAGGTGCAGCCATTTGTTTACAGAGAGACTTGGAGTGGGGAGAAAACACAACACAAAGGAACACTAGTGCTGATCGGGTTTGTGTGAGAGAAGATTCTCCTCAGCCTCAGCTGCTGCTTTCAATAGTATCAGTCAGTCAGGAAGCGGGTGATCCATTGACAGGTGGAGAATTACCCCGTTACCTTGGGGAACTCCTGGTGTTCCCCTGGTATACTATCCTGGGTGGTCAAGGTGGTGCAGGATGAATTATATTCCTGAGTTGACTGCATGATCTGCCGACCTGTTCTTACTTTTGACCGGCTCATTAGCTCTCTTGGTTTCAATCAGAAGAATTGCTCTCCAAATGTTGTAAAGATGTGTCGTACAATTGTTATGACTTTCTTTCGGGACTCTAGGACTAGATAACTGGCCAAGTAATCCAGGGTTTTCCCCAGTGTATTATAAGCCTGGCAGCTCAACATTCTTTACTAGCCCCCCGCGCCAGGCTAAGCATTGCTTGTTTGTTATTAGGAAAAAAAATAAAATAATAATAAATGAAGAAAAAAAACGTGTATTATTTATTTATTTATTTTAGATGGATTGCAAGCCAATCTGTTGCTCTGAGCATTTCATTGGTGGAGAAGATTTATTCCTAAAAAATAGGTTTATTCCTATTCCTAGGTTTAGGAATAGGTTTATTATATGCGGAGGGGCGTGAACAGTCAGATAAGGCTTCTGCATGTTGGTGTTCCTGCTAAATCCTGAATATACCCAATTTGGGTTGTCTTGGTCTTTTTGTCGCAGCCTGTGTGGTTTTCCCTGACTGGGAACGAGAATACGACCTGTTGAATGTGACAAGTAACCAATCAGAAAATGCGGTGATGTAAGAACAGAGGGGAATCCCAAACAGCTGACATATCGCGCAACTGAGAGTCCGGTGGACATCGGAGATGATATGTGGAAATGTTTATTATTAAATCTAAAGGTCATTATTATATATGTTTATTATGTTTATTCAGTTAAAAATGTGAACTATGAAAAAACATTCTCCTCCAAATCATAGTGCAGCAAATAGAGCGGCTGCTCCCGCCATCTTTTATCCACCGCCTTTTCTTTTTGTTACGTCTTTTATCTCTTAAAATGACTCCACAGACTGTCACTATTGTTTCTACATAATTATGCGTGTTTGGTTATTCTAAATCCCCATATGCTATGTTGGGAGTTTGTGGATTTTCTTCTGGAATCGCGATGTTCGTGACTGGAATTGGTTTGTGTTGCTCCTGCCTTGTGGCCAGAGACACAAACCGATCGAACCTGTTGTACTTTTATCAGCTCTGTGGTCAGAGATTTCCGTCAAAATTCCGTCAAATCTTTCCGTCTAAACCAGACTTAAGACTCACAATCTCTACTCATCTCCTCTCAACCACTGCCCAAATGCTCTCTGACTCTGGTCGCTATGGTAACGTTTACATATCCCTTCAAAATAAGATACAGATCCACCACAAAAACGAACATTTTACTTTCGTGAACATTTTAACTCACGATAATGACTAATGGGAGCCCTGAGCTTGTTTCTCTGCAACGAGACGGTTCCATCAGGGAGTGATGGGAGACAATGACACCCGAAGTGTTGCTTATATCCACAGCCTGCTTGGTCTCTATGTGGTGAAGCAGCTTGAAGCTTCATTGCCTCATTAGCAGTCGGTCGCCGCATGTTACGCAGAGCGGCTTGTAATGTGGGACTCACTTACCGGTCCGGGATAAATCCATTCTCCTGTCTGTTCTCTGGGCCTTTTCCCCTTTGCAAAGAAACTTTCCAAAGACATCTGATCTGTTTCTTCCTCATTTTGCTGCTTGTGGGCTCAATGTTGGCGCGCAAGTAACCGAGAGAATCCGGTTAAAGGTTTTTCAAAATAAAAGATTCTCCAGACTCAAATAATACATGAAACTGAAATATTTAATTATTTCTTGGGCGGCCCGGTACCAATTGGTCCACGGACCGGGGGTTGGGGACCACTGATCTAGATGAACTGTAAACTATAGCTAGGTTGGTAGTTCATGCAATTAAAGCCGTCAGCGCGCAGACCAATAACACAGCTGGCGCCTCTGTACGTTGCCTCGTGCGCTGCCGCTGCTTGATGAAATAACCTCTGCACAGATCGTGCACCTACTTTCATCAAACTGAACACAGGCTGACCTGTATGGATATTTACATCAACCACTTGTGTGGAATTAATTTTCTTTGGCAAACTCCACATCAAGGTAAGAGTTTAAACCCCACTGCATTAGTTCTGGTTGTGCAACTCTGTGAACCGCAGGAAAAGGGCAGGCCCAAGGCATAAGCATACTAAGCAGCCACTTAGTATGTGGCTGCTTAGTATGCTTATACTAAGCAGCCAATGCATTGTGAGGCCCCCTCAGTGGAGCTGATTTTTTTATTTTTTTTTTGTAATTTCTATGTCATTATAATATCAAAAACACAATTTCACCATGAAGTGATTTGTTTTTACAATATACATTTGATAATGTATGTAGAATTCATTATTTTATGGATAAAAAGAAAACTGCTCTTGGGGCGCCCCTGGTAGTCATGGTAGGTACTGCATGCTTTGCCAGTAATTGGGGCCTGCCATAGCAATGCAAGTCGGTCACTGCCTCCATGCATTGCATCGCAGGCACCTATTGTTCTTCACCCAATAGAATGTCTGTTTATTATTTATTTTTCTTCTGTCAACCTTAATGCGGCTCATACCGCTGCATGCACCCCCACAAAAGTGGTATCAAAACGTTCAGCTTGATGCCGAGAAGGGAACTATTATTTTTAGTGGGATTCTGAGTTACAATTACGACATAAATTAAGAAAAACGAGAAAATTTGAGCCTGTGTGTCTCACAGAATCACTAATCTTTCTCTCTGAAACACACACACAGGACTGTGGATTTCTGACTCCAAAACTCTTTTGAACTCCCCCTCACAGGCACAAATATCGCCCTATAGGTCTAAAAGTCAGTCATGACATAGATACACAAACCTGCTCCCTTAAAATGTTTTCAAAAATTTGCTAGGGCTTAAAATTTGCTAGGGCTTATGGTTTTTTGTCAGGATCCTTGAGACTGACGCTGGGTGTCTCCCAAGTATAGAAACTGTCTCCAGAGCCAGCCCAGGTGCAGATAATTAATTGCCATAGCAATGGGTCCCAGCCAGAGGCAGTGAGTAGTCTGAGTCACAGAGAGAGGTCTCACAATGCATTGTGGGAAGAATACATATTTCCTGTGACTATTCATATTTTATTTAGATAAAATTATTTCTCTGAATTTTTGAGTGTGAATTAAAATCCTTAGTATGAAGGCTGAAAGATTTAGAGAAATAAACAATTATCGACTGTCTTTATTTTTTATTTTGTACCGTGAGTGAGAACTAGATGTGCGAAGCTTAAAGTCATCAGTCTCGGACAGAAAAGCATTAGGTTCTACCAGTTCTCTACTGTAGAGAACCAGATCAGCCATACAATTATGGTGATGGATCTGGAAAGAGCTTCAGTCATTGAACATTGTTGAAGAAAGTAAAGTCCTTTAGTGTTGTATGTTTATGCTTCCTATTCATTTTAGGTTTAAAGAGCAGTGTGCAAACTATAGCTAAAATGTTTGATTAAAGCTGACGGGCACACTTTGGGCAAAATTTCTGCAGGAATTTTCTAGTATATTTATTTATTTTTCTTGCGTCACCGTTAATGCGGGTCTTACCGCTGCGTGCACCCCCACAAATGTGGTATCAAAACTTGCGGCTCGATATTACTTCTGGTGGGATTCAGAGTTACCATGGCAACGTAAATTGCGAAAAAAGACCCCCAAAAACCCCATATAAGTCAATGGAGCGAGGGGACAGAAAATCCTAAAAATATCCTATTTTTGACGAATTACTGTGCCGTCATGAATTCAAGTAGAAATGCCATTCAAACTTCAGTTTGTAGATACGTCCGTGATCTCTTCTAAAGTGAAGACGGTACATCGATACGAATTACGGTTTCTCCACATTTTGTCTCCAAGTGACCCAAAGTTTTCGATTTTTCGAAAAGATTGAGTGCGAGTGCCGCTCCGCTAGAGTGTGGGAGAGATTGGATTTCTGACCCCAAAATAATTTCTAACTCGCACTCACAGCCACAAATATCGCCCGATAGGCCTAAAAGTCGGTCTGGACATAGATACGCATGCCTGCTCCGGTAAAATGTTCTCAAAATCTTCCTAGGGTTTACGGTTTTCCTTCCAGGTGCTTCTGATCGATGGGGTACGACAGGACAAACTCAAGCTCAGACCCATGTTTTTCCATATATTTCTGAAAAATGTCAGACCTCAGCGCACATCATCTATCTCTCATCGCTGTTAATACTGTGAGCAAGGTAGAGATATGAATCGCGGGAATATTAGAGACGACAAATGGCCTTCTCATGCGCTTCAAACGGTTTTTGAATGTGTCATGGTTCTTGTACGGGAAGGAGTTGTTCAAAGTGCCTTTTTTGTGAGAAACAGGCTGGCTTAAACAGAATTATCTCACCCTCTGTGCCACTAACAAGTGCAGGGCATCAATTACCGTAGCAACAGAACACAGAGCAGAGGAGCTGTATAGGGTTAGGCCATAACTGTAGTTCTATCTATGGCCAAGACTCAGTTAAAAGAGGCCTGCGCAGCATGTAAGAACTACAACATGGCAGAACTGTCTGTTACTAGAGAGGAGGACTTGGCTGGTATTGAGAACTACTTGTGTTTTGAGCATTTTATAACTGATTTAACCCAATTACTATTACACATGGGATTAGTGTGGCCATTTCAAATGAAGTTTACTGAAAATTTCAAAATAAAAGCCTTGACAATTTTTACATCATGTAATTGCTCTTTTGACCATTAGATAACTGGTTTAACAAAACCACTGTTACACCCGGGATTAGTGTTGCAATTTCAAATGAAAATTTCAAAATATAAGCCTCAATAATCCTCTCAGGTAAGTGATATTAGCTTTTATTATCTTTTTCCCCTCGAGTTAGTTATAATATTAGTTTAGAAGATAATAGAAGATCTAATATTAAAATGTTTTAAAAATTTTGCTAGGGCTTATAGTTTTTTGTCAGGATCCTTGAGACTGACTCTGGGTGTCTCACAAGTATAGAAACTCTGTCTCCAGCATACTGTCTGACAGAGAGAGCCAGCCCAGGTCCAGATAATTAATTACCATAGCAACGGGTCCCAGAGAGAGGCAGTGAGTAGTCTCAAACAGCCGCAGATTTAGGTCTCACAATGCATTGTGGGAGGAATAAATATTTCCTGTGACTACTCATATTTTGCTTACATAAAATTATTATTTCTCTGAATTTTTTAGTGTGAATTAAAATCCTTTTATTACCGGTTGAAAAATTTCAAGAAATAAACAATTACCGACTGTCTTTATTTATTTATTTTTTTTTTTTGAACCGTGAATGAGAACTACATGTGCGTAGCTTATAGTCGTCAGTCTTGGAATGTATTTTGTGGAGCAAAGGGTTCAGCCATTGCACCATATTGGCCATAGAATTATGGTGATGGAACCGACAAACAATTCAGTCATTGCACTTTGGTGAGCAACAGTGTCAAACCCATGAGTTCCTACCCACAATGGGCAAGTCCAGCCGTGAGAGGTTGTACACTGCCATAGACAGTGCAATAGTATTAGCATTTTGTCTCAGAATATAGAACTGGCTTGCACAAGTAAGGGCATTAACAATGCACCTAAAAGAGCTTTGAGCTCATTTTCATTCTTATTAGCCGTGTTCAGTATATTGAATGGACTAAGTCAATGACAGACAACATGCTAGTGATGCCAAACATGCTACTGATAGCAATCATGCTAAGATTAGCATAATTTCACCTTAATTTTAGCTAAATTAATGGTGCAAGTACAGCTTCATCAACATGTTTCTGACTCTCCACAGGTTTTTGACTACAATTTAGCTCAGCTTAGCATTGATGCTAATGTTGAGCATCAGAACGCTTTTCTTACTTATTAGCAATGTTTCATATACTGAATGGAGTAAGTAATGACAGACAACATGCTAGTGACAGCATTCATGCTATTATTAGCATTTTGGCTAATTGTAGCTTATGCAACATACTGAATGGTACAAGTACAGATTAGTGAACATGCTTCTGACTCCCCACAGGTTATTGACTACATCGCAGCTTTCTTTAGCATTATTGATAATTTTTAGCATCAGAACGCTTTATTAAAAATCCGACGGGCACACTTTCGCAGGCCCCGTAAAATTTCTGCAGGAATTTTCTAGTTTGATTTGCCGTGCAATGTGCAGAGCGCATCCAAACGTCCAAAGCTCCGGTCAGAGATTAAGTTAGCAAAACAATGTCTCAAAAAAGGACTTATCCTTCAGGGAAGGAGAAAAGAGGAAGAATAGAAAAAAGCCAAGATAAAGCTTTGTTTTAATGTACTGTAATGTAAAAGATTTGTTAAGCTGCTTATAGAAAATTAGCTTGAACAGTCCAGTTCAACAGCCAAACATTTATGCTAGGGTCTTTGTGTGAAACCGAGTTTAAACTTTAAATGAGGTAATTCTCATGGTTGGCTCTGTATATTTCTGAGGTATTTTTGGCTTCAAAGCAGCGTGTTTGATAACGTTAACAATAATTAAAACTTCTCAATGTTTGACATTGTCTAGCAAAATGTTTTTACGTGAGGCTACATAGCTGCTACATCGATGAGCAGCAGCTGTAGTTGGGGATCTGTTGTTTGCTGCTGAGCAGAAGCATTTTGTGGCTAAAACAAACATTATTTTTACATCAGCTTCTAAGTTATGTGAAACTAATGTTAAAATCATTTGAAGGTTCAGAATCAGTCCAGTACCAGTACACATTCTCAGGGGAGAAAGACTCACCTGGTATAAATTTAATTTTTAGCTATAGGAGTAATGCTTAAGAGAAATTTATTTAACCAAAAAATGTCATGAATATGTGTGTAAGGCTGCACCGATTGCAGTTTTCTGGCTGATCCCTGGTTACTGATCTTTAAAAAGCCTGACCTGCCAATTTTAATTGATATTAATTTTTTTTGTCTGAAATGTTGCTAAATATTAGGGCTGAAACGACTCCTCGAGTGATTCGAGTTCTTCGATTATTAAAGTTCCTCAAGGAAAATGTATCTGCCTCAAAGCTTCTCCATACTCCATAAGCTTTACAGGTTGGTTACTAACATCAGGAAGAAGATGGGTACATAATAACCTACA
The DNA here is from genome assembly GCF_904066995.2 of Poecilia reticulata. Taxonomy (NCBI): domain Eukaryota; kingdom Metazoa; phylum Chordata; class Actinopteri; order Cyprinodontiformes; family Poeciliidae; genus Poecilia; species Poecilia reticulata. The sequence continues at coordinate 965,111 of NC_088847.1, forward strand.
AAATCTTGTCCATTTGCAATATTGAGAAGCTGCGTAGAATGGTGGTGGAGGGCTCATGATTCAGGCTTTGACTTTACAGCACAGAATGTGGTCAGTGTGTTGGCAATAGACTCCTAAGTATAATGAACTCTCGCCTATTCCTAGATCATGGATTCATACCATCTAGCAGATTTTTTTTGTACAGAGTATCTAAAATATTTGAAAGAAAATGAATCTGTCATGATTTGTGGTGAGGAGAAACACAGGTAGGCCCAGGTTGACATAGATAAATGATGATTTAATGATAAACAAAAATCCAGACACTACGAGGACCTGACAAGAGACAAAGACAACAGGTGGGTTTAAATACACACGGAGGGTAATCGGGGAACGAGACACACCTGGGAACAATCAGAACAGGACAGCACAAAGACACAGAAGAACAGCACTAAATAAACACAGAAAAACCTCAAACTAACTATACAGAAAACACAGATCACCACAGAATCTTAGGAAATGGTACCTAGGCACCATTTTACTTGACACAATATTGGCTGGCATTTGCAAAGCAGCCAATCCAGGTGTGACATTAATTTTCTTTGCTTTCTGACAGGATTTACCCCCAAGAGCAGATATATGGAACATGGTAGATGTTAGCCTCTTCTGTAGTTGGAAGTCTGTTTCCGCTGTCTGTGTTTACATATTAATACATATTGACATAAATTAGTTTTTTGAATTCTTAAAATAGTCAGTGAGAAACATTTTGACATGGGATCTAAAGTAAACACAGATTTAATTTACACTGTGAAAACAAACATGTTTGTTGTAGCTGCTCTTGCATCATAATAATGTCCAAAAAACAAAAATGCCCGAGTAGTTTCTCAGGAGGTTTTTGACTCTCTCAAAATAAAAAGCACTCATGGAGCGTTTTCTGGTTTCAAAAAGAGTATTTTCTTTACTTACAAAAATAACAAATATTCTCTGAGTTGACTTCATACAAAAAATGTTAAAATAAACGTTAATTTTGTAGTAGAAAAACTGCTTCACTCCTTACTCCTTCACCAAACAATCAGATCAACCACAGCAGGTGCTAATTCTCAATAGGCTCCAACAATGGTATTTAATTGAAGATGGTAAGTTGACTTAAATCAGTTTTCTTCAAATTGCTATCAACACTCACTTTTAATAAGCTACTTGGAATTTGTGGTTGAAAGGTCTCTCCAACTCACTCTACATGAGTTGGATAAACTAAAATATCCAAAATCACTCACATTGTACTTAAAATGCAACTAGAATTTTAATTATTTTAAACATATGATTTAACATGTTATTTTAGTTTTTCAAAGATCCTGTACACTGAAAAAAGAAAATAGTTCATCCAACTTAATTTATTAAGTTGGTTTAACTTAATAATTAAGAGGGGGAAGACAATGCAGCAAACGTCATCAGGCTGGAATGGAAACTCCTCTGACGGTCACATTGAGGATGAAAGTCTCCTTATATTTGTTGTACTCTACCCCTGCGCCACCACAGCACCACGGTCAGTACAGGATCTGTCCCAGGTGAAGTTTTCATCATGATGCTGACATCATCTGTCATACATCTGAATGTAGGATACAAACACCGCATTGAACTTAACTGTTTTAAATACACCAGTTTAGCATGTTCTCTCAACAAATATTTAGAGTATTCTCTAAAAAGAGTATTTTTAGAGTATACTTTTTAAAGTGCTCTCTCAAAAGTGTATTTGAAACAATTCAGTTCGGTGCTGTGTTCGTATCCTACATCTGATGTCATGACAGAAGCTTCACCAGGGACACAGAAGCTGTGGTGGTGTAAGGGTAGAGCACAACCCACACGAGAAGACTTTAGTCCTCGACTCGACGTAGCCGTCACAGGTTCAATTCCAGCCTGATGATCTTTGCTGCATGTCTTCCCTCTCTCACTTTCCTTGCGCTCTTCTGACTGAGCAGATCTGGAAAACAACTCATCTCTGTCCTGCCCCCCTTTAGCCAATGAGTCAATCAATGGCTGACTTCAAACCAACCCTGTCTGGCCGGCCCAATTGGAACCGTGGCTTTCAGGGTTCTGGGAAGTGGGATGGAACCGGGTTAATGTAAGAAGTGCTAATGGTCTGCAGTGCAAAAGGACTTAAAGTCCTGGTTGAAATTTGCCACAAGCCATGAATGAGATTCAGTCATAGCCAAAAGTTTTGAGAATGATTCAAATGTTAATATTTACAAAGTCTACTGCTTCAGTTTTTATAATGGCAATTTTCATAAACTCCAGAATGTTATAAAGAGTGATCAGCTTAACAGCAATTAATTGCAAAGTCAATATTTGCCTAGAAAATGAACTTTATCCCCCAAAACACATTTCCACTTCATTGCAGCCTTAAAAGGACCAGCTAACATGGTTTCAGCTCCATTAACACAGCTGTGGGTGTTGATGAGGACAGGGCTGGAGATCAATCTGTCATGATTAAGTAAGAATGACACCACTGGACACTTTAAAAAGAAGCTGGTGCTTGGCATCATTGTTCCTCTTCTGTGAACCATGGTTATCTCTAAAGAAACACATGCAGTCATCATTGCACTGCACAAAAATGGCCTAACAGGGAAGAGCAGCTGGAAAGATTCACCTCAGTCAACAATCTATCGCATCATCAAGAACTTCAAGGAGAGAGGTTCCATTGTTGCCAAAAAGGCTCCAGGGCGCCCAAGAAAGACCAGCAAGCGCCAGGACTGTCTCTTAAAAGTGTTTCAGCTGCGGGATCGGGCTACCAGCAGTGCAGAGCTTGCTCAGGAATGGCAGCAGGCAGGTGTGAGTGCATCTGCACGCACTGTGAGGCGGAGACTCTTGGAGCAAGGCCTGGTCTCAAGGAGGGCAGCAAAGAAGCCACTTCTCTCCAGGAAAAACATCGGGGACAGACTGATATTCTGCAAAAGGTACAGGGAGTGGACTGCTGAGGACTGGGGTAAAGTCATTTTCTCTGATGGATCCCCTTTCCGATTGTTTGGGACATCTGGAAAACAGCTTGTTTGGAGAAGACGAGGTGAGCGCTACCACCAGTCTTGTCTCATGCCAACTGTAAAGCATCCTGAAACCATTCATGTGTGGGGTTGCTTCTCAGCCAAGGGAGTCAGCTCTCTCACAGTCTGGCCTAAAAACACAGCCATAAATAAAGAATGGTAGCAGAATGTCCTCCGAGAGCAACTTCTCCCATCCGTCCAAGAGCAGTTTGGTGATGAACAATGCCTTTTCCAGCATGATGGAGCACCTGGCCATAAAGCAAAGGTGATAACTAACTGGCTCAGGGAACAAAACATAGAGATTTTGGGTCCATGGCCTGGAAACTCCCCAGATCTTAATCCCATTGAAAACTTGTGGTCAATCATCAAGAGACGGGTGGACAAACAAAAACCTAGGAATTCTGACAAAATGCAAGCATTGATTGTGCAAGAATGGACTGGTATCAATCAGGATTTGGCCAGAAGTTGATTGACAGCATGCCAGGGAGAATTGCAGAGGTCCTGAAGAAGAGGGGTCAACACTGCAAATATTGACTTGCTGCATTAACTCATTCTGTCAATAAAAGCTTTTGTTACTCATAATATGATTGCAATTGAATTTCTGTATGTGATGAAAACATCTGACATACACACATGAAAACCAGAGGGCAGCAGATCATGTGAAAATATATTTGTGTCATTCTGAAAACTTTTGGCCATGACTGTACATGGTAAAGGCTGCATTATGTTGTGTGACATTTTTCTTCTGCAGGGACAGAGAAGCTTGTCAGATTTGAGGGAAATGGAGCTAATTACAAGATAATACTGGAATATTTGACAAGAGGTTTTTAGAATGCTACGACAAACCCATCAAAATGTATAGTCTGAACATGTACCACTTGGTTTTGTTGAAACCATCAGTCTGCACATATAGTGTCACAGAAAGATTTTATTCATTTTTTCTTTTCAACTTTTTTGTCTTTAATGTTATGTATGATGCAAAATGAGTAATTTTAAAAGAAACCTCATGTTGTGTTTGTCTTGTAGCAATGGAGGAGCTAGTGACCGAGCTTCGCCTGTTCCTGGACCTGCTGGACAGAGAATATCTAAGTGCTGGAGTCCGAGAGAAGAAGGTCCACCTCTCCAACATCCTGCATCGTGTGCTTTCAGACAAAGGTGAAATGAAGAGTCTTCATCTTATCTCAAACTTTTCATGTGGGAAGATTCTCCTTACCCAGTTCGAGTTGATAGTTTTACAGTTCTCCCTGTTATTCCTGTCATTACTAGTGCTAATGTGAGCTCTTTGATTTTTGCAGAACCTTCATTTAAATCTGAGATCCACAGTGGTTTGCCAGCCCCACCTCAGATGCCCCTGCCAGAGATTCCTCAGCCATGGCTGGTAAGTTTCACATCCTTCAAGTTTGACACTAAGGCTGCATTAACACTGCAGCCTGAAGTGACTTATTTCCGATTTTTTTGTCAAGTCAGATTTTTTTTTTTTGCCAGGGCTGTTCACACTTCCAAATATATGCACCCTGTATGCGTTTTCCAGTGTGAACGGGCAAACAACCTGAAAGTGTCGCACTTGTGCAGTAGAGGGTGCAATAATATCAGCGTTCTCTGTGTTCTGTCAACCACCACAAAAAAGAAGAAGTGCTCAGTGTTTGCGGAAGTAAGCATGGTGCTAACGGTGGAGCATGACTTACGATTTTGAAGATGTTGTCTGACCGGAGCAGCATAATAGCAACTTAATCCTCATTATGGTCCGTCATGATTGTTGTTTTTATTCCTGTTTGGGCGTATCAGGATGCAGAATGGGGACATTTGTTGAATATCTATGAGATTCAGGTCAGATGAATGCAACCTGGACGTTAGGTCACATTTAAATTGGTTACATATCGCATACCCGAGTGACCTGGGTCACATTCGAAAAGAGTCAGAGCTGTGCTGTTCAGATTGTCAAAAGGATCAGATACAGGTCGCATTACGCCAAACAAAATCGGAATTGGGTCATTTCAGGCTGCAGTGTGAACACAACCTAAGTTCCCATCCACACAGAAACAATTTTAGGTGAAACTGCGAAGATTTCTTGTCAATTACACATCAAGCTTTGGAAAACCTGAAACAATCATTGTTGAAACTAGGTCCCATGGTGGATAAATTTCAAAATGCTGGTTTCATGCTGCATCTTTTTTGAAATGACAGCACAGCTCTTTTTCTCTCTGTCCTGCATGCTCCTCACTATCACAAATAGCAAACATGGTGTTGCTTGGTGGTGTTTGTTTGTTTTTTTTTTTGCTTCATTCTGTGGTCATGTTACAGTACCATAGATTGGCCCAGCATATCATCTACAGTAATTCCTACAGGGCGCTGTTGTGTTGTGTGGATGTCAATTTTTTCTCAATAGTTTACAAAAATCTATTGTGTTTTTCTCTGTGTGAACGGGGCCTAAATTTCACATGTAGCTTTTGCTTTGTTTTTCATTTCCAGTATGTGCTTTGTTGGAATGACTTACTGGATGTTTCCAGTAAACTGGTTGACCAGTAAACTCTGCCATTTTGTTTAGTGAAAACTAACTTTCATGGTTTTAGTGTTGCCAGGATGACTGGCAACACTAAAACAATGAAAGTTAGTTTTTGTTGCTCTGAATTAAGTTGAACAAATGTTAATGAGACTTTCCAAACTGCCAGAACACACAAGCACAGGTTCATTTTAGATTTCTAGATACTTGTGAACATCTCTGCATGTTGACAGTGAAGTGGCAGAATTTGTTTGTTTGTTTTTTCTTCGTGGATGGAGAGAAAACTGTTTGGGCAAAAACAAACAGCTCAGTTTTGTAAACTTGTAGTAATATACGGGATGCATAAATATTATGATATATAGCAAAGTAGCCACTATTCATTAAAAAAATAATCACTGTTGTTGTAAATCAAACAGACCTAACTGTCCTAAACTGTGGACAGTTAGGTCTGTCCTAACTGTCCACAGTTAGGACAGACCTAACTGTGGACAGTTAGGTCTGTCCTAACTGTGAACAGTTAGACAGTCTGTGGACTGTGGTCTGTCCACAGACTGTGTGTCTGTGGGTTCCTTAGGGGTCAGTTCCAGTGTTCTGACTATCAATGCTATCTCGTCAGATTTTCCTACCGTAGCACGGATAGATAGCCAAGTCTATCTGTCAGTGCTAAGCATCCAAAACTTCTACCATGATGTTTACAAATAGAAAACTATATGTTAAATATATTGACTAACATTATTTGAGTGACGTCACTGAAGTGGAAGCTTAGGAGTTATGGTTAGCTTAGCATTGGAACAATTTATGTACATGATGAAACCACAAGATCACTTCCTTCATCTGAATATCCTACCCGTTTAAAATGAAAAGCTTTAGATGTATACACTAATCCTTTTATTAGAATATCTTACCTTTTAAAAAAATATTTTAAATACAGAGGTGTATGTAAGAATAAAATGATATCAGACAGGAGAAACACGTTTTTATTGGAATTAAATTAATTAATTAAATTAAAACAGATCACCGCAAAATCTTTTTTGCGCATTACCATGTTGTATGACAGACTTTATTAAATGCAGCGCAGCCACAATGTGTGCATTGAACTGCACAGGTCACTGTGTACTTGAAATGATAGGATATGATTAATATACACTAATATTGCACCACTACACAGCTTCAATCTCACATAGTATCACTACCAACATTTATTTAGCAAGGTTTAGTAATAAAGAGTGTTGTTAGACTACAATATTTTAAAGCATAGGGACAAAATATCATTTGCTTTTTACATGCTTCTTTTAGCAGACATCTTTAAATCTTTCAATTACATTTCTAAACATTTTTATTCATTTGTATATGTCATCAGCTTGATAAGTTGTCCAGCTAGTTTATTGCTTAGTTCAAATTAGTGAGTGACTTTGAAGTAGTTACCTTGTTTTAAGACCATATTTATATCTTCTCATGAACTGCACCTATTTGTGGATCAGTTATGCAGTCACTTATTCACATTTTTCTGTGGAAATTATTCATAGAAATGTAATCTATTCACAAATCCTTGTCTTGTAAGGGATTTCAGCACATGCAGCTTGCAAAGTGAAATACCTGGACTCAATGCTATTTGGCAATGTATTAGCTGGAGTTTGCGATGCAGCCTATCCAGGAGCGCTATTCATTTTCTTTTACAGATTGGCTGAGCCCCCAAGAGCAGATGGTAGATGTTGGCTAGCTGGAGATGGACACCAGCAAACCTCACGACCCCACTAAGGGACAAGAGTGTAAAGAAAATGGATGGAACTTCTTGTCAAGCTTAAACATATTTAAAGGTTGTTTCTATAATGGACCAGCTTTACTGGTCCAGAAAAATCTCTAGAAATGAAAACTTTCTGCTGGAAATAGTTTTTGCCTTTTCTCTGTGCTTGCAGTTTGAAAGAAATGCAAGAATCCATCTTATCATACAAGGAAATTGAGATTCTTGGAGAAAGTTAACTGAGATACTATTTGGGAAAACATTGAATTTGATCCAGAAAACCACAAATCTCAGCTTTAATTTGAAAGCTTGTTTCACTTTCCTGGGATACCAGTTAGTACTCCACCTACCTCAAATCCTCATATGAACTGTTATGTTGATACTTCATGAGCATCTTGACAGATTTAACTATGCTGCCATGCATTGGAGCCATGTGTGCTGTTTTTTATATTCTTGTGTAAATCTTTTGGCATGTTTTCCTGTCTGACATCAATTTATGCATAATCATGGCAGTGAGCGACAACATAAGGAGCATACTGTATGCTGACTGACTGACAGACATATATAGGAGATTGTAATTAGAAACAGAGTTCAGTGTCCTCTGATGACACTACTGAGTATGTCCGGGTGTGAAGGTATTATCCTGTCCAGGGGCAACTGAAGCAAATCTGATCTGGTTGTGATTTTCTTTTCAAATGTAAAAAAAAGAAAGATAAAGAAACCACATATTAAGCCATTTATAATATTTGTTCCTTTAACATACTGATTGTGGTGAATAAACATCTAACATTAATTTGGTGTTAGACTAAAGTCTGGAAGTGGAATACCCCAAATTTTCCCTCTCTGTCACTATGTGTTTAAGGTAATTTCACACATGTGCAGAGTGCACAAGAATAAGTTCATGGAAAAATAGTTCCCTTAAATACTGTTGAATGGAATGGAAATCCTCTCCCTGCCAGTTCAGTCTTCTGCTTTGAAATGAGCCACCCTCATGTTTCCACATAGAGTCTTGCATAAGCTGCTCCGGCTGAGATGGAACAACCCTCCTCTTCCTTCTGTCTCCTCCCATCCCAGGCTACAGAAAGAGCTATTAAGAGCTTTTTGCATGCTACGTGTCCACAACCGGACAAATCATGCTTCAGTCATTGGCAGGGTAAAAGCCTGGCATGGATATTCACGCTATTTACTCTGATAGGCTGAGACATCGAGTAGATTTTAGTAATTAATGACAAAAATTATGAAAAAACAAACTTACAAAAAACTCAGTGAACACAGGGAGCCAGAGCAGAACAAAACAAGAATCCAGGGTAAAAGACAGCAGGGCCACACAGACAAAAAATGTGACTTAACGGGGAAATAATGGAATTAACCAACAAGGAGTGAGGGCAGCAGAGGTGTTTAAATTAGGGGTGCACCGATTCAGCCAATTTCACCACGCCAATTTCCTTGATTTTGGTAATCAACCAATACTTGCATGTAAAGCCGAGCTCATCTCCCGATCTTATCTACCCCAACAAAAGTCTAGAAATCAGCCACTGTCCTCTTCTGCTATCTCGTGAAAGAGGTTTGGCTGACAGACTGGCCCACTGGCTCATATCTGCACATTTTCAGTTAACAGTAGTCACCCCATTATTGCTAACTCAGCAACTTTCCTTCTACATTTACCTACCTAAATCGAAATCATCGGGTCACGCTTATTAAAGATCAGTAATTGGCAATCAGCCAGAAAACTGCAGTCAGTGAACCCCTAGTTTAAATACTGAAAGAATGAATGATGGAACAATATACCTGGACTGATTAGCTAATGGGTTGTGGGTGTGAGGAGATAAAGAGAGAAAATGACCCAGGGTGCAAGGGAGAGTACACAAGGGAACCAAGAAAATTAATCTATAAGTAACGAAGAATGACTAGACACAGATAGGAAATGATCATTAAGAACTGAACTAAGGAACAACAGAAACAAGGCTGTTTTAATCAAAGTGATTTGATTAAATCAGGAACACATAATAATAATGAAACTAGAAACCAATAAATCAAAACTCCAAAACAACCCACGGTTCCGACATTATTTTTAAATTTTTCTCTCCAAAAAAGCGTAGAAGCCTTAAAAAAAGATGCTGGCCAATACATTTAAGTAGTTCTGTTGATTGTTTTAGCTCTATTACATGCTGTAGTTTCTTCTAGCCAGTGTCTAGTCACACCATCAGTTGGGTCCTATGGGGCATTCAATGCTCTGCAGCATGCCTGCTCAAACGGAATGTGTACAAGTCCTTGTGCTTGTAGAAACACAAATGATTTCCATCTGTGTTGATGTTGGAGAGTACAGCGAACCTCCCCCACCTCATCCACCCTTTGCACCCTCCCCTCTTTTTCCTCGTCTTTTCCTAAACAGACCCTGCCTAGCTCTGCAGAGTGTTGCTTCATGCAAACATCAACTTTAATCATGTTCATTTTCTTTGCTGCACTTGAAACAGAAAAAGCTTTTGGATGGATGGATGGATGGATGGATGGATGGATGGATGGATGGATGGATGGATGGATGGATGGATGGATGGATGGATGGATGGATGGATGGGGCAAAAAAACTGCAGTACAACAATAAAACACTCGTCTAAAAGGACAGTAATCATGAATAAATAAAAAACAAAGTAAAAAAAAAAACATAAAACCACAAATGTCAGATCTGCAGTACATCCTCTACATGCTACCCTTGGTCATCGTCTGGACCTCCTGTTGTTCTGTACAGGTCCTACTAGTCTGCCATTTATCAAGTTAATAGAGAGAGGTACAAATGAATTTTTCAGACGATTGTATTTGCAAAGGGGGACCCTGAACCTTCTTCCAGAGTTCATAAGAACATATTCTGATGTGAGCACGTGACCCATCAGACAGGATGTTCTGATTTCACCTGATGGTAGCCTGCTCAAACAGCTGTTGTGGAGAAGATAGATCTGGAGTGTTGATAATCTTGCTTGCTGTCTTCACCAGACTTTGAATTTGAGTTTTTAATTTAACAGTGAGATTTCCAAACCATCCAGTGATGCCATATCTCAGTGTTTCTCAACCTTTTTTGGGCCAGCGCCCCCCTACCCTTTATCCAGGTCCCTCACCGCCCCCACCAAAGAATTTGCAGGCTACTTTGCCCTGACCATTATTTTATCATTAATATTACTATTGTAGATGTTTTGATTTTTATGCTTGTTTCTGTATTTATCATCAAAAATAATTTCCCAGAGAACAAAAAAGTCATGGGAATAGAAATTATTTTCACAGGTGTCTAAGAAAAATGCAATGAACATTCAAGATAAAATTAGTAGGCCTAAGAGCAGCCAATCAGAGTGGAAAAAATATTCTTATTTTGTGTCATTTTCTAGTTGTTAAATCTTCCACAAAATGACCAGATAAAAGATGTTCAACATGCCAGTTTAAACTTTGATCTATTTGCAAAACGACTGAGCTCTGCAACATTAAAACATGGATAGAACTGTAACTACATTAATCATAACTCTTCTTCTCTTCAGAGTTTGTCAGTTTCTGGTGGTGCAGCTCTGTGCTGCCTTCAGGAGAATGGGACATCAGAGTATCATCCATAAAATTTCACCCACATGGCATTTATTGTGCAAACCAGAGCTTTCAGTGGAAAAACAAAAGTTCCAGATCCTTTTAATGCCATACAAATATGAGACAGAAACATGGATTATATCTTTATATAAACCTCTCTATTGATTTAGAGATTAATTGTTTTTTATTGGACAGAAATGACAAAGAACAAATCTGGTTCTTAATAAAATCCTAATGAGTCAAATTGAAAGTGTCATGGAGTCATCAGCCTCATGACATTAACACTGACATGAAAAATAATATTGAAGAAATAAATATATCAAATCTAATTAAAAACATAAATAAGTGATCAGTTCTTTACTGTTATGGTCTGTAAGATATATTTATTCTCAGTACTAGATGTGGTCTCAACAAACCCATGACACTAAAACAATATTATTTTACCTTTTATCTGGAAATAGTGTCTGTTTATTCTTGCCATACAGTCCTCTGTATTAATTATTGCTCGAAAGGTCTTGCCATACCAGTTTATTCCTCTGTATTTACTTTAGTTTCTTAGTTTATTCTTGCATTTTGTTCTTCATTCATTTACATTTAGTTTCTTTTGATTAGTATTATCCTCTCTTGGTTTATTGCTATGTCCACTTTAGTTTCTTTCCTGTTGCTAAATTTATTTTATCGTTTATTGACCATCAGTAATCTTCACTCATCACCTGCTGCGCCACCTGATCAACTTTTTTTCACTGTTCAGCGTCGGATTCTCTGTTTTTATGCCATAATTCACATCTAGTTCGTCGCTCCGTTTTATGTCCCGCTTCTCCTGTTTCAGAGTTTTGCGCAATGTGCGCATCTTTTTTTTTAAGCCATTAAGGTGCAGGGCAGTCAGGAAGCGTATTGATGGGGAAAAGGCAGACTGACAAACCTTTTTAAACAACGGAAACAATTTCGGTATTCTGATTACTGAAATTTAAAAGTGCTGTGTTGTTTTATCACCCCCGTTTCATACCGGACCACTTACAGCACCGGTGTTAACGCTATTAAATGAACGCTCTCTATCGTGGAGCGTTTATTACCCATGGAGGGATTTCTTTATTTAAATGGGTTCATTTTTCAGAGGGATACACAGTGAGGGTATCGTGATTTTAGCTACCAGTAGCAGGAGAACGGAGCTGCGCCAAGAAGCTAACAAACACTGAATAGAAGAAGAGCTGCCATCGATACAGTTGCAGCAAAGCATGGTTTAATTTTACACAATACAGTTTTACCAAGTTGCTCAAAGTCTAAACTGGCATTGTTGTGCACTTAAGGTGTAAAGTTTACCTTCGACCAAAGGACTCCCAGCGCCCCCTGCCGTCCTCTGAACGCCCCCTGGGGGGCAGTACCGCCCACGTTGAGAACCGCTACCATATCTGAATAGACTCAACGGTATAAGGATTATAATTTTAGAAACACCACACAACCGAAGTCATCTAAGAAAATAGATGCTGGTGAACCTCTGCACATACATTTGTCACATGTGTGTGCCAACTTAGATTGCCATCCATGTACGCAGTACCCACCTAAATATTTAGAAGATGCAACCTGTTTGATGGAGCAGACATGCATGGCTATAGGACTCCGGTCACTGATTGATTTAGGATCCAGAAATAACTCAACAGTTTTTGAGGTGTTTATCTGTAGCTTATGAGAGTGGCACCATAAAACAAACTTATCTACAGCAGCTTTCTGACTGTCGGGATTGTCTGTTAAGAGACTCAGAATAACTATCATCTGAAAATTTTATTATGTATTGATTGGGTTAAGAACTAGAATCAGAGAGAACTGAATTGTATTTTACTTGTTGATCTTTTTGATAAAAAAGAATAATACCACTTAGTTAAAGAAGGATTAACCTTCAACTGTACCAATTTCCTGAGAAGAATATTTACATGGATAGAATTAAAAGCTGAACTAAAATCAACAAAAAGAAGTCTGGCGTATGTTGCAGAGTTCTCCAGATGCTTTAGTGCGAGGTGCATCAGTGTCACATAGCATCACTGGTACTTTGTCTACTGGCATAAGCAAATTGAAAGGGATCCAGAAATGACTGCACTTCCTCTGGTAGTAGCTCCAACATGAGTTTCTCAAATGATTTAATTACAATAGACGTGAGTGCTACTGGGCAATAATCATTGTCAGTTTGAGGACATGCAATTTTTGGAACTGGAATGACAATTGATTTCTTCCAAATATCTGGAACCAAATAAGTGTCTATAAAGCTCTGAAAAAGTTTAAGCCAAATTGGAAATGGTTCCTCTGCAAAGTTCTTGAGAAGGAAAGCATACATATTGTCTGGGCCAGTTGCTTTATGTGTGTTTAAACCCTTGAAGACCCTAATTACTGACTGCAAATCAATTACAGTTCTGCTCTCAGCTCCATAATTTACATTCTCTAATATTTGCCAACACTCCTTAGAATTATAAGTTTCAAACTGCAGATAAAAAATATTCAAATCGTTTGCAAAAGCAAAAAAAAAAAACAGAGCAATATTTCATCATTTGAAATATCAAGTGAGCCAAAGACCTACTTGTGTCTCCAGAGATCCAGGTTGCAGATTCCTGGCAGATGGAAAGTGTGATCCTATTTTGATACAGCAGCTAAAAGTGCAGCACTATAATTTTAAATTCATTGTTAAAGTAAAATTGTGAAGGTAAAAAAAAAAAATCCACCTCTGAATATTAACAAAATACATTTATTTAGCATAATTTCTTCCGTACCCCTGATGGCCCCCATCTAGAACCGCCCCTGGGCAGAAGGTCTGTGTCTGACATTAATGATACATTATGTAGACGCTGCCATTAATAAAGGGCTGGAAATGCAGAGGAGAGACGGAGGAAATCAACCCACAGAACCTCCAGAAGCGTTAGGCCTGAGTGCAGTGCTCACCGGAGCGACCTGTGGCCTTTTATTAGAAAAACGCAAAACTCCGCCCACAACAGGAAGTCAACATGAAAACAATATTCAACACATTAAATGACCACTGAACACTGAATTAATATGTCAACATTTCTTAATAAAGCAAACAGAAAGCCCTAACAAATCTTTTTAAAGTAGGAAACATTTATGTACATTATTTACTGTTAATCTCTTAATATGATTTGTTCTTCAAATGGTCATTTGTTTTATTTTGGCTGATACGACTATGCATTAAATAAGCAAATAATTGATCATCTAATAATCAAACCATAACTAAAACCACAGTAAGAAACTTAATCATAGCAAAATGTTCTATACCATATCAGCCTCAGGAGATGATTGAGGGATGAAGAGATGCTGATTTCTGGTTCTTTAGGTTCTAACCGGGTCTGCAGTTCCTCTCCTGATCCATTCATAACAGCAGCACCGCGTCAAGATGAACACATTTGTTTTAATTGCCTGTATTCATCCTCACTAACATGTTCAGCCTGGGATTTGAGTCTTCCCTCTCATGTCTGTATCTATACGAGAGGTTTTGCTTCCAAGGATGGTGGAGAATTGGGTTGAGGATGTTTTAAAAATATGCGGTCGATAGCAGCTCACCGCGGCTGCGTAGTGACCGTCTCTAGGCAACCACAAGAGCGTCGGTCCATAGTGTTCTGGGGTCCTTTAGCTCACACCACAACAATTTAGCTGACCTTAATATATCGTGTTTTATTTTGGTCATTATTGTTATAGTTATTGTTGATATGTGTGTGTTAGGCGAGTCTGTCTGACATTTATGGAGATATGGAACAAATCGCATCCCGTATCGGTTCAATACGGGATGCAACATTTAACAGCCAAATACGGGACGATTCCATATTTTAAGGAACAGGTGACATCCAATGTAGTTCAGTACACATTTGTCTTTAAATATTTCATCTGTTCCTGTAATCGCAATTTCAGAGTTGAGCAATTCAGCTGGGATTCCAACATCATTCCTAAGTGTACAGTAACTTTGAGGACCCATAAATGTGTCCCCATGAAAACACTTAAGTAAACACGTAAGTAAACAGAAAGTAATGCCAAGACGTCTTTTGAAAGTAATTTTGTGTTGGATGGTTGATAAAATGTGTATCTTAGCATATGCTTGTAATTATTGTCAGGACTGCAAGACAGGGTGTGAGTAGCTTTAATACACAATATTATCACTGCGGGACAATTGCCTATACTAGGACAACCTTAGTTTATTTTCTAGTGTTTCAGTCCTCTGAGCAGCCAAGACACAAAGATGGAACCAGACACCTTTGCAGTACAAGAAAAGCTGAAATGCTATAAAGACCTAATAAGGCTGAATGTACGCATTTTCCAAAAAGACTAAACTAAGCTGTGAATAACTGCAAACTCTTTCCCTCTTATAGAAAACCCTTTAGATTTTATTTCCCAATGACAGAAACAGCTTCCTGTGTCCAAAGAGGGAAAATTCAACATTGCAACTGTTATGAAACATAATAGCCCACTTTTTTACTGCTGACCCTATGGGCTCAACAGTTTGGCATTTAACCAGTAAAGCATTTAAACATTCATAGAAGCATACTAGTGTTTAGCAACCTCCTGCTGGTAGATGCAATGCTACAGTCGCTATTTTTCAAGATAATAATTGTTTAAGTTATCAGTTGTTAAAGTCAACATTACGTAACCCCAAAGTCTATTTTGCACTTGAAATAGTCAACTACTAAACAATCAAAACTATAAAAGAATGAAATAGTAAGGATCATCTTCCTCTGGGCAGAGGTTGGTGATACATATTGGTGAACAAATCCTGCCCTGAAATTTTCTTACTCCTAAATGTTCCAGTGTCAACTGTATAATAAGACAATGGAAGTGTTTGGGAACGACAGCAACTCAGCCACAAAGTGGTAGGCCACGTAAACTGACGGAACGGGGGTCAGTGGATGCTGAAGTGCACAGTGCCAAGAGGCCGCCAACTTTCTACAGAGTCAATCACTGCAGACCTCTGAACTTCTTGTGGTCTTCAGATTGGATCAGGAACAGTGCACAGAGAGCTCAATGGAATGAGTGCATGGTGTAGCAGCGGCATCCAAGCCATACATCATCAAGTGCAATACAAAGCGTTGGATGCAGTGGTGTAAAGCATGCCGTCAATGAACTCTAGAGCAGTGGAGGCGGGTTCTCTAGAGTGACGATTCACACTTCTCCATCTGCCAATGTCAAGTTTTTTGCTCTTTTTAAACCACCTCAGCTTCTGCCCAAACTTTAAAAAGGTTTGTTTCCTCAAAGAAATACAGAAATCACTCATCTCAGCGACATCTTTTATTTGTCTTTTCTTTTTGTCTTTAGATTATTTAAATTGTCGGTGTAAGACCACCATGGCTTCGCATAAGTAGTCACAGAGAAGGTTGAAAACCTACAACAAATGAAAAAAAAAATCAATTACAGATCACAATGAACTAATTAACTAGTTTTCCAGGTAATGTTAATCTACTTTTAAGTTAACAGTGAATAAACAAACAAATAAACTACATTCCAAACACATAAAACCCATTGCATCACCAAGGCTAATTTGGTCTTCTGAATGCAGATTAAATCATATTGTGTCCAGTTCCTACCAGTGGTGTCTTTGTGGAAGCTTGAAGCTGAGGCTCTTTGTCTGCAGAGATCATTGTGAACACAGGTGTGCCAAGTTACCTTATAGACTTCCTGAGTGAGTGGCCTGAGTGAAAGGGATGGTGCGCTTGATTTTCTGTGATGTTTGTGCCAGTTGGGTGGAGATAGTAAATGCACTCACAAGTGTACCATTTGCTGTTTGACAGCCAATCTGATGGACGAGTCTGGGTTTGGCAGTTGCCAGGAAAATGGTACTTGTCTCACTGCATTGTGCACAGTGTAAAGTTTGGTGGAAGGAGGATTATGGTGTAGGGTTGTTTTCAGGAGCTGGGCTTGGTCACTTAGTTCCAGTGAAAGGAACTCTGAATGCTTCAGTTTACCAAGACATTTTGGTCAATTCCATGCTCCCAACTTTGTGCGAACAGTTTGGAGCTGGCCCCTTCCTCTTCCAACATGACTGTGCATAAGTTTACAAAGCAAGGCCCATAGAGACATGATAAAGTCAGGATTTTGTGCAGGCTTGTCTGGCCTGCACAGAATCCTGAGCTGATAGAACACCTTTGGGATGAATTAGAGCGGAGACTGAGAGCCAGGCCTTCTCATCCAACATTAGTATGTGACCTAACAAACGCACTTCTGGAAGAATTGTCAAAAATCCCCATAAACACTCCTAAATCTTGTGGACAGCCTTCCCAGAAGGGCTGGAGCTGTTCTAGCTGCAAAGGTGCACCAACGTCATATGGATTAGGAATGGGATGTCACTTAAGCTCATATGTGAGTCAAGGTGGGTGAACGAATACTTTTGGCAACATAATGTAATTAAGATGCTGCAGTTATAAAAAAAAAACTTGCACAAGCT
Organism: Poecilia reticulata; assembly: GCF_904066995.2. Classification (NCBI taxonomy): domain Eukaryota; kingdom Metazoa; phylum Chordata; class Actinopteri; order Cyprinodontiformes; family Poeciliidae; genus Poecilia; species Poecilia reticulata. The sequence goes on from NC_088847.1 coordinate 982,348, forward strand.
TTATGCGCATCTACTCCATGCTTAGTGCCACATACAGGTCTGGGGAAGTAAAAATAGCGTTTTGGCCTGTGTAGGTTTTTTTTTTTTTTTTTACTGAAATCCATTTTAGAAAGAAAACCTTCCGTGTATACGGGGCCCCAAATGCACAATGTGGCAATGCTTTTGAGAAATTCCCTGTGAAGCCAAATGTCGTCTTGTCATGATCGTTTTAGTTGGGGGCAGCATGGCAGCAACAGCTTATTTGGATTTAAAGTGACAAAAGGCCATAAAACAGCTCATTTTGAAAGGAGCTCAAAAAAGGTAGAACTGAACAAACTAAATTCTCATTATCTAGGAATTATTTTGTGCAAAAAAAATGTAATAAGCATGTTTAGTAGAGTCCGTAGACCTATCCTAACCTATTCAAGGAAGCATAATAGGTCACCTTCCAGTTTTCACTTTTCGACATTATAACAGTGCCCATCTATTACAATGAAGTGAGCTAAAGCAGTCGTCCCCAATCCCTGGGCTGAAATAATTAAATAAATCCGTTTTATGCATTATGCGAGTCAAGAGAACCTTTTATTTTGAAAATCCTTTAGCCCAATTCTCTCGGTTATGTCATGCGTGCCAACATTGAGCCTACAAGCAGCAAAATGAGTAAAATGGATCAGATGTCTTTGGAAAGTTTCTTTGCGAAGGGGAAAAGGCCCAGAGAAGAGACAGGAGAATGGATTTATCCCGGTAGGTTATTCCCACATTACAAGCCTGCTCTGCATGATATGCAGCGTCTGGCTTGGTAATGAGTTAAGGAAGCCTTCAAACTGCTTTGCCATGTAGAGACCAAGCACCCTGTGCATAAGCAACACTTCAGGTGTCATTGTCTCTCATCACTCGCAGATGGGACCAGAGTCAGAGAGCATTAGGGCAGTGGTCGAGATTAGAGGAGTACGGCTTGTAAATCTTAAGTCTGGTTCACACGGCATCATTTAAGAATTGTTGGCAGATTTTCTAAACCTCTGTGACCACATAGGAGCAAATAAAAGTACAGCAGGCTCAATCGGTTCGCGTGTCCATCCACACAGCAGGAGCCACACACGAACTGATTTCACTCACGAACATCCCAATTCCAGAACAGCTTTTGAACAGACTCCACTGATGAACATTCCACTGGTCCTCCAATGGTCCAATTATGTCATCATAACCTCCCAGGGAACTATGCTTGCTTTTATTTACATCTTATTCCTTGCGTCACTCCCCAGTCAACTATCTTTCATCAATAGAGTTAAGAATACTTTACTAACTAACCTCTAGGGTTAGAAGCTTACATGAAATACAACTTGAAAAATTTGACTTTTCTGCAGAGAAAATAGCTACCAACTCTGTCATATGAGTATTTCTTTTATCAGCATGCTAAGCCAGATTTAGTATTTTTGCCAGTAAATCCCATTCCCTCCCTTAATATTCCGCTCCCTCCTCTCATTGTTGGACCAGACCTCTAGCAAAAACTTTATCGAGTATCCTTTGAGGGAAACGGCGATTTACTGAACTCACTTCTTGACAAGGATAAATATCCTTGCCAATACATTGCTGCCAGAGTTCTCCTCCCTGCCTGAAAGAGGAGAAAAATATTTCCCCGGAAAGGAAGATTGAAGGATAGAAAGGAACAGAACTGAAAGGAACAAAAGAACTCAACCTGAAGGGTCAAACAGGAATACCTGCTTAAAGAAAATGGAACTCCTTTACATTGGTTGAAATGCTCTGTTGAAAAGACAGCTGCTGTTCCATATCTTACTAAATAGATTTTTTCTTTTTAAAACATAAATATTAATTTTCAAAAACTAAGTGTTTAGGTAAGCATTTTTCATGCTTGCAACAGAATGCATTACATTTTACTCCAGAGAAAATGACTCTACTGCTTTGCTATGCAGTGACTAAGCTCAGAGAAAGACATCGTCATTTTTTTCTTCTTTTCATTCCCCAACAAAGTACCACAACCTTACAGCAGTTATGTGCAGATGATATGCTCTCAAACTAACCAGAGCTGCACACTCTCCCTGTGTTGAACAGAAATCACATGCTCCTTCTCGGCCAATGAAACGTAAAAATAAACTGAAACCGACATTCAAATTCAAAAATACGTAATTCATCCTAAATGGAAATTAAATGTAGTTCATATTCATATTAATTCAAATTCTTTAAAGAGTCATTGTAAATAGTGATCTGTGGCTAACTGGAGACCTGTCCAGGGTGACCCCGCCTCTTGCCCGGAAGTTTAGCTGGAGATAGGGACCAGCAACCCTCCCAACCCCACTAAGGGACAAGGGTGTAAAGAAAATGGATGGATGGATGGATGTAAATAGTGATGGCTTTTGGAAGGAAATATATCTTGAAGAGGTCTGTTTTACAGTTAATTTGAAGAAGCCTGTCATGATTTGTGGTTAGAAAATTTCAAGGACGGAAGCAGAGGACCCAGGTTATGGTGAAAATGGATGATTTAATCAAAGTTCTCACAGGCAGCACTGGACAATGACAATAGATGGGTGACAGCGTAGACAGGGACCCAATGAGGAAACACAGACACAGGTGGGATTGAATACACAAGGGAGTAATCAAAGAAACAGGAGACAGCTGGGATCAATCAAGGGGTAGACAAGAAGGCACAGGAACTAAATTGACTAGAAAACAAACACAGAAACCTAAATCCTTAAAGTACCCCGCCCCTCAATGGCAGCTACTAGATGCCAGGTGGCCGCATGGACCCACGAAGAGGCGGAGGCGGGCGGCCGGGTGACCGCACGGACACACAAAGAGGTGGAGGAGGGCGGCCATGAGACCAGCTGGGGCCACGGGGAAGACCAGAAACAGTTAAGCCTGCTGGCGGCTCGGGCTGCAAGGGGAGGCTTGGCTTGGTGAGCTCAGGCTGAGCGCTGAGAGACTCACTGGAGGGCTCGGACTGAGAACATGGACTCACTGAAGGTGCACTGGGGCACGTCAAGGACACAGTTGCTGATGCCGGAGAATTAATTAACCCACTTACTGGGGTCACATGCCGGCTTACTGCAGCTGGAGGCGAGAAGACTGAGGCAGCTGGTGACTGGAAACCAAGATGAGGCTCAGATGGGCGAAGGCCAGAGGGGATTTAGAAGACTGGGAAACTGCCAAAGGCTCTGGAAATGGCTGGGCAGTCTGGAGTCTGGGAACCGACCACGCCAACCCAAGACTAGGGGTACTGTGGGTGGAATGGCTGGGGATGGTATCGGAAATGAAGGAGTAATTGGTGCTGTGGAGGCAGAGTGAAAGCAACTCAGGTTTTGATTGCTCACTTTCAACTTTTTTTCTGAGTGAGATATTCTCATTTATGTCATCAGTTTGAGTGTCACATTCATTGGTACTTTTTGTTATAAACTTTACCAGTCTATTCTAAGTACTCTACCTGTGTCAGGATAAAACACAAGATATGCAGGACTATTCTTGTCGTAGCCAACAAAAATTCCCTTTTCACAACGTGAATCCAACTTTTTCTTGTTGTATTTGTATGCATAACATTCAGACCCAAAAGTTCTCATTTTAGAAAGGTCAGGTTTTTTTCCAGTTAACATGTAGTATGGAGTCTGCTCAGTACATTTGTTGTAGCATCTGTTACGGATAATAGCAGCCGTCTGAACTGCATATGTCCATAAATCTTTAGGCAGTTTGCTCTCAATCAACATGCATCTTGCCATTTCAAAGACAGTTCTCCATGTTCTTTCAGCTGTCCCATTCTGATGAGGAGAATTAGGGGCCGAGGTTTCATGTCTAATGGCATTTTGACTGAGCAATGACTGGAACTCACTAGATAAAAATTCAGTTCCATTATCAGATCTTGTACATTTGATTTTCCCATAAGGTGCCACATCTGCAATAAACTTCTCTGTCCCTTTAACAGTGTCACTCTTAGCTTTCAGGAAGTAAGTAAAAATAGCACCTGAATAGTCATCTGTAAAAGCTAGTGTGTATCTAAACCCATCTTTAGCAGCTGGCTCTATTGGTCCAGCCAGATCTGCATGTACTAGATCCAATGCACCTTTAGCTTTTCCATCAGGTTCTCTATTTCTGGTCTGAGTAAACTTGCCCTTTGTGCACACTTCACAGTTTAGATGAGGCTTTTCAGTTTTACCTTTAATTTTCATTCCATCTGCAACACTCTCCAACTTTGATACATCTTCATAATTACAGTGACCTAATATTTCATGCCACGTTTGGATGTCATAACATGCATTGCATTCATCAACCTCATCTGCAAGAGTATTTAAATAGAACAGTCTGTCATGAACATCAATATCAAAAGCCGTACCATTTTTATGGATGAGCCGGTTCTGTCCATCTTTGAAGATGACTGTCGCTCCTTGGGCAGTTGCGGCTTTAACTGAAAAGATGTCCTGGGAAAATGATGGGACGTACAAGGTGTCCCTCAACATCATTTCCACAACCCGTCCATTACTCTCACACAAACTCTGGCGGTGCCTTTCTTCAGCGCGATGCCACTGGCCCTCACGCCATCAGCCAACTCCAACACATGGCTCTGAGGCTTAAACGTTGAGTCGAAATCCTGGAACTTTGCCACGTCCATCACAATGTGCTTTGTTGCACCAGAGTCAATCATGAGGCCCTTCATCTTCGTGCCATAGATCTCGGAGTCGTCGATCTGCTTCACCTTGAAAGCGAACGTGTGGTCCTCCTCATCCATCACTTGCTTCACCTTGTCTCGCCTTTTCCGCCGGCAGTTTGCGTCTGTATGCGTAGCTCTCTTGCAGAAACTACACCACAGTCTCGACTCTGCGCTCACCCGAGGTTGAAGGACAATCCAGGGCTTTGTGTCCTCTCTGGGCGCAGGTGTAACAGGTGAGTTTCGTGCTCCAATCGTCTCTTCCTTTAACTTTCATCACGCAGTCTTCTGCGGAGTCCGCAACACACAACTTCTCGGTGCCCTCATAGCTCCTCAGCTTGGTAAGTGTTTCAGAAGTGTTTGGTAAGTGCAGTCCTTTTAAAATCATTGCAGTCAGCAGGCCATTGCTTAAAACTTCTCCTGCATTACGCAACGCTGTAATTGCAGTTTCTGCTCGTATAATATAATCAGTGACGTTCTCATTGACGGCTTTCTGAAGAGACGTCAGTTCCGTATACAAACTGATCACTCGTGGCTTACTAGAACCAGCATAGTGATCTCTCAGGATCTTTAAGGTTTTTCTGCCATCATCAACAGCATCTCTCATGACAAGGGACAGACTCTTATCGTCCAAAACTTGGATTAATTCTGCATACGCCTCTTCATTCTTGGTGACGTCTTCTTCCGCGTCATCAGGTTCGTCTTTCAATAATATGGTGCTCTTCAGCTCAAGCAGACGCAAGTAGGCCAAGAACTTGGTTTCCCACAGCTCATACTTCTTCTCATCTCCGTCAAAACATAATCTGTTCCATCGGCCGCCAAGCTTCTTCCTGGGCCCATAACCTGTAGACGCTGCCATTAGTAAAGGGCTGGAAATGCCGAGGAGAGACGGAGGAAATCAACCCACAGAGCCTCCAGAAGCGTTTGGCCTGAGTGCAGTGCTCACCGGAGCGACCTGTGGCCTTTTATTAGAAAAACGGTGTCACCTGCGCAAAGCTCCGCCCACAACAGGAAGTCAACATGAAAACAATATTCAACACATTAAATGACCACTGAACAATGAATTAATGTCAACATCTCTTAATAAAACAAACAGAAAGCCCTAAAAAAATCTTTTTAAAGTAGGAAATATTTATGTATTTAGTGTTAATCTCTTAGTATGATTTGTTCTTTAAATGGTCATTTGTTTTATTTTGGCTGATACGACTATGCATTTAATAAGCAAATAATTATCTAATAATCAAACCATAACAGTCCACTAAAACCACAGTAAGAAACTTAATCAATAAAAAAAACAGTTCTGTACCATATCAGCCTCAGGACATGACTGAGGGATGAAGAGACTCTGATTTCTGGTTCTTTAGGTTCTAACTGGGTCTTCAGTGTTCCTCTCCTGATCTATTCTGTCTGACATCAAGCAGCACTGCATCCCACGCCAAGATGAACACATTTGCTTTAATGGATTGTATTCATCCTCACTAACATGTTCAGCCTGGGATTTGAGTCTTCCTTCTCACGTCTGTATCTTTATGAGAGGTCTTGCTCCTAAGGACGATGGAGTATCGGGTTGAGGACGTTTTAAAAAGATGCGGGTTGATAGCAGCTCACCGCGGCTGCGTAGTGTCCGTCTCTAGGCAATCACAACAGCGTCAGTCTGTAGCTTTCTTGAGAGTCCTATTTACATCCCGCCGCGACAATTTAGCTACCTTAATATCCTGTGTTTTATTTTGGTCATTATTGTTACAATTAGTCTTGATGTGTGATAGATGTGTGATAGACATTTATAGAGATACGGAACAAATTGTGTCCCGTATTGGCTCAATACGGGATGCAACATTTAACAGCCAAATACGAGATGATTCCCTATTTTAAAGGATGGGTGGCAACCCTAATTGTCATTGTCTTTGCCAGTGCTACCTGTGTTGAGTTCCTTGCCTCTGTGTTCACCAGTGCTGCCTGGACTTCTGTTTACCTGTGAGAGCTTTGATTAAGTCATCCATTTTCACCATAACCTGGGTCCTCTGCTTCCATCCTCACCATTTTCTAACCACAAATCATGACAAAAAGACCCAACCTAAAATTAAGGGGAAGTTGGCAAAAAAAAAAAAAAGAAGAAATTACATCTGCAACATGGACCCAGCAGACTTTGAAAGCCTTCACCCTGCTCCATTTCCCGACGGTTTGGGGTAGTCACAACCTGCGTTTTGGCTCTCCAATACTGGATGCCTCGTTTCCCTGCATGGACTTGACTGAGTTGTGGGAAGAAGCAGAGTGGCATCGCCAGGCAGCTTTTGCCGTCATGGCCGGCAAACCACTTCCACCCAAGTCTGATATCAGTATCTTTCACTCTGCCTCCACAGCACCAATTACTCCTTCATTTCCGATACCATCCCCAGCCATTCCACCCACAGTACCCCTAGTCTTGGGTTGGCGTGGTCGGTTCCCAGACTCCAGACTGCCCAGCCATTTCCAGAGCCTTTGGCAGTTTCCCAGTCTTCTAAATCCCCTCTGGCCTTCGCCCATCTGAGCCTCATCTTGGTTTCCAGTCACCAGCTGCCTCAGTCTTCTCGCCTCCAGCTGCAGTAAGCCGGCATGTGACCCCAGTAAGTGGGTTAATTAATTCTCCGGCATCAGCAACTGTGTCCTTGACGTGCCCCAGTGCACCTTCAGTGAGTCCATGTTCTCAGTCCGAGCCCTCCAGTGAGTCTCTCAGCGCTCAGCCTGAGCTCACCAAGCCAAGCCTCCCCTTGCAGCCCGAGCCGCCAGCAGGCTTAACTGTTTCTGGTCTTCCCCGTGGCCCCAGCTGGTCTCATGGCCGCCCTCCTCCACCTCTTTGTGTGTCCGTGCGGTCACCCGGCCGCCCGCCTCCGCCTCTTCGTGGGTCCATGCGGCCACCTGGCATCTAGTAGCTGCCATTGAGGGGCGGGGTACTTTAAGGATTTAGGTTTCTGTGTTTGTTTTCTAGTCAATTTAGTTCCTGTGCCTTCTTGTCTACCCCTTGATTGATCCCAGCTGTCTCCTGTTTCTTTGATTACTCCCTTGTGTATTCAATCCCACCTGTGTCTGTGTTTCCTCATTGGGTCCCTGTCTACGCTGTCACCCATCTATTGTCATTGTCCAGTGCTGCCTGTGAGAACTTTGATTAAATCATCCATTTTCACCATAACCTGGGTCCTCTGCTTCCGTCCTTGAAATTTTCTAACCACAAATCATGACAGGCTTCTTCAAATTAACTGTAAAACAGACCTCTTCAAGATATATTTCCTTCCAAAAGCCATCACTATTTACATCCATCCATCCATCCATTTTCTTTACACCCTTGTCCCTTAGTGGGGTTGGGAGGGTTGCTGGTCCCTATCTCCAGCTAAACTTCCGGGCAAGAGGCGGGGTCACCCTGGACAGGTCTCCAGTTAGCCACAGATCACTATTTACAATGACTCTTTAAAGAATTTGAATTAATATGAATATGAACTACATTTAATTTCCATTTAGGATGAATTACGTATTTTTGAATTTGAATGTCGGTTTCAGTTTATTTTTACGTTTCATTGGCCGAGAAGGAGCATGTGATTTCTGTTCAACACAGGGAGAGTGTGCAGCTCTGGTTAGTTTGAGAGCATATCATCTGCACATAACTGCTGTAAGGTTGTGGTACTTTGTTGGGGAATGAAAAGAAGAAAAAATGACGATGTCTTTCTCTGAGCTTAGTCACTGCATAGCAAAGCAGTAGAGTCATTTTCTCTGGAGTAAAATGTAATGCATTCTGTTGCAAGCATGAAAAATGCTTACCTAAACACTTAGTTTTTGAAAATTAATATTTATGTTTTAAAAAGAAAAAATCTATTTAGTAAGATATGGAACAGCAGCTGTCTTTTCAACAGAGCATTTCAACCAATGTAAAGGAGTTCCATTTTCTTTAAGCAGGTATTCCTGTTTGACCCTTCAGGTTGAGTTCTTTTGTTCCTTTCAGTTCTGTTCCTTTCTATCCTTCAATCTTCCTTTCCGGGGAAATATTTTTCTCCTCTTTCAGGCAGGGAGGAGAACTCTGGCAGCAATGTATTGGCAAGGATATTTATCCTTGTCAAGAAGTGAGTTCAGTAAATCGCCGTTTCCCTCAAAGGATACTCGATAAAGTTTTTGCTAGAGGTCTGGTCCAACAATGAGAGGAGGGAGCGGAATATTAAGGGAGGGAATGGGATTTACTGGCAAAAATACTAAATCTGGCTTAGCATGCTGATAAAAGAAATACTCGTATGACAGAGTTGGTAGCTATTTTCTCTGCAGAAAAGTCAAATTTTTCAAGTTGTATTTCATGTAAGCTTCTAACCCTAGAGGTTAGTTAGTAAAGTATTCTTAACTCTATTGATGAAAGATAGTTGACTGGGGAGTGACGCAAGGAATAAGATGTAAATAAAAGCAAGCATAGTTCCCTGGGAGGTTATGATGACATAATTGGACCATTGGAGGACCAGTGGAATGTTCATCAGTGGAGTCTGTTCAAAAGCTGTTCTGGAATTGGGATGTTCGTGAGTGAAATCAGTTCGTGTGTGGCTCCTGCTGTGTGGATGGACACGCGAACCGATTGAGCCTGCTGTACTTTTATTTGCTCCTATGTGGTCACAGAGGTTTAGAAAATCTGCCAACAATTCTTAAATGATGCCGTGTGAACCAGACTTAAGATTTACAAGCCGTACTCCTCTAATCTCGACCACTGCCCTAATGCTCTCTGACTCTGGTCCCATCTGCGAGTGATGAGAGACAATGACACCTGAAGTGTTGCTTATGCACAGGGTGCTTGGTCTCTACATGGCGAAGCAGTTTGAAGGCTTCCTTAACTCATTACCAAGCCAGACGCTGCATATCATGCAGAGCAGGCTTGTAATGTGGGAATAACCTACCGGGATAAATCCATTCTCCTGTCTCTTCTCTGGGCCTTTTCCCCTTCGCAAAGAAACTTTCCAAAGACATCTGATCCATTTTACTCATTTTGCTGCTTGTAGGCTCAATGTTGGCACGCATGACATAACCGAGAGAATTGGGCTAAAGGATTTTCAAAATAAAAGGTTCTCTTGACTCGCATAATGCATAAAACGGATTTATTTAATTATTTCAGCCCAGGGATTGGGGACGACTGCTTTAGCTCACTTCATTGTAATAGATGGGCACTGTTATAATGTCGAAAAGTGAAAACTGGAAGGTGACCTATTATGCTTCCTTGAATAGGTTAGGATAGGTCTACGGACTCTACTAAACATGCTTATTACATTTTTTTTGCACAAAATAATTCCTAGATAATGAGAATTTAGTTTGTTCAGTTCTACCTTTTTTGAGCTCCTTTCAAAATGAGCTGTTTTATGGCCTTTTGTCACTTTAAATCCAAATAAGCTGTTGCTGCCATGCTGCCCCCAACTAAAACGATCATGACAAGACGACATTTGGCTTCACAGGGAATTTCTCAAAAGCATTGCCACATTGTGCATTTGGGGCCCCGTATACACGGAAGGTTTTCTTTCTAAAATGGATTTCAGTAAAAAAAAAAAAAAAAACCTACACAGGCCAAAACGCTATTTTTACTTCCCCAGACCTGTATGTGGCACTAAGCATGGAGTAGATGCGCATAAAGCTTGTGCAAGTTTTTTTTTTTATAACTGCAGCATCTTAATTACATTATGTTGCCAAAAGTATTCGTTCACCCACCTTGACTCACATATGAGCTTAAGTGACATCCCATTCCTAATCCATATGACGTTGGTGCACCTTTGCAGCTAGAACAGCTCCAGCCCTTCTGGGAAGGCTGTCCACAAGATTTAGGAGTGTTTATGGGGATTTTTGACAATTCTTCCAGAAGTGCGTTTGTTAGGTCACATACTAATGTTGGATGAGAAGGCCTGGCTCTCAGTCTCCGCTCTAATTCATCCCAAAGGTGTTCTATCAGCTCAGGATTCTGTGCAGGCCAGACAAGCCTGCACAAAATCCTGACTTTATCATGTCTCTATGGGCCTTGCTTTGTAAACTTATGCACAGTCATGTTGGAAGAGGAAGGGGCCAGCTCCAAACTGTTCGCACAAAGTTGGGAGCATGGAATTGACCAAAATGTCTTGGTAAACTGAAGCATTCAGAGTTCCTTTCACTGGAACTAAGTGACCAAGCCCAGCTCCTGAAAAACAACCCTACACCATAATCCTCCTTCCACCAAACTTTACACTGTGCACAATGCAGTGAGACAAGTACCATTTTCCTGGCAACTGCCAAACCCAGACTCGTCCATCAGATTGGCTGTCAAACAGCAAATGGTACACTTGTGAGTGCATTTACTATCTCCACCCAACTGGCACAAACATCACAGAAAATCAAGCGCACCATCCCTTTCACTCAGGCCACTCACTCAGGAAGTCTATAAGGTAACTTGGCACACCTGTGTTCACAATGATCTCTGCAGACAAAGAGCCTCAGCTTCAAGCTTCCACAAAGACACCACTGGTAGGAACTGGACACAATATGATTTAATCTGCATTCAGAAGACCAAATTAGCCTTGGTGATGCAATGGGTTTTATGTGTTTGGAATGTAGTTTATTTGTTTGTTTATTCACTGTTAACTTAAAAGTAGATTAACATTACCTGGAAAACTAGTTAATTAGTTCATTGTGATCTGTAATTGATTTTTTTTCATTTGTTGTAGGTTTTCAACCTTCTCTGTGACTACTTATGCGAAGCCATGGTGGTCTTACACCGACAATTTAAATAATCTAAAGACAAAAAGAAAAGACAAATAAAAGATGTCGCTGAGATGAGTGATTTCTGTATTTCTTTGAGGAAACAAACCTTTTTAAAGTTTGGGCAGAAGCTGAGGTGGTTTAAAAAGAGCAAAAAACTTGACATTGGCAGATGGAGAAGTGTGAATCGTCACTCTAGAGAACCCGCCTCCACTGCTCTAGAGTTCATTGACGGCATGCTTTACACCACTGCATCCAACGCTTTGTATTGCACTTGATGATGTATGGCTTGGATGCCGCTGCTACACCATGCACTCATTCCATTGAGCTCTCTGTGCACTGTTCCTGATCCAATCTGAAGACCACAAGAAGTTCAGAGGTCTGCAGTGATTGACTCTGTAGAAAGTTGGCGGCCTCTTGGCACTGTGCACTTCAGCATCCACTGACCCCCGTTCCGTCAGTTTACGTGGCCTACCACTTTGTGGCTGAGTTGCTGTCGTTCCCAAACACTTCCATTGTCTTATTATACAGTTGACACTGGAACATTTAGGAGTAAGAAAATTTCAGGGCAGGATTTGTTCACCAATATGTATCACCAACCTCTGCCCAGAGGAAGATGATCCTTACTATTTCATTCTTTTATAGTTTTGATTGTTTAGTAGTTGACTATTTCAAGTGCAAAATAGACTTTGGGGTTACGTAATGTTGACTTTAACAACTGATAACTTAAACAATTATTATCTTGAAAAATAGCGACTGTAGCATTGCATCTACCAGCAGGAGGTTGCTAAACACTAGTATGCTTCTATGAATGTTTAAATGCTTTACTGGTTAAATGCCAAACTGTTGAGCCCATAGGGTCAGCAGTAAAAAAGTGGGCTATTATGTTTCATAACAGTTGCAATGTTGAATTTTCCCTCTTTGGACACAGGAAGCTGTTTCTGTCATTGGGAAATAAAATCTAAAGGGTTTTCTATAAGAGGGAAAGAGTTTGCAGTTATTCACAGCTTAGTTTAGTCTTTTTGGAAAATGCGTACATTCAGCCTTATTAGGTCTTTATAGCATTTCAGCTTTTCTTGTACTGCAAAGGTGTCTGGTTCCATCTTTGTGTCTTGGCTGCTCAGAGGACTGAAACACTAGAAAATAAACTAAGGTTGTCCTAGTATAGGCAATTGTCCCGCAGTGATAATATTGTGTATTAAAGCTACTCACACCCTGTCTTGCAGTCCTGACAATAATTACAAGCATATGCTAAGATACACATTTTATCAACCATCCAACACAAAATTACTTTCAAAAGACGTCTTGGCATTACTTTCTGTTTACTTACGTGTTTACTTAAGTGTTTTCATGGGGACACATTTATGGGTCCTCAAAGTTACTGTACACTTAGGAATGATGTTGGAATCCCAGCTGAATTGCTCAACTCTGAAATTGCGATTACAGGAACAGATGAAATATTTAAAGACAAATGTGTACTGAACTACATTGGATGTCACCTGTTCCTTAAAATATGGAATCGTCCCGTATTTGGCTGTTAAATGTTGCATCCCGTATTGAACCGATACGGGATGCGATTTGTTCCATATCTCCATAAATGTCAGACAGACTCGCCTAACACACACATATCAACAATAACTATAACAATAATGACCAAAATAAAACACGATATATTAAGGTCAGCTAAATTGTTGTGGTGTGAGCTAAAGGACCCCAGAACACTATGGACCGACGCTCTTGTGGTTGCCTAGAGACGGTCACTACGCAGCCGCGGTGAGCTGCTATCGACCGCATATTTTTAAAACATCCTCAACCCAATTCTCCACCATCCTTGGAAGCAAAACCTCTCGTATAGATACAGACATGAGAGGGAAGACTCAAATCCCAGGCTGAACATGTTAGTGAGGATGAATACAGGCAATTAAAACAAATGTGTTCATCTTGACGCGGTGCTGCTGTTATGAATGGATCAGGAGAGGAACTGCAGACCCGGTTAGAACCTAAAGAACCAGAAATCAGCATCTCTTCATCCCTCAATCATCTCCTGAGGCTGATATGGTATAGAACATTTTGCTATGATTAAGTTTCTTACTGTGGTTTTAGTTATGGTTTGATTATTAGATGATCAATTATTTGCTTATTTAATGCATAGTCGTATCAGCCAAAATAAAACAAATGACCATTTGAAGAACAAATCATATTAAGAGATTAACAGTAAATAATGTACATAAATGTTTCCTACTTTAAAAAGATTTGTTAGGGCTTTCTGTTTGCTTTATTAAGAAATGTTGACATATTAATTCAGTGTTCAGTGGTCATTTAATGTGTTGAATATTGTTTTCATGTTGACTTCCTGTTGTGGGCGGAGTTTTGCGTTTTTCTAATAAAAGGCCACAGGTCGCTCCGGTGAGCACTGCACTCAGGCCAAACGCTTCTGGAGGTTCTGTGGGTTGATTTCCTCCGTCTCTCCTCTGCATTTCCAGCCCTTTATTAATGGCAGCGTCTACATAATGTATCATTAATGTCAGACACAGACCTTCTGCCCAGGGGCGGTTCTAGATGGGGGCCATCAGGGGTACAGAAGAAATTATGCTAAATAAATGTATTTTGTTAATACTCAGAGATGGATTTTTTTTTTTTTACCTTCACAATTGTATTTTAACAATGAATTAAAAATTATAGCGTTGTGCTTTTAGCTGCTGTATTGAGACATGATCACACTTTCCATCTGCCAGGGATCTGTAACCTGGATCTCTGGAGACATGTGGCTCTTTGGCTCACTTGATATATCAAATATTGAAATATTGCTCTGTTTTTTTGTTTCATTCTTTTGTTCCCATGGAAAGACACTGACTGCCCTGGCCCTCGTGGTAAATTTGATCTAGAACCAGCCTCTAAACCTAACTCCTCACTTTTATAAATATATTAGTAATACTCTTTACAATACCAGAATTTTCACATAACTTTTATACTTTTGGAGCCCTGTTTGACGACACATTGTGGTTATTAAATTAGGTATTATGATCAGTTACTCAGTACTTGAGCAGTTTACCAAATACATTTTACACTTGCTTAATTAAACATGTTTAAGGTGTGCTACTCTGATTGGAGTACAATTTTGGAGTACTCAATGTATGAATGATTGCTCTCTGGATCACATTTTTTAAAAGGTTTTGTTGGCTATAGTTGCCTTTATTTGGACGCAGTTTGACAGGAAAGTGGGTCATGAGAGAGGGGGAAGACATGCTGCCTGCGACCACCGCCACAATGACTAAGGCCTCAATATGTGGGTTGTGCTTTGCGTCTGCGCCACCACAGCACCACACATTTTCAAAACAACCTATTGTGCTAACAAATCCACAGAGGACATCATTGCTGGAGCTCTCCACTCAACACTGAACTACCTGGAGCAGCAGGAGAGTTATGTCCTCATTCTTTTTGTTGATTATAGTTCAGCCTTCAACACAATAATCCTAGTCAGCTTCATCTCAAAACTCACCAACCGACCACAGACTGTGAGACTTGGTCCTCATCTCTCCTCTACCTGCACAATGAGCATTGGTTCCCCACAGGGCCGTGTGCTTGACCCCCTCCTGAATTGCCTCCACACCCAAGACTACCCAAAATCAATTAATACCCTGAACTCCCACATCCACTAATTATATGATAGTTTGTGTATATGTGTGGATATATAAATTTAACTGATTGCACTATGTGGCTGGAAAATACATGATACATTCCCTTTAAGCAGCTATTATACAGTGTTCTCATTGGAAACTTGTTCTGTTTGTAGGCTCCAAACAGCGACCCTCCTCCTCTGCCCAGCTCGTCTCTTCCAGAAGGTTACTATGAGGAAGCAGTTCCCTTAAGTCCTGGAAAGGCTCCCGAGTACATTACCTCTAGTAAGTAATAAGCTGATGTATATTTTTATTCATTAGTATAATATGTGCCTTTATTGATAGAAAACTACTAACCCTAACATAGTTAGCTTATTTCTGGTCAACGAAATGAAGAATAGTCTGTTTCCTCTCAGACTATGATTCAGATGCCATGAGCAGTTCCTATGAATCGTACGATGAAGAAGAGGAAGACGGGAAGAGTCAGAAAATGCGCCACCAGTGGCCATCTGAGGAGGCGTCCATGGACCTTGTGAAAGATGCCCGTATCTGTGCTTTTCTGTTGCGCAAGAAACGCTTTGGCCAGTGGACTAAACTTCTCTGTGTCATCAAAGACAACAAGCTACTGGTGAGAGATTGTTGAAAAGAAATACGGACAGAAATGGTTAAGCATAAACGTTACATGCGTGAATGACTGGCATCAGATCTTAGATGGTTTACATAGGATGGAAATAATTACTTTTTCAGGTAGACTTTTTTCCCTTTATTTAACCAGGTAAAACCCCATCAAGATCTAGATCTCATTTTCAAGAGGGACCTGGGCAGAAATCTGCAATGCATAACAACGTGGTTACACAAAAGTAATACAAATTAAAACATATGCACAAGTTTAAAACGCATTACTAAACAGTTTAAAAACAATGACACTGGTTGATAGAATCACTTGGTATGTTTTTAAAAACCACTCAAAATAAGTCCAATGAAATCAGATCTGACATCTTGAATTCAGACTGGAGCTGATTCCATGCTGTAGGAGCCATCACACTGAATGTGCTATTGGGATGTGATTTTCATCATGGATGTGCAGCCGACAAATCTGCAGCAACTCTGTGATGCTGTCATGTCAATATGGGGTAGACTCTCTGAGGAATGTTTCCAGTACCTTGTTGAATCTATGCCACCAAGGATTAAGACAGTTCTGAGGGCAAAACCTGGTACTAGCAAGGTGTACCTAATAAAGTGGCGGGTGAGTGTATGTACAGTGACAAATAATAAATTCTATTCTATCTTTTGCCCCTCTCTCACAACCCGCTTTCCTGTCTGAGCACTCTCAAATTAAAGCCACTGGAGCTAAAAAAAAAAAAAAAAATGGCACAAATGAAGTTAGTGGGAAAATGTAATAAATTTACTAACTTCATTTGTGAATTAAAAAAAATGTTCATGTTCTAATTGTAAAGCTCTGTGAAAATAAAGTTTTCTGGTTGTTATTCCTCCCTGTGGTATTTAGACATCTGCACCAACAGTCATTTTCATCCACTAAGCGATAAACCACCTGTTCCTATCTACTTGTAGTGCTACAAATCTTCTAAAGACCAGACCCCACAGATGGAGCTCACTCTGTCAGGATGCATCATCATGCACATCCCCAAAGATGGCAGAAAGAAGAAGCATGAACTGAAGATTGTCCACCAGGGGGCAGATGCCCTGGTGCTGGCAGTGCAGAGCAAAGAACAGGCCGAGGAGTGGCTCAAGGTAATTCAGTGAACCAGCACCTGCTTGTAACGTGTTTTCTACTTATTGGACCACAGAGCTAAATCCCCTGATGAGGGAATAATATGGGGAAATTTTCTGCCATAATCCAAGAGCACACATGTTCAGTCTTAAGGCAGAATGTCATGTCTTTTGTTCTCAAAACTTTTAATACTTTTTCTTACATTGCTTGCATTTATATTTTCAAAGCAGGAAAATTATTTTTAAGTATTTTTGAATTAGATTAATACATGGTTCAGCATATTTAAATATTCTTAATTGGGAAAACGGAATAGATTTGGAATAGAATGTTCTGATATTGATGTATGATTAGCATTTTACAAAGCACACAACCAGTCATAATTTAAAAAATATATTATTTAGTAATATCCACAGTGGTGCAGTTGGTAGAGCTGTTGCCTTGCAGCAAGAAGGGAAGATTCTGGGTTCGATTCCCGGTCTTTCTGCGTGGAGTTTGCATGTTCTCCCTGTGCATGGTGGGTTTTCTCCGGGTACTCCGGTTTCCTCCCACAGTCCAAAAACATGACTGTCAGGTTAATTGGCCACTCCAAATTGTCCCTAGGTGTGAGTGTGTGTGTGTGTGTGTGTGTGTGTGTGTGTGTGTGTGTGTGTGTGTGTGTGTGTGTGTGTGTGTGTGTGTGTGTGTGTGCGCGCGCATGGTTGTGTGTCTCTGTGTTGCCCTGCCACAGACTGGTGACCTGTCCAGGGTGACCCCGCCTCTCGCCCGGAACGTTAGCTGGAGATGGGCACCAGCAACCCTCCCGATCCCACTAAGGGACAAGGATGTAAAGAAAATGGATGGATAGTAATATCAATACATATTTATCTAAATATACAAACACAAAATAATACAATCATAGAGAAACAAAGAGGATTAATGATTAATACTGAATAATATCTATTAAACTGCACATATTTATATACACATGGGTAAATACATAATATCCATATATGTTTTGTTCATGTTTTCCAGTCCAGTTGTTGTAGCTGAGATTCAGCAGCTGAGATTCATCCGTGAGATGCAGTGAATCCATCTCTCCTTATAGACATTTCCAATTCTTCCTCACATCGTTTTCTTTATGAAACCTTCTAAACAAAAACGGGTGCTATCTTACTTTTGACAGAGTGAAAGAATTACAAAATTATAAAATCTCAGTTAGCCTTCATAGCGGACCTGAACCTCTGAGTTACACCAAGCACTATAGCTAATATTAGCTGGCATTTTGCAGGTGGACCTAAATACAGTATGGTAATATTCTATTCACAAAATATAAACGGTAATATGTCCACCTTACTTGTGAAATGTTATCCCCCGAGATCTCACATCAATGGTTTGTCAATATAACCAAAAATATCTGGCAGAGACCACGTTTGAGTGTGAGGAGAAGTTTGGAGTTCAATTGTTACAAGTTTTGAGAAGAAAGACATGTGTGAGGGTCGCCTTTAAATGAACCAAAACACACCGAACTGCCCAGCACAACATGCTGAGTTAACAAACATGACTAGTTACTTACTGTTCAATCTCCTAACACAAAGTAGGAAGCAGTGATTTTTTTAATGGGAATATTTGTTTCACATTCTTAAAGAATATCAAACAGATTTGACCGGTTATATCACTAGTGTAATAGCCCAATCACTTGCCATAAAACAATTAAAATAGGTTTCAGAGCACTTGCAAAGAAAAATTTCAAAGTCAAAAACTCTGAAAAAGCATCATTGTGGTATTCACCAGGAGATGGATGCAAGATTTTCCCTACTTCATACCTAATGTCTACTGGAGATGGTCAACAACCCCTCCAACATCCTTCAAGGTTTAGAGGGTGATTTATGGATTAATTGATGGATAAAAGGCACCTTGTTTCAACAACATGCAAATGCAGGCTTCAGGGCCATAAAGGGGGGAAAAGTTAGGACAATTCCTAGGGCCAATGACCGACAGGGGGCCCTCCACAAAATATATTTTTTATTTTTCTTCATAGTAATAGAAAAAAAATCGGGGCCCTGTCAATTACAAAATTAATGAATCGTGTTTTTTAAATTGTTTTTATCAGTAAAAAAAATAAATGTTACCATTCAAAGACCAAAATGCACGCATCCATATTTACACTGAAGTGAAGTTAAAGCTGCAGTATGCAACTTTTATTACCAAAAAGTACACATTTGTTAAGACTGTCAGGATGTTGAGAGATTACCTGAGAATAATTGAATTCCTCTCTAGGAACAGCCGATCAGAGGCAGGAGGTGGGTTTTAGCGCTGTCAATCACAATCTTTAGCTGTCAGTAGAAGGTCAGGGAGGAGCTGAAGGAGATTCATGTTTTCACAGATTATCTGTCTCATAACAAACTGTCATGACAAGAAAGCAAGGCAGTTACATGCCTTTAAGATTGTGCCGCTTTTTATGGGTCAAATGGACTCAAGAAATTGAACAGCAGGGGGCCCAATGTAATTTTATGCCATGGGGCCCAAGTTTCCTGGCAGTGCCCCTGACAGGCATGAACTATTATGCTTGACAGAGTGAACTTTGAATTTTAACTGTGTAATATTTATTGCCATTCAGTGGTCAACAGACTTTACATGTTGTGATACCAACCTGGCTAGAATTGAGCCTTTAAAAAAGGTAGTATAAAAAAGTATCTGTTATTGTAGGTTCCGTGGGTATAATTATACACCAAAGTAGGTTGTGCCATATATGATTTAAAAGGATAGCGACATATTGGCTAATCAATATCCAATTAAAATATATCCATCCATCCATTTTCTTACACCCTTGTCCCTCAGTGGGGTCGGGAGGGGTGCTGGTGCCCATCTCCAGCTAGCGTTAATTAAAATATATAATTCATATAATAGTATATGACCTCACATTGTCACATGAGCTATTACTGGCACAACCAACCATTCAGGATACTTATTTGATATCATGAGACCCAATATAATGTAAATTTAGTCTATTTTAGTTGGGGCCGGGACTTTAACATATTAATTTCTATTAATTAATTACAAAGATTTTAACATGTCACTCTGACACGGAGTCAATAGATGCAATAATCAATATATAACACAGACTTTATCAAAGATACAAACATCAGTTTATATTGGCTGCTTCTCACACCAATGACACATCAGTCAGCAGTATGTTATTTTTAAGGGATCCATGATTAGTTGTAACAATAGATTTTGTTTAAGAAATATTTATTTTAGATGTGAAAGCAATACAACAATAATACAGCGTGTATGGTCACACGAACATCGCCATGTTGCTCATATTGCAATGCATTCATTCAATCAATCAATCAAATTTTATTTGTGCAGCACATTTCAGCAGCAAGGCATTTCAAAGTGATTTACATAATTAAAAACAAACAGAGTCATGTAACATTGAATAAACAGTAAGAAAGAGAAAGATAATAATAATAATAAAAAATAAAAGTTAATAAATAAATAAAGATAAAAACCCGCACCCCTTTTCAACCACGGGGGGACGACACCAGCACCCCTTTACACTTCTTAGAGAGGGGGACGGTACCCGCGCCTCTCCCGGGGGCTTTACATCATTAAAAAGAGGAAGAAAAAGAAATTAATAAATAGATAAAGACATTAAAGCCTGCACTCTAACCCCAATTTAGCCATAGGCAACTCTAAACAGGTGGGGTTTAAGTTGAGATTTAAAGACACCCAGTGTTTCAGCTGCATTCTGGGTAAAAGACGTCTGTAGGTCCAACTGCTCTAGCTCCGTCCAGGCAAAACAGTGATGAGTAATGCCTTTAAGCCTTTTTAAATTTTAACCAGAGCGCGTTGAAATCAGTGACAAGGTAGAAATCATAAGAGGTAATGAAGTTGAAGAGGACCAAACAAAGGAAGAGCACAGAGTTATCCCTAGGAGCTGGTGTTTTGATACTATTGCCTTCAGCTTTATAAATGAAACTATGAATGACACGTACCTCTGGTTGGACTGTGTGATCCAGTAAATACTTCTATAGTTCTCTGTCCAGTCCAGTAACAGCTGTTTAGGGTCTAATCTTAATCTGCAATAAACGGGGCGGCAGTAGCTGGTTATACTGCCACAGTGCTCCACTAGCATTAAAAAGAGTTCCCAGCTGTTCTGTCATTTGTGAATAAAAACTGTCAGCATGGCATTTGTTTTTATCTTGTGAATGTAATGATCACTTGTTAGAGCCTTGAACCGTTTTGCTCATACAATGACTCTTTGGTGTATCACAAACAGGATTTTTTTAGTTAATATGAAAATTACAACATATTTAGCCCATGTGCAATTAATCTTGGATCCCTCTAATTAAAAGTCATAATTAGCACCCAAACTCTGACTCCAGTTTGCTCAGTAGTACATCAGGCAGCAACAGTGGCTGCCTCTTTTCAATCGAAGAAATACAGTCCGTTCCCGCCCCCTCAGCCTCTGAGTCGCTCTCTTAGCCAGACCTATGGAGCCACAGTCTGTCATTTCCCCAACCAGACCCAATTATGTTTCCTGCAAGCCAAAACCCAACAAGTTGAAGATGCCAGTGCAATGGGACATGGGAGAGGTTTTGTGTGTTAAAGATTTTATTGGCGGATTTTCACATTTCCCACTACCCACCATTTGAGTTATGCATGTAGATCCCTTTCACTGCCAAGCCAAGATTTGATATGCAGGGACCCACCTACTTCCTCTGCAGTTACTAGAACTCCATTGCTTTTGATCCCTTAACTGAAAGACTAACTTATGGTCAGTCTAGTGAAGGATTATATATTAGAGACAGGGTAGAGACCATACATGTGTACCTCATTGGAAGGCTTTCTACATTGAGTTGCTTAATTAGGTGGTATGTTGCAAAAAAATAAGGAATTTGTCTATGTCCAAATGCGGCCCGTGGTCAAATTTCATCCGACCCGCAGCCTCTGTCATAAAATCAATAACGTCTGGCCCGGACGTAGAATTAATATATTGGGCAGCAGTACTGTTGCCTGCATATGGTGTAGCTTACACACTAAATGCTGTTCCTCGTTTACCCACTAGAGGGCAGCAGCCCGTGTGACTCCCCTCAATTTTCTAAAATGGCGACTATCAACAAAAAAAGGAAAGTTGACAGCGAGGGCCGATGATTCAAGGATGGCTGGAAATTAGACTATTTCTTCACTGAAATACGCAACAACTGTGTCTGCCTCATTTGTAAAGAGACTGTGGCTGTTTTTAAAGAGTTCAATGTGAAGCAACATTACCAAACGAGACATGCTGACATACGACAAGATCACAGGGAAGGAACGCAGCGAGAAACTGAAGCAACTTGAAGCTAATTTAATCTCACAGCAGCGACATTTTGCAAGAGCCTAAGAGTCAAATGAGAAGCTACAAAGGCTAGTTACGAGGTAGCCGCGCTGACCGCAAAGCATTGCAAACCTTTCACCGAGGGTGAATTTATCAATGACTGCGTGATGACTATGGTGAAGAAAATCTGTCCTGAGAAGCAGCAAGAGTTTGCCAAAGTCTGCCTGGCACGTAACACTGTGGCACGCAGAGTTGAAGAAGTGTCATCAGACATCAAAAGACAGTTGGGAGTCAGAGGAAAGGAGTTTGACTTTTTTCACTAGCTTGCGAGGAAAGCACAGACGCCTCTGACACTGCTCAGTTACTTATTTTTTTTAAAGGAGTGGGCAACGAAATGAACGTTACCGAAGATCTACTTGAACTCAAGAGCCTGAAAAACCAAACGAGAGGAACAGATTTATTCTCTTCTGTTTGCGCTGCCGTGGATGACATGAAACTCCCCTGGAATAAAATTTCTGGGATTATTACAGACGGCGCACCATCCATGACTGGTGAACGAAGTGGATTAGCAACACTAATAAGAAACAAAGTAAGTGAAGAAGGGGGTAAAAAGCTGTAAAACTCCATTGTATCATTCATCAGCAGTTCTGTGTGCTAAACATCTCCAATACGAACATGTTATGGAACCGGTGAGAAAGGCTATTAACTATATCCGCTCCAGAGCGCTATGCCACCGTCAGTTCCAACAGTTTCTAAGCGAGATTCATGCGGAATATGGAGATGTTGTCTATCACACTGACGTGAGGCTCAGTCGGGGTTCTGCATTGTCACGCTTCTACTCTCTTAGGAAAGAAATCGGTGAGTTTTTGGCTGAAAAAGGACAACCTATGCGAGAACTAAGTGACCCTATGTGACTGGCTGATTTGGGGTTTCTAGTTGATGTTACAAAGCACCTTAATGTCCTGAACACCAGTCTCCAGGGACCAGACGCAGTCATAAGCCAACTATATTCGCACATCAAAGCCTTTGGAACCAAGCTGCAACTGTTTGAGAGACACCTGTCGCCGACCCAACCCAATACTGCACACTTTTCAGCGCTGCAAGAACTCATGACCAGATTCCCACAGAGCAATGTCAGTGCACAAACGAGGCGGTAAGTATCAGATATTTCATCTCTGCCTGAAGAGTTTAAACAACGCTTTCGGGATTTTGCAGCCATCGAGAAGGAGATCGCTCTTTTTTCACCTTTCTCCGTGGACACAGATGATGTTCCAGACCCTTTGCAGCTGGAGCTCATTGAGCTGCAGTGTGACGCAGAGAGCCGCGGTCGGCACCAGCAGCTTTCTCTCGCCAATTTTTAACGACAGCTGGATAAGGACAGGGTTCGAGAGATTCGAGCATTTGGTAAAAAAATGCTAAGCTTGTTTGGGTCGACGTATTTGTGTGAGAAGACATTCTCGGTTATGAACTTAAATAAAAGCCCTGTGAGGACACGGCTAACAGACTCTCACTTACGAGACATCTTGCGCATCATTATCACTGCCTTTGCGCCAGACCTGGCCTATATGCTGCAGTCCAGATCTCAGTATCACCGTCACATTAATGCAGACAAGTCATTTGTCATTTACAATTAGTCTCTGAATAATTTTAGTTTTTTTTTAAGAAATCAGTCATAAATTCAGACAAGTTTTCACTCCAGAATAATAAGCTTTTAAAAATGTAATCAACATTTATAGTTATGTAGCCCCTGGTTATAAACCATGCTCTTAAGGCCCTTTAATATTTACAAAATATTTACAAGGTTGGTTGTATGTACATAGAAAATATAAGTGAGAAACTTGTATTATTGTTTTTGTACATTTTTGACCCGAGTGATTATACACATGCGGGGAGCGGATACTGTTGTGAGTAGCGTGAGAAAGAATGAGAAAAACAGAAAGCCGAAGCTTTTCTGGATCAATTATCTCATTAGTTTAAAGACTGTATTGAATTTCCTATCTATGAAGTAGTTTAGATTAACGAGGGACAAGTGAACTCAACAGAGAGAGAGAGAAAAAAAAGAACGCGGGAGACGACAAGGAGGAAGCTGATGGAGACCGCTGCTAATGCGTGCAGAGGTTGAGGTGTGAGCGAAAACTGGACTGTTTTATGCACGTTCTGCATAAGTAAACTTGCACTCGGCGGTTAGGATACCGGAACAAGTGTTTTGAAGTGAAGAACTGCGGAGGATAACTGCGGCTGATCCGAGGATAACTGCGGCTGATCCGAGGAGAACTGCGGCTGATCCGAGGAGAACTGCGGCTGATCCGAGGAGAACTGCGGCTGATCCGAGGAGAACTGCGGCTGATCCGAGGTGGCTAGAGGAACGTGTCAACATGACGACGCTAGTTTTAGCATGGTTGAGGAGGAGTCCTGCAACTCATGTTGCGGAGTTCTAAGAGAAATTGGATTCGCAAAGCAACCTTGACGGAGAGGACGAAAAGCTGAGCGAGCAGGTGTTGATATGACTATTGTCATATCAACAAGTGCAGGGCTCATTTGAGCAAGTAATAACTTGCTCATTTCTGTTATTTTATTTAAAGATTCTGTAAATATTGACCTGCCATGGTGAGATATTTTTTTATGTTTCAAATGTAATTTGCACTCAAGAGTACAATTACTTCTTTTTAACCGTTAGACAAAAGTTAGTGCTAAAAAAGTGAAGTGAATTGATTATTCAATTGCATATGACATGCATGTTTCAAATGAACCAAAAGACTTGCTTAAGATCGCTGGAATTAAAATAAAAAAGCAAATGTGAAACACAGAATGGCTTGCTGAAATTAATTTAAATATATTGCTGTTCTATGTAAAGAATGTCCGCCACGGTTGGCCCCCCTACATTTTCAACACACCAAATCTGGCCCCCTTTGCAAAAAGTTTGCACACCCGTCTTAGCAGATTGGAGGTATGACGGGTTCTTGTGATCTGTCCAGACCAGAATGTGGTGTTCAGCTCCCTCCAGCCAGTGGTGCCATTCTTCCAGCGCTAGCTTGATAGCCAGGAGTTCTCTGTCCCCCACGTTGTAGTTTCTTTCCGCCGGCGAGAGTCTACAGGAGAAAAAGGCACATGGATGAAGCTTGTGGTCATGATCAGAGGTCTGGGAGAGCACCCAGCCCCTGTATCGGAGGCATCCACCTCCACCACAAACTGCTTCTTGGGGTTGGGCTGGACGAGTATGGGTGCTTGTGCAAACTGGGACTTGAGCTCAGCGAAGGTGGCATCAGCTTGAGGGGTCCAGGCAAACACCTTCTTGGTGGAGGTAGGAGCGGTTAGGGGAGACGCAGTTTGGCTATAGTTGCGTACAAATCTTTGGTAGAAATGAGCAAATCCCCTCAAGTGGAGGAGTTTAAGTATCTGGGGATTTTGTTCACGAATGAGGGAAGAAGGAAGCGGGAGATCGACAGGCGGATTGGGGCAGCGTCTGCCATGAAGCGGGCGCTGTACCATTCCGTCATGGTGAAAAGAGAGCCGAGTCAAAAAGCGGAGCTCTCGATTTACCGGTCGATCTACGTTCCCACCCTCATCTATGGTCATGAGCTTTGGGTCATGACCGAAAGAACGAGATCAAGCGGCCGAAATGGGTTTCCTCCGCAGGGTGGCTGGGCTCTCCCTAAAAGAGAGAAGCTCGGTCATCCGGGAGGGACTCAGAGTAGAGCCACTGCTCCTCCACGTCGAGAGGAGCCAGTTGAGGCTCGGGCATCTGGTCAGGATGCCTCCTGGACGCCTCCCTGGCGAGGTGTTCCGGGCACGTCCCACCGGGAGGAGGCCTCGGGGAAGACCCAGGACACGCTGGAGGGACTATGTCTCTCGGCTGGCCTGGGAACGCCTTGGGATTCCTCCGGAGGAGCTGGAAGAAGTGGCTGGGGAGAGGGAAGTCTGGGCCTCCCTTCTGAAGCTGCTGCCCCCGCGAACCGACCCCGGATAAGCGGAAGAAAATGGATGGATGGATGGATGGATGGTCAATTTGACCCGGGGAGTCTTTAGTCATGCTACAGTGTCAGAAACCAAAAAATTCCTCCAAAACTTTTTTGTATCTGATTATTAACTCCAATACTAACCATTTCAATCAATATTTGTGTAATGATGTTTTTTTATTTCTCACAAATAAAGGATCAATGACGACAATTTACTCATTTGGACATAAAAAATGTGATTTACATTTTGTTTTATACATAGAGTGCACCTATTCAGACAAATAGAAAAAGTTTAATGCAGAAAAAATACTTTTAACTATTTAAAAAAAATTTAAACTTTGAAACGGGTCAATTTGACCTGCAACATAATAGGAGGGTTAATCCTCTGTAGTCTATGCAGGGCCGCAGGAACCCATCTTTCTTCCCCACAAAGAAAAACCCTGCGCCTAATGGAGAGGACAAAGTGCGGATTATGCCAGCAGCAAGAGATTTGTTTATGTTAAGGAAGAAGTTTTATACAATTGAATTTAGCAAAACTCTGGCTCTGATTCTTCTTTTGATCCCGGGTTCTCTCGCGTGGCCACGTGTGGGGACAAAAACACAACAATGCGTGTTGACGTCACAGAATTACAGAATTTAATCCAATCAGAAGAAAGTATAAGATAGTACAGGAAACTGGAAAAACACAGATACAAACATTGTTACCTGAGACAAGAAGACAAAGAAATATCAAGGACGTCCTTGGAGAAAGAGCTGGTGCAGAAGTAAAATAAATCAGCTTTTTTCTGAATTGTTTCCCTTGTGCACAAACTTTTATACCTGTAGGTGTGTTTTCCTCTTTAATGTATTCAAATAAGGCGTATCTCTACTTGACCAACTGGAAGGCATCTCTGGCCCTTTTAAATTTAGAAAGTCCCTGCAGTTTGTTCACAAGATCAAACACCTTTTGTTAAATAAGGTGGAAGCAGACTCTCTGAATTCATGGTGGTTTATGTCTTTCACAGATCAGTGTGAAAAGCTAGAACTTCCTACTGATTGTTTCCAGACAGACAAAGAGCAGATCAGAGATCTTGGCAAACCATCTGATTTAACTACAGTAAAATAAAGATCAATAGGTCAGAATATGTTATAAATTTTAAAACTATAATTATGGTATTTCAATCAAGTCATGATAAATTCTAAAACTAACTTATTTTTAATTTATTTTCTTAACACTATCCGGCTCTACAGCCATCTGGGCCAAGAGAAACAGATGAATGAACCTCACAGGTAGCTGTGAAATTCTGGTTTCTCTCCTGCTCTGCCAGGAACAAACCTTTAATACTGTATTTTAATTCAATGAAAAGTTCTCCAAAAACCCAATTTGTTCTTCTGCACTCAGCATCTCCAAGGTTTAGTCCTGATATCAAACCAAAAGCAATAAATAATATCAACAGAAAATAATGAAGTACAATTCCTGTTTCTAATTAGGAATTAGAAACAAATAAGAATTAAGACATTCATTCACCATAAACCTAAGTATTTTCTAATACTAAAAAAACACTTTCATTTGATTGTAATATAGTCAGAAATAATACAATTTCAAATGCATTCATCATTGACTAAATTAATTCTAAAACAAGATAATACAATTTTCAGTCAAAACATGTTATTAATAACTAAGAAAAATGTCTTACAAATTAAATGTTAGTGATTTAAAACATTTTATGTTATTTTCAGTTTTTTACACCATGTCAGATGTTAGTTCTGGAAGATTTCTCATCCTGGTTACGTGAACCGACCAAAGTTCCCTTTCTCAGAGTAATTCAAGTGATACTGTCCTCCACCTTCCTGCATATGTTAATTTATGACCTCCTGTCTTTAATGATAAGACCCCAGGGGTCTGAGCCGAAGCTCTCCTGCAGATCTCTATTCTCCTTTGTACTTTAAATGCTTAATCCAGCAATAGTTCTTAGGGTTTTAAATCACTAACAAGATTCAAGATTAAGAAATTCGTTCTAAATGGTTTAAACTGTGTTAAACACTAAAAATAGTCATTTTTCCTCAACAGTGTACTCTTCCATTGTTTGTCGTTCGGTTCTGAAAATGTTGTATAGCCTACTGTTGGGTAATGGAGCACCAGGCAGGAGGTCAATGGTGCAGTCGTAAGGTCTTATCTACAGTTTTACTGAAAACTGTAGATAAATACTCACTGGGAACGGAGGAGATGTCTGATGGTTCGACCTCTGCTTGTTATTGCTATTTTGGCTTCGGCCCAATTGATATGGGGGTTGTGTGTGACTAACCAGTCGAAACCCAGAACTATGGAGGAACTGGCTGCGGGAAAAACAAAAAATGTGGTCTCCTCGTTGTGATTACCTGAGATTAATAGTCATAGTGGCTTGGTTCGGTGGGTGATTTGTGGCAGGTTCTTTCTGTCCTGGGCTGAAACGCGGAGAGGGATTGGCAATGGTTCTACCTCGCTGGCGAGTTGCTGGACTATTTCAGAGTTGATAAGGTTCACACCCTGAGTCAATGAGAGCTGACAGGGAAAAAGATTTGTTATTATTAAACAGGGCGACGGAAATGATGAGGCGGGATTTGGATGTTTGTGGCTCCGGCAGTCTCCCCGTCTTTACTGCCGGACCTGCGGGTTTAAACGAATGGGACAATTAGCGATAACATGGTTGGGCTCACCACAGTAGAGGAAGAGCCGAGAGCGCATCCTTCTCTGGCGTTCTTCAAGCGTTAGGCGTGTGTGTCCCAGTTGCATTGGTTCGGGTTCCGGAGCTGAGGAAGAGGTAGGTAAAAGCTGAAGACTGATTACTGGACTGAGAAACTCGCGGAGAAAAGGTTCGGTGAGATCGCGCTCTTGCTCTGGAGCGGATCCGGTTATCCAATTTAATTGTTAAATTTATGAATTCGTCTAGAGACTCTGGTTCGTCTAGAGTGGCAAGTTCGTCTTTGATTTGTTAATTAAACCCATGAAAAAAGGCGCTTTTAAGTGCAGTAGCATTCCAATCAGAAGCAGCAGCTTTGATTCTAAAGTCAATATCTAAGTCTGACACGCTCCTCTGGCCCTGCTTTAACCCATGTAAATCACGGGATGCTGAAATCTTTTCAGTTTCCTGACAAAAAACTTGTTTCAGTTCTTTCAGGAACTCTGGAAATGTACATCCATAATTAGATGCTGACGTAAACCAGGCTTTGGCCCATTCCAAGGCTCGACCCGTCAACAGGGATAACATGCAAGATATTTTTGAGTCATCATGGGAAAAACTCTGCGGTGAATGGTTAAAGATTATAGTACACTGGAGGATGAAACCTTTAACCTTTCTTACATCACCTGAAAATTTATCTGGTGCACATGGACAGACCTCCGAAAACATGGAACGGTTTGGCGGATCAGGAGCCACAGACGGAGGGAATGAAGTGCTCGGAGCCTGCTGGACTGAGCTCTGTAGGAAGGTAGAGATTACTGATAACTGGTGGTTAGTTTCTGCTTGGCGGCTTCCTAGTTCTCTTAACGCGGAGTCGTGGGATTGAATTAAGGCGTGTTGTTCAGACAGTGCTCTTCTGATTGCGTCTACTGAGGTTGCGGTTTGGTCTGAGTGTTCTGTCATGTTGGTTTCAAGTCTTTTAACCCACATGCGAGAACACAATCAGGAGAGGCAGATAAATGAACAATAATAAGTTTATTGAATCCAGGGGAAAGGGGAATGGGAATGAATTCTGGAACAGATGACCGGATCGTCTTACTGTCAACGAGAGACAACGGATTAGTAAGAGTGGTTAAAATATTTTTCCAGGAGTGAACAGACAGGGTCTTACTTGGTGTGGAAGAATGTGGTTGCTGGCAGAGCGCTGGATGAGAGGGCTTCGTTGGAGGGTGGACAGGTATGTATGTGGCAGAATGAGCGGAGTCCGACTTGGTCCAGTTGTAACTAGTCTCCAGGTGGGTTCGGGCACGGGCAGGTATAACCTGTGGTGTCATGAAGGGGAGTCCACTGGAGACGGACCGACGACAGGGGGGAAGGCGAGCACACAAGGAGTGGCGTCCAACTGGTACTACCAACGGCGTTGAGGGGAGACACACGAGGGAGGAAACTCACACTCAGAGTCCCGGGGCAGACGGCACACTCGGGAACAACGGAGAGACAGCAGGTTCACCTGGCGAGGAAAACAACAAGAGATTAGCTCGAAGTAATTCACAGAGGGCCTTTCTCTGGAATGAATGTTACCAAGGTAAACAAACACTTAGGCAATGAGAAGTTGTTCAGCCGCTGCTTATATCCCTCCAGTCCACGCCCTCCAAACGAGCTGCAGGTGCATCTACGGGGTCTGCACCGCATCTCTCCAGGGGCTCTGCAACCTGGCGGCATCTGGTGGATGCCATGGGAAATAGCAGGTGATCCAGGAAAATCAACTTAAACCAACAAAAAAAGGGAAAAAAGAAACAAAAAACAAAACAGAAAAACAGACCCTGACAGTCTATTTGTTATTGACCTTCGTTATTGGATAATATTCTGCCATCCTGAGTTGACAGAATTCATTTATAAACTGAATTCACTCTGCACTCATTCATTATATGGGTTTTTTCATTTGTATATTGTCCTCAGCATTCTAATTAAAATAGTATTCCTTCTGTTTTCAAGGTGATGAGGGAGGTGTGTGTGAATGGAAGTGCAGACCTCGATGGAGCTGCATCTGGATTACCTGTCCTCAAAGCAGAACTGGAGAAGGTAAAAAATTAAACTCGCATGTTCTAAAGATTGGCAGCGTTGCAAAGTATGTCTGCTCTTTAAAGAATGTTTTCCCGCCTTATAGTCCAGTAGACTCTTTTTGATTCGGGACCAGAATTGCAACATTTGTAAAATTTTTGCCTTGGTATTTCAAGTTTATTATTTTTTTAAATAATTGTATTAGATATTCTCTGTCCTAGTTACTATTTTTGAACTAAACTTAACTTGGTTACATACTTGATAGACAGAGCAGAATTTGGTTTTCCACAAAAATCTTAATTTTTTTTCCATTTATGCAAGAGATGGACAGTTAACCAAATCGGTTGTTGTAGCAATAGATGCAAAGGTTTCCAGAGTCGTTAAAACATTAAGTACACATTTATCACTTGCCTCCTGATGTGTTTGCAGCAAATTTGAACTGTACTGCAATCCCTTAGTAAGTTAACACTGCAGATTGAGTGTCAGCCTTATCAGCCAGTTCAACCTGCTACAGAAATTCCTAAAATTTTTATTTTGTACATTACGTTTAGATTGCAACTTTGGGACTGTTGTGCCTTTTTTAACCCTTCAGTATTGAGGAACTATGCTGTTTACTCCTCTTTGAAGCCACTCCTCTTCTGCTTTGGTGATTTTCTGTTGGCAGAGAACATCATCTGACCGTCCGAGCTCAGATGGTGAAGCAACCCATGAGAATGGACACAGTGACGGCAAAGACCAAGGTGAGAGTCACAGGAAGTAAACAACGTGGAACATTTCGGTTGACTTTAGCAGCACATAAACATACCGTGTCATCGGGGCACGGTAAAGGGGGGAAAAGTTAGGATAATTCCCAGGGAGGGACAAAGGGCCCTCCACAAAATAGTTTTGTTTTTTTCTTCATAGAAATAGAAAAAAAAACTGGGGCCCTGTCAATTACAAAATTAATTATATTGTGTTCTTTAAATTGTTTTCATCAGTAAAAAATAAATGTTACCACTCAAAGACCAAAATGCACACATCCATATTTGCACTGAAACCCCCAGGCCCCTCTGGATCTTCATGAAATGGTTCATTCCTGCTTGGCGCGCTTGATGGTGACGATGTTCAGCAGCAGAAAGACTGTGGCATTTACTATGCTGCTAAGAAAAATAGTAAACTCAGGTTTACAAAAAGAGAGAGAGGAAAAGTCAATTATAATTTTATTTATTATAAAATTATAATTAAAAATCTGGTTTGTTCCTCACATGTACAAAGTTTTATAGTAAAGGCGTATTCTTCTCTTTAATTTATTCAAATAAGGCTTATCTTTGCTCATCCAACCAGAAGCTGTCTCAGACCCTCTTTAAAGTTAGAAGCTCCCTGCAATTTGTTTCCAATATCAAACATCAGTTGTCACCTTTTTCTAAACAAAGTGGAAGCAGAGCTACGGAAGCGCATTGCTATCACGCAGGAAAAAAAAAATTCGAGCGCTATCACGTTATAACGTGATACGTATCTTGTTAAAACGTGATACGTATCTTGTTAAAACGTGATACATATCACGTTATAACGTGATACTATCTTGTTAAAACGTGATACGTATCTTGTTAAAACGTGTTACGTATCTTGTTAAAACGTGATAATTCTATGTCCAGGAAGTGGCGGTATTATGCTAGGCTAGTACAGTGGCTGACATGAATTGGTCAGGTTTCCCTTCATGTTTGGTCTACACGGATATGGATGCTGCTTTGCACTGTGGTTAAAACCATTAATAGCATGCTACTCTGAGCAGGATCCTACACAGAACGGGCTGCACAGAAGGAAACGTCAGTTTGGTTCTCTAGCTGTGGCGGCGTTCCTGACTGTCTGGATCGAAGCTGAAGTTGGCTTCCGTTTGTAGCTTCTGATTCAGGAAATGGCTAAAGAGCGATTAGAACGGAGGCTCAGATGTATTTGCTGAACATTTTCTGTAAAACATTTTTATTGAACAGTACAATAGGTGCATAACGGCAACGGCTGTTCGTAACCAAGCAACCAAAATAAACAGAAGGCTAGATAGTGGCAAAAGACAAAAAATTAGATCCTGTTAAGCATTCTTCAAAATAAAAGACTTCCTCTCTCTTCCCTTTTGTCAAAATAAATCATAAATAAAGCTTTGAATTTAATTATTTTTCACATCACCTTTTTGTAATTATGTACAATCAAGTTACATTCAGTAAATAATAATAAGCATTTAAATTATACTTAACATATGACTGTAATTAAGTAACTCCGTCCATTTTCTTTACACCCTTGTACGTTAGTGGGCTCGGGAGGGGTGTTGGTGTCTATCTCCAGCTGACATTCTGGGCGAGAGACGACAGGTCGCCAGTCTGTTGCAGGGCAACAAAGAGATACACAACAACACACACACACACACACACACACACACACCTAGGGACAATTTGGAGAAGCCATTTAACCTGACAGTCATGTTTTTGGACTGTGGGAGGAAACCAGAGTACCCGGAGAAAACCCACGCATGCACAGGGAGAACATGCAAACTCCATGCAGAAAGACCCGTGCCAGGAATTGAACCCAGAACCTTCTTGCTGCAAGGCATCAGCTCTACCAACTACACCACTGTGCAGCCCTGTAAATAAGTAACTAATCATGGAATTAGATTTAACATGCAAGTGTTAAGAAATCACCTGATATGCTTTAAAAACAAACATACATCGACACTTCAAATCTGGAGTAGATTATTCTATGCCAATGGCAGAATATTTCAAACCTAGTTTGTGATTTGTGAAACCTTTATCTGAATTGTGAAACTTCAAACATGAGAGATTTAAAAAACTTTTTGTATCTGGAATGCATTATAAATGAACTATCACATTTACAATATTTGCTATTATTTTAGCTTTCTGTTTTCTTTCATTTTTTGTCCTAGAGCACCTGCCTTTCTGTTTGGCTGTTGTGGTTTACAGGGATGCATTTTAACTTGAGAGGAAGTCTTTTATTTTGAAGAATGCTTAACAGGATCTAGTTTTGTCTTTTGCCACTATCTAGCCTTCTGTTGATTTCGGTTGCTTGGTTACGAACAGCCGTTGCCTTTGTTCAGCAAGTGTACTGTTAAAAAAAAAAGAAATCTGAACAGAAAATGTTCAGCAAATACATCTGAGCCTCCGTTCTAATCGCTCTTTAACCATTTCCTGAATCAGAAGCTACAAACGGAAGCCAACTTTAGCTTCGATTCAGACAGTCAGTAACGCCGCCACAGCTAGAGAACCAAACTGACGTTTCCTTCTGTGCAGCCCGTTCTATTTAGGATCCTGCTCAGAGTAGCTATTAATGGTTTTAAGCACAGTGCAAAGCAGCATCCGTATCCGTGTAGACCAAACATGAAGGGAAACCTGACCAATTCATGTCAGCCTAGTATAATATCGCCACTTCCTGGACATAAAATTATCACGTTTATACAAGATAAGTATCACGTTTTAACAAGATACGTATCACGTTTTAACAAGATAGTATCACGTTATAACGTGATATGTATCACGTTTTAACAAGACACGTTATAACGTGATAGCGCTCGAATTTTTTTTTTCCTGCGTGATAGCAATGCGCTTCCGTACAGAGCTTCTCCTCCACTGGCCTGAACTCCTGCTGTTTTATGGCGTTTCACAGATCAGTGTGAAGCTGGAACTTCTGATTCTTTCCCACACAGACAAAGGGCAGATCAGAAGATTTAGCAGGCAATCTGCTGTAACTACAGGTAACATAAAGATTAGTCCAAAAACTGTATTTAGGCTATTTCAATCAAGACATGTTGTTAACAACTAGGAGAGATTACAAATTAGATTGTATTTTACAGATATTCTATGTTGCATTCAGTTTTAAACCAGCTGTTTAAATCTTATCAAGGAGACAAAAAGGTTAAACTCACACAAACAGCCACGACCCCCTGTGGATGCCTGCTGAGTCCACAGAGAGGTTAAGAACTGTGTTTTAAATTATAGAAAACTAAAACTAAACTATTTTAATTCAACTTATTGTGTTATGTTTAATAGAAACATCCTACAAATGAGATGCCTACTGAACCATGGAGAAAATTTAGAACCAAATTGTCTTATTTTAAAATGCTATTAATTTTATATAATATTGTGCATGTGGTTAAGTTTTAAAACTAGCATATTTTAAATTTATTTGCCTAACACCTCCTTAGTGAAGTTAAAGCTGCAGTATGCAGCTTTTATTAACAAAAAGTATACATTTGTTAAGACTGTCAATAAATTGAGAGATTACCGGAGAATAATTGAATTCCTCTGCCTTCTCCAGAGGCCAAATTCATGTGAAAACAAGAAGCACTTTGCTTGTCTTCTCAGTTATTTGGGTCGTCAGCTGAATGTTAACTCTTCTTTTGGTTGAGTTCTGCTATGTTAACTCTGAAGTGCATTTCATCCCAGATGCTGAATGTTAATGTTTGTTTTTTTTCCTGTCTTTGCCAAATCATCCTCAATTGGTTCAGCTTATTACCCAGAAACGTACAAAGCAAACAGAACATTTCTCATTTTCTGTCAAATCCCATCATGATCAACCATGTTCTTTTTGTAAGGTGTCACACAGAGTACCGATCAACTCAAGTAAACGTTTTTTTCTAAATAGATTTTACATCAGTTAATAGCTGGAAGAACAGTTTATCACATGGTACCTGCATGCAAAGCTTTACGTACAGTGTACACTTGAAACCAGAAGCTTATGTAAACTGATTAAAAAGACACATTCATCTTTTTTTCACTTTCTGAAGTTACATCAGACCACACTTTTCTTGTTTTAGGTCTGTTAAAATTACCCAAATTCTATTTTCTAAATGCAACAGTAATAAGAGAAAAATATGTTAAAGATTTATTTGCATATAAACATTGAAGAAAAGGCAAGATGTTGTCATGACTTTGGAAACTTCTATTAGGTTAAAGCTGCCGTATAATTTTGATAATGTTTTTGTCATATTTGTTAAAACTGTCATTATGTTGTGATATTTTGCTATGAGATGGGTAATCTGTGATGAGATGAATTTCCCCCTCATCATCCCTGAGCTACAATTGCTGTCTGAAGAAATGCATTGCTCCCAACAACAACCAATCAGAGGAGGAAGGTCTTAGCAATGCTGCTAAATGTGCTAATGGTGGAGAAATAACTTACCATTTCAGGAAAACCATTTGTCTGCAGTCATTGGTGGTCATGCTAACTAGTCTCAGCAGCCACAAAATGCCATGCCAGCTGCAGCGTATCAGAGAGCAAGCAGGGCAGTTGAAGAGAGGATGAGCAGCGCCAAATGAGATTGTGAAGTCTAGTTCACCCTTAGGAATAATTTCCAGATTCTTGAAGGTGCCACGTTCTTCTCAAATAAGAACATGGCACAACAAATAAGGTATATTAATTGAAACAATAGAAATTTGGCCTATAATTGAGATCTGCAGTCTACCAGCTAGCCAGTCTACCAGTTAGACAGAGGGAAGCGAGGGGTATAAGCGGACACTGAGTCAATATGACCCCGCTGAGACACACACAGGGCAAGATGGCATTTTGTTCTAATGCAGACGTTGTCAGAGTAATGCACACATAATATCTTTGGTAACACTTTATTTGAAGGGGTGTAAAGAAGACTGACATGACACTGTCATAAACACCCGTCATGAACATGAATAAGCCTTCATGAATATTTATGACTGTTGTTATAAAGCGTCATTCGGTAAATTATGACACTTTTAATACAAAGTTGACCAAGAAGTCATTACTGATATAAATTTGTTCTAAAAGTATTACTGATTGCACTTTAAAAATGAGGTAACTTTATGTTATTAAAGGTAAAGTTTAAACAGTAATGATTTCTTGGTTAATGTCAAGTTGTCATAGCAAAGACATTTTGAATAATGTCAACTTTGTATTAAAAGTGTTGTAATTTACCGAATGACGCTTTAAGACAACAGTCATAAATATTCATGAAGACTTATTCATGTTCATGACAGGTGTTATGTCATGTTTATGAAAGTGTCATGACAGTCTTATTCACCCCTCTTCAAATAAAGTCTTACCATATCTTCTTGATTCTTTCGCATTAAAACCCAGCGCAAACCCCAGTTTTCACTAAACAAATAGACCAAGCTGCACCCCAAAGTCTTGGCTTACTAAATGTCTGCTCTCCCTCCATCAGAATGAACCCAGTCATGTTTTCTCTTCTCTTTATATAAAAACTGGAACAAACCAACTTGTTGCACTACTGAAGATTTTTGGATTTAAAATAAGCAAAATTCACAGATGATGGAGATTAGCTTTTGATTATAAACTTGCTCTTTGTTTATAGTAATATTTAAGGCAGCTCTGTTTCTCCTTGCTATCCTTACTGTACTGATTTAGTAATCTACCTAAATGAGCAGGTTTCTATAGTAATTCCCCAAGCTTGAATTATTGCAGTGAATGTTCTGCAGAGGTATTTCAACTGAAACAATGCGTAGTTTTAATTATTTTTGTTTTAATCACTAACGGTGAATTATGACACAAAAGCCTTGATTCTTTCAGGAAAAGCAAAGAAAAACTCCAAATCAGAGCAGAAAACTGGGACTGTTGGAAAGGGAGCCAGCAAGAAGATCACCAAGATTATCAGTCTGGGGAAGAAAAAGCCATCCACAGATGAACAGACTTCATCTGCAGAGGAAGATGTTCCTACCTGTGGTAAGACTGGGTTTCATTAATCAAATTTAGAAAATGTCTTCTTCAAAGGCATGACTCATGCCTTTGAAGAAGGCATGAGTCATGTTCCATGTTGGAAGGTCCTGTTCATCAATGCACCGAATACTTTCTGGTACCACATAAAACTTTCAATTTTCCTGTTATTGATATTCACATTTACTCTCAACATTCTACTTCTGCTTTTGTTGGAGCCAGGGGCGCAAAAGTTCGGACAATTCCAAGGGCCAATGACCGACGGGTCCGCCACAAAATAATTTTTAAAATTTTCTTCACAGAAATAGAAAAAAATTGGGACCCTGTCATCGGTGGTCATGTTAACTAGCCTGAGCATTCACAAGATGCCAGGCTTGTGAATGCTCACAATGCTATTAGATGGGTAATCTGTGAAAAGATCAATTTCCTCCTCATCCTCCCTGAGCTATAATTACTGTCTGAAGAAACGCATTGCTCCCAACAACAACCAATCAGAGGAGGAAGGTCTAAATTTTGAGAGTAAATGTGAACATCAAATTAAAGAACATGATATTAGTTATATTGTGTACTTTAAATTGTTTTCATCAGTAAAAAATAAATGTTACCACTCAAAGACCAAAAACCACACATCCATATTTGCACTGAAACCTCCAGCCCCCTCTGGATCTGCATGAAATGGTTCATTCCTGCTTGGCGCACTTGATGGTGACGATGTTCAGCAGCAGTCAGTAGAAGACAAGAAAGACTGTGGCATTTACTATGCTGCTAAGAAAAACAGTAAAGTCAAAGAGAGAGAGAAAAAAAGACAAGACTGTCGATCTGTAGCCCAGTTTTTCTCCGAGGTGGTTGGAATGAGATTATCAACCATTTAGCACAGTTAGCTCAGCTGTTAGCTGTTTGCCTCCATTTCACTAGCATTTAAAGAAGCAAGGAAACAAAAATCCACCAACATATTAATATACACTGCTCAAAAAAATAAAGGGAACACTTAAACAACACAATATAACTCCAAGTAAATCAAACTTCTGTGAAATCAAACTGTCCACTTAGGAAGCAACACTGATTGACAATAAGTTTCCCCTGCTGTTGTGCAAATGGAATAGACAACAGATGGAAATTATTGGCAATTAGCAAGACACACTCAATAAAGGAGTGGTTCTGCAGGTGGGGACCACAGACCACTTCTCAGTACCTATGCTGTCTGGCTGATGTTTTGGTCAGTTTTGAATGTTGGTGCTGCTTTCACACTCGTGGTAGCATGAGACGGACTCTACAACCCACACAAGTGGCTCAGGTAGTGCAGATCATCCAGGATGGCACATCAATGCGAGCTAGAAGGTTTGCTGTGTCTGTCAGCGTAGTGTCCAGAGGCTGGAGGCGCTACCAGGAGACAGGCCAGTACACCAGGAGACGTGGAGGAGGCCGTAGGAGGGCAACAACCCAGCAGCAGGACCGCTACCTCCGCCTTTGTGCAAGAAGGAACAGGAGGATCACTGCCAGAGCCCTGCAAAATAACCTCCAGCAGGCCACAAATGTGCATGTGTCTGCACAAACGGTTAGAAACCGACTCCATGAGGATGGTATGAGGGACCGACGTCCACAGATGGGGGTTGTGCTCACAGCCTAACACCGTGCAGGCATTTGCCAGAGAACACCAGGATTGGCAAATTCGCCACTGGTGCCTTGTGCTCTTCACAGATGAAAGCAGGTTCACACTGAGCACATGTGACAGACGTGACAGAGTCTGGAGACGCCGTGGAGAGCGGTCTGCTGCCTGCAACATCCTTCAGCATGACCGGTTTGGCAGTGGGTCAGTAATGGTGTGGGGTGGCATATCTTTGGAGGGCCGCACAGCCCTCCATGTGCTCACCAGAGGTAGCCTGACTGCCATTAGGTACCGAGATGAGATCCTCAGACCCCTTGTGAGACCATATGCTGGTGCGGTTGGCCCTGGGTTCCTCCTAACGCAGGACAATGCTAGACCTCATGTGGCTGGAGTGTGTCAGCAGTTCCTGCAAGATGAAGGCATTGAAGCTATGGACTGGCCCGCCCGTTCCCCAGGCCTGAATCCGATTGAGCACATCTGGGACATCATGTCTCGCTCCATCCACCAACATCACGTTGCACCACAGACTGTCCAGGAGTTGGCGGATGCTTTAGTCCAGGTCTGGGAGGAGATCCCTCAGGAGACCATCCGCCACCTCATCAGGAGCATGTCCAGGCGTTGTAGGGAGGTCATACAGGCACGTGGAGGCCACACACAATACTGAGCCTCATTTTGACTTGTTTTAAGGACATTACATTAAAGTTGGATCAGCCTGTAGTGTGTTTTTTCACTTTAATTTTGTGTGTGGTTCCAAATCCAGGCCTCCATTGGTTAATAAATTTGATTTTCATTGATGATTTTTGTGTGATTTTGTTGTCAGCACATTCAACTTTGTACAGAATAAAGTATTCAATGAGAATATTTCATTCATTCAGATCTAGGATGTGTTATTTGAGTGTTCCCTTTTAATTTTTTGAGCAGTGTATTTAAGTTGTCCCCGTACCTTCCTCGTCCTTCCACGTCCTCCACTTGAGAGCAGACCCAACAAATAATTTCTTCTCTCAGCAGTTCTTCTCCTCCCCACCTCACTTGCGTGTGTAACGACATCCTGCCACAATTGAGGCAAGTCTGACACTGTTTGCCTCATAGGAAGACTTCCTCCTTCCTTCTCGTCCTTCTCCTCCTCACACTTGCTTGCTAAAACACGGAGCTCGAACCATCTTCACTGCGGTGGGTGACCGTGATGTCATCGGCCAAAATTATAACTTTTAATATAATGACGAAAGTTGCACATACGACAGTTTCAACAGCACAAACCTGCATAAACAGAGCACTAACGAAGTAGCCCACTTTGGTTTGTTTTGGAGCAATATGGGGTGACGGTGACGTCATCTGCCAAAATTTTAACTTTTAATATCTCAAAGAGGAAAGCTGCACAAACGAAAATTTTAACTGCACAAACCTGCACAACGGAGCACTAACGAAGTAGCCCACTTTGGTTTGTTTTGGAGCAATATGGGGGGATGGTGAACTCTGGATGACCTAAAAAAATTATTTTTAATATCTCAGAAACCAAAG
This sequence comes from Poecilia reticulata, assembly GCF_904066995.2. NCBI lineage: Eukaryota > Metazoa > Chordata > Actinopteri > Cyprinodontiformes > Poeciliidae > Poecilia > Poecilia reticulata. The sequence continues at coordinate 1,022,801 of NC_088847.1, forward strand.
CTGCACAAACGAAGATTTTTACGGCACAAACCTGCACAAATGGAGCACCAACCATTCAGACTATTTGCAGATTTTTTTGACGTGGGTGGGGTGTCAGCTTCACACATCTCTACCAGATCCTTGATGTGATGATTTATTTTCACCGTACAGACAGAAGAAAGTTGCACCTCTAGCACTCGCACATGAACAACACCTCCTCTCCTCTCTCGTATAATCATAACCGCAAGAACCTGAACTACACGAATGGAAGTCATGTGAGGTGCTTGCCTCAATCCTTGTAACGATTTTGTTTTCATCCCCTCTAGCAGTCTTACATGAACAACACCTCCTCCTCTCTCGTACAATCATTACACCAAGAACCTGAACCACGCAAACGGAAACCATGTGAGATGCTTGCCTCGATCCTTGTGATCATTTTGTTTTCACCGAAGAGACAGACAAAGGTTGGGCCTCTAACACTCGTACATAAACAACACACCCATCTATGATCCTCCTGGACCACACAATCGTCACAGTAGGTTCTGTGACGATCCTAACGCAATGGACCTTCTTCACACTGGTCCTTGTGACTACATGCATGTCTGAATCATGTCTGCAGTTGTATTGCTATGCGTATGTTGCTTGCATTTTATGTGTGTTCCATGTCGACAAGCCCATGAATTATCTAGATTGAAACAAGAAATAAAAACTAAACTGTACACTCTAAATACATGATTTGTTTATTATATCAGCATCTAGCACTCGTACATAAACACACACCTTGATGGGTATTTTTCTCGAACCTTCATTAAAAGAACCACAGACAACGTATATGAATTTTATAACCAAGCTTTTGCAAAAGGAGAAGACTCAGCAAACTGCTCCTCCAAGGCCTTCACTGAGCGTCTGAACACCTTTGGTTACAGCTTGTCTTTTATTATCAAGCAGAAACAGGGAGGATAGGTAAATAAGACAGCAGAGATAAATTATTACTGCACACAGGCAGTTTCTAAAATAGGGAGTATTCCGGTTGATAAGAAGGCACCTGTGGAAACGTAATTTAAGGTCTGGGAAACACACAGTTAACTGTTTCACATGAAGACACAGCAGATGGGGCCTCCAGGTCAGTTTATACACACAGAATGAAGAGAACACTTTAAATTGAACATTAGATTGAATATGAACTAAAGTAATAACAAAATGATAATACCAAAAAATCTCGAACACACCTCCTATCTCGTATAATCATAACCGCAAGAACATATGTTGCACTGTACGACACCAAAGATCCTCCTGGACTACTCAAACGGGGACCATCCCAGACCTAGGGTTAAAGACAAGGGGCTGTATAGCATGGACCTGTGAGGTTTTCATGCAGACCTTGCTGCTTTTATCCACAGGAGGGTGTGATGTTGACATTAAACCAAGTCACAGAAAAGGACTCCTATCCATTGTCACGAATTGACGAATCCCTCGACTTTCTGGCAAGAGGAAAGTACATCTCAACCCTGGATTTGGTTTGAGGATATTGGCAAGTTGCTGTTTCAGAGGAATCCCGTGACCGAGGAATCCTGGTCACGGGACCATTTTGTGTCCCGTGACACAAAATGGCTTTTGTGCGGCACTGTGGCCTCTACCAGTTCCGTGTACTGCCATTCGGCTTATGCAATGCGCCAGTGACATTTCAAAGGCTTGTGAATTCTGTTAGCGGGCCTGATCTACAAAACGTGCTCAGTGTACCTTGACGACATTGTGGTGGCACCTCCCACATTTGAGCAGCACTTGAAAGATTTGGAGGAGGTCCTGAACAGACTCGAAGCAGCTGGCCTCACTTTAACCCTTGTGCGTGCGAGAACTGAGGCAAACGTAGAGAACTATGGCAAATGATACAAGTTTTACATGTGTGGGGTCGTTTGGACCCCATTTCTTCATACAAAGGTTAAAACTAAAGTGTCAGTTCTGTCTGAGTGAGTTCACATTTTTGGGTTAACACATTACACCTGCAGGAGGGGCGCCACCAGGAATCTTGGGCCCCCTGACAAAAAATTTTATTGGGTCTATTTGAGTCTATTAGACCCTTAAAAAGTGTCATAATTTTAAAGGCTTGCAACTTGCTTCTTTTGGTTCAATACTGATACTAGCACAATATTTACTGCTCATGAATTTTACATCCAACAGACCGCATATGCAACTAGGTTGCTTAAATTTTTTCTATTAGTTTTAGATTACTGAAATGTCTCTCCCCATGAGCAACAGTCACAGACGATGTGCAAAATACACATAGAACAATCCAGACTTCTCAAAAAATGCTATGTAGTTGCATTGTATGCAAGCTGCAGTATAACTTTAATAAAAAAATATGTTTTCTCCATATTTGTTAAAGCTGTCACCATGTTGTGACAATTTGCTATGAGACAGATAATCGGTGAAAACAATCTCCTCCACCTCTTCCCTGAATTACTATTGCTAGCTAAAGTAATACAACGTTCTGCCCAAAACAACCAATCAGAACCAGGAGGAGGGTCTTAGTGCTGTCAATTAACTTCATTCACTCACTGCTAAATGTGCTAATGGTGGAGAAACATGTCATTACAGGAAAATAGTTTATCTGCGCTCATTGGTACTAATGCTAACTAGACTGAGCATTCACAACAGGCTATGCTAGCTGCAGCACAAAACAGAGTGAGGGGAGGAAGGATGAGCAGCCACATGAGATTGTGATTGACAGCAATAAAACTCTCCTGCCATTGACTGGTTCTTTCAAGATAGCACTGGGAGAAAGCAGAATAAATAGATTTTTCACAGATTATCCCTCATACCATACTGTCCTGACATAATGTTAGTTTTAACAAATATGTAAAAAAAATGTTTATAAAAGTTACTGCAGCTTTAATTTCACTTAGGAGAGAGCAGGTCAGGAGGTATGTGGGTTAGAGCTGCTGCTGACTGACTCATCTGTTAAGTGTGGTAAAAGGTATAGGGCAAGTTAAATATATGAATATCTTGGCATTTTTTCCCTTAATTCATTAAATGGTCGTGAAATGGAGGCAAACGGTAGTCTGTAGCTAAGCTAACTATGCTAAATAGTTGATAATCTCACACAGTCTACCCACCTCTGAGAAAAACTGAGCTATACATTGACACGCTTGTCTTTCTCTCTCCCTCTACTTATTTTTCTGTTTTTGAAAACCTGATTTTATAATTTTTCTTAGCAGCATAGTAGTCATTCTTATCTTCTACTGACTGCTGCTGACGATGCAGCATCAAGCGCACCAAGCAGGAACGAACCATGTAACAAAAATCCAGGGGGGGGTTCAGGGCAAATATTGATGTGTTTTTTTTTGTCTGGGAGTGGGAACATTCAATTTTTACTGCTAAAAACAATCCTCAAAAACACAATATGATTAATTTTGTAACTGACAGGTCCCCAATTTTTTTTTATTTCTATGAACAAAAAATAAATAAATTGTGGAGGGCCCCCTGTTGGTCAGGGCCCCTAGAATTGTCATCACTTTTCCCCCCTGTACCGCGCCCCTGCCTGCAGACATAAAACCTGACCATGATTTGATTTTATAATCAAAGTTGTCGTTATTTTCAGTCACCATCCACAGTGAAACAGGTCAGACAGTTCCTGAGACTCACTGGCTATTATCAGTGCTTTGTCCAGGATTATGCTTGGCATGCTGACCCACTCCATAAACTCACAGAAAGACATTGTTTTTCACTGGGATGACAAATGTCAGCAAGCCATGAATGTTTTTAAAAGACCGAATCACGTCAGCCCCTGTGTTAAGATTTCTAGACTTTGCTAGATCCTTCTACGTTCATGTTGATGCCTAGGATTGGGGGCGCTGCTTTGATACAAAAAGATGAAGACGGCCGAGACAATGTGGTCTCATATGCAAGTCGTTCTCTGCACAAGGCTGAAAAATCATACTCAACCCCTAAAAAAGAACGTTTGGCCGTCAGATCAGCTTCAGACCATATGTTGAGGGCTTTCACGTGACTGTTTTCACAGACCACAACAGCCTTAGGTGGCTTATGTCCCATCCAAACCCCTCTGGCCGGCTGGCTAGATGGTCTTTGAGACTACAAGACATTGACTTGACAATTGTCCACAAGCCAGCACAATGCAGTTCCAGATGCTCTTTCTAGGATTCCCCTACCAAATGAAAGTGAACGCCCACTGTTATAGGAACACGCTGTTATAGGCGGTTTGGACCTCCGTTCCTTGCCCGCAGTGTTATTGTTGGATCATTTGCACAAGAGGCAGCTGCAAGTGGACGACCCTGTGACGGGTCAGCTCCTCAGAGACATTGAATCAGACTCATTAGTTCTAATGGACAGTAAATGCCAAGAACAATATACTGTCTATGACAATTTGCTGTATTACAGGGACCAAAAGACCGTGTGAGGTTTACACCCATTAAAATAACTTAAACTTTTCGCCCCAACATCTCTTTGTGGAACCCTGCTGAGCTATTACCATGACCACTCCACTGCTGGCCATCTCGGTGTTTCCAAAACACTAATGAGACTACGACACAGGTTCTTTTGGTCTGGCATGGCAGGTGATGTCAAACGTTATCTCACTTCTTGCTCGGTCTGCCAACTCACAAAACCAAGTCAACAGAAACAAGCTGGTCCCATGGTCCCTATTGTGCCCCAAAAATCCTGGGAATACACAGGGGTGTACTTTGTGGGTCCCTTGCCCTGTACTCAATCACAGGACCAACCCTCCCTCCAGTCATTAACTCCGCCCTCATTGCCTATGTCAGTCCCAAATTCACTACCTATGCTCAATCACGTTAAGGATGGAGCTTCACAATCATCTTAGAACAGTCCTTTCAGAGTTAAAGTGAACTTTAAAGGAACAGCTCTGGAAGCCACACTAGACACAGGTGCATCTCTTTCAGTAGTAAATGCAAACTTAATACCGGTAAAGACTCAAATTGTCTCATTAAAGAATCAATGAAATTCCCCACCCATAAGACTGGCCAACGGCACAGACTGCAATCCATTAGGAATAACCTGGTTGACCTTTGGATTTATGGGCAAGTCAGTCTATCTACGATTTGTGATAGTGCAGAACCTGTCATCCCCCTTAGTTCTTGGGATGGATTTCATGACTCGCACTTCACTAACAATTTATGTCCAACCCAGAACAGTAATTGCTTATTGGGGGATTGGATGACAATCCCTAATTTCTGGATGAACCCTGTGAAAATTACTTTGTGGAGGCTGATCTTGAGTGTGGAACAATGACTTTGCAGAACACTCCACAGCTCTCACTTAATGAAAAAGTTGAAGAACCTAACTTAAATTTTACGGAAAAAGGACTGTTAAAGTTGCTAGAAAACTACAGTGATCTGTTTGATAGTCACCTTGGTCGCACTTCTCTGGCAGAGCATGTCATCCATCGTCACTGGGGATGCAAAACCAGTTAACCTACCACCTTACCATACCTCCCCAGCTAAAAAGCAAATCATCAAAGAACAAGTACAAAGGATGCTAAAGGATAACATAATTGAACCTGCATTAGGACCTTGGGTGGCTTCTGTGGTCATTATAAACAAACCCTCCTGTTCATGGTTATGTGTTGACTTCCAGGGTCTAAATCAGCTGACTGAAAGACTCTTACCCACTTCCACTAGTGGATGAATCATTGGACTTTTTATCAAGAGGGAAGTTTCTGACAACATTAGACCTTGCTCGAGGTTACAGGCAGGTCCCCATTGCTGAAGAGGCTAAACCAAAGACTGCTTTCATCACACATTGTGGCCTGTTTCAGTTCAGAGGCCTTCCTTTCGGCCTACGTAATGCCCCTGCGTCTTTCCAACAACTTATGAACAATGTTCTAGCTGGCCTGATTTATGTCATGTGCAGTGCATCTGGATGATATTGTTGTCACTTCTACAACCTCTGAGCAGCATCTACTTGACCTAGAGGACGTCCTTAGTAGGCTTAAATCTGCTGGCCTCTCATTGAAACTGAGCAAATCTCAATTCTGCCTTACAGAACTCACCTTCCTCAACTACCGTGTTACACCATCTGGCTTTCAACCTGACCCTGACAAGGTGAGAGCTGTGACTGAGATTATAGTGCCAACATAGACGTAAATCCCAGGGGTTACGGGGGGGGGGGGATTGATAAATATTCAATTCCTACATATTTATAAGTTTTAACATAAAAAAATCCCCCAAAAATAAAAGTTTAAAACAACTTAAGTTATAATTTAAATACCACATGACTTGTATTGAGAACCACTGCAATAAATCAATATTTAAGAGGAATTTTTTTAAGTGGAGTTACTTATTAAAACTTGTTTTTAGTCAGAACCTTAAGTTTTTTTTCAAGGTGTAGCAGAGATTAGATATGTGACTGAACCAAACTTATATCTAAGGTAACATTTGAATCTTAGTTTGACTTCTATGGGTCTCAACAGTTTACTTACCGAGAAAAATACTTTTGTTATTCATTGCTACTTACTAGTCATTTTTAATGGTGCAGCTTGAACAAACAATTTAAACCACATTTCACGACCCCCCCAAAATTGCTCTTAACAAATTTCCCTGTTTATGGTCCCACCCAATAATGAGATGGGATCTACACCCTTGAGTGCTAACCACGACAAAGGAAGTACAACAGTTCCTTGGCATAACAGGTTACTACCACCACTTTGTACAAGACTATGCCCGTCATGCAGAGTCACTCTTTGCACTCTCTAAAAAAGATGTGATGTTGAACTGGAGTGACAGGTGCCAACCAGCTGTGAACTTTCTAAAACATTCCATAACTTCGGCACCAGTCCTGAAGTTCCCAGATTTTATGTATCCATTTTTCAGCCACACTGATGCATGTGATGCTGGACTTGGAGCAGCATTGATGGAGAAAGATGAGGATGGCAAAGATCCTGTGGCTTTTGCTAGCCGTGCTCTGGATAAATCAGAAAAGTTCTACTTGACTCCAGAAAAAGAATGCCTGGCTGTTATCTGGGCATTGGAACATTTCCGTCTCTATGTTGAAGATTTATGTTACTATTTACACCGACCACAGCAGCCTCAAGTGGTTGATGTCTCGACCCAATCTCTCTGGCAGGCTTGTTACATGGTTTCTTCGCCTTCAGGACTTCGACTTCAGCATCATCCACAAATCTGGAGAACGTAATAAAGTGCCTGCAGCCCTTTCATGTAATCCCCTCCCAGATGTGGATGCATCTATTGATCTTCTTCCTCCGTATGGCATGATTGGAAGCATGGATCTTCATGCTCCGCCTTCTGTAATTGTGTCAGACTGTCCTCATGTTCGTCAGTTGCAGCTGGAGGACCAGTCACAGGCACTTTACGCTGTCAGCTCGAAAATGACCAACAGAGTGAAAATGATCAAGATCTGCAAAAGTGCATTGTACAAGATTGACTCTTATATTTCATTGATCCAAAAACTAAGTGTGGTCTTCACCCATCCTCAAGCAGATTAAACTTTTTGCTCCTACTGTACTCCGTAGATATGTGCTCAAGTATTAACATGTTCATCCTACAGCTGGACATCTGGGCATTGCGAAAACTCTCACGCTTGCGTCTCAGATTCTTCTGGCCAAACATGAACTCTGATTTAAAAAATATGTGGTATTATGTTGTTCATGCCAAGCCACTAAGCCAACTCAAAGAAAACCAGCAGGTCTTACGGACCCAATCCAACCACAAAAACCATGGGAGTACATGGGTGGACTACATTGGCACACTACCCGGCACACATAGGGGAAATGCATATATCCTTGTTTTTGTGGACTATTTCTCTAAATGGATTGAGTGCTGTGAGAGAAGCAATACTTCAAGTTGCTGCTAGTAAGTTTAACACTAACATATTTGCCCAACATGGTTCTCCATGCTACCTTATTTCAGACAGGGAAACACCTTTCATCAGTGAACTGTTTGAACATGTTGTGTCAGAACTTGGAACTGAGCACAGACTGACAACTGCCTACCATCCTCAAACAAATGCAACTGAACGTGTGAATCGCACATTGAAAAGAGCCATTTGAGCATATATTGAGGATAAGCACACTTCCTGGAACAAATATCTTCCAGAGATCTGTTTCGCACTGCGTACTGCACATCATGAGAGTACAGGTTGGAACCCATCCATGATTATCTATGGACGAGAGTTGGACATTCCCTTGAACCTCATCACTCAGCCGTTGTGGGAAGGAATGGATGACCCTGAGACTTGTTACTCTGATCACCTGAGAACTTTGATTCAAGATGCTCATGACCATGCTCGTGCAGGTCTCGCATACGAGGCAAAAGCATTACTGTGATCTAAGACGGCGACCAGTCTCTTCTTAAAGTTGGAGATGTGGTCAGAGCAAAATCACACCCAGAGTCAGATGCATCATCTAACTTTTCAGCAAAGCTGGCATCTCTTTACACGGGTCCCATAGGTCTGTCTACAAAAGGATGTCTGATGTGAATTATTGTCTAACCAAAATGGACACTGGAGAGAAAGCTGGAGTTTTTCATGTTGCAAACATTCAACCATTCTACACCTGTGCTACAGCTTCATCTGACAAAAGCAAAACGCTTCTGCAGATTTGGATTTCAGTTTGCCAGACAGCAGCTTGCCTCTGCTCTTTTGGACCCAGAGCCTGACTGTGATGTTGTCGACACTACTATTGTATGTGGTGACATCCCAGCTGAAACTGACTTTTGCCTTTTTGGACTAAAACTCTGTTCAAGACACTGACAATGCTTTGGAGACAGATGTTAATAGTTCGCCCCCTGCTGATAATGGGTGTGCTGTTGGTGTTCCTTATAACTTTACACCAAGACGTGTTCCGAGGGTCATCTCTAACTGGTAAGTCAATAGGTGGACCAACCCTTTTCATACTTCCAGGGGGCCTGAAGTGACCATGTTTTGCATTTTATGTTTGTCTGTTCATTGGTGTTATATGACTGTTGTTTAAGTTTTATATGCATCATGTTTAAATGTTTCTCACATATTATGCTAATAGTTCTGGCATTCTAAAATGGTACAAAACGGGAATTTCATTTCATAATTATCCTGAAAGTCCTAAAGTTTATTTTCTTTATACAATATTTGTCCAAGTAGACATCCTGTTGTTGAAAACTGTCATGTATGCCTGTTTTTCAATATTGCGCTGTATATTCCCTGTTTACTTTTGACATCTTATCAATGTATGGAGGCTTGTTAAGTATCAACTGTACCTTTGCTGTGTTCGGCTGAGGGCTGCCTTTTTTTTAACCGGGCAGGATATGTAGCAGCCGTAATTGCATAGTGTCTCTTTAAGATACTCTAGCATCGCTAGTAGGGTTGCCACCTTTCAGAAATCAAAATAAAGGACGCCCACCACAGCGTGTCACCCTACTTTCATGGGATGGGATGGCCGCTGCAGCGATAGACAACATTTATGGCAGTGTTTTTGTTTTTAAAAAGTGATCCAGAGGGGGCGCTGTGGTGGCGCAGGCGCAAAGCACAACCCACATATTGAGGCCTTAGTCATTGTGGCGGTGGTCGCAGGCAGCATATCTTCCCCCTCTCTCATGACCCACTTTCCTGTCAAACTGCGTCCAAATAAAGGCAACTATAGCCAACAAAACCTTTTAAAAAATGTGATCCAGAGAGCAATCATTCATACATTGAGTACTCCAAAATTGTACTCCCATCAGAGTAGCACACCTTAAACATGTTTAATTAAGCAAGTGTAAAATGTATTTGGTAAACTGCTCAAGTACTGAGTAACTGATCATAATACCTAATTTAATAACCACAATGTGTCGTCAAACAGGGCTCCAAAAGTATAAAAAAAATCCACCTCTGAGTATTAACAAAATACATTTATTTAGCATAATTTCTTCTGTACCCCTGATGGCCCCCATCTAGAACCGCCCCTGGGCAGAAGGTCTGTGTCTGACATTAATAATACATTAAATGACCACTGAATTAATATGTCAACATTTCTTAATGAAACAAACAGAAAGCCCTAACAAATCTTTTTAAAATACGAAATATTTGTGTTTTTACTGTTAATCTCTTAATATGATTTGTTCTTTAAATGGTCATTTGTTTTATTTTGGCTGATACGACTATGCATTAAATAAGCAAATAATTGATCATCTAATAATCAAACCATAACAGTCGACTAAAACCACAATGAGAAACTTAATCATAGCAAAATGTTCTTTACCATTATCAGCCTCAGGAGATGATTGAGGGATGAAGAGACGCTGGTGTCTGGTTCTTTGGGTTCTAACGGGTCTGCAGTTCCTCTCCTGATCCATTCTGTCTGACATCATGCAGCACTGAACACCGCGCCAAGATGAACACATCTGTTTTAATTGGTTGTATTCATCTTCACTAACATGTTCAGCCTGGGGTTTGAGTCTTCCCTCTATAGAGAGGGAAGCAAAACCTCTCGTATAGACGAGAGGTTTTGCTTCTAAGGACAGTGGAGAATTGGGTTGAGGATGTTTTAAAAAACAGGAGTATAGAAGAAATTATGCTAAATAAATGTATTTTGTTAATAATTAGTGGTGGATTATTTTAACCATCACAATTTTGCTTTAACATTGACGCAGTTGGTAGAGCTGTTGCCTTGCAGCAAGAAGGTTCTGGGTTCGATTCCCGGCCCCGGTCTTTCTGCATGGAGTTTGCATGTTCTCCCTGTGCATGGTGGGTTTTCTCCGGGTACTCCGGTTTCCTCCCACAGTCCAAAAACATGACTGTCAGGTTAATTGGTCTCTCCAAATTGTCCCTAGGTGTGTGTGTGCATGGTTGTCTGTCTCTGTGTTGCCCTGCGACAGACTGGCGACCTGTCCAGGGTGACCCTGCCTCTCACCCGTTACGCTAGCTGGAGATAGGGACCCGCACCCCTCCCGACCCCACTGAGGGACAAGGGTGTAAGAAAATGGATGGATGGATGGATGGATAAAATTTATAGTACTGCACTTTTAGCTGCTGTATGGACATAGGATCATATTTTCCATCTGAAAGGGATCTGCAACCTGTATCTTTGTAGATATTTTGATTATTAAATCAGCCGTTATGATCAGTTACTCATTAGTTGAGCAACTTACCAAGTAGATTTTTCGCTTGCTTTATTAAACGTGTTTAAGGTATGCTACTCTGATTGGAGTACAATTTTGGATTGCTCTATGGATCACTTATTAAAAACAAAAAACACTGCCATAAAATATTGTCTATCACTACAGCGGACATCCCACCCCATGAGAGTCTGGCTACACGCTCCGTGTTGGGCGTCCCTTATTTTAATTTCTGAAAGGTGGCAACCCTACTCTCGTCTGTATCTTCACGAGAGGTCCTGCTTCCAAGGATGGTGGAGTATCGGGTCGAGGACGTTTTGAAAAGACGCGGTTGATAGCTCACCACGGCTGCATAGTGTCCGTCTCTAGGCAACCACAAGTGCTTCGGTTCGTAGCTTTCTTGGGGGCCTTATTTACATCCCACAACGACAATTTAGCTGACCTTATTGTTATCATTAGTGTTGATATGTGTGTGCTAGGCATGTCTATCGGACATTTTTAGAAATACGGAACAAATTGCATCCCGTATCGGTTCAATATGGGACATAACATTTAACAGCTAAATACGGGACGATTCCGTATTTTATGGGACGGGTGGCAACCCTACTCCCGCCACTACAGCTTAGCTATCTTGTCCTTTATTTTGGTCATTATTGTTACAGTAATATTGATATGAGTGTGATAATCACGTCTATCAGGCAGTTATGTATCGGTTAAATTATACGGAATGCGACGTTTAATGGCCAAATATGAGATGGCTCCGTAATTAACGGGACTGGTGACAACCCTATTCAGGGGTGCTGAGGTACATGACTAGAATCGCCACTAGCAACTATTGATTTTATAACAAGGCAAAGCCTTGGCATTATTAATGGTTCACTTATAAATGTTTATTTACACACCAGATAGGTGTTGAAAGTGTTCTATGTTTTAGACGATGTTACAATTTCAGTTTTCAGTAGCCAGTATGATGCAAGTTATTTTGGAAACTACATACTTGCCAAGTTTTGTATTTGAAAATAATGGTGCTACTGACAGAACGGGGTGACATAATTATGTTATAATACGGGAAATTTACAGGAAAATACTAATACGTCGGGAAAGAGAGGTAAAATATTCTAGTTTACTGGTCAACATGGGAGACTTGACGGGTATGAATTCAGTTATTTACCATGCTGTGAAAAAGTATTCAAATTCTTACAGTTCTTTTATGTTTGATTATTTTGACACATTTTATTGGACAAAGATAACCTGAGCAAAAGCTGTGTTAAATGCTGATTTCATTTATGAAGACAAAAAACACAATCCAAACCAACCTGACCCATGCCAAACCTTAGTAGCCTATATGCCATGAGTAGTGGTGATCTACTTCTGTTTAAATTTAAGCCACATCGGCAGAGGATGTCGATGCAGCATTCATCAGGATATTCTACCCGTTTCACATTGGTAGATGGCACACGTTCATCTGCTAAATTCCCTAATCAGAACATCCTGCCTCTTTGAACATGGTGATGCACTAAAGTATTTAACCAAAATACCTGAAAAATACTGTATGTGGGTAGCTTATATCGGTGCATTAAGACCCTGCATCAGAAGAGCATACCTTTTTAAAATATTTAAAATGCAGAGGTGTTTGTAAGTAGTTTGTAAGAATAAAACTGTCAGATAGGGGAAACGAGTTTTTATTGAAATTAAATTAAGCACAGACAAATACAGATCACCGCAAAAAAATTTTTACCCATTACTACATTATATAGCAGTCTTTATCAAATGCAGCATAGTCAAAATGTGTCCTCCGAACTGCGCAGGTTCTGTGCTACACTTAATATACACTAATGTTACACTGTAGACATACACAGCTTCAGTCCCACATAATATCGCTACCGACATGCTCTTAGCATGGTTTATTAATAGAAGTATTATTAAACTAAAATATTTTAAAGTATAGGGACAGTAAAACTAACAAAAACAACGTATTTTGTCCTTATTAACGTTAACACCGAGCAATGACTTTCTTGTTTACAGTATACAGCACAGTAGTGACAACTCAGATGACAAACTAATGCCATTTATAAATATGTTTACAGGCTGCCTGTTGGTAAACTTAAAACATGAAGAAATACAGCAGGTTAATGACAGCCAGATATAAAATAAATTAAAGAAAGCTTACCTTAATCTTTGACAAAATAAAACAGACGAAACAAAACTTCCACAGGTAGGATGTATCGATAAGAAATCTGGTGAGTAAGCAGTATGAGACGTAGTATGCGTATTACCACAAGGTAGGATGGATTTATGGGTAGGACAGACAGACAGTCAGAACACCGGCCCTAGAGTATTGGAGTTTGACACCTGTGTTACACCAATCTGGCTTGTCTACTTTGGAGCTAACATCTTGATTTAGTGTAGTCAATTGGGATTCCTTTTTGGGATATCCTTTCTGTAGAGCTGTCTACAATGTCAAGACAGGACACATGAGAAGCAAAAAAAAAGAAATCTGTTATGCACTGCCTGTGTTTTGGCTGACAGGCTACCTGAACGTGCTGTCCAATAACCGTTGGCGGGAGCGCTGGTGCCGCCTGAAAGACAACCAGCTACTTCTCCACAAAGACCGTGATGACCTGAAGAGCCACATCGCCTCACTGCCCCTTCGAGGCTGTGAGGTCAACCCCGGCCTCGACAACAAACACCCTTTCGCTTTCCGCCTCCTTCGTAATGGCCAGGAGGTGGCAGTGCTGGAGGTGAACTACTGATAGGACTCTGGAAGACACTTGGTAAAGAAGAGATGCAATGCACTTATGTATTATTGCTATGTTCTCTGGTTTTTCTTGAGGCCTCCTCCTCTGAGATGATGGGGCGTTGGTTAGGGGTGTTATTGGCCGAGACTGGCTCCACCACTGACCCAGCCACCCTGCACTATGACTACATTGATGTGGAGACCACTGCCAACGTCATTCAACTGGCCAAGCAGTCCTTTTGGTGAGCAGAACAGCATTTGCTTGCTCTTTTTAGGTTTGTTGTCTCACTCTTCATGAGCAGCCATATAACTTTATGCTTCTATCTCTTCAGTTTCACTAGTAAACGTGCCATCTCTCCAAATCCATACCTTGACAGCCAAGCCAATGGCTATGCCTGTCCCTCTGGTATGGCTCTACACTATGATGATGTGCCTATAAATGGAATGGTAAGGACACCTGGGCACTTTTATTGCAGTGTTTTATAAAATTTCTCATAATGTTGAACATTCAAGTTTTCTTCTCCCTTTGCAACAACAAACTTCATTATGTTTTATTAGAGCACAGACACCTATTTGGTAATAAAAGGAATGTTAATGCAGCTTTTCTTTGAAAGACTCAAAGGTTTGCTGAAGAACATTGACCAGTTCCTGCAGGATTTTGCAATTGTTTTATGACTTTTTTTGGCAATCAGAGACCAATTTCTACTTTAGAAACATTTGCAAGGAATCTTGTGATATTTCTTCCTCATTAGACCCATTCCAAAATCTATATATAGAAGAAAAAATATTTTTTTCTTTTATGACATTTTGACATATTGGACAAAAACATTTTTCTTCTTTAAAGAACTTAAATAGCTCAATTTTTGTTACTTGCCTTATTGATGATAAACTGTAATTGACATAATGTAAGGTTGATGCAACAAAGTACAAGTAGTCATGTAAGCCCATTATTTTTGACTAAATCATCATTCTCCTACTTCTTCTTGCCATCTTCTTGGTTGTTTCCATTGCAGTTTTACGAAATACATCTATTTTGATGCGTCTGAAAAACCACCTTATCTCAGCGCAAAAACATTTTATCAAAAAAATGTGAGTTGTTTTTTAATTGGTGACTTTCCATCAAGTGGATTTATTTTTGTACTCTCAATTTGCGCAATTTTATGGTTAATGGAAGCGCATGTCATGTTCATCAAATATCCAGCTCAAACGTAACTTCACCACGATACTAAAACTAGACATTTGGAGGGAAGGAGAATAACTCATTGCCAATCCCTCTCCAATCTGCAGTCAGGTGTTTGTGCAAAACACTAACATCCATTCATTTGTTCAACCTCTATTTAATCTGGTAAGCTATTAAGGACATGTTCGTATTTACAATAACAACCTGGCAGGTAAGAAAATGAATTATTGAGAACAAACAACAATATTATACAGTTTTTAGGCATAAATCCACCTAGACACATGGGGCTGGATGCAAAGACTCAGATGATTAAAATAATCAGATGATTATTTGTGAAAAATGTTTTAAAAAAATCATGAAATCTTAAAACAAGGAGTTGAAATACTTTTCATTGGAATGTAACTTTTAGTAATATCTGACATTATCTGGATGGGTAAATATTACCCATTACCATTATCTGGGTAATGTTATTCAGATAATGGATAACATTGTCCATTAATGGGTAATGTTAGGGGTGGGTGGGTAATGTTTACACATCCAGATAATGTTACATATTGACTTCCTGCTTGCACTAACTGTGACCTCTCCTCCTTCCTGTCATCCTTATTTTGTTGCTGTTTTTCTCTTTTTTTCTCATTCCTTTTCCTCACCTTGTTTGCTTGCTTTCATCGTCTAACTCGAGGAACTTGAGTTGCAGTACTCCACTCCCACCACTGGGCGGGGCCAGACGAAAGAGGATGTGCAGCAAAAGAGCACAAGTCTGTATGAAAATATGCCATCACCTCAACTGGTGATGCGCTTTCCCCCCAAAGCTTCCTCTGCTCCCACTTCCTTCTCCTCCTCTTCTGCTGCTCGCTATAAATCTCCTGTTTCTAAAATCTCCTCTCGATTCCTCACTGCTGACCATAAACCTTTGGATTCCACTCAGGTGACTAACATTCTGCTGCTTAACTAATAAACTCGTCATACAAACTCTTCTACATTTATTTATTTTTTAATCCTCACTAACTTCCTCCTCACCAATGACTTTGTTCCTGCATTCCTTCCATTATATTTTCTGTTTCCCTCAGATCAACTCATAGATCATTTGCTTTTCACATTGTTTGGTAATTTAATCTATGTTTTATGGTTGTGTGATTATTCTTTCCTTTAATATTTTTTACATTACAAGCCTTCTTCTGCAACCATATATGGCACCACACAGGCTATTATGAAGCTCTACCTCTTACCTACCACTCTGATGTGTGGGTTGTGTAGTGCTGCCAGTAACTGTAACCATAGACCACAAAGTGTTGCTCTGTTGAATAATGAAGGCTGTAGAGGTGGACAAGGGTTTTTATTTCAGAAAGATTCACCTATTTTACTACATTTACAATATACTATTATTCAAAGTATGAACCAAATATTAATTAGCTTATACAATAATAACTAAAATCATGCAAAATTATAATTCAACAAGCATCCTAAATATTTGGATAATATGGGTTACACAAAAGATCTCAGTCAACCAGTCAGCTGACAAACCAGTACAGCGTTCCAGTTCCCTTGACTGAGACACTGTTGTTCTGGTTTTATTGTCCACTTATGTACAGTTGTGGTTGATGTTAACTCCAATTAGTTGCAATTTACAGCAACAATGTTCTTAATAAAAGGCTGCGATCATTTAATTTTTACGACATTGCACTCATTGTACAGAGGTGGCGGATGCTGTGAAGCACAGCATGAGCGTGAAGAACAGGGAGAATCTGCTCTGTGTTGTGAGTTTATGGAAGATGAAGCCCTGAAAGAAGATTTTTATTACATTTTTTTCTCGGTATTAAACACATGTAAATCAAGATATATAATTAATTTTAAAAAAGTTTTTAAATGAACATTAAAAAGTTTTATGAACATTTTCATAGGTAGAAAGTATAAACTGTGGGACTTTTAAAATTATTGAACTGTGGTACTTGTGGCTTTCTATACATCCTGTGGTATGTATAAAGCTGAGTTATTTTTGCATTTTTCATCCATCCATTTTCTATACACCTTTGTCCCTTAATGGGGTCGGGAGGGTTGCTGGTGCCTCTCCAGCTAATGTTCCGGGCGAGAGGCGGGGTCACCCTGGACAGGTCGCCAGTCTGTCGCAGGGCAACAGAGAGACACACAGAGACAAACAACCATGTACACACACACCACACCTAGGGACAATTTAGACCAACCAATTAACCTGACAGTCATGTTTTTGGACTGTGGGAGGAAACCGGAGTACCCGGAGAAAACCCACCATGCACAGGGAGAACATGGAGACTCCATGCAGAAAGACCGGGAATCGAACCCAGAACCTTCTTGCTGCAAGGCTACAGCTCTACCAACTGCGCCACTGTGCAGCCTTTTTAAATTCACAGTATGTACGAGTCAAGCAAGTGGTGTGGCGTTTGATATGTCTGTTGGTGCAGTACTCTCCAAAAAGTGTTTATGAAAGGTGGTACAAGCAAACCTGTCCAGTTTGAGTACAAAAAGATGGAAATTAGATGGGAATTGTAAGGTCCCCTTTCGAAGAACCACTTTTGCTCAAAGTCTGTGAGAGGACAGGTTGGAACTCACTTCCTGTTGATTTAAAGTATGTGACCAGTTTTAGTACGTTCAGAAAACAAACAAAACTCTGGTTATGTCAAAAACGGAACTGTACCCATATATAATATTTTGTGTTTCACTGTTTGTATATGTTGTCAACATTATGTTGTGCTATTTTAAATGATTATCACTGAAATATTTTAGAGGAGGGCTGCACAGTGGCACAGTTGGTAGAGCTGTTGCCTTGCAGCAAGAAGGTTCTGGGTTCGATTCCCAGCCCCGGTCTTTCTGCATGGAGTTTGCATGTTCTCCCTGTGCATGGTGGGTTTTCTCCGGGTACTCCGGTTTCCTCCCACAGTCCAAAAACATGACTGTCAGGTTAATTGGTCTCTCCAAATTATCCCTAGGTGTGTGTGTGTGTGTGTGCATTGTGTGTCCTGTCTGTCTCTCTGTTGCCCTGCGACAGACTGGCAACCTGTCCAGGGTGACCCCGCCTCTCGCCCGGAACGTTAGCTGGAGAGGCACCAGCAACCCTCCCGACCCCACCAAGGGACAAGGGTGTAAAGAAAATGGATGGATGGATTTTTTAGAGATAGTGTTTAAAGCCCATCTAGGAACAAGTGCTGTTGTTAGTCATAGTGCAATAGCTGTTGATATTTCACTATGACACTGCTGTTTTGCTCAGTTTGTCTATGTCGATGTGTGTCTATCCCTATCAAATAAACTTAATAAAAATACATCAGTGGTACACAACCAGGCGTCACAACAGTGCGGAAGGCCAATATCCAGAGGGGTGATGGTGCATTTGGCGCACACACCCTCGGGCCTCGTTTAATGTGTCACCAACAAAACTAGCTTAACTCGCGTGCCATGTTTTTTCGACACAGATCGCACTCACCAGAAAAATAAATAGCAAATCAGTAGTATTTTGCCTATCATCCTGTCACCAATTCTTTTCAATTAAAGCTGCCAAAATGTTGCTACACAAAATATTTAAATGGAATAAATGCTTCTTTGGTGCAAATGCAATAAAGCCAGTCAACTGCATCTTTATTAGCCTAATCTGTGACACAAGTGGGCAAAAACCTGAGAACTTCCTAGTGCAATGTACCCTTCCAATCCAATCCAACTTTATTTATAAAGCACTTCAAAACAACCACAGCTGATACAAAGTGCTGTACAGTAAAACACAACATAACAATAAAAAAAATAAACTCAAAAAAAAACAAACATACAATTTAAAACTAGATCCCTCTGGTGTTGAAAGCCAAGTAAAATAAATGGGTTTTAAGACGAGCTTTAAACCCACCCTTGTCCCGGGAGGGTTGCTGGTGCCTCTCCAGTAAACGTTTCCAGTGAGAGGCGGGGTCACCCTGGACAGGTCGCCAGTCTGTCGCAAGGCAACACAGAGACACACAGGACAAACAACCATGCACACACACACTCACACTCACACCTAGGGGCAATTTGGAGAGGCCAATTAACCATGCAGAAAGACCCTGGGCCAGGAATCGAACATAGGACCTTCTTGCTGCAAGGCAACAGTGCTACGAACCGCGCCATGGTGCAGCCCTCCAGCTTTATTTAAGCAAAAATATATCATCATACCAGCCATGTCATAAAAGACTAATAAAATATTAACATCTCAACATGTCAAAGGCCAAGTCAAACCAAAGAAATTAGTTTTAAGAAGGGATTTAAAATTGTACAATGGTGTAACCTGTCTGATGCACCAGTGCCATCAGTAAAAAAAACTGTCCCTCAACATGATGCTAACACCACTGTGCTTGGCACATGTGTCAAATTTAATTACAGGTGATTTAGATTCATTGAGTTCAGTATTAATCTTTGACTCTACTTTATTGCACTGTTCCTACTTGATGTCTGACAAAAATCCCAAAGAGGGTTTTGTGTTTCAATATTAGAATTGCCATTTAAAAAGCTTCCCTTGTCCTTTTCCTGTTTGCTACAGTTCAAGGGAAAGAAGGGAGCGAGTATCAATGGAGTGACTTCCAAACAGAAGGCTGAGCCAAAGAGTCAGGCCAAGAAGAATGGAGTCAGTGGGATGGCATCTGTGAAACGCAACAACTCCAGTAAGTGTTGGGATCACAGTAGCATCTCTGAATTTTCCTGTGGGGTATAAGGAACTCATGTCTTTTGTGTGTCTGACTCCGTTGATCAGTCTCCCCAGCTTTTTGTGGACATTTATGCAAAATTAAAAGTATCCCTATTTTGCACTAATGAAAAGCAGAGGATTAGGGACACTAAAAACAGAAGAATAAAAGAATTCTGACTTTAATCTCAGAATTTGTATTCTTTCTCCATCTATTTCAAAATCAAGATAAATAAGTCAAGTATTTTGTTAGCCTATAAAAAATAGTCATATTACTGTTTCTTCCTTGGATTTGTAAACCTGGACTTTATACACAGTGAAAGTATGTCCAAAATTTATTTAATAGAATTTAATTTTAGGTCTAGATTTGCCTGATGGTGCTTACACAATTTAAATAATTCTATTTCTGAGAAAAAAGTCAGAATTCCTTTTTTCCAGTGGTTATAATCCTCTTTATTAATGCATAATTCTGAATTTATAGCAAATTTTCCACAAAAATTGTTAAAAACATTGACTTTAAGTGACTAACTCCCACATGAAGGTAGCTGTATTTATTATGCTGCTTCAGCCTTACTTGATGTCAAGTTATCGATATAGCCAGTAAGAAAAATCGAGCTATTTAAGTTCTTTAAAGAATACAAATATTTGTGTGTGTCCAATCTACTTGCTTGTTATGTTTCTATCACCTTTTTGTTCTCTATATAGAATTTTGAAGAAAGGACAAAAAATGTTGCAAAGTTCCTTGCAAATATTTCTAATGGAGCAACACAAAATCAAGCATTTTGATAAAAAAATCATTTAAAAAACATCTTGAAATCCTGGATGGACTGACTGATGATTCTAGCAGAGCAATTTGTAAAACTCACAAAAAGTTATCCCAACATGTGTGATGGACTCCAGGAAGATTTGAGTCTAGGATAGAAACTGAAAGATGGGAAGGTGGGTTCCAAGGTTCGATGTGTGATTGAGAGTGTTTGTAACCCCTCCTGTAACTCTGCAGAATGTTCTTAAAGTAATTGTTCAATTTCCCCTCCAAACGATTTGAGACCACCAGCCTTCTTTCTGAACTCAGTTCTCCGGTTGCCATCACTCAGGTTTATAGGAATGCAGGGCTTAGCTTTACTAATTAAGGAAGACTGATTCCTGCGCCTGAGGGTGCACTGGGTTGCCATGTCGCTGACATCATGCAGTCTTCTCACTGTCTCCTTTACTAGATGCTTTAACAGCCAGTCTTTGTTGTGCAGATGCAGAGCAGTGCAAGTATGGCAAGAACCGTGTCGAGGCAGATGCCAAGCGGCTGCAGGCCAAAGAGGAGGACCTTATGAAAAAGAAACAGGAGATCAGGAACCATCTGAACCAGTTGAAGAAGGAGAGAAGAGACCTGCGCACTGCTGTGGAGGGTGCTGCAGGTAGGAAATCAGCCAAGAAGAAGGCTCATTTTAGCTGGATTTTCCAAAACTAGTAATTATTTTTCCCGGAAACTCCAGGCAAACGTTCGCAGGCATCTCTGCTGGAGCGCTTGAAGAAGGTGGAAGACGAGTGCAAGGTGAAGGAAGAAGAGAGAGTGAACGTGGAGCTGGAGGCAACGGAGGTCAAGGAGAGTCTGAAGAAAGCCCTGAGCGGAGGAGTGACCCTCGGCCTCACCATTGAACCCAAAGCTGCCTCCTCAAACCTGCAGGTTGGAACTCCACCTCTGTTTCCTCACCAATGGTTGGCTGAGGTGGCAGCCTAATTTTCTGTTTTTCTCCCCTCGACAGTCTCCGGCCATGCTGTGGAAAACACAGGAGTCCTCTCCCTTCTCCAGCTGCGACACCAGCGACACAGAGTCCTGTACACTGCCAGTCAACAGCGCATCGCTACTGCGCCGGCAGCAAAGTAGCCAAAAGCCATCAACAGTCAGAGGACATGTGCTGAGGAAGGCCAAGGTCAGAGTTCACTCTGCTGACTGGTGTCACTGCTCATCTTACTGTATCTCCAGCGGTAATTTGAGGAAATGGTTTTCCCTCAAACTATTTGGTTTGAGGATAAATAATGGAATAAGCATCATAAAGTAACCTGAAGTACTTACAATTCTCCACTTTACAGACCTGTCCATGACACCAGAAATGCTATTTGTAACATTGGCCCAAAGGAAATAATTAACCAAGCTAATTAGGTCATGTTATTATTTATTTCTACTTTCACTTATATATAACGCATGCACATGCACACACACGCACACATACACACACATGCATGCATACACTTATGTGTGCACACACACATATATAGATTCAGACTATATAGACACATTGTCCACATAGACATAAAATAGAACAGACATGATGCATAACAACACAAAAAGACTTTCATATCAGTGCTTCCACAAAGATGCTGGTGTTGTAGTGCACTGACAGAAGGATGCGACAACATTACAAAAAAATTGTTCTTGGAGCTGCACAAACAACACTAACTTATATGTCAAATTTCTCAAGAGTGCCTGGAAAGTCCTGATGTGTGTTACAAAATGTCTCACTTGCACTACTGAACCTGGGTTTCTTGAGCAGAATTCTCATGGAGTCATAAGCAACTTTAAACTTCTGCATGGTATTTCTTTTTTAAATTTCCACCACAAAGGGGCTGTATACAGGGACGTACAGTAAGCTTTGATTAAATTTACCTTTATCTCATCTGTGCACATATGAACTTTGCTCACCAGAGCAATATATATATAATAACCCTCTTATATAATAATCCAGTATATAATGCTGGGGTATATAATAAGCGATACTGTTGATATACGTCATCATTATCACAAAACTGGTCTATGACATAATGATGCAGATATTTGTTTTTTTGTACAAACATTTAACTTTTTCCCAGACAGACAAAAAAATCTGCACACCTTGATCGAACTTTCCACTGGGCTTTAGAAAAAAACTGAATTAGAGAAATGACTAAATGCCCAAATTCAGAACAAAACAAATTGACTTCAGACACAACATGATGTCCATTAGTACCTTAATGATACCCAAGATAATAAAACCCTCAAACATTTGAAGCAATTAAAAGCCAAAAACAGAGTTGGAATTTCCAAGCTTTTCAGTTTTCTCTGGACCTGCAGGTTGGATCTTCAATTGTCCTTTGCATTACAGTAATTCTGCTGAATTCTACTTTTCAGCAGAATTCAACCATGCCAGAAGCATGGCTGACCGTCGTATGGCTGCATACACTTTATAGGCCGAGTCATAAAGTGACTCAGCCTATAAAGACATCCTAGTAGAGGTTGGCAAAGACAACCTCTACTAGGCGGAGCTCTTGCTCATCCACCATATTTTTAGACATGAAACTATATGTAGCGTTACAAAATGTCAGACAGGCCTCGCAGAAGTGTCAACCATAGATCAGGCTTTTAACAAGAAACAATTAACATCAGTTGCCATCTATGTATTTTGTTTTTTTCACCATTATGCATCAATCTGTGAAGGTCTATCCCAGTGGTCCCCAAACTACGGGCCGGATCCGGCCCGCCTCCACATTTGGTCTGGCCCCCTGAACAATACCAGAGAGCATTTTGATTTTTTTTTTCAAATACCGTATTTTCCGGACTACAAGCCGTTTATATGTGGATTTTTCTTCAACCACCAGGGGGCTCTTTAGCAGGAAGTGAATCATTGGAAGTCTGGTCACTTGCGCGCCAACACTGAGGCCACAAGCAGCAAAATGAGTAAGAAACAGATCAGATGCCTTTGGAAAGTTTCTTTGCAAAGGGGAAAAGGTCCAGAGAACAGACAGGTGAATGGATTTATCCCGGACCGGTAGGTGAGTCCCACATTACAAGCCGCTCTGCGTAACATGCGGCGACCGGCTGCTAATGAGGCAATGAAGCTTCAAGCTGCTTCACCACGTAGAGACCAAGCAGGCTGTGGATATAAGCAACACTTCGGGTGTCATTGTCTCCCATCACTCCCTGATGGAACCGTCTCGTTGCAGAGAAACAAGCTCAGTGCTCCGTTAGTCATTATCGTGAGTTAAAATTTTCACCAAAGTAAAATGTTCGTTTTTGTGGCGCTTCTGTATCTTATTTCAATGGGATATATAAATGTTACCATAGCGACCAGAGTTCGAGCGTTTGGGCAGTGGTCGATAGGAGATGAGTAGAGCTTGTGAGTCTTAAGTCTGGTTTAGACGGAAAGATTTAAGAATTGTCGGCCGATTCTCCAAACCTCTGTGACCACAGAGCTGATAAAAGAACAACAGGTTCGATCGGTTCGTGTTCAGCCACAAGGCACGAACCGATTCCAGTCACGAACATCCCCATTCCAGAGGATAATCCAGTAAAACCCCCAACATAGCGGGCAAGCAAACTCGGATAACGATGTAGAAGCAGTAGTGACAGTTTGTGGACTCATTTTAAGAGATAAAAGACGTACCAAAAAGAAAAGGCGGTGGAAGAAAGACGACGGGAGCAGCCGCTCTATTTGCTGCACTATGATTTGGAGGTGAATATGTTGTTTCATAGTTAACATTTTTAACTGAATAAACATATATAATAATGACCTTTAGATTTAATAATAAACATTTCCACATATCATCTTCGATATCTACCGGACTCTCAGTTGCGCGATATGTCAGCTGTTTGGGATTCCCCTCTGTTCTGACGTCACCGCGCTTTCTGATTGGCTACCTGTCACATTCAGCAGATTGGATTCTAGTTCCCAGTCAGGGAAAAACCCACAGGCTGCGATAAAAGGGCCAAGACAACCCAAATAGGGCATATTCAGTATTTAGTGGGAACACCAACACACAGAAGCTTTATCTGACTGTTCATCCCCCTCCCCCTCTCCTGGGCCACAACAAAATGTCCAAGTCTTGACCGGTCCGCGGTAATAAACAGGTTGGGGACCACTGGTTTAGCACATGCTAGTAGCAACACGAAGGATCAGCACTTTTAGTGTTACAGTTACCGTTTGGAAACTACCGTAATCAGTTCTGTTAAATCTAATCTTGGCAACTTTTTCTTTTTCAACCCTAATAAATGTGATATTCAATTGACCTGTTATGACTCAGATTTTGGGTGTCCGCTCCCCAATGCTGCTGCTGCATCGATGTGGAAAACCTGGAGGGCAGAGATATCTGAGGCTTATATGTTTACTGGTTTAAAAAAAAAAAACTTTGGGGTTGTGGCTTATAGTCCGGTGCAGCTCATAGTTTGGAAAATACGGATTATAATCTTTCCTGGATTTTTTCTGTGAAGAACCCAGAGAGGGTTATTTGATTGTGCTTTCTGGAAAATTATACATTTTTACATTTAGGCTCTCCTGCAATCGTCACATTTTTTCTGTTACAAACTGACTCCGGCCCCCAACCAGAGAAGGGAAAAGTTATGTGGCCCTAACAGGAAAATGTTTGGGGACCCCTGGTCTATCCTATATAATCCTAGTAAATACAACTGAAGTTTTTGGTTTTAATTTGATTCAATGTGGAAATAGTACAAGGGCCATAAATACACTGATCAAGTAAAACTAACATGGGAGATTGATTATCTTGGACTGTATAAAAGTATAGAATCTGTTTTTTGGGGGGTTCTTCACAGATACTAGACTGAAACGCAAACACATACAAAACAATGCTTCCAAGTTGTTATAGAGTGTGCTTTTGTTTCACAGGAATGGGAGCAGAAGAGCGGCTCATAAACCACTGAAGTCTTCACATCGACCCTGCTTCCACTCCTTTCTGCTGCAGAAATTGTGTATATATTTATTTAAAACTGCTCATACAGACAGAGTGTGTGCCCAATAAGACACAGGGATATCATTATCACCAGCTAAACCAAGAGGCAATGTTTTATACGCCATACATATCACTACACACAGCTTGTTGGCATGATTAGTGTGCTAAGTGATCCAATCAAAAGCAGCCACATTTCTTACAAAAAAATTCTGATGCAGTTTTAAAGAAACAAAACTAAGTATTTATTTGTATATTTTAAAGGAAATACTGACTTTCCCTTTTTTATTTATGCTGATTATTTTTAAGGGTTTTTTTGTTGTTTTTTTAGAATTTGTGACTCTTGACAAGCACATTTTTTGCATTCGTGGAGCTTTGTCAATCAGGGTCACAAGAGAAGAACACACGAGATAACAATGAAACTTCCTTACAGAGTATAAAAAAAGAAGCTGAATTACTTGTTGCTGTTACAACACTAAAGATTGGAAGACCTTTGACTGGAGGTGCATTTCTGTTAGTTTTACAACATGGTCGGGGCAAAGAATTTGGTAAAAAGCATAATAGGATTTTGGGTTCACTTACTTTTCTTCAACAACAATTTCAAAACAACTCTGCCTCAATTTTGAGTAAACTTGAAAAAGATAGCATGTCTAGAAAAGGCAGAAGTGGTGTGCAATGACTGGAGAGATAGTTTTACAAGCACTTATCACAGCATCCAACAGTAGCTGCATTTTTATTATCCAGAAAATTGCGCAAACTGTAATTATGAAAATAAATATGCTTAATGGAAGCACGCAGAGTTTGAAAAAGCTCATGTTTTTCAATAGTTTTTGTTTTACAGTAAGATGGTTTTTTTTGGCCGGATTGAAATAGTTGTATCTTGCAGAACTACAATGAAAACCTTTTGTCGTATTATATGAGTCAATTTATCAACAGCCTTATGTTGAAACTGGCAAAAACAACAAAAATGACAGGAAGTAGCAGGAGGATCCATCCTTCCATCCATTTTCTGTACACCCTGGTCCTTTAGTGGGGCTGGGAGGTTAGGAGGAGGATGATGGGTTTTTTTTTTTGGACAATATTCAGCTGATTTCACCAGAGCTGTCACAGCATCACACAGTTCATTAATACTTGTGTGTCATTCAAATGTGTTGAATCCATAGCTCTTCTGTGAAATTGCCAAGTACAATTTCCCAAAAATGCTGCAGACATAGCTGTTCCCAGGTGTGAGGGGTTTGTCACTCCGATGACTGAATAAGATGCCAAAGTCTGATGGCTGATAGACGAGTGCTAGCACCATGTCTGAAATATGAATATATTTTATGCTGTTGTATACATCTGTCACTGCCGTGATTTCTTTTATGATTTATCGTGTGAACAAGCTTATTCACTTGTGATTTTAATTTCATTTCTTGTTTAATGGGAACATTTCAATTGAGAAATTATTAGCAGAATATGGATAAAGATTTGGTACATTTGTAATGGAAACGCAACTAGTCAATGTGATGCTAAAAGACATGCATGCATGCTTGAAAAAATATAAACATTTGCATGTTTGAAGTTGGAGGTATAAACATTTCTGCAAGCTTGCATTGCTAGCAATAAAATGTATAAACATTTGAGAAAAACAAGAGGCCAACTGGAAGTAATCACCGGCACCACTTCTCTTCTCAGTTTTTCAAGGAGTCTGTTCTCCCATACACTTTACATATAACTGGTATGTTTTTTATGCAAAGATCAATGTTTTTAGCTACTTAACTATGTCTGTTTGGGTTACTTCTTCTAATTTGTCTAATTTGATACAGGTACCCCGTGGCAGTCAACAACTATCACTGATGGAACTATTGTTGTAAATAGTTCCATCAGTGAACTATTTACTGATGGAAACTGATGAATTATGATTCAGTAGGGCTCACATCCATGTGGTCAGATGCTAACATGATATGGAATCTCTGGTAACTGCCTGTAATGCTCTTTGGTAGCTATTCTTCATGGACCAGCCTTACAAACTGATGACTTCCTAATATATGTTTAATGGGGAAAATTCCATCTCAGTTTTTTACTATTTGTTTTGACCAAACTTGGCTTTTTGATGAGGTTGGGCTACATGGAGTGGTCAAAAGGTAAATTCGTTGCGTTATCAAAAACATTGAAAATAACTTCTTTACCTGAAATACCCCAGAGATATGGTAAAACCACAATGGTCAGGTGGATCCAGATGGAAAATCCATGTTTAATGTTGAGTAGAACAGAGTCTGAAGTCAAACCAGATCTTTAGTTATCTGCTTCAGGAGAAACTTTCACATGATTCATTTCTATCAGCTTTTATTCACATGGATACTAAGCCTTCTAAGAGAGGAACTCTGCTTCATTGATGTTATGTGTTGATGGATGGCAGCCATGTTGCAGGTGTTGGAGCTGGAAGAATCAAGCAGAGCTGCTTTCAGATCTGAAAACTGGTCAGATTTCCCCCTGTTCACCGTGTGTCCAGATTTCTATGAGCCACATCCCAAAGCAGCAGCACACAGAGTCGAACACGGACTGACTTCCATCCTCACTATGTTGCATTCATAATGACCTATGTCAGACTGAAATGGTGAATTTGCTGATACCGACTTTACTGCCTCTCATGTACAAGGTGCTACAGTGAAACTTCAGTTGGTGCATCCACACAGTTCAGCTCTACAAAAATACACAATAGTGTTTTTTCCAAGTACGTGGTTCCTTCAAATTGTGTGTTTTGCATAACAAATGGTTTGTTCTAAAGATATTGATAAGTGAGTCATCAAAGGTCTGGCAGGCACCCTAGAATACTCTAGTCAAACAGAAATGATCTCAGTGGTTTCCAAATCCAAAGGTCATCCAAAGGTTCCAGCCTCCTTTGGTAACCATAAGAGGCAGTTTCTGATTTTTGTTTTTTTTGTGCACTTTAATGTATTTATTAAAATATGATGGGAACACAAAATATTTTTGAAGCACAAAGAGTGCACAAACCACACCATTTGTGTGAGAATTGGATAACATGAAGAGACCTGGTTTGACCTTTGACACTGATCCATAAAAGGTTTTTTGATGTCATTAAAATTATAGCAGCATAAGTATCTCTAACATAAAGACAGCAGCATATAGGGACTTTAATCTTCAACTATTAGGTCGGGTTCTCCAGTGGGAGCCAATGGCAATCTGTGGGGGAAGGGTGATGTAGGAGGTAGATTGGAAGTGTGGGGGTAAGTTGATGGAGTCTAGATTTATCCATCTGTGTTTTTGCAGCACCTTATGCATTTTCTTTTTTGTTGTATATCTCAGACAGTCTCCAACTCGGTGACACATGCTTGTACATAAGAGAGTAAACACCCCCTGACCATCATACATGACTTTGTGTTCTTATTCTTTATAAAACCCATACATCAACCGCAGCATGACAAGAACTGGTAGTAAAGTAATCATGTTGCCCTAAATACAGAGTAGAGTGAGAGACCGATGTCACTGGGAATATTCATACCCTCTGAACTTTCCAATCATAAACTTTAATTTTGAAGGGATTAGGACAGGACCGAAGTTAGTAGACAGAGTACTACTATGAAAGCTAAAGTCAGATTACCACAGATGCAATAGAACCATCTTCCTTCTGCCACAGGAATCCATCTCCTGATTCCCGTTAGTAAGGGGACTAATGCAAGTTTACTTAACCTGTCTGACTCACCCTGCAGGAGAAAAGCACTCAGCTCAGTGGATATGACACCAAAGTATTTTAAGATTAAATAAAGTTGGATGTTTTTGCATAATTTTATAATGCAGAGGTTTCTGATCAAGTCAAAAATTCTTAATGTGATACACACAATTGATGTAGAACTTTTATGCACTTAAAAACTGAACTGGGTCAGTGGCAACCCCAAAACCATAGAAAGGTTAATCAATTCTCTTTGTCGTTTACTCTGACATACATAATAAGACGGGACGCCATGAGTATTCAGAATAAACATTTCATTTTTATTCGTCTGTCTGATCGTAACAACACAACATCGCCGTCACAGTGCCACCGGCGACACCAAGTTATTAAATTATTTCTCAATATATATCACACCATTTTTGTTCATTTTCTTTTTACTGCCGGAGGGCCAGATACATCTGGAGAAAGGCAGGTGCAGTAACTGTCTGGAAACCAGATTTTAATCAGCAAAGTCAAACATAAATTCAACATTCCTCCAGAAAGTTCGTTCTATGGAGTGAAAATAGTCTCAAAATATCTGTGTGTGTGTAAAAAGATTTGTGTAGTGTAAATTAGTGATTTAAAACATTTTATGTTGTATTCAGTTTTTTGCACCATGTCAGATGTTAGTTCTGGAAGACTTCTCATCCTGGTTACGTGAACCGACCAAAGTTCCCTTTCTCAGAGTAATTCATGTGATTCTGTCCTCCACCTTCCTGCATATGTTAATTTATGACCTCCTGTCTTTAATGATAAGACCCCAGGGGTCTGAGCCGAAGTTCTCCTGCAGATCTCTATTTTACTTTTCCATTATTTCAATACTTACCCAGCAATAGTTTTCAGGTTTAAATCACTAACAGAAACCTGTTCAAAATTAAGAAATTTGTTCAAAAAAGATTAAACTACATTAAAAACTAAAAATAATTTTTCCTCAGCACTCCCAAATTTGTGTGTAGATGGTGCGTTTACATGCTGGTAAAAGCTGGGACTTCTGAGTTTTGCTCAGAGTCTAGTGTTTTTATCCTCTGATGTTTCTCACTGTGCCGAAGTGGCAAATACGTTAGTTCGCTGGAAAACACAATATCTCAGCACTTCCTTATGATATCCTAAAATTATTTCTAGACATATTGTGCGTTTTTGATCGGAACCGGAGACTAAGTGGTCTGAAAAAGGACCACTGGGTGGCGGAATGGTTCGCTGGCCTGAAAAATAGCCAGGCAAACCCAGAAGCAAGACGGAGCGTCCGGTGTTATAGATCAACTGGTGGCTAAATCAACTGGTTGAAACCTATGCGCACCGCAGATGTTTCCTAATTGTATGTGGCTGTGTCGATGCCTGTTTAAAAATGCTACTTGCGTGAAAAAACCGTTTGCAAAACTTTACTATAAATCCCATTTGACGCAAATATGTTTAATGTTGCATGTGAAAATTATGTTTCAAAACAATTTTCTAAAGAACAGCACTCATTGCTCTTCGAAAACACCGCATTTGAG
Organism: Poecilia reticulata; assembly: GCF_904066995.2. Taxonomy (NCBI): domain Eukaryota; kingdom Metazoa; phylum Chordata; class Actinopteri; order Cyprinodontiformes; family Poeciliidae; genus Poecilia; species Poecilia reticulata. The sequence goes on from NC_088847.1 coordinate 1,053,337, forward strand.
CATAACCAGATCAATGAATAACACAATCCCATTCACGTTCAGGTTCACCAGAATACATTAATTCCAACTCATGAAAAGCCGCAATGTAAACCTAAGTGGATAGTTTCTGCTTTTTGTAACCAGCACTGATCTGAACCAGCAGTTATGCGAGTTGCTTACATTACAGGTAAGCAAAAGGTAAACGGTAAGTGTCGCATTGTTTAGAGACACTTTACCCACAGTAAGTGTCGCTAAACAATGAGGTGGTTGTCATCATATTTAATAAAATTTAACTCGCATACCTGATGGTGTTGCTTGTGTTGTTTACGTGTCCAAATAGAAAGGAATATCAAGTAATGTCGATAAGTTGTACTGTAATAAAATCTCATCTAAGTGATATAAAGTTAACAGCTAATGTTGGTGGTGGTGATATCCAAACTGACGAGCCGAAATTATGTTAATAAACGTTCCTACATTACTGTCGGATACCACCAACAGACTGAGTCATATCTACAGTATATGTCCGTGTGTTCTATACTGGGAAATATTCTGCAAGCTGTTGAAGAAGGGAAATCAAATTAAAAACAGAACGAGCCGCATTAAGATTAACTAGTGACAGTCAAACGGGGTCCTCAACGCAGATGTTTGTAAAAAATTAGGTGGCTTTGTCGTTTCCTGATGAAAAGGCGACAAACGTAAATAAACATATATGAAAATGTCTCTACTTTCTCTAAAAGCTCTTCAAAACATAATTGTATTAAGGAATATTGAAGAATACATAGGTCACTAAAATATACCCTACTTCAAAGGAAACTATACTAAACAGAATTTGTACTACCACCCAGCATTGTTAGATTATTTTAAGTCTTTTCAGTCTTATGTTGACAGAAAACATAAAAATAAATATAAACAGTTATAATATCAAGCAAACTAATTCATTGCTCATTTAATGGAAGCCACATTATTTCGTTTTCACTTTAAGACTTCACTGGGCTGCAGAAGCAAAGCTGTGCAACTTGGTAATCTGACAATATTCTTACAGTTAAAGTTTGTCTGGCAAACCTGTTAAACAATATTACCTCCAAAATGTTGGCAGCAAGTGAATTATATTATTTATTTTTGTAGACAATAAAATAAACTGGTCCAAAAAGGGAAACAGACGATGGTGCTGCTAACTAAACTCGTACCAGCGGTCGCTGAGTTCAGAGAACACTGTTCAGCTCTGTGGTCACAGAGGTTTAGAGAATCGGCCGACAATTCTTAAATTTTGCCGTCTAAACCAGACTTAAGACTTACAAGCTCTACTCATCTCCTCTTGACCACTGCCCAAACGCTCTGACTCTGGTTGCTATGGTAACATTTATATATCCCATTGAAATAAGATACAGAAGCGTCACAAAAACGAACATTTTACTTTGGTAAAAATTTTAACTCACGATACTGACTAACGGCAGCACTGAGCTTGTTTCTCTGCAACGAGACGGTTCCATCAGGGAGTGATGGGAGACAATGACACCCGAAGTGTTGCTTATATCCACAGCCTGCTTGGTCTCTATGTGGTGAAGCAGCTTGAAGCTTCATTGCCTCATTAGCAGTCGGTCGCCGCATGTTACGCAGAGCGGCTTGTAATGTGGGACTCACCTACCGGTCCAGGATAAATCCATTCTCCTGTCTGTTCTCTGGGCCTTTTCCCCTTTGCAAAGAAACTTTCCAAAGACATCTGATCTGTTTCTTACTCATTTTGCTGCTTGTGGCCTCAGTGTTGGCGCGCAAGTAACCGAGAGAATCCGGTTAAAGGATTTTCACAATAAAAGATACTCCAGACTCAAATAATACATAAAACGGAAATATTTCACTATTTCTTGCGCGGCCCGGTACCAATTGGTACACGGACCGGTACCGGTCCACGGACCGGGGGTTGGGGACCACTGATCTAACGGACACCCCGCGCTTTAGGAAGTAAACCTGGATTAACTGGTGACACTTTCAGAATCTCAGTTCAAGTGATGATTTTAACTTGTTTCTGATGGAAAAGTATATAAGACAATAGTTTTTTCAGCGATGTCTCATATGGTTGAGAATTACGGTCACTTGATGAAAAGAATAAAGATTACGAGAAAAAATATCAACAATAAGGAAGAAATGACACTGCCACATAGATCGGAGGTAGCCATGTCTTCTGTAAATGAGCAAGGAAATAAAGTGCAACATTACAGAAACAGTTAAAAAGATTTTGCTATAGTTTCTGTGGATACCTATTTGAAATATCACAATATTAGGAATGTGTGAAAAAACTACACAGCCAGTCGATCTTTTTAAACATTTTATTTTTAATCCCAAGGTTCTTCAACATTTATGTCGGCTTTCAGGGATTAATCTTTGCTTTGAGATCTGGTGATGCCACATCGAGATCTATTTCGATCTTCCTTTGACGAGTTTCAACCTCTGACGCAACACATAAGTCAAAACAAGTTCTATATAATTTACATGTTTTGATGGTTTTGCAGATGAACTTAAAAAAAAAAGGCAACATACCATATTAGACCAATAAAGTCTTTCTAATTAGTTATTCCCGAGATCTTAATGGTTGTTTTACGGAATCGGATAGTATTTTTGCAAAGATTTGTAGTTCTTTAAGCTTATCGTATTGTTTACTTCCTGGTTCGGTAAAGGGGTCCTAAAAAGCCACGCCCACAGAAACATCAGTCTTTTCCAGCTGCCACCACCAGTTGATCTATAACACCGGTGGTCTGTCCTCTGAAGTAAGTAGGAGCTAAACCTGCAGGCTTTGCTCTCCGGTTATAATGAGACATGGAGTAATTATAAATGATTTCAGAATTACGTTTTATATGTCTGGTATTTTGATACTCTGCCCTCCTCATATGTTTCTGTTAGCGGGAGCTAAAGTTTATGTCAGCTATGTTACGTTAGCTGTTGGGAGCTGAGTCCGTGTATTTTTATTCTCTCACTCTGCAGTTTGATAATCTGTCTTCAGTCTTAACTTTAACCCAGGTTGATTAAGTTTTATGATGCTGATGTCGACAAGCATCTTCAGGAGATTATGGCAGTTATGGATGTTGGTCATTATCACTGAAACTGTATTTTGTTGTTTCAGCAGAAATGAAACATTACTGCACCTGCAGAAACATCATCTGCTGCTAGACTTTATTCAGCAGAACAAAATGAAAGGTTCTTCATTTATGTTGACTTTTCAACATACTTAAGGATTTAGTCTAATGTTCACACATAGGCCTGTCGGAATAATCAATAAATCAATTAATCGGATGATAAATTAAAACAAAGTCAATCATTTCCATTGGCATGATTTACCGTTTCTCTTTTTTTCTCTTTACCAAAAACTGGATGATAATAAAAGTCTTCAGTTTGGTTCTTTGGTCTCGGTTAGACCTTATTTTGAAAAACAATTTTGTTTAAAAAGACTTAAAAATTAGTTTCATTTATTCTTAAATGTTAATTAGAATGTACAGTCTAATGACCTTTGAGAATGTGTTGTTGAATTATTATTTCTTCATTACCATTATATAACTTAAAATGGCCTCAAAAGAACTATATTATCGTTTGTTGAGAACTTTGGAACAACTTATCATGTTTCATGGTGACAGACCTGTTCACACATCCTCCAGAATCTTCAGATTAAACTGTGTTTGTGTCTGGACCCCATTTCATTGACCCTTAAACTAATATATACCTCGTCTGCAAACCAGAACTAATCTACAAGTTGACTAATGTAGATGGTAAAATATATTCAGATGGTTTAGATTTTCACAAGCAGTAATTTTTTTTCTCAATTGATATTTTGACACAATTGACAGCTAATAAACACATACTTAAGAAAATAAATATTTTATGCATTTATTTAAAGCACCACTGCAAAAATAGCCTTCACAGCAAAACATTTAATGCAAAACATTTGATCAACATAAAAAGAAAAATTTCTACATACATTGTGATGATTCAAGTAATTTTCAGGTTCAGTAATGTTCTGTCAGTCAGGTCTGTCGGTGCATCAGCTGATCAGGAAAATCAACATAAGTTTTCTAACACTAACTGTCTATTTGTACTTTTCTCTGCATCTTCAGCCAATCAGCAGCTGAGATTCTGGGAGGTTCAACACCAAAAGCTGAAGCTTCAAACTGAGCCGTCAACTGAACCAAGACGCCTTTCAAACTACAGTAGTTGACCTGCTGTGTTGGTAGATGTTATGGTGTCTCCTCAATCTGTACAGACTGACCTTGGTCTTCTTTGAATACACAGCTTTATGGTGTTTTCTTTTAATTGATTATAGTCAATATTTGAACATCCATGTAAGTTTTAAGACATTTCATTGTTAACTTTAGGTAGCTGTGAATCCACCCATGTGAACTTATTTTGTTAAAGATTCAACACATTTGTTGCAATCTTAAATATTTAATATGTCCTTTATGTGCAGTGAAATGAACATTAAAGTTAATTCAGGAAACACTTTTATCATCTTTCTACAGTATAAATTGAATAATGCCTTTATTAATATATTTGTGACATCAAACTCTAACTCCAGTTCATAAGGGTCGGTGTCCTCCAATCTTTAGATGTCTCTTCTTCAACACACCTGAGTCAAATCATGAGGTCAGAGGTCATTAGCACGACTCTGGAGAACTTGACTGTCCTAAGCTACCATTTAATTCAGGCGTGCTGGACCAGGAAGTATCTAAATGTTGCAGGACACCAGACATCGATGCCTAGATCTGAGGATCCTGTTAGCGGATCAGTGTGTTCCTGCAGCAGCTCCATCGGATCAGAAGGTAGATGAGATCTGAAAGATCCTGATCCTCCAGTAGGTCAAATAACACCAGAACCAATTCATCAGTCAGCCATTTTGTCCTGTGTAGAGATAAATATAAAATGTTATTTATACACATAGAAACTCAATAAACTAGAATTGAAAGGCCATTTATTTCATTTAATTTTATTCACTTAGTGAATAAAGTAAAAGGCAAATCAGAATATCTCACAAACTATATATACAAATATCAGTCAGACTTAGGAATGTGATTGGAACCTTTTGGGCAAAACAAACTAAGAACAACACAGAGATAATTTTTTATGGATTAAAGACTCAAACTGTGCTGAGTGTGACAGTAAAAATACACGGACTCAGCTCCCAACAGCTAACGTAACATAGCTGACATAAACTTTAGCTCCCGCTAACAGAAACATATGAGGAGGGCAGAGTATCAAAATACCAGACATATAAAACGTAATTCTGAAATCATTTATAATTACTCCATGTCTCATTATAACCGGAGAGCAAAGCCTGCAGGTTTAGCTCCTACTTACTTCAGAGGACAGACCACCGGGACGCTCCGTCTTGCTTCTGGGTTTGCCTGGCTATTTTTCCGGCCAGCGAACCATTCCGCCACCCAGTGGTCGCTTTTCAGACCACCTAGTCTCCTGTACCGCTCAAAAATGCACAATATGTCTAGAAATAATTTTAGGATATTATAAGGAAGTGCTGAGATATTCCGTTTTCCAGCGAACTAACGTATTTGCCACTTCGGTACAAGCACAGTGAGAAACATCAGAAGATAAAAACACTAGACTCTGAGAAAAACTCAGAAGTCCCAGCTTTTACTAGCATGTAAACGCACCATCTACACACAAATCTGGGAGCTTCCCCGAAGCGTAAAATGAGTCTCAAAAATAGTTGTGCACTCATAGCTGGGTCTGTGTGTAAATGCAGTTTTGTGTGTGTGCACCAGGTGATCTGTGTGTACTTTTTCAACATGTATGTGTAACTGGGTCTATATTAATAGTTTTATATTTCCACAAAATGTGTTCTTTTATGTATTTGTCTGCTTCTACTTGACTGTTGCTGTGTTCCTGTGTACTATAAGGGGTTTGGTCCTCCAACTCCGCCTTATTTTCTTCTTCTTTTGTTCAGGGTCCTCCAGGACTATTATAAATATTAAGTTATTAATTTCCTCTCCCTTTTTGTTATTCGTTCCACTGGGGAGAGGCAAGTTTTATAATCTATTGTAATCCTTTCATTTATATTGTTCAAATGTTTATTTTTCCTTCTGTATTAATGATAAGTGTTTGGATGTCTTCATTTGAGTTGCTATTACACCTTTATATCATTTGATGCATGCTAACTATTATTTTGTATAAATCGGGTTGGAGAACTGGAGCACATGCTAGGTGCTAATGCTAATATCTCCCGATTGACAGATTAAATAAATGGAGACCCTCCAAATCCAGACTTGATGTCTTGTGGTTTGTTTGATCACCACACAACGCAGAAATCCACCGGTCACATATGGACGTAGGAGAAGGTTTATTTTATTTTTAAGTTTTACAAATCGAGTATTACACACATAGATATTTTTGCACACACAAATCATTTTACACACACACAAATCTTTTTACGCACGCACAGATATTTTGAGACTATTTTCACTCCACAGTTTTCCTCCTCACCTGTACAATTTGCATCTCTGTTATTGAAGCTGGTTACTATCAGGTGTAATTCTGACTTCTGAGAGTACAGTTAGAATTCGGGAAAAAAGATCAATCAGATTAATCATATAGTTTTATTCAGCAGCCCTTCCGTAGTAAAAGATATGCTGGAACAACTTTTTTCTTTTTCTTCTTGAAATTTATTGGCGGTTGGCAAAAAACGTTAGGTGAGGATTACCGCCACCAACCGATAAGAAGCGTGGACCACATGACACAAAACACAACTATATCCTATTATACAACATACATTGTTTCAAATGATCAAATATAGTCTGATATCCTCGCCATTTTTTTATTCCACGATGTTTTTTACATTGTTAAAAAAAAAACATTACATTCAGCACTGCGTATTGAAAATGCTTTGATTATGAAAAAGTCCAACCGGAAGTTGAGCCAACCACTGCGGAACAACAGAGCTGTCACAGTGGAGTCCGTGGGTTTTGTTTTGGGTTGTCGCCTCTGCTACAGATTGAAGTAAGTAGTTTATACCTATCAACAACTATTAACTAAAGGGTTAACTATGTTCAGGAGACATGTCGTAAGTTACTTTCATTACTAATGTGGTCATTGCATTTGATTTGTAACTAAGTTAGCTTACATTGCCTTTCCAATACCAATTTATGCTCATTGTGAAGCAAAAAATACCATTTGCAGCGATGTCTGTGTGATTAATACTTTCGTTCCATATTCTTAGACCAACAGTGTTTGGCAACAATGTCCTACTAAGAAGCTTAGCTAATGCTAAGTGACGCAAGAGGCTCAGTGGAATAAGTGCTGGAAGCATAAATGAAAGTCCCATAATGGAGCTGAGTAGAGCTGGAATCACGACTTTCTAGGAAATAACAGCGTTAATGTAATAACATATTAATTCTAGTGAATACTAGACCAATACTAAGCAACTGCCTGTCACTGTTAGAGCATTTATTTGTATTAGTTTATGTTGTGGTGTGTGTCACCGAGTAAGTATGCAGACATTGAGGGTGTGCAGCTGCTGCCCTTTTTGCCTCCTATCAGTTGAACTCTGCCACATCAAAACTTCTATCCAGGAAATCATGTGGCAGAACCTGTGATTTGAATCTCCATTCCTTTCCCACTGCTTGTAAAAAAAATAGATGACTTGTTTCATATTTACCTGTGCTCTTTTCTCCTTGACAATTTCACAGATTGGTAAAAAATTTGGGTTATGTAAGGTTTTTCAGCTGAGAGTTCATTGGCCACTTGTTTCACCTGTGTATGCACTGCAGTGTTGGCTAATCCATTTACTCTGTGAGGAAGTTTACATACTCGGTCTGTGGATTAACCCACCGCACACTGCTCTTTCTCTACACGTGCAGTGTTTTTAAGAGTCTTATGATCATTTCTCTGTTCATTTAGCTTACTACATACACAAAGAAGAGGATGCTTGCTGCAGGAAACAATCCTTTCCAACATATAGTGGAGCCTCTTAGCCCCGAGGTACCAGGCCAGAGGTTTTTCAATCTTCTTAAACTCGGAGATCCCAGATATGGTAACAACAAAATGAATCTTGGCTGAAACCGGTTCTAATCATCAGATGTCATGAGTGTTTGTTGCCACTATTTATCTGCTCCTCAGACAGGCTGCCGTTCTCTGTCCGGGTCCTGTTGGAATCAGCCATCAGAAACTGTGACGAGTTTCTAGTGAAGAGCTTAGATGTGGAAAACATCCTAAACTGGCAGCAAACCCAGACTCAAAGTGTGGAGGTACCGTTCAGGCCGGCCCGTGTCATCCTCCAAGACTTCACGTAGGTTCTTTCACTTTTACTTTTACCACCAGTTATAGCTCTATTGGGGGGAAGATTGCATGTCTTCTATGCAAGCAGAGCTCGATGAGCATTCAACCTTATAAATAAGTTTTACCTTCTGAGTGAATAAATAATGTACTTCATTCAGTTGAAAACACAAATTAAAATTATCTTGTCATAATCACAACCATGCTAGACTTTTAACAATTTATTCAACGTCTCTTTTTCAGAGGGGGAAAAGATTAATATATAACTGCAGTGTTTTTTAACTAATATTGGGTTCACAAGTTTGAATCTCTAGGTCTCACATTGCAGGGATGTTAGACCTAGAGATTCTTAATGTTGTAGTCTGCAGCTTGACAAAAGGGGGAAAATGATGCTGACACTTGGTAACTGCTGATACCTTTGTTCTGACATAACTGCTGTTGAAAAATATTACAAACATTTTAAATTTTAAATCATTTTAATGTGTCCAATAACTAATACTTATCATGTTGTGCATAACAAGTATGCACAACATACTTGTTATGCACTACAAGTGCATAACACAGATAACCTTAGCTGTTATCCGTGTCAAATCCAAGCTCTTCTTTAGTTGTTGGACAAATTTTTGAACCTTTCTTCTGTTCTTCAACATTCTGTTCTTTGTTGAAAGAAGATGTAAACCATTCCACCATTATAAAACTGTAAAAATCTGTGCTGTAATAAAAAAGAGTACAGGGTTTTCCCTAGAAAACTTGCTAAGCAGTGCACCAGTGGCCCACTGTGTTTTTTATTTAAAAAATTTACGTTGACAGGAAAGGTAAAATATTACTAGGTAATTATGTTACTCGAAGACACTGTCAATTATGTTACTTGAACCCAATAGAGTTCTTAAAAACAATAAATGAAAAATATATAATTAAAATAAATATCAATTATTTGCACTTCTTTTAAATCCAAATTAAGTCAGCAGTTAGTGCATCTAAAAACACTATGTAATGCTGATCACATTTACAACTGGCCCAAGGCATAAATGAACTAAGCAACTGCTTAAGGCTCCGCCCCCTCACCCCCCCACTCAGCCTTGAAGGGCCCCTTAAATGGACCTTACCACAGGAGGCGCGTTTCATTGGCTAATGTCCATTTCACGTCACACCGCAGCTACCACGTGCGTGACCGTCTCACAAACACAAGCTACAGTAGTAAACTCATGCTAATGTACATTGTGGACTGGCAGACCGGCAGAAAGTTTTTGCTTCAGGACTCGAAAAAGAATGGTTCTCCACTGTCAGTGGGGTATCTGTACAGGCGATGTCAGGTATCCTGATCGTATTTGTGGAACTAAAATTCACAGATTTCCAAAACCTGAAACGAATGCCTTGCTTGGATCAAAGCTTGTGCACGACCGCATTTGCAGCTCAACCGTCGTAGGATCAATAAGAACAAAGTGTCTGCTGGTGTAAGTATTATTACTTTGCTTTCTTTGTGTTTAGTGAATGAAAAAAAGAAAGTCAATAATAAACACATCCATTATGAAAACCTTTTAGCCAAGTACAGCTTAATGGCAGTACCGATACAACTTCTACACCTTGAAGCCTGTCTGTTACACAGTTTTACGTTAGCTGAACAGATCAATATGCAATGTGTACCGTATCTGACATACATTAAAGATTTTATTTTACCTGAAAAGGCTTTTTACTAAACTGTAATCGTGTTAGCCACGCTAGCACTGAGTACCGTGTATCAGGCCTAGGCACATTAAAACATTTGCCAACAGAAATCAGTGATTTCAAAAGTAACCCTCAAAACCATGAATGCCCGACTTACCCAGTCTTGCAAGAACAACAGGCATCAGTGATCTTGTCCACAGCAATAGTTATGCTGAGGGTGTGAGGATCTGCTGTTTTCCTCATCGACTGGTAGCATTTAGCTGTGACTCGCACAATGTTGGAGGCATCGCGTGGCTAAAACATCTTGATGTCGTCCAAAAAAGATGACATGAACTTGTTGGTTCCCTTGTCCATTGTTGTGCCTGATATTTTTTGAAAATCCGGCAGAAATGCTAAACTAATTGACTCAGAAATACTCTGCAGAGAGTCAGTCGAAATGAAAGACACCATGTTTACACTTAGAAACTAAGCTCCGCGAGGCTTTGTTTGTGAGACATGCAGCCACATGGGGTTTTCGAGGGGCGTTTCTGGGCGGAGCTTGGTAAGTTCCATGCTGTCATTTTAACAGAGACCACAGATATAGAAATTTAATATTTGTTTGCTGAGATTAAAAATGCTGTTACATTTTATTTGTGATTTCAGAAAATAATTATTTTAGATTATTTTAGTTTATTAGTAATATCAGAAATTGTGGAGTACGCACAATTTAGATCAACATTATACTTCCTAGATAACTTTATTGCAGAGAGACTCGTACTGCTACAGCCCAAAGAAGGAATTAGAATTAGAAATAGAATTACAACGAACTTAGAATCCAGAAATACAGGAACAGTCACTATTTAGTTACTTTTTATACTACTACTTATTAGAAACTGTTTCTACTCACTTTTAACCCAGAAAGGGACTTAGAACAAGGTTAGAATTTAGCTATTCATCTTTAGGTTATCAGTTATTTAGAAACAGTGGAGCACTCACTTTTAACCCAAAATTAATTAGATTAGTCACTCTTTAGCTTATTTTTTCAGAAACTGTAGAGTTCTCACTATTTAGATGCAGAGACCCGAAGCCCATAGACACTTTTGGATCGAGTCTACTTTTTAGACTCCTGTTCTTCCAACCCAGAAATCGAATTAAACCAGAGGATACTTAGCAACCCTGAACATGAGCACTTAGTTTACATACTTTAGATCAGGGGTCTCAAACTCAATTTACCCGGGGCTGTTGGATGCAGAGTCTGGGTGAGGCTGGGCCTCATAAAGGATTCCACAAAAACATTTTAAAAATATCCTCAAATGTCATCAACATTTAATTACTTCTCCAATACATGAACTGCAGGTTTTGGCTTTGACAAAGACATGATGAGGGTGTGACAAAATTTAGGGTGCGTTCACACTGCAGCCTGAAGTGACCCAAATCAGAGTTTTTGTCAAATCGGATTTCACACAGCCCCACATATGCAACCTGTATGTGTTCTGCAGTCTGAACGGGAAAACGACCTGAAAGTGTTCTGCATGTGCAGTAGAGGGCGCAATAGCGTCAGCATCCTCAGTGTTCTGCCAACCGCCATAAAAAGAAGAAGTAGTGCTCAGTGTTTGCGGAAGTAAACATGGAGGCTAACGGTGGAGCTTAGCTTACATATTTGAAGTTGTTGTCCAACCGGAGCAGCATATTAACAACTTAATCCTTATTATAGTCCGTCTTGGTTGTTGCTTTTCTTCCCACTTGCGCGTACCAGGAAGCAGAATTTGTTGAGTATCAGTGACGTTCAGTTCGGATGAATGCAGCCTGGACGTTAGGTTGCATTGGAGCGAGGCGCCAAGATGGCGTTAGCGTAAGACGTCCTACGCCGTGCTCTCAGTACAAGAACTCTTGCTTTGCAATTTCCTGTGTGTACAAGCGCTCAGTTAAGAACCTTTCTACTTTGTAAGATTATCTTACTCTCAGGAAGATGCCTAAAATAGCCCAAAAAAGAACCAGTGACCACAACAAGTTGGATAAGACCTGCACTGTTACTTCGGAAAAAGACCATGACTATGTCGGCACGGCTCTTGGCGGTCATCAACCCGAGGCTGACGAAGAAGATTTTCCGCCGCTCCCGGTTACCCCAAGTAAGCCTCCTGTTGCCAAGAAGCCTTTTCCAAATGTTTCACGGACAACTGGCAACTCAAGCCCTGATGATGCTATTGCTATGCTTGCTAGCTTGATCAATACAAGAAGTGATGCTTTAGAAACAAAGCTGGGAAATATGCTTGAAGAAATTAAAAGATATCAATAAGAAAATCAACTCAGTGCAAAAACGTGTGGAGCGCAATGAAAAAGATCCAACATCCTGCTTAATCTGGGTCACTGAGATGGAGCGCTATGGCCGGCGTTGGAACCTCAGACTTCATGAGTCTGAGGTTCATGAAGTCTGAACCTCAGACTTCATGAATAGCAGTGAAGGACATTCAAACTGCTCAACAAGAAGATCGAGTGACACAACGAGTAATCACATTAAAGCAGAAAAATGAGAGACTTAAATACAGGGATAAAGTGAAAGAGCCAACTGAAGTAAAACGACTTCTGAGAGAATGGCCTCATCTTTACCTGGACAAAGATGGAGTTTTACGACGAAAGACAAAAACTAGAAATCAACTTGTAGTTCCTGCTAAGCTCAAGGCATTGTTTTATCAGCAACTCCATGAAGAAATGGGTCATTTAGGAGCGGACAGAATGATCTCATTGGCTAGAGAGAGGTTCTTTTGGCCAAAAATGCGAGAAGAGATCAAACATTATGTTACAAGAGTCTGCCGCTGCTTGAAACAAAAGAAACCCAACTGAAAAACTAAAGCCCCACTACTAACTATTTCAACCTCTGCACCTTTTGAACTGATCTCGATTGATTATCTGTATCTAGAGAGAAGCAAAGGTGGAGTAGAGTATATTCTTGTAATAGTAGATCAGTTTACTAAGTTTGCACAGGCTTATGCAACATCTAACAAGTCTGTAAAGACAGCTGCACGTAAAATCTTTGATGACTTTATTCTGCGATTCAGATACCCCGCGTGAATTCATCATGATCAGGGAAGGGAATTCGAGAATGAGTTGTTCAGAAAGTTGCAGAGTCACAGTGGGATACAACATTCAAGGACAACACCTTACCATCCCCAGTCTAACCCAGCTGAACGTTTTAACAGAACTTTATTAAGCATGCTCAGAACACTGGAAGACACAGAAACCTAACTGGAAAGACTATTTGAACAAAGTAGTACATGCATACAACTTAACAGTGCATGAGTCAACTGGCTTTTCACCTTTTTTTTCTGTTATTTGGAAAAGAGCCAATCCTACCTATTGACCTATTGTTTCCAAAAGAGCAAAAGCCGTCACAGTCTCATCAAGACTATGCAGACAAATGGCAAAGGTCAATGCAGGAAGCTTACAGCATTGCACAAGAAAACATGAGAAAAGCAAGTAAAAGAGGACAAAAGTATTACAACAGAAAAGCCTGGAGTTCAGAACTTCAACCTGGAGACCATGTTCTTGTCCAAAACCTATCTGAAAGAGGAGGACCTGGAAAAATACGTGCTTACTGGGAAAACAAAACGCATGTTGTAAAAGAAAGAAGAGGGCACGACAGTCCAGTTTATGTAGTGACACCATTAGATGGTGAAGGGAGGGAAAGAATCCTTCATAGGAATGTCTTACTACCCTGTCCTTATCTTATTGATGGACAAGACACTAAAGAACCAAAAGAAAAACACAACCAAAAAAGACAAGTAAACAAACAAACAAACAAACACGCCAAACCAAAGACCAAGTTCATGAGGACTCTGACAGCTGTAGTGAGGATGAGTATTCTGTGTGGATTGCCCATCAAAGCCAGACTACCAGCCCCAATCCACATGCCCCAGTCTTTCAGTCCAGATCAAGTCAACCTGCAGAAGAAACACAAACTAGGAGACTTGTACAAAGACAAAATCAGTTTCAGGCTGAGAATGATTCTGCTGACGTCAGTAATCAAGTGGACAAGAGACATGAGGAAGAAGACATGCAGAACCAAGACACAAGTCAGAACCCGGACATGGATCCTGAGGATCAAGCACTTGAACTTGAAATGACTGAGGAAGACATCAACGCTTCTTCGGGGGGTGAGGTGGAGCAGGAGCGACGTTCCTCAAGAACATGTCAACCAAAATCCATCTTTACATATGATGAGTTAGGGAAACCTAGTTTCATATCTTGGAAGAAATAGGAATAGTATTTTGAACCATATCTAGTTCCAGTTATAGCTAAAGTTAATTGAAAATGTTTTATTATCCATTTAATATAAATATTCAGTTACAAGTAAGAGTCATTTTGCAGAAATGTATTTCTAGTGACTAAAGCTACACTTAAAAGTTATTGATGCATTTACAGAAGGAAGTGAGTGTTTTATAAGATAACACAAAAGTAGTCTGTAAGAGGTTAAAACCCTTCTAGACTGGACGTGTCGGCGCCGACACCTCTAAATTTACAGTATCGTAATTCCGCCACACGTAGCGCTATCTGAAAAATTCCAACGGTTTCTAAAAGGGCAGACGTTGCACTTTCCAGCAAGTATTGGGTTAATATGGAAACTTCGCAGCTGCAGAGAGCGTAATTAATCGGGGGGCACTCGTTTAATAGACGGTCTATTGCGAAAATAACTTGCTGGATATTGAAAGTTCCGGTTCTTATGGATACATGGGTAAGTATATCATCTCACAGAACATTTAAAGAACTACTTACGATTAAAATAAGGAAGATTTATTTAGGCAGACACTCGAAAATCCGGCGCAACAGGGTTAATAGGTATATTCATTATATTGGGCAAGCATTTATTTGATTTAGCATTTAGTTAGAACAATTCGATTGGTTTATGGCTAAATATGTGCTCAAACTATTTTATTTTTTTTATTTCATAAATTTCTGTCATGATGATCGGATTCAGTAAACAAGGAAACTGTGACTGTTAACATTCTACCTACCCCCCTTACAGACCATAAAGTTATTGAAATAATTATCAAAAAACACTCTTGTAATTCTCCTTCATACTGGAAAATAAACAATTCTTTATTAAATCGCGATGAGGTCACTATAAAGATAAAAGAAATATTACAATTCTTCTGGCATAAAGCTTAAACTGATCATCTTTATGGTCTTAACTGGGAACTTTTAAAATTTGAATCTGGTAAATTTCTAAGAAAGTTTGGTAGTAACAGAGCTGAGGAAACAAAAATTATATCAAGAATATTTGAACTCACCCTTTAATTTAAATTATTCTGAACAACAAGAATTAACAGACTTACAAATTAAATTAGATAATTTTTACATTAATAAGACTAAGGGAGCTTTTATTAGATCAAGAAGAAAATGGTTAGAAGAGGGAGAACAAAACACTCATTACTTTTTTAACTTAGAAAAACATAATTTAGTCAATAACTCTGTTACCAGACTAAAGATTAACAACGCTGTTACAGATAACCTTGATGATATCGTAGTTCCTTTATCGTTCCAACTTCTGTCAAACTTCAGTTGATGCCCTGATGATCAATTTAACAGTTAACCAAATTTCTAATAGTGAACAGGAACGATGTGATGAGCCAGTCTCTTTGCAAGAGATGATGGATCATCTCACATCTCAAAACCAACAAATCCCCTGCAATCGATGGGCTGAGTGCTGAATTTTACAAACATTTTTTGTTCGACCTTGCTCCCTTTTGCAGATTTTTAATGAAAGTATAGAAAAGGGTTTGCTCCCTGCAACCCTCACTCAGGGTTTAACCACTTTAATACCAAAACCAAAGAAAGATCCTTTACTTTTAGATAATTGGCGTCCCATTTGTCTTCTTAACAATGATTACAAAATATTTGCATTAGTTGTTGCTAAAAGATTAAAATCCGTCCTTCATTCTATTATTGATGAAACTCAATCTGGTTTTATGAAAATAGGCATATATCAAATAATATAAGATTTGTTTTGGATATTTTAGATTATCCTGATCTTATTCATGATAATGGCTTTATTTATTTTTTTAGACTTTTATAAAGCATTTGATACGGTCGAACATGAGTTTATTTTTCAAAGTCTAGATAAGTTTGGTTTTGGGAAACTCTTTACTTCTATCATTAAAACCTTGTACCAAAACAGTAACAGCCCCATCAAACTAAGAAATGGCTCCTCTCCTAGATTCAGCCTCTGCAGAGGAATCAGACAGGGCCGTCCCGTCCCGTCTCCCCCATCTGTTCCTGTTGGTGGCTCAGATTCTGGCCGAACATATTGAAACTGGTTCTTTAAAAGGGATCACTATTGCTGATAAAGTGGTTACTTTAACACAACTGGCAGATGATGCTACTTCATTTTTAAAGGATGAGAGCCAAATCTCTTTAGCTTTTAAGGAAATTGCTACTTTCTCCAAAGCCTCTGCTCTTTCTCTTAACCTTAAAAAATGTGAAATAATGGCCATAAAGGACGACTCCATAGCTTCAATTGAAGGCATACCAGTTAAAAATGAGGTTGTTTATTTAGGAATAAATATCACAAAGGATCAAAACAAAAGAAGCTCTCTGAACTTTGACCCGTTAATTCAAAAGACTAAAAAAAGACTGAATCAGTGGTTAGTTAGAGATCTCTCTCTGCGCGGTCGTATTCTGCTTACGAAGGCTGAACTCCTCTCTAGACTCATTTATGCTGCACAGTCGTTAGACATTGACAATAAAAGTGAGAAAGAAATTGACAAACTGTTATTTAATTTTGTGTGGAAGAATAAGACTCACTATATTAAAAAATCTACTCTAATGTATGAAAACGGAGGGCTTAATTGTTTATCTTTCTCTATTTTGACTAATACTTTTTAAATAAATTGGATCCGTCAATTTTTTAATTCTCCAGCGTCTTTTTGGAATTTTATACCTTCCCATATTTTTTCTAAATTTGGTGGTCTGAATTTCTTTTTAGTTTGTAATTTTGATACAGCGAAACTCCCAACAAAACTCTCCAACTTTCACCGGCAGGCCTTTTTTATCATGGTTGCTCATCTACAAACACAGCTTCTCTCCTCACCAGTATTTCATTTGGAATAATGACGTCCTATATAAGAAGAAAACTATATTTTTTGATTCCTGGTTTACTCATAACATTATTCTGGTTGACCAATTGTTTAACAGTGATGGCTTGTTATTGAGTTATGAAGAATTTCTCTCCAAGTTTAATTTTCCTGTCTCTCCTGGAGAATATGCAAAAGTTTTTGGTGCCATTTCTACAAAAATCTGTATGTTATTCAAGCAGAAGCCGAGAGTCGGTTATCATTCTCCCATTTTAACTCCCATTCATTCTCCTGTTGGCAAAACATGTCTTAAACTTCTTCCTCATAACAATAATAAATCGATTAGATCCCTGTTTCAGAGGGAAGTGACCTCTGCTCCTGTAGTTGTACCATATTGGAATCGTTTTCATATTAATTTATCCTGGAAATTGACCTGGCTGCTCCCAAATCACTTTTTTCTCACTAACAAGGTAAAAGAAGTGTCTTTTAAACTGATGCACCGAATCTACCCCGTTAAAGTCTATCTACAGAAGTTCAACTCTAACATTGATGTAAACTGTTCCTTCTGTGACATTTGCTCAGAATCAGTCACTCATTTGTTCTGGTTGTGTTCTTACTCTAAAGTATTTTGGCAACATTTTTGTAACTTTGTTGACTCAAAAATATCAGCAGGTTTTCAATTATATTGGAAAAATATCTTGTTTGGATTTCAACAAAATAAAAAAATTTATTTGAAAAGTTTCTTTATCAATTTATTACTTCTTAAGGCTAAATTTCACCTACATAAATGTACATTTTTGAGGAAAAAAACAGACTTTTCAGCTTTTCAGTTTTTTTGATTGAACTTAAACATTACATATTTACAATTCAACCTTCAACTACTCAAAAAGCAAAAACAACAATATGGACTTGCAATCAACTTGGAATTTTGGATTATTTCTTATGTTAATTCACTGTGACATCTGGCACATATACCACAATTTGTACTATTTTCTTTGTGCAAGATTACTTTGACTATAATTTTCTTGTCACTGTTGTACTTTATGTTCCCCCTGGCAATTATATTTGTTTTGTTTTTGTTTGTTTTTTCTAATATGTACACAGCACAGTTGTATATTGTTGTTTACAAGAAATAAAGTAAAAAAAACAATAACAAAAAAACCGTCAGGTCGCATTTGAATCGGATACGTATCGGATATGGTCGCATTCGAAAAGAATCCGACCTGTGTTGTTCACTGTCGCATTACGTAAAAAAAAGTTGTAATTGGGTCACTTTAGGCTGCATTCCACTTGGCGTCGCTCTTGTTCTACGTTTTATAGAAGTCTTTAGCCAGCTAACAACGCATGGAGAACGTCTCGACGCATGACGTCATTACCGCTTCTACTTGTCACAACAGTGCGGCGGATGAGGAGCAATCCACCATCATCCACCACACTGTTGCAAGCGTTGTGTACATGAAGTCGGTGTAGCTTGTGAGAAATTCTGTTCCCCTGTGAAAATCTGTTCCCCCTGTGTCGGGAGCGCGCATTGCAGCCAGAGAAGTGGATCCGGCGGATCTGACCATTTTCACGACGCTTCTGATCAGTTTTTTGGTACAAACTACTCATATAATCATGTCAATGTATTAACTTTCAGTTTAATCGGCAGCTATCAAAATAAAAATACATACATAAATAAACGAGGTCTTGTGTGGAGGTTTTTTTACGCTGTTTTGTATTATTTTAAACGCAAAGTGAATCGATCTTTTTTCAGCTTTTGTCTCATAAGCCTGACAAATAAAAGTCAGTCAACAAACACAGAAAAAAGCAAACACGTTGTGTGCATTTATAATTTTCATTTCTGATAAAGGAGGAGGGAAGCTGGCCGACAGCAGGGCACAAAAATAAAGACTTCCTGAAAAGATCAGAGTATAAACTTTTTGGTAAATCCTGTTCTAATGTAAAATATGGCAGATTACTGGATTAAGGAAATGTATAGTATATTGATATCACACATAATTTTTGAGAATTTGGAAACGGTTGCTTTTTATTTCCCAAAGTTATGGGGAGAGAAGAAGAAAGAATGGATATTTCAGCTGCCTGATATAATCTGTTCCCCCTCTATGAAATGGAGAAAAAATAATTTACCCACAAAGTTTTTTACTGTGTTCATTCCTCTTATCAACAACAAATGCTGTGATTTTTATAACATTTCTCTTTTTTTGCCAAAGTTAGGATGGGGGAACAAAATATTTTAACCGCCTGATAAAATCTGTTCCCCCTCTATAAAATAGAAACAAATTAATTTACCTGCAAAGTCTTTTACTGTGTTAATCCCCGTTATGATCAACAAGAAATGCTTCAAGTTTGAAAACATTTGCTCTTTTTTTGACAAAGTTAGGATGGGGGAACAAAATATTTTTAACTGCCTGATAAAATCTGTTCCCCCCCTTAAAATGGAAACAGATTAATTTACCTGCAACGTCTTTTACTGTGTTAATTCCTCTTATCAACAAGAAATCCTGTGATTTTCATAACATTTGCCCTTTTTTAACAAAGTTAGGATAGGGGAACAAAATATTGTTGCTCTTTCTGCCACCTGAAATAATATGTTCCCCCTACATAAAATGGACATGTATAGTGAATTATTTTCTTTGTTACCTAAAATTTGAAGCTGTTTATTTCAGTTTGCAGAAAAAACTCCTAGCAAAAGAGGTTGTGGATTTTCCTGTTTCCACTGCAGCGTCTACAGCATGAGGTTGGACATTGCTGTGAGACTTATTCTTAACAGTGGTGATTATAACATTAATATTCTTATTTTGAGTGTTGATGAAATTTTTTATCATGACTATAATTTGCAGTGGTGGGAAGTAACTAAGTACAAGTACTTCGTTACTGTACTTAAGTACAATTTTCGTGTATCTGTACTTTACTTAAGTAGATTTAATAATGGAGACTTTATACTTTTACTCCACTACATTTTACAGTAAGTATCTATACTTTCTACTTCACTACATTTCTACAAACGTGTCGCGTTACTCGTTACATCCAAGTCTCGTTGCTCTTTTTTTCTGTTAAAATGTGAAGTTCACGGATTTAAGGTGGCGCCGTAAAATCCAAGCAATAACGTGACTTAGTGTCTGTTGTCACCCATCGGCTCCACCTTTACTCGCACGCGGAGCTCCAGACATGCGCAGTGGTTTCCTCTGAGCGTCAGTAATATAATAGTACGGAAGCGCTGCATAAATCATAAGATATGGCGACATGTAAAATCAGCAGCGCTTCGCTTTCACAGACGGTGGCACTTCGTCCAATTTTTAACATCACTTGGAAGGAAAGCTTAAAGAAAGGTAAGATCTGTGGACGTGATGCTAGCAAAGCCAGCTGTATTTACTGAAACACATGTTGCATCTGCGATGAAAAAAAGTTGTCATTTATGCGCTGAATTACTGTGTGGAGGTGTTGACTGAGGTGTTGCATATATGGGACAACGCTGTGACCAAAGTGCAATATAGTAATATGACATTCATGGATGATCCGATTCTTTTGGACGGATCTTGACCAAGTCCTATAGTGCTGAAGCCTCAGTGAGAGCCGTTCTTTGATCTTGTAATGCTCTGCGTACACTGCAGTAGCTATTTTATTTCATTAAAATATCTTTATATTTAATTGGCGAATAAATAAAACAAGAACGTAAGAACACAGAGCATGCTCATTGCTCTTTGTTTTCATCACCTGTCATGGTGGCAGACGTTGCAGCAGGAGGGAGGATGAGAACAGTCACGGTGCTCCTCCTGCTTGGTTACTTCTTGCTTATTGGGCCTTGGACAGTGTTCATAGTTGAGCGTTGTTAATTGCTATGTTTAATGGTGCAATTTCTGACATTGGCAATATGGGCAACCGCCCAGGGTGTTATTTTTTTAGGAATGGCAGGAGACCTCTGTGTATTGTGGCACAGAGATGAAAGCAAAACAGAATGAAGAAGAGTTTGAATTGATACTGGTTACATTTATTTCAGCTCTAAGTATTTCATATCTAGGTGGGAAAGTAAATCTTTCAGATCAATTTGAGAAGCAGTTTTGATAGGTGCACTTAATTTTATTGTCATGTAGCATGGGGTACTGGTTTTGATTTGGTCTTGGGTTCGGTGGTCTAGACTACAACTCTGCTACGAGGCTCCTTGGTTCCATGTCCTCCTCTGTGAGTTGGATCTCTTTCAAAATAAATGTGTGGCAAAAAAAGTGAAGTTCATGTTATGTTAGGACAGGAGATGAGATGTTTCCATCCCTGAAATTATGATGCATAGAATCACATATCTAAGTCTAAACTATGTTACAGAGTAAACTCAATAAAAACATGCTTTATTTGTGGCTTTGTTCATTAAAATGGCACATTACTGATGTATTAAAATTGAATACAATTGGTACACTTAATGATATTAGTGATTAGGCAATGCATTCAGCAAGTACTTTTACTTTTAATACTTAAGTATTTTTAAAAGCCAATACTTTTTTACTTTTACTTAAGTAGAATGTTAATGTGGTATTTTGACTTTTACTTACGTACATTTTTGTCTGTGTAATCTTTTTGAGTACTTTCTCCACCACTGATAATTTGTATGTTTTGATAAAAATATGTACTTAGCCAAAACTTAATACATCAACATGTGAAAACAGTTATTTAACAAAATTGTTTGTCTATAACTTAATAATTTCATTTCCTGTAGTTATTAAAAGTAGATGCGGTTGAGAGTCAAGAAAACCCCCAACATCCTGCATATGTACATTATTAGAAAAAATTAAAAATGCGACGCTTCAAATCTGGACTAGATTATTCTCTTCTTCAAGAAGACTCTTTATTACCATGTTTGTGATTTGTGAAACCTTTTTCTGATTTGTGAAACTTCACTTAACAGACCACTGCAGAAGATCTTTCCTTCCTTGAGCCATCACCATTTGCAATAACTCTTAAAAGAATTAATGAGTTACACCACATTTAATTTCCCATTGGGATTAATAAAGTGGTTTTAAATTAGAATTGAATTTGAAAAAGACTGCATGGAACAAGTGTGAATGGTAATCTCGTCTTTATTGAAGTCTGACAAATCACATAAAGGTTTCACAAATCCCAAACATGGATTAAAATATTCTGCTATTAGTTGAGAATAATTTAGTCTAGCTTTGAAGAGTCTAGGTGTTGGAGTTTTGGAGTTGGAGCAGCTCTCATGTGACACAGATCCAAAAAACGTCTGAAATTAACTTTCATTGAAGTTTCAATTGTTGTACTTATTAAGTTATAGACAAGCCATCCATCCATCCATTTTCTTTCACCCTTGTGGGGTCGGGAGGGTTGCTGGTGCCTCTCCAGCTAACGTTCCAGGTGAGAGGCGGGGTCACCCTGGACAGGTCGCCAGTCTGTTGCAGGGCAACACAGAGACACACAACCATGCACACACACACTCACACGTAGGTGCAATTTGGAGAGGCCAATTAACCTGACAGTCATGTTTTTGGACTGTGGGAGGAAACCGGAGTACCCGGAGAAAACCCACCATGCACAGGGAGAACATGCAAACTCCATGCAGAAAGACCGGGGCCGGGAATCGAACCCAGAACCTTCGTGCTGCAAGGCTCTACCAACTGCGCCACTGTGCAGCCCTTTATAGACAAGCAATTTTGTTAAATAACTGTTTTCACATGTTGATGTATTAAGTTTTGGCTAAGTACATGACATTGGTTTAGACTAGTACAATTCAATTTTTTACATCACCTATATGTTACGCCACAAAAATTACATAAATGTACCTCCAATGTATGCCCTCTTCGTTTTAGATGTAGCATGGAGGAAGGAACGTTCCTCCATGCCACTTTGCTCTAAACTGCAGGGCTTTTGGAAGGGAGTTTGTGAAACGTTATCAGACATTCATGGCATCACGATTCCAATAGACCCGGAAATTTGTTTATTGGGGAACTTTACAAACTCCAATCTAAAGACAAATAATAAGAAACTTACAGAAGTTCTTCTGGCAGTTGCTAAAAAATGTATTGCAACAAAATGGAAATCAGACGCCCCCCTTCCAATTAAAATATGGTTTTGTGAGATCAAAAGCTGTGTGACCCTAGAAAAAATTACCTATTGGATGTAGAATAGAAGTAAGACTTTTTATAAAATATGGCAACCACTTCTAAGCTATATGCAAAACCTACGCAGCAAATTCAAAAGTGTTAAATGTTTTGGTGTTAGACTTTGTGCAAAAGCAGAGTTAATTTTACTCTAATAGAGTCACATTCTGTTTATGTAACTCTGGGGTGTATATTACTAGTAGTTAAAATCCAGTGTTAAAACAAAGTGTTTCCTTATCAAATCTAGAGGTGTTAAAATAGAATCAATAACTCTTTACTTCTTAACTCTGAACTCCTGCAGCGACTATAGGAGTTAATTCACTGACTCCGCCCCAGAATCACAGATTCCTACCGAAGCGAAGCGACAGAAGCCAAGTCATTTCAGGACTATTTACTTTCCACATGTCTGAGTTATTTTCTGCACTTGGTAAGTTACTTTTTTCTGAGATGGTTTATAACTATTTTGAGTTCAGCTCAACCTGTTCGCCACACGGCTCGGTGTTAGCATATTTAGCTTAGCATGCCGAATGTTAGCGGAGTATAAGTGTTGAAAAAAATCAAGCCGGTGAACATTCAAATTATTGGCTAACTTGAACAGATCCGTAATAATCTGGAGTGTGTTTTTTCATGATATTGAACGTTTACATGCATATTGGTCAGATTTATCAACCTTTCTGATAGATTTTTTTCCTTTGAAAAAATGTAAGAGGCTTTTTCACGTCGAGAGCATTATTCCCACTGTTGTGTCTTCTTATATACGTTTTGCAACATGTTTTAATCCTTTTATTGCCTTTTTGTACATTAGTACCAGTTTGGTTGATGATGAATCGCCAGTCGTCAGCCTAACCTCCCCCTCCCTCACCCTCCATGGATTCTTTGAAGATTCAAGCTCCAAAAATGATTTTGTAAGTATAAATATCTCTGAAACTCTACATTTCTGTAATGGAGGCTTGTTGTTAGAGTTGTAGTAAAAATGTATTCCTTCGTTCCATTTCTCATTGTTATGTTTTTGTTTGTTATGATCCAGAGATCAACACTGGCTGTCCTACTCAGAGACTGAAGACTGTCTGATGCAGTAGAGGAGCATGTTGGTGTCTCTGACCAAACGTCATGAACAGAACAACAACCTGAAGACAATCTGTTAGTGAGTGGACATCTCTTTGGTGGAGTCAGAGATGAACTGTCTCTTATCAACAGAAACATAAAGTGGATCAGAAATGATGGATCTGATTATCAGGTTGGTCTGTTATGTAATGTACATATCTGGTAATCTACCTGTTAAAAGAAAATGTATTCTATCATATCACATGAACTGCATTGCATTGATACAGGCTTTACTTTTTCCACAATTTCATGCATATGGTATTGAAGAAAAATGTATTAAGCATACTGCAGTTTGTATTGCACAGCTGATATGTCAGACCTTTTAATAAGCAATATGTGAATGAAAGCGACATGTGAAACATGCACATTATTCAATGTTGTAATATGTTTTGTAATTATGGTGCACGTTTTGAAATAAATGCATTTGAGAAAATCATTGCCTCTTTATTAAATATTTATTTTCCAAAGAATTTTTAAAAGTTCAAAACAATAAAGTACCTATTTAATATTAATTACAAATAACTCTTAAGAAGTTAAATAAGTACTCTGTGAGAGTTAATATTAAGATCTAACACTGAATTAGTGTTAGTGAATGTTAAATTATTAACTCCAGCAGATTTGTTATTTGACACTTTATAGGAGTTAAGGTACTAACTCTCCAAAAAGAGTTACCTTAACATTTTCTGGTGTGGACCCATATAGACACTTTAAATCAAATCTGACAGTGTTAATCTGGGCCTCCTGGATTTGCTGTGTACCTGCACATTGGATTGATTGATCATCCTGTAATCGAGCTAGACTTGACAGGATCTATGAGCAATACTGATACCATCTGTCTCTCACCCTATCTCTGATTCATATACATTTTTATTTAATCCTTATTGGTTAGCCCTTTTTCCTACCTTGCCCTCCCCCATTCAGCCCTTCTTGTCTTTTTGTTGTGTTATATTATCGTAAATGTAATTTACTTCAGGTATGTCATTGTTTGAATTTTTATTGATACTGAACCAATTTTGTCCTGTCAGTTAATAATTGTGATGTTGTTACTAAAAAATCCCAAATAAAGTGTTCTAAATAAATGCCCTTACATGGGAGACTGGTTCCAATTTTAGTGAAAGATTTCAGAGATCAAACTGCAATAACATGTTAGGAGGCTAAAGCACCGAGACCCCAGCAGTTTGATTGGTGCGTACTCCCGCCTTCTTGCCCTGTTCAATTCATCAACTATAAACCTATCTTTCAGGAACAACTCTGCCCTGCCAGTTATATTCTCAGTGCAGCAGAGATGCTGTAGTCCAGCTTATTTTAAAAAAAAGAAAATAATTTTTTAATTTTATATATAAAAACAAGCAACATGGGTGATGTGGTGGTGCAGGGGCAAAGCACGACCCACGTATTGAAGCTTTAGTCCATGTGGCGGTAGTCGCAGGTTCAATTCCCGGCCTGGCGACATTTGCCGCATGTCTTTCCCCTCTCTGATTACCCTGTTTCCTGTCAAACTACTTTCAAATAAAGGCCACTAGATTCAACAAAACCTTAAAAAAAAAAAAAAAAAACAGGCAACGTGTAGCCTGGCGGGGGGCAAGTAAAGCCTAGCAGTCCACCAGGTTT
This sequence comes from Poecilia reticulata, assembly GCF_904066995.2. NCBI lineage: Eukaryota > Metazoa > Chordata > Actinopteri > Cyprinodontiformes > Poeciliidae > Poecilia > Poecilia reticulata. The sequence continues at coordinate 1,079,108 of NC_088847.1, forward strand.
TACACTGGGTGAAACCCTGGATTATTTTTATTAGAAGTAGTTTGTTGCATTCTTCCATTGTAATATGTCCTAGGGTAACACTTTATTTGAAGGGGGGTGAATAAGACTCATGACGCTTTCATAAACATGACATAACACCTGTCATGAGCATGAATAAGCCTTCATGAATATTTATGACTGTTGTCTTAAAGCGTCATTCGGTAAATTATGACACTTTTAATACAAAGTTGACATTATTCAAATTGTCTTTGTTATGACAACTTGACATTAACCAAGAAATCATTACTGTTTAAACTTTACCTTTAATAACATAAAGTTACCTCATTTCTAAAGTGCAATCAGTAATACTTTTATAACAAATTTATATCAGTATATAAAACTACATTTACACATTTTCCTTCATTGTCTGAAGTTAAACAATGAGAAAAAGGACATGTCAGACATTTAAATTTTAATATTTTCAAAATTAGAAATTTACATGGGGTCCATGTTAATTTTTGGGCTGATGATTATTGTCCATTTAACTTCTTGGCTGATGCCATTAGGTGTGACTTCAGCATTCCTACATAATGTTCTTTCCTCATGATTTGATCTATTTTATGAAGTGCACCAGTCCTGCAGCAAAACAGCCCCACAACATGATGCTACCACTCTTATACTTCATAGGTAGGAAGTATGAGGATGGGTTGATCCCAAGCGTCCTGGTTTTTCCTCCAAATATAGCTATGCTCATTATGGCCAAATATTTTCATCTTAGTATTGTCAAACCACAGGACATGTCTCCAAAAATGAAGAACTTTTCCCTGTGTGTCTTTGCAAACTGCAGTCTGGCTTTTTTCTGTTTATTTTTGGAGTAATGGCTTCCTCCTCAATGAGTGGCCTTTCAGCTCACACTGTCTTACCAGCATCAGCCACATCTTCATAAGCTCTGGCTTTTTCTGGGGTCTAATTGCCTTTATCAGTACCAGCCTGTTCTTGTCCTGTTCAATGAAAGTATAAAACACAAAAGGTTCCATAACAGGTTTTCTCAAATATATAGCTATAAATTATTGTAATTGTCAGGAGACCTGTAAAAAATGTGTTTGTATTTGAAAAGTTTCAAAATTAGTTTTAAGTGCATGTCTGTCTATTGACACTGTGTGTCTTTGCAGTGGTGTTCCTGCTGTGGTAGACTTCGCTGCCATGCGGGATGCAGTGATGAAGTTGGATGGTGACCCAGAAAAGATTAATCCAGTTTGTCCTGCTGACCTCGTTATTGATCACTCCATCCAAGTGGACTTTAACAGGAAGTAAGACATTGCAGTTCTTGCCATCATTGGATCATTCTGTAGATTGTGTGTTATCCTGCTGTTTTATGTCTTGATGGGTCCTGTTTCTTCCTTCAGGTCTGACAGCCTTCAGAAGAACCAGGATTTAGAGTTTGACCGCAATAGAGAAAGATTTCAGTTTTTGAAGGTGTATATTAAAATCAACCTCTTTGTCTATACTGTTTGAAGCAGTTAGATTGTTAACATGATGCCTGTTTTTCCCAGTGGGGGTCCAAAGTCTTCAAGAACATGCGGATCATTCCTCCCGGTTCAGGAATTGTTCACCAGGTCAACCTGGAGTATTTGGCCCGGGTGGTGTTTAATTACGATGGCTTCTTCTACCCAGACAGTCTGGTGGGCACAGACTCCCACACCACCATGATTGATGGGCTGGGTGTTCTTGGCTGGGGTGAGACCATAACGCATACAACCCTTACCTTATTCTAATCTATTTGGTTTGTTTGAACTACAGCTAGGCTTTACATTTTTCCAGAAATCTTGTGACATTGAATTTTCTCCTGTTGGCTTTTAAATTTTTGGAGAATCAGAAAATCGGTTCAGTGGTTTCTTACAGAGCGGCAGCCTCTGTAAGAAAACAGCTACTCTGCTTACAGAGAAAGAAGAGTAATAACTAATGGTAGTTATTGCTGGACTGCCATTATTGCTGGTAGTCCAGCAATAACTACCAGCAATAATGGTAGTTATTACTGGACTTGTGTTAGAGCTGCAGTCCATCTGTAGGTTCCTCTTTATCACTAATTACCTCCGCATTGCTTAAAAATAAACTTTTGTAGTAAAATGTCAGCAGTAACAGTAATATAAGTGGTTACACCAAACTAACTAAAAAGTTAGCTGCGCTGGCCCTAAAGCACAGATCACAAACCTTGAGCAGAGCAGTTTTATGTTGACATCATAATTTACTTGTTCTTTTTTGTATCTTCGATATTTTATTTGTATTTATAGCTTATTTTGTACTGTCCATGTTTTATTTTGTCCCTGTATATTTCTTGTTTGAAATATAAGCTATTGTGGAAAAAAAGAACACGAGGAGAGGAACTATGGAAGCCCTTTTCCGCCATAAAAGAAAAATTAAAAGACCAACAGGAAGTCATAATTTTGTCTTTCAAAGTCATAATTTCGACTTTCAAAGTCATAATTATGAGATTCAAAGTCATAATTTCGACTTTCAAAGTCATAATTATGAGATTTAAAATTTGAAAAGAGATTTGAAATTTGAAAGTCGAAATTATGACTTCGAATCTCTTTATTAGGACTTTGAATCTCAAAATTATGACTTCCTGTCTGTCTTTTATTTTTTCTTTCATGGCAGAAATGAGCTTCCATAGGAATCAGTTTTCACACATTTCAAAATAATAATATGTATAGAAACATCTAACCACTTAAAAAAAAAAAGCAGCCTACCTTTAAAGGGTTGGTGTCCTGCATGTTTCACGTTTTCCTACTGATACCTCCCAGTGACTGGTTCATGTGGTCCCGGAGTGTCCTAGTACAGAAACACCAGTGATGCTAACTCTGGCCTTAAAATCAGGTTGACATCAGGTCAACTATCCAGAAATAAATAGATAGATAGATAGATAGATAGATAGATAGATAGATAGATAGATAGATAGATAGATAGATAGATAGATAGATAGATAGATAGATAGATAGATAGATAGATAGATAGATAGATAGATAGATAGATAGATAGATAGATAGATAGATAGTGTGCATTCATAGCATGTCATCCTTAACCCTTGTGCATGCGAGGACTGAGGCAAACATAGAGGTCTATGGAAAATGATACAGATTTTACGTATGTGGGGTCAGTTGGACCCCATTTCAACATACAAGTTTTAAAGGTACTGATTAGCTGTTGAATTAAAGTCAGCCTTTGCTGTTCAGGTGTTGGGGGCATTGAAGCAGAAGCTGTGATGCTGGGGCAGCCAATAAGCATGGTGCTTCCTGAGGTGGTGGGATACAAACTGCATGGGACACCAGACAAGCTCATCACCTCCACTGACATCGTCCTCACTGTGACTAAGGTAATTAGTCAGAGGTTATCTGCAGAAATGACAACAAAATGGTCCAGTGTCCCTGACATTTCGTACTCCTCCACTTCTTGGACCTGAAGCACCTCCGTCAGGTGGGCGTTGTGGGGAAATTTGTGGAGTTTTTCGGCCCGGGTGTGGCCCAGCTATCCATTGCTGACAGAGCCACCATTGCTAATATGTGTCCGGAGTACGGAGCCACAGCGGCTTTTTTCCCAGTGGATGACATCAGTATGAAGTACCTGGAGCAGACTGGTGAGTGTCCAGCTGTGTGAACTAGAGTTTTCTTATTTCTGGAGACTTTTAAGATTGCTAGAATTAACTCAACAGAAAATAGTATGTGATTTTCAGCAGTTGCTGCTCTTTATGCTCTGTAAGTTTGAAGCTGTGGATATTGGACGTTTTACCTCATTCATCAAAAGTGATGATAGTGTCTTGTTTTAGGACGGGAACCAGAAACTCTGGCCTACATTACCAAGTACCTGAAGGCAGCAGGCATGTTCAGAGACTACAATAATATTGCCCAGGATCCAGATTTCACTCATGTAATTAAGCTCATCTTTGTCAAAACATTGAGACTAATCTTGCATAATTTGTTTGAAAACTGAAGAAGAAAAAAAAAAGTATGTTTGGGATTTAAAATCAGAGAGTCAATTTGAATCATTAAAGGCTGATTGAAGACTTTTGGATCTTTGTTTTTCTTTTCTCTTTCAGGTAGTACAGTTAGACCTCAGCACAGTGGTTCCTTGCTGCAGTGGTCCCAAAAGGCCACAGGACAGGATTCCTGTTTCTGAAATGAAAACGGATTTTGAGTCTTGTTTGGGAGCAAAGGTTGGTTCAATTTGCGTTGGTTTAGATAGAAGGGTCAACAAAAGGCAAAGCCACAACACAATAGCGAAAGTTATGTTAAACATTTCAGCTTTTGAATTTATTCAACTTTATACTGTATTTTACCATGATTGACCATGATGTCTGTGAAATTCAGTGGTGAATATCATTAAATAGTGACTCTTCTATTTTTTTTATTGCTTTTATCAAACCTATTTAATTTTACCGTTCAATTCTGATCTTCTTAGCAAGGATTTAAGGGTTTCCAGGTGGCACCTGAACGCCATAGCACTGCGGTCTCCTTCCAGTTCAGTGGGAAGGAGTATACTCTGGGCCATGGCTCAGTAGTCATTGCTGCTATCACCAGCTGCACCAACACCAGCAACCCATCTGTCATGCTTGGAGCAGGTGGATGAACCACATCTGTCCGTGGCATTAATGTTGAAATGACCCACTGACCCAATCAAAACTGACTGCTAACATCTGTTGTTCCAGGGCTTCTTGCTAAGAAAGCAATAGAGAATGGTCTAAATGTGAAGCCGTACATAAAGACCAGCCTGTCACCTGGCAGTGGAGTGGTGACCTACTACCTGAAGAAGAGTGGCGTAATGGACTTCATGTCTCAGCTGGGGTTAGTAAAAGTCCATAATGATCTTTTAATCATTGGTTTTATTCGATCTTAGTGCTGTCTTTGATGCTGCCGACCATGCAATCCTGGTGAAACAGCCTAAAGGTCCTGGCTGGTATTTGTGGCTCAGCTTTAGCTCACTGGACATTCTGCATTAAGATGGACAGATTTTCCTCCGACGATGCCCCCTTAACTTGTGGGGTGCCACAAGGCTCAGTTTTGGGTCCACTTTTATTTTATTTTTATATCATTTTATATCATTCTACTTGCTGGTATTATTCAGTCCTTGTCGGATATCTCTTATCACATTTACACTGATGACATTCAGTTGTATTTTTCATTTAGACTGCATCAACTGGACAGGTGGGTCATCCTCGTCCAATGTTTGTCCCATAAGTTACTCTCCAGTAACTTTCTGGTTCTAAACACCAGTAAGTCAGAAACTATAATTATTGCTCTCAGTCACCTACACCAGTCGTTCCCAACCACAGGGCCGCGGACCGGTACCGGTCCGTAGACCAATTGGTACGCACAAGAAATAATTAAATATTTCCGTTTAATGTATTATCTGAATCTGAAGGATTTTTTATTTTGAAAATCCTTTAACTGGATTTTCTCAGTTCACACTAGCCAACATTGAGCCCACAAGCAATAAGAAACAGATGTCCTTGGACAGTTTATTTGCTAAAGGGAAAAGACCCAGAAAAGAGGCATGAGAATGGATTTATCCCAGACCGGTAGGTGATTCCCACATTACAAGCCCGCTCTGTAATATGCGGCGATCGGCTCAATAATGAGGGAATGGAGTCTTCAAACTGCTTCGCCACATAGAGACCTAGCACCCTGTGCTTAAGTAACACACCTTGGGTGTCATTGTTTCCCATCACTCCCAGGTGGGACAGTCTCGTTGCAGACAAATAAGCTCAAGGTTCCCATTGATTTGTCATTATCAAGAGTTAAAATTTTCATGAAAATAAAAGGTTAGTTTTTGTGGCGCATCTGTATCTTATTTTGAAGGGATGTGTATACATTACCATACTGACCAGCGTCAGCTGCCCTAACGCATTGACTACAGCGTTAGAGGAGTAGTCGAGATTAGAGGAGTACAGCTTGTGAGTCTTAAGTCTGGTTCACACAGCACGATTTAAGAATTGTCGGCCGATTTTCCAAACCTCTGTGACCACACACAACACGAGCCGATAAAAGTACAGCAGGTTCGATTAGATCATGTGTCCAGCCACACGGCAGGAGCAACACACCACAAACAAACTGATACCAGTCACGAACATCCCGGTTGCAGAAGAAAATCCCGTAAAATCCCCAACATACCATACGTGAATTTAGAATAAACAAACACAGATGACAATGTAGAAACAGTGATAGTTTGTGGACTCATTTTAAGCGATAACAGAAGTAACAAAAAGAAAAGGCGTTGGATAAATGACAGCGTGGCAGCCACTCTATTCAGCTGTTTGGGATTCCCCTCCGTGCTTACGTCACTGCGCTGTCTGATTGGCTACCTGTCACATTTAAAAGGCTGTTTTCTCGCTCACTGTCAATGAAAACCCCACAGGCTGCAAAAACAATGTTGAATATGTCCGATTTTAGATCGGAGCAGTCCCAACGTTCTACCGACTGGACCAGATCAATCGTGACACATCAGGATCAGGTGGATCAGGGTCGCAGTAAAATTGCCAAGCCTTGACCTGTCCATGGTGGTAAAAAGGTTGGGAACCACTGACCTACACAACAGTATCAGCCAGACAATTGCATCCGTTTGTCCGTTAGTAAAATCAAAGGTAAAAATCTTGGTGTCACATTTGATTCATCATTAGGCTTTGACTCACACATTAAGGCTGTTTGTCATTCTTGTTTCTTTCACTCAAACATTTCTAAAATCAAACAAATGGTCTCGAGAGTTGACCTAGAGAAAATCAGTCATGCTTTTGTATCATCTCGTCTAGACTACTGTAATGCCCTATTTACCTGCCTGGATAAAGCCCCAATTTCACTTTTGTAATCTATACAGAACACAACAGCCAGACTTCTCACCAAATCCAGTAAATCCTGTCATATCTCTCCTGTTCTATATTCATTACTTTGCTCCCTGTCATGATGGGTTCTGTTGTCATTAGTTGTTGCCTTCATCGCTGCCACCTGGGCTTAATTAACGCAGCTGTTTTGTTTTCCTGATTGTGTTTTTCCCCAGTATATTTAAGTTTACCTGTGTCCCTAGTCATTGTGGGATCCTCTGCGTTGCTCGCTGCGTTCTCAGTGTAGTTTATGATCTGTAATCTAGAAAGGTACCAGTTTAGAAAAATAAAGCTTCTAAATTCTGCTGAACTGAGCATGGCTGGACTTACCTCATTCACATGATGACCAGATCTGACTTTTAGACTTTTAGTCTATTTGTTTTAAAGTTCTTGTTCTGACATACAGAGCATTACATGGCCACGCTCCTGATTATCTTTGTCAACTTTTAACTAAATATTCTGCTGTTCGTGGTCTTCGTTCTGAATCTTTTGGTTGTTCCACGAACACAGTTAAAAACTAAAGGGGACCAGGCCTTTCAGTCTGTGGCTGTGGGACAGTTTGCCCTTGCAGCTCAGTTTTCCTGACTCTGTGGAGATTTTTAAAAAGCATCTAAAAACATTTTTATTTTCCCAGGCTTTTATCTCTTGATTATGTTGTGTTTCTTCCGGTGGCTTTGTGTTTTATAGGGTTCTTAAGGTTGATTTTTATTGTACAGCGCTTTGTGATTTTATGTCTGTGAAAAGTGTTTTATAAATAAACTTTACTTACTTGCTTGTCAAAAATGAAATCATAAAAATCGAAATTGAGCGCTTGTTATTTATTTTGTGCACTTAATAGGAAATCAGGTTAGGAGTGGAGCTGAGCCGTTATCCGATTTCCAATTTTGGTTTAATAAATGAAAAACAAAAAAACTAGTCTATTTTTGTTTTTTCATTTGAAATGAAAAAAAAAACGAACTGCCTGAAAATACACGGACCCACATTCTACTTTAACAGTTGTTTTTTTGTCTCATGTCAGCTTTGAGGTTGTTGGCTATGGCTGCATGACGTGTATTGGAAACAGTGGTCCACTCCCTGATTCAGTGGTGGAGGCCATAACTAAGGTATGTGTAACACTATTGCTCTACTTCAGGGGTGCCCAAACTTTTTGAGAGCAGGATCTACTTTTTCTCTCACCAGCTGCCTGAGATCTACCTCATGACACAAAGACATAACAATTGCAAATTAAACTCTATTGACTTATTTTATATTCAAATTTACATCAGTTATAGATGTAAACTATGTATTCCATGAGGTCCTAACCTCATGGAATACATAAATAAGAAATGATACACAAACTCCATTCTCTCTGCTCATAGATAAACAGGAAGACATTTAATCCACATCTGCGGATTTCCACATCACATTTTCATCGTCTCAGAAATCCAAAATGTCTTGTCTCTTACTTCTGACATCAGAAAGTCATGTGAATCAACCAACATGACTTTTATACCATTCCAGCCCTACTGTTGTGTATTGGAAAGCTTTGACCAATGGCGTTACCGAACCTCGCTTGCATAGCAATTCTGGCAAACATAACAATTGCAAATTGTTATGTTTGCCAGACCCAGGAAGTCTGTGTGTTGGAAGTTCCGAGAATTAGGGGTTGACCTCCTGGAAATTAAATCTGCTCCATCAGAAGAACTATTAGTCATGTTGTTGGTTCCTTATCTGTCCAAACAAAGATTCTTTCCCATTCCTGGCTGACTTTCTCGCACACAAGCAGGAAAGGACGTTTGCACAACAACTTAAACTTTCCCTCTTTGGTGATTGTTTATTCCACATCTCTGCGATCTAAATTCCTTTCTGACTTCTAGGTTAGATTGACCCAGTACGTTTGACACAGTACATTTCTTTTCAGTCAAAGTATATCTTAATGTGAATCAACCAACATGACTTTTAACTATTAATATAATTATATTCCTCTACATATCCCCCCTAAAAAAGGCACACTTATTTTCTAGTTAATTTGTAGTGCATTGCTTTCCCATGATCATAAGTTCCATTGGTATAGGATTAAAAAACCCTCTCTGTCAATCTTTTATTAGAGGAAAAAATTATCCCATGGTCCCCTAGGCAACCACCCTCAGGCACCAGTGAAACTGATGACCATGGTACCCGCAATGATTTTTACCCAAACATCATCATAGGACATATCAGCACGGTTTGAACAAAGTAGAAGTAAGGTTTGAATTATAGCACTAAATGAGTTCTCAGCAGCGATGCAGTGTAGCGTTGTGTAGCACAGTTCCTGTTGAGTTCTACACTCAAAAAGATTTAGCAACATCTAATTCTGTTCGTGTGAATGTAGAGGCATTGTTGGGTCAGATATGCTGGATAACCTTTAGTTCAATCCAGTGCTGTGAAGCTTAACTATTCACACTATTATGTGAGTCATATCTACCATACAGTGCTTATGTAATGACTAGGTATATAATATTAAATGTACACTGTATTTCAGGAATGACCCCAAAATGTTTGTTTGATCCAGTAGTATAATTTCAGCTGAAAACCTTTGAACTAGAATTGAGAAAAAAATGTATTAGAATAAAAATAGCGTTTACACCCTTTTTTAAGTCCAGTTTAATTGATTCAATTTCTTCTCAATAATTATCTTTGATTTATTTTTTATCATTTGAATGCTCAAATTTATAATTTATGAAATTAACTTCCAGATTGCACGATTAAGATTAAGAAAGGTTCGGAGGGTATTAATGAAGACTTATTTAATTAATTGGTCATCTTATATTCTTCCTGATGGACTGTCTGTTCCGGTGCTGCTGCTCCTTCGTCCAAGGCCGTCGCCAACAAGTGGAGACCGTTTCCTGTGCTCAGCCGTTGTTGTTATTGGCCTGAGCATCATTCCTTGAGCAGGCGTTGTGCCAGTGCTCCATGGTCCACACAGGTTTCTGCTGTGTGATGAGTTTTGGTTCTCCATGTTGACATGCTGTGAGGACACAACGTCACCAGCCAGCAGCTTCATAGGCACTTCTCCTCTAGTGCCAAAGTTGTCATATGCAACTCTATCATGGCCAACAGATCCACCTCTTAGTGAGTAATATTGTGACTATTTGAGTTATTGTATTTCATCTGTAATCAAATCATTTGTTTTATTAAATCCCATTCACTGCCACACTCAATTTTGATCAATTATAATCGTAGCTTTGTCTGTGTCTTTGTGTTCAAGACTGCAGAGGTCTCCCAATAGCAAAATAATTCCATCACCATATTAACTATAATTTTGAAAGGGAATAAGTATTACATTACAATACTTGCTTTTTTTTCCAATCCCATCTAAAATATGTTTTCCATAACCTATTATTTTGCTATTATTGCACTGGTTCACTGTGTCTCCTGTGTATGTTAATGAGTAATGGTAATCATGAGCAACAAATTCCTAATAGAATATTCTATTCCATTGATTAATTTCTATGTAATCAACACTTAGTCCTTTGCCCAATTAGTTGTTTTAAATTGCCGTTTGTATTTCCTATAATTAAGATTCTATATCCTGTTTCACTCAAACTGAATGGATAGATGTCAGTATTGTGGGCCCTGTTTCTCTTTGGATCGCCCGTGTTGCAGCTCACAGCAGCTGGAGCTAAGCCCCCCTTCTTCCTTTCCTCTGCTTTTCTCTCTCTCTCCTCTGCTCAGAGCTGCATTCTGTGACGTAGAGGTGGAGGCGTAGAGACTGTGGTGTTCAACTACAACAGAATTCATAAACAACATTAACATCTTCACATGACACTTAAAATCAACATAACATACTTTCAACTTAACCCAATGTGTTAAAATATATAACTGTTCACATTTGTGTCTCATGATCATAAAATCTTAAAAATAAAATAATTCTCTTTACTCAATATATAACATCTCTCACATTATAACCACTTCATGCCCATTTTTCCAAAAGCCTTGATAGTAATAATTCTTGAACTAGGAAACAATTTAGATCCAAACGTTTGACTCTGTTGACTCACTACTCCTACAGATTTGAAATGATCAATTGCAGAATCTTAAAGGCGTCCTGCCAACCTTCACTACAGTCCGGACTTTTGAGTACTGAGAAGTCAGGCATGCTGTGGATGACTAAAGGCCTTGAAACATATTTAAAATTGTAGTTTCATATGGATCCGTCAATGTGAAATTGGAATTGTACCCCAACAAAATAACTAAACTATACAGGTTTGTACAGATATTAGTAAAACACACTTATGACAAAAAAAATCAACATTTAGACAAACAGACGACATGGGAACAATATCATAGATAATCTCGCTCGCACTCATTCCTCTTGCTTTGTGCATATAATCATGGTTGTGTCAGGGTGCGTGTTTGTGTGTGCGTGTATCCGTGTGTGTGTGTATGGGTTTAGGAGAGGGTGGTGGTATGTGTGTAAGGTTATGAACGCGCACTCAAGCAAGAGAGCGAGTGGAAATCCCCAATTGTCGGCTGCTCTCAGGCTCCGCTTTTTTTCTTTTTTTTTCCAACTGAGATGGAGACGAAGAAAGGGCAGTGCATTTCTGTCTAAGTTTGTATATGCGTTGCCTGTCCTATCTATGCCCTGCTTAGTTTAACCCTTCATTGAGATCATTGAGTCTCACAACCCACTATTCATGCAGCGAAGCCAAAGCATGCACACTTCTACCATATTGCACGCATCACACACTAACTCCTAGCGATCACACCACCTTCACCATTTTCACTCAGTCAAGCCTGTTCTCCACTGATATGTGACAAAGCGAAGCTCTGTCACATATCAGTGAAGAAAAGCCAAAACATGCAAACTTAACTGCCCATCATATGCATCCACATTTCATCAAACACTTCTCATTCGACTTTCATTCATTTTATCATACTTTACTCGTCCACTTCTTTCACACTCATCCATGCACACATATTTTTCACACAAATATTTATTGTATATCCCATTGCGCACAGATCCACATCATTCCAGAAGGCCTACTCACACACACTCCATACCTCTTCTCCGGGGTATTTAGGACATAATTTAGAGTCTCATGGTAATCTAGTTAATTCCCTAATTTATGCGTGTACACCGTTGTGTACATTATTGACTTTAGCTATTATTTTTACCTGAACAAATAATTAAAATCCTTACTTCAGGTTTTCTTTATCTGAACTAACTCAGAGATCTCAGAATTCACTGCAGTTTAGGCCATTTATTGTTTTCTGTCTCTCCCTTCATTCTATTCTTTCCCGGGGAACTAGTCAATATAAGTCCAAGAGCTCAGTTAATTTATAGAAACAGTTACTGCAGTTTAATTCACAAAAGTTATCCCTAAAAACAATTTTTCCAACTTTTGAAACTTCTTTATTAACAGCTTTTACTCATTTTTCAACTTTATCTCCGGCCACATTTTTACTAGAGAATCTCGGTTTCCTCGCTGGAGAACCATTTCGGTTTCGCTTATAGAGAACAATTTCGGTCTCTTTCTGAGAACCACTTTGGTCTCTCTCACGAAGGACCTTCTTCTCTCTTGGCCTCTTTTTATTCTTATTCCTTATTCTCAGCGCTTTTCATAGAGATCCCAATCTCTCTTCGCAGATTCAGCAGGCTTAATATTAAAACTCACGGCCTCTTGCCGTATCTAACAAATTGTGATATCTTATTAATTAGTCAGCTCGCGAAAGTGCCTGCTACACCAGGTTTGCTGATATGCGGTAACTTATAACGCGGAAAAAAAATTCCTAAGTGTTACCATCGCCAAAAGGGGTGTAAAGCCAGACTGACAAAGGTGCTTATTTTAGGGTTGTTTATCTTTCCAAAATGTACTAGATAACTATGAATCTAAATGTCTTATTACAACCCCACCTTGCGCAAGCTACTGTTTGTCAATGAGCAGGAAATAACTTAATTTCTTTTTAGCTCTTCAGACCGCCAGCAGACAGGAAACCGTTCTACAATTTAATAATTAAGAGATAAAAAAATCTTACCTCTTTTCTGTGTCTGGGCCTGGTTCCCTGTTTTGCAGCCAGTCTGGAGAGAGTACCCTTTCCATCCTCTTTAACTTGAATCAGCTCAATCAGCACGTCGGGTGTCACCACTTTATAGAAGAATTTAAAGGTGCTAACCTCATGGAATACATAAATAAGAAATAATACACAAAACTCCATTCTCTCTGCTCATAGATAAACAGGAAGACATTTAATCCACATCTGCGGATTTCCACATCACATTTTCATCATCTCATTTTCATCGTTTCAGAAATCCAAAATGTCTTGTCTCTTACTTCTGACATCAGATTTTTATACCATTCCAGCCCTACTGTTGTGTATTGGAAAGCTTTTGACCAATGGCATTACCAAATCTCACTTACATAGCAATTCTGGCTCCATCTTACACTAGGTGTGTGTTGGAAGTTCCGAGAATTAGGGGTTGACCTCCTGGAAATTAAATCTGCTCCATCAGAAGAACTATTAGTCAAGTTGTTGGTTCCTTATCTGTCCAAACAAAGATTCTTTCCCATTCCTGGCTGACTTTCTCGCACACAAGCAGGAAAGGACATTTGCCAAGGTTTCTTGCACAACAACTTAACCTTTCCCTCTTTGGTGATTGTTTATTCCACATCTCTCCGATCTGAATTTCTTTCTGACTTCTAGGTTAGATTGACCCAGTACATTTGACACAGTACATTTCTTTTTAGTCAAAGCATATCTTAATGTGAATCAACCAACAACATGACTTTTAACTATTAATATAATTATATTCCTCTGCATTATAGCAGAAATAATAAAGTGACAGAAAACTTAACGCAGTTTCTTCCTCAGTGAGATTCTGACACTGGGAGGTTGTTACTGGTTTCTCAGTCAGAAGCTGGTTTCAAACCTGACACCAGCAGGTGTCAGTCAGTCATGGTGGATCTGAAATTTGGTTTGATGACCTCAATATGAGAAACTACAGACTGATAGGAGGAACCAAAGAGCCCAGTAAAAGTAAAGGCAAATCTTCTGAAGTTGGGATATAATTAATTTAATTTCACATAATTATTGCGGTAGAATTTGTTAAAACTTAATTACATATATTTGTCCTATTTGATGCTTGTTGTGACATAGACTCACAAACGAACGAGGTATTTAGTCCAAGTTTGTTGTTTATTGAATGTTCAGAAACTACAGCAGGTGTGATGAGCCACAGCAAAGGTAAACAAGTAAAACAACCTGAACAAACGATCAACTCAGTGGTTTTTAAATACTCCTACCTTTAGGGGGCGTTTACACGACAACGATCCAACAAAAACTGCACTTTTGTTCCGTTTTTGTTGGATCGTTTACACGATAACGTTCTGATTACGATCTGTGTTTACACAGTAACGGTACACATCGAAAACGTGTAATGCTCTCGCTGCGCCTAGTTGGTGCTAGGTTCTTTGAAACTTTGAAAGTGCGCATGTGTTTAAAAAAAAGTTGTACTTGAAGGCTTGTGGATTTCCGTGAGAGAACACGCATTGTGTGCGTCTGATTAGGGCGCATGCAGTTGGAAAAAGTGGGATAACTTTGAGCTTTCACGGTGTCCGTAGCGGCCCCGGACTGGAAGCTGTTTATTGTTTTTACCTTGGAATGGCCAACAGTCTGTTATTCCTATATCAATTTGATAAAAATAGGAGTTCCCGCACGTCCCATATCCGTGTCCTCTGTTACCTTTTTCAGCAGTTAAAACAGTTTAATCCGTTGCTAACAAGTCGTAACTTGTTTTTCCGAGCCGCCTTCAAACGCAACATGAAAGCTGAGACGCTCGCGCTGGGTTTACACCTATGAGGCAGCGAAGGAGACCTGCTGCTGCTGCGCAGGTGTGTTAGAATCATGGCAGCAAACCAGCAAAACGTAAGCTGTTGGATGCAGGTGATGTTAGCTAAAAGATGACTAGCTAATATCAATACAGCACGTTAAGCTTGTTAACAAGTAGCCTGTAGGCTGCTGATGTTGTTGTCTATGTTCAGCAACTTAGATTCATTTTGACCCCCAAAATAAGTCGATGCCCCTCCTGTTAAACTCTTCTGGAGCCGGGCTGGTCCTGGTCCGTAGTTCTCTAGATAAGAGCGCTGAACAAGCAGCCGTGTATTTTGCCACCTCGGCGGTGCGGAGCGGTGAAGAGACGCTGAGGGAACCGTATCTGGGAAACAGTAACACCAGCATTGTGAGTAGTTTCTTCTTCTTCTGTGGATTGTAGGAAGCAGCTATGTTTTGCGTCATACTTTGCATGAGCTGGGGATTCTCTGGAAGAAAATATCCGTTTTCTAGGTTTACACGACAACGTTTCAGAAACATCGCACTCTGGAACCCGTTTTCAATCTGTGCCGTTGTTAGAGAAAACATTCGGTGGTTTCGTGTAAATGCACACTACAAACGCAACAAAACTCTTCCGTTTTCCCCCGAAATCGTTGTCATGTAAACGGGGCCTAAACACTCCTACAAGCACACGGCAGCGGGTGTTCTTGTCGTTTGAGCACACAAGTTGCCGTGGCAACCGCCCCCATTCAGTCCGAGCAGAGATTACTTTAAAAACACAACATTCAGTCCGTTATGATATCAGGTTGATATTTATTTCTCAATTATTAATAAGCCTATCATGAACACAGTGGTGGTTGAGTAGCTAGTTTAAACGCCTACTCTGCTCGTCAATCAGTCTGAGCCGCCTTTACTTTTTTTTTTTTTTGTTAATGGAACCGAAACGCACTGAATTGCGCAACACCTTGTTGAAACAATAATTACTGAGATTATTAATTTTAACACATTTTGTTGATTTTTTTATAATTATACTTTTTTAATGAAGCTACAAACATCCACTGGATGGAGCTTTTGTATTGCAAATGAAATGATGGTAAACCATTATATTGAGATCAGAGAGCCTGCCATGAGGGTGGATATTTGACATATGGGTATATTATATGTTATTCAAAGTGTTTGAGTAGTGGGGTCGACTGTGGGTGGATATTGGATATATGGGTGGATTATGTATTTTACCAAGTGTTTGAGTACTGTGGTCCACTGTGAGTGTGTGTTGAGGTTCCGTGGGACCAGTGGTGGGGGTGTTGGTTTTGGAGGACCAGGGGTGGTAAACTGGAGGTCCATGCGGGGTTTGGGTGCCTGAATCCCGGGTAGATGAGCTCCGTGAGTGCCCCTGGTTCTGGAGGTCGTGGTGGATCCATGGACTAAAGTCCAGCCCTGGTCCTGGAGAACCAGACAAGGGAAATTTTGACAACATCCTGCGGGGTTTCGGTGCTTCATTCCCAGGTAGAGAAGCTCCATGACTGGCCCTGGTTCTGGATCACCTGCCTTAACAGGGGCACTGACTTGAAGTCCTTGCTTCTCGGCCTCTAAGTGCTTGTTGACACCAAAGGAGATTCCTGACACAGGGGTAATTTGTGTATTTTACAAAGTGCTTAAGTACTGTGGTCAACTCTGTGTGTGAGGGGATGGGCTGGACTGCCACCAAAGTGTATTTATGACATATGGGTGGATTATGTATTTTACCTGTCCAAATAAACCAAAAATAAATCATTTTATTTTGTTTTAAATTCTCTGCACTTTAACTTATAAGGAGTAATTTACTTTTTTTGGATTGCTGTGTTTTTGTATTTTGATGTTGGATTGTAAGTGTTCTGATTTTATATAGTGAGTTTAATAATGTAAAATGTTGTACTCTTCATATGTAGCAGAGAAATTTGTTTTATGTGCGATAATGTTTCATACGTACAAAAATTTTCACTTAATGCCTGCCAAAAAAGTGTTGTCCCAGGCTGGAGTCGAACCACTTTGCAAACAGAGATGCAAAGTGACAGGGCTCATAGTGCTTATGACTTGATACCAAGAGGGCCAGACATCAAAGAGGATTCCTGTATCCATACTTAAGTCAATATGGGTATGAAAAAAGTGTTGTCCTTGTCTGGATTCGAACCAGGCTTTCCCGGGTGGGAGGCAGGCTCCTTGTTTAGACTATTGTAATTCTCTACTTTTTGGTTTACCACAGAAAACTGTGCATAAATTACAATTGGTTCAAAATTCAGCTGCTCGTATCATTACACAGACCCCTTTAATTCATCACATCACACCTATTTTACAACAGCTCCATTGGCTTCCAATCACATATCACATCAACTATAAAATACTTCTTCTAACTTTTAAAGTAGTTTACAACCTCACACCTTCATATCTCTCGAACTCCCTTCACATTGCCACACCCATCCGTTCCCTCAGATCCTCTTCTTCTGTCCATCTCATCGGCTGAATACTCTGTTCCCCCCTGCTCGTCTTGTCACTATGGGGAGCAGAGCATTCAGCCGCTCTGCTCCCAAACTCTGGAACTCACTCCCACCTGATCTCCGTAACATCGAGTCTTTGCAATATTTTAAGTCCAAACTCAAAACCCATTTGTTTGAACTAGCATACAACCTTTAATTATCTTTGTACTGTTTTCTAAATTTTGTTTGTGTTTTTTTTTTTGTTTTGTTTTGTTTTTGTTTTTATTACCGGCAGTGGTGGAGAAAGTACTCAAAAAATGTACTTAAGTAAAAGTCAAAGTACCACATTAACATTCTACTTAAGTAAAAGTAAAAAAGTACTGTTTTAAAAAATACTTAAGTATTAAAAGTAAAAGTACTTGCTAATGCATTACCTAATCACTAATATCATTAAGTGTACCGATCATATGATCATATGCCACAGATAAAGTATGTTTTTATTGCGTTTATTCTGTAACATAGTTTAGACTTAGATATATGATTCTATGCATCATAATTTCAGGGATGGAAACATCTCATCTCCTGTCCTAACATAACATGAACTTCACTTTTTTTGCCACACATTTATTTTGAAAGAAATCCAACTGGCAGAGGAGGACATGGAACCAAGGAGCCACATAGCAGAGTTGTAGTCTGGACCACTGAACCCAAGACCAAATCAAAACCAGCACCCCATGCTACATGACAATAAAATTAAGTTTACCTATCAAAACTGTTTCTCAAATTGATCTGAAAGATTCACTTTCCCACCTAGATATTAAATACTTAGAGCTGAAATAAATGTAACCAGTATCAATTCAAACTCTTCTTCATTCTGTTTTGCTTTCATCTCTGTGCCACAATACACAGAGGTCTCCTGCCATCCCTAAAAAAATAACACCCTGGGCGGTTGCCCATATTGCCAATGTCAGAAATAATAATTGTCTGCACCATTAAACATAGCAATTAACAACGCTCAACTATGAACACTGTCCAAGGCCCAAAAAGCAAGAAGTAACCAAGCAGGAGGAGCATGTGACTGTTCTCATCCTCCCTCCTGCTGCAACGTCTGCCACCATGACAGGTGATGAAAACAAAGAGCAATGAGCATGCTCTGTGTTCTTACTGTTACGACTGGCTCAATGTCATAACAAAAACGGGAGACCATGCAGGGGTTAAAGTGTAGAAAAATGAATGTTTATTAACAAAAACAATGGATTGTGGATATCCGTATCAGTGGTGTAATGCAAATGCTTGGATGTGTTGTATAAGTGTATATGGAAGTGTTGAAGTGCCAAAACAAAGACAAACACAAATGTGCAAAAAAGGAGGGGAGCTGAGGCCTGGCAACAAAACACCACAAGCGTCAAGCGGCAGAGTGGACGCCGAAGGCCACCAGAAGATGGAGACAGCCAGGTTTAAGTACTCTGCACTCCCAATCAACCCGATCAGCAGCACCTGTAAAGGGGAGGAGCACAAGGACAGACAAAAGCAACACCTGCAGCCCAGCCCTTAAGGCCCAGGGCCGTAACACCCCCACCCTTAAGAAAAGGGCCCCAAAGGGGAACCTTTAAAAATTCAAAACAAAAATGAATTTAAAAACGTTTGGGCTGGTAGTACATTACCCAAGAAGTGTTCATGATGACCAACGTCACATCAGCCTTCATGTCCCACAGCCATAAGTTGCAACATCCATCAAGGCTGGTCACTGGTTAAAGAGACTGGTAGGCAGCTAAAACAGGACATGTCTATTGAGCAAACACGTTCAAGGTACCTTACGAGAAGAGAACTCACGAACACAGACCTGACACACAAGTGACCTACCACAGGTTCACAGCCAAATCAAAATGGATTCACCCAGTTACCACTCGCTAAAGCAATAACCAGTAATCCAACCAGATCTGAACTGATGTTACCCAACACAAAAGGTCACAGCAACAAGTGGTCCACTACCACAAAACGTTGCTCTACAAGTCAGGTAACCAAGCAAGTGACCAACAAATTATAGAGAGCGACACCCACAACACGATGACCCTTAGCATGGTCCAAGCACCATACTCAAAGTTACTGCCGTCTCACAGCCAGCAACACCAAAAGGGCATCAACCAAAGGGAGCCGACATCTCCACAAAACCAAACAGTCACATCACTGCTTCACAAATTTTTCCCAGGATTCTCCTCATCACATGATCAACAAAACACAGAGCCACACGCATAACAAACCCAGCATGGTCCAGCACCATACTCTCATGGGATTCAAACAAAACGTGGGCCAACTCCTCCACCAGAACGGTCATTTCACAGGCACAACCTGGCTCAAAGCACACTTTCCTTCCACTGAACTTGAAACGCAAGTCTGTTTGCTGCCCACCGGACAAACCAGTAACGCTCGCCATTAAGGATGGAGACGAGTTTAGACAAGGCTTAAGCACACACCAATGTCAAATTTAAAATTTCTAGACGTGCCGATCACATTTCTACGTGACACTCCAGTGATCATCATAATGCTCTGCCATCATTATAACAGCTCTTCGCACTCATTTCCAAGAAGGTTTCAACCATAAAAAGCCCCAACTTGATCCATGGTTATAAAAATAGACAAGCGACAACATGCACAATAAAAACTCCAACAATGACCACCCGCAGCGTGTCCCCGCTAACTGCCTAGCGAAGAAGCTTACAAACTCAACCCTAGTCTTCGTGAGGCGTGGCGATGGGTTTTTATGCATTTAGAAACCAGTGGTACGATAAAGGCGACCAGCAGGCTGTCACCCCCTCGAAACCACGGAATGCTCCCGAGCCGATGAAGGGAAAGGGGAAGAGGGAAGCTCTACCCGCCGAACCTCCACACTAGTAAAGAACGCGGTGAAACCCCTGTTGGGAAACGCCGCTAAAGCCTACAAGGGGACACCTGCTCAAAACGTTTTATTAGCGCACATTTAAAAACTTGCCACTTCCCTATCGCTAAACTCAAATCCATGGACAAGCATCCCGCTCCAACAAAATGCACCGCACTTCATCTAAACCACCTGCATATCCCCCAAGAGCGCAAAAGTCCAAATAAGGACACTTGCGTCACGGGATTCCCCCGTCACCAATTAAACGCATTGAAATTAGCGTCCCAGAGCCGAACGCTAACAAACACTTGACCAATGCGACAAAAGCGCTCACAAACAAGAACGTAATTCAATTAACATGGTAAGAAAAGCCAAACTTACCGAACCGAACATAACCGACAGAACCGTTTGACGAGCCCCCAATTGTTATGACTGGCTCAATGTCATAACAAAAACGGGAGACCATGCAGGGGTTAAAGTGTAGAAAAATGAATGTTTATTAACAAAAACAATGGATTGTGGATATCCGTATCAGTGGTGTAATGCAAATGCTTGGATGTGTTGTATAAGTGTATATGGAAGTGTTGAAGTGCCAAAACAAAGACAAACACAAATGTGCAAAAACGGAGGGGAGCTGAGGCCTGGCAACAAAACACCACAAGCGTCAAGCGGCAGAGTGGACGCCGAAGGCCACCAGAAGATGGAGACAGCCAGGTTTAAGTACTCTACACTCCCAATCAACCCGATCAGCAGCACCTGTAAAGGGGAGGAGCACAAGGACAGACAAAAGCAACACCTGCAGCCCAGCCCTTAAGGCCCAGGGCCGTAACATTACGTTCTTGTTTTATTTATTCACCAATTAAATATAAAAATATTTTAATGAAATAAAATGGCTACTGCAGTGTACACAGAGCATTACAAGAACAAAGAACGGCTCTCACTGAGGCTTCAGCACTATAGGACTTAGTCAAGATCCGTCCAGAAGAATCGGATCGTCCATGAATGTCATATTACAATATTGCACTTTGGTCACAGCGTTGTCCCATATCTGCGACATGTCAGTCATCGCAGATGCAACATGTGTCTCAGTCAATACAGCTAGCTTTGCTAGCATCACGTCCACAGATCTTACCTTTCTTTAAGCTTTCCTTCCAAGTGATGTTAAAAATTGGACGAAGTCCCCACCGTCTGTGAAAGCGAAGCGCTGCTGATTTTACTTGTCGCCATATCTTATGATTTATGCAGCGCTTCCGTACTATTATATTACTGACGCTCAGAGGAAACCACTGCGCATGTCTTGGAGCTCCGCGTGCGAGTAAAGGTGGAGACGATGGGTGACAACAGACACTAAGTCACATTGCTCTGATTTTACGGCGCCACCTTAAGACCCTGAACTTCACATTTTAACGGAAAAAAAAAAACACAATGCGACTTGGATGTAACGAGTAACGCGATAGTTTTGTAGAAATGTAGTGAAGTAGAAAGTACAGATACTTACTGTAAAATTTAGTGGAGTAAAAGTAGAAAGTATCCATTATTAAATCTACTTAAGTAAAGTACAGATACACGAAAATTGTACTTAAGTACAGTAACGACGTACTTGTACTTCGTTACTTCCCACCACTGATTACCGGTATGTATTTTATAATTTGCTTGCTTTTATATCAACGTGATCTTGGGTGTCCAGAAAGGCGCCTACAAATAAAATGTATTATTATTATTATTATTATTATTATTATTAAACCACAGGTCACATGTAAAATCCACCCTCAGGGCAAAGTGGTACCCAATCAATCCAATGTGCAGGTACACAGCAAATCCAGGAGGCCCAGATTAACACTGTCAGATTTGATTTAAAGTGTCTATATGGGTCCACACCAGAAAATGTTAAGGTAACTCTTTTTGGAGAGTTAGTACCTTAACTCTTATAAAGTGTCAAATAACAAATCTGCTGGAGTTAATAATTTAACATTCACTAACACTAATTCAGTGTTAGATCTTAATATTAACTCTCACAGAGTACTTATTTAACTTCTTAAGAGTTATTTGTAATTAATATTAAATAGGTACTTTATTGTTTTGAACTTTTAAAAATTATTTGGCAAATAAACATTTATTAAAGAGGCAATGATTTTCTCAAATGCATTTATTTCAAAACGTGCACCATAATTACAAAACATATTACAACATTGAATAATGTGCATGTTTCACATGTCGCTTTCATTCACATATTGCTTATTAAAAGGTCTGACATATCAGCTGTGCAATACAAACTGCAGTATGCTTAATACATTTTTCTTCAATACCATATGCATGAAATTGTGGAAAAAGTAAAGCCTGTATCAATGCAATGCAGTTCATGTGATATGATAGAATACATTTTCTTTTAACAGGTAGATTACCAGATATGTACATTACATAACAGACCAACCTGATAATCAGATCCATCATTTCTGATCCACTTTATGTTTCTGTTGATAAGAGACAGTTCATCTCTGACTCCACCAAAGAGATGTCCACTCACTAACAGATTGTCTTCAGGTTGTTGTTCTGTTCATGACGTTTGGTCAGAGACACCAACATGCTCCTCTACTGCATCAGACAGTCTTCAGTCTCTGAGTAGGACAGCCAGTGTTGATCTCTGGATCATAACAAACAAAAACATAACAATGAGAAATGGAACGAAGGAATACATTTTTACTACAACTCTAACAACAAGCCTCCATTACAGAAATGTAGAGTTTCAGAGATATTTATACTTACAAAATCATTTTTGGAGCTTGAATCTTCAAAGAATCCATGGAGGGTGAGGGAGGGGGAGGTTAGGCTGACGACTGGAGATTCATCCTCAACCAGACTGGTTCTAATATATACAAAAAGGCAATAAAAGGATTAAAACATGCTGTAAAATGTATATAAGACAACAGTGGGAATAATGCTCTCAACGTGAAAAAACCTTTTACATTTTTTCAAAGGAAAAAAATATCAGAAAGGTTGATAAATCTGACGTTCAACATCATGAAAAAACACACTCCAGATTATTACAGATCTGTTCAAATTAGCCAATAATTTGACTGAATGTTCACCGGCTTGATTTTTTCCAACACTTATACTCCACTAACATTTGGCATGCTAAGCTAAATATGCTAACACCGAGCCGTGTGGCGAACGTGACGTCTATCATACAGGTTGAGCTCAACTCAAAATTATAGTTATAAACCATCTCAGAAAAAATGACTTACCAAGCGTGGTAAACACCTCAGACATGTGGAAAGTAAATAGTCCTGAAATGACTTGGCTTCTGTCGCTTCGCTTCGGTAGGAATCTGTGATTCTGGGGCGGAGTCAGTGAATTAACTCCTATAGTCGCTGCAGGAGTTCAGAGTTAAGAAGTAAAGAGTTATTGATTCTATTTTAACACCTCTAGATTTGATAAGGAAACACTTTGTTTTAACACTGGATTTTAACTACTAGTAATATACACCCCAGAGTTACATAAACAGAATGTGACTCTATTAGAGTAAAATTAACTCTGCTTTTGCACAAAGTCTAACACCAAAACATTTAACACTTTTGAATTTGCTGTGTGGGTGCTTTCTTCTGCTTCTTTAGATTTCAATGGCAGCTTGCATCCATTATTGTTGCACTACTGCCTTCTATTGTATCCTAATACCTCAAATTCTCATAATGATCCCAGTATTATTTAAAAAAACGAAAAATATTTTTCCTCTCAATGCTATTTAACTGATCAAGAACATTCTCAAATTTCAATTTCCTATTAAAACCTAATTCCGTTTTAATGGGCGCTTTCTTCTTTTATTTCCAATTTTGACTTCCAATGATTCACTTCCTGCTAAACAGCCCCCTGGTGGTTGAAGAAAAATACACATATAAGCTGCATGGTTCAAAGCTTAGGAAAAAAGTAGCGGCTTATAGTCTGGAAAATACGGTATATGAAAAAAAATCAAAACACTCTCTGGTATTGTTCAGGGGGCCGGACCAAATGTGGAGGCGGGTCGTAGTTTGGGGACCACTGCTTTAGATCAACATAAAAGATTATTTTTCTCTTTTTTATGCTCTTTCCTTTGATTTATTATTTTGTTTGTATTTCCTTTTAATTCCTGTAAAGCACTTTGTATTGCCTTGTTGCTGAAAATGTGCTATATAAATAAAATTACCTTTACCTTTATCTTTCATTCTTCAGGTAATTCTTTATATACAGAACAGAAACCACCAATCTAAAAACAAATTAGCTTAGTGGTTTCAATTGGAGACAAATTGAAACCAATTAGATTAGATTGGTTTCAATTGGTCAATTGGAGACCAATTGAAACCAATATTCAAACTTTGCATGAATGTCGCGATCTCACTTTATTTGCAACTACTCCGTTTGCACCACTACTCCATTTCGCTTCTCTTTCACGGTTACTTGTGCAGCTTTACGTTGTTTCTCAGCAACAAAATACTGCCCATAATTATTTGTTGAAGATGTGAAATTTCTAAAAACAAAGGAATGTGATGTTGCTCTTCGGTTTTTACGTTTGGAAGTTCATTCCCTTTCACATAACCGGAAAAGCCAGTTTTGACATTTCTCTGACATTCGGAAAATATGGTTTACTTATTTTAGCATAATTCCGGTTTTACTAGGCCTATTAACACAATTTAAAAACTGGTGTGTAGTTAATAATGTGCATTTTAAGCACAAGTTGAAAGTCAGACTGGGGAAGGCGGAGTTTTGCTGCTACATCGCTGCAAATCAGACATGTTAAAAAGTCGAGGATAAGCCTATAGACCGTTATGGTTTAATGTATCAATACTCGCAGATGAAAAATCAATATCTTCCGAAGGGGGAAAAAATAGATAAATATTGTAGAATCGATTTAATTATACAGCCCCAGGTCTTGAATATGTCTACATTTTCAACAGAACATTTCTAAGGAAGAAAAACTGGGCAGTATTGTCTATTCATCCTATGTATATTGTATGTATTTATCCTTCTTCATTCCAATTTTTTTTTTCATCTGTCTCCCTCCCTCTTTCAATTTTTATCAACTGAATCTTTCTAATTATCAGGTTTATTACCTTACCAAGCTCATAGCCAAGATGAGTATTTTCCCTCTGACAGCCAAACCTGGTCAAACTCTTTATTCCGTGGCAACTGGATTTTAGCTGGTGTCGGGGTGGTCACGGCACTATTTTGTACACTTTGCCCTTTGCCTGTAGCGGAAGGACAGTTCCTCCCGCCGCTGCTAAAGCCCGTTGCGCTCTTTTAACTTCGCGTTAAGCACGTGCAAGAACAGTCACATTGCTTTTCTTTGACTTTGGCTGTGTTCTTGCTCTTTAAATAGATCTCTTGCGTGTTTCCAGTCACAGAAGCCCGTTTCAAAGCACCACTGACTTTTAGCATCGTTTAAAATACGACATTCAAGGCAAAACACAGCCGCGGTGGAAGGAGAATAAATCAGCCTGTGTTTGGATGTTCTCACCACTTGGAGCTGGCTTTCAGAGCGATATCTGACTGGAGAGGAGACATTTGATTTTTTTGTAAACCTGTTCCGATGCTTTAAAATTAACATCCATATTTTGACAGCTCCCTGCTTCTTGCTCAGGCTGAACGCCCGAACCCGAACGCTCCACCACCTCTGACTCATTAAGCACCAGATCGGACACAGCTCCCGGTTCTGGTGGGGACCGTAGAGCAAGGCTAACGTTTTGAGACGGTGGTTCTGTTCCATATCCAATGTGAGGTTTAGCTTGAATATTTTCTTCACCACTTCTCTGTCGCGTTCTTTTTTTCCGTTCCTGCGCTCCACTGTCATCGTGAGAAATTACTCCTTGATGCTCCTCCCCAATGCTAAAGACACTTCAAATTTGGACCAAAAATAATTAAGCATTCATGATGGATGTTTGCCAGAACAAATCAGACAGTTTTTCAACAACACCGTCAAAATTTTCTTAGTCAGTGATAAAATTAAGGCATTCTGACCTTATTCATTCACAAAAATACAACGTATCATTCGGGGGCCCCAAAGCTCTGGGGCCCTGGGATGGAGACCCAGTAAGCCCATGCTAAAATCCGGACTTGCTTGTAATATAACTGTAATTTAAATTTCACTAGTCAAAACTACAAATCTCCTATCCAAAAGATGGCCAGTAATTCATTGTGGATATCTTGAATTGAAATCTCCATGCAAATCAATGGTAAATCTGACGACATTAAATCTAGTTAGAATGTAATTAGAGATATCTTAAATCACTGAAATGTCTGGTCATAAAATAATTTGAGATACCTGGAATGTAAGGCCGGTAAAACTGAATTTATGTTAAAACTACTTGCCATAGTAGAACTGTTCTTTAAACCAATCGGCTTTTAGATTCGCCTTCCAAGGCCTGCTGAAATGCCTGGTAGATCTGATTTGAGGGTTAGAGCAAAACTCTCAGCCCAAAGTTTTGCTGGCAAAGCAGCACTCATCAGCAGCCTGCGCTTCTCATATTAATATGTATGAATTTGTTTTTATTTGACATACAATGGCTGATGGAGATGGAGAAATTGATATGATTTCAGAAGTCATTAAAAATCCATTTTTAGGACAAACTTTTTCTAAAGGGCTGGACATTGTATAGACTGGAGAGTGTCTGTCGTGAGCAGTACCATTACATCTTCTGAGAAGCATTATAGAGGGAATGGCTGGGATTTGCCAAGAATACAACAAAGAACAAGCCATAAAAGGACTTATTGATGGAACTGAAATGAAGATATTAGCTCTATGATGGTCATTTAAGTTTTCATGCGTAAAGAGAGGAGGATGGAGTTTGTGTATAAAGAAATAATTAGCAGCTGAGTGAGTATTATGTGCTTTATTTTTTCTCTTTTTTTGCCACAGTTGGTTTTAGTGTAGAGGTTTGAAGTTGTCCTTACTGGATTTCTTTCTTAAATAATACTATTCACTCTCAATAGGCAAAAAAAATGCTCATAATTAATTATTAGGCTAATTGATGAATAAATAGTTATTATAAAGTTTATTTGATAGGGACAGACACATATCGACATAGACAAACTGATTAAAACAGCAGTCCCATGTTTGCATCATGGTGCAATAGCAACAGCTAATTCACAGCACTTGTCCCTAGATGGGCATTTAAAAAATAACTCTAAAAGTTGAAGTGATAATCATTTAAAATAGCACAAAATAATGCGTAAAATATGTAACCCCCTTATGAACAGCTTTTTGTAGTAAAATCATAGAAAAAATATATCATAAGGAAATCGACATAAGGTCTGACCAGTCTTCTCTCTGTGTTTATTCGCATACAGTACAATTAGTTAGGATCCATGTGGTCACTTGGTTTGAATAACACATTTCAGCAGCAGGCTTGAAAGTCAGACTGGGGAAGGCGGAGTTTTGCTGCTACATCGCTGCAAATCAGACATGTTAAAAAGTCGAGGATAAGCCTATAGACTGGCGGTTCTCAACATACTGATGTTGATACCAGGGCTTCCTTTGTATACTAGACTTTGTTACATTGCGCTTTTTGTTTACTGTAGTATTGGTGGCTTGCATACTTGTAACATTATAGTGGTGGATTAAATTGGTAAGCTCCCACTGAAGGCCCAGGTACCAAATGCACAGCTGCCACTGGTGTTTCCATGAGGACAATAAGTAAAAATGGTTAAAAACTTCACAATGTCATAAAAAATTTCCCCTTGTGGATGGGCCCTGTCACAGCATTGAAATCATTTCTATCTGGTTGACAAGAGTGCATCCCAGTCTCCAGCCTAAAAAACTAAGCAGAGCTTTTTCAGCTTCCTTTGATTATATTTTCATACTTCTTATTTTCATATGTTGGAAGTGTAGTAGATAGGTGATTGTAAATATTGCCTTAATACTTTGTGTCTGCAGCTTAGCAACAACTAAGTTTACACCATCTGTTATTCACAAGCACTGCTAATCCACCCCCTATATCTTCCATCACCTTTTATTATGGTAGATCTGATTTTTCTTTATTTTCTTTGTAATGTGAGATCCAACACTTGTTTGTGTTTCAGGGGGATCTGGTTGCTGCAGGGGTCCTGTCTGGAAACAGAAACTTTGAAGGGCGAGTCCACCCCAACACCAGAGCTAACTATCTGGCTTCGCCACCACTCGTTATAGCTTATGCAATAGCTGGCACAGTGAGGATAGACTTTGAGAAGGAACCTATTGGTGAGTTATGCTGCTACTTAGCAGCAAAACAAAATGTTAGGTAGGGTCTCCTTATTCTATGGGTGTTTAGATCAGCATTAGGATAAAAGATAAGATCATCTGTAAAGATATATCAGCTTCCAGTCTTATCCCTACCTCATCACAGAGTATAGTTTTTATAATGAGACAACAACATACCTGCTTCTTTAAAATGGCTATAATCTCTTGAAGATTTTAGGTGACTTTGTCCAAAATGTAACTTTAAAGTTAACATTGGCATTATGGGATAGCCCTTCTATTTGACATTACCTAAAACAATGAACATAATGCTGCTGGTCTCAGAACCTATTGAAAATGCCTGAGTTAAAAGGTCAAATGGTTCAAAGCTGTGATGAAATGGACTTTAAGCCAGTGGAGATCTGGCTTTCTGTCAGTGAATTTTATACAAAGTACAGTGTGTACTTTGTACTTTAGCCAATATTTATCAGAGTTTGCGCTGATAAGCAGATCTGATTGCTTGCATGTGACTGTAGTGCCCAACCATTTCTTCATGGTCACATAATGACCACAAATATGAATGAATTTTATTGAACTTATGTGATAGACCAACATAAAGCTGTACATAATTGTAGCATACACTCTGGCAAGTTCATTTTTATTCCTATTTGATTTTATTGATATTCGATATTCTATTGATATTAATCAAATTGAAAACTATGGGTGTCGATTTTGTTAATTTTGGGAGATTGGCTGATGCTTACATGAGAACCCAATCTTATCCGCTGATATCATTTCCCTCCACAAAGATCTGAAAACCAGCCACTGTCTTCTTCTGCTCTGCAGTGAGAGGACTGACTGTCCCGCCCAGCAGGGTTAGCAATAGTTGTCAGTTGTCATAGTAAGTCACTGTTGCCAACTTAACAACTTTTCAGACAAAACAATCGATATCGGCAGGTCAGGTTCTTTCAAGGTTGATGATTAGCCAGAAAACTGCAATTGGAGCGCCTGTATTGAAAACTTTTACTTTTCAATGCACTGGACCTGAATTACACTTTACTTTCACATTTGGTAAGGTTTGGTGGATATAAAAGATGAAGTTGCACAATTGGGATTATCATGATGTAACAGAATTAACCTTTAAAAAGATAATCCCAAGTGTTACTTTGTGACTATTCCAAATGACTCATTAATTAGCTGGAATTTGAATGTCATAGTTTGTCCCAATATACCAAGAATAACCCAATATACAGCTCAACATTGCTGGGGGGTTTTCAGTTGACCTCAGAGATTTTTACTTTTATCATATAAATAGCTAAAACATCAAATTCAAATAATTCTCTAAATGTCATCCTTCCTCTTCTCCAATGCAGCTGTTAACTCAGAAGGCAGACAAATCTTCCTCAGGGATATCTGGCCGACTCGAGATGAGATTCGGGCAGTGGAGAGAACATTTGTCATTCCATCAATGTTCAAAGAAGTCTATGACAAAATTGAGGTGCTATCAAATGCATTTCTAGTAAATATACTGTAAAAAAACAATCCAAACCTTTAGGGTCTAAAAATATATTTTTTTTATTGCAGAAAGTGAATGATCGTTGGAACTCTCTGGTGGCTCCTTCTGATAAGTTGTACACCTGGGATGATAAATCAACCTACATCAAGTCACCACCATTTTTTGATGGATTGGTAAGGAAGCTTAACTATGCACCTCCTCAAATATTAACACATAGAGTAAATTGCAACAGCCTTTTGGTGCAACCAAAGACATGGAAATAAACTGTCTCTCAGTGATATAGAGAACTCTGTAGTTCTCTACTGTAGTGCACCACTTTCATATTGTCTGACCCCACGTAAGAAAAAAGTTCTGCCCAGAATGTGTGGCGAGAACAGCCACTAAAACTTTATAACCAACAACAAAATTTAATTAAAATTTGAATTTGAATTGAAGCCACTGAATGTTTTTTTTTCTATAAGTGGAACACATTTCCATTTTGTAAATGTGCAACTGTTATGTGACGTGCAAATGTGCCTAACAAAGAGTCAGATTCACATTGGCAAAGACTCACCTTTCACCATCAGAACCTGGCACTCCAGACTTCACTGCTCTGCTGCTGTACAAAACCTCTTTGGGACTTATTGTGTAAAATTTCCATTTTGCACATTTTTACATTTCCATTTGGGTTTCTACAGCTTCTAAAAGCAGCACAAATGCTAAAAACTACCCTGTCTGTCTTTAGCAATAAGTTAATTTTGGTGTCTGGAAATTAGCCATTTCAAAAACCTCCAGAAAATAACATCACAAATCATCAGGCACAGCTGGGCTGACGCTGTTGGGTCCGTTCTGTAAACACAGGAAGGCTAACTTTACCTGAGTAGTTGTTTATCATATTGTGTTTGCCTGTTGTAATTTTAGATAATGCCACACTGTGTCACTGTTTGCTATAATTAAAGCAATGCAAGAGAGCCGAACAACTTCCGAAGGATCTACATTTGTTCCCTCAACATTTCTCTCCAGAAGATTTTGAGTCATTTGTACGACAAAAACTGACTCTAATAGGTGACGTTTACCTTAATGAGCTAAAAATAAATGCCTTGCCAACAGTTTTTATCCACAAAGTGCCTAAACCCCGCTGCCACCAGAGCGAAAAACAGCTGTTATTGGACCAAACACAGAGCTGTAGAATTACTTACTGGATCACACAATTTGACCAGGGGTATATGTCATTCATTGTTACATTTATGAAGCTGAAAGTGGCTGCAGCAGCAAAACACCAGCTCCTGTGGCCAACTCTGTTCTCTTCCTCTGTTTGTTCCTTCTCATCTTCATTGTGATTTCTACATTCCCATCGATTTCAATGCACTCTGGTTCAAATTGAAAAGGCTTAAAGATGTTACTCTTGTCTGATTTGGCTGGATGGAGCTAGCGCAGTCAGACCTAGAGACGTCATTTACCCAGAATGCAGTGCACCATGAACAACATGGCAACATTTGTGGGACAATGAATTAAAATGTATAAAAACGAAACAACCTACAGTATTGTAAAAACAACATTGTACTGGTTTTACATTTAAAATAAATATTTCTAAAATAAAGTCTACTGTTACAACTAATCATGGATCCTGTTAAGGAAACATAATAATAAGTCACTTTTAAAACATCAGGCGTTGCTGTGTGGTCTGAGCTCTGACCTGTATCTCCTGGGCTTTATTCAGACCATGAAGCTGTCGCCTCCTGAGTCTATAAAAGATGCCTACGTTCTGCTGAACCTGGGTGACTCTGTCACAACAGACCACATATCTCCTGCGGGAAACATTGCCAGGAACAGCGCTGCAGCACGCTACCTCACTGAGAGAGGGTGGGTTATCTGCAAACTGTCATGTTTGCACTTTTAGAATCCTAAAATCATTAGCATCATTAGCTCTTTTAATCTTTGTCCTGCTTGGATTGAGTTCTGTGGTTTCTAGTTTCTGCCTAACTGTTTGTGTTTTGACAGTCTGACTCCTAGAGAGTACAACTCGTATGGCTCTCGGAGAGGTAACGATGCAGTCATGGCCAGAGGGACGTTTGCCAACATCCGCCTCTTTAACAAGTTCCTTGACAAGCAGGCACCCCAAACCATTCACCTTCCTACTGGAGACACGGTCTGACTCTAAACCAGTTCTATACTAAAATTACAACAGAACTAATTTGTTACATGTCTTTTTTTACACTAAAAAGATCAAATTTAACAAAATCATCTTTGATTTTGGCTTCTTTCTGTTGTGATGGTTCCTTTTTTCTTGCAGCTTGACGTTTTTGATGCAGCCGAGAGATACAAGCAGTCCGGTGTCCCGCTGCTAGTTCTAGCTGGGAAGGAGTATGGCTCAGGGAGCTCCAGGGACTGGGCTGCAAAGGGCCCGTTTCTCCTGGTGAGCTGCACATCCCATCCTTTTTTTTAAACAGAGGGATGTGTATATGTAGTGAAAATGGCACTCTGCTCCAATCAAAACTAGAAATGCTAGAAAACATGAGGCCTTTTGGTCCATTTCTTCAACAGTGTTTCTGAGATAATACAACATTATGCTGTCACTATATACTTAAGAGAAAGTAGAGGTATGTGATTTTATAAAAGTTTGTATTAACAGTGAAACCAGAATTTCATCAAGACATAAAAGCATATTTTTTGAAGAATGAAACCATTTCTAACCTTATTTTAAGAATCTGAGTCATGCTTGCGTTGGAAACTAAATCATTTTAGACTTGACTTAAATTTGTGCCCTAAGTACTTGACTTGGACTCCTGGTCTGAAACTTTAGTCTCAGTATTCGTTTTTATTAAAGTGAAAGGAAGCTGGTGTGTGAGCTCCATATTGCAGCTGCTGCATGTTGTACTGTAAAAAGATAAGCTTGATCATTAGCCAATGATGTTGGTGGTAGTGTTGTAGTACTCGAGACCGATCTTGGTCTAAAGACCGGTCTCGACTTTTTGATGGTCTCGGGCTTGACCACACTTGGTTTCCGTCTTGTCTCGGTCTCGGGCGTTGAGAACTCAGAATTTTATTTCAAGACTGGTCAAGACTACAACTGTGGAAATATCACAAAATTGCCAGCATATTGTCCAGTTTATTCGTTAACATCTTAGTTTTCGCTGGATGCAAAACATGCAGACTAAAATCCAAGCAGTAACGCGACTTACTAATTAAGTGTTTCTGCACTCTAAAAAGAAAATAGTTGAACCAACTTAATTGAATTGCTTCTATGGGTAACAAGCAATTCAATTAAGTTTATCCAACGTAATTTATTAAGTTTAACCAATTCAATATATTATAATCATCCAACTCAATAAATTTGTTTAAAAAAATTAACAAATTAAGTATGTTTAAGCTGCACAGTGGCGCAGTTGGTAGAGCTGTTGCCTTGCAGCAAGAAGGTTCTGGGTTTGATTCCTGACCCCGGTCTTTCTGCATGGAGTTTGCATGTTCTCCCTGTGCATGGTGGGTTTTCTCCGGGTACTCCGGTTTCCTCCCATAGTCCAAAAATATGACTGTCAGGTTAATTGGTCTGTCTAAATTGTCCCTAGGTGTGAGTGTGTGTGTACATGGTTGTTTGTCCTGTGTGTCTCTGTGTTGTCCTGCGACAGACTGACAACCTGTCCAGGGTGACCCCGCCTCTCGCCCGGAACGTTAGCTAGAGATAGACACCAGCAACCCTCCCGACCCCATTAAGGGACAAGGGTGTACAGAAAATGGATGGATGGATGGATGTTTAAGGTAACAGATTTAAGTCAGTCTTACTCAAATCATTTAGTTTACTTATCCAGTCATTTTGACCACTCAAAGCACTTTAAACTAGAGTCACATTCACCCATTCGCACTCACAAACGCTCACACATTTATACACCAATACGCAGAGGTGCCTTGCCCAGGGGCACATCGACATGTGGCAGGAGGAAGCTGGAATCAAACCTACAACCTTCCGATCACAAGACGACTACTCTACCCACAGAGCCACGGTCACTTACCAGGGAATCAGTCCCTGGTAAGCTTGAGTCATGGTGTCAGACGTGGGATACAAATATGGTATTGAACGTAATTATTTCAAGTAAAGTTAAAGTAAAGAGATAAATTCAAAATAAAAAGGTCATTTAAGGAAAAGATTTGTAACTTTTAAGTTAGAGTTGTCTGTTACTACCCAATAGTAAGTCCCGCCCACTCCTCACAACTCTTTGGACTCACTACTGCCCAGTTCTCTGTCTAACAGGTCCGGAAAACCCCCAGAAACTCGAGTCTTACCCTAGAGATAGTTTGTGGAGAATTATCTGTTTAAACTGGGGTCGGAAAGGACTCGTCTAGCTCTGACTACCTTCGATCCAGAAGTTATGACCCTTTGCAGTTGAAGAGCAATCCGCTGAGTAGCCCTCACAGCGACATAACCCCTACAACCACTCCTGTTAACGGTAGCTCCTCTCCTAAAATAACGGCACTTGTTAACGGCTAGATTAAATTTAGTGACTTAGATTTAAGTCCCAGGGTCATTATTTTAACACTCACCAGAGGAAAACACAAAGCCATCCATTCTCTAGAATCATGTATGTTAACTTTACCACAATTAGGAGAACCAACAATAATTAAGACTGACACAATTAAACTCACTGTTCACAATTCTCATTAGAATTTTTAGGATTATAATTTTATTAAGCAGGCTTTAGCAGGGGCATATGACAACAGATTAAATTTCCAAGAGTTATAAAAGAAACAAAGTTATGATGAAATCAACTAGGATCATTCACATCCTATCCTTGTTCTTATCCCTAACCTATTTCACTAAATTCACTGAGCGAGGCTTTTGGGGGAAGCAGGTCGACTCATACCCGATGGTCCTTGGTCTTGGCAGCTGTAATCTGTTAGATGTCCTTGGACAGAGTCCTTGTCCAGCCGGAGCAAGGTCCTCTTTAATGAAGAGAAGCGGAGAGAAGACTCACGCTTTCCATTAAACGTGCAGACTCTTTATCTTTAAAAGACCTCCGTCCCTTTTCCAAGTCGGCTGCGATGATTTTAGAGAGCGTTGGGTAGAAGCAGAGGAATCGGTCGAATCTGGAACCGGAGTTGGTGGCCGGTGGAACTTGTCCCTTGTTATCGGCGTGAAGTCTTTGAGCCTTTTTCCTCGGTCCCGAGTGTAGTCCTCTGCTGGCCTTTAGTCTGCTTCCCTTTGCTGGCTCCTCTTCTGCGCCGGAGACGAAGTACGATCTTTTTCTCTCGACCATCAGTATTTATGCACTGTGTTTCTATGGAACCCGCCTATTTTCCCTACATCATCCTGACATCCTGCAAGGCCGGGCTGCCTGACTTGGAACCCGCCTATCTGCCTTATCATCCTGACGTTCTGCAAGACCGGGCGGCCTGACTTTCCCAAGGCCTATTACTCACCGGCCATCTGGCTCCAATCTCGCCCCCACCTCTCACTCAGTGAGAAGAGTTTTTTGCTTTTTTCCTCTCCTCTCTCCTCAGCCTTTGTGATTCCAGTAATAAATGATAACCATACATAATTATGCTAATTGTTGTTAACTCAGAAGTATAACCTTCAGTTTCCCATAATATAATAAAATCAACTGATTAACCTCTTACACCCTAAGGGGTATAAATAAATTTCCGCCTGACAAAAACACACAAAAGTAAATCACTTATAGCCTCACAGCTATTAGATTTAATAAGAAACTTTTGGTACCTCTGTAAAGGTAAGATGTCATAGAATGGTTTTCTGGTGTCAGCACCATTGTAGCTTTGACCCTGCCTGAAATATTAGGGACAAAATACAAAATATTTTGCATTTTTTTGAACCTCGCCAAAATTTTCTTTGAAATAAACATTGAAAACACTACCAAAATAGTATTTGTAACACAAAAAAGTAGTACAGACTTTTAAATCTAAATGTTGTGTAAAAGTATACCAAATTTGGACTCAATCAGATGAATCATATTTATTTTAGAATGGTATTAGTGAGAAATTTCTTAGGCGGAGAGGCCATTTTGGCACATTTATCCAAAATGTCACCAAACTGTGCCAAATGTGTTTTTTACATCAATACTGGGGTTTGTTAAAATTAAATAGCTTATTACCATCTAATGACACTTTCTACATATAATATAACCATTGGTCATGACATTTACCCCATTTATATGCAAAATGTACCATTATGCACAGTGTAATATGTATAATAATGATGATGTGAAAGCTCTTTCTTTGACTCCAAATAGAAAACTTTTATTGAAACAAGATAAAACAGTCAAAAATACTTTTTGAATAATTTAAAAGAGCAAATAAACAATTTTGAAAATCCACCACCACCATCACCACCAAAAAATGGACATCTTACCTCAAAGAAGGTGAAGAATCATGAGAGGTGGGGGAGGTGGGGGGAGGTTCAGCGTCACCCGAGCTTGATGGTTCGGCTTCCACTCGACTATAAATAAAATAAAGTATTTGAAGAATTAGAGGTTTATTACAAAGTAATGAACCAAAGTAAACATGAATCCTTACTAGTAAATAAAACATATTTTAGTAAAACATAAGTAAACAAATAACCACATGGTTTTACTTCCTGCCGTTATTACAAGCATATAATCACTGAAATTAATAAATAAATAGAACCAAAACATCAAATATTTTGTGTGAAATTGCGGGGGGAAACTTACACATCACCGAGATCAAGTCTGTCAGCTGTGTCCGGCTCTTCCTCTTCCTCCTCGTCCGAATCCCACCAGCTATCAGAAGATTTAGCTCCACTCGTAGCAAATCGGAAAACCGTTGTTGTTCAAAAGCCTCTAAATCGTCCAGTTTCTGCTGCTATGATCGATTTATCATAAAAAAATCAAAACTGAACTCACGGAACCGAGATAACTCCACGTGCTCAGACTCCCGTGTACCACACGTGCTTATGCACCGAGAGCGCACCGAGAACGCGCCGAGAACGCATAAATTACGCACACATTTAGATCGGGTTCCGAAAAATACGTCATGATTTTGCATAGCCGACATCTTGTGCCATACTCTGAGAGTCTTTCCACTGTCTCGTGAAGCCATAAAATGGCCGTGATGATCAGCTGATCGGGGGTTTTCCGGGCAGTTGCGTCATCGCCCGAGGACCTTTAAATCTCATCAGCTGTTTTTAAATAGCTCTAAAATCTTAACATTTTGGGCAAAACCTTTATGCGGAATAGTTTTTGAAAGATTAAAGCCTCTTTTAGCGGATAATAATAAAAAAAAAAATGTAAAGGCACACGGAGCCTTTGTTTACAGAGCGAGTCGAGGTCACGTGGCAGCTGGAACCTTCGGAGGGTCCGTACAGATTATACATTACTATAACATTCACTCGATTAAAAGTACAGAATACATGTTTTGATAATTCATTACAGACATTACTTCATTGGCATGTATTATCACTTTATAATCACCTATCGCTCATATAACATTCACTCGATTAAAAGTACAGAATACATGTTTTGATAATTCATTACAGACATTACTTCATTGGCATGTATTATCACTTTATAATCACCTATCGCTCATAATCATCAGTTAATCATTGTCTAGGGTATACTGTTATTTCTCAGGCCTTTATTCCATTTTTCTGCGTATACCTGGACAGATCTCACATGCTCATACCAGATTCCTCGACAGAGTGTATTTAGAGGACACTGTAAAGATTTGGGCTGCAAACTAAGAAGTTTACAGCCCAAAATATTTAGTTTGGAACTACTATTGAGGAATTGAAGGGTGGCTACTCTCAAATATATAAGTAAGGAAAATAATACACAGAGACGTAGTTCTTGCTGCTAGGCCATAGACGAGCCGGAGATTTATTACACCCACGGAATCAGTTTCGTCAGTTCAACACATAAAATCTTCCATAACAAAAATCTCTCCTCAGTCTCAAATTCAACAGTCTTTATACTCTCAAGTCTCCATGAGTGTTCATTGGAAGGTTTCAACCAATGGAGAAAGGGTGTTGTTTCTGCCAACAGACTCTCAGCTTGCTTCTCTCCAGTGTTTGTTGGGTGACCTTTAATACGAGTCCAAATAAGGACATAAGACCTCATGATTTCAACAGACCTAATCATCTGCTCCTTCTCAGAACTGTCAACAGACCAATTTGTTAATGCTATCCGTCGAGACCGCATTCCTTCAGAGTCCGTCTGTGCACTTTGTACGCAAATGAAGGGAAGGAATTTAGGTCAGTTTGAACTGGAGAACTGTCGAGAATCCTTTCGCAAAAACAACTCCTTAGATGGTATTTCAGCTCCAACATAATCCCCCCTATTCCGCTTTTAAGTGGAATCCTAATTAACCTTAGCAGTTGTTTTTGTTATTTGCTATACTAAGTTTACATGGTTACCTGTGAACCTAACTCTGTATATAACCTTAGAAATATATAAGAAAGTCAATTAAAAATGGAATAATGAATAGCGGGGGTAAACATTGTTTTCTTGAGTAACTGTAACTAATATAACAATTTCAATACATTGATTAACTCAATTGGACATTGCTTCCATGATTGTTCTTCCATTTGTATAAGGTCAAAAATCCTGTTGGCCTTTTTGTTGAATTGTGTTATTTCCAGGGAAAAATTACCTTATGGTCCCCGCTCGCCATGGGCGACCGCCAATATTCCCTAATACGGCACAAATGTAACACAATCATGGATCCACAGTGACCAAATCAGACATTCATGGTGATGGCTAATACTTCAACATTGATACATAATCTTGATGACAATTATGAAGAAGTGTCCATAGTGCACATATAATCAGAGTGATTATGTGATTGAAATACTAATCATAATAATCAAAGTGTTGGTCGCTTGATGTTTGTGCTCATTCACGCACTCTCACACTCACTCATACTGTTTTACAATTCATGTTCATTCACACGTGTTCCTAGTGTGTTAACTATGTGTGGGCCACCCGTGTTGTATTGTATATAAATTGTATATAAGTTGTGTACCAAATATGTGTAACGGTGCATGCTAACATTATCTTCCCCATGAGTCTGTTTTATTCCAACCCAGTTCTGTTTCATTTCCTTTGAACTCTTAGACCTTGATATCCCGTCGAGTATATATAGTTCAGCATCTATATATAGTTCAGCATCTATATAGTTCAGCATCTACTGTCCTTGAGCTCAGCAGTCCTTTGAATTAGTCATGGTTTCACTGGTCCGGGCGGCCTTGTGCTTAGTCCTTCTGATGTTCACCGTCTTTGGTCATCCATCTGTATACAGTCCCCAAGATCCACTTCCTCATAATAGGGATCACACAACACACAAGCAGAAAGATAACAATTAGTATTATTGCCAGAGTTATTCCTATTTTGGCTGCTAAGGCTCCCCATTTACCTAAAATTTCCTCCAGACTTTTCCATGACCAGGTGTTCTTTCCTGCATTTTCCTTGAATTCCGATTTCAGTTTCATCAACCTAGTCATTACCGCTCTAAATGTACCTTTTGGCGAAGTATTCATAGGGATATATGTACAGCATTCATTAGCGAACATATGGCAAACTCCTCCCATTTTGGCCAAGATCCAATCTAATGCTAGTCTGTTTTGTTTTGCCATTCTACTTGTTTCATGGAGTTGTTCTCCTAGGGCCATAAATCCTTCAACTGTAAAGTTGATCATTCTCTGTTGGTTGTAGTAAACATAGTTAATCCAATCAACATTTTTGTTAATTGTGATCCAAGGTAAGATAGATTCAAACCCTGCGCGGGTTTCATGTTGCGCCTTGAATTCATTTGGAATTCCTCTTGGTTAACCTATAAGATTCAAATATACTCCTTCATTTAACCCATAATCCCCCAGGCTTCTTCGAAGCCTTGTTTTATTACGGTGCATTCATACCAAGTCTTTAACTCCTTCATACACTAGGGGTACTGGTACTTTCATTCGAACAAGGGCGCAAAGGCCTACCCATTTTAAGGGCAATGTGTTCATTAAAACGTCATCGCCACACATCCAGTAACTGTCTGCTATCGGATATGTTTGATCACCAAGAAAAAATAGTGTGGGAATAGTCCTAGTTAAATTGACACATTTTTGTTCTTTATAGTTCGGATTTTGATACCAGATAGGGGTTATGACAAATGTTGGTGTCATCTTAGCATGTTTGAACCAAGATAAAACCCAAGTGGCATTACAATGAACTGTGGTATTACCTACCGGTGTTCCTCCTTTATTTTCAAATCCACCATTCTAATGTACATAACGATTAAACATTGATCCATGATGTATCTTTCACTCTGTTTTTTAAGAACTCTTCCACACAGTTTTCGGTTGGCATAGCTAACATGGGCTTCATACTCTGTTTCTGAATTAGTTTGAAATTTGACATCTGTTAAACTTGCTGTCCATTTCCATTGTGAGTGCACATGTCTAGTTTTACGAACCAATTTTCTGGAAACATCTAAGTTGAATCTTACTGGAAAGAACACTGGTATGTACTTGTCTGGACTTTTATAAGATGTGTGGTACTTATCTTTGGATATGGATCTTGTGTCGTGAACAGTCGTCTCTGAGTCACCGTTTGTCCCCCCTGGAGGTTGACTTTGAGTCCATTCTTTATCACTCTGGTTCGTCGTGGTCGGTTTGTCCTGTGGTGTCGGCTGCAGGTTGTGAAAGTTCGTCTCTGCCGTCGCTGCTGCTCGGTTCACCACTTCTGCCAACATCCACAGTTGGATAGTTATCAGTATCAGTCTCATCGATGTGAGTTTTCTGTACATCTTCCTTGTAAAACTCGAGTTTCGCTTTGTCTTTATTATGAACTTTAGTGCAATGAGTCAAATGATGCCAAGTGGTACTTCCTTCTACTTGGACAGCCGTTGGGGTTGCTCTCTTGACTTCATAAGGTCATTCCCAACGGGCTTCATGCCATCTGCGTCTGTACACCTTGATGTACACCAAATCGCCAGGTTTCACCGGTGGTTCCCACACCGTCGAATCTGGACTTCTGGATTTTTCCTGCAAATAGATAGCTCTATGGATAGCAGTTAGTTGTTCAACATAGTCTTTCAACTCAGTTTGCAACTGTTCAAGGGGAGGTCCCTTGAAAGGTAACCTCCATTGTGGCACAGGCATAGTCAGCATTTCATGCGGTGTTAAATGCGTGCTTCTGTGCATTTGCATGCGATAGCTCATTAGTGCTAGTGGCAAAGCATCTACCCAGTTTAGTTTAGTTGATGCACAAATTTTCCGAAGCTTTGCTTTCAACGTGGCATTGATGCGCTTTCACTAATCCCACATCTGTTTCATGTTTTGACCATACTGATTCAGGAACTTCCTTTAACATGTCCTGCAGTAATGGATTTCCATCCGACTCATGTTTTCCTTTTGCTTCTTCTGTGTCATTAATTGGCACTGTTACCACTTGTGGTTTTGCTGTCATAGTGGTTTCATTTATTATTTTAATCATTGTTGCATCTTCTGATTGGAAAATTAAAGGGCTTTCTGTTTGTTCCCATTTAATTTGTGTCGCGATTTTTATCATTTGTCCAAGATCTTTGGCATGAAAATTTTTATTTACAAACAATGTTATGTGTGGTACAGATTCTGCAACATTGTACCATTGAGAAATTAAATCATTCATTTGTACGTTTAACGCTGCTCCTTGTGTCCCAATAATGATGTATTGGGACACAAGGTTCACCGCTTCACCTTGTGTTTCTTTGTCCCATTGTTCTTCAAATTCTGTACTTTTTGAAATGTCATACTACATTGTGCAATGATAATCTAGAGATGGTTTTTTAGCTTCTGGAATTTGAATGTACTGTCCCCATTTAGAAAGTACCTCCTCAATAGAGCTATTAATGTCTCCTAGCCAATAAACCTTGGCTTCATGTTGTTGCATGAACATTTGAAGATTCACACCTTCTTTTTCAACATACACACCTTGAGGAGAACACCAGATTTTTATTTTTAATTTGCATAGAGCATCTCTTCCCAACAGATTTATCGGTGTTTGATCAGATACCAAAATTGGTATTTTTATTTCATTGTCATTTGTCGTAAGTCGAACAGGAGCTGTCATTTGGATTAACTGTCTTGCTCCCAAGAACCCTACTGTTGATACAAATTTATCAGACATGGGGAGATGCGTTGCATAATTTGGACTCACACAAGTGTAAGCTGCTCCTGTATCGACCAACATTGGAGTTTCTCTGTTTTCAATTTGGATTTTCAATATTGGTTCATCGTCAGCACGTGTAGTTAGAATTGGGTACTGACTCTCTCCCCTAGGGCTCTCTGGGCATCCCTAGAATCCGAAATTTGGTGGATTGTATTGAGCTTGTGAATTTTGTTGAACTTGTGGATCATATTGGGCTCCTTGAGGATTGTATGGAGTTCCTTGTTGATCATATGGAACTGCTTGGTGATTGTATGGGGCTGTCGGTGGACCTGGTCTGGCTCTGCCACGTGGCCGTCTTTGGAATGAGTTGTCACCATTCTGGCACTGGTCAGCACGATGTCCAAAACAATCACATGTCCAGCATGCTCCGGATGCTCTGGGTGGACCGCCTCGTCCCCTGTTTGGCCATGAAGGGCTTCTTTGCTGTCTCCCTCGAGGCACAAATGGACGAGAGTTCCATGGTTGTGAATAAACATTCACCACTGGTTGGGAAGGCTGAGTCAGCTGTGGAACTGGAGTATACATCTGTGGCGCTGAACTCACTGAGTTAGGAAGGTTGGCTACATTTGGGGTTGGATGTTGGTCCCCCCTTACCACTGCAGTTTGGGTCTTAGTTTTGTTTTTTCCTTGAAATTCTCCAAGCTGTAACTGAGCCAATTTCCTTTGAATATTTTTGTCTTGGTCAGTGAGTTTTTGTTCATCTTTTCTGTATTTTTCTATTGCGTGTACCACATGATCACGAAATTCCTTGTGTGGCATAGACATCAGAGCTACCACCTCTTCGAGTTTGATGCGCACTGGGTCTGGCATCACATCCACCATTGACTTCCGAAACACACCTGCAATTATTGGGTACTCGTCAACGTCAAACTCCATTTCCTCGTTCCACCTTCTCAACTGCCTGGCGACATAGGATGCTGGATTCTCCGAGTCACCAATTGGTTCTGCTTTCAAGTTCTTAGGGGTCCACTTTGTTTGGAAATTCTGCTCTCAAAGCTGCCCAGATCATTGTCCGGCATGCATTTAGTTCAATCCCATCTGCTCTTTCTTGTAGCATCCAGGAATAATTCTTCAAAACGTTCTGCATGGTGGGAATTACAAGAACTTCTGCAAGAATGGCTTTGATGTCTCCAAGTGCCAAGATTTTGCCAACTGTCTCTTCTTCAAGTGCTCTTATCCATCTCCCTGCACCATTGTGAATGTCTGGCAGGGAGATGGATAAAAGTTTGAGTTGACTTTCTGTAGAATGAAGTCAAAGAGATTTTAAATGTTTATAAGAACAAAATAAATGATTTGAGTAAGAGTGACTTAAATTTGTCATGTTAAACCCCCTTATAAATTAAGTTATAAAAACTTAGCACATTGAGATGGAAGAACTTAGTGAATTGAGTTGGGTGATCATAATAAATTGAGTTGGTCAGACATAGGATACGAAACTGGCATTGAACTCAATTACAGCTCCCTCTTGAAAATGAGATCTGGATCTCAATTGGGTTTACATGGTTAAATAAAGGAAATTAAAAAAAATGTTTTAAGTAAAGTCAAAGTGAAAAGTTCCTTTAGGTTAAAGATTTTTAAGTTTTGAGTTAAATGAACGCAAAAAAAATTATGTAAATAAGTCCATAAGTTGAACTGCTGCCCAAATACACTTTTTAGAGTGCGTTACCGCTATCGCACATCGCCTCCCTCTTTCACTCGCACCCATAACTCCAATGTGCAGTGGTTTGCTCTGTAAAGTAGTTTAGGCACAAGGGTCAGAAGGTGAACAGAAAATCAGTACCAGCCACTGGTTTAGTTTCTTCTCATGACTTTTATTCATTCTTTTCTCTCTTGAGCATCCAAAAGCTCACTGTTTTTATAACCAATTGGCACCACACCTGTGCTTGATTGGACACAGCCACAATGGAACAGGTCAAACAAACAAAATCTAAACGGAGAAACACTAAAATTACAAATCTAATTTACAAACTCCTACATAATGAAGTCTGCAAAACAAACTACATAATACAAGATAACTCAAAAAGTTACTTTAAAGAAAAACAAACAAAGCAATACACAAAAGAAAACCCTGTAATTGGTTGAACCCAGCAAGGTACTCAGACATCATCCATTTAAGCAGGAAGTACTGGGCCGGCCCCTCCCATACTTCTGCCCTGCTGCAGATCTACAAGAACAAACGATGGTGAGTACAAAGGAAAACAAATACCTTAAATATACCTTGAAACAAATTCAACCTATAATCCAGAAATAGTAACTTTAACCTAAACATACATAGATGAATCCTGCAACATAATGCTAACACAAACAAACCCGGGATAGTAAGTGAAGCAAAATTACAATGCTTAAATTAATCATTATAACCAAATATAGAAAGTAAGTGAATCAGAAAGAATAAGGGACAAGTGGTGAACACAAACTGAACCACTTTGTCACATGCTCTGTGCGGCAGAAGTCTGTCTAATTGTCCATCCATCCATCCATCCATCCATTTTCTTCCGCTTATCCGGGGTCAGGTT
The DNA here is from genome assembly GCF_904066995.2 of Poecilia reticulata. Lineage (NCBI taxonomy): Eukaryota > Metazoa > Chordata > Actinopteri > Cyprinodontiformes > Poeciliidae > Poecilia > Poecilia reticulata. Next base: position 1,123,419 of record NC_088847.1, read on the forward strand.
GCGGGGGCAGCAGCTTCAGAAGGGAGGCCCAGACTTCCCTCTCCCCAGCCACTTCTTCCAGCTCCTCCGGGGGAATCCCAAGGCGTTCCCAGGCCAAGCCGAGAGACGTAATCCCTCCAGCGTGTCCTGGGTCTTCCCTGAGGCCTCCTCCCGGTGGGACGTGCCCGGAACACCTCACCAGGGAGGCGTCCAGGACGCATCCTGACCAGATGCCCGAGCCACCTCAACTGGCTCCTCTCAACGTGGAGGAGCAGCGGCTCTACTCTGAGTCCCTCCCCGATGACCAAGCTTCTCACCCTATCTCTAAGGGAGAGCCCAGCCACCCTGCGGAGGAAACCCATTTCGGCCGCTTGTACCCGTGATCTCGTTCTTTCGGTCATGACCCAAAGCTCATGACCATAGATGAGGGTGGGAACGTAGATTGACCGGTAAATCGAGAGCTTCGCTTTTTGGCTCAGCTCTCTCTTCACCACGACGGACCGGTACAACGTCCACTTCACAGTAGACGCTGCCCCAATCCGCCTGTCGATCTCCCGCTCCCTTTTTCCCTCATTCGTGAACAAGATCCCCAGATTCTTAAACTCCTCCACTTGAGGCAGGACGACCCCCCTGACCCGGAGAAGGCACTCTACCCTTTTCCGTCTCAAGACCATGGCCTCGGATTTGGAGGCACTGAGCCTCATCCCGGCCGCTTCACACTCGGCTGCGAACCGCTCCAGTGAGAGCTGCAGATCACGTTCCGATGAAGCCAACAGGACCACATCATCCGCAAAAAGCAGAGATGCGATCCTAAGGCCACCAAAACGGATCCTCTCAACACCTCGGCTGCGCCTAGAAATTCTGTCTAATTGTCAGTAACAGAATCCCGCTACATAAATCATTAAAAATCCTATGGCAACATGAAAATTCAGCAGTGCTCTGCTTTCACGATGGTACTATGTGCAACTTTTATTGTCACTCAGAAAAGAAGCTCAAAGAAATGTAACATGATCTTAGCAAAGCTAGCTGTACAGGGACAAATTGCATTTGGTATGAAAAAACGCTGTCACACACTGCGCTGAATTATTGTGCGGAGGTGTTGACTGACGTGTTGCATATATGGGACAACCCTGTGACCAAAGTCTGCAATACAGTGATGTGACATTCACGAACGATCCGATTTTTCTGAACGGCTTTTCAGAAGCTCTTATTATTTTATGCCATTATATACATTGATATTTATTTAATTAGTAAATAAATAAAACACAAGAACGGAACAGCACACAGAGCATGTTCATTGCTCTTTGACCGTTTTCGTCACCTGTCATGGTGGCAGCACTGTGCGCTGCCTGGCTTCATACAGAACAGTCATGGTGAGCTCCTGGTGCTTGGTTACTTCTTGCTTGTTGCGTCTTGCACAGTGTTCATAGTTGAGCGTTGTTTACCGTTGGGGCATTGTGTTAATTGCTATATTTAATGGTGCAGACAGTGGTGGTTTCTGACATGGACGATATGAGCAACCACTTAGGGCGTAATCTCTTTAGGGATGGCACAAGACGAGTGGTGGAAGCAAGGCAGAATGAAGAAGAGTTTGAATTGATAATGATAGGTATTTCAGCTCTAATCATTGAATATTTAGGTGTTTTTATTGGAATATGAATCTTTCAGATCAATGTAAGAAGCGATTTTGATATTTCACATTTTATTGTGTCATGTAGTGTGGGGCGCCGGTCTTGGTCTCGACTTGGACTCGAGTTAGGTGGTCTTGACTACAACAGTAGTTGGTGGATTATTAATCAATTACTAAATTAATCATAAGAGTTTGTTCTTGTTAGTTGTAGTTTCCTAATAATGTCCACATAAATGTCCCTCTAACTGAAACCTATATTAAATGACCTATTGTCTGAAAATAGGAAGATAAAATCACTTTCTGTTCCATTTATTGAAAAGTTTGACACTTAAACAATTATATAGAATATAATCTTTCAACTAATATAGTATTTGATCAATTGTTAACTGGAGTAAACACGCTTAAAAAATGCTTTTTTCTGAAAGAACAGTAATTAAGATAATACTTTATTGATCCCCTGGGGGAGGGGTTTGTTTGTCCCAGCATAGCACACAATAAAAATGTATTAAAATTTTTATTGTGTGCTATGCTAAAGTAATAAGAAATATATATATTAAAAGTCTGATAGCTTTGGGGAGAAAAGACTTGCTGTAGCGTCCTTTAGCACATCTGGGCTGCAGTAATCTTTGGCTACGTCTGCTCCTCAGGCTGTCCACCAGATGAAAGACATTATCCTTAATAGCTCTGATCTTCTTCAACATTCTGTCTCTCATCACCTCTTCCAGTGGAGCCAGCTTGATCCCCACAACTGACTCAGCCTTTCTTATCAGTTTATGTCTGAGTCCTTCACCTTCTTTGCAGCACCCCAGCACACCACTGCATTGAAGATGAAATTAGCCACTGATGACTGAGAACATGAAGAACATCCTACTGCAGATGTTAAAAGACCTGATTTTCCGTAGAAAATAGAGTCTGCTCATGTCCTTCTTGTACAGCACCTCAGTGTTTGTAGTCCACTTTAGCTTGTAGCCTAATTTAACACCAAGGCATTTGTATGATTGAACCTGCTCCACATCTGCCCCCGAGATGGAGATAGGGAGCAAATGTTGCAGAAACTGAACCATTTCTTTGGTCTTGTTTACATTAAGCAGGAGTTGGTTCTCTCTGCACCATTTCACAAAATTGTCCACCTATGTCCTGTACTCCACCTTCTGTCCCCCTTTCACACACCCCATGATAGCTGTGTCATCTGAGTACTTTTGCAGATGGCACAGTTTGGAACAGTACTTAAAGTCCGCAGTGTAGGTGGTGAATAGAAAGGAAGACAGGACAGTTTTCTGAGGAGCTCCGATGTTACATATTAGACGGTCTGACGTGCAGCTCTGCAACCTCACAAACTGAGGTCTGTCTTTCAGATAGTCAATGATCCAGGTGATGAGTGTTGCATCCCTGTCAATTTTAACCAGATTTTCGCGTAATAATCTTGGCTGGATGGTGTTGAAGGTTAGTGAAATGTCAAAGAAAAAATAAGAATGGTGTCAGGATGCGGAAGAACTGTGTAAAAATATATACATTTTCTAGTTGTAAAAATACCTTGTTATGAGTGAGAAATTCTGCCAGTGGAACTAGTACTTCCTATCAATACTCAATTACTGACAAACAAGCTCTTGCTGAAAAGTTTATTGTCTTGTTTCAAGCGAACTAAGGTATTCACACTGAAAACGCTACAGAAATACTTGGTCAGATTTAGTGTTTTTGCGGTGTTTGACTCCATGGGTTGACTTATTGACCTATCCAGATTCTAGGTAGAACTCAACCCAACGCTGTACGGTCCAGTATAAAATCCAGATGCATCCAGTCTAGTTCCAGGAACTAACAAACGGATTGTGTAGATTAGGAAATCATACATTGGAATAAAACAAAGAATAACTTGTACTTCTTAAAACAAAGGGTTTAACTTTTGGACAGCATATTATAGCTCCGAAATATTGATTAAAAACTAAAACAGAATTACTTATTCTTTAACTGAAGAAAAATGGTTCTTGGGGGCACTGTGGAACCGCAAACCAAGATGGCAGCTTGTAGTGGATGCTCCGTGTGGCCTGCATCAAAACCTTGAAAAAACCCAGGATTAGAAACGTAAACTGGATCCGAAAATGTCAAAATCGACCACTCTCGACCACTGTGATATTTTTACACGAAAACACGGTTCCCAAAAACCAGCTAAAGCTGTTATTTCGGTAACAGATCAAGACAAAGAGGGGATCGCTAGCGCTGATGGCATGTGTGACCTTAGCGCAATGCTAGCTGAACTTCGGTCGTTGCATTCAGAGTTCAGTGGATTTGGAAACAAACTGGACAGCATAGATAACCGCAAGGGTGAAATGACAAAGTATATCGCCTCTTTGGAGTAAAACATAGCGGAGGTGAAGCAAAATGTTGCTGCTAATGCTACTAGACTGGAGGAAGCTGAAAACAGAATCATGTCGGTGGAGGAACTTTTAGAAACTAGTACGGCTAATCTTACAAAAGCCCTGAAGTGAATATCCTACTTGGAAGCTAAGACCAACGACCCAGAGAATCAAGGCCGAAGGAAGAACCTACGCCTTTTTGGCCTCCGGGCGAGCGCTGAGGGTTTACGGCCGTTGTTGGAGTTTAAACCGGAGATGCTGCCGCGATGGCTGGAGCTCAATAGAGCCTTCACCATTGAGAGGACCCACCGAACCCTGGCACCTCCAAAACCGAACCAGCACAGAGCCGTCCTAATCCGTTTCCTGAATTTCCAAGATCAATAATTTGTTTTCTGCTCTACAAAACAATGCAACACTGAATACGACGGAAATGAACTTTTTTCATTCAGGATCTTTCAACGGAGACCATCCCACAGCGAGCCAAGTTCGACAACATCAGGAAAGCGTTCGCTGAAAAAGGAATGTTGATTTGACATCCGAGAAGAGATACACAGCGGACTGGGAAACTGCATGCTTAAAAGCCCAAAAGCAGTCAATTAATATAAGAATGAAACTCCTTCAATACAAGTGGTTGATGAGAACTTGCATGACTCCAATCAAACTGAATGGCTGGGCACCTAACATCCCAGATAGCTGCAGTAATTATCTGGTTGGAAAAGGTACTCTTTTTCACTGTTTATGGGAGTGTCCAAAATGACAGCAATATTGATACTCAGTTATGCAAACTTTGTCAAAGATTGTTGGAGTGGATGTACCTGCTGAGGCTAAAATGTGTGTTTTAGGTATTTATCCAGAGAAGTGTGTTTTCAGTTCCAGACAGTTAAAATTGATTGCCTTTGAACTCCTGACAGTGAGGAGATTAATATCTCTACACTGGAAAAAAATGGACATACTGTCAAACCACATGTGGGTAAAGGAGATGACATTATGTATGACTCTGGAGTGACTCACTTATATTGTCAGAGGTAAGGGAGCGAAATTTGAAGAAACATGGTCGAGTTTCTGAAACACTACAAAGGAAATTAAGAGAACAGTGCAGATTGCTGAGTCTTTTGTGTGTGTTTTTTTATTTCTTTGTTTTTGTTTTCTGTTATATGTACTGTTGAGTTGTTTTTGTTGTTGTTTCTTTATTATTTATATTTATTTACTTTGGGGACTAAGTTATTTAATGTGAATCTTATGTCAAATGTATCACTTTATGTTGTAAATATATCCATCCATCCATCCATCCATTCATTTTCTTCCGCTTATCCGGGGTCGGGTCGCGGGGGCAGCAGCTTCAGAAGGGAGGCCCAGACTTCCCTCTCCCCAGCCACTTCTTCCAGCTCCTCCGGGGAAATCCCAAGGCGTTCCCAGGCCAGCTGAGAGACGTAATCCCTCCAGCGTGTCCTGGGTCTTCCCCGAGGCCTCCTCCCGGTGGGACGTGCCTGGAACACCTCACCAGGGAGGCGTCCAGGAGGCATCCTTACCAGATGCCCGAGCCTCAACTGGCTCCTCTCGACGTGGAGGAGCAGTGGCTCTACTCTGAGTCCCTCCCGGATGACTGAGCTTCTCACCCTATCTCTAAGGGAGAGCCCAGCCACCCTGCGGAGGAAACCCATTTCGGCCGCTTGTACCCGTGATCTCGTTCTTTCGGTCATGACCCAAAGCTCATGACCATAGATGAGGGTGGGAACGTAGATCGACCGGTAAATCAAGAGCTTCGCTTTTTGGCTCAGCTCTCTCTTCACCACGACGGACCGGTACAGCGCCGCTTCACAGTAGACGCTGCCCCAATCCGCCTGTCGATCTCCTTAGATCTCCTTAGATCTCCTGTCGGCTGCGCCTAGAAATTCTGTCCATAAAAGTAATGAACAGAATCGGTGACAAAGGGCAGCCTTGGCAGAGTCCAACTCTCACCGGAAACGACCCCGACTTACTGCCGGCAATGCGGACCAGACTGTGACACCGGTCATACATGTTTAAAAAATATAAAAGGTTCTTTCAACAGTCCTAAAAAAATGTTTTTTTGCTTTGATTGTGTCAGATATCTCCTTTGTTATAGCCTTCCTGTAACACTCTGACAACAGGGAGATCTTCTTGTCTTCCTTTTCTGGAAACAGCTCTTTGAAAATGTCTGGAAATGCTCAGAAATTAGAGTATTGCAATGGGGTTGTGGTCAATGTTAATCATGGTGAAAACCTTTTCATGAATTCAACCTTGGTGAGTCTCTTCTGGACGTCCTCGTGGTGGGTGATGACTCAATCCAATGAGGTCACTTAAAAAAAGGAGCAAAAACAAATAAACAAAGAACAATGTGACCTAAAGTCAGCATTTATTTAAGTACCATTCCAAGAATGTCCCTTGCTGCACACTGTCAGAATGGTAGACTGCCAGACAAATGTCTAGTTAACATGAATAACCAAAGTGCAATATAATTATTTCTTAATACAAGAAGCATTATGACTACAGCTGAACAAAATTATTCTGATGAAATATTTGTTTGGCAAAAGTTCATGCAGCCTGCCACTGTTATTCAGATTGCATCATTTAATGTGTAGTTTTAGGCACATGAGTATCTTTTCACTTAATGAGCATTCAAACTTATTTCCAACCAGACACTCTTTCTTGTGGATGTTTGCGAGAAGTTTATTAATAAATAAATAGAATAAACACCAGTTTTACATTTGACAACAATATTTGTCTAAAACATGGCATACTAACTGAGCTGGTGGATGTTGATTCCTACTCCCCCCTCTCCACTTACCCTGTGACCTCCCACCCCTCTTCACCTGGAGAAAATAGTAACACAAAAATGACTTACCTAATATTATTGGGAAATATTTCATCTGCTTCTTTCTCTTTGGTCAAACAGGGACTTCTTTCTCTGGTGGCTGGTCCTCATTATCATCCTCCACACCCCTAGCACATCTACATTGGCATTCATTCTTCCATCCCCATCATGTGTCCTTAGGCTAAAATGGGTCTTTATGTGCCTAAAATCGGCAAAGCAAAGAACAGAAGCACTATGTCAAATCAGCCAAGATGTTCACCCTGGACAGGTCGCTAGCCTGTCGCAGGGCTTTTAATTTGCTCAATTAAAATTGGAGGGAAAAAAATCTATTTGCTTGCCTTTAAAATATGTTTAAAGTTAAAGACAAACCTTACAGTTATGAAGTTTAATAACTTTAGCTAACAATAACTTACAAGATAGCATTAGCTTAAATTGCTCTTAGTAAACATTACAAAGAAAGAGAAACATAGTCAATGTTTTTTTCTCAAAGAAAATGTAAAGTTAAGACACATACCTCATATATATTAGGTAACACACCTCGGCTTCTATTCAAACAGGAGGTCTGGCTGATATAGCCTGTGTTAGGGAGGCCATCAAGATGGAAGACTTCGTCTTCACCAACACACTGCATGTCTGTTCAGTTTTTGATCTGAGCAGTCCGACTTTCTACCGATTGAATCCGATCAGTCGTAGCACACCACACAGGCAGGATGATGGGTATCACAAGCGAGTTGACAATCTTAGAACTTGGAAGGTTCTAATATTGGTGAAAGGGGAAAATCTGGGCAAAAAATCTTTACATTTTGCCATGTGAACTAGGCTTTAATGCAAGGGTGGGTAACTCTAGGCCTTGAGGGCTGGTCTTCTGCAACTTTTAGGTGTGTCTCTATTTCAACACACCTGAGTCAAATAATGAGGTCATTAGCAGGACTTTTTAGAACTTGACTGCACTTAGAAGGTCAGTCATCTATTTGATTGAAGTGTGTTGGACCTGGGAGACATCAAAGAGTTGCAGGACACCCGCCCTTGAGGACCAGGATTGCCCACCCCTGCGTTAGCGGGCACATCAACATGCAGAAGTCAAGCCTTGACGGTCATAGAAAGCAACTTTATGCTGTAGCATCTAGAAAAGTGGTCTCTTCTAGATGCTACAGCATAAAGTTGTAAATATTTTTTTCTCTCAAACTAAGGTTTGGCTTGTCCTTGGAAATAGTTCCAAGGACAAGTTTTATTGTCCTTGGAGAAAAAAAAAATTTCAATCTGAAAAAAACCCAGGAGTGAGTGTTTGAATGCTTGCTTGTTCTGTAGGGCATCAAGGCCGTTCTAGCAGAGAGTTATGAAAGGATCCACCGCAGTAACCTGGTTGGAATGGGGGTGATCCCTCTGGAGTATCTGCCTGGAGACACAGCTGCCAGCCTGGGGCTGAGTGGCCGAGAGCGCTACTCCATCATCATCCCCCAGCAGCTCACCCCCCGCATGACTGTGGATGTGGAGGTAGGCACTGGACACAGCCTTCCTGCTGACACCCGATTGGCTCTGAACGTGCTACCTGTTTGTTTGGCTCTTCTGCTTTCACAGCTGGACACAGGGATGACGTTCAAAGTGCGCATGAGATTCGACACCGACGTGGAGCTGACTTACTTCCACCACGGAGGAATTCTCAACTATATGATCCGCAAGATGTCACAAAACTGATCTGTCGGAAGATTGTCAGCTGTAAACTCACCTGGAGAATAATCCTGTCGAAAGGTGCTCTGACCAGTTGTCCAGAGTTGAAGTTAGTTGATATTCCTTTGCTTGGTTCTGATCGGTGAGCAGCAAGCGAAATACTGAAAAATCCATCCTTATTTTTATTATCATTTCTAGTCTCTTAAATGCAACAATATTAAATATATCTACCATTATAAACATAAATGAATCGACTCATAATGTGAACTTTGTTTAGAGTATAAATTGGAGGAAGCATTGTAAGCAAAAATATGCTGCACAATATATCGGCACTAACATCTGTATCAGCCAATATTAGTCATTTTTTAATATATGGATATCTTGTTGCTGTTTGCTTCAGGGAGAGTTGGGGGCTGAGGTGGAGTTTGAACACTGATGGTGATGGAGCAAAGGATTAGTAGTAGTGAGTAGGGAAGTTAGTGGTGTGGTTGAGGTTTTGTTAAAGGTTTCAAAAGGTAAGTAAAATGTATTATTATTATGTATTATGTATATAATATTATATATATATATTTAGAGTTATCCCGATAGAACTCTTTCATGATATCACAGCTTCTTGGTCGATACAAAATTGACCCTATAAAATATCAGCACAAACTATGCATAATTTTATGACTTGTTTTGTGGTGTGGGATGTCAAGTGAAAGCACTTAGTGATCTGTGGAGCTCATTCTCTTAAAGGAACATGACCCAAACTGCGATTACCCAAGAACTATTATCTGTCTCCATTGAGCCTTTTTCATGGTCGTTTTTTGGGACCAAGCTAAGCACTGTAGAAAAATATTGGATGGATGTAATGTGAGCAAGTTAGGTGCTGTGCTGATGCTAACAGAAGGATGGAATGTGATTAACACTGTTGATCCCAGAACTCCCTGTCAGACATTTCTCTTCCTCAGTAATTGCCTTACTCTCACTGATGCTTTGCTCTTGTGCCTCTGTGAAATTGTTTTTATGGTTATATCAATGTACTTCAACATAAGGACTCCAGATAAAAGTAAAACCTAAAATGATTTATTTGGGGCAGTTTTATTGTCGTTTGTTCCTTCTATATCTTCAGGGTCACTTTTCTATATATCAAATAATAAGACAATGACAAGATGGTGTGGGAATTGTTTTCCAGACAGAATGAAAAGATGAAAGCTCCAGAAATAGCCATGCTGGTGGCATGCTGTTCCTACTGACTGGGACCTTCTCACTAGAACGGAACCAGAAAGCTGCTGTCACTGCTCTGCTGATATGAAGGCAGGAAGTAAGAGCTTTATCTCTGTCTGAACGGAGCTTCCAGGTCACATCATGTACAAACATGGACGACGTCAACCTAACATAAGATTTGTTCTGATGCATCAGGACTTCATGAAAGGTTTTTGGGAGCTGCACTATAAGGCACACCGGATTATAAGGCGCACCTTCAACAAATGGCCTATTTTAAAACTTTTTTCATATATAAGGCGCACCGCATTATAAGGCACAGTTAGGGTTGCCGATTTATTCCATAATCTATTATTAAACATCCACATTTGTAAAGAAACGGTCCTGAGTACTTTATATAGTAGTCTGCCTCAGTCATTGTTTCACTCACGGTGTTGGTGTTGCATATTGTGCCCAACTGCTTTCTGGGTAACGCAGACCAACCGACACGCTGCCGCCGCAGTCTCTGTCTCTCTACCCCCGACCCCGGCTTTAAATGCATAGGGGCTGGTCCCTTGGTAACCTTTGTCGAAGCACTCCAGATGAAAATCTAAAGCCACTTTGTTGACAAACAATGTCAACAAAACAGTCCGACTCAAGTCGGCGAGGAGAGCCTTCTGCGACTGGGCCGGGGCGTGGCCGGACGATGGTCACCCTTTTCCGTTCGCGCACAGCGTGTTCATGGAGAACCTGGTGCTAAATGACCTGCAGACGACCTGATTATCAGGTCGTCAGGTAGATACATAGACATAATAGAAGAGTAAACCCCGCATTGGCTGCTCCGGCGCAGGAAATACGGCGGCCATCTTGGAGCGGTATTCCCTCCTACTTTGCTCAATCAAAACAACAGAAGATGCTTCAGCACTGAGGGATATTGTTGTTCGGATCTATGGATTATTGATGTGAGGGCTCCACAGACATCATTTCACAAGTAAGATGGACATATTATTGTGTATATATTGTCATTATAATATTACTTTATTGTATTTATGTCCACCGGCGAGATACCAGCTAATATTAGCTACAGTGCTTGGTGTCATACTGGGTTCAGCCGCTATGAAGGCTAACTGAGATTCTGTAAAATTAATTATTCTCTAACATTGACTTAGATTATCTGACTTGTGTCAGATAATGTTACATTGTTTCATTTCTAATGTAGGCTCTTGTGAGCCTACATTAGAAATGAAACAATGTAACACATATTATAAAACTTATATTATGTGTTATAACATTCACCAGCAAAGTTTACACAGGTAAAGACTATTATTTAAATGTAATTCTTTCACTAGTAAGATACATCCAAAATCTTCCGTTTTTGTTTTGAAAGTTTCCTAAAGACACGATGTGAGGAAGAAGAGGGAGAATCTATAAAGACAGACAGATTCACTGCAGCACGGATGAATCTCACATCGGATTTTGGACTCAATCTCAGCTGCTGAATCTCTGAAGATAGAACTCGTCGGCTGAAAAACGTATCTATATACGTACGTACACAATGTATGTATGTATGTATGTACAATATATATTATTCAGTATTAATCAGTATTTATTTGTGTCTGTATAGTTATATAAATATGTATTGATATTACTAAATAATTTATTGAATAAATGATGAACGGCTGTGTGCTTTGTATTATGCTCATCATACATCAATATCAGAATATTCCATTGCTATAGCTATAGCCACTAAGCATATTTAAATATGCTGAACTATGTATTAAAAACATACTTAAATAATACAATTGTTTATAAATGTAGCTTTGACATGTGTTTGAATATGGTTTTAAGTAACAAAAAAGCGTGTTTTGATCAATTAAACGAGCTGATACGTCATTGTCCCTGCTAAACACATAACGCTGAGTGGAGTGGTCTACCGCTCCAAGATGGCTGCCCTAAATATCGTCAGCGACAATAGGCGAGAGCGGTACATGAGGCGTCTGTCCTTATATTATGTCTATGGGTAGATAGGTCAGACAAACTTGCACCGCGCGCTTCTACGGGTGAAAATGAAGTCGGCGGCTGCTTACCGTAGTTGCTAGACCTGTTGTGGCTCAATATTAGTCCATATATAAGGCGCACTGTCGGCTTTTGAGGAAATTGAAGGTTTTTAGGTGCACCTTATAGTGCGGAAAATACGGTACTTAAAATCCTATGATAATAAATAACAGTTTGTTGTTTTAGTGGAAACATTTGGTTCTGTAGATAAGAGGTTCCCAAAGTGGAAATCCGGAACCCCAGGGGGATCGAGACACCGAGGGGCGGGAGTTGTAAAATGGATTTCAGAATCATAGTGATATGACTCCTCCGGAGTATGTAGCACCAAAAGGGGAAAAATTAAATAAATATAAAATGAAATAAATAAATGTAACATTATTTATGCATTATGAAATAATCCCGTAATATACCTTTCAATCATTTTATGACATTAATTTAAAAATACATATTTGATCTCTATGTTTAAATAGAGAAAAATAATTATAGGTATTTTTAGTGGGTTGCCATACCAGTCATAACCTTTAGTTAAAAATGTTTCTGTAACCAGTGACCTGGTTTAGAATTGATTTGATTTGATGTTTGCACATGACGGAATGTTCCAGCAGGGCGATGATCTCAGACGCTTAAAAACAAAGCAGAACATTAACAGCTACCATAAGTCTTCAGTAAATATGGATTTATGGTCCATAGCAGGAAAACATTGGATATTAATGAGCTCTATTGTTTCTGATGAGAGGAGCAGTCATTAACCCAGGACCTCATGTAAAATTCAGGACCATGAAAACCTTCGTAGGAATCCTTGTCTTGACACTGAGGAGAAACAATAAGCCTCCTCAACAAGAATCTGCTCAGTTCCTTCTTGTGAACCACTAAAGGTTAACACTAGGGTGTCAGAGGTCACCACACTAGTGGAAAATGTGTTGAGTTTCATGTGCTGGTGCAACTCCAACTTCTGAGCTGGAAAATTCAGCTGTAACAATACTTGATTTTGGCATCCAATATGCCTGCTCCTCACATCAACTGTGGGAAGTTAAAGTGAAAACATATTTATTTTACAAAACATACTTGTAAGCGCAGCCAAAATCAGTGCTACGTAAGTGTGGCAATGTGGCCTTTTGAGTTATTTTGTACTAAAAGTGGGGTCGCAATGCACACACTGATCTGGGAGCCGCTCGAGTCAACACCAGTGAATGCGCACAGCATTTGAAGAGGATCGAGCGCTGGCGAGAGGACCACGTCCCCCACCCACCTTCCCTAGCTAAGACTCTGTTTTCAGCTTTTCCGAAGACTTTTATTGACTCAGTACTTCTTAAATAGTGGGACGAGCTGGAAAATGAAAAACATATGTTGTTTTATAAGATTATTTATCTTTTACGGTGCCAGTAATGCCATAATTAATAGTAAATAAAGACTGTTTCGGAGTGGCCGCGTTTCCATCGGCCCTTCTCGGCTTTGTAGCAGGGTACCGCCTCCTGGTGGCGGGGGGTGTAGCGCCCCGCCTCCAGGCTCTGTTCTGTGCTTCGTTACATGCGACCTAACGCGAGTTGTTGTTTTTCTGATACAACAGAAGAAGAGAGCTGAGCTATTTTTTTATAGCCTGATTGCATTTTTCTGAGACTTCAAGAAAATGTGACAGTGGGAGGAAAGCTGTGATGTGGTGAGGAGGCGCTGATCTCCGCCCTGAACGCAGGCCCCAGGCTCAGCTTCCTCAACAGAAGGCATGTTGGTGGGTTTGAGGAGGTCTTCGAAGTATCCCGCCCACTGGCCCACAACGTACTGAGTTGAGGTCAGCAGCGCACCATCCCCACTATAAACAGTGTTGGTGCTGCACTGCTTCCCCCTCCTGAGACGCCGGATGGTGGACTAGAATCGCCTCGAAGCCGTACGGAAGTCTGTCTCCATGGCCTCTCCAAACTCCTCCCACGCCCAAGTTTTTGCCTCAGCGACAACCCGAGCTGCATGCCGTTTCGCCCGCCGGTACCCATCAGCTGCTTCTGGAGTACCACAGGCCAAAAAGGCCCGATAGGACTCCTTCTTCAGCTTGACAGCATCCCTCACCGAAGGTGTCCATCAACGGGTTCGAGGGTTGCCGCCGCGACAGGCACCAACAACCTTGCGGCCGCATCTCCATAGGCTGCTTTGGCAATGGAAGTACGGAACATGGTCCACTCAGACTCAATGTCCCCCTCCTCCCCCGGGACGTGCTCGAAGTTCTGCCGGAGATGAGAGTTGAAGCTCCGTCTCACAGGGGACTCCGTCAGACGTTCCCAGCAGACCCTCACTACACGTTTGGGCCTGCCAGGTCTGACCGGCTTCCTCCCCCACCACCAGAGCCAACTCACCACCAGGTACTGGTCAGTGGACAGCTCCGCACCTCTCTTCACCCGAGTGTCCAAGACATACGGCCGCAAATCCGATGAGACGATGACAAAGTCAATCATCGAACTGCGGCCTAGGGCGTCCTGGTGCCAAGGGCACATATGGACGCCCTTATGCCTGAACATGGTGTTCGTGATGGACAATCCGTGACGAGCACAGAAGTCCAACAACAGAACAAAGATTTTCTTTTTTTTCAAATACAAGAATGCAGTCATAATACTACGAGAACCCAGTCGTATTAGCAGGTTAATATAAATATTGGCAGAGTAAAGACGCAATATTGCCAGAAGAAAGTTGTAAATTAAAAAGCTTCATAGAGTGATATATATCACTCTATATCACAGCTATTTAACTGTGATATATATCACTCTATGAAGTCTGGTTCTTTCTATGACTGTATTTTCCGGGATATAAACCACACCGGACTATACGCTGTAGATATCTCTGCCACTCTAGGTTTTCCACAATGATGCAGCAGCAGAGGGGGGCGGACACCCAAATTTTGAGTCATAACAGGTCAATTGAATATGACATTTATTATGGTTGAAAAAGAAAAAGTTGCCAAGTTTAGATTTAACTGAACTGATTATGAGGGAGAATGAGTTTGAAGAGAAAAATCTTCTTAGTGTCTTCTACTAGCATGTGCTAAATGAAAATGGGCGCTTTCTTCTTCTTCATAGACTATGTTCTTCTTCTGCTTCGTCTTCTGCTTATTTAGATTTCAATGGCAGCTTGCATCCATTATTTCCATTATTGTTGCACTACTGCCATCTATTGGATCCTAATATCTATACCTCAAATTATCATAATGATCCCAGTTTTATTTAAAAATATGAAAAATATTCTTTTTTCCCTCAATGCTATTTAACTGATCAACATTCTCAAATTTCAATTCCCTATTAAAACCTAATTTTGTTTTAATGGGCGCTTTCTTTTTTTATTTCTAATTTTGACTTCCAATGATTCACTTCCTGCTAAAGAGCCCCCTGGTGGTTGAAGAAAAATACACATATAAGCCGCACCGGGCTATAAGCTGTTACATGGTTTGAAGCTTAGGAAAAAAGTAGCAGCTTATGGCCTGGAAAATACGGTAAATTAAAAGTTGTTTAAACAATCGTTGCAAAGTCCTAGGGCTTAAAATTGGCTTCTGATGTTCCAAAACATTTAGTATTTACTTATTTTTTAAACCAATACCAATTACAACCTTACAAAACAATCACTATTCCGCATTTTAGTGCAGTATGGTGAAAAGTTATAAAATTACAACTTTATTCTCGTCCAACTTTACTCGTATTTAAAACAAATCAAAACTCACAGTCTGGCCCTTATACTCTATCATAAGCAAGTAACTGTAGCTCACAGAAAAAGGCCAGGAAATAGACGAAACCTTATCTTGTTTATTGTTAATGCAAAATGTTATGCACTTTTCATCTCTTCTCAACTGACAATCTGAAATATTAGCAATATTGCTGCAAATGTTTCCACAAAATATGTTAAGAACTATATACCCTGTGGAAAACTAAACTGAAGAAGCTAAGTAACCAGTGCTTATAGTTGTAAAACATTTTACTGTATTAAGTCTAAAATTACAGTCATAATACTATTTGAATCATTTGCACTGTTTCTCTTTTAAATGAATCATGATTAAATCTTACTTAATAAACTGATTTTGGAAATATTTTGAGAGTTAGAATAATAAAACAGCTGTTTTGATAATGTCATACAATGCTGGAGCCAATGGTTTGTACAGATAAATGATTAAATATGAAAAGATTAGCGATAGTATTTCAATTCTGGGGAGGGAAGGGCACAAGGGTATGGGGGGGTTGTGAAAAAAATGATGATCCGCAGGTGGGGCTTGTTAGAAAATAATTAAGAAACGCTGTATTGACTGCAGCTTTTGCCACTGCAATTTTTTAAATGATTTTATTGTAATAAATTATTGTTAACTTCATCCGGCTTGTTTTTAAAGCATTGTTCACTCCTGCGATTACCGTTGGGTCTCATTCCTAGTTTAAGTAGGTGGAGTTGCTGATTATCCCATTTTCCATTCATTTAAATTAAGGTGCTTATGTGGCCACCTGCGGCCACATAAGCACCTGCGGCTCTAAACTGAACAAATAAAAAGTGATGAAAATACGGCTTAAAATGTTGTTTGTAAGTGGTACTGTTGTGTTCAAAAATAATAGCAGTCCCATAAAACTAGCAAGTTAAATCACTGTTTTTGTTTGAATTTCAACTTCTACACTGCAAGTAAGTTTCTAGGAGATTTAGTAAAGGTATAGAAAACCAACAGACTCAACAGGCATTATATGCATGCTGCTAATTCTGTGAAACTGGATAATTTACTGAAAGGGGCGTTTTCAAAATAGCAGTGCCAAGTTCAGTTAGTGCTGAGTTAATTGATTATGTGGGAAAAAAACAGGATCAAGGATCAAGGCAACTGACCCTGCATATGCTGGATGTGCATTTGTTCTTGAAAAACAGTGACATGGGTCGTTCAAGACACTGTTCAGAAGAAGAGCATTCTTTGATCAAAAAATTATTAAAAAAGGGGAAAACCTACAAAAAAATGTAGAAAATTATAGGCTGTTCAGCTAAAACAGTATCAAATGCTTTAAAATGGCAGCCAAAGGACTTCCTGGAGCGTCTCCAAGATGACAGATTAAATCTGTAATCTGTCCTGATCGTCAACAAGGAAAACTCCACTAAACTCAATAAAGACATTCAGTTCTTCTTCAAAATGATATATTATTCTTGGAGTAAGATCGAAAATGAGACTGGGGGGTGCTAAAAGTCACAGCCAGGCCAGGACTCATCTAACAAACGTTGAAAGCAAAGCCAGCATGAAACAGGCCTCGGACCCTAGTGAGGAGAGCGAGCTAACGACTGCTAAGGCTATCCAGAATCTATGCAACAATATCAAAGAAATGCAAAATGACATCATTGCTATGAAAAATGACATCAAGCAAGACCTGAACAGCTATATGAGTGAAATGAACAAGAAACTGGAGGAGGTCAGCTCGGACATTCGAAATCGAGCTGCTAGGCTAACGGAAGCGGAACAACGGATGTTCCCCCGTGAGTCTCTGTGATGTCCTGTCCTCCCTGTTGATTGATCCCAGCTGTGTCTAGTTTTCCTGATTACCCTCCCTGTGTATTTAAGTCCACCTGTGTCCTTTGTCTCTTGTCGGGTCCTCGTCTTCTGTCAGTTGTAGTTTGTTGCGTGTTCGGCTCTCCAGTAGAGTTGTTTTAGTCCTGGTTAGCTTGATCAGTCTTTCGTCAGTTGCTACTGGTATTTAGCTGTGTGCTATTCTCTCTGCTTGTTGCCTGTATTTGGACTGTTTGAGCTTTTCGTCATTAAATTAATCATTTTCTTCACAACCTGGGTCTCAGCGTTCATCCTCACGTGTTGAGTGTCAGCACATCGTGACACTCAACAACTTTGTTAAGAGGAGCAGAGTAATGTCTAAGATGAAAAGGGAGAAAATTCAGATTCTACTTATTCAAGAAACTAATTTGTCCCCAATAGAGCATGAGAAACTATAAAAATATGGATTCAGGAATGTTTTTTATAGTTCATTCAAGACAGCTCATAAAAGAGGAGTCGTGGTGCTAATACATAACTCTGCATTTTGAACTTACAAAGCAAATACGAGATGGTGAAGGCAGGTATATACTGGTTCAGGGTAAAATTGATGGGAATTTGGTTACCCTTCTCTCAATCTATATGCCCCCAAATTATGACCTTCACTTTTGAGAAAAGTGTTAGAAGGTATGTAATCAGTCACAAGGTATTTTAATTTGTGCAAGTGACTTTAATGAATAAAAATGACATCAAATAACAAAAGAATAAGCACACCACAAAGTAAATTACTAAAGAGGGGAATGGATGAAATTGGCTTACCGGACGCTTGGCAGGAGATGCACAAAATAGGAAAAGACTACCTATTTTTCTTCCCCTCACACAGTATTTTCAAGAATAGATTTTTTCTTGGTTTTTAAGAATGATCGACAGACTAAAAAGCTGTGAAATTGGTACTAGAAACTTGTCAGACCACTCGCCAGTTTACTTAACACTTAACCTGGATACGAGACCAAAAAAAAGATATGGAGGCTAAATACAAGCTTGTTAAATAATAAAAATGTCATAAAAGAAATAAAAACAGAAATGAAAACTTTCTAGAATTGAAGTAAACAGGGAAGTAAATCCTAATATTTTATGGAACACATTGAAGGTAGTTATAAGAGGCAAATTTATATCACTAAGTACTGCTATTAAGAAAGAGAAGGAAAAATAACTAAACGAACTGGAGACTAAATTAAAAGAATTAAAGAACATGCAAATCGGAAATCAACTTGATTATACCAATGCACAAATCGAGTAAAAGACGAGAAAAATTTTGGATATACATAAAAAAGAGGAAGAAAACAAATAGAAATTCCTAAAACAATCATTTTATGAGGCTGGGCCAAAGGCAACAAAGCTACTTGTAAGAATTTATAAACAAATAATGCTGTCAATTTGTTCCATAAGTGACCCACAGACAGGAATAGTAGAAAACAGTTTGGAAGGTATTGACAAAGCTTTTCAAACATATTATAAAGCATAATATGCACAACAAGAACAAAGTAAAATAGAAGATGTTAAAACATTTCTCAATTCATTGGACTTGTGAACAATTGGAGAATGTCAGAATAAAAGTTTAACTGAGTGCAACCCGGATAATTATTTACATTTTTGTTTCAGTTTTTGTATTTATTTATTTTATTTAAAGATTTATTTAAAAATAAAATCCTCTTCGCCTTAATTGTTTTATAACAAAATAAACCAAATGAGATCACTCTATTCTCGCTTGGTTTTAATGATCACATGACCTGCGCACGTCAGCATCTTTAATTGACAGTTGTGCTTATATGACTGAAAAAACAGCAGCCAAAGTAGGAGACGCTGTCCGATGCTGGTACAGACGTGTGATTGTGGTTCAGAACGATCTACTTGTGTACACGGTTTGTCAAATGGGAACTGGACAGGTTTCTTTTACGGAGCCCCGTTCCAGGATACTTTTCCCAAGTCCAGGATAATGTCTGTGGTTGAGCAAACCAGACTGGCGAGCTAGATCTGTAAAGCCCATCAAAGGAAATGAAGCAATTCTACACAACTCCTTCCAATCTGGAAGGAAAAGAATCAACAATTCTACTGAACTTCTTCAAATCTGGAAAAGACTGAACCTCTTGGAAAAAGAAATACAGCTAGGACTTCTTGAATTGTAAATATTATAAATATCAATATATCACTTAAATTTCACCATACCGTTGTTGTCTGTGTTTCTACAAATTGCTACACCCTCCAGCAGTCAAACCTAAGGACTGACCTTCTGACTTAATAATTAACTAATTAATCATTTTGTATAAATAATATTGGTTACATGAGCATATCACTGAAAAGGAGCTGATAATGGCAATAAAAAAATAATAAAACAACCGATACAGATGGTCTCCCAGGCGAATGGTATAAGGCAGGGGTCCCCAAACATTTTCCTGTTAGGGCCACATAACTTTTCCCTTCTCTGGTTGGGGGCCGGAGTCAGTTTGTTGCAGAAAAAATGTGACGATTGCAGGAGTGCCTAAATGTAAAAATGTATAGTTTTCCAGAAAGCACAATCAAATAACCCTCTCTGGGTTCTTCACAGAAAAAATCCAGGAAAGATTATAATCCGTATTTTCCGAACTATGAGCCACAACCCCAAAGTTTTTTTTTTTTTAAACCAGTAAACATACACATCTAAGCCTCAGATATCTCTGCCCTCCAGGTTTTCCACATCGATGCAGCAGCAGCATTGGGGGGCGGACACCCAAAATCTGAGTCATAACAGGTCAATTGAATATCACATTTATTAGGGTTGAAAAAGAAAAAGTTGCCAAGATTAGATTTAACAGAACTGATTACGGTAGTTTCCAAACGGTAACTGTAACACTAAAAGTGCTGATCCTTCGTGTTGCTACTAGCATGTGCTAAACCAGTGGTCCCCAACCTGTTTATTTCAGCGGACCGGTCAAGACTTGGACATTTTGTTGTGGCCCAGGAGAGGGGGAGGGGGATGAACAGTCAGATAAAGCTTCTGCATGTTGGCCGATCAGGTTTATTCCTGCCGATACCGATGCCGATCACCCATGAGGGCTGATCGCCGATACTGATCACCGATACCGATCACATTATTATTATTTTTTTATCATAAACACTACCGATTACATTATGTGGAAAAAGGAACCATAAATTCACCTTAATTTAGACAACAACTTTTTTTTCCAAGAAGAAAACTAAACAAAACAGGCATTGTGTAAATTGTACTGCTATCGGTAATACTATCTTTAACGGACTGATAACACATGAAGGCTCTGAAGAGGCTAAATAAAACCTCTCAACATTGCCAAAAAAATTCAAGTGTAAAACTTAACATTCAAAGGCAAATACAGGATCCATTACAATAAACAATCCTGAGTTACTGAATGAAAACTTCCTGATAGCATGGCGGCTAGCTGATTACTGCTAGTTCTGAATGGCTGTTTCTGACTGAGCGGAGTAATTATGCAGAACAGGGAGGAGATCGATTATTTTTATAGAGATTATCTGTCTCATGTTAGGACAGCAAAAGTTTTAATACGTATGTAAAATTTATTTTTTTAGGTTAGATGCTGCAGCTTTAAACAGAGGTTTGGTGTGAGAGTCACTACCAGGTGGAGCAGAAGCGGCGCTCCGTCTGTGAAATATTACTACCTGTAGCGTAGCAGCGGTTCAACAGCGAGAGCAGAACCAGCGTCTTACATCGCACCTCGAAGACTTAAATAATTTTGCGGGTTATTTTTTTAGCTTTCTGACTGTCATGCTAATCCGGGTGAGTGTTTGTAGATGTGCGCTGATTTACCTGCTATCTGATCTTCCATATGTATTTTTTACTGCAGTGAGCCTCGATGTAGCCAAACTCCGTCAAGTATGGCATTGTTTTTATGTCGCATTAGCTTTGTTGTGTTGATGCATTTTGACGCGCTTCAATTTTCCGCCGCAACACGCAAACTTCCCCATTCACTCAGTGCGTCATAGTTCCACATCGCTTAGGATTTGTTGCTGCGCGTTTGCGCAGTGTGAAGGAAAGAGGAGACCAGCTGCACAGACAGGCTGCGAAATGAGATGCAGGTGATCGGTATTGGCAACAAGAGCCAATGATCGGCGATCACTGATCATGCACTTTTTCACGAAAATCGGCCGATTATGATCTGTGACCGATCAATCGGCACACCTCTAGTTCCCACTAAATACTGAATATGCCATATTTGGGTTGTCTTGGCCCTTTTATCGCAGCCTGTGGGGTTTTCCCTGAATTGGAACCAGAATACGACCAGTTGAATGTGACGGGTAGCCAATCAAAAAGCGCGGTGATGTAAGAACAGAGGGGAATTGCAAAGAGCGGACATAACGCACAACTGAGAGTCCGGTAGATGATATGTGGAAATGTTTATTATTAAATCTAAAGGTCATCATTATGTTTATTCAGTTAAAAATGTTAACTATGAAAAAACATATTCACCTCCAAATCATAGTGCAGCAAATAGAGCGGATGCTCCCGTCGTCTTTTATCCACCGCTTTTTCTTTTTGTTACGTCTTTTATCTCTTAAAATGACTCCACAAACTGTCACTATTGCTTCTACATCGTCATCCATGTTCGTTATCCATTCTAAATTCCCGCTATGTTCGGGTTTTACTGGATTATCCTCTGGAATCGGGATGTTCGTGACTGGAATCGGGTCGTGTTGCTCCTGCCATGGACACACAAACCGATCGAACCTCCATCCATCCATCCATTTTCTTCCGCATCATTCGGGATCGGGTTGCGGGGGCAGCAGCTTCAGAAGGGAGGCCCAGACTTCCCTCTCCCCAGCCACTTCCTCCAGGTCCCCCGGAGGAACCCCGAGGCGTTCCCAGGTCAGCCGAGAGACAAAGTCCCTCCAGCGTGTCCTGGGTCTTCCCCGAGACCTCCTCCCGGTGGGACTTGCCCGGAACACCTCACCAGAGAGGGATCCAGGAGGCATCCTGACCAGATGCCCGAGCCTCAACTGGCTCCTCTCGACGTGGAGGAGCAGTAGCTCTACTCTGAGTCCCTCCCGGATGACCGAGCTTCTCACCCTATCTCTAAGGGAGAGCCCAGCCACCCTGCGGAGGAAACCCATTTTGGCCGCTTGTATCCATGATCTCGTTCTTTCGGTCATGACCCAAAGCTCATGACCATAGATGAGGGTGGGAACGTAGATCAACCGGTAAATCGAGAGCTTCGCTTTTTGACTTGGCTCTCTCTTCACCACGACGGACCGGTACAACGCCCGCTTCACGGCAGACGCTGCCCCAATCCGCCTGTCGATCTCCCGCTCCCTTCTTCCCTCATTCGTGACCAAGATCCCCAGATACTTAAACTCCTCCATTTGAGGCAGGATGACCCCACCTGACCCGGAGAAGGCACTCTACCCTTTTCCGGCTCAAGACCATGGCCTCGGATTTGGAGGCACTGAGCCTCATCCCGGCCGCTTCACACTCGGCTGCGAACCGCTCCAGCGAGAGCTGCAGATCACGTTCCGATGAAGCCAACAGGACCACATCATCCGCAAAAAGTAGAGATGCGAGACTAAGCCCACCAAAATGGATCCCCTCAACACCTCAGCTGCGCCTAGAAATTCTGTTCATAAAAGTAATGAACAGAATCGGTGACAAAGGGCAGCCTTGGCGGAGTCCAACTCTCACCGGAAATGAGCCCGACTTACTGCCGGCAATGCGGACCAGACTCTGACACCGGTCATACAGGGACCTGACAGGGCCGGTACCCCAAAGTCCTGGAGAACCCCCCTCAAAACCCCCCCGAGGGACACGGTCGAACGCCTTCTCCAAGTCCACAAAACACATGTAGACCGGTTGGGCGAACTCCCACGCACCCTCCAGGACCCTGCTGAGGGTCTAGAGCTGGTCCAGTGTTCCATGACCAGGACAAAAACCACACTGCTCTTCCTGAATCCGAGGTTCGACTCTCCGACAGACCCTCCTCTCCAGGACCCCTGAGTAGACCTTACCAGGGAGGCTTAAGAGTGTGACCCCCCTGTAATCGGAGCACACCCTCCAGTCCGCCTTTTTAAACAGTGGGACCACCACCCCAGTCTGCCAATCCAGGGGAAATGCCCCTGATGTCCATGCGATATTGCAGAGTCGCGTGAGCCAACACAACCCTGCAACATCCAGAGCCTTAAGGAACTCCGGCAGGATCTCATCCACTCTCCAAACTCCTCCCACGCCCGAGTTTTTGCCTCAGCGACCACCCGAGCCGCACGCTGCTTCACCCGCCGGTACCCATCAGCTGCTTCTGGAGTCCCACAGGCCAAAAAGGCCAGATAGGACTCCTTTTTCAGCTTGACAGCATCCCTCACCAAAGGTGTCCACCAACGGGTTCGAGGGTTGCCGCAGCGACAGGCACCAACAACCTTGCGGCCGCAGCTCCGATAAGCCACCTCAGCAATGGATGCAGGGAACATGGTCCACGCAGACTCAATGTCCCCCTCCTCCCCCAGGACGTGCTCGAAGTTCTGCCGGAGATGAGAGTTGAAGCTCCGTCTCACAGGGGACTCCGCCAGACGTTCCCAGCAGACCCTCACTACATGTTTGGGCCTGCCAGGTCTGACAGGCTTCCTCCCCCACCACCGGAGCCAACTCACCACCAGGTAGTGGTCAGTGGACAGCTCCGCACCTCTCTTCACCTGAGTGTCCAAGACATACGGCCGCAAATCCGATGAGACGATGACAAAGTCGATCATCGAACTGCGGCCTAGGGTGTCCTGGTGCCAAGGGCACATATGGACGCCCTTATGCTTGAACATGGTGTTCGTGACGGACAATCCATGACGAGCACAGAAGTCCAGCAACAGAACACCACTCGAGTTCAGATCGGGGGGGGGGGGCGTTCCTCCCAACCACACCTCTCCAGGTCTCACTGTCATTGCCCACGTGAGTGTTGAAGTCCCCCAGTAGAACAAGGGAGTCCCCAGGAGGGGCACTTTCCAGTACCCCCTCTCTCCAGTACCCCCTCTAAGGACTCCAAGAAGGGTGGGTAATCTGAACTGCTGTTCGGCCCGTAAGCACAAACAACAGTCAGAACCCATCCCCCCACCCGTAGGCGGATGGAGGCTACCCTCTCGTTCACTGGGGTGAACCCCAATGTACAGGTGCCACGATGGGGGGCAACAAGTATGCCCACTCCTGCCCGGCGCCTCTCACCGTGGGCAACTCCAGAGTGGAAGTACGTCCAGCCCCTCTCAAGGAGACTGGTTCCAGAACCAGAGCCATGCGTCGAGGTGAGGCCGACTATTTCTAGCCAGAACCTCTCAGCCTTGCACACTAGCTCCATTCCACGTCCTAAGAGCCAGCTTCTGCAGCCAAGGATCAGACCGCCAGGGTCCCCTCCCTTGGCTGCCGCCCATAGCACAATGCACCCAACCCCTTTGGCCCCTCCGACAGGTGGTGAGCCCATTGGAATTGGGACCCACGTCTCCTCTTCGGGCTGAGCTCGGCCGGGCTCCGTGGGTAAAAGCCCGGCCACCAGGAGCTCGTCATCGTGCCCCACCTCCAGGCCTGGCTCCAGAGTGGGGCCCTGGTGACCCGCGTCCGGGCGAGGGAACGCCAGATCCAAAGTTTGTGTCCATCATAAAGGGTCTTCGGGCTGCGCTTTGTCTGGTTCCTCACCTAGGACCTGCCTGCCTTGGGTGACCCTACCAGGGGCACAAAGCCCCAGACAGCATAGATCCTAGGATCATTGGGACACTCAAGCCCCTCCACCATGATAAGGTGGCATCCCAAGGGAGAGGCCGATCAAACCTGTTGTACTTTTATCAGCTCTGTGGTCACAGAAGAATCGGCCATTGCTGTGAGCAACCTGGCACCTGCTCACAGTGCCAAAAACCACCGACCATGGTATTACTGTGCTCAATTGGCCTGCCAACTCTCCTGACCTGAACCACATAGAGAATCTGTGGGATATTGTGAAGAGAAAGTTGAGACGCAAGACCCAACACTCTGGATGAGCTTAAGGCTATCGAAGCATCCTGGGCCTCCATAACACCTCAGCAGAGCCACAAGCTGATTGCCTCCACGCCGCATTGAAGCAGTCATTTCTGCAAAAGGATTCCAGACCAAGTATTGAGTGCATAACTGAACATAATTATATGTAGGTTGACTTTTTTGGTATTAAAACACTTTTCTTTTATTGGTTGGAAAAAATATGCTAATTTTTTGAGACAGGGATTTTGGGTTTTCATGAGCTGTATGCAAAAATCATCAATATTGTTTTAATATAGTACAATAAAACACCTGAAATATTTCAGCTGGTGTGCAATGAATCTAAAATATATGACAGCTTAATTTTTATCATTACATTATGGAAAATAATTAACTTTATCACAATATGCTAATTTTTTGAGAAGGACCTGTATATGCATCTATCTTGTCTAATATGTTGAATGCGTTTCAACCTATTGGTTGAAATGCGCTCAACGCCAAATGCCATACACCCAATCAAATACTTGGGCTGACTTACCTTCTGAATGACCTGTACAAAAAAAAAACTTTGAAACTGTAAATAGGATAATTTACAGACCTCACACGGTGATCTGAATGTATAATTGACTTTAATTCAAGAATTGAGGTCATTAAGACTTATTACCTAGGTTAGCGGTTCTCAACGTGGGCGGTACCGCCCCCCAGGGGGCGTTCAGAGGACGGCAGGGGGCGCTGGCAGACATTTTTACAAAAGGGGGGCGCTGGGATGCTTTTGGGGGGCGTTTAGTCGAAGGTCAACTTTACACCTTAAATGCACAACAATACCAGTTTAGACTTTGAGCAACTTGGTAAAATTGTATTGTGTAACATTAAATCATGCTTGGCTGCAGCTGGATCGATGGCAGCTCTGTATCTTCTGTTAGCTTCTTGGCGCAGCTCCGTTCTCCTGCTACTGGTAGCTAAAATCACGATACCCTCACTGTGTATCCCTCTGAAAATGAACCAGTTTAAATAAAGAAATAAAGAAATCCCTCCATGGGTGATACCACGATAGAGAGCGTTCATTTAATAGCGTTAACACGGTGCTGTAAGTGGTCCGGTATGAAAAGGGGATGATAGAACAACACAGTACTTTTAAATTTCAATAATCAGAATGTAGAAATAGTTTCCGTTGTTTTAAAAGGTTTATGTCAGTCTGCCTTTTCCCCATTGATAAGCTTCCGGACCGCCCTGCACCTTAGGGGCTTTAAAAAAAAAAGACGCGCACATTGCGCAAAACTCTGAAACAGGAGAAGTGGGACATAAAACAGAGCGACGAACTAGATGTGAATTATGGCATAAAATCAGAGAATCCGACGCTGAACAGTGAAAAAATCAACACGATGTGAAATACATGACGATTAGGCGGCGCAGAGAAGATTACTGATGGTCAATAAACGATCAAATAAATCTAGCAACGGGAAAAAAAAACTAAAGTGGACATAGCAATAAACCAAGAGAGGATAATACTAATCAAAGGAAACTAAATTAAATGAATAGAGAACAAAATGCAAGAATAAACTAAGAAACTAAAGTAAATATAGAGGAATAAACTGGTATGGCAAGACCTTTCGAGCAATAATTAATACAGAGGACTGTATGGCAAGAATAAACAGACACTATTTCCAGATAAAAGGTAAAATAATATTGTTGAAATTGTCAGGTTGGATTCTGTTGTTTTCGTTTTGGTTTGTTTTCTTTGTTTTGGGAAGCCTGCTGCTTCCACGTTCCCCCACCAGATGCCGCCTGTGAGCGCAGCCATCTTACCTGTCCGTCTTCCCACGGCCCCTTGGTTCTCCTCGCCGCCTCCGGATTACTGTCAGTGGCGGAGCCAGAGCGGGGGGGCGGGGGGGGACCAGGGGGGCCAGTGTCCCCCCTGTCATCTGATTGGCCCCCCAGTGTCCCCTCCCACCCCCCCTGATGATTGACATGTAACAGCACCAGGTTATTCCTGTACATATTTGGAATCATTCTAAGTCAACCTAATATCTAAAGAAGAAAAACAATAATAAATATATGAAAAGAAAATGTATAAAACTTTATATAAGTCCATGTGATGACATAAATAAATAGATTCTTATCAGGCGCGATACCAGCCTTCTTTATACTTGTACTTATAAAAACTCCTGGATGTTTCAGTTGTGCTGCGCTGTGGTGCAACTCAAAGGCTAAAGCACTTCATACCTGGTGGTGATGGTAAAACACCAATAAGTTATTTATTGATCCTCTGAAAAAATAAAATAAAGGAAAAACCGAAGAGGGGCCGACAATGTTCGTAGTTTGGAGCAGAGGTTGCGCTACAGTTTTTTCGTTGTCCGTCAAAGAAAAAAATCATTTTATTTCCAATTTGTAGTCATTAAACGAAACATTTATTATTTCTCTGCGAGAACGTTTTTGAAATCAGGTAACATTTTACGAAATGACGTGATTAGAAGACGACAGAACTCTGATCGGTTCCTGATCCCGCACTGACTTCCCTCAGCGGGAGAAAAACCAGCAGAAGCGGATCAGCTGCTGGACGCTCCAAAGCCTCTGGTCCCTTAAAGCGTCCAGATCACAGATGATTCTCTGACAGATATTGTTCTTAGTCTGATTAATAATGAGCTCCACGATGTTCTCTGTGCGTAAAGTTGAAACTGTCTGCGCACCAAGTGGTCAGCTGCGCTTGATCACAGTCTGGACAGAAACCAGCGAACTGCTCTCTGTTCTTATCAAGACGAGGGTGAGGAGGGAATCTGACATATTAACTCAGTTAAGTTTTTACTGGTTTTGGTTTTAAAACACCATTAACGTGAGCAGTGTAACTATATATTGTATATTTGGCGTTTGTCATCTCATGTGTGATTAGTTGGAGTTTAACGGTGGAGCATTTATGCGCATTTTTTGTCCAGCGCTCTGCGCTTGTTTCTGTCTAACTTTAATTTCTTTCCTCTCTCAACAGTCAGCTGTTATTCCTCTACTTAAACTACAATAAGTAGATAACATTCTCTTTAGGTTTTCTCTGTGTGCTCCAAACTCATTAAATGTAAACTCATTAGAAGCCCGAACCACCATCAGGCAAATAATTCTGGTCCGACCCGAAATATTTTTACCTGTCAAATGACCTGTCCAAACAGAGCTTCCTAACCAAGGTGTCCATAACTCTTCAACACGCTTCCGGTCAGAAAGACGCATTTAGTTCAGTGTCCATGAGATGATATTCAGAAAGGATCTTTAATTTGATTGATTTTAGTTTCCTCTGCGATGAACTCTTTGCGTAAAAGTCTATCATATTTCCATGTGCGCCAGTCAAAGGTGTTAATTATAACATGTCAAATGACAGAGGGGCATAAAAAATAACCAAATATTCAGTCGTTATTTTTTTAAATTATATATATATATATATATATATATATATATATATATATACAGGGGCGGAGCCAGAGGGGGGGACCGGGGGGGCCAGTGCCCCCCCTGTTATCTGATTGGCCCCCCTAGTGGCCCCCCCAGATGACTGACATGTAACAGCACCAGGTTATTCCTGTACATATTTGGAATCATTCTAAGTCAACCTAATATCTAAAGAAGAAAAACAATAATAAATATATGAAAAGAAAATGTATAAAACTTTATATAAGTCCATGTGATGACATAAATAAATAGGCGCGATACCAGCCTCCTTTATACTTGTACTCGTAACAACAAGCTGAAATTGTTTTCCTGGATGTTTCAGTTATGCTGCTGTGGTGCAACTCAAAGGCTAAAGCACTTCATACCTGGTGGTGATGGTAAAACACCAATAAGTTATTTATTGATTCTGCGCAAAAAAAAGAAGAAAAAAAACCTAAGAGCCGCCGACAATGTTCGGAGTTTGGAGCAGAGGTTTCGCTAGAGTTTTTGTTGTCCGTCAAAGAAAAAAAACATTTTAAGACATCAAACGAAACATTTAGTATTTCTCTACAAGAACGTTTTTGAAATCGGGTAACATTTCACGAAATGACGTGATTAGAAGACGACAGAACTCTGATCGGTTCCTGATCCCGCACTGACTTCCCTCAGCGGGAGAAAAACCAGCAGAAGCAGATCAGCTGCTGGACGCTCCAAAGCCTCTAGTTCGTTAAAGCGTCCAGATCAGAGGTGACAGCGTGCGTTTTTGCCAGGATTTATTTATTTATTTATAGATTTTTTGCATGGTTTTGCTCCTCCAAAACGGACAAGTGTTCTGCCGCGCTCCTTATGAGCATCGCTCTCCTTCTGGGTGCGGGAGGGTCACGTCTTCATCTCCATTTGTTAAAACTGCGGGTCGAGTTATATTCTTCGCAACGGCGGAGCCTCGTCCGCATTGGTTGTGCAGCGCACTGCGCATGGATCTAATTAACTTCTGTAATAATTTATTTCCTCAAAGTAAACTGCCGGCTCCTCTGTTTTGACTGTAAATGGATTAAAACAACATTGGATTCTCTTTAGTTTTCTCTGTTCTGTACTGGAGACTTGAGTTAAAGGCGCCGTTTCAACTAAATGTTTGCAATGAGCTTCCTAACCAAAGTGTCCATAACTCTTCAACACGCTGCCAGCTCCCGGTCAGAAAGACGCATTTAGTTCAGTGTCCATGAGATGATATGTCAAATGACAGAGGGGCTTAAAAAAATAACCACATATTCAGTTTGGCTATTTTTTTTTAATTTTATATATATATATATATATATATATATATATATATATATATATATATATTCGCACACACATTTTAAATTTTGCCCCCCCAGAGATAGTCCTGGCACCCCCTTGGCCCCCCCAACTTTAAAAGTCTGGCTCCGCCACTGTATATATATATATATATATATATATATATATATATATATATATATATATATATATATATATATATATATATATATATATAATAACTTTAAAAGTCTAGCTCCACCACTGATTACTGTCTGCTCCAACAAGTAACTCACTCTGCTCTAAATGGCTGTTCTGGTGGTTCCAATCCAGATTCCTGCTCCACACTCACTCTCTTTCCCCTTCCCCTTTACAATAAACTATATTGTTGTTTTGAAATAAGGGTCTCCTGATTGTGTTCTTGCATGTGGGTTCAAAAACTGGAACTAAACATGACAGAAATGTCATGGGTTTGTTGAGACCACACCTAGTACTGAGAATAAATATATCTTACAGACCATAACAATAAAGAACTGATCACTTATGTTTTTAATTAGATTTGATATATTTCAATATTTTTCATGTCAGTGTTAATGTCATGAGGCTGATGACTCCATGACACTTTCAGTTTCACTCATTAGGATGTGATTAAGATCCAGATTTGTTCTTTGTCATTTCTGTCCAGTAAAACTATTAATCTATAATCAATAGACAGGTCTATATAAAGATATAATCCATGTTTCTGTCTCATATTTGTATGGCATTAAAAGGACCTGGAACTTTTGTTTTTCCACTGAAAGCTCTGGTTTGCACAATAAATGCCATGTGGGTGAAGTTTTATGGATGATACTCTGATGTCCCATTCTCCTGAAGGCAGCACAGAGCTGCACCACCAGAAACTGACAAACACTGAAGAGAAGAAGAGTTATGATTAATGTAGTTACAGTTCTATCCATGTTTTAATGCTGCAGAGCTCAGTCGTTTTGCAAATAGTTCAAAGTTTAAACTGGCATGTTGAACATTATTAAATATTGCACAAAATCATTTTGTGCAATATTTAACAACTAGAAAATGGCACAAAATATTTTTTCCACTCTGATTGGCTGCTGTTAGGCCTACCAATTTTAACTTGAATGTTCGTTGCATTTTTCGTAGACGCCTGTGGAAATAATTTCTATTCCCATGACTTTTTTGTTCTCTGGAAAATAATTTTTTCATAATGTCAGAGGTCAGAGTCTATGGGTCTATGGTCTATGGTTCAGAAACAAGCATAAAAATCATAACATCTACAATAGTGATAGTAATATTAATGATAAAATAATGGTCAGTACAAAGTAGCCTGCAAATTCTTTGGTGGGGGGCGGTGAGGGACCTGGATAAAGGCTGGGGGGGGCGCTGGCCCAAAAAAGGTTGAGAAACACTTACCTATTTATATTATACCTATTTATTTCTTTGCCTATCAGAATGCCTCATTCTCAGTTTAGTGAGTGGGACAAATTGTTTTATTGTTTTATTTGGAAGGGACAGAAACCCAGAATTAAATACAGTACTCTTACAATTAGGAAAGAAAAAGGGGGTTTGTCACTTCTAAATCTTCATGATTATTACCTCACAGCTCAACTCAAAACAGTGGTACAGTGATGTGATCATACTTACGAGGCTGGATGGAAAAATTAGAAAGCAAGTGTGGAAACATTCCAGTACAAGCTCTGATTGGGGATCAGAAACTTGCAGCAGGATGCCAAAAAAAATTAGATCCCCTTTCGTCATTTATCCTTTTAACCTGGTTTGAAGTGGTTAAGGAATTAAACTTGGGTAACCAGATGCAAGTTCAGATGGGCCACCTTTGACTCAGATTTCATCCCCAACCAGTTACATTTCAGTTTCAAAAACTGGTCACAGAAAGGAATAACTGCATATAGGATACTGGACAAAAATACACTACCAAGCTTCCAAACACTACAACAAAAATATGATTTAGAAAAAGGAGACTATTTTAGATATTTGCAATTTAGACAATATATTTTTCAAACATTGAAAGACTGTATCTCAGAGTCTAACGAGATAATTCAATTGGTTTCACAAGCTTACTCCAAACCTTGTAAAATCACCATTTCCAAACTTTATCAGGGATTGTTGAGAACCAACGGAAAGTCAACAGATTATGTTAGGAAAAGATGGGAGACAGAGTTGAAAACTGAAATATCACAAGATCAGTGGGACAATATGTGTGAATCCACTGCTTCAACCTCCTCCTCAAACTATTGGCATGAGTTCAGTTGGAAAATTTTGTTACATTTTTTAAGAACACCAAAGCAGCAGTTTTATAGAAACCCAAATGCTTCTAATGCTGGAGGGGATGCGGGGACACAGAGGTAAATCACTCCCATATTCTCTGGTCCTGCATAAAGATCAAGACTTATTTGAAGGATGTTTTGGAGAAGGTTGAATCAATTTTGGGTCTTAAACTCCAACATTTTTTCTTTTAAGTCTGGTGATCAATCAAAACTCAAAAGCATGCAAAAACTGCTGAAATGTAAACTGTGTGAATACAGAGCTGTGTATAAGAGAAAGCTGGAAGAAAAATTCTAAAATAACAATGCTAGAGAGGTTTGGACTGGGATGAGAGAGATCACAGGACTGAAGAGGAAAGCTAACTGCCCTGCCGGGGGAATCTCAAATGGGCAAACGAGTTGAACCAGTTCTTTAACTGGTTTGACTCCCAGTTCCTAGTTACAGCTCATTGTCTACTTGTAGTTTTATGATTACTGCTGTCTTGGGTTTTATGATTACCCAAGACAGCTGGAGAAACTTCTCCTTGGGAAATCCCCTGGTCCAGACAACATCAGTCCTAAGGTCCTAAAGATGTTCAGGTCCATTAAGTAGAGTCCTACAGTACCTCTTTAACTTGAGCCTGAAGCTCCATAGAGTACCAGAACTATCAAAACCATTGTGCTTGGTTCCAGTACCAAAGAAGATGCTTCCAAAATCACTGAACCATAGACCATCAACCCATTGCTCTGACCTCTGACATTATGAAAGTTATGGAGGGGCTGGTACTGGTTCTGGTACATTTGAGGTCACAGGTGGATGCAGACCAAGACCCTCTCGAGTTTGCATACCAGCCCACTTAGGAGTGGATGATGCAATTATATACTTGCTGCAATGAAGGTGAAAGACTCAAACAGACTTAAACTGATAAGAAAGGCTGAGTCAGTTGTTGGGATCAACAACTGATCCCAACAGTTGTTCAACAACTGTTGAACAACTGATCAACTCAACATGTCTGTTGAGACTGTCTCAACAGACATGAGACAGTCTCATGTCTGTTGAAGAGAGACATGAGACTGTCTCTCATGTCTCTCTTCAACATGAGAGACAGAATGTTGAAGAAGATCAGAGCTATCAAGGATAATGTCTCTCATCTTCTCTACAGCCTGAGGAGCAGACGTAGCCAAAGATTACTGCAGCCCAGATGTGCTAAAGGACGCTACAGCAAGTCCTTTCTGCCCGAAGCTATCAGACTGTATAATTCATATGTATGAATCAATTTTAAAGTTTATTCAGCAAGGGGAGTCGACAGCATCGTCACAAAATCAAAACAAAATGAAAGAAGCTGAAAAAAAGGCCAACTAACACACGCACAATCACAACACAGCTGTGCGTGTGTTGATTATATGTTTAATGTACTGTTTAATGTGTGTATGCTCATAGTTGCTCATAGTTATTATTGTGCGCAATGCTGGGACAAACTAAATTTCCTCACTTTAGGGGATCAATAAAGTATTATATTATTATTATTATTATTATTTGGTTCTAAGGGTCACAGATAGTTTGTCAAACGTCCTGCAAACTCTGAATTCAAGCCACAGTACACAGTGAAGATGATAAAGCACGGTGGTTCAAGCATCATGATATGGGGATGTTTCTCATACTATGGTGTTGCATACTAGGGATCATGGATCAGTTTGAGCACACCAGAATACTGGAAGAAGTCATGTTGCCATATGCTGAAAAGGAAATGCCCTTGAAATGGGTGTTTCAACTAGACAATGACACCAAACACACCAGCAAGTGAGCAAAATCATGGTTCCAGACAAACAGAATTCAAGAAATGGAGTGGTCAGAACAATCCCTGGCCCTCAATCCCATAGAAAACTAGGGGCTGAGATAAAAAATGCTGTTCATGAGGCAAAACCAAAAAATACAGCAGAATTGTGTAACAGTACAGTGGTCCTGGGCTGCAATACTTGACTGGTGCCAGAAGTTGGTTGACTCCATGTACCACAGATGTGAAACAATAATCAGAAATTGTGGTTTTGCAGCTAAATATGATTCTCAGGAAAGATAAATCTTCCAGCATTTCTTAGTTTATGTAGTTCATTGTTGAGTTTGTAAAGAAGGATGTCAACACTGCTATTTTTTAACATTGTATTTCTTGACTTTCGGTAAAATATTAATATTCAATTACTTTTTCTGCTTTTTTGCTTTGAAATAGAATGAGCAGCGTCCCCAAGGTGTTCATTAAAATACAATTTATGTGAAGAACTTTGAGGTTTACTCACCTTTTTAAACACACTGCTATTACTATAAACATAACTGTACTGTGAACTATGGCTTCCTGTCTTCTCCAATTACGTTGACTGGAATCCTGAGATGGGCTGATTACAGAGAGCTGGTGTAGCGCTTTGTGTCATGGTGTAGAAACAATAATATCATCTTTAATGTAAACAATCAAAGGAAATGATTGTTGATTCCAGAAGAAACGGTATTAGACCCCAACATATTTTCATCATTGGAGAAGAAGTGGAGATGGTTGAGGTAATACATTGGTGTTCATCTGGACAACAAACTGGATTTGTAATCGAACGGTGGAGTCCAGGTGTCCAGGTTCACTGACAGTCAGATGACCTCTTATCCAGGCTTTAAGTAGGTAAAACAAAGACTGTACTTTAATGTCATACAGTCATGGTGCAGAAGCATCAATATCTGTAATTTTATTTTATGAAGAAATTAAAATGCAGCCAATAACATTGAAAAAATTAAAATATAATTAAACTCACAAATTCAGGTGAGTTTGTGAGTTAAATACTCACAAATACTGATTAATACTGCAGCAACGCATCATGCAGCAATGTATGCATAAGCATAAAAGCCACATCCCTTGTCTATCTTGTGTGTGCAGACAAAAGAAGTGCCACTGAAAAAAGAGGCCTCAGATTAGGCTAATGAACATTATTTGTTCATTATCTATTTTCACACAGCAGGTCTTGATACTCAATAGAGCTTCGGAGCGTGACGTCACTGCTCTAGTCGGAGGGGTATCAGCGCCATTTTTGGTGTCCATAAACCGACAAAAACAACAGTCTAGCAGATTTTTTTAATCCAAGCTACTTAAAATAATTTAGCTATGGTATGAACTTGCTGCGTTATTGTCTATAATGTCCGATCACACGACTGAAACGGTAAAAAGATGGAAAACGGACTTTTGTTTCACTATTTTCCTGCTTGGAAACAACGCGAGGAGGCTAAGCTAACGGAGCTAACGAGAAGAAAACGAATGTCCTGGTATCAGCCGTGAGACGCTGATATCACCTTCTCCAACATCCCCGATACCTGCAAGTTTGCTCCAGACATTTCATTCTGGTGAGTGTCTAAATTTGCATTGTTGGTTTTGTGTCATAATTTTTTGCTATGATTTTGTCCGAGTGTACTCACGTTCAGTTTCTGTTGAATTCATTTTAGGTCGGGCTTATATTGTTTATGTAGCATAGTCCGAGTTTTGTCAGTGGACATGGAGGTTATTACATTATTGTGAAGTAAACTATTTTACTAGTGTTAATACTGATGTGTGTTCTGATACGTCCTCTTAAAGGCAAACCGACGTATGAAATGGATGAGCTCAGTCCAGACTGGGGTCCAGCGCTGAATATGGGTCACTGAGGTCAACGGCACAACATCAGACCGACATGCGCGTCAATTAAAGAGGCGATGCAGCAAAACCATCAACAAGTGGGGGAGCGAGTTACTGAGACTGTTTTTATTATTTACCCCAGAAGAGGTAAATAATAAAAACACAGTAGCGGAGGCAACAGAAGAGACCCCTGACTGTAAATAATCTGAACAGCCATGACATGTTTTTATTCTGTTGTTAGAAAGTTTTTAAGGTAATGTATACATGGGTTATTTTGTTTGAGAGAATTAGTTCTGTTCTTGTGTAAACTCATTTATAATTTTGGTGGGAGTGTAAATTAGGGGTGTAGTGATACAATAATTTCACGATACGATATTCCGGGCACGATACAATATGTATCACGATATTCGTTGCCCGATACGATACGGTACAGTCCGATACGATTCAGTGCATTTTTACAATTTTCTGAAAGATTTTAGGACAGAGTGACTTTAGTGACATTTTGTGTTCCATAGACTTGAATTTAGTTAACTGAAAACTGATTAAAAGCACCAATTACACAATACCTGACTGTGATTGGACAGTCTAACAGTCTGCAGCTGGACAAAATGAATCAAAGATGCAGTGAGAGAATTAGTTTCTGTCATTTAATTCATGTGGATTTGAAATAAAACTCAAAAGTTTAAACGGTAATCCAGGAGCAGAGTGGGGAGATTATCAGCCTCTGTAGACTCTCAATATGCAAATGATTGCACTTATGTTTTTTCTTTTGACACTGTGGCTGCATTTTGGAGTAAAAATGTAGCCACAAATGCAGTTTTTTAGACTATGGGGAAAAAGGTTTTTCTACCTTGGCTAGCCGTTGCTGTAAGATGCTTTCTTCTAACTGCTAAAGTAGTGGCTCCGCCTCACCCCGTAGTGATCGACTCCCTGCAGCTACGCAGCGCCGCTATTCCCCTGCTTGGATCTCTGAGTAGCTGCCTGGATCTCATCGTTCTCTCAGTCTCTGATACTCTTTGTCTGTTGTTAATAAGAATGATCGATCAGGCATTGTTATCATGGAAATCCTCACTGCGCCGCGGTTTCCGGCTGCGGGTTTTTCTTAGTCTTCCTGCTCAAAACACAGCGCCGCTGCGCGCCCGCTTCAGATATCATCAACCCATGTTCATTCTTCAGGTAATCCTTTATATACAGAACAGAAACCGCTAAGCTAAAAACTAATTACGAAGTGAATGCTACCAGTCGAAATTTGCATTAATTTCGCGATGCTCCATTTGCGCCGCTTCTCCTTTCCGCTTCTCTTTCACGGTTACTTGCGCAACTTTACTTCGTTTCTCAGCAACAAAATACAGCCCATCGTTATTTATTGAAGATTTTACATTTCCAAAAACACATATTTAATGTTTCGTTTCGTTTTGTACGTTTGGAAGCTCATTCCCTCTCACATAACCGGAAAAGCGGGGAAATGGCGGCGCTTTCGACATTCCTCTGACATTCAGAAAAATATGGTTTACTAATTTTAGCATAACTCCGGTTATACTTGGCCTATTAACACAATTTAAAAACTGGTGTGTAGTTTATAAAGTGCACTTTAAGCTCAAGTTGAAAGTGAGACTGAGGGAGGCGGAGTCTTGCTGCTACGCCGTAACAAACTAGACGTTAAAAAGAGCTATAAGAATATGGACCCCTATGGTTTAACGGATCGATACTCGCCGATGAAAAATCGATACTTTCCGAGGGCGGAAAATATTGATATATATCGCTGAATTGATTTATTTATACAGCCCTAGTGTAAATAACCCCAACTTGTACTCCCTTTTTAGAGCTTATTGCCTTTTTGTTAGTTAACTAATGGTTTTTGTATATTGTGCTTTTATTTTGATTGGAGCACTTCTGCTGTTTTTGTTGTGCAGTGGCAGCTTGGCAACAGAAGGAACAGAAAACAAGTGGCAACAAAGTTGTTAAATGTAGCTTATTATTAGCAGCCCCCTTGATGGAGGCACAAGGCATGTCTGTTTTGTAAATAAGGAAATTTCTTTTATTGATTGATTGAAATTATAAATTTGCTTTATCATATAAGAGTACTGGTTTGGTTTATGAATGAGAATCAATATTTTAGCTGTGAACATTATGTTCTGGTTCAAACGTTACGGTTGTAAAAGCGTCGTTTGTAGCTTACACTGCCTTTTGTTTGTACACAGCTCTTATGGTGAAACTCAGGGTTTACTCCCAAATAAACCTGTTATTCAGTAAAGCCAAAATCCTACATTTTAAGGGGGGGTCTGCTGCAAAGTGTTGTGATTTGTGTTTTCTGTGTATTTATTTTGAGGTTTTTCTGCGTTTATTAGCCTGTTCCCCTGTGAGTCCCTGTCTTTCCCTGTTGATTGTTCCCAGCTGTGTCACGTTTCTTTCATTACCCTCCCAGTGTATTTAGTCCCACCTGTTGTCTTTGTCTCTTGTCGGATCCTCGTCGTGTGTACGTCTTATGTCAGTTGTTATTGTTGTCTGTCTCCAGTCGAACTGTATAGTCCTGGTTAGCGTTAGCTCTCGTGTTCAGTTCTCTGTATCAGTAGCTACCGGTATTAGCTGGGCGCTAAACTCTCTGCCGTGCCGCCTGTGTTGGACTGACTTGAGTTTTCATCATTAAATATTCATCTTCATCACAACCTGGGTCTCTGTGTACAGTAGAGGAGCAAGTTGGAGAGGCTAAGGAGGAAGAAACCCAGGAGAGAAGATCAGCAAGGCTGCAGACTGAAGAGGAACCATTTGTGTTGAAATACAGTTGGAAGCGGCTGTTTTCTCTCATTTAATAATTTAATGTATTAAATATTCATGAATCGTTTGATTCAAGCACTTTAAGTTGCATGTAAACAGGTGAAGAAATGAATCACATTTTAAGTAAAAAATTTATATTTAAATATTTCAGGTAATAAATATGAGAGATTATATTTTTAAATGTTTTATGTGATTAAAGTAAACAATTGTATAATCAGACATCTGTCAGGACACTGGGTTTTTGGGTTTGTTTTGCTTTTCATTTTATTTAGCTTCATCTTTTAATTCACTTTAGTTTAGCCCTCCATGGTCCTTTTGATATTATTAGAGGTATTTAGTGAAGTTAGAATTGTATTATTGCTTTTCCTTGTTTGTCTGAGTCCATCTCAAGCCTTATTTAATGACTATAGTTTAATTCTATTTTATCCTTCTAGTTCTTATTTCAGCCTCCCTGCAGGGTTTCTAGTAATGTTTATTTCTTAATTTGATCACCAAAGGTTCAGTTATTCTTCCATGTCTGAGTCTGTATCTTTCTTTAGTTATTCTAGTTGGGTTATTTCTTTGTTTAGATCTTCTAGTTTCTCTCTGTGTTCCTTAGTTCTTATTGTTAGATCAGCCTTGTTTCTATTTAGTTCTGGTTTCCCTCATGTCTTTCTCTCCTAGTTCATCAGGTTTTCTTTACTCTTAGTGTCTTTTGTATTGAAGTATTTTTCAGTTCCCTGTTTCCTCCCGTTTGTGTCCCAGCAGATCTCCTTAGTTTCCCTGTTCCACCTTCTCCCCAGCCCTCAGCAGCTCCTGAGCCAAATGACTCTCACCTGCTGTCACTCTTCTCATTTAGGCCATTAAGCTGCTGAAGCTCCTCTTTTCAGTCACAACTCAGCAGTCCAGCTTGTTATCCTGCTCACCATGTTGCCAGTTGTTACCTCTGTTTCATTGTGTTTAGGATTTCCTTGTTTTCCCTGGATTTTGGATTTAGTTTGTTTATTTTATTCATTAAAATAATATCCACATTAAGTACATCTACTGCCTGCTGTGTTTGTGTCCACCGCCACATCATGACACAAACCAGATGAAAGAGCCCATCTTTAAACATTTAATGTGCAAAAAACTCACACACACTCAAAAAATACTCAAATTGCGTATACACACGCACACAAATTTGATCTTTCTCGCACACTAACAACTCGCACATGCACACAAATGCTATCTTTGTCTATGTCTGTTTATTGTGTGTAAAGCACTTTGAAATGCCTTGCTGCTGAAATGTGCTGTACAAATAAAATTGGATTGATTAATTGATGACCTAGATCAGTGTTTCTCAACCTTTTTTGGCCCAGCGCCCCCCCAGCCTTCATCCAGGTCCCTCACCGCCCCCACCAAAGAATTTGCAGGCTACTTTGCACTGACTATTATTTTATTATTAATATTACTATCACTATTTTAGATGTTTTGATTTTTATGCTTGTTTCTGTATTTATCATCAAAAATAATTTTCCAGAGAACCAAAAAGTCATGGGTGCTGCCCCTTGCGGCTGCGCAGAAATCGAGAAAACGTTTTTTTTAAATGGATCCACGATTATTTGAGCAATTAGTCTAAATATGTTCTAATATTCCTAATAATAAAAAAGTACTGTTTGTGATACACAAAAACCTTTATTGCTTCAAAAATTGTAATTTTATGTTATATTTTTCACCCCTTGAGGTCGCCATTTCTACATGCTACAGTACTAGCAGATACTGTAGTATCTACAGTACTATGAACTGTATCATAAACAGTAATTTTTTACTTAATATAAAAATTATATAATTTTAGGCCATCTACCAACATGTTCAACTAATCGTGGATCCATTTAATAAACGATAATGTTTGTTACCAAACAAACATTATCTTTCTTCAAAGCAGTCTGTGGTGTCAGGTGACCAGTTTATCCAATAACACATCTGTTAGAGACAGTTTTTTTAAGTGTTTCTTGTCACTGTTCTACAGTTCCTTATGTTTCTCACTGAATTCTGGTTGATTTGACTTTTTCAGTTTAGTCCAGCTGTGTATTTTAGTCCCATTCATCACGTTTTTGTCCTGCCAGCATCCATATTTATTTCCTAATGACATTAGCAAAAGTTCTTTGGTTGAGGATCTTCTCCCTCGCTTGATATTTGTAGCTCCAGATGGATGGAAAAAGCCAGTGTGAGGGGAGGGGTGGAGGTTGCCATAAAAAGCAAGCTGCATGTGATGCACACATGCATGACTCTGCTCAAGGTCCAGCAGGACATATCCAGAAATAAATAATCCACCAGAGTGAGGGGAGAGAAGGAAGGACTGCTCTTGCAAATCAGCACAAAAAATCTACTTTCATGTGGATATTTGAATTATTCAAAGCGACACACCTATCGCTTTGAAAGCAGTGTGGTGTCAGGTCACCATTAGCAGCAGTGCAGAAAAGGGAAGCAGAACAGACGGCTTCCCTTTTCTCTCCAGTGCCTTCGGCTGCTGCTCTGCAAAACAACAGAAAGTTTGTAAAGGGTTCTGTGAAGCACCTGACAATCCTGTAGTTTTCTTATCACTCTTATCACTCAGTTTTGACAGGAAGACGTTTCCAAATTCTTCTTAGAAAAATAAGTAGATCCTTATATGAGTATGAATCCACCTCACAACTGGTTTTGTGAGTCTGTCTGGATCTATTTCAAACAACTATGAGACCTATAAAGCAGGAGTAAACCATCGTCAATGTTTCTGCACACTGGGAAAAAAATCCAGTAGTGTGCTGCAGAAGTCAGATGTTCCTGAACAGCACAGAACTGATCATATCCACTAACCATGCTGGATATCAACATTTTCAGTTTGAGTTCATTTAAACTGCTGAAGTCAGCTTGAACCTGTCATATTACTGAGTGTTAAAGAGGTGGATGACAATCACTTTCTTTTAATGAAGAAACCCCTCCCCCCAGAGCTACTATTGCTGTCTGAAGAAATACATCGCTCCATCAGAAACAACCAGTTAGAGCACAGGTGTCAAACTCCAGTCCTGGA
Organism: Poecilia reticulata; assembly: GCF_904066995.2. Classification (NCBI taxonomy): domain Eukaryota; kingdom Metazoa; phylum Chordata; class Actinopteri; order Cyprinodontiformes; family Poeciliidae; genus Poecilia; species Poecilia reticulata. The sequence continues at coordinate 1,164,986 of NC_088847.1, forward strand.
GGCCCTGCATCTTTTAGATGTGCCTCTGCTGCACCACCTGAATAGAATAATTAGGACATTAGCACGGCTCTGGAGAACTGATCTACACAAGAAGCCATTTTTCCAGTGTTTTGTACCTGTGATACATCTAAAAACTGCAGTACAGTGGCCCTTGAGGACTGGTGTTTGACCAGGAGGAGGGCCTTAGGCTTGTCAATGACTCTCATGACCCTCAGTAACTTCCAGTTACAGGAAAACTGTTTATCTGCTGTCATTGATTTTCATGCTAACTTGCATTCATAGCAGATTTTGGTGTGGTCAACAAGCTGTAGCGTAGCAGAGAGAGGAGGCTGTGATCGGCACATACACAAGGGTGACTGACAGCACTCAGACCCTCCTAGAGGCTCTAATTGGTTGTTTCTGATGGAACTGTAGGTAGCCATTAGTGGTGGGTCTCCCACAAAAACAGCATTTGGCTGCATTTTAAGGACATGTTATTATGATTCTGCTTGGCATATTTGTTTGCAGTGTTTTGTTCATGTGTTTTTTTGTAAAATAAAAATTAAGTTTGATAAAAACATACAAACATGAGAATACCTGCTTCCGTAACAGGACAAACATGGCAAATGTGAAAAGCATACAAATTCTTACAAAATTATTAAATGCAAAAGGATTTATTAACATACTATGTAACATTTACTTAGTATGTAAACATACCTAGTATGTTTACTTAGTATGTTTACTTACATACTTTTAGCTGATAAGTCTCATCAGCTAAAATATGAGACTGCTGATGATAATACAGTAAGAGCCACTTAGTAGCAGAAAGAGCCAACTCTTCTTTGGAAGCCACTTCTCTGAAAAGGGCCAAACTTCCCATCACTAAGGCAGGCAGGTCAAACATTAAACATAATATTTGCCATCAATAGTGCAAGCACAAGAAAAATAAAATAATAAACAACAATGCTTATTTGTATGATTTATTCAAAACAACTTAAATGATAATGGTGCTATTTAATGAAACACAACACGATTTTTACAGCAGCAACACTGTGCTGCTGTATTGCAGCATAATGTCCTCCTTCATAATTAAAAGCATGTCTAAATAATGCATTTGAATGCCTCGTGAGTCAACCCTGAGTACATCACAAAGTAAGATAAAGTAGTCTGGTGCTAACATTCACATACTGCTTAAACATTAATGGATTCAGTGAAGAGGCGAAAACAAAGTCTGTTTCAATTATGCTTTCTGTCAGTCACACAATGACACAGATGTTGTTTTGAGGTAGAAACATCGCTTCACCGTCAGCTATAGACCTGATGAACCCCTATAACTATCTGTTATAGTAGAGCTAACCTGATGTGTCGGTGTAATTCAGTACCGCCGGCTTGTTTTCTAACTCCTCGTTTCCACGTGTTTATCGCTCAATAACTCCAGATGTTTTGACTCTTTCTGAATGAATTGAAACATTAGAACAGTAATGAAAACTGTGTTAATTTAGCTAGCACTTTTGTGCTCTTAGTAGAATCCTTTACAGGAGTTTGAATTTTCCAGACCACAAAGTCTAATTATGTTCTGACTTTGTGTCCTAAAATGGACTGTCATCAATCCATTGTGGAGAGGATAACTGACAATGGAGCTGGCAATTCTTTCTACACCAGGCGTGTTTCCATCAATGTGTTTTTTATGCGTATTTTGAAGTATTGCATTAGAACAGGCTGATGGAAACAACAAAATTCAGAATAGCTTCCTCAAAAACTTATGTTTGCTTGAGGTGGCTTTTCTGAAAAGAGTTAATGTACAAAAGTGGAGATGGAAATACATTTGCCGAATAAGTTCTAAGGTGGTGAACTTTCACATCCACTAGTAGGTATGCCTGTGCCTTAAATTTTCAGAGTCCAAATTTCCAGCACAGAGAGGGAACCTAGAGTAGCTGGTGAGGGTCACTCCAGGCTAGTGGATCACTCCCATCCACTGGTGAGTCAATGACTCACCCATCAATGAGTCATTGTCATTGACTCACTAGAGTCAATGACAATGACCTCCATGTCGGAGGGGAGGACTCTCCATTTTTCTGACATGTATAGTCCATGCCAGTTTGCGACCGCTAGATCTTGTTTATTATGTTTACCCAGCATCAACAACTGATTAAATTAGCCTGGTTGATTCACTTCAAACTACAAGATGGAAACACCAAATTCACATTTTTTTGCAACATTTCAAATGTTCGCTTACAATTGGAAACATAATTATTGTCAGCCATTTTATTCACAAGTGAATAAAATTACTGCTGAAACTAATATGCAATCATACAATCAATCATATACAAACTTAGCAGCACTAAACACTACGGTGGATGGGTGACACTTTGGGCCATTATTGCCACCTTGTGCTGTTCAAGCAGTCACTGCCAGGTGCCAAAGGAAACAAGGCTGTTGTATAAACTGCTTGATATTCTGACTCTTGAGATGTTCAAACAATCCACGTCTTTTATAGATGCACAAAACAAAGGTACAAAACCTTATTTCTCACCTTTGCAGAAGCTTTAAAGTGCTTTATAACACATTTTTTTTTGAAAACTAACAGCATCCACTTCTCATTTTCTGATGTGGAAGTGATTGTAAATAAATGTGCAAAATATAATTTCTATATTTAAACATACATCAATCAACCAACTATATTGTAAGATATTATTAATATGATATATTAGTAAGAATTGGCTATAATGTTGCATCTGGGAAGATATAGCAGAAAACACATCTTTAACCATGCAGACACAACCTGTTGTCAGGTTGTGTTTTGTGAGAATGGAATGTATCCAATTTTCACTTCCTGTGTTACTGAGTGTTCTTGAATGCATCGGCAGGATTACAGGATTGATGGAGAACATTCCAAGCCATCAGATTTTTTCAGATTCATCATCAGCACAAACTGATGTAGTTTAAAACCAATCCTAAACCGGGCAATAATGCAATAAACTATTTAATGTTTAAAAACCAGATCAACTCAGACAGAACATGACCTTCCAGTAGAGGAACAAGGCCTAACATGTTTCATTGCAGTTCCATAAAGGTGCCTTCAATGTGTGCTAAAATGAGATTAACATTCTATTTTCCTAATATCACAGTCTCAGTGTCATTTGCAAACCACGGAGGTAAAAATATGAGTCAGGCCGGTAACAAACACGTCCACGCATTTTGTCTGAGCTACAGTATTAAGACATGATGACATGTGTCAACTAAATACACTGTTAAAATGACAGTGTATTTTAACACTGTCATAGTGTTTAACCTGCATTAGTTAACCTCTTAACTGACTTCAACTGGGATAAAAACAAAGATTAGCCATCCTACCTGTAAAACAGCTCCAGAAAATGTCATGCTAATTTCATGCAATGGAGGTTAATTTACATAGAAATGTAGAATTATTTTACAATAAAGGTCGTAATAGTCTACGGCCTATAACAGAAAGAAACTCGTTTTGCAAAATAGAATGTAAAATTGAATGCGATTTAATAGTGTCTTGCAATGGGAAAGTTGTGTGTTTGATTCCAGGTTCCTACTGCCACATATTGATGTGCCTTAACTGTGCTTACTGATCTATATAGATCTATGAATGACTGTGGCAGCACTTTACATAAATGTGGTTATGTAAAGTGCTTTAAGTCATCAGTATTACTAGATCAATGTCCATCCATTGTCATAAGGTGCTGGAATATTTTCACATTTGTTTTTGTACACCAGATACCCTCCTCACATTCTTTTTTTTCTGGGAATGTCATTGTTAAAGACTGGAAACTCCACAATCTGCATTGTAAAAAACTATTTCTTTGGAACTAACTGTCTAATAAAGAGATGACTGCAAAATAATGTTGAACCACCATAAAATCTTAACTGAAAAGTGCAGAGAGCCCTACAAGTAAAACACAACTTTAGCTTCATTCTTAATAACCTAAAAGAGTGGTAGATAACCACTACCAGATAACCAAAAGAAGATGCCTGGTGTCTAAATATAATTATTAGTGTCTAAACATGATTTAGACACCTTTATGCTGTAATGCTTGGCTGTTCTTGGTACTGGACACAACCCAAGCAACTGCATCAAATGTACCATGAATGAGGTTTACATCTAAATAAGCTAGATTAAAAAAAGCTAAATAAGATATCTGCAGGACATCATAACATGCTTATCAAACAAATTTCATCCTTTCAGATTCAAACATGAGTATGGCTTTTTTAAAAGATAGAGTAAGTCTGACTGGCTCCCTGAAAGTTCTTCATAGTAAGACTCATACAAAGTTTCAACTGTTTAGCTGATGCCCTTAAAACCATGCAACTTCCTGCTGCAGGGCTAAGAAAAAGGAAATAACACTTCCTGGAGTAGCTAACAAAGGCCATAAAAGGAAATGACAAAGCAAGACAATATGGGTCTCGTTAATTTCAAAGTTGAGGAAAATCAAATACATAGCAGAGCATGAAATGAAAAGAACAACAGTGCAATAAAAAGTTGGACATGATCAGAACAATTGGGAGAAAAACCCATAATCTCTAAGTAGAGTTCCTGCAGATATCCAAATATCAACCTCTATTCTCAAGTGTCTAGCCTATTATCCTCACTTTTTAGATATTCCATGATGAAGCTGTTCTCAGGGGAAAAAAGATGGCAAGGGCTTTTAATATCCACTCAACAAGACAGCTTCCCTGTAGTGAGCCCAGACATAATCCTGTCATCTCCTCCAGTGTCCTGGAGGAGTCTCCCTATGAAAGCATCATAATTGGCCCAGACAGGGTCAGACTGCATGAGAGATTTTAAATCATTTTCTTGTGCAGTTCTTATAGCATAGCTTTGTGGCAGGGGTGCACCAATTGTAGCCAATCACCAATCTTTAAAAAAACCTAACCTGTCAATTCCAATTAAGGTCGATTGTCTGAAAAGTCACAAAATATAGCGACAGAGCCACTAAGTTGGTAAAAGTAGGGTGACTATTGTTAATTTTGCACAAGTAGAAGTGACTTGTCTGTCAGTCAGGCCTCTCACTGCAGAACAAAAGAGGACACTGGTTGATTTTCAGGTCTTTGTGGAGTTAGATAAGATGGGAAGTTAAGATTGATTTTTCACGTTAGCAGATCACCAATCTCACTAAAATTAAGGAAATCTGACCAGATTTATTGGTGCACCCTTACCTTTTAGGCATGTGCAAATCATCTTTCACAGTAATAAAGAAAGACGTCTCTTGCGCTAGTCAACTTTCATTTGTTTCTTTAGCTGGTCCCTTTGAGGGCCGTAGATACAGTTTGCATGCCAGGAGAAACACGCAATTATTGAGACAATGGTAGTCTGGAGGAGGAGCATCACTCCGTAGGTGGAAGCAATGGTTGGTCCAGGTAGGCGAGAGAGCGCGGTAGGGGGTAAGAGGAAATCAGGATTGAGCAGGATGGCTCTCACCTCAGCCTGGATCATGTGAAGTTCGTCAAGGATGGACAAAAATGTGCAGCAGTGGAACCACTGATGGCTGTGGCCCCAGATGTCAAATCGACCTGGAGCCAGCCTCTCTGGGAACTTGCTGATGTTGAACAGGGCCGACACCAGCAGCCAGAGAGAGTGGCGATAGAAGAAGTTGGGCATGGTGATGGAGGCAGCAAAGGAAGGCGTGGTAGTGGAGTAAGGCGATCTGGTGAGGACACGGTAGAAGACTGGTGTGGAGGAGATTAGGAATGGCAGCAGGAAAACCAGGGTCCGTATGATGTATCGATGCTCCCTCCACCTCTGACGAGTGTTACAGCAGGATAAAACACATATGATTGCTATAACACATGCACATGGCATGTAGTAGGTCTCAAAGAACAAGTTGAATTCCGGCATGGCGTTAGGTGATAAAAACCCTTTACGCTTGTGGTTTAAGTCCAAACAGGAGCTGTTCCTGTCTTCTTTCTCCACTATCCCTGCCCGAGGATGGATATAGTAGTAGTATGCCAATGATGAGCCAACTGTGTAGGCACTGATTGTGCCATAATCAACAAAGAAGCAAACCTCCCTTACGACCAGAGACATTGAGTTCAGCAGGTGGGCCATGCTGCTGGCCAGGAGCAGACAAAACACCCCAATAAAGTAGTTCCACATTGGGTAAAAGAATGGGGCGTCGGCATCAGGTGCACCATCCCAACTAAACATCTGTAGAAAGTAGTAAGCAAAAATGAAGATGGGTAGGAAGTGTGTCCAGAAATTTCCTGTTTCATTGGTAGGCCTGAATGCTGACAACAAGCAGTCCCTCAGGCTGTAGTTTGGGAACCGGTAGCCTGACAAGATGAAGTTTTCTGTAACACGAGGGGGTACATCCTTGTCACTAAGCAGAGGCAACGGTTGACCACAGTTCAGAAACATTATGAGCTAAGAGTTCTTTATCCCTAGAAAAAAGTAAAAAAGGTCAAAAACCTTTATGCTGTACTGCTTGGCTGTTCTTGGTACTGCTGATCACAGCATGTCAGGTGATATAATCCGTTGGTTATAAACTGGTATGGCATCCAAAGCCTGCCAAGGTTCTCAGTCCATCTCCTTTAGGATCACTGATTCCAGCATCAAGTCCAGGTCTCAAGAGTTCAAGGAAAATTCAAACAGCATTGCAAGTATTAGCCCAGAGACAGAATGCCAAGGTGGGGTGTAATGTCCAGCATACACAGTCCTATAGATTGGTTCATTATCTCCCTTTTGGCCTTGTAGTTGACCCCTCAGAACATCAAAGGTCAGAAAAGATCCAGCTTATGTAAAGCTTGTTGCTCTTATCCTGTTGCATAGGATAATGGATTATGAGTTTTGTTTAGTTTTTTTTAATCAGGTGCTATGCAGTTTTGCAGCAGCTGGTTCCTTACTGCAGCACTGTCCTTCAAAGTTGAACAGCATGAAAGCAGCCGTCTGATGCAGTTATGTCCCAGAGATCCATCCATGTGTGTTAAACTGCTCATTAGCTCTAGATACTTCTCGTTGGTCCTTGGAATAATGTCTACATCCGACTGTTACTTCATTCAACCCACTTGTCATTGTAGCGCGAGTGTTGCATAGGGAAATAAAAGCATGGTTGCAGAAGAAGACGCAGTGTTCCGGTGAGCAGTCCTCTACGCCGCAGGGAACCTCCTGAAAGAGCCATTTACACGGTGGGTAAAGCCCGGCGGGCAACTGGCACGCTGACTCCAGCGCAGTGCCCTGTGAGGATGACGGCTGCCGGCATTTTACTGAAGATTTGACAGATATTAGCATCAAGTTTTAAAGGCGCAATGCGCTTCCTGGGAGATTTTCAAAATAAAACAATTACGCTGAGACGAAATACGTTCTAGAGGTCATGTTGCCCCTGGATACTGTAAAGAGCAGTAAAATGGTGCAAACGCCCTCTACACCTACACGCCCTCTTGACCCAAAGAATAATGCTAATGCCATAGAAAATTTCATAGAAAGTTATGTTTTCTAATCAAGACATAAATATCCATGCTTGTCCCTAGTGGAGTCGGGAGGGGTGCTGGTGCCTATCTCTAGTGGTCAACGGGTGAGAGGCGGGGTCACCCTGGACCTGTAACAGGGCAACACAGAAACAAACAAGACAAACAACCATGAACACACACACTCACCTAAGGAGGATTCAGAGAAACCAGTCAATCAATCCAGAATTTTCTTGCTGCTATCATATGTGTAGTGTGTACCATTAAGTTTGTGTGTGTGTGTGTGTGTGTGTGTGTGTGTGTGTGTGTGTGTGTGTGTGTGTGTGTGTGTGTGTGTGCCCTCGTGCGTGCATGTAATGGCATGTACAGTCTCTAACAGTTTGTTTTCTGCCTTGTAGCTGGAATAACATACTTTCACTAACAGCTCTAATTAACAATTTCAAGATATGAGGCAGAAATCGAATAAATCACTCACTTTTTAAATGTTTTAATAATCAGTTTAGAGCTGATATTTTGTGCTGACATGCCCACCATATTGTTTCTTGTATAGTTTTTGTAATTCCTAAAGGTTATTTAAATATGTATGTATGTATTATTATTATCATTATTATCATGTATGTATGTATTATCATCATCATCATTATTATTATTAATTTTGGTTTTGTAAACGTTGATTTTGAAAGGAGTTACTTGAGCTTCCGGTGTGGTGCTGGCACACTGAGTTCCTTGGGGCAACTCGATGGAGTCCCAAACTAATTCTTAAATAATCTGATTGTGTCTCCTTCCTGGACTAAATGAACTGTTCCGGCGCTGTGTACGAGGCAGATTGAACGTGACTACAGAAAGAAGAAAACACTAAACTCGCCCCGTAATCTGTTTAAAACGCTCGTTCCCGCTGCCCCCATTAGGTAATCCCGTTACTCAACCCCCTCCCAGACAGCTGCAGCACAGCTCGCGCTCGGAGAAACGACTTGTGTTGTACGCAGTATTTCACCAATGGCAGCTTTTCTATGACTAACGCCCAGAGCGCAATTAGATGAGAAAAGATTTCAATTTAATTTCGGAGAAAACAATTCTGTTGTTGCAGTTTACAATTTTCAGGAATTGACCGATCTAACACAAATCAAAACTATTTAAATCTGTGCTCAGTTTAAGGTAATTTGGGATTAACCTGAATGGTCTGTATATTTTAATTTAGACACTAGCACAATTTAGGTTTTCTGGAGTCTCTTTGGACATGCTAGCTATTGATTTGCTGTTGTAATAAAATCCAGAGATTAGACTGGTGTGGTGGATGCAGTCAAAATGTAACTAGAGCAGGGCGGAGCCAGAAGGGGGGCCGGGGGGGGGGGGGTGCCCCCCCTGACATCTGATGATCCGTCTCTGCGTCTTCCCCGTTGATTGTCTCCCAGGTTGGGCTTTAGTAGAAAATAGAAAAGGGGTGGAGGGAAAGACAAGAGTAAAAAAGGACTAAATGTAGGCAAAAGATCCTTGGAAGATGAGGAATAAAGTGTTGAGGTAAGGAAGAAAAAAATGATGGAAGAATTTAAAGTTATATTAAAATTTAGAACTGGACAAGATATGATTGGGGTGAGTCCGATCACTTTATCAAATGGACTAAAGAAAGTTATCGGAGATGTGAAACTGGCTAAAGTTTTAAGGGATGGGAGCCTTCTTATTATCTATAAGAATGTTGAACAAAAGAATAAGGCATTAAAACTCCAAATGGTATGTAAAAAAAGAAGTGGTGGAAAGAAAGGTAGTGGGGGAAGAAAGAGGAACAAAAGGAGTAATATCGGGGATCCCGATTGGAGAAAACTTGGAAGAACTAAAAAAAAAAACAATAAAAGAAGGAGAGATTTCAGGCATAAGACGATTGCAGGTTTTTAGAAATGTGGAAATGGGGACAGTAGATCTGTGTTACTGGAATTTAAAGATAAAGTTAAACCTGATAAAGTAATGATTGATTTCAGTGTAAGAACTTATATTCCACCACCTCTCAGATGCTATAAGTGCCAAACATATGGTCACATTGCAAATGTGTGTAGAGGAAAACAAAGATGTGGTAGATGTGGAGGTGAACACCCTTATGGGGAATGTGGAGAGAATCCAGTTAAATGTTGTAATTGTGGAGGTAATCATACTGTAGCTTATGCAGGATGTGTGGTAAGGAAAGAAGCAACTGAAGTTCAGAAAATTAAAAGTGATAAAAAAATTACTTATGCGGAGGCAGTGAAAGAGTTAAAAAGTACGGAAAATGCTACCAAAACAGTTAGAAAGGAAAAAGGAGACAGATAATGCTCAAAATAATGTCACATTAGAAAAACTTATTCCTTTTCTGGCATATATCATTAACTGTTCAGAGCAAGCAAGAACTAAAACTGAAAAAATAAAAATTATAGTAAAGGCAGCAGCAAAATTCTTTAATGTCAAATATCTGTCATGTGAAAAATTCAGGATGGACTTAGGTATGGAGAAAATGAGGCTTCTCTAATCACTATTCTAATACTACAATGGAATGCTGCAAGTTTAATAGCCAACGATCAGGAATTTAAAGGTTTCATTAACAAATTAAATACAAAAACAGACATAATATGTATTCAAGAAACATGGCTTAAATCAGCATTGCAATTTATGGTTATGCAGTCTTACGTAAAGATAGAATAAATGGAAGTGGAGGAGGATGCACTATATTTATAAAGGAAAATATAAAATTTATTCAAACGCAAATAAATACGGATCTTGAACTTAATGCGGTTAAAGTTTGGACAAAAAATGGAATTATTAAAATAATGAATTATAATCCTTGTCAGAAAATAGAGAAAGCAAAACTTGAAACAATTCTTAGACACTGGAGAGGGAAAATAATTTTGTGTGGGGATTTTAATGCACTTTGTGGGGGGATCAAGATGATTATAATGGTGGGGTCTTAGAAGAAGTGATTGAAGAAATAGAAATGGTTGTGTTAAATAATGGTGTAGGCACTAGGGTAGATTTGATAAGAGGTAAAGAATCAGCCATTGATTTGACACTGGTATCACAATCTTTGGCAGACAGTTGCAGCTGGAAAGTAAATAAAAATAGTACTATAGGAAGTGATCAATGTCCAATTTTTATTGAAGTAGAAATGGATATAGAGGAAGAACAGGTAGGAAGTCAAGGGAAATGGAAATTTGGGGATACAAATTGGGAAAACTATAAAATAATAAGTGAGGTTAATGTGGTAAATGTAGATATAAATAAACCAATAAATGAATTAAATTTAGAAATTAGTAATAGTATTATTCATGCAACAAAAACAGTAAAGGGGTTAAAAAGAAGAAGATAGTTCCTTGGTGGACTCTAGAGTGTTCAATAGCAATTAGAATAAGAAACAAAGCCAATAAAAATCTTAAAAAGTATATTTGCTTCGAAAATCTAATAAATTATAAGAGAAAACAAGCAGAAGTCAGGAAGATCATAAGAAATTCCAAGAGGGATTATTGGAGAAAATATTGTGAGTCACTGGGGAAAAATACGGCATTAGACAGGGTTTGGAATACCATTAAGAAAATGTCAGGTAAATCAAAAGAATACTTTTTTCCCAGTAATAAAAGATGATGGTAACACTATAATAGATAAGAGCAAAGCAGAGCTATTAGCAAGAGCATTTACTAAGATACATAGTATGGAGAATCTTAGTAATACTGAAAAAAAAGGACGGGAAATGACATTTTAAAAAAAATCACAATGAGTTGCTATGATGAAGATGACGAGAATATTATGAATATGAAATTCTCTTTAATTAAATAGAGTAGCGGTTCTCAACGTGGGCGGTACCGCCCCCCAGGGGGCGCTGGCGGACATTTTTACAAAAGGGGGGCGCTGGGATGCCTTTGGGGGGCGTTTGGTCGAAGGTAAACTTTACACCTTAAATCCACAACAATACCAGTTTAGACTTTGAGCAACTTGGTAAAACTGTATGTGTAACATTAAATCATGCTTGGCTGCAACTGTATCGATGGCAGCTCTTCTTCTATTCAGTGTTTGTAGCTTCATGGTCCAGCTCCTCTCCGCATCAGTTCAGCGTTACACCGACTGATGACGCTGCTGTGATTCACTTTGTCTGGTATTTTTGTACATATGTTTTGGCAGTTCTGTGATCATGTCAAAGCATGATCATTATATTAAAACGTGTTTTATTGTCCGTTTGAAAGCTGCATGCTTCCATGGAAGGACAACAGAAAATCGCTCTTATAAACATGTAATGACTAAAATCACGACTTTGTATCCCTCTGAAAAATGAATCCATTTAAATAAAGAAATCCCTCCATGGGTGATACCTCGATAGAGAGCGTTCATTTTATAGCGTTAACACGGTGCTGCAAGTGGTCCGACATGAAACGGGTTTGATGGAACAACGGTACCACAGCACTTTTAAATTTCAATAATCAGAATACTGAAATTGTTTCCGTTGTTTTAAAAGGTTTATGTCAGTCTGCCTTTTCCCCATCGATATGTTTCCTGACCGCCCTGCACCTTAGGGAGTTAAAAAAAAAAAAAAAAAAATCGATACGCAGATTGCGCAAAATTCTGAAACATGAGAAGCGGCAAAATGGAGCGACGAACTAGATGTGAATTATGGCATAAAAACAGAGAATCCGACGCTGAACAGTGAAAAATCAACACATGATATGAAACGCATGACTATTAGGAGGCGCAGCAGGTGATGAGTGAAAATTACTGAGCGTCAATAAACGATAAAATAAATCTAGCAACAGTAAAGAAACTAAAGTGGACATAGCAATAAACCGAGAGAGGATAACACTAATCAAATGAAACTAAATGGAAATGAATGAAGAACAAAATGCAAGAATAAACTAAGAAACTAAAGTAAATACGGAGGAATAAACTGGTATGGCAAGACCTTTCGAGCAATAATTAATACAGAGGACAGTATGGCAAGAATAAACAGACATCATTTCCAGATAAAAGGTAAAATAATATTGTTGAAGTGCCATGGGCAGGGGCGCAACTACCCATTATTCAGGTGGATGCGAAAACATAAATCGGCGCCCCCCACGAAGGAGCGTAGAAACATACGCTCGCCCCCCATACCCCTCCCCCCCCCCAAACCCTCTCCTCCAGACGCCGATACTCGCTATAAGAGAAAACAAGCAGGGCAAAACTCGCTACATTTACCCCGTGCCGTGTGCGTGAGGTGAAGGAGCGTAAGGTGCGCTGAAGTGTATGGAAAACATAATCGGTGCGCCGATTCAAAACATCTACAATAATGATAGTAACATTAATAAAATAATTGTCAGTGCAAAGTAGCCTACAAATATTTTGGTGGGGAGCGGTGAGGGACCTGGATAAAGGCTAGGGGGGCGCTGGCCCGAAAAAGGTTGAGAAACACTGAAATAGAGCATTAAAAAAAACTAGTAAATCAACGCCTAGTAGATCAAGTTAATTATATTATGTTAAATAATCTTAGTGAAAAAAGTAAGATTATTAGAAATGTATAATAAGGGAGGAAGGAATTCTACCAGATAAATGGAAAGAAGCTCATTATTCCTATTTGTAAACCTGGTAAAGATCCACATTTAGCCGAGAGTTATAGGCTGATAGCATTAACATCTTGTATTGGTAAAGTGATGGAAAAAATGGTGAATAACAGATTAATATATTTTCTGAAATCTAAAGAGAAGATTAAACCATATCAATTTGGGTTTAGAAAAGGAAGAAGTACAATAGATCCTATACTATGTTTGGAACATGAAATTAGGAGGGCACAGGTGAATAAAGAAGTCTTGATAGCAATCTTTTTGGTTATAGAAAAAGCATATGATATGTTATGGAAAGAAGGAATATTGATTAAAATAAAACAAACAGGTTTAAGGGGTATAGATGTGTGACCAGCAGGTGGAGATCTTTTTAAAAGTAATAAGATGCACCCAAACACAGATTCTTCAGTGCACAATATTTTATTTAAACAATTCTTTAAAACAATTCTCTTTAAAAACGAGGCTTCAGGCCCACTACTCGATCCCTGGAACAAAAGGAACACATAAGGAAAAAAGGGGAGACAAGTTCTATTATTCCAAAAATAAAACAAACCATACAATGCAAAGAAATGAGTCAAACAAAAGAAAACATGCAGCGCAAAAGAAATGTGCAAAGCAAACAAAAAGAAAACAAATTAATACTTAAACAAAACGGTAAAAGAAAAATACTTCAAACAATGAAACAAGTCGTTGTCGTCATTAAATTCCAAATGCCCTTCGATGGGGCCACAGGAGTAACGCCCCGCCCACACAGCCGGCCGAATCCGCAACAGGTTTAGTTGAGAGCGGCCAAAACAACGGAAAGACAAGACAGCAGAGCGTTCAAAGCGCTGCAGCTCCAAACAATCAGTTGCCTGAAACAGAAAAACCCATTCACGGTGGATCCAGATAAAACAAATCAAAACCTAAATAACAGGTAGCTTACCCAGGGGTGGAAACACAGCCTAACCCGGTAGGAAGCGGGTCAGCAGGTGAGGACCAGACGGAAGCCGCACACCACAGCAACCCCCAGCTGCAGCTGGCAACGCCATCAGAGCAACACTGCAGAAACGCACGACAGCACCCAAAAACCAACCATGATTTCAGCCACGGATGAGTCGACCAAACCTACAAGCCCACATGTAGCCGCCAACCGTAGCAACAGTGGGAGAAACAAAGACGCACGCACCCTCCTCCTTCTTCTTCTTCTTCTTGGTTTTATGGCGGTTGGCAAGAAACTTTTAGTAGCATTACCGCCTCTTACTGGTATGGAGTGTGGTTCGTGATGGTTTAAATATTTATCCTCATCTATATATACAAATATTCTACCATAAATTCTATCTAAACATACACATTCACACTTAAAACATACATACTTATGCACAACTTTCTATATCATGCCTTCATTCACAAACACACTTACTATAATTAAATTCTATGAAATAATTTAGTTTTCTTAAGAAATAGAATAATTATTTGTACATGTTTACTCCCTAAATTCTTCCTCAAATTAACTTTCTCCATAATACTTTCAAACTCTCTCTTCATATATCTTCTATTTCATATTTATGGCATTCTAATATAACATGCTGTATGGTTTCATATTTATCACAATAATCGCATTTGCCAGTTTTATGTTTTTGAATTTTAAAAAGTGTCCTGAATGTCCAAATCTTAACCTTATCACTCTTTTCTCCTTTCTATTTCTTCTTCCATTTCTTCTTTCTCCTACAATCTTCTGAATTTTATAAAGCCATCTTCCCGTCTTATCTTCATCCCACCTTTTTTGCCAAACTTTCATCAGTTTCTCTTTAATAATACTCTTTCCTTCAGATTTATTTATTTTAACTGTGAAACTAATAGGATTTTTAATTGCCCTCTTTGTCTATGGAGAGCCATTTCAGCCAAAATTAAATAAATAAATAAATAAAAAATGAGTAAAATAAATCAAAAAATGAAGAAAATGAGTGAAATAAATAAAAAATTTGTTAAATAATTTAGCTTTTTCATTTATTTTTTATATCAATTTCTCAATTTTCTTTTTTCATTAATCTACTTTTCATTTACCCATTTTTCATTAATCTATTTTTAATTTATTTATTTTTCATATTATCAATTTCTCTTTTTATTTATCTATTTTTCATTTATCCCTTTATCCATTTACCCATTTTTCATTAATCTATTTTTCATTTAACCACTTTTCAATTTCCCTATTTCATTAACCCAATTTTTTCATTTATTTATTTTTCAGATTATCAATTTCTCAATTTCTTTTTCATTTATCTATT
This sequence comes from Poecilia reticulata, assembly GCF_904066995.2. Lineage (NCBI taxonomy): Eukaryota > Metazoa > Chordata > Actinopteri > Cyprinodontiformes > Poeciliidae > Poecilia > Poecilia reticulata. The sequence goes on from NC_088847.1 coordinate 1,180,203, forward strand.
TTTCATTATCAAGCCTTGGAGATCTGCATCGGAGGCCATCTTTCAGACATGCACCGCTGCTGTCCGTCCAGGATCCTCCGTGCCCAGACGTTGCACGGTAAGCTACCGCTGATGTTTGTTTTCCAACTAGTCATATTTAATCAATAGGGCTCAATTACGATCGCGGAAGGTTTTGAGTTGATCTCGGCAGTAGGTGACAAACTGAACGCCTCCAGGATGTTGAGACCAGCACGTCCTCTGATACAATACATCTTATTAAGGATAAAATCAACAAAACGTCTTCAAATTAATGGCCCAACAAAATTAATAATCTCAGTAATTATTGTTTAAACAAGGTGTGTGCATTTCAGTACCATTACAAAAATAAAAAGGGACTCAAAGACCCTGATGAGCAGAGCAGTAAATATGAAGCCTGCAAACCTAATATCTTAACGGACTGAATCTTTTGTGTTTTTAACTAATCTATGCTGGGTTTGTGGGATGCAAGCGGTTGCCACGGCAACAGGTTGATTAAATGACATTAAAAAGTTATTAGACGTTTAGAGTCGATCACCTTGTTTTACCTTTGTTTACCTTTGCTGGGATGCATCACAGCTGCTGTAGTTTATGAACGTTCAATAAACGACAAACTTGGACTAACTACCTCGTTCATCTGCGACTATATTTCATTAAGTAACAAACAAATGGCTTCTACCGCGATAATTATGTGAAATTAAATTAATATATTTTAAAAGTTTTGTGTGCTCTGGCATCTTGCTTTGAGTCTCAGAGGCTTTTCATGTATCAAACATGCTATTTATTTAGTGGAAATATTGATGCAATAAAACTCTCCAAAATAACCTTTCAACTTTTAAACTCCACTGTTGAAAATGAGAAGCTGACATTCACAAATGACATTGAAATAAATTCTAGTCCAACTTCTGGTTTGTTGCGATTCCTTTAGATCCTGTTGGAGGAAAAATATACCAACTTTACAAGATGTGGCTTTAACCCAACTCCTGTCAGTCTGAAGTTTCTCATATTTAGGTCATCAAACCAAAGTTCAGATCTACCATAACTGGTTCCATCGCCACCAGGTCAAAAGTACAGCTTTTTGGCGCAGCACATTCATTAATGTTTCCATCATGTATGTTTTCAGATGCAGACCATCCTGCAGGCCTCTGGTCTCAGTGTTTCCCTTCAGACTCCCAGTGGGCTCACAGCTTCAGGATGACCAGAGACCTTCACCTTTCTGGAGCAGGAACACTCGGCCAAATGCACTGGTGACACATTCATTTAAGAAAAATGTGGCTGTTCTTATACCATTGATATGCAAGAACCGTCTGTATTTTACTGTTTTGAATAAACAAAATGTTTTATTATGAAATCTGTGTTCCTTCTCATCTGTGAAGTTCTAATTTAATCAAATCTCATGTTTTCACGTCCCAGAGACAATAAAATGGATCATTTGTTTGTGGCTTAAAATAAACTAAATAATCTTAATAGAACAAAGAAAATAGAATACAGATTGAAAGTTTTGGACCCGTTTTATTTCTTGGTTTTGTTACACTGAAGATTCTTCAACATGAAGCTAAACAGTGAGTGGAGTACCTTGTATGTACGACAACGTAGAAATGAACAAACATGACATATTGGGTTCTTAATAGCAACCCTAATAGTTATTTTCACAGCTTGATTTATTGAATAATGATTGTGTTCACTTACAGACGGCTTCAATTGGAAATCTGCAATCTGAAGTGTCAGTGAAATAGTTTAACCAGTCAGTCCTCAGGTCGTCTGACCTGCATGTTCCAGGTGTTTCCTTCTGTCACACCAGGCCTCAGTAAATGTCTGATTAATGGATGAGCTAATGCTATCGTTTGTATCAAGTGCTCTGGAACAAACACTTTAAAATGTAAAATGTTAATACTCTGTATAACAGAGTGATATAGACAAATGTTTTCATCTCATTGTGTTATTTTCACTCTATAGCTGAAGTTCATCACATTTCTGGATGTTCTGTGTTTCAGTTAAATTGAAGTTAGCAGGTTTTTAATCAGGGCCACAACACCCTGTGTGTGTTGGGTTTAAGAAAAGAGGCTGCTCTGTTTGAGCACCAGCATTCATTTTTCCTCTGATGTTTGGGTGAACTCTTCTCTGTGCAGGTCGGCCGTCTCTCTGCTTCTTCCTGAAGGAGACCCATCAGGAGTTCTGGTGCTGCTCACAGTGCAGACGGTTCTCCTCACTGTCAGCCCTGGTCCCCCTCAGCCAGAACCTCCAGTCATTCTGTTCCTTCACCCTTGAATAAACATAATAGAATATGTTCTGGGTGTTATGATTCATTTGTTAATTGAAACAATGTTTAGTATCAAAATAAGATTAATTTATTTCCTTAACAGTTCCTTCTCCTGTTCCCTCAGCAGGGCAGAGTTTAGGAGTGACTAATTACATTTACTCAAATATAGTTGAGTAACTTTTTGAAACTCAAATGAACTTTTAGGAATACTCTTACTATGCTGAACTTTTTACTTTTACTCAAGTCATTTTATTATGAAGCATCACTATTTAAACAAATTTTTAATTTTGTCTTTAAAATACCAAAATTTCCACTGAACATATTAATTGTGTAATTTTTTTAAGATATGAAATAATTGATCAGTTACTCGGTACTGATAAACCTTTTACCAAATGCTTCTTTACTCTTGTGTAATTTCATGTTCAGCTACTTTTTACTTTGAGTAAAAACATGTTGAAGTGCTACTGTTATTCCTGGAGTATAAATTGTGGGTCCTCTGTCCACCTCTAAGGAACAGTAACCAAATGTTGAGGCACATGTTGACCAAAAACAGGCAAACTAAGGTGGGCAAGTTATACATCCACAAAGAAATACTTAAATGAATAGTCATATTTACTTTATATGCATATGCATGTGGGCCACACTTGGCACACCTCAGGGATGTAACCAAGAGGCAAAGATTGTAGCAGGAGTTCAGCTTTTATCCATTCTCCTCACTAAAGGAGGTTGTCTGTTTACAAAGGTAAAATAACGGCGATCGACTCTAAACGTCTCCTACCTTTTTACTGTCGTTTAATCAACCTGTTGCCGTGGCAACCGCTTGCGCCCCACAAACCCAGCATAGATTAAAAACACAAAGGATTCAGTCCGTTAAGATATTAGGTTTTCAGGCTTCATATTTATTTCTCGGTTAACAAGCATCTCCTCATGAACACAGCGGTGGCTGATTAGCCAATTTAAACTTTGCTCTGCTCATCAGGGTCTTTGAGTCCCTTTTTATTTTTGTAATGGTACCGAAATGCACACACCTTGTTTAAACAATTATTACTGAGATTATTAATTTTGTTGGGCCATTAATTTGAAGACGTTTTGTTGATTTTATCCTTAATAAGATGTATTGTATCCAGTGGTGGAGAAAGTACTCAAAAAAAATTACTTAAGTAGAAGTACAAATACACAGACAAAAATGTACTCAAGTAAAAGTAAAACTACCACATTAACATTTGTACTTAAGTAAAAGTAAAGTACTGGCTTTTACAAATTCTTAAGTATTAAAAGTAAAAGTACTTGCTGAATGCATTACCTTACGCTAATATCAAATGTACCAATCGTATTTCATTTTAATACATTAGAAATGTGCCATTTTAATTAACAATGCCACAGATAAAGCATGTTTTTATTGTGTTTATTCTGTAACAGTTTAGATTTAGATATGTGATTCTATGCATCATAATTTCAAGGATGGAAACATCTGGTCTCCTGTCCAAACATAGCATGAACTTCACTTTTATTGCCACTAGTGGCATTTATTTTTAAAGAAATCCAACAGAAAGGGGATGGAAAGAAGGTGGGTGGGAGAGGACAGACAATCAAGCAGTCACATAGCAGAGTTGTAGTCAAGACCACCTACCCAAGACCAAGTCAAAGACCAGCACCCCGCATTACGTGACACAAAAAAATGTACTTTTACCTATCAAAATTGCTTCTCAAATTGATCTGAAAGATCCACATTCCAATAAAACACCTAGATGTTAAATACTTAGACCTGAAATAAATGTAATCAGTAAAGATCCATCCAGAAGAATCTGATCATTTCTGAATATCATATCACTGCAGACTTTGGTCACCACGTTGCCCCATATATGCGACACCTCAGTCAACACCTCCACACAATAATTCAGCGCATGAGTGACAACTTTTTTTCATCACAAATGCAGCATGTGTCTCAGTACAGCTAGCTTTGCTAGCATCACCTCCACAGATCTTACTTTTCTTTAAGCTTTCCTTCGAAGTGTCGCTAAAAGTTGGACAAAGTCCCCACTGTCTGTGAAAGCGAAGCGCTGCTGATTTTACATGTGCAGCGCTATTATATTACTGATGATTAGACAGACATCTTCTCCCGCTCAGAGGAAACCACTGCGCATGTCTGGAGCTCCGCGTGCGAGTAAAGGTGGAGCCGATGGGTGACAACAGACACTAAGTCACGTTATTGCTTGGATTTTACGGCGCCACCTTAAATCCCTGAACTTCACATTTTAACAGAAAAAAAAGCGCAACGCGACTTGGATGTAACGAGTAACGCGACAGTTAGAAATGTAGTGAAGTAGAAAGTATAGATACTTACTGTAAAATGTAGTGGAGTAAAAGTAGAAAGTAAAGTACAGATACACAAAAATTGTACTTAAAAATTGTACTTAAGTACTGATTGTATCAGAGGACGTGCTGGTCTCAACATCCTGGAGGCGTTCAGTTTGTCACCTACTGCCGAGATCAACTCAAAACCTTCCGCGATCGTAATTGAGCCCTATTGATTAAATATGACTGTAGTTGGAAAACAAACATCAGCGTTAGCTTACCGTGTAACGTCTGGGCAACCGGAGGATCCTGGACGGACAGTAGCGGTGCATGTCTGAAAGATGGCCTCCGATGCAGATCTCCAAGGCTTGTCACTTTCATTCTTTCAGCTCGATGCTCCATAGAGCTGCCTCTGGATATTGCAGTTCACTTACGATGTACAGTAAAGTTGCTCCTTATAGTTGGATCACAGCTGGTAGCTACGAAGGTGTCCCGAACCTTCAATCGTAAGCCAACTTCAGCGGCCGCTTCGTTCAAACTATAAAAACTCCCGACGGTGAAGCTCTGAGTCCATGAAAGCCGCCAACTGAAACACGTTCTGTCTGAGCGGCCACACGAGAACTAAAGTCAGGAGTAATAACACTATTTTCTAATGAAGTTAATGAGCTTCAGCTTATTAATAACCCGTTAGTAGGTCGCCATCTTTCTTGAAGCAAAGTATGGGTGTGACGCTAACCAACCAATTGGGGAAGTTGTAGCCTGATGACGTGCCCCTCCTCATTTGCATTTATTTTTTTCTAAGTTTTGCGGGGAAATAGAAATAGAATGTGATAAATAAGGAAATACTAAATGAATAAGGGAAATTGGAAAATGGGAAAAATTAACTATTTTTCATAAAATGTTATATGAAAAATAGATAAAAGAATAATTGGTAAATAAAAAATGGATATATGATAAATTGATTAATGAAACTGGGAAATAGAAAAAACTGAAACACGTTTCAGTTTTAATCTAATTAAAAAAATAGATTAATGAAAAATGGGTAAATAGATCAAGGGATAAATGAAAAATGGACAAATGAAAGATAGATAAATGAAAAAAAGAAATTGAGAAATTGATGATCTGAAAAATAAATGAAAAAATTGGGTTAATGAAATAGGGAAATTGAAAAGTGGTTAAATTAAAAATAGATTAATGAAAATGGGTAAATGGATAAAGGGATAAATGAAAAATAGATAAATGAAAAAGAGAAATTGATAATATGAAAAATAAATGAAAAACTGGGTTAATGAAAAAGCTAAATTAATAAATGTTTAAATGAAAAATAGATTAATGAAAAATGGGTAAATGAAAAATAAATGAAAAACAGATAAATGAAAAAAGGGAAATTGAGAAATTGATATGAAAAATAAATAAATGAAAAATTGGGTTAATAAAAAAGCTTAATTATTTATTTAACAAATGTTTTTATTTATTTCACCAATTTTCTTCATTTTTTGATTTATTTTACTCATTTTTTATTTATTTCACCCATTTATTTATTTATTTAATTTTGGCTGAAATGGCTCTCCATACACGTTTGGTGAGTTTTTGAATATGTTAAAAGCCCAAAAAGCTGCATACTTTGTTGGAAAAATAATAAGAAGAAATTTTGTGATTACAATAGGCCTTCACAGCACTTCACTGTTTGGGTTTAATAGCATGTTTCCACCACACAGCTTACTACTGTTGATGCGAGAAATGGGCACATTGAAACCCGAAGTCAGCCTTACAAGTCATATTTGGGGGTAGTCAAAGTTGCTCCCACTTTCCCAGTGGTAAATGTGAGAATTTGCTCCCTTATTCTTCTGTCCTTGCTTTTTGTCACACCCTTAAATGCAGGGCCGGGCAGAGATCACTGCCCGGCCCTTTCTTAGCTTTTCTAAAAGCTAAGAAAAATCTCTATATAGAACATACAACTATGGATATTTTTTTAGTAATTTCTTTCTGCAGGTCTATTTTGTTATAGAAAAGTATAGCAATATTCAAACCCGCAATTCAGCAAGATACGTAAATCAGAGCTGGACCACCAGACATACTTTGTCTTTATATTTTTAATAGTGTAATTCTGTAAACAAGGGCACAATGCAACCTTTTAGTGTACAGTAATCTATAAGAAAAGAGCCGCCTGTTTGCTACACTTGCAGTGGAGATGAAGATGGTCCATACAGGAAAGCAGAAATTCATCAAACTTTAATGTGGAACTGCAGGAAAAAAAAAAAAAAGAATTATATATTGAATTGTTAATGTCACCATGAGAAAAGCCTACTGAGTTTTACTTAAAAAAAACTTTAAAAATTAAAATCACACGTTTGTCTCATGAAATGAAAAAATAATTTGCAAAACAAACTTCTTTGTGCATGTCAGAAATCTTTTCTTGCTATTCTAAGTTTTTGTTTGTGACTCAAAGTTTTGCTTGTAATTCTCACATGACGTCGTGGGCAGGGCTAAAAATCGCAACAAAAGATTTCTGAAGTTTGTTTGGCAAATAACTTTTTAAGTTCACAAGACAAAATTTAGCTATTTAATTAAAAAAAAAAGTTTTTTAAACAAAACATTTTGTTTTTAAAAAAGAAATGATTACAACTCCAAAAGTTTTGATTACAATTTTATTTTACTTAACTGAGGTTAGTTTATTTTATTAGTTTATTATTGAATAATGGGGAAAAAAATTAACTTCATAATCTGCTTACCAGACCCTAAACTTAAAGTCTGGATTGAATTTTATCCCCTTCATTATTGACACTTTTATTACATACATTATATCTATCATGTAGTTCATTTTTAATTCTAAATGAATATCCTTGTTGGACTTTTATTTAAGTGTTATTCTCCTTCAAGATACATTTACCTAAAGTTAGAATAAATGCAATGTACATTATGCAGCAAAGGAAATTATAAGACATATATCCATTATGGAGATGACAGGTTTTGGATGGGCGACGTGCCCCATTGCATAAGCGATACTGAAGAATGACTGATATCATTAAAGATACAGGGAAGAAGCTTTTCTTCTACATGCGTTTTGTGGACTTGGAGAAGGCGTTCGACCGTGATGTGGTCCTGTTGGCTTCATCAGATCGTGATCTGCAGCTCTCACTGGAGCGGTTTGCAGCCGAGTGTGAAGCTGCCGGAAAGAAGCTCAGTGCCTCCAAATCCGAGGCCATGGTCTTGAGCCGGAAAAGGGTAGAGTGCCTTCTCCAGGGCAGGGGGGTCGTCCTGCCTCAACTGGAGGAGTTTAAGTATCTGGGGATCTTGTTCACGAATGAGGGAAGAAGGGAGCGTGAGATCGACAGGCGGATTGGGGCAGCGTCTGTTGTGAAGTGGGCGCTGTACCGGTCCGTCATGGTGAAAAGAGAGCCGAGTCAAAAAGCGAAGCTCTCGATTTACCGGTCGATCTACGTTCCCACCCTCATCTATGGTCATGAGCTTTGGGTCATGACCGAAAGAACGAGATCACGGGTACAAGCGGCCGAAATGGAATTCCTCCGCAGGGTGGCTGGGCTCTCCCTTAGAGATAGGGTGAGAAGCTCGGTCATCCGGGAGGGACTCAGAGTAGAGCCGCTGTCCCTGCACGTCGAGAGGAGCCAGTTGAGGCTCGGGCATCTGGTAAGGATGCCTCCTGGACGCCTCCCTGGTGAGGTGTTCCGGGCACGGCCCACCAGGAGGAGGCCTCAGGGAAGACCCAGGACACGCTGGAGGGACTATGTCTCTCGGCTGGCCTGGGAACGTCTTGGGGTTCCCCCGGAGGAGCTGGAAGAAGTGGCTGGGGAGAGGGAAGTCTGGGCCTCCCTTCTCAAGCTGCTGCCCCCGCAACCCGACCCCGGATAAGCGGAAGAAAATCAATGCATGGAAGAAGCTTTTTAATTATCTAGCTTTGCTAGCAAAGTCATCAGCTAGCAGCTAGCTACTAGCACAACAACAACAGCCCAATGTCTGTATGATAAAAATACTGAATTGATAGATAAGAGCAGTTTTTCCTCACTCAGTAGTTTTTCGCAGAGGCCTGTCAGTGGCTGTTGTATTTCATTACCTCTCTGCTTAAACCGCTACTATGTGCTGAAGCAGAAATTATACATCAACAATTTCCGTCATGACTGCTACTTGTCAGATGACGGAAATCGTTTATTCACCAAAAACGTTTTTTTTTTTAAATTCACCAAAAACTGATCTGTAATCTTGGAATGTTCGCTACGTTGAGCTCCAGTTAGCCGCCTTCTCACTGCGAGAGAGGCAATTGCGTCATGGGCAAAAGGTCAAAGGTAACAAGGTGACCGAAGGGCTTATGTTGTACAAAAAAAAAAAAACAACAACAACAAAAAACCAAGTAATTTTAGCACATGTTATGTGTCAGAAGAGGGCTTAGAAAATAATAACCCCCCCACCCCCTAAGGAAAAAAAAATTGACCAAAAGGGCACTTGGGGGCAAGGAGCAAAAGGGGCAGGTGCTCAAGCACCCCCACCTCCCCTCTCTGCATGTGCCTGCTTAAATGTTTCAGATGATCAAATAAACTTTAATACCAGACTAAGATATCCTGTGTATGTCACAAAGAAATCAGTTGAAGGCTGATATTTTCACCCTTTATCTCATGTGTCTCCTCCTTCCTCTGTATTTTTCCCGGCTGTTTCTCATCCTCTTGATGAGAAACAGCTGAGTATACATATGTTCCCCACTGGAGTCTTGTGTCAACTTGTGCTCTGCCTCTTTTGTGTGCTCTTATGTCTAAGTGTTTCCTTAATGATCTTCATTAACTCATCTTTGTTCTGTCTACTGTTGTCCTGTTGCATCAGTGGCAGTTTCTGATATGGGTGATGTGAAACTGCCTAACCCCGTTATTCCCACAACCACCATATTCCTCAACCAACACACCCCAACAACCACCTTCCTTGGATGTCAAATCAGGTTTGTGAAACACTCAGAAATGTTTCCTCAAAATGCAGTTAAACTTTGCGGATATTAGAGAAAGAGCCACATTGTATGGTTTTTATATTAAAGAGTCAAAATAAGCTTTTCGAAATAGAGACGCACACAAACTGGATGACACAAACACAGATGAGCATCACACCAACACCCACCCCACTTCAACACCTTTGCAGGGGGGAAGGGGCGCTGCCAAACTGACACCAGTTCATGACTCTAGAGCAGGGGTGCCCAAACTTTGAGACACAGATCTACTTTTTCTCTCGCCAGCCATCTGAGATCTACCTCATGACACAAATACATAGAAATTGTAAATTAAACTCTATTGACGTATTTTATATGCAAATATAAATCAGTTATAGCAGGAATAATAAAGTGACAGAAAACCTAATCCAGTTTCTTCCTCAGTGAGATTCTGACACTGGGAGGTTGTTACTGGTTTCTCAGTCAGAAGCTGGTTTCAAACCTGACACCAGCAGGTGTCAGTCAGTCATGGTGGATCTGAAATTTGGTTTGATGACCTCAATATGAGAAACTACAGACTGATAGGAGGAACCAAAGAGCCCAGTAAAAGTGAAAGCAAATCTTATGAAGTTGGGATACAATTCATTTAATTTCATATAATTATTACGGTAGAAGCCAGTTGTTTGTTAAAACTTAGTGACATATATTTGTCCTATTTGATGTTTGTTGTGAATGACGTATATTCACAGACTGTCATAAGATGTGGTTGGTGGTCAGGAGAGACGCTAGTAGACCCAGGATGTAGAAGAAAATAACGATGAGTTTAATGATGAAGATGCTCAGACAACCCAAAACAGGCGGCACGGCAGAGAATCTAGCACACAGCTAAATACCGGTAGCACTGACAAAAAGACTGAAAAGCAAGCTAGGCTAACCAGGACTTCACAGTTCTACTGGAGAGCAGAGAACGTAAGTGCGACAACGTTAGACAAGGACCCGACTAGGAGCACAGACAACAGGTGGGACTAAATACACTGGGAGGGTAAGCACAGGAACAAGACACAGCTGGGATCAATCGAGGGGTAAGACGCAGAGACAGAGACTCACAGGGAAACAGGATCACAATAAACACAGAAAACGACAAAGATCACGACACAGACAAGGACTAAGTCTGTCGTTTATTGATATCGAACGTTCAGAAACTACAGCGGCTGTAAAGCAAAGGTAAAGAAAGGTAAAACAACCCAAACAGTGATCAACTCAAAACCACTCCTTCTTTTTTACTGCCTCTCTCCCTTTGTCGTTTTAGCACATCCGTTGTGTGGCAGCCGCCTGCGCCCTGCAAGCCCAGCAAAGATTACGCTAAAAACATAACATCAAATCCGTTACAATGTCAGGTTTCCGGGGTTGATATTTATTTCTCGATTATTAATAAGCCTCTCATGAACACAGAGGTGATTAAGTAGCTCATTTAAACTCCTGTTCTGCTAGTCAATCAGTCTTTGAGTTGCCTTATTTTTTTTGTTAATAGAACCGAATCGCACTGAATTGCTTATTGAAACAATAATTAGAGATGATTAATTTTAACACGTTTTGTTGATTTTTTAAAATTATTATTTAATGAAGCTACAAATGTTTAGGATCTTAGTGAATATTTTTTTTTTTGTATAGATATTTTTATTCAGAAGGTTAATCCATACAAAATCTACATCAAATGTACAATACTACCTTCTGTTTTTTGTGTGTGTGTGTGTGTGAAAACACTTCAAAAATAAAACCCACCCCACCCACTCTCTCCATCTAAGAACATATACAGTAATATAATTTAACACATAACATATTTTTGAAAGGCTAAAGTCAAGAGAAAAGAAATTCAACAAAAATATTGAGCAAAAATTAAACATAAGAAATAAGACAGTGAAAATCAATACATATCAGTCTCTCAGGTCTAGTCTGGTTAGAAGGTCCAGAAACTGAATCCAAATCTGGTTGTACTTAACCCATGTCCCCCGTATCGAGTGAGAAATTTTTTCAGGAGTACAGTATGACAACAGTTCATTGATCCAATGTTTCTGGTTTGGAGGCTCCATAGCTTTCCAATTTTTAAGTATACACTTTTTTTGCTGCAGATGATGCTAACAAAACAAAGTATTTCTTGAAAGGATACAATTTCAAGGACATAAGATCCCCAAGTATCCAAATCTTGGGATCAGCATCTAAAGAAAGTTCACAAACTGCTGATGATATCTGAATTACATTATTCCAATAGGTTTGCAAGTGTATACAACTCCAAAGCATATGAAGAAGATCCCCTACACATATTTTACACCTTTGACATTTGTCAGTGATGTTGGCATTCAGTTTATTCAACCTGTATGGGGTATAATATATGCGGTGCAAAATATTAAATTGAATTTGTCTATGCTTAGTTGATATCAATTTTGTTTGAGATGAATTTAGCAATCTACTCCAGTTTTTGTCATCATATTTGCAGTTTAAATCTGACTCCCATTTAGATTTTATTTTGTTTTCATAAACTGGTAAGTAATCAAGAACAATTTTGTAAACACAGGAAATAAGTCCTTTTGTGGTGGTACGTTTAGTATCTAATAAACATGTTTCAAGTAGAGTTTCTTCTGGTTTATTTGGGAATATCTCTGTTTGGCTCTTAATCCAGTGTCTGATCTGCAAATATTTGAAGTAATTGTGCCTATGTAAGTCATAAAATTCAGATAATTGACTAAAGCTAGCAAAGACATTGTTGGTATAAAGATCGCCAACTAATCTAATGCCTTTTCTGACCCAAGTTTGTAATATACCATCTGCTATAGGCTGAGGAATGTTAGGGTTACCTATAAGTGGAGCCTTAACCAAAAATTCAATGTTTAGATTTAAGAGAGCATGTAGTTGAAGCCATGCATTAAAGGTAGCTAAAATTAAAGGATTTGATGTGATTTTAGAGAGTTGTTTTTTAGAACCCAGAAAGGGGACAATTGATAGTGATGTGGATTTTAGTTCTTGTTGTTCAATTGAGATCCACCTAACATCGTTACCATTTGAATGCATCCACATCCATAGTATACGGAACTGAGAGGCCAAGTAATACACTCTGAAATTTGGGAGATTTAATCCACCTTTAGCATAAGGTGCCTGTAAAGTAAAAAGCTTAACTCTTGGGACTTTCTTTTGCCATAAAAATACAGATATTGCTTTATCCAAATCTTTAAAAAATGTCATTGGTACTTTTAAGGGGACACATTGAAATAAATAAATACATTTAGGTAATATAGACATTTTAATTGTATTAACTCTACCAATCAAAGACAGTGGGAGATCAGTCCATCGTTCCAGTTCCGCTTTAGTTTTATTTATTAATGACGTGTAATTCTTTTGGTAAATCTGCTCATACGATGAGCTAATATTAATGCCAAGGTATGTAAAACCATCTGGGCACCATTTAAATGAACCAGGAAGTAATTGTGTCTCCTGCTTTGTCATATTAAGTGGAAATGCTTCAGTCTTGGAATAATTGATTTTGTAACCAGAAACTGAGCTGTATGACCCAAGGCATGTCAGTAAAGATGGAAAAGATTTAAATGGTTGAGAAATAAATACTAATAAATCGTCCGCATATAGCGCAAGTTTATGTTCATCTGTACCTACCCTCACACCTGTGATAGATAAGTCAGAACGGATAGCAATTGCCAATGGTTCTATGGCAATGGAAAATAGGCTAGGAGAACTTGGGCAGCCCTGTCTACAACCTCGGGAGAGAGAGAAGGCATCCGACAGAACTCCATTAGTCAGTATCTGTGATCTGGGATTGTTAAAGAGTGTTCTTACATATCTAATAAAGGTTTGACCAAAATTCATAGCTCTCAGAGTCTCAAATAGAAAATCCGGTTCAATTCTGTCAAACGCCTTCTCAGCATCCATAGAAAGTATTACCAGGGGAGTCCTCTTTCTTTTAGTAAAATCAATAACATGCAACAACCTCCTAATATTGTCTGCTCCCTGTCGATTCTTAACAAAACCCGTTTGATCTGAATTGATAATTTTTGGTATTATTCTCTCCAGTCGAGATGCTATAATCTTAGACAAGATCTTGTAATCTGCGTTAAGAAGGCTGAGGGGCCTATAGTTACCGCACTTTTGTCTATCCTTTCCAGGTTTGGGGAGTAATGTTATTGTTGCAAGTTCTAAGGATTGAGGAAGTTCTGTCCTTTGGAATGCCTCTTTGATCATGTTTGTAATAGGGATAAGTAATTTGCTTATAAAGGTTTTGAAGTATTCAATTGGGAAGCCATCTGGTCCTGGGGCTTTATTATTTCGTAATGATTTTATAGCAAGACAGACCTCCTCTTCACTTATCTCGCTATCCAATATGTCTTTGTCAGTTGTGTTAATCTTAGGTAAATGTAATCTTTTCAAAAATGTATTTTTATCTATTTTACCTTTGTTAAGTTCAGATTTATATAATGTTTGATAATATTTTTTAAATTCCAAATTTATATCTTTTACATTTTCTAAATGTAACCATCATCTATTTTAATACTCTGAATAAATTTTTCATTATCTTCCTTTTTTATCTGCCACGCCAGTAATTTGCTTGTTTTGTTGCCAAATTCATAGTAGTGATATTTAGTCCTTGCCATTGTTGCTTCAGCTTTACTTGTACACAGATTATCATATGAAATCCGTTTTTGCTTTAAGATGCTCAGTAATTCTGATTGTTTTGTTCTTGCATGGTCAATTTCCAAAGTCCTTATATCGTTTTCTAATTGAGAAATTTGTTCCCTTTTTTGTTTGTTTTTATATGAAACATATGAAATTATGTGCCCCCTCATGTAAGCCTTGAGCGCTTCCCATATATTTGAATGTGAGGAGGTATTTGAATTTACTTCTAAATAGATATCAATTTTGGTATTCATGAAAGTGACAAATTCAGGGTCCCTAAGAAGATATTCTCTGAACCTCCATCTAGAGGAAGAAACAGGTTGATGAAATTCTAATTTCATTTGTATGGGGTTATGGTCTGAAATTGTGGCTGCTAAGTAAGTACATGTTTTAATTTGTGATATAAGTGGGAGAGAGGTCAAAAACATATCGATTCTTGAATATGAGTTGTGGACATTAGAATAGAAAGAGTAGTCTTTGCTGGTTGGGTTACATAGCCGCCATACATCCCCCAATCCCAGTTCCCTCATGTTCCCTCAGCCAGAGCTACCGCCGATCTAGATAGTGCAGCAGATTTAGTAGAGGAACGATCCATGAGTGGATCTAGAACCAGGTTGTAATCGCCGCCCAATATACATGGAGCTTCAACCATTGCTAGTTTTAGAGTTAAATCTTTAAAAAATTCTGGGTTGTCTAAGTTTGGGCCATAAACAGATACAAGTATTATTCTGTTTGTATTTATTTCACAGTCTATCAAAATCAATCTGCCAGTTCTGTCTTTTTCCATATAATTTAACTGGAATCTAAGGTTTTTATTAATAAGTAAGGCTACACCTCTGGCTTTAGATGAAAAAGAAGAATAAAATACTTGACCAACCCAATCTCTGCGTAACTTTAAATGTTCTACATCTGTGAGATGGGTCTCTTGGATAAAGGCGATGTCTGTGTTTTGCTTCTTAAAGAATGTTAGAACTTTCTTCCTTTTAATAGGGTTATTAATCCCTCTAACATTCAGCAAAATACAGTTTAGTAGTCCTGTCTTATTCATTTTAAATATTGTGAGAAAATGCTCTGATTAGGTGATAACATGAGATGTATAATTTGGAGCAAAAAAAAGAAAAAAGAAAAGAGAGATCTCTGACTCTTGCTAATAGTTTACAGGCTTCATACATCACAAATTGAACCTCATGGAGAGAGTGTCCCACAAACCCCAAACTAAAGAAAAAAAGAACCCACATTTAAACCCCAGTAAACCAAAAACTGAAAAAAACAAAAACAAAACAAGAAGAAAACAAATCGTGGGTTAACTCTGCTTCTAAACATTTATGGTATCCCCAGCAGAGAACAATTTTTCTGAAAAAGATCTTAGTGAATATTTTAATAAGCGTGTCAAAAGAGGAAGTGGTCTCTGCGTCCTAGCGGCGTTAAGTTTGTCACCTACTGCTGAGATAAACTCAAAACCTTCCCGTGATCGCGATCCACGTATTCAGCACCCATGCTCTAGAGCAGGGGTGGGCAACTCCAGGCCTTGAGGGCTGGTCTCCTGCAACTTTATGCGCAGATATTTGAAGCATCTCTACTTCAAATAATGAGGTCAATAGCAAGATTCCAGAGAACTTGACTGCACTGAGGAGGTGATTCAGCTATTGGATTCAAGTGTGTTGGACCAGGGAGACATCTAAGAGTTGCAGGACACCGGCCCTCCAGGACCAGGATGGCTCATCCCTGCTCTAGAGTGTCTGTGACGGTCATCTCTAGAGTTCATGACTCTAGAGTTCATGAATTAACTATAGAGCTCTATCCACCTTATTCCTACGCCCCATGATGCTTTGCGTGAATTATGGGCGTGACTTCCGCCGCAAGCCGGAACTGCCATTTGTTTACATGTTACCCTAACGCTAACTGGCTTTCGTCAGAGCTTGTAGGCTATAAAATATGTGGGAACACCAACGATCAAAGCTTAAATGTGACAATATTGTTTTACCGCAACCTACAGCTACGGAGGGGAGGGATGGCAATTTGAATGACCGCATTTCTTCAAGTCGCACTAGCATATGTAGCTACTTCACTGACTCAGATGGAGATGTGGGTTAACTTGCACTTGCTGCAGTCACAAACTAAATGTGGTCTGATTATTAGAGTACAGCCACGAACAGCACAACAGTTACCTGAGCTCCACAAGGGCATCTTACGACACTTTCCAGTGGCAAGTAGCTGTCAATAATAGGTTAATGTGTGATTCGGTTCAGTTCTAGTTCAGTGGGAGATTCGGCTGGTGCGCAAGATCTGGAGCGCAGCAGCAGCTGCGGTTATTTCTCTGCTGATTTGCAGTGACACTCAGCAACGGAGAACCTCAAGGTTCTGGTTCTGATGGATTAAATAAATCCAGATATTTTATTTTGTCTTATAAATAACATCTCCTGGCCCAGTCGTACTGATAAATACTCAGATCATTATTCTTTTAAATTCAAACGAAAAATAAAAAATAAAATGTGTAGTTCTGGTGTTTCATACTGTCGGCACAACTCAGATCTATGACAGATCTCAGATCTTCTCTGCTTTTTTTTTCTTTATTCCTGTCAGTTCTTCAGAGAAACGAGCTGCTAGCAGCGCTGCTAATTCACGATCATTCGGTTGTAAAACGTAACGATCTTGTTCCTGTCGCTCCGCGTGATTAAACTCACAATTACGATAATCTGTACTGAGCAGCTCTCAGCTCTCTTGTTTACGGACAGTAAACAAGTTTTACTAAATATTGTATCATAACCGAAAAGAGAGATGTAACTTCTATCATGAATATAGACTAGCAAAATACCCTACAAATTACAGTGAAATACTGCTACTTCCAGTGGGCGCCGGAATTAAGACACATAATTGTTTCCCCAGTAAGCCCCTCAGGAATAATGTCAATATTATTCCTGAATAACAGTCAGAGTTATTGCGCATAACTCTGACTATTATGCGCAACAACCAATATTAGTATCATATAGTGGTATCAACCCCTACTGAATACACAAGTCTGATGATGTCTACTGTTTTCTGATTAAAAGTGAGTCCACATGTTGGTGTTGAGTAAATCACTTTCTATTCTAGAAATGAAAAAACATTCATGTGGGATCATTTTTTTACTGTAAAAAATGTTAATAGGGTGTCCTAATTCATTCATGAAAATGTATAATCCCTGAGTGACCGAGTGCATGACCTGACTGACAAACTGGTCCACGTTGGGGCATGTGTAGAATCAATTAGCACCTAAACTTATGTATTATTCAGATAACTTTGCAACCCTGAGGCAGTGCAGTTTGTTAGAAACTATAATTTTCTGATGACCTGTTGAAGAACCAAACATTTGATCTAGAAGGGTCTTCATGTACCTGTTCCTCTGTGACAGTTCTCATGCTCAGCATCTGCTTGGAAACACTTGTGTTTGCGGAAAGACTGCATCAAAGCTATGCAGACACAGAGCCAGGTCTTAAGAAACGGAGGAAGGGGGAGAAAGAGGAGGGGTGACTCACAAAGAACATTCAGTACCAAAGCCTGTGGAGGAAGGAACTGAGCTGCAGATAAAGAGAAAGGGGAGAAGTTCCACAGAAGATTGTAGAAAACAGCTTCCTATCTGAATAAACCCTGTGGTGTGAAGCTGGCATGTGTCAACAGGCCAAACAACAGGATAGAAATGGGTAAACTTACTCAGAACATGCAGGCCTTTTGTTGCACTCATGGCCCAGATTCTATGTTTACTGAAGGTGCAGGTCGCACAGTTCCTCAATAACATGAAGCAGTCAATTTTTACCTCTAGAAAAAGAAATAATATATCAAAGACTAACTAAAGTATTTGTACCACCAGCACTTTTAAAAAATTTTCCCATTATAAACACCAACCTTAAAGCGGCAATATGTAACTTTTTTTGAAGCTATATTACTTTAATATTTGTTAAAAATCTCATTATATCCTGAAAGTAGAATGAGAAGTAATCTGTGAAAAAAATCAAGTCTCTCTGCCTCTTCCCTGAGCCCCGAATAGCATTTAGAAAAATACTCCACAACCAAGGAGGAGTATCTTTTATTCCCTTTAGAATTGGTTTGTTTCTCTGCCATTAGCATAACATCAACCCACCGCTAGCTTGAGCAACGCGGTGTGCGCTGTGCGGCAGTGAGCTGTGCATACATGGTTGTGAATGACAGACCAAAGACACTCCTCCTGGCTCTGATTGGTTGTTTTGATTTGGGAGCGAGTATTTTTCTAAATGCTATTAGGGGCTAAGGAAAAAGGCAGGGGAACTCGATTTTTTTTCATAGATTATCTCTCTCATATTCTACTTTCAAGATAATGAGATTTTTAACAAATATGAAAATAATATATCTTTAAGGAAATTATATTCTGCAGCTTTAACTACCCTGTTTCACTTCTTTGATGGCATGACAGGCATTGGTAAAAATACAAGAGAAGCCAAACAGCAGCAGCACCTACTGTATATATTTTTCTCCTGAAGTTAGCGTCTTTATGGCCTCTCTTAGCATTCCTTAGTGAGACAGTTGGAAACAAATAAACAGAATATACAAGTGTTTGGAGATGATTGTTACCTTTAATATGATGGTGCAGGGTCATGGGATATGGTTATAAATGTTGGCAGAATCAGTACTAACAAAAATGAATTGATTATCATAACATTGTCAAAGGGTTGAAGTTATTGTCCGATGATGGTATTGACCTTCCTCTGCATGTGTGTGTGTTTCCTGGATGACTCGTCCTTCTTCTTCCTGCTGCTCTGCTGCAGACTGTAGGTTTTCCTGGCTTGAACTCTCTCCTTCTCCAGAACCTCTGTATCGTCCAGAATTTCCAGGCCTGGGATCTGACTGATTACATAAAGTCTGAGGGGGAAACACCACAGGTACAATAACAATCCAGTCAACATGGACAAGCTGTTTAGCTGCCAGTGCATCTTTTATAAGGTGGTAAGATGGGAAATGGTATAAAATTACATTGGAAGACGAGTCAGGACTTCAGGGTAGGTGTTACTGTAGCCCTGCTGAAATTTATAATAACTAGAAAAACATTTATTTGATCATTTTCTGAAAAGTTAGACCCCGAGTAGTATATTTCTGACAGTTATTTCTGATTTGAGTTTTGCTAGAGTAATCTGTCCAGAAGAAGGCTCCTCATTTGCTTTGCTAAGATAGTTTGTTAGAAATGTACTGAGGGAAAACTCCATATGTGACAATAAAATACATTATTGGTCCCAAAGGGAAATTAAATGATAACCAAAATAGTTTTTTTTTCTCTCTCTCAATGGTTGGATGTTTAAATGAATGATAAATCATTTTAAAGTAGGGTTAGAGTTAGGATTAGGTTGGTTGAGGGGGCGAGAAGAGCAACATGAATGAGAAAACAGGAGTGAGGACCCCAGGAACCTTAAGAGGAAAAGAGGAAGCGCACAAATGGAAAATGAAAATAAACTTGTTAAATGTTTTAGTTCGATGTTTGTTAGTATATTTAGGAACGCAGCAGGACTTCTCGAAGCTGTGTCCTGCATAAAACAGTAGTTGAAATACAGGGCCAGCCTGAGCCTCCATGGGGTGCTAAGCGAATTTTGGTTTTCTGTTAATTCTGTTAATAATGTGAACTGGTGTTCTTTTAAAAAGTAGAGAGGCTTTGGGGATGTTGCATTTGTCAGTTGGGGACAACACTGAATGGGAAGGAATGGGTACATGTTTTTTTGTTGTTTTGTGTGTGTTTTCTTTGTTCTCTTTATGTTATTTATTATTTGCACAGATGATAGCTAACTACAAATTTACACCAATGACGAGACTAATCAATGTGATTTGGACCATTCTCTCTCATCATGTATGTAGATGTTGACTTCCACTGACGATACCTCTACCTCTGAAGGTAATGGTTGCCATGTTAATTTTGTTAACTGGAATGTGAAGGGATTGAATCATCCAGTGAAACGGAATCTCTTAAGGTACATATAGAATTTCTGCAAGAAATGCACCTTTAAGATATAGATCATTCAAGGCTTAAAAGAAGTTGGGTTGGGCAAATTTTTCATTCCAGTTTTAATGGTAAAGCATGAGGCACAGCAATTCTAGTCAATAAAAATACTTCACTTATAGTATCGGATATAATGACTGACTCAAATGGCCAATACGTAATTATGACTGTGTCACTTTTTAACACTCCTATAACTTTAGCAAACATATACACACCAAGAGGTGGCACCCTGGAGCACACCGCATACACCATACACCAACCATAAAAGATGGTCCCTGTTGCTCAAGGTGGTTCTTGATCTCGAGTGAGTGCGCATACCCTTTGAGGTACCTAAAAGCGGGCAGGGAACCATTCGTGGTGGGCCCGCAGCCTCAAAGAGTGAACCCACAAACCCTAACATTGACAACTTTAAATTCTTCAACAACTTGATTCACTTCCTTTCTCGAATTGATACTCACCAATTGATACTTGGACGAGACATGAATACTGTCATGGACTCAGTGTTGGGTCATTCCTCAACCAAAAACATTTCACTCCTGAAGTCTTCCATAGTTTTACAGTCATTTTTACAGAATTACAGTGCTGTGGATGTGTGGCAATATTTACACCCATATACCCGACAATATTCCTTTTTTTCTGCAGTTCATCAAACTTATTCATGTATAGATAATTTTTTTGTAGATAAAAAACTACTTCCTAATATTAAAACTTGTACATATGATAGTACAGTTATATCTGATCATAGCCCGTTTATTTTGGAACTTAGTTTTCCAGACAAACGTTCTGTGTATTCTTGGTGACTCAGTCCTCTTCTTTTGTCAGATAAAGAATTTGTGCAACACATTTCTGAACAAATTGATTTTCTCTTAGAAATGAACATTTTACCTGGTATAGCTTTTAGTATAGTTTGGGAAAGCTTGAAATAATTCTTACGCGGTCACATTAATCCTATTGCTCACATTCTAAGAAAGAAAAAGTAAAACGTTTAACTGAACTGACAGATCTGATTTCACAACTAGACAAACAGCACTCTCTAACTCCATCTCCGGATTTGTATAAACAAAGACTGAGTTCAATTTAATTTCCACAGAACAGTCTGAAAATATGATTCTTAAGTCTAGAACAGTGTTTCTCAACCTTTTTCGGCCCAGCGCCCCCCTAGCCTTTAACCAGGTCCCTCACCGCCCCCCACCAAAGAATTTGCAGGCTACTTTGCACTGACTATTATTTTATCATTAATATTACTATCACTATTGTAGATGTTATGATTTTTATGTTTGTTTCTGTATTTATCATCAAAAATAATTTCCCAGAGAACAAAAAAGTCATGGGAATAGAAATTATTTTCACAGGCGTCTATGAAAAATGCAACGAACATTCAAGTTAAAATCGGTAGGCCTAACAGCAGCCAATCAGAGTGGAAAAAATATTCTTATTTTGTGCCATTTTCTAGTTGTTAAATATTCCACAAAATGACCAGATAAAAGATGTAAAACATGCCAGTTTAAACTTTGATCTATTTGCTAACGACAGAGCTCTGCAACATTAAAACATGGATCGAACTGTAACTACATTAATCATAACTCTTCTTCTCTTCAGTGTTTCTGTGGGTTTCTGGTGGTGCAGCTCTGTGCTGCCTTCAGGAGAATGGGACATCAGAGTATCATCCATAAAACTTCACCCACATGGCATTTATTGTGCAAACCAGAGCTTTCAGTGGAAAAACAAAAGTTCCAGGTTCCTTTTAATGCCATACAAATATGAGACAGAAACATATAGGTCTATATCTTTATATAGACCTGTCTATTAATTTATAGATTAATAGTTTTACTGAACAGAAATTACAAAGAACAAATCTGGTTCTTAATAAAATCCTAATGAGTCAAACTGAAAGTGTCATGGAGTCATCAGCCTCATGACATTAACACTGACATGAAAAATAATATTGAAGAAATAAATATATAAAATCTAATTAAAAACATAAATAAGTGATGAGTTCTTTACTGTTATGGTCTATAAGATATATTTATCCTCATTACTAGATATGGTCTCAACAAACCCATGACACTTCAACAATATTATTTTACCTTTTATCTGGAAATAGTGTCTATTTATTCTTGCCATAAACAGACAGATTATATCCTGTATTAAGTATTGCTCGAAAGGTCTTGCCTTGTATTTACTTTAGTTTCTTAGTTTATTCTTAGTTAATTCTTGCATTTTGTTCTTCATTCATTTCCATTTAGTTTCATTTGATTAGTATTATCCTCTCTTGGTTTATTGCTATGTCCACGTCAGTTTCTTTCCTGTTGCTAGATTTATTTTATTATTTATTGACGCTCACCACCAGTAATCTTCACTCATCACCTGCTGCGCCGCCTAATCGTCATGCTTCACATCATGTGTTGATTTTTTCACTGTTCAGCATCGGATTCTCTGTTTTTATGCCATAATTCACATCTAGTTCGTCGCTCCGTTTTATGTCCCGCTTCTCCTGTTTCAGAGTTTTGCGCAATGTGCGCGTCTTTTTTTTAAGGCCCTAAGGTGCAGGACGGTCGGGAAGCGTATCGATGGGGAAAAGGCAAACTGACATAAACCTTTTAAAACAACAGAAACAATTTCTGTATTCTGATTATTGAAATTTAAAAGGGCTGTGGTACCGTTGTTCTATCACACCTGTTTCATACCGGACCACTTACGCTCTCTATCGTGGTATCACTCATGGAGGGATTTCTTTATTTCTTTATTTAAATGGGTTAATTTTTCAGAGGGATACAAAGTGAGGGTATTGTGATTTTAGCTAGCAGTAGCAGGAGAACGGAGCTGCGCCAAGAAGCTAACAGAAGCTAACAAACACTGAATAGCTGCCATCGATACAGTTGCAGCCAAGCATGGTTTAATGTTACACAATACAATTTTACCAAGTTGCTCAAAGTCTAAACTGGCATTGTTGTGCATTTAAGGTGTAAAGTTTACCTTCCACCAAACGCCCCCCCTTTTGTAAAAATGTCCGCCAGCGCTCCCTGCCGTCCTCTGAATGCCCCCTGGGGGGCGGTACCGCCCACGTTGAGAACCGCTAGTCTAGAAGAATGTGGTATGAGCATGGGGAGAAAACATCTAAGATTTTGACACATCAGCTCCATAGAAACTTCACAATCTGGACAGGTCACCACAGATCCACAAAAAATAAATAAGAGTTTTAAAATATTTTTACTGTACCCTTTATGAAAAATAATCTTTAAAATGCCTGGCTGTTTGATACTTTTTTTTTAAAAGATGGCGATTCCAACTTTAGACTCTACATTTCCGTAAATGTAGAGGTTGATCCGTATCAACCGGAAGAACAGATTACTGTATTAGAAATTAAATTGGCAATTAACTCAATGCTGAATGCAAAGTCTCCGGGACCAGATGGCTATCCAGTTGAATTTTTCAAGACCTTTAATGATAGTGGTCTCCATTGTTACAAGATATGTTTATTGAATCATTTAACTCGCGATGTCTTCCCCCAACGCTTCCTCAAGCAATTATCCATCCATCCATCCATTTTCTTTACACCCTTGTCCCTTGGTGGGGTCGGGAGAGGTGCTGGTGCCTCTCCAGCTAACGTTCCGGGCAAGAGGCAGGATTCACCCTGGACAGGTCGCCAGTCTATCGCATCCTCAAGCAACTATTTTTCTATTATTGAAGCCAAATAAGGCTCCACTTGAGTGTTCATACTGTTAAATGTGGACCTAAAAATATTGTCTAAAATCCTGGCTTTCAGGCCAGAACGATGTTTACCTCATTATTTCTTCTGATCAAACAGGACTTGTAAAGGGAAGGCATGGCTTTTTCAACTTGCGTAGATTTTTTTAACATATTACACATGGAGTCAACTACAACTAGTAAAGTTGTCTTATCACTTAATGATGAAAAGGCTTTCGACCGGGTGGAGTGCATATTAAATAAATTTGGGTTTGGCCCTAAATTCATTTCTTGGGTTCAGGTACTTTACTCCTCGCTTATGGTGCGTGTTCGAACAAATTCATTAGGGAGCACTGCCAAAAACACACTTTAAAAAAAAAGAAAAGAATTACATGGATATTTTTTATTATCTAACCCTCTTTACTATTAGCTAAATTGTGGAGAAAAAAAACCCTTTTGTTTTCAAAACATCTTGTACGTAGCGAGTCTATGGCGGTGGGCACGTCAAAGCCTAAATGTAACTAGTCAGTTTACTTTTGTTTATTTGGCGGCTTGGCACATTTACTGTAAGCTAAAATGAATGAGCAGAGTTTGATCCCACTTGTAGTTCTAACAGCGGTCGTTTGGATCCTGGCTGAGATTTTTCCCGTGTGCGTGGTTCTTGTGGGTCACTGGATGGCTGACATCTGCCGCTCCCACTGAGCGCCTCAGACGGCGGGTTAAACAATTTAGTCTAGTCCCCAAAAGAGTAGAAATTAAGCAAACAATGTTGCATCACCTTCTACTCCTCTGGACGTCTGACACCACCTGAACCTCGGAATCAACATCCCCGTCTTTCCGTGGATCACAGGGTAGGCTTTGCTATCATGTCTTTATTATTTAGCATCATTTGTAAAAAAAAAAAAAAAGTCTGGAGATGTGGTTGTGCTCTTGCAGGTCAGGTGCAGTTATAGTTTTGTGCTACTCTCCGATCTGTCTAACTTTTTCTTTTTGGCGTCTGCTGGTGTCAGTTAATGGGTGACACCACTGAACAGCTTTTCAGTTCGTGAAACCCGTCAGAACCGCGCATGGTAAAAAGCTCAGGCGGGATCTTAGAACAATGGGAGGAGCTTATTCAGTTTTAATTCACAGAAAAACTGCCAAGCCGCCAAATTAAGAAAAGTAAACTGACCAATGAGATTTAGCCTTTTCATCATGCCCTTTGACCCCCACATGATAACTATGGTTATCATTACTCATAACCATAGTGAGTAGTCCATAACATTAATATTATCAGACCACATGTAATCAGACATATTATTGTTATAAAGGCTGAGCCAACAAAATGTATGTCTGTATCAAACAAGTAGCCCTTCGTGTTACTCTGTACCCATGAAGTAGCTCCCAGTCTCAAAAAGGTTGGTGACCCCATAGATATAATAGAAGAGTAAACCCCGCATTGGCTGCTCCGGCGCAGGAAATACGGCGGCCATCTTGGAGCGGTCGACCCTCCTACTTTGCTCAACCAAAACAACAGAAGATGCCTCAGCACTGAGGGATATTGTTGTTCGGATTGATGGATTATTGATGTGAGGGCTCCACAAACAACATTTCACAAGTAAGATGGACATATTATTGTGTATATGTTGTGATTAGAATATTAATTTACTGTATTTATGTCCACCGGGGAGATACCAGCTAATATTAGCTACAGTGCTTGGTGTCATATGGGTTCAGCCGCTATGAAGGCTAACTGAGATTCTGTAAATCTTCAAAAATTTATTATTCTCCAACATTGACTTAGATTACTTGACACAAGAGCCTATATTAGAAATGAAACTATTTAACATATATTATAAAACTTATATTATGTGTTATAACATTCACCAGCAAAGTTTACACAGGTGGTAAAGACTATTATTTATATGTAATCCTCTCACTCTGTCAAAAGTAAGATACATTCCAAATCTTCCGTTTTTGTTTTGAAGGTTTCCTAAAGACACGATGTGAGGAAGAAGAGGGAGAATCTATAAAGACAGACAGATTCACTGCAGCACGGATGAATCTCACATCGGATTTTGGACTCAATCTCAGCTGCTGAATCTCTGAAGATAGAACTCGTTGGCTGGAAAACATATATATATATATATAAACATGTACCCAATATATAATTCAGTATTAATCATTATTTATTTGTGTTTGTATATATATGAATATGTATTGATGTTACTTAATAATTTATTAAATAAATTATGAGCGGCTGTGTGCTTTGTAATATGCTCATCATACATCAATATTAGAATATTCAATTCCTATTCTATTGTTATAGCCACTAAGCATATTTAAATATGCTTAACTATATTTAAAAAATCCATCCATCCATCCATTTTCTTCCGCTTATCCGGGGTCGGGTCGAACCGCAGCTTCAAAAGGGAGGCCCAGATTTCCCTCTCCCCAGCCACTTCTTCCAGCTCCTCCGGGGGAACCCCAAGGCGTTCCCAGGCCAGCCGAGAGACGTAATCCCTCCAGCGTGTCCTGGGTCTTCCCCGAGGCCTCCTCCCGGTGGGACGTGCCCAGAACACCTCACCAGGAAGGCGTCCAGGAGGCATCCTGACCAGATGCCCGAGCCTCAACTGGCTCCTCTCAACGTGGAGGAGCAGCGGCTCTACTCTGAGTCCCTCCCGGATGACCGAGCTTCTCATCCTGTCTCTAAGGGAGAACCCAGGCACCCTGCGGAGGAAACCCATTACGGCCGCTTGTATCCGTGATCTCGCTCTTTCGGTCACGACCCAAAGCTCATGACCATAGATAAGGGTGGGAACGTAGATAGACCGGTAAATCGAGAGCTTCGCTTTTTGGCTCAGCTCTCTCTTCACCACGACGGACCGGTACAGCGCCCACTTCACGGCAGACGCTGCCCCAATCCGCCTGTCGATCTCCCGCTCCCTTCTTCCCTCATTCGTGAACAAGATCCCCAGATACTTAAAACTCCTCCACTTGAGGCAGGACGACCCCCCTGACCCGGAGAAGACACTCTACCCTAATTGCAATCTAATTATTCAGTTCACAATTGAAGTTTTATTATCAGGATTCTGCAAATAGAATATTTTCATAGTATATATCAATCATTCCTTTCATACAGTCGAAGCTCCCTGAAACTATAATTTTGTGAACTATAATTTTGATTCCTTTGAGTATCATGATATTTTACAAAATCTGACTGATATGATCTTCTTGATCGCATACAGATGGTTCACATTGATCATTTATAAGCTTTATAAGCTTAAGAGGTGTTTGTTTGGTGTCTGTTAGTGAACATTAATGAACAGGTTGTAGATAATTTTAAAGGTAACAAAACG
This sequence comes from Poecilia reticulata, assembly GCF_904066995.2. Classification (NCBI taxonomy): domain Eukaryota; kingdom Metazoa; phylum Chordata; class Actinopteri; order Cyprinodontiformes; family Poeciliidae; genus Poecilia; species Poecilia reticulata. Next base: position 1,207,394 of record NC_088847.1, read on the forward strand.
ATTTACCATGTTGTGACCAACTCTTGGAGCCTGGTTGTGTAGCAAGCATGTTTTATTCTTTAGGTAAGTGTACCAACAGCTAACTTGGTTAATGTTATTATTAGTTGGGCCAGGTGTCAGAAGATGTAAGTAAGTCTCCGTGAGAGGGGCTACTTGAGAAAAAAGCAAAGATTCACTGATTGAATTGTTGGTCGATAGCCAGCATATATTTGAATTTCAGCAATAAACATTGAAGGAACCTGAATGACCATTCAGTTTGATAAATATTTACACAGAGCATCATTCAATAAATCGATAGAAATCCAAGTGCTCACATGAAAACATCAAATCTAAATAAAAAATACAAATTGTACTAAATATTTGAATACAGACTGATGGTTCACATTGATCATTTATAAGTTCTTAGTATTGGAACCTTAACAACTACGGGTGTACTGTATTTTGTTAGTGAACAAAAAGGAAAGAATCATTAGTGTCAAAAAACAAACAGCGTATAAGCCAGAGACAAAAGCTGTAGATAATTTTAAAGGTAACAAAACAATTTACCATGTTGGAGCAACTCTTGGAGTGTGGTTGTGTACTGTAAAAACTTTAAACTTTAGGGAAAACTGAAAGATAAATATTAGTAGCCTAACATAGGCCTGTTAAGTCCCTGTCACATATTCTTAAGAAATAATATTTACAGATGAGGAACTTTTACTGAAATGTATCACACTAGCAAGTGTTACAGAAAAAAAATCTATAAGTTTCAAATGTATTTAAACCAACCTTTACTATTTTGGAGAAAGCATGAAGCACTGAGAAGATCAGTGTTGATTCAACAACAGGAAAAAAAAGACTGAAGCAAAGCAATGTTGCCTGTTAACATAATGTTGCCTATTAACATAATGTTGCCTGTTAACATAATGTTGCCTGTTAACATACTGTTGCCTGTTAACATAATGTTGCCTGTTAACATAATATTGCCTGTTAACATACTGTTGCATATTAACATAAGGTTGCCTGTTAACATAATGTTGCCTGTTAACATACTGTTGCCTATTAACATAATGTTGCCTGTTAACATAATGTTGCCTGTTAACATAATGTTGCCTGTTAACATAATGTTGCCTGTTAACATAATGTTGCCTATTAACATAATGTTGCCTATTAACATAATGTTGCCTGTTAACATGTTGCCTGTTAACATAATGTTGCCTGTTAACATACTGTTGCCTATTAACATAATGTTGCCTATTAACATACTGTTGCCTGTTAACATAATGTTGCCTATTAACATAATGTTGCCTATTAACATACTGTTGCCTGTTAACATAATGTTGCCTGTTAACATAATGTTGCCTGTTAACATAATGTTGCCTGTTAACATAATGTTGCCTATCAACATAATGTTGCCTGTTAACATACTGTTGCCTGTTAACATAATGTTGCCTGTTAACATAATGTTGCCTGTTAACATAAAGTTGCCTATTAACATAATGTTGCCTGTTAACATACTGTTGCCTATTAACATAATGTTGCCTGTTAACATAATGTTGCCTATTAACATAATGTTGCCTGTTAACATACTGTTGCCTGTTAACATACTGTTGCCTGTTAACATAATGTTGCCTGTTAACATAATGTTGCCTGTTAACATAATATTGCCTGTTAACATACTGTTGCCTATTAACATAATGTTGCCTGTTAACATAATGTTGCCTATTAACATACTGTTGCCTGTTAACATACTGTTGCCTATTAACATAATGTTGCCAGTTAACATAATGTTGCCTATTAACATAATGTTGCCTGTTAACATACTGTTGCCTGTTAACATACTGTTGCCTATTAACATAATGTTGCCTGTTAACATAATATTGCCTGTTAACATACTGTTGCCTATTAACATAATGTTGCCTGTTAACATAATGTTGCCTGTTAACATACTGTTGCCTATTAACATAATGTTGCCTGTTAACATAATGTTGCCTGTTAACATACTGTTGCCTGTTAACATACTGTTGCCTATTAACATAATGTTGCCTGTTAACATACTGTTGCCTGTTAACATAATGTTGCCTGTTAACATACTGTTGCCTGTTAACATACTGTTGCCTGTTAACATACTGTTGCCTGTTAACATACTGTTGCCTGTTAACATACTGTTGCCTATTAACATAATGTTGCCTGTTAACATACTGTTGCCTGTTAACATAATGTTGCCTGTTAACATACTGTTGCCTGTTAACATACTGTTGCCTGTTAACATACTGTTGCCTGTTAACATACTGTTGCCTGTTAACATACTGTTGCCTGTTAACATACTGTTGCCTGTTAACATACTGTTGCCTGTTAACATACTGTTGCCTGTTAACATACTGTTGCCTGTTAACATACTGTTGCCTGTTAACATAATGTTGCCTGTTAACATAATGTTGCCTATTAACATACTGTTGCCTGTTAACATACTGTTGCCTATTAACATACTGTTGCCTGTTAACATACTGTTGCCTGTTAACATACTGTTGCCTGTTAACATAATGTTGCCTATTAACATACTGTTGCCTGTTAACATACTGTTGCCTGTTAACATACTGTTGCCTGTTAACATAATGTTGCCTGTTAACATACTGTTGCCTGTTAACATACTGTTGCCTGTTAACATAATGTTGCCTATTAACATACTGTTGCCTGTTAACATACTGTTGCCTATTAACATACTGTTGCCTGTTAACATACTGTTGCCTGTTAACATAATGTTGCCTATTAACATACTGTTGCCTGTTAACATACTGTTGCCTATTAACATACTGTTGCCTGTTAACATACTGTTGCCTATTAACATACTGTTGCCTGTTAACATACTGTTGCCTGTTAACATACTGTTGCCTGTTAACATAATGTTGCCTGTTAACATAATGTTGCCTATTAACATACTGTTGCCTGTTAACATAATGTTGCCTGTTAACATAATGTTGCCTATTAACATACTGTTGCCTGTTAACATACTGTTGCCTGTTAACATAATGTTGCCTGTTAACATAATGTTGCCTGTTAACATACTGTTGCCTGTTAACATACTGTTGCCTGTTAACATAATGTTGCCTGTTAACATAATGTTGCCTGTTAACATAATGTTGCCTGTTAACATACTGTTGCCTGTTAACATACTGTTCCCTGTTAACATAATGTTGCCTGTTAACATACTGTTGCCTGTTAACATACTGTTGCCTATTAACATACTGTTGCCTATTAACATACTGTTGCCTGTTAACATAATGTTGCCTATTAACATACTGTTGCCTGTTAACATACTGTTGCCTGTTAACATAATGTTGCCTGTTAACATACTATTGCCTGTTAACATAATGTTGCCTGTTAACATAATGTTGCCTGTTAACATACTATTGCCTGTTAACATACTGTTGCCTGTTAACATAATGTTGCCTATTAACATAATGTTGCCTGTTAACATAATGTTGCCTGTTAACATACTGTTGCCTGTTAACATACTGTTGCCTGTTAACATAATGTTGCCTGTTAACATAATGTTGCCTGTTAACATACTGTTGCCTGTTAACATACTGTTCCCTGTTAACATAATGTTGCCTGTTAACATACTGTTGCCTGTTAACATACTGTTGCCTATTAACATACTGTTGCCTATTAACATACTGTTGCCTGTTAACATAATGTTGCCTATTAACATACTGTTGCCTGTTAACATACTGTTGCCTGTTAACATAATGTTGCCTGTTAACATACTATTGCCTGTTAACATAATGTTGCCTGTTAACATAATGTTGCCTGTTAACATACTATTGCCTGTTAACATAATGTTGCCTGTTAACATAATGTTGCCTATTAACATAATGTTGCCTGTTAACATAATGTTGCCTGTTAACATACTGTTGCCTATTAACATAATGTTGCCTGTTAACATAATGTTGCCTGTTAACATATGTTGCCTGTTAACATACTGTTGACTATTAACATAATGTTGCCTATTAACATACTGTTGCCTATTAACATAATGTTGCCTGTTAACATAATGTTGCCTGTTAACATGTTGCCTGTTAACATAATGTTGCCTGTTAACATAATGTTGCCTATTAACATACTGTTGCCTGTTAACATAATGTTGCCTATTAACACAATGTTGCCTATTAACACAATGTTGCCTATTAACATAATGTTGCCTGTTAACATAATGTTGCCTGTTAACATAATGTTGCCTGTTAACATAATGTTGCCTGTTAACATACTGTTGCCTGTTAACATACTGTTGCCTGTTAACATAATGTTGCCTGTTAACATAATGTTGCCTGTTAACATACTGTTGCCTGTTAACATACTGTTGCCTGTTAACATAATGTTGCCTGTTAACATAATGTTGCCTGTTAACATAATGTTGCCTGTTAACACACTGTTGCCTGTTAACATACTGTTGCCTGTTAACATAATGTTGCCTGTTAACATAATGTTGCCTGTTAACATACTGTTGCCTGTTAACATACTGTTGCCTATTAACATACTGTTGCCTATTAACATACTGTTGCCTGTTAACATAATGTTGCCTATTAACATAATGTTGCCTGTTAACATAATGTTGCCTGTTAACATACTGTTGCCTATTAACATAATGTTGCCTGTTAACATAATGTTGCCTGTTAACATATGTTGCCTGTTAACATACTGTTGACTATTAACATAATGTTGCCTATTAACATACTGTTGCCTATTAACATAATGTTGCCTGTTAACATAATGTTGCCTGTTAACATGTTGCCTGTTAACATAATGTTGCCTGTTAACATAATGTTGCCTATTAACATACTGTTGCCTGTTAACATAATGTTGCCTATTAACACAATGTTGCCTATTAACACAATGTTGCCTATTAACATAATGTTGCCTGTTAACATAATGTTGCCTGTTAACATAATGTTGCCTGTTAACATAATGTTGCCTGTTAACATAATGTTGCCTGTTAACATACTGTTGCCTGTTAACATACTGTTGTCTGTTAACATACTGTTGCCTGTTAACATACTGTTGCCTGTTAACATACTGTTGCCTATTAACATACTGTTGCCTATTAACATACTGTTGCCTGTTAACATACTGTTGCCTGTTAACATAATGTTGCCTGTTAACATAATGTTGCCTGTTAACATACTGTTGCCTGTTAACATACTGTTGCCTGTTAACATAATGTTGCCTGTTAACATAATGTTGCCTGTTAACGTAATGTTGCCTGTTAACACACTGTTGCCTGTTAACATACTGTTGCCTGTTAACATAATGTTGCCTGTTAACATAATGTTGCCTGTTAACATACTGTTGCCTGTTAACATACTGTTGCCTATTAACATACTGTTGCCTATTAACATACTGTTGCCTGTTAACATAATGTTGCCTATTAACATACTGTTGCCTGTTAACATACTGTTGCCTGTTAACATAATGTTGCCTGTTAACATAATGTTGCCTATTAACATACTGTTGCCTGTTAACATAATGTTGCCTATTAACATAATGTTGCCTATTAACACAATGTTGCCTATTAACATAATGTTGCCTGTTAACATAATGTTGCCTATTAACATAATGTTGCCTATTAACATAATGTTGCCTATTAACACAATGTTGCCTATTAACATAATGTTGCCTGTTAACATAATGTTGCCTGTTAACATAATGTTGCCTATTAACATAATGTTGCCTGTTAACATAATGTTGCCTGTTAACATGTTGCCTGTTAACATAATGTTGCCTGTTAACATACTGTTGCCTATTAACATAATGTTGCCTATTAACATACTGTTGCCTGTTAACATAATGTTGCCTATTAACATACTGTTGCCTGTTAACATACTGTTGCCTGTTAACATAATGTTGCCTGTTAACATACTGTTGCCTGTTAACATAATGTTGCCTATTAACATACTGTTGCCTGTTAACATAATGTTGCCTATTAACATAATGTTGCCTATTAACACAATGTTGCCTATTAACATAATGTTGCCTGTTAACATAATGTTGCCTGTTAACATAATGTTGCCTATTAACATAATGTTGCCTGTTAACATAATGTTGCCTGTTAACATGTTGCCTGTTAACATAATGTTGCCTGTTAACATACTGTTGCCTATTAACATAATGTTGCCTATTAACATACTGTTGCCTGTTAACATAATGTTGCCTATTAACATAATGTTGCCTATTAACATACTGTTGCCTGTTAACATAATGTTGCCTGTTAACATAATGTTGCCTGTTAACATAAAGTTGCCTATTAACATAATGTTGCCTGTTAACATACTGTTGCCTATTAACATAATGTTGCCTGTTAACATAATGTTGCCTATTAACATAATGTTGCCTGTTAACATACTGTTGCCTGTTAACATAATGTTGCCTATTAACATACTGTTGCCTGTTAACATAATGTTGCCTGTTAACATACTGTTGCCTGTTAACATACTGTTGCCTGTTAACATACTGTTGCCTATTAACATAATGTTGCCTGTTAACATACTGTTGCCTGTTAACATACTGTTGCCTATTAACATACTGTTGCCTGTTAACATACTGTTGCCTGTTAACATAATGTTGCCTGTTAACATAATGTTGCCTATTAACATACTGTTGCCTGTTAACATACTGTTGCCTGTTAACATACTGTTGCCTATTAACATAATGTTGCCTGTTAACATACTGTTGCCTGTTAACATACTGTTGCCTGTTAACATAATGTTGCCTGTTAACATAATGTTGCCTGTTAACATACTGTTGCCTGTTAACATACTGTTGCCTGTTAACATACTGTTGCCTATTAACATACTGTTGCCTGTTAACATACTGTTGCCTGTTAACATAATGTTGCCTGTTAACATAATGTTGCCTGTTAACATAATGTTGCCTATTAACATACTGTTGCCTGTTAACATACTGTTGCCTGTTAACATACTGTTGCCTGTTAACATACTGTTGCCTGTTAACATACTGTTGCCTGTTAACATACTGTTGCCTGTTAACATAATGTTGCCTATTAACATACTGTTGCCTGTTAACATACTGTTGCCTGTTAACATACTGTTGCCTGTTAACATAATGTTGCCTGTTAACATACTGTTGCCTGTTAACATACTGTTGCCTGTTAACATAATGTTGCCTATTAACATACTGTTGCCTGTTAACATACTGTTGCCTATTAACATACTGTTGCCTGTTAACATACTGTTGCCTGTTAACATAATGTTGCCTATTAACATACTGTTGCCTGTTAACATACTGTTGCCTATTAACATACTGTTGCCTGTTAACATACTGTTGCCTATTAACATACTGTTGCCTGTTAACATAATGTTGCCTATTAACATACTGTTGCCTGTTAACATACTGTTGCCTATTAACATACTGTTGCCTGTTAACATACTGTTGCCTATTAACATACTGTTGCCTGTTAACATACTGTTGCCTATTAACATACTGTTGCCTGTTAACATAATGTTGCCTATTAACATACTGTTGCCTGTTAACATAATGTTGCCTATTAACATACTGTTGCCTGTTAACATACTGTTGCCTGTTAACATAATGTTGCCTGTTAACATAATGTTGCCTGTTAACATACTGTTGCCTGTTAACATACTGTTGCCTGTTAACATAATGTTGCCTGTTAACATAATGTTGCCTGTTAACATACTGTTGCCTGTTAACATACTGTTGCCTGTTAACATACTGTTGCCTGTTAACATAATGTTGCCTGTTAACATACTGTTGCCTGTTAACATACTGTTGCCTATTAACATACTGTTGCCTATTAACATACTGTTGCCTGTTAACATAATGTTGCCTATTAACATACTGTTGCCTGTTAACATAATGTTGCCTGTTAACATAATGTTGCCTGTTAACATACTATTGCCTGTTAACATAATGTTGCCTGTTAACATAATGTTGCCTATTAACATAATGTTGCCTATTAACATACTGTTGCCTATTAACATAATGTTGCCTGTTAACATAATGTTGCCTGTTAACATGTTGCCTGTTAACATAATGTTGCCTGTTAACATAATGTTGCCTATTAACATACTGTTGCCTGTTAACATAATGTTGCCTATTAACATAATGTTGCCTATTAACACAATGTTGCCTATTAACATAATGTTGCCTGTTAACATAATGTTGCCTGTTAACATAATGTTGCCTGTTAACATAATGTTGCCTGTTAACATACTGTTGCCTATTAACATACTGTTGCCTGTTAACATAATGTTGCCTGTTAACATAATGTTGCCTGTTAACATACTGTTGCCTGTTAACATACTGTTGCCTGTTAACATAATGTTGCCTGTTAACATAATGTTGCCTGTTAACATACTGTTGCCTGTTAACATACTGTTGCCTGTTAACATAATGTTGCCTGTTAACATACTGTTGCCTGTTAACATACTGTTGCCTATTAACATACTGTTGCCTATTAACATACTGTTGCCTGTTAACATAATGTTGCCTATTAACATACTGTTGCCTGTTAACATACTGTTGCCTGTTAACATAATGTTGCCTGTTAACATACTGTTGCCTGTTAACATAATGTTGCCTATTAACATACTGTTGCCTGTTAACATACTGTTGCCTGTTAACATAATGTTGCCTGTTAACATAATGTTGCCTGTTAACATAATGTTGCCTGTTAACATAATGTTGCCTGTTAACATACTGTTGCCTGTTAACATAATGTTGCCTGTTAACATAATGTTGCCTGTTAACATAATGTTGCCTGTTAACATAATGTTGCCTGTTAACATACTGTTGCCTATTAACATACTGTTGCCTGTTAACATAATGTTGCCTTTAACATATGTTGCTTTAACATACTGTTGCCTGTTACATATGTTGCCTATTAACATACTGTTGCCTGTTAACATACTGTTGCCTGTTAACATAATGTTGCCTATTAACATACTGTTGCCTGTTAACATACTGTTGCCTGTTAACATAATGTTGCCTGTTAACATACTGTTGCCTGTTAACATAATGTTGCCTGTTAACATAATGTTGCCTGTTAACATAATGTTGCCTGTTAACATAATGTTGCCTGTTAACATACTGTTGCCTGTTAACATTTGGCTGTTTGTTAACATATGTTGCCTGTTAACATAATGTTGCCTGTTAACATACTGTTGCCTGTTAACATAATGTTGCCTGTTAACATAATGTTGCCTGTTAACATAATGTTGCCTGTTAACATACTGTTGCCTGTTAACATAATGTTGCCTGTTAACATAATGTTGCCTGTTAACATACTGTTGCCTGTTAACATAATGTTGCCTGTTAACATAATGTTGCCTGTTAACATAATGTTGCCTGTTAACATACTGTTGCCTGTTAACATAATGTTGCCTGTTAACATACTGTTGCCTGTTAACATAATGTTGCCTGTTAACATACTGTTGCCTGTTAACATACTGTTGCCTGTTAACATAATGTTGCCTGTTAACATACTGTTGCCTGTTAACATACTGTTGCCTGTTAACATAATGTTGCCTGTTAACATACTGTTGCCTGTTAACATAATGTTGCCTGTTAACATAATGTTGCCTGTTAACATACTGTTGCCTGTTAACATAATGTTGCCTGTTAACATAATGTTGCCTGTAATGTTGCCTGTTAACATAATGTTGCCTGTTTTTTTTAACTTTTTTTTTTTTTTTATTGTTGCCTGTTAACATATGTTGCCTGTTAACATAATGTTGCTGTTAACATATTTGTTTTTGCCTGTTAACATACTGTTGCCTGTTAACATAATGTTGCTGTTAACATACTGTTGCCTGTTAACATAATGTTGCCTGTTAACATAATGTTGCCTTTAACATATGTTGCCTGTTAACATAATGTTGCCTGTTAACATATGTTGCCTGTTAACATACTGTTGCCTGTTAACATAATGTTGCCTGTTAACATAATGTGCCTGTTAACATAATGTTGCCTGTTAACATAATGTTGCCTGTTAACATACTGTTGCCTATTAACATACTGTTGCTGTTAACATAATGTTGCCTGTTAACATACTGTTGCCTGTTAACATACTGTTGCCTGTTAACATAATGTTGCCTGTTAACATACTGTTGCCTGTTAACATAATGTTGCCTTTAACATACTGTTGCCTGTTAACATATGTTGCCTGTTAACATAATGTTGCCTGTTAACATACTGTTGCCTGTTAACATAATGTTGCCTGTTAACATACTGTTGCCTGTTAACATATGTTGCCTGTTAACATAATGTTGCCTGTTAACATATTTGTTTCTTTTGTTAACATATGTTGCTTTAACATAATGTTGCCTGTTAACATAATGTTGCCTGTTAACATAATGTTGCCTGTTAACATAATGTTGCCTGTTAACATACTGTTGCCTGTTAACATACTGTTGCCTGTTAACATAATGTTGCCTGTTAACATAATGTTGCCTGTTAACATAATGTTGCCTGTTAACATACTATTGCCTGTTAACATAATGTTGCCTATTAACATACTGTTGCCTGTTAACATAATGTTGCCTGTTAACATAATGTTGCCTGTTAACATACTATTGCCTGTTAACATAATGTTGCCTGTTAACATACTGTTGCCTGTTAACATAATGTTGCCTGTTAACATACTGTTGCCTGTTAACATAATGTTGCCTATTAACATACTGTTGCCTGTTAACATAATGTTGCCTGTTAACATACTGTTGCCTGTTAACATACTGTTGCCTGTTAACATAATGTTGCCTATTAACATACTGTTGCCTGTTAACATACTGTTGCCTGTTAACATAATGTTGCCTGTTAACATAATGTTGCCTGTTAACATACTATTGCCTGTTAACATAATGTTGCCTGTTAACATACTGTTGCCTGTTAACATAATGTTGCCTGTTAACATAATGTTGCCTGTTAACATACTGTTGCCTGTTAACATAATGTTGCCTGTTAACATAATGTTGCCTGTTAACATACTGTTGCCTGTTAACATAATGTTGCCTGTTAACATAATGTTGCCTGTTAACATACTATTGCCTGTTAACATAATGTTGCCTGTTAACATACTGTTGCCTGTTAACATAATGTTGCCTATTAACATACTGTTGCCTGTTAACATAATGTTGCCTGTTAACATAATGTTGCCTGTTAACATACTATTGCCTGTTAACATAATGTTGCCTGTTAACATACTGTTGCCTGTTAACATAATGTTGCCTGTTAACATAATGTTGCCTGTTAACATACTGTTGCCTGTTAACATACTGTTGCCTGTTAACATACTGTTGCCTGTTAACATAATGTTGCCTGTTAACATACTGTTGCCTGTTAACATAATGTTGCCTGTTAACATAATGTTGCCTGTGCACCAGCAAGGGCGTAGGAACGAGTCTGTCATTAGGGGGGGCGCATATCGGAAACCTGACAGATCAGTAAATAGCTTGAGCAGAAATATCAAACAATTATGCCATCAACACGTCAGTAATGCTCTAATCTGACCCTTGTTTCAGTAACATGTATTCTAACATGTTTTTATTTACAATCCAATAATCAGATTAAAGTTATGCATAGTATAATGACCGTCATTCCAGGATGAACACTCACTTTAGAATGAGTGTTCATCCTGGAATGAATTTGCCTCACAACTAGCAAGCTAAATACTCTGGTAGCACATACAGGCTACCAGATTCTGAAATATCTTATTGGTCAAAAGACATTTGATTATTGGTCAAAATGCATTGATATAAATTGACTGGTAACTGAATTGGTTCTACCTCTTTCTAAAACCAAAGTAGAAAACGGCCCATAAAATAGGACTCAGCAGTTTTAAACTCAATACATCAGTTTGACCAACAAAAATAAAATCTATAAAAACAAGTTTTGTTCTTCTTGAACATCTCTCTACATCAGTGCAACAGTTTGATCTACAAAATAAATAAAAATTATACTTTTCACATCTAACAGACCTTTAGCTCCTCACTGTTAACTCAGTCTCACTTCCAGCTCTGCATTCAGTAACTTACCAAACATGAGCCATAAAAACACTGAAGCAAAAAGACTAAATGTTTTTATTCTCCTGTCATTTTCAGCCACAAACATTTAACTGAAATATCTACAGATATGTGTTTCTGTCTCTGCCTCCCTCTGACTTTCTGCAGCCTGATGTTCCTGCATGGATTCATGTATAACAGACACTACAGTGTCAGAATGTGAACTAAATATAAAAAGTATGGTTTTATCATACAGAATGAGAATTTAAACAAGTCAATTTTCAGATGTATACATTATTATACATCTCAACTTTATTTACTGTGTAGCAAATAGTTACTCTCCTCAAGCACGTTTCTTATTGTCTCCTAGCCATTACCCTTATGGTGTGGAAATAATGAAAAAAATATTGAAACGTTGAAAGAAATTAACCTGACATCAGTCTTCACCTGTTCTCCTTTCTGGTTTTATTGAAATTAATATAATTTTATATCTTCACACCCTGAAACTCCACCTGGCTCTCCTATGTCTTTCCTGACCTGCTCCTCTCATAATAAAATAGTTTATTTAAAAATTAAAAACAGTTCATACATATTTCAATAAACTAAATAAAATTCTCACCAGTTTCTTCACCTTTCTTCATCATTCTAGCACTGCTGTTCTCCTAAATATAATATAATATAAAATAAATACATGTTAAGTGGTCAGTATGATCAGGTGTTGCTCACTTTAAATAATAAAAAGGTTCATTTTGCTGCTGTTTCAGTCTCATTCTAAATCATTGTTACTCGACTAGCTAACTTTTAAACAGCAGTAAAATTTTGGACATGTGACTATCCGAGAATTAAAACCGCTTAACCAAAAAGATTTAGTTCTACATATAAAAGTAAACTGACAACAAGATGTTATAACCGAGTGATATTCATGGCAATATTCCTGACAGACACTTTACCTCATTCAGACAGTTTCTCTGCTGCTGCCTTTACTATGAGCAGTTCAGAGGGGGGAGGGGGAGGAAGCGCTCTGCTGAATGCGCTGTTGTGCGCCTTCAAAATAAAAGCATGCGAGTTGAAGATTTAAAAATTCTTCGCAACTGCAGTGAAATTATTGGGGGGGACGAATGTGACTGTCTCCAATATTGGGGGGGACATGACCCCCCCGTCCACCCCGCTTCCTACGCCTATGTGCACCGGAACCATTCTAAGTGGCATAAAAATGCGGATCTGCTAAAACGGAAGTCTGTGGCATATATCCATCCATCCATCCATCCATCCATCCATCCATCCATCCATCCATTTTCTTCTGCTTATCCGGGGTCGGGTCGCAGTGGCAGCAGCTTCAGAAGGGAGGTCCAGACTTCCCTCTTTCCAGCCACTTCTTCCAGCTCCTCTGGGGGAATCCCTAGGCGTTCCCAGGCCAGCCGAGAGACATAGTTCCTCCAGCGTGTCCTGGGTCTTCCCCGAGGCCTCCTCCCGGTGGCATATACCCCATTCAAGTCATTTATTAACATTTATTTGATAGGAATGTTTGGTTCGGTAATTTGTTCGGTAATTTGTCCCTAAGTGAACCTTCGGGCGTGATGGGGTTACGGTGACGTCATCGGCCAAAATTATAACTTTTAATATTTAAAGGACGAAAGTTGCACAAACGACAGTTTCAACGGCACAAACGGAGCACTAACGAAGTAGCCCACTTTGTTTTGTTTTGGAGCAAGATGGGGTGACGGTGACGTCATCGGCCAAAATTATAACTTTTAATATCGCAAAGACGAAAGCTGCACAAAGGAAAATTTTAATTGCACAAACGGAGCACTAACGAAGTAGCCCACTTTGGTTTGTTTTGGAGCAATATGGGGGGATGGTGAACTCTGGATGACCTAAAAAATAATTTTTAATATCTCAGAAACCAAAACTGCACAAACGGAGCACTAACCATTCAGACTATTTGCTGATTTTTTTGACGTGGATGGGGTGTCAGCTTCACACAGCTGGCGAACAAACGTGTGCTTGCTACGCGCGTGCTTTCTCAGTGCTCATCACGAGCACGCGCGTATTTTGCCGCGTGGGCGGGGCGGAGCGATACAGCAAAACCATCAACAAGTGGGGGAGCGAGTTACTGAGACTGTTTTTATTATTTACCCCAGAAGAGGTAAATAATAAAAACACAGTAGCGGAGGCAACAGAAGAGACCCCTGACTGTAAATAATCTGAACAGCCATGACATGTTTTTATTCTGTTGTTAGAAAGTTTTTAAGGTAATGTATACATGGGTTATTTTGTTTGAGAGAATTAGTTCTGTTCTTGTGTAAACTCATTTATAATTTTGGTGGGAGTGTAAATTAGGGGTGTAGTGATACAATAATTTCACGATACGATATTCCGGGCACGGTTCAATATGTATCACGATATTCGTTGCCCGATACGATACGGTACAGTCCGATACGATTCAGTGCATTTTTACAATTTTCTGAAAGATTTTAGGACAGAGTGACTTTAGTGACATTTTGTGTTCCATAGACTTGAATTTAGTTAACTGAAAACTGATTAAAAGCACCAATTACACAATACCTGACTGTGATTGGACAGTCTAACAGTCTGCAGCTGGACAAAATGAATCAAAGATGCAGTGAGAGAATTAGTTTCTGTCATTTAATTCATGTGGATTTGAAATAAAACTCAAAAGTTTAAACGGTAATCCAGGAGCAGAGTGGGGAGATTATCAGCTTCTGTAGACTCTCAATATGCAAATGATTGCACTTATGTTTTTTCTTTTGACACTGTGGCTGCATTTTGGAGTAAAAATGTAGCCACAAATGCAGTTTTTTAGACTATGGGGAAAAAGGCGTTTCTACCTTGGCTAGCCGTGGCTGTAAGCTGCTTTCTTCTAACTGCTAAAGTAGTGGCTCCGCCTCACCCCGTAGTGATCGACTCCCTGCAGCTACGCAGCGCCGCTATTCCCCTGCTTGGATCTCTGAGTAGCTGCCTCTCAGACTGCCAGGATCTCATCGTTCTCTCAGTCTCTTTGTCTGTTGCTAATAAGAATGATCGATTAGCCAGTGTTATCATGGAAATCCTCACTGCGCCGCGGATTCCGGCTGTGGGTTTTTCTTCTTCGTCTTCCTGCTCAAAACACAGCGCCGCTGCGCGCCCGCTTGGGATGTTATCAATCCATGTTCATTCTTCAGGTAATCCTTTATATACAGTAGCGGTTCTCAACGTGGGCAGTACCGCCCCCCAGGGGGCGTTCAGAGGACGGCAGGGGGCGCTGGCGGACATTTTTACAAAAGGGGGGCGCTGGGATGCCTTTGGGGGGCGTTTGGTCTAAGGTAAACTTTACACCTTAAATGCACAACAATACCAGTTTAGACTTTGAGCAACTTGGTAAAACTGTATTGTGTAACATTAAACCATGCTTTGCTGCAACTGTATCGATGGCAGCTCTTCTTCTATTCAGTGTTTGTTAGCTTCTTGGCGCAGCTCCGTTCTCCTGCTACTGGTAGCTAAAATCACGATACCCTCACTGTGTATCCCTCTGAAAAATTAACCAATTTAAATAAAGAAATAAAGAAATCTCTCCATGGGTGATACCACGATAGAGAGCGTTCATTTTATAGCGTTAACACGGTGCTGTAAGTGGTCCGGTATGAAACGGGTGTGATAGAACAAGACAGCACTTTTAAATTTCAATAATTAGAATGCAGAAATTGTTTCCGTTGTTTTAAAAGGTTTATGTGGGTCTGGCTTTTCCCCATCGATACGCTTCCCGACCGCCCTGCACCTTAGGGCCTTAAAAAAAAGACGCGCACATTGTGCAAAACTCTGAAACAGGAGAAGTGGGACATAAAACGGAGCGACGAACTTGATATGAATTATGGCATAAAAACAGAGAATCCGACGCTGAACAGTGAAAAAATCAACACATGATGTGAAGCATGACGATTAGGAAGCGCAGCAGGTGATGAGATTACTGATGATGACCGTCAATAAACGATCAAATAAATCTAGCAACAGGAAAAAAAACAAACTAAAGTGAACATAGCAATAAACCAAGAGAGGATAAAACTAGTCAAATAAAACCAAATGGAAATGAATGAAGAACAAAATTCAAGAATAAACTAAGAAACTAAAGTAAATGCAGAGGAATAAACTGGTATGGCAAGACCTTTAGAGCAATAATTAATATAGAGACTGTATGGCAAGAATAAACAGACACTATTTCCAGATAAAAGGTAAAATAATATTGTTTTAGTGTCATGGGTTTGTTGAGACCATATCTAGTAGTGAGAATAAATATATTTTACAGACCATAACAGTAAAGAACTGATCACTTATTTATGTTTTTAATTAGATTTGATATATTTATTTCTTCAATATTATTTTTCATGTCAGTGTTAATGTCATGAGGCTGATGACTCCATGACACTTTTGACTCATTATGATTTGATTAAGAACCAGATTTGTTCTTTGTAATTTCTGTCCAGTAAAACTATCAATCTATAAATCAATAGACAGGTCTATAAAAAGATATAATCCATGTTTCTGTCTCATATTTGTATGGCATTAAAAGGAACCTGGAACTTTAGTTTTTCCACTGAAAGCTTTGGTTTGCACAATAAATGCCATGTGGGTGAAGTTTTATGGATGATACTCTGATGTCCCATTCTCCTGAAGGCAGCACAGAGCTGCACCACCAGAAACTGACACTGAAGAGAAGAAGAGTTATGATTAATGTAGTTACAGTTCTATCCATGTTTTAATGTTGCAGAGCTCTGTTGTTTGGAAATAGATCAAAGTGTTTAAACTGCAGTGGTGGGAAAGTACTCAAAAAATTTACTTAAGTAAAAGTACAAATACACAGACAAAAATGTACTTAAGTAAAAGTCAAAGTACCACATTAACATTTTACTTAAGTAAAAGTAAAAAAGTACTGGCTTTTAAAAATACTTAAGTATTAAAAGTAAAAGTACTTGCTGAATGCATTACCTAATCACTAATATCATTAAGTGAACCAATCGTATTTAATTTTAATACGTCAGTAATGTGCCATTTTAATGAACAATGCCACAGATAAAGCATGTTTTTATTGAGTTTACTCTGTAACATAGTTTAGACTTAGATATGTGATTCTATGCATCATAATTTCAGGGATGGAAACATCTCGTCTCCTGTCCTAACATAAGAAATCCAACTGGCAGAGGAGGACATGGAACCAAAGAGCCACGTAGCAGAGTTGTAGTCTGGACCACTGAACCCAAGACCAAATCAAAACCAGCACCCCGTGCTACATGACAATAAAATTAAGTGCACCTATCAAAATTGCTTCTCAAATTGATCTGAAAGATTCACTTTCCCACCTAGATATGAAATACTTGGAGCTGAAATAAATGTAACCAGTATCAATTCAAACTCTTCTTCATTCTGTTTTGCTTTCATCTCTGTGCCACAATACACAGAGGTCTCCTGCCATCCCTAAAAAAATAACACCCTGGGCGGTTGCCCATATTGCCAATGTCAGAAATAATAATTGTCTGCACCATTAAACATAGCAATTAACAACGCTCAACTATGAACACTGTCCAAGGCCCAATAAGCAAGAAGTAACCAAGCAGTAGGAGCACCGTGACTGTTCTCATCCTCCCTCCTGCTGCAACGTCTTTCACCATGACAGGTGATGAAAACAAAGAGCAATGAGCATGCTCTGTGTTCTGACGTTGTTTTATTTATTCGCCAATTAAATATAAAGATATTTTAATGAAATAAAATAGCTACTGCAGTGTACGCAGAGCATTACAAGAACAAAGAACGGCTCTCACTGAGGCTTCAGCACTATAGGACTTTAGTCAAGATCCGTCCAGAAGAATCGGATCATCCATGAATGTCATATTACTATATTGCACTTTGGTCACAGCGTTGTCCCATATATGCAACACCTCAGTCAACACCTCCACACAGTAATTCAGCGCATGAGTGACAACTTTTTTTCATCGCAGATGCTACATCTCTCAGTCAATACAGCTAGCTTTGCTAGCATCACGTCCACAGATCTTACCTTTCTTTAAGCTTTCCTTCCAAGTGACGTTAAAAATTGGACAAAGTCCCACCGTCTGTGAAAGCAAAGCGCTGCTGATTTTATTGTATGATTTATGCAGCGCTATTATATTACTGACGCTCAGAGGAAACCACTGCGCATGTCTGGAGCTCCGCGTGCGAGTAAAGGTGGAGCCGATGGGTGACAACAGACACTAAGTCACGTTATTGCTTGGATTTTACGGCGCCACCTTAAATCCCTGAACTTCACATTTTAACAGAAAAAAAAGCGCAACGCGACTTGGATGTAACGAGTAACGCGACAGTTTTGTAGAAATGTAGTGAAGTAGAAAGTACAGATACTTACTGTAAAATGTAGTGGAGTAAAAGTAGAAAGTATCCATTATTAAATCTACTTAAGTAAAGTACAGATACACGAAAATTGTACTTAAGTACAGTAACGAAGTACTTGTACTTAGTTACTTCCCACCACTGTTAAACTGGCATGTTGTACATCTTTTATCTGGTCATTTTGTGGAATATTTAACAACTAGAAAATGGGACAAAATAAGAATATTGTTTCCACTCTGATTGGCTGCTGTTAGGCCTACCGATTTTAACTTGAATGTTCATTGCATTTTTCGTAGACGCCTGTGAAAATAATTTCTATTCCCATGACTTTTTTTGTTCTCTGGGAAATTATTTTTGATGATAAATACAGAAACAAGCATAAAAATCAAAACATCTGCAATAGTGATAGTAATATTAATGATATAATAATAGTCAGTGCAAAGTAGCCTGCAAATTCTTTGGTGGGGGGTGGTGAGGAACCTGGATAAAGGCTGGGGGGGCGCTGGGCCGAAAAAGGTTGAGAAACACTGATATACAGGATAGAAACCGCTAAGCTAAAAACTAATTACGAAGTGAATGCTACCAGTCGAAATTTGCATTAATTTTGCGATGCTCCATTTGCGCCGCTTCTCCTTTCCGCTTCTCTTTCACGGTTACTTGCGCAACTTTACTTCGTTTCTCAGCAACAAAATACAGCCCATCGTTATTTATTGAAGATTTTACATTTCCAAAAACACATATTTAATGTTTCGTTTCGTTTTGTACGTTTGGAAGCTCATTCCCTCTCACATAACCGGAAAAGCGGGGAAATGGTGGCGCTTTTGACATTTTCTCTGACATTCAGAAAAATATGGTTTACTAATTTTAGCATAACTCCGGTTATACTTGGCCTATTAACACAATTTAAAAACTGGTGTGTAGTTTATAAAGTGCACTTTAAGCTCACTTTAAGTTGAAAGTGAGACTGAGGGAGGCGGAGTCTTGCTGCTACACCGTAACAAACTAGACGTTAAAAAGAGCTATATGGACCCCTATGGTTTAACGGATTGATACTCGCGGATGAAAAATCGATACTTTCCGAGGGCGGAAAATATTGATATATATCGCTGAATTGATTTATTTATACAGCCCTAGTGTAAATAACCCCAACTTGTACTCCCTTTTTAGAGCTTATTGCCTTTTTGTTAGTTAACTAATGGTTTTTGTATATTGTGCTTTTATTTTGATTGGAGCACTTCTGCTGTTTTTGTTGTGCAGTGGCAGCTTGGCAACAGAAGGAACAGAAAACAAGTGGCAACAAAGTTGTTAAATGTAGCTTATTATTAGCAGCCCCCTTGATGGAGGCACAAGGCATGTCTGTTTTGTAAATAAGGAAATTTCTTTTATTGATTGATTGAAATTATAAATTTGCTTTATCATATAAGAGTACTGGTTTGGTTTATGAATGAGAATCAATATTTTAGCTGTGAACATTATGTTCTGGTTCAAACGTTTGTTGTTGCGCAACACCTCCCCCCCCTTCTCTCTCACTCTACTTCCTCTTCTCAGAGGAGGGAGATGTGCAGCCAGCTCTCCATCTAACGGGTAATTTGAGTTTTCTAAATCTGATGGGATTTTACCCTGTTCAGAACTGAGTAAACTCTGTTTAAGCTGACATCGAGAAAGACTAGCCTGGTTTCTAACGACCTCCCCCTCCAGATGTCCCACCCTTTTTCACCCTGTGAATTAGCCAGATTGAGTAGCTTGCAACCAACTAGCTTCACAGAGCACACCTGTTAACGGTCGCTCTTTCTCTTTATTACAACTTGCACTTGTTACTGAACCAGGTTGGTTTTAGTGACTCGGGCGAGTCCCAAGGGTGTTGTTTTAGTTTTGGCTAAAAGCAACCTATAAAACATTTCTACTTTTTCCTCCCAGAATCAAACTTCATAGCTATTTCACAACCATCAAAGAACTTTAAGGTGACTCATTAATTGAATGTCCACAACATCTTTTAGATTTTCTTAAATGCTAATTATTTTATTAGTAAGGCAATTTTGCAAGGGTCAGTACAGCTTAATTCACTAGCAGAAATAATCAAATAAGTAAAATCAATGATCTAGCCTATCTTTCCCTAATGCTGACACTGAGAACTAAAAAAGGGAAACTTTGATTATGCCAAACAGAGTTTGGCATTTTGAACCCCAGAACTGGCCTGATGATGAAGAAGGTGTTGCAGCAGCAGGAGGTTCCCAGTACAGGAAGAGTACTGACTTAGAGCAGCAGGTCTCGGGCCTCAGGGTGACTTCCTCATGCGCGTAGCGGTCCTCAGCTTCTTGTCTTGCAGCTCTGTAGCTCCCTTCTCCTCGTCTCACGATCTTCCTGGTCCCACGGAAGGAACACACCAGTTCTTCCTCTTTGCCTTTGTTCTTTGTCTTTGTCTTTATCTTCATCTTTGCCTTGGTCTTTGTCTTTGGGGGTCTAAACCCAGCTGTTGAGAGAAGTGCGATTTGAAGCCACATGTTGCGGGGCTAACGGGTTGGTCCCCATGTGCAGAACAGTCTCCGGCTCTGTGGCCCCGGCTCTTCTTCAGCTGCAGAGTTCTTTGTCCATCTCCATCTTGGCTCCAAGCTGTCTGAAGGATCCAACCAAAGATTCCTCTGTTGCACCCACCTTATAAAGGGTTTATCCACCTTTTGGTGCGTTTGCATTGGCTAGCTTTGTTGCTGTGCCTGTTTCATTGGCTGACTACTTGGACAGAGGATCTCATATCCATCACCCTGGAGACATTATGACCTGATGTCTGTTCTAATGTCCCCAAGTTGCTCAACAGTTCCTCCTACCTCTGTTTCCTGCCCAACCTTTTCTTAGGAAAGTTGAAGTTTAGCAATAAGGCCTTAGTCACCTCCACTCTCCTATCAGTTCCCCTTTTCCCCTGACCTTTCACCTACCATCTACCTCCTACACAACATCAGTGACCTTTAATTACAGTTACAACATTTTACACCTTTTCAAGTTCAATGTCAAAATCACATTTATAACCTTTTAGTTTATCTGATTCAACATTCATTTATAATGTTATAATAACCATAACTTATTAGTTACTCTTATTATAATCATAAGGTGAGTTATTACAGACATTTCTGAAAAGAACCCAATAATAATCCATTATTGTAATTATCTGATACCAAATTACAGTTACTTGTTTCACCTTTAAGTACTTCCACAAGTGTAAGAGTAAGTGTAAATATTCTTATAATCAAACCAACATCAACCACTGGTTAAACCAATATTAATTATTGGCATAATTATAAGTCATTATTTTAAGTATTTTACTGTGGGTTTTATCCAATCTCTCAAAATGTTTAGATTTTATTCTTTAAAAACCTTTAATGCTTTAAAATAAGGAATGGTCTGAACTATTTTTAGCCTGATGCAAGACAGAAACTTCCCCTTTTCTTCAGAAAACCAGCTCTTCCTGTTTCATGACTCTCTTTCTGCCTGACTTTGATTTTTTATGATTAAATAGAAAGAAGTAGAATTAAAGCAAAGTTTGCAGGACACAATAACAACACACACAACCAGATTCATTTTATTACCGTCTGACTCTACTGTTGGGTCTTGATGTCATTAATTTTAAGGTAATTTTATTTATTATTACTATTAAACTAAAATCTCCAGCATGGGGAAGTGGGATGAGCTCGACTTTTCTCGACAGTTACGGTTGTAAGAGCATCGTTTGTAGCTTACACTGCCTTTTGTTTGTACACAGCTCTTATGGTGAAACTCAGGGTTTACTCCCAAATAAACCTGTTATTCAGTAAAGCCAAAGCCAAAGACGTGACCTGGTGGGCAGGTCCATCAAATCAGCCAAGAACGTCAGTTTCACATGCAAGTATTGGCTGATATCCCAAAAGTAAGGAAATCAGGAATAAGCTGGTGATCTGTGTATTTGTCAGCATGATGGACAATGGAACAACGTAGAAGTGAAATAAAGTTGATCAAAGATAAGAACACAAAAACTTTGGAACTGTGGTCAAGAATCATCCCAGATCATAACTTTCTCTGAGAACATGTGGTTATGTGTTAAAAAGCTCTAGATAACTTTAGATGACTCTAAAATCTAAGAACAGAAGAATGCATCACCATCCAGATGGTATATATAAAATATGCATTCATTTTTATATTCAATCAAAAACAAGTTTCAATATCTCAAAGAAGGAAAGAAAAAATATCTAGAAAATCCATTTGCAGCTTTGACTTAACAATACTTACTTTACATTCAGATCATTAAGGATGTCCAGTCTTATTCAAGATAAGACATAGGATTAGATGTAGATGTACCGGTGTTAATATTATTCAAATATCATTTAAAAATATGTATTAACTTGATTTTTTATCTTACTTACGGCACAAAAAAATATTTCAGTTATCTAAATGCTTTAAATTTAAACCAAGTATTTAAACGCCTATTTTGTCAGTTTTGTGTGGACTCACCGAGCCAAGGATGACATGCTGGATCTGTTCAGTGCCTGAGAAACCCTGAGAACGGCTCCCAGCCTGCATAACAGGGTTTCTTTCATGCTCTGCTGGGAGATCACATGATGGAGATAATCACATTACTGCTTACCCGTGTGGTTCTAATCCTCTGGCCCTGATCTAAATAACGCAGCCTGGGCTTGGACAGCAACAGAGAATCGATTAAACAGACTTGACATGAACGACTTTAAAAGGAACTCTTTGGTGGGAATTCTCCAAATTCTGCTCATATATACAGTAAAAGTACAATTTTAGTCATTTTTACATGGCCATTTTAATGAAACAAAAGCAAAGAATTTGACCATTAAATTACAGTTCATAATTGTGGAAACATAATTAAACTCAGACAAAGTCAAGAATATATACAAAATAAAAGTAAAATATGAAAAATAAAAAATGTTCACAGAGATGAAATGTTCTGTTGCAGTATGTGTGGAAAGATTTCCAACTGTTTTCACACCATCATTAAAAACTTTAATACTTTCATTGGTTAAATAAAGCACAGTGTTCTAAAGTTGCTTTAGAGCTACAATAAATCATAAAATCATAAAAGTAGGCCATAAAAAAGACCCCAGTGGTCCTCGGTGACAGGTTAAGTCCTGAGCATCAGTAGCAGCTTATCTCGCTGCTGCAAGTCGTCCTCAAAGTTTAACTGAGCACACGAAGCGATGAGCTCTGCTCCTATTGCAGTCTCTAATTTGCCACTTGGCGTTTCTCAACACCAGCACACACTTCCTGTTTCTCTTCATTTTGGAGCGAGGGGGGGTCTTCCTCCAGTTAGTATAGCTGACAGGCTCACCGCCCGCCCACTCCCACCGTCCTTCAGCCTCCCTGCTGTTCAGACCTTAAATGACAGAATAGACTTTCTTATTTATCAAGATTAATCTGAAAATCACTTCAATTGTAACAGGGTGCCAGCCTATTCAAAGATTTCATAAACTTAAAATCAATTCTAGAGTGCGAAGACAGCCAGTGGAAAGAACAGTGTGGGAGTGCTGTGGTCTCACGTGTGTGTTTTAAAAATCCAAAATAAAATACAACAAAAACAATAAATAAAACTGAGAAGAAAAAAGACACTTAAAAACAAAACAATAAATAAAATGGGTTATCATTCCTCTGTAAACTAAATTTTCCACCAAAAATATTAATCATCAGAATGGAAATGATCGAGCTCATTCTAATTTGTCATGCAATTGCAACAAGTTTATTGGCATCACATTTTACTGGTATGCAAACATGTGTGTAATGTGTGGAAAACTTTGATGCCATGCTTTCTAAAAACTGAAGCCAAAGGCAGTAAAAAGAAGAAATGATCCCTGAAGGAGACCACAGAGAGATGAGCAGGTTTCAAGGACTGTAGGCAGTTTTTTATTCCCTTTACACCTAAATGACACATAAAGTTGATCTTTTTTCCATTTTAGTTTAATATTTTGTCAACAGAATCTCCTACTTGATGGGCCTAAGAACGATACGATACATACAGTACTGCTGTTCTTAGATGTATCGACTTCTCTTGTTTGTAGATGGATTTTGTTTAGGGGTATTCGAGTGGAGGGGGCTAACTACATACGCACAGCACACTTTTCATATTATTAAGTGTAGAAAACTTTAAAATCCTGTCTTATGAACAATCTGAACCTTATGAATGTGTATGCAATGCACTATTTAAAATTAAACATTCTTGTTCAGGTATATTCTAACAGTAAAATATACTATCACATCAGGATGATGTGATAATACTGCCACATCATCTTGTAATATTATTATTACAAGATATTTATTATGTAAATATCATCTCAACTTCCTTCACTACAGAGCACTGACCTATCCAGAAAGGCTTTCTTCCACTGAAGTCCCACAACCAGTCCATGTCAGATTTAGACAGAACACTTGCAAGACTTCCCATGAACCTGATATCAAAAACAAGTAAACAATATCAACATTTTTAAAGTTACAAATGACACATTACAAACAATAATGAATGAGTTTGTATTTTTAATGGATCCCACCACCACCACACATTATCCAGTGAAACCCATCAACCCTGTGATAACAGAATGTTTAATGATACCTTTCTCTGCAGGCCGTGTTGGCTGCACTCCATGTGAGCTTGGGCTTAGTGCTGACGATGTAACAACGTCCTCCTTGAAAAGTCCAGCTCTGAGGACACATCTGAGCACCAAGGATGGGTAGGAATGTGGAGATAGAAACACCCATTGTTAAGTTTTCAGCCTAACCAAGCTTGTACTTCTATACCTGTTTTGTTCCCTTGGAAACCATGACTGAAATACAACTATGGACCTTGGCAACAGTTTCCTCCAAATGGGTCAACAGTAGGGCTGTTGTAAACGATTATTTTAGTAATCGAGTAATCTATAGATTTTTCTTACGATTAATCGAGTAATCGGATAAAAACAATTATGAAATAAAATATTGGTAAATCTTCCATAACACCAGTGTTACTATCGGATATCAACATCAGTCTATTTTTTCCACATTTGAGCTTCCCTACCAGTAACTTTTTTGTAGTTACTGGTAGCAATACGGGATATTTACGGCTCCTCCGTTCAGAAACTCATCTACCAGCCATGTTCCGCCTCCCGTTTGTTCAGACCGGGATGATATAAGTTTATTGTGCGGTTCGTCCGTAAAGCTGCTCTTACCCTGTAAGCATCAACCCTCAGCCGCCCGCCGTGTTCAGTCTCTCCGCTCACCTGTATAAATCCTCCTCAGCTTCTTCCCGCCGTTCAACCAGCAGCTCCGGAGCAGAAAGGCTGCCGAACTCCCGGCATCGCGCCGGTCATTTTAAGGATGTTTATTGGTCCCACAAAAACGATGAAAACCCGGAATTATCACCAATCAGTAAAATCTCCGCGGGCCGAACTTGAAGATTGGACGTTATGCCGCTAACACGTAGTTTCCGTCAACAACTCAGAGGCGGAAGTCAGAGCTCCGCTCAACGCAAATAATGTTCCGGCTGAAACACGGTGCGCTAAATGATAAAACATAAATTAACGAAGCTTCGAGGCAGGTCAATTTTCCTCGAGGAATTTTAAGAATCGAGGTACTCGAATCACTCGAAGAATCGTTTCAGCCCTAGTCAACAGATAACAAAAATCGTTATTGTATGATAGAAGTGAAGGTGAGTTATATGAGTATTCTACTGACAATTTTTCAATTATGGTCACAGATTTCCATACATTCCTGACTGGCATGAAAGTCTTTATAGGTCTTTTAATGGTACCTTTGAACTGTTCCATTTTTGGGGTTGGTGTGATTAAGCAATAAAGAACTGTAATTTATTTTCACAGTCACAAATGTATAGATACACCCCTACTGTTGAGGAATATAATTATGTTAATAGTTAAAGGTTGTGTTAATTCACATTAAGATATGTTTTACTGAAAAGGAATGTGTTATGTTGTGCTGGTTCAACACCAAATAAGGAGTTGTACGAGACATTCCAGGCAGGCAAGGGACTCAGCCAGAGTCTCTGTTTGGACAATCTGACTAATGGTCCTCTGAGGGAGCAGATTTAACTTCCACGAGGTCGGCCCAGAATTCTCGGAACTTCCAACACACACTCAATGTAAAACAGAGCCAGAAGCAAGATTCAGAACGCCATTGGTCAGATGGTTTCCAATACACAATAGCAGACTGAAAACGGTATAAATGCTCGAAGCCAGAAGCAGAAGACAAGACATTTTGGATTCTGAGACGATGAAATGAGATGATGAAAATGTAATATGTGATTCCGCAGATGTGCATTAAATGTCTTCCTGGTTGTCAGTGAGCCGGAGAGAATGGAGTTTTGTGTATCATCTCTTAATTCATAAGTTTAGCACCTTTGAATTCCTCCATACTACTAATATTATCGAGAAATGTCCCTAAGCAAGCTCTAGAGCAGGGGTAGGCAATCCTGGTCCTCGGAGGCCGGTGTCCTGCAACTCTTAAATGTCTCCCTTGTCCAACACACGTGACTCCAATAGCAGAATCACTTTCTAAGTGCAGTCAAGTTCTCCAGAGTCCTGCTAATGACCTCATTACTTGACTCAGGTGTGTTGAAGTAGAGACACATCTAAAAGTTGCAGAAGACCGGCCCTCGAGGCCTGGAGTTGTCTAGAGAAACCATGTACTTATAGTATCATCAAAAAGCCATCCACCCATCCATTTTACATGCCTATCCCTAGTGGGATTGCCAGGGGTGCTGGTGCCTATCTCAAACAGTCAATCCTGACAAATGTATTGACTATGTACCGAGTCCAGGTCCACATGACTGTATAGCTTTCTGGAGGCTATACTATATTGAGGTTTCAAGTTTTACCCAATTGCTAACATTTGCCCATGTGTAATGCACCAGTTTAAGGCTTTGAAGCTTACTGGAAATTGCCTGCGCTGTAAGCGACCATCCTTCAAATGCTTATCCAAACAATGCAGCTGTTATTGTTAATTCAATATTTAGAAGTGTGACCAACATGGACTGAACAACTTTGTTCACATCCTCTGCTGCCATTGCTAAAACTACAGTCAAACTACCTTTTGAAAACAGCACAGAAAGGCAACATCGTTGTTTACAACTGTTATCCTTCTGTTCCTTCTGTTCGCTGATTGGCCCAGCAGAAAAGTCAACCTCTTAGCCCTCTACTGGTCTTCCACCTAGGGTTGTGTCTTGCTGGTACCTCTGATTTTTCTTAACATTCTGACCAATTTTCCCTCCTCTGATATTGACAGTTTGACACATTTGGGTGTTCTAATTTAACAATAATCCAAAGTCAACATTAAGTTTCTGGAATTCTCCTGACTTAAACCAAACTGAAAATTGGCACATCACACTTAGAAACATAGTTAACCAATTTAAATTAGCTTTTTCTTTTGTGCTAATAAAGTAGTCAGAAACATAGCCAGATGGGTCAGAACATGGTTGATGGTTTCCAAAACCCAGATAGCATGCAATGGTAATTCAACATTGAATTATAGTCATAATGATTGATTTTTGATTGAGGTCGACAACTGATGGTGGCTCAACCATCAAACAGTCATCCAATTCTAGCCAAGTAACCAATGATGAAAAGATGTCATTGAATCAATGTTGTTTTGTGGTTGAAATCAAATGAATGAAATGCCGATGTCTGATCAACGTCTGACCAATGTTGAATCAATGTGTGCCGTTTTATCGCACCCCTTCCCCTTTTTCCTCTTCTTCTGAGCTCTGGTTCAGAGCATTTTATTATTGAGCGGGGGTTAATCATGTTTTCAATTAAGCACTGTTGAGGATAGTAGGTTGTGATTCCTTTCTGTACATTTTCTTACTTGGTCATAAAAATAATTACTGACTGTTTGCGAGTGATATATTGACACAAAAACATCTACAACTTACTACAAGAAGTGAAGCGGTCCACCGCCCCTATTTTCATGAGTGGGATGTCCCAAACACAGCCACTTCGCTGTTGGCTTGTTTGCAAATACATTAATTCAATGTTGAATTATGATCACAAAGGTTGAATGTATTGCTAAGGTTGACGACTGATGGTGGATAAACCATCAAACAATCATCCAATTGTAGCGATTTAACTAATGTTGAAAAGATGTTATTGTATCAATGTTGTTTTGTGGTCGATTTTTGATGATTGAAATGCCAATGTATAATCCAGTGTTTTTCAACACTGGTCCTCAAGTCACAATGCCCTGCAAATGTTAGACATTTCTCTAATTCAGCACACATGATTGTAATTGATGGCTGATTAACAGGGTTTTTCTGAAATTAAAACATGCAGGTCAATTTGACTTAAGGACCAGTGTTGGGAAAAACTGCTAATCAATTTTGAATCCAAGTATGCCGTTTGTTGCACCTCTTCCCCTCCCTCACTCTCCCTTCCCATCATGTCATATCTCAATTTGCATTTTTTTAATCCTGCCCTCCATTCTAGGTCTAAGTATAAAATCCTGCAAGATTTTGTGGGATTTGAGTTTTTAAAAGTAAGGGTGTGGGGGGCTATTGTTTGGTCTGAGAGAACATGTGGTGGACAAGGAAGTTTAGGGCTGGCTGCTGCAGGTGGGCTTTAAATAATTTTAAATCACTTGTTTTTCATTTTTTATTACAGGGCTTAAAGTAAAAAAAAGGGGGAGGAGCGCAAAGTCTTGAGTGGAAAAGCATTCCAATGGCAACCTGTGAAGCTCTGGTGAACTCCATGCCCAGGACAATTAAGGCCATCCATCCATCCATCCATTTTCTTCCGCTTATCCGGGGTCGGGTCGCGGGGGCAGCAGCTTCAGAAGGGAGGCCCAGACTTCCCTCTCCCCAGCCACTTCTTCCAGCTCCTCCGGGGGAATCCCAAGGCGTTCCCAGGCCAGCCGAGAGACGTAATCCCTCCAGCGTGTCCTGGGTCTTCCCCGAGGCCTCCTCCCGGTGGGACGTGCCCGGAACACCTCACCAGGGAGGCGTCCAGGAGGCATCCTTACCAGATGCCCGAGCCACCTCAACTGGCTCCTCTCGACGTGGAGGAGCAGCGGCTCTACTCTGAGTCCCTCCCGGAGGACCGAGCTTCTCACCCTATCTCTAAGGGAGAGCCCAGCCACCCTGCGGAGGAAACTCATTTCGGCCGCTTGTACCCGTGATCTCGTTCTTTCGGTCATGACCCAAAGCTCATGACCATAGATGAGGGTGGGAACGTAGATCGACCGGTAAATCGAGAGCTTCGCTTTTTGGCTCAGCTCTCTCTTCACCACGACGGACCGGTACAGCGCCCACTTCACAGTAGACGCTGCCCCAATCCGCCTGTCGATCTCCCGTTCCCTTCTTCCCTCATTCGTGAACAAGATCCCCAGATACTTAAACTCCTCCACTTGAGGCAGGACGACCCCCCTGACCCGGAGAAGGCACTCTACCCTTTTCCGGCTCAAGACCATGGCCTCGGATTTGGAGGCACTGAGCCTCATCCCGGCCGCTTCACACTCGGCTGCGAACCGCTCCAGTGAGAGCTGCAGATCACGTTCCGATGAAGCCAACAGGACCACATCATCCGCAAAAAGCAGAGATGCGATCCTAAGGCCACCAAAACGGATCCCCTCAACACCTCGGCTGCGCCTAGAAATTCTGTCCATAAAAGTAATGAACAGAATCGGTGACAAAGGGCAGCCTTGGCGGAGTCCAACTCTCACCGGAAACGAGCCCGACTTACTGCCGGCAATGCGGACCAGACTCTGACACCGGTCATACAGGGACCTGACAGCCCATATCAAAGGGCCCGGTACCCCATACTCCCGGAGTACCCCCCACAGGGCCCCCCGAGGGACACGGTCGAACGCCTTCTCCAAGTCCACAAAACACATGTAGACTGGTTGGGCGAACTCCCATGCACCCTCCAGGACCCTGCTGAGGGTGTAGAGCTGGTCCAGTGTTCTACGACCAGGACGAAAACCACACTGCTCTTCCTGAATCCGAGGTTCGACTATCCGACGGACCCTCCTCTCCAGGACCCCTGAATACACCTTACCAGGGAGGCTTAAGAGTGTGATCCCCCTGTAATTGGAGCACACCTTCCGGTCCCCCTTTTTAAACAGGGGGACCACCACCCCAGTCTGCCAGTCCAGGGGAACTGCCCCCGATGTCCATGCGATATTGCAGAGTCACGTTAGCCAACACAACCCCGCAACATCCAGAGCCTTAAGGAACTCCGGGCGGATCTCATCCACCCCCGGGGCTCTGCCACCGAGGAGCTTTTTGACCACCTCGGCGACCTCGTCCCCAGAGATTGGAGAGCCCAACCCAGAGTCCCCATGCTCAGCTTCCTCAACAGAAGGCATGTTGGTGGGATTGAGGAGGTCTTCGAAGTATTCCGCCCACCGGCCCACAACGTCCCAAGTTGAGGTCAGCAGCGCACCATCCCCACAGTGTTGGTGCTGCACTGCTTCCCCCTCCTGAGACGCCGGATGGTGGACCAGAATCGCCTCGAAGCCGTACGGAAGTCTGTCTCCATGGCCTCTCCAAACTCCTCCCACGCCCGAGTTTTTGCCTCAGCGACAACCCGAGCCGCATGCCGTTTCGCCCGCCGGTACCCATCAGCTGCTTCTGGAGTCCCACAGGCCAAAAAGGCCCGGTAGGACTCCTTCTTCAGCTTGACAGCATCCCTCACCGAAGGTGTCCACCAACGGGTTCGAGGGTTGCCGCAGCGACAGGCACCAACAACCTTGCGGCCGCAGCTCCGATAGACCGCCTCAGCAATGGAGGTACGGAACATGGTCCACTCAGACTCAATGTCCCCACCTCCCCCGGAACGTGTTCGAAGTTCTGCCGGAGATGAGAGTTGAAGCTCCGTCTCACAGGGGACTCCACCAGACGTTCCCAGCAGACCCTCACTACACGTTTGGGCCTGCCAGGTCTGACCGGCTTCCTCCCCCACCACCGGAGCCAACTCGTCACCAGGTAGTGGTCAGTGGACAGCTCCGCACCTCTCTTCACCCGAGTGTCCAAGACATACGGCCGCAAATCCGATGAGACGATGACAAAGTCAATCATCGAACTGCGGCCTAGGGCGTCCTGGTGCCAAGTGCACATATGGACGCCCTTATGCCTGAACATGGTGTTCGTGATGGACAATCCGTGACGAGCACAGAAGTCCAACAACAGAACACCACTTGGGTTCAGATCGGGGGGGCCGTTCCTCCCAACCACGCCTCTCCAGGTCTCACTGTCATTGCCCACGTGAGCGTTGAAGTCTCCCAGTAGAACAAGGGAGTCCCCAGGAGGGGCACTCTCCAGTACCCCCTCTAAGGACTCCAAGAAGGGTGGGTAATCTGAACTGCCGTTCGGCCCGTAAGCACAAACAACGGTCAGAACCCGTCCCCCCACCCGTAGGCGGAGGGAGGCTACCCTCTCGTTCACCGGGGTGAACCCCAATGAACAGGCGCCCAAATGGGGGGCAACAAGTATGCCCACTCCAGCCCGGCGCCTCTCACCGTGGGCAACTCCAGAGTGGAAGTACGTCCAGCCCCTCTCAAGGAGACTGGTTCCAGAACCAGAGCCATGTGTCGAGGTGAGGCCGACTATTTCTAGCCGGAACCTCTCAGCCTCGCACACTAGGTCCGGTTCCTTCCCCACCAGAGAGGTGACGTTCCACGTCCCAAGAGCCAGCTTCTGCAGCCGAGGATCAGACCGCCAGGGTCCCCTTCCTTGGCTGCCGCCCATAGCACAATGCACCCGACCCCTTTGGCCCCTCGGACAGGTGGTGAGCCCATCGGAAGGGGGACCCACGTCTCCTCTTCGGGCTGAGCCCGGCCGGGCTCCGTGGGTAAAAGCCCGGCCACCAGGCGCTCGCCATCGTGCCCCACCTCCAGGCCTGGCTCCAGAGTGGGGCCCCGGTGACCCGCGTCCGGGCGAGGGAAAACGAAGTCCAAAGTTTGTATTCATCATAGGGATCAAGCTAAACAAGCTAAACACTCAAACTTAAATAAGACTTCACTACATTTCAACTCAAAACAAAATGTAAAATATCTGTGCCCTATAGGTTAGTCTTACAGGCAAAAATCCCTCAACATTAAATAAGAGTCCTTTTAGTCAATGTTTTTGCAAGTAATTTAGAACATGCAACATTACTAACTAAATCAGTGTTTCTCAACCTTTTTCGGACCAGCACTCCTATCCCATATCCAGGTCCCTTACCGCCCCCCAATAAAGAATTTGTAGGCTACTTTGCACTGACTATTATTTATTATTAATATTACTATCACTAAGTTGTTTTGATTTTTATGCTTGTTTCTGTATTTATCATCAAGATAATTTCCCAGAGAACAAAAAAGCCATGGGAATAGAAATTATTTTCACAGGTGTCTATGAAAAATTTAATGAACATTCAACTTAAAATTTGTAGGCCTAACAGCAGCCAATCAGAGTGGAAAAAAATATTCTTGTTCTTTGCCATTTTTCAGTTGTTAAATATTCCACAAAATTACCAGATAAATTATGGGGAAAAGGCAGACTGACATAAACCTTTTAAAACAACAAAAACAATTTCGGTATTCTGATTATTGAAATTTAAAAGTGCTGTGGTACTGTTGTTTTATCACACCCGTTTCATACCGGACCACTTACAGCACCTTTGTTAACGCTATAAAATGAACGCTACGAAATACAGTTTTAGCAAGTTGCTCAAAGTCTAAACTGGTATTGTTGTGATTGTAAGGTGTAAAGTTTACCTTCGACCTAACGCCCCCCGAAGGAATCTCAGCGCCCCCTTTTGTAAAAATTTCCGCCAACTTCCCATCTTGTCCTCTTTCTTCTAGCCATGCCCAGGGCCACTTGTTTTTAATTTCTTTCTCAAGTAAACGTGTTTCTTTACTGGGTCAGACAAACTCCATCTTCTTTCATATCGCATTTGATTTAACTGCCGAACCAAATGCATGCGCTTCTTTTTTACAAACGGCTTTACAGTCATTGGTCAGGAACACGGGAGCTAGAACTCTGATTGGCAGATATCTTTGTAGATGGAGCTCTTTAAGCCCGGAGACTACAGTTTGGTTGAGGCGGACCTTTTGGTCAAAAGCCGGCCCTCGGCCGGAGCTCTTTAAGCCCTGTTATTATGATGTGCTTAGATGCTTAGATGTTCCTGCATTCTAGAACAGCTGATTCAGATGATTGTATGACAGTGTTGTAGCACTCGAGATCGGTCTTGGTCTCGAGACCATTTTTTGATGGTCTCGGTCTCGTCTCGGACTCGACCGCATTTGGTCTCGGTCTTGTCTCGGTCTCGGGCGCTGAGGACTCTGTATTTTATTTCAAGACCGGTCAAGACCGCAACTGTGAAAATATCACTAAACATGCAGCATACTGTCCAGTTTATTTGTTAACAAATGCCCCCCCCACCTTTCACTCGCACGTGGCGCTCCAAGACATGCGCAGTGGTTTTCTCACAGCGGCAGAACCTTTGTCTAATAGTCAGTAATAGAATAAAGCTGCATAAATCATAAGAAATCCGATAGCCACAGCTAACTCAGCAGCGTTTTGCTTTCACAGATGGTGGGGACTAGGTCTAACTTTTTTCGTCACCTAGAAAAGTATCTCAAAGAAAGGTAAGCTCTGTTGACGTGATGTTAGCAAAGCAAGCTGTATAGAGACACATAAGCATTGTGATGAAAAAAAGTTGTCACTCACTGCTCTGAATTATTGTGCGGAGAGATGTTGACTGACTTGTCGCACATATGAGACAACGCTGTGTCCAAAAGTAGTCTGCAATGTAGTGATGCGACATTCAGGAGCAGTATGATTCTTCTGCACGGGTCTTTACTTATTGGATAGGACTGGAGTGTCACTGAGAGCCTATCAGATTACCATACGCTGTCAGAATAGCATACATCAGAGGTTCCCAAACTGTGGGGCGCGCCCCCTAGAGGGGGCGCCGTGCCATTGGCAAGGGGCGGGGGGGCACGGGAAGACGTTCGGATGAAAAAGAGAAACAAACAATTTAAAAAAAAAGACATGAACGCTGTATGCGCTGGGTTTTTACTTTAGAACGGCCAAGTCTCTGTTATTTCTCTGTCAATTTGATACAGTAGGGGTTTCCACACTAACCATATCTGTGTCCTCTGTCACTTTTATCAGCAGTTAAAACTGTTTAATCCGTTAACATGTGGTAATCTGTTTTTCCGTGCCGCCTTTAAACGCAACATGAGCGCTACGACGCTGGGTTTACACCTGTGCGGCAGCGAAGGAGACCTGCTGCTGCTGTGTGGAGCTGCACAGATGTGTTAGAATCATGGAAGCAAAACGCAAAGAACTTTTCACAGTTTTCCCCCCAAACTAACAGACTGTTTAGTAAAGCTGCTTGATGCAGGTAAAGTTAGCTAAAAGATGACTAGCTAGAAAAAGTTTGGGAACCACTGATGTAAGGGAAATGACGTGAAAGAAGCACAAAGTTTCCAACCTAATAATAAAGAAACATTGATCTAAAAACATTTGTACTTTCAGTTCTACTCTGTTGTGGAAATTAACGCAAATATTCTATGAAAACATAAAAAACTGCTAAAAAACTGCATTTATATTGTATCTTTGTTTAAAAACATTAATAGGTTCTTGATCAATTTAGCCAGCATTATTAAGGAGTAAGGAGATCAAGGTTTCAAGAGAAATGGAAAAAAAGAAAAGAGAATCCCAAAGCCCTGCAGGAAAAACTGTTTGGTTTGATGAAACCAAATATGACGATCCCCCCCCTCAAAAACACATCGTTCAACCACACAGCTATTTGTAGGGGGTGGGGAGTAGGAAATGTTTTGAAACTACTAGGGGGGCGCAGGACAAAAAGTTTGGGAACTACTGGCATACAAGTATCTACTTCTTGCTTGTTGCTCCTTGGTCAGTGTTCATAGTTGAGGGTCAGGGCATTGCCTCAATTGCTATATTTAATGGTGCAGACAGTGGTGGTTTCTGACATGAGCAACATGGGTAAACACCCAGGGCGTTATCTTTTTAGGGATGGCACAAGACCACCGCAGACAGAACTCTTTGTTCTGCTTTGCACCGAGATGGAAGCAATGCAGAACAAAGAGTTTGTTAAATTTAATATTTGTTACATTTATTAAGTATTTAATATCTATGTGTTCTTATGGGAATGTGGATCTTTCAGATCAATTTGAGAAGTAATTTTGATGATATTTTACATTTTATTGTGTTATGTAGCACGGGACGCTGGTCTTGGTCTTGACTTGGTCTCAGACCCTAAAGGTCTTGGTCTTGTCTCGGTCTCGATACACTCTGGTCTTGGTCTTGTCTTGGTCTCGGGTTAGGTGGTCTTGAACACAACGTATGACCTATTCTGCAGCCATCAAGTACTGCAGAAGGCTGTTAATCACCCACAGACTCAGCCCAGGTGTGTGAAGGGAAACACCTAAAACATATAAGGCAGGTAGGAGGATTTGGATTGGTAACTGATTAAACAGAACTGGACTATTACTAGCTTTGCGGGATCTTTATGAGCATATGGACATTTTTGAATGAATTTAATCAACTTATTTGGAAATGTTTGAGGTTAATGGAAGATTGAACCAGTTATGTGATGGAGGTTTATCCTGTATGTATTTAAATAATTTTCCAACTACAATACAACTCACCTTTTGCACTATTTGTCTGTCTGTGTGTTACAAACAACTCTGTTTTAGGGTTGCTACCCAACCCTTAAAATGCGGAATCGTCCCGTATTTGGCTGTTAAATGTTGCGTCCCGTATTGAACTGATACGAGTTGTTCCGTACTTCTATAAATGCCTATCACACATCAAGACTAATTGTAACAATAATGACCAAAATAAAACACAGCTAAAGGTCAGCTAAATTGTCGTGGTGTGAGCTAAAGGACCCCCGGAACGCTATGGACCGACGCTCTTGTGGTTGCCTAGAGACGGACTATACGCAGCTGCAGAGAGCTGCTATGACCGCGGCTTTTTTTTTTTTTTTTTTGGAACTTTTTATTTTCAATAACTTTTTTTTTTTACATCAACATACACACACAGTAAAGATACTGAAAATACAAACTCAAGTATTGAAGGTACTTATACAAAATTTTAATTGCAACCCTCCCTCTTGATTAGTTTGGATGCCCAAAAGGCTTTTGACAGGGTAAAATTTAGTTTTCTATACCAGACACTACTAAGATTTGGATTTTCACAACAACTTGTTGAAGGGGTGAAAATAATTTATAAAAATCCAAAATCCCGAATTCGAGTTAATGGATATTGTGCAGAATTTTTTGATTAAAATTGCTACCCCCCTCCTTTTTCCAAATGAAGCATAAAATGCCTGACTTACCCATTCCCTTTTCAACTTTTTGTGTTCGTTCTCATTTAGGTGTGGTTCCTGTAATAAAGCTATTGAGCATTGAAGATTTTTTAATTGAGTAATACTCTTCTTTCGTTTAATAGGGTGGTTCAGACCATGAACATTATAAGATACTATATTTAGCCCGTTCATATTACTACTCTATCTGGAGCTGTGCTGTACCTGACACCTCTTTGACAAAAATAAAAAAGTATACTACACCGTACAAAACCTCAACCGAAAATGAAAAACGGAAACATAATATAAACACACTTATTGGGACAAGAACCCCCAAACAATGACTGGAATATGAACTAACGTCTTCCAAGAGTCCCAACATCAGAGAGCTGTGGCCTTCTCTCTAACGAACAAGCATTATGTGCATCAACAAACTTTCTAGTAGTTGTCTAAAGCCCTAAAGACTAAAACTCTTCGATCCTACTCTCTAATGAACACGATTTTTTAAAAATCTAGTACGTTGTTTTATAACTAGAGTCCCCCCCCCCCTACTAAAACGAATATCACACTCCTTTCTTTGCAAATTATGACAATTATTCTCTCTATAGAATCTTATATATCTACCTACATATGTTAACCGTTGTCAGCAGGTGATTTCTTACTCCGGGGGGGAGGGTGAGGGGGGGCGTGCCGTCAATTGGTTTGTTCACCAGTGAGCGGTGAGCTCTTTCAATACACAAGTCCATCCCGTCTGTGATTTAGACCTGGGATTTAATAAATTGTTATGAAGCTGATGGTATCGTTTTTTTCCACTCCCTCGGGAATGCCATGGATACTTATGTTATTGCGCCTTTCTCTTCCGTATTCTTTCCTTTCTTAACCATATTTTTCACGAGTGTTCTATATTACTTTAAGAGCGAGTTTTATTTATATTCTACCGTTTTTACCTTGTTTAAACGCTAGTTTCAATCGTGTTCCGCAGAGCAGTCTTTTCTCCCATAGGCATAATATAAGGACAGACGCCTCATGTACCGCTCTCGCCTATTGTCGCTGGCGAGATTTAGGCCGGCCGTCCTGGAGCGGTCCACCACTCCACTCAGCGTTATGTGTTTAGCAGGCACAATGAAGTATCACCGCATTTAATCGATCATAACACGCTTTTTTGTTACTGGAAACCATATTCAAACATCTATCAAAGCTACATTTATAAACAATTGTATTTTTTAAGTATGTTTTCAATACATAGTTCAGCATATTTAAATATGGTTAATGGCTATAACCATAGAATAGGAATGGAATATTCTGATATTGATGTGTGATGAGCATATTACAAAGCACACAGCCGTTCATAATTTATTTAATAAATTATTTAGTAATTACAATACATATTTATATAACTATACAAACACACATAAATAATGATTAATACTGAATAATACATTTTGGATACATGTTTATATGTATGTGTATACATACAATATATACAGATATTTTTATATGTTTTTCAGCCGACGAGTTCAAGGTTCAGAGTGATTCAGCAGCTGAGGTTGAGTCCAAAATCCGATGCGAGATTAATCTGTGCTGCAGTGAATCCGTCTCTCTTTAAAGATATCTCCCTCTACTTCCTCACATTGTGTCTTTAGGAAACCTTTGTTGAGAAAAATTATTTAATATAAGTTAGTTTTAGAATTTATCATGACTTGATTGAAATACCATAATTATAGTTTTAAAATTTATAACATATTCTGACCTATTGATATATTTTACTGTAGTTAAAGCAGATGGTTTGTCAAGATCTTCTGATCTGCTCTTTGTCTGTTGGGAAACAGTCAGTAGGAAGTTCTAGCTTTTCACACTGATCTGTGAAAAGCCATAAACCACCATGAATTCAGAGAGTCTGCTTCTACCTTATTTAACAAAAGGTGTTTGATCTTGCGACCAAACTGCGGGACTTTTTCTAAAATTTAACAGGGCCAGAGATGTCTTCCAATTGGTCAAGTAGAGATACGCCTTATTTGAATACATTAAAGAGGTAAACACACCTACAGGTATAAAAGTTTGTGCACAAGGGAAATAATTCAGAAAAAAGCTGATTTATTTTACTTCTGCACCAGCTCTTTCTCCAAGGACGTCCTTGATATTTCTTTGTCTTCTTGTCTCAGGTAACCATGTTTGTATCTGTGTTTCTTCAGTTTCCTGTACTATCTTATATTTTCTTCTGATTGGATTAAATCCTGTAATTCTGTGACGTCAACACGCATTGTTGTGTTTTTGTCCCCGCACGTGGCCACGCGAGAAAACCCGGGATCAAAAGGAAGTATCAGAGCCAGAGTTTTGCTAAATTTAACAGTAATATAAAAATTCTTCCTTAACAATTGGGGGCTCGTACCGGTTCCGAAGTTTCGGACGTGCGCCTGTGGGGATTTTTTAATTCGTCTGGGTCTGACGCTGCGGTCTGGTAAGCCTGTGTTAAGTTTGCGGGCGGCGCCGCTTCGTTTGACCCTTCCGACTTCCCTTTACTGTGCGACGCCGCAGAATTATGGAATTCTCTGCAATGTCATAGAAAATTCCCCCCGAAAAGAGCAAGAATAGTTTAATGTTAATGAATGAATACACACTACAGGGAGCCGGTGGCGGGCTCAAACAGGGAAACGGCGCAGTCTCTGTCTCAAGCTAGGCTTTAATTTGTGGCCTACAGGAACGTTACTGTGCCTGTAAACTAACAAATTTAATTGGATTTAATTTTGTGTGTTCTAGTTGTAGGATTGGCCTGAATCGGCCAGGGAATTGCTCGTTCCTCAAGGACTGATAATTTTAAGGGTTAAATTGGCTGAGTCTGTCGCTTTGGGCGATTTAAGAGACTTTTGATAAATTATTATTTGGCCGGGTTTTGATGTCGCCTTCTTCGCTGGCTCTTCGTAAATTATGTAGCTGGGCGGATTGATGGAAGAACATATTGAAATTGAGTTTTGACCCGACTCTGAAAATGTAGAAGTTGTTGAAAATGTAGAAGTTGTTGAAAATGTAGAAGTTGTTGGGAATTTCTTGCGTTGCAGTAGAACTATATTTTAGCCGGCTTCAAAAAAAAAAAAAAAAAAAAAATTTTTCCTCTCTTTTCTTCGTTTTTCCTGTTACCTGAGCCTGTCTCTCTTGTTCTCTGTGTTTCTCTGTATCTGTGCTGTTTGTATGTAAAGAGCTCTGTGTGTCTGTGGCGCTGTGTGAGCGAATCAGTGTGAGTGGGACGCTGCGTTTGAAAACTGCTGTTTGTGTGGATTTGAATTCGTGTTTTGCGCTGCGGATCTAGTGTTAAGTTAAATATGGATATTGATTTGTTAAATGATAAGATTCTGAGTTTCTGTTCAGGTTCGTGGAAATCTTTGAATGAACAGATCACAGGTTTACTTAGCGTTTTGGAACAATTGGGGTGGAACACAGTTAAAGTGACGGCAGACGATTTGAAACGGGAAGTATTACAACAGCATAAACTTTTAAATACCGAAATGCCTTTGGGCCTAATTTTAAGTCAGGCTTTGAAACGGGCAGTCGCGGATGAGACTGCAGCCCGGTCAGACCTTTGTGAAGCTGGTTTATTCACTAAGGGTGCCGCTTTTAAAAAACCTGGAGAAGGCAGAGCAGATCAGGCACGAATGGGCTCGTTGCTTGGTTTTTTGGCAAGGAACAGTTCATCTCCATAAACAGAGCTCAGATGTAGGGATTCTTTTCCCCCTCTTGGCTTCTTTGTTTATTCCAAAATTTACTTGGGACCTTACTAATAGTTCCAGACTCTATTTGGACAGGGGTATTGAAATCTGGATTAAACATACGGGATTACATCCGGCTGATCATTCAGAGCAGAGGGAACAATTTCGTCGGGCCATCCTAGCTGGTGTCCCTTCTTCTGTAGCTGAAAAGATGACCCAAAATCGGGAGCTGATAGGTTGTGATCATGCTGAGTGGGAGAAACATCTGTTACATCATTTGCATATGTTTCAGGGTGCGGAGAGAACTCAGGTTGATGAGCTGGAGCGGTTAAAGAAACAATTGCTTAAGCTTCAGATAAAGGAGGCTAGATACAAAGTGATGAAACATGAAAAACAAATGCAGGTGGGAGTTGATGCATTATCAGAAAATTTTCCACCTGTTTTGGGTCGGGTTCCTGCTCCAGCAACACATTCTGGCCCTCGCATGTTTGCAGCTGCATCTTGGCAGAATTTAGCTCCAGGCTGGCGTGGCAAAAGGAAAAGGGCACCCGGTTTCTCAGGTGTGAGGGGAAGGGGTCAACAAGGTGTGAACTGCAGGGACATGTGTTTTTATTGTGGTGAACAGGGCCACTGGGTTCGACAATGCCCACACAAGCTTCATATTCCTGTTGGAGGCAGTACGGCTGACATATAACTGCCAAGAGAAGCACCAGATCCTGCGTCGGTCCCATGATGTGATGCACAGTACGAACAAGCTGGACGATATTGACACACGCAGGACCTTTTGATCTGAGATCACTGCCAGATCTCCTGATCGACGTGAAGAATGATGGACATTTGTTGCCATTTTGTGGTGGTTGCAGGAGTGGCACACTCCATGATGAACACTGACCTCTCTGACTGAATAAAATCAGTGGTTCTTTTCTCTGCACTACACTGGACTCTGCCTGTCGCCACATTTTTGCACACGCTTGTGCATGATTTTACACATGGACATTTTCTGCTGCAGTTATCAGTGGAGCACCTGGCTGACAGCTGGACACAAATGAACACACCAAGCTTTGGTCCTGCTTCTCACTTTGGAAACCCTAGATCCGAACACTTGTGTTCTCTGGGCTGATTTTTGACCTTTTCCCATGCCACCCTGTTTTAATGATTTAATTGGACAGAATGGTTCCAGGAGTAGTTTGATGTAACTTTAGTAGGTAGTGCCTGGAACATGTTTTTGCATTTTTGTGGCTAAATAACTGTTGCTGGTGCATGAGTTTGACTCAAAAGCATGCTAGAAGTGGCAGTGCCTTATGGTCTTTTGGCTCTGCACTCTGGCTCATAGCCTTAGTTATTGGGAGGTGTAATTTCATGCTCCCTGTTGATTCTAGACTGACGGTATATTCCTGCTCCTCGCTTTTTCTTCTCCCATCCATGAAACATATGAAATATAGTGTTCTGGGCCACATGTCCCACTGACTTGGGGCACGCTGACATCACACCTGTTGCTTTTGATTTTGATTTTTAACCAGGTCCTCCTCTTTTGGTCGTTTACATAAGTCTGCTGCAGTGGAGGGGACAACAGAAGCTGGCCCGAGTGTTACTTATTAGAGGTCAAGCTTTTATTCAGTAAAGAAAGGAATAATATTTTATTAAATGCACTTACACTGTGTTCTTGGATAAAGGCTGCACATACTTGTTATCACATTCAGTTAGTGAGTGTTATACACTGTGTACATCTGAGCTGTCAGTCTCCAGGAACAGAGCTTCTTTTAGTTTTGATATTTTTTTATTTTTTCATTTTCATTTTTGTTGTCTCAGATCATTTAGATGTCTGCAAGTCACAGAGCTGTGAGTTTGAATCACCCTGGGATATGACTGTGGTGGACATGCTGCACTTTCTATGACTAGGAATGGTAGGAACTATGCTCCTAGATTATCCTGATAACGATTGGCTCTAACTTGTTGCCATTTGCAATTTAGTTTGGATGTTTCTGTGGCTGAACTGAGTGCACAAAGTTCTGCCTCAGAAACAGGGGGAGAGCACATCTGACTGCCACAAGTGAAAGATTTGAGAAGTCTGTACACAGACGGTTCCTGTTGTAAATATGTTGTAAATATGAAATAAAAACAGCATATGCACTACTTTAAGATTTAAGTAGTGAGTTTCAGGAACAGAACCAATCCATAAATTGAATTTTGTTTGTGTGGCACATTTCAGTAGCAGGGCATTTCAAAGTGCTTTACATAATTGAAATAAAACAGCATGTGACATTGAGTAAACAGTGAGATAGAGATTTAAAAAAAGATACAAATATTGAAACCCACACTCCTTTTTAGGACTTCAGTTTAACGACGTTTAACTGGGACTTAAGTCAAAAACATAGAAGACAACAAATGCAGGGTTCTTAGAAACGCATAAAATATGAAACGGAAATGGAAATTGGTAGAAGCATTATTCCTGTGTTAATTTGTTATTGTGATTGAAACAGGGGTCATGAAGAAAGCAGGACAAGAGTGACAGCAGAAGGCGCTGCCACTGACAAACACAGCCAAGAAGGCTGTTTGATTCTTGTCATTCCTTTAAAATGGTAAGTATTAGAACTGAAGCAGGTGGAATAGAATCATCTGTACAAGATATTTTAACACAAAAAGGGGGTGTCATCACTGGAACTGTCTGATGAGCAATAAGGAGTCAGTTAATTACCGACTCTGACAAGGACTGAATGGTAAGGTGATTCTTTCTCCGGATATGAGACTCCAGGTTTTTCAAGAAGTCTATGGACTTGGCATGAAAGGATTTCACAGGTGATGAAAACCTGGAACACAGGTGGTATCTTTTCTCAAAGACAGGGTTAAAGGATAGATATGCTGACGCTGGTAGGTATTAATCCCTCTGGATGCAATACTCAAGATACCTGGAGGCGTGGCCAGCGCAAAAGAAGACAGCAAAGCTTTCATATTCTGCTTGATCAATCATTACATTCCACGCTATGGATTTCTAACGAAGATCAGGTGAGTAAATGGTACTCCTTTTAGGAATCAAGATCTGCAGAATGTGGAACAGATGCTCGGATTGACCCATTTATTCGGTACAGTATATTATCCCCAATCACAAGGCAAGGTTGAGAGAGTAAATAAAACAAAATTGGCTATAAACTGTGCACA
This sequence comes from Poecilia reticulata, assembly GCF_904066995.2. Classification (NCBI taxonomy): domain Eukaryota; kingdom Metazoa; phylum Chordata; class Actinopteri; order Cyprinodontiformes; family Poeciliidae; genus Poecilia; species Poecilia reticulata. The sequence goes on from NC_088847.1 coordinate 1,250,915, forward strand.
GTCTAAATTTAAATTGGGTAAATGCATCGCTTATTATTGGATGTTTGTTTGAATGTCCATTAACAAATCAACAGGGTCCATATGAGCTCCACACAAGAAGGATGTTTCCAGCACCTGCACTCGGATTCCAGAATGGACAGGTGAACCTGCACATTTATTTCATAATTATGTTTTTAGTGAGTCACAGGGTCTGGCAACAGAATTTGCAAAATACCAGACGTCATAGGACCGTCCAGGCTCAGGACCGGTTCCAGGAATCAACTGGGTGTAGCTGAAGGTCATCAAAAGACAGTGGTCTGAACCTCGCTTCACCAGACCATACCAACTTGTGGAAAGGACGTCTCATGCTGTCCGTCTGCAAGGGAAAGGAGACACCTGGTTCCATTGGAGTCACTGCACAACAGCTGAGGAGCCACAACGCGCTCCGAGACGTACAAGAAGATCTGCAACTTCAGACGAGGAGCGTCTGCAGGCACTTCCCAGGACCGAGGAGGATCAGCAATTCCTGCCATGACCACTTCTAATTCCTGGAATTCGAGGCTTAAAAGGCCCGGACAGGCATAATACTCCTGTTTCCGGTGTCCTTATATTAAGAAAAGGAGATTGCACCTTCTCCTTAAACTCACTGTTATATTGGCACAATAAATCCAATTTTCAGTGAGCAACGGACACTCAGGTGGGAACCTGAGGTTTAGACCCGACGAGGAAATCAAGTTACAAGAGGATCATCACCGTTAACACATCTTCTCTCTTTTGCGTATTTTCGTCTTTTCTTGCGAACTCAATGAACTTTCGTTTCTTTTTTCACGCGTATTTTTAGATCATTTCCAGACGAAGAACTTCTTTTGTTTTTGAGGAAAGACAAAGAAGAAAGACACAGACTCTAAGACTATTATTGAATTCTGTAAAAAAAAGGAAATGTGTAATTGATTTTTATGTGTTCTAATTTCTTTTTCCTTGACAGCTTTGTTTTTGGTCTTGCTTTTTACACTGTTGAAGGATTGTAATTGTTATGATCAGTATTGATTTTGTGATTAGTGTCCATCTTTGGTAAGTTTTGTGTACCTCTGTCATTTTTCCATTTTATCATTTTTGGGTGATGATTTGTAATGTGTTTTGCTTGTTTTGCTATAATTGAGTTATAGGATTTTTAAAAGGTTAATAGGTATTTTTACATTTAAATTGAGATTGTTACAAATTTTTGCAATACTTCAGGTGAGTATTAAATTACTGGACAGAACAAATCTATCATCTACAGGTAAAATAAGGAGTTTAATTTTAGATGCATAAAACTAAGGGTAGCAGAGGCCCACCTGCTCCGCCTCCCTATCAGATGCTTTACTGTGGTGCTGCAGATGAGGGGGATGTGGAGCTGAGGGGTCCTGTTGAAAAGGGGGACTGTATAAGAAGGTAAATGTTTTGGTTATTCTAGTACACAAAATTTTTTGTTCCTATATTGGAAGGCCTAATCAATTTATTTGTGAGGTCTGTGTATCTCAGACCTCAAAAGGGGGACTGTTGAGAAAAATTATTTAATATAAGTTAGTTTTAGAATTTATCATGACTTGATTGAAATACCATAATTATAGTTTTAAAATTTATAACATATTCTGACCTATTGATATATTTTACTGTAGTTAAAGCAGATGGTTTGTCAAGATCTTCTGATCTGCTCTTTGTCTGTTGGGAAACAGTCAGTAGGAAGTTCTAGCTTTTCACACTGATCTGTGAAAAGCCATAAACCACCATGAATTCAGAGAGTCTGCTTCTACCTTATTTAACAAAAGGTGTTTGATCTTGCGACCAAACTGCGGGACTTTTTCTAAAATTTAACAGGGCCAGAGATGTCTTCCAATTGGTCAAGTAGAGATACGCCTTATTTGAATACATTAAAGAGGTAAACACACCTACAGGTATAAAAGTTTGTGCACAAGGGAAATAATTCAGAAAAAAGCTGATTTATTTTACTTCTGCACCAGCTCTTTCTCCAAGGACGTCCTTGATATTTCTTTGTCTTCTTGTCTCAGGTAACCATGTTTGTATCTGTGTTTCTTCAGTTTCCTGTACTATCTTATATTTTCTTCTGATTGGATTAAATCCTGTAATTCTGTGACGTCAACACGCATTGTTGTGTTTTTGTCCCCGCACGTGGCCACGCGAGAAAACCCGGGATCAAAAGGAAGTATCAGAGCCAGAGTTTTGCTAAATTTAACAGTAATATAAAAATTCTTCCTTAACACCTTCAAAACAAAAACGGAAGATTTGGGAGCTATCTTACTTTTGACAGAGTGAGAGGTGTACATATAAATAATAGTCTTTACCACCTGTGTAAACTTTGCTGGTGAATGTTATAACACATGATAAGTTTTAAAATATATGTTACATTGTTTCATTTCTAATGTAGGCTCTTGTGTCAGATAATCTAAGTCAATGTTGGAGAATAATATTTTTTTTAGATTTATGTAAACACAGTTAGCCTTCATAGCGGGGCTGAACCCTGTATTACACCAAGCACTATAGCTAATATTAGCTGGTATCTCGCCGGTGGACATAAATACAGTAAAGTAATATTCTAATCACAAAATATACACAATAATATGTCCACCTTACTTGTGAAATGTTGTTTGTGGAGCCCTTACATCAATAGTCCATCGATCCGAACAACAATATCCCTCAGTGCTGAAGCATCTTCTGTTGTTTTGGTTGAGCAAAGTAGGAGGGACGACTGCTCCAAGATGGCCGCCGTATTTCCTGCGCCGGAGCAGCCAATGCAGGGTCTACATCTCCTGCCTTCTACAACATAGCGCCACCCGGAAGTCGACCGCGGCTTTTTAAAACATCCTCAACCCGATTCTCCACTGTCCTTAGAAGCAAAACCTCTCGTAAAGATACGGACGTGAGCAGGAAGAATCAAATCCCAGGCTGAACATGTTAGTGAGGATGAATACAGGCAATTAAAACAAATGTGTTGGTCCTGGCGCGGTGTGCAGTGCTGCATGATGTCAGACAGAATGGATCAGGACAGGAACACTGAGGCCCTGTTTACACGATCCAACGAAAATTGATTTTTTTTTTTCTGTTAACACGTTTACATGAAGACGTTCTAATTACAATCTTTGTTTACACCAGGGGTGTCAAACTCCAGTCCTGAAGGGCCGCTGTCCTGCAGTTTTTAGATGTGCCACAGGTACAAAACACCTGAATCAAATGGCTTAATTACCTCCTTCTTGTGTAGATCAGTTCTCCAGAGCCTTGCTAATGACCTAATTGTTCTATTCAGGTGTGGTGCAGCAGAGGCACATCTAAAAGTTGCAGGACAGCGGCCCTCGAGGACTGGAATTTGACACCCCTGGTCGAAAAGGTGTAATGCTCTCGCCACGCCACTAGTCGGTGCTAGGTTCTTTGAAACTAAGTGTGCATGTGTCAAAAAAAAATCTACTTGAAAACCTGTCGATTCGCGTTTCCCCTTCAGGTACCGTTCCCCCAAATATTGGGGAAAAACGCACACTATGTGTGGCTGATTAGGACGCAGTTGGAAAAAAGTGGGATAACTTAGCTGAAACACATTGTTTGAGCTTTCGCGGTGTCCGTAGTTCTCTAGATAAGAGTGATGAACAAGCGTGTGCCTGTTATGATCGCTAAACAAGCACATGTGCATTTTTCCACCTGGGTTGTGCGGAGCGGTGAAGAGACGCTGGGGAACCGTATCTGATGGGGAAACACGAATTGTAGTAACACCAGCATTGTCAGTAGCTTCTTTGTCTTCTGTGGATTGTCGGAAGCAGTTTTGCGTCATACTATGCATGAGCTAGGGATTCCCTGACAGAAAAGATCCATTTATTCTGTTCACAAGACAACGGACACTGGTACATTTTAGAAACATTGCACTCTGGAACCCGTTTTCAAACTGTGCCGTTGTCAGAGAAAACATTCGCCATTTTCGTGTAAATGTACAGTACAAACACAACGAAACTCTTCCGTTTTCACCCGAAATTGTTGTCGTGTAAACAGGGTCTGAAGACCCGGTTAGAACCTAAAGAACCAGACATCATCATCTCTTCATCCCTCAATCATCTCCCAAGACTGATATGGTATAGAACATTTTACTATGATTGATTAAGTTTCTTATTGTGGACTGTTATGGTTTGATTATTAGATAATCAATTTCTTGCTTATTTCTGGCCCTATCAGCCAAAATAATATAAATTTGTCATTTAGAGAACAAATCATATTAAGAGATTAACAGTAAAAACATAAATATTTCCTATTTTAAAAAGATTTGTTAGGGCTTTCTGTTTGTTTTATTAAGAAATGTTGACATATTAATTCAGTGTTCAGTGGTCATTTAATGTATCATTAATGTCAGACACAGACCTTCTGCCCAGGGGCGGTTCTAGAAGGGGGCCATCAGGGGTACAGAAGAAATTACGCTAAATAAATGTATTTTGTTAATATTCAGAGGTGGATTTTTTTTTTAACCTTCGCAATTTTATTTTAACAATTAATTAAAAGTAATTATTTATCATTTCAGATTACGTTATGTCTGGTACTCTGCCCTCCTCACATGTTTCTGTTAGTGGGAGCTAATGTTTATGTTACGTTAGCTGTTGGGAGCCGAGTCTGTGTATTTTTAGTGTCACACTCAGCACAGTTTGAATCTTTAATCCATAAAAATGATCTCTGGATGGTTCATACAGTTTCTGTTTTGCCCAACAGGTTCCAATCAGATTCTTAAGTCATGTTGCTGACTGATATTTGTATTTATAGTTAGTGAGATATTCTGATTTGCCTATTACTTTATTCACTAAGTGAAATAAATTGCCTTTCGATTCTAATTTATTGAATTTCTATGTGTCTAACAAAAATGTTTTATTTGTCTCTTTACAGGACAAAACGGCTGACTGATGGATCAGGGCCTAGTGTTATTTTACTTACTGGAGGATGAGGACCTTTCAGATCTCAACACACTGATCCTCTAACAGGGATCCTTATATCCCTGGCATCGATGTCTGGTGTCCTGCAACATTTAGATACGTCCTGGTCCAACACACCTGGATTAAATGGCTGCTTAAGAAGGTCAAGTACTCCAGAGTCGTGTTAAAGAAGAGACATCTAAAGGTTGGAGGACACTGACCCTCCTGAACTGGAGTCAAAGAAGCCCTGCTGTACAATTTTCATTCAATTGTCATCACATTCACTTGCATACAGTGGAAACTTTACCCCTATGAGGAGTTTGCATAGTGTCTTTACTTTAATACCATTTTGGTTTCCGTTTGTTGAAAGTAAATTACAAACATTTACCCATAGTTGACCGCTTCTTTATGGCAGAAAAAAAAAAATTCAAGTCACATATACATAATTTTAATAGAGGCATCATTCAGTTTATACTGTAGAAAGAAGAAGATGACAAAATTGTTTCTTGAATTAACTTTAACTTACGGTAATTTATTATAAGTTATTGGGGCGGAGTAAAAGCTAGATTCTTTACGTGGGTAATCTGGATTTGGGGTTCAACTAGTTGAATGTTAACTAAATCGCATAAAAATAAATAATAGCTGAATAGCCTATGTCAATATCATTTAAATATTGCTAAAAATAGAAATATTAGTAAATATTGATAAAAATAGAAAATGAGATTTTTTTTAAGCTGTCAGTCAAAATGACAGACAACAAAAAAAGTCTAGCGTGACCTCTAGTGGGGTGTATGTTTACATTTGTACAATTTAAATGCTTCCATTTAATCCAGAGAGATTTCCCTTGACAAGTTTAAACCTGGTCAGTTGGTACCCATGGTTTCCAGTAAAGCAACTGATTGGTGGACTGGTTAAAATGAAGGAATGAATGAAGGAGTCCTATGAGCTCTGACAGACATGTTTTAGGTGCAAAAGTGTCAGCTGCAGTCTAAAGGTCATGGTAGTTATTTATACCGACTACAAATAGAATCCAACAATTAGATAAAAACTCAGGGCAGAAAACAGAAGAGAAAAGAAAAGATAATGATAAAGCAAATGTAATGCCTAAAGCAGTCACAGCAGAACATGACAGTGTTTTGGCACATTAGTGGAGTGCAAGAGGTCATGTTAACGTAATACAATGCAAAACAATGTTTTTTAAAAAAAAAAAAAAAACATATTTGTTAAACCTGCCACCATGTCATGACAGTATAACATGAGAAAGATAATGTGAACAAATCAAGCTTCTCCATCCTGTGGTCCTACTGCCATCTGCAGAAATGTACCACTCCTGGTCAGAAACAACCAATCAGAGCCAGGAGGAGGGTCTTAACACCGTCAATCAGGCTCATGTTTAAGTTTAATTAGAATTTTACGCAATTGAGAACTATAAATAAATAGCTTAGTTAGATCACAGTTGATGAAACTGCATAAAGTCTGTATTGTTTGGTTATATTTATGAATTTATATTTTCAAATATACAAACCTTATGACCTTATTAAGTTCCACAGAAAATCAGAGTATCTGCCCAGTCAAATCAGGACTTTATAAAAAAGGCTGATAAATGCAATGCTAACTGGGCCAACATGACAGAACGAACAAAAGAAAGAAGGGTTCTCTGTACTCACAATAAAACACATGAAACCAACTCACATGTTCTCCTGCTCGCTCTTTCATTTGTGCTTTCAGTTCATCTTTTGGAGCGAAGGACTTTGCTTCAGTAAGAAGTCCAGGTACTTGGTGCTGTGGTTCCCTGCTAACCACCCAAATGTTTGCTTTCCTGCTCTTTCTAGAGGGGGACGTATCATCCTCTACTTGCATTTGCATAATTCCATGATACTGAAATACAGTAAACAATGGTTTAAGATCTGTCTTTAACCTTCATTAATATGAAACTGGAATCAGCTGCTGCAGCTACTTACTGTGAAAACCACATCTGTCCCATTGTGGAACACCGATGAAGGGGCAATCTAAAAAAATAAAACACAAATCTGTTTGCAGATTAACATGCTCATACCGTAACTGGTCATATAGGGTTGAGGATGAGATAAACTCAAAAGGCGACTCTGAAAGGCTTACAGATTTGCGATTGCTCACAACTCTGAGTATCTTCTTAGGGAGATTTTCTCGTGGTGATGAGATGCTGTCTCCTCTGCCCCGTATGACGGATTGTGTAGCAAGAGGAAGTTTCTCCAGATGAATGGATCCATGCTGGGGATATGTATCTGATCGAATCTCTTTTCCTCCTAGAAGAGGAGCTTGTTGATCCTGATTTGGCCAGCACTGTTCTGTCAGTTAGGATTTACAAGGTAAAATATGATTTTTATAAGAAAAAATGTTGGTTAGTAAGATGCACAACATTGTTTACCATTTCCTGAATCTCTGATTGTGAGTTCAGCCTTGCTGATTCTACCAATTACTGTGGCTTCAGGAGAAACTAGCAACACCTCAAACTTTTCATCGGCCTCCTCAATGTGGTCTTCAACTATCTCAGTTTGCCAACTTCGCTTTGCCACTCCTATAGAAACAGTAAAAAAATGTTTGAGAATTCAAACTGGTGATGTACTGATATAAAGTGCATAACAAGAGTGAGTACACCCCTCACATTTCTGCAGATATTTAAGTATACAACACTGACAAAATCACACTTTGACACAATGAAAAGTAATCTGTCTACAGCTAATATAGCAGTGTAAATTTATTCTTCAATCAATAACTATATACAGCCATTAATGTCTAAACCACCGGCAACAAAAGTGAGTACACCCCTAAAAAACTACATGCCTAAATGTCCAAATTGAGCACTGCTTGTCATTTTCCCTCCAAAATGCCATGTGACTTGTTAGTGTTACTAATTCTAAGGTGAGTATAGGGAGCAGATATGTTCAGTTTTCTAGTACAGCTCTCACAATGTCTCATACTGGTCACTGAAAGTTCCAACATGGCACCTCATGGCAAAGAACTCTGAGGATGTTAAAAGATGAATTGTTCCGTTACGTCAGTGTTTCTCAATTTCACTCCTCAGGCCCCCCTGCCCTGCATGTTTAGGTGTTCCCATTCTGCCACACACCTGGATTGAATCTGTGGGTGAATAACAGTCTTCTGCAGTACTTGACTGCAGAAGAGGTCATGCAATCATTTGGATCAGCTGTTCTGAAATAGAGACACATCTAAAACATGCAGAGCAGGGGGGGCCTCAGGACTGGAATTGAGAAGCACTGTGCTACATGAAGATGGCCAAGGTTACAGGAGGATTGCTAATACCCTGAAACTGAGCTGCAGCACAGTGGCCAAGATCATCCAGCATTTTTAGCTGGGTCAACAGATCTTGCGTTGGTCATCCAAAGAAGCTACTGAGCTTCTTGACGCTAAGCACGTGCCAGGGCACATGCTCAGCATCACATCCAAATGCTGTCTCTGAAAGATAAGTGCAGGAGTTCTGCCTGTCAGTGCTCAGACCATACGCCACACACTACTACATCAACTTAAACTGCTTGGCTGTCACTGCAGAAGGAAGCCTCTTCTGAAGTCTGTACACAAGAAAGCCTGCAAACAGTTTGCTGAAGACATGTCAACAAAGGACATGGATTACTGAAACCAGGTTCTGTGGTCTGATGAGAAAAATAATAATTTGTTTGGTTCAGATGGTCTCCAGCATGTGTGGCTGCAATCAGGTGAGGAGTACAAAGATACGTGTGTGATGCCTACAGTCAAGCATGGTGGTGGGAATGCCATGGTTTGGGGCTGCGTGAGTCCAGCAAGTGTTGGGTAGTTACATGTCATGAACTCCAATCTGTACCGTGAAATACAGAAGCAGACAACTACTGCTTTATTGAAGAGGCTGAGGGTGAAGGTGATGGACTGGCCAAGCATGTTTCCAGGCCTAAACCCAATAGAACATGTTTGGAGAATCCTCAAGTGGAAGGTGGAGGAGCGCAAAGTCTTGAGTGGAAAAGCATTCCAATGGCAACCTGTGAAGCTCTGGTGAACTCCATGCCCAGGACAATTAAGGCCATCCATCCATCCATCCATTTTCTTCCGCTTATCCGGGGTCGGGTCGCGGGGGCAGCAGCTTCAGAAGGGAGGCCCAGACTTCCCTCTCCCCAGCCACTTCTTCCAGCTCCTCTGGGGGAATCCCAAGGCGTTCCCAGGCCAGCCGAGAGACGTAATCCCTCCAGCGTGTCCTGGGTCTTCCCCGAGGCCTCCTCCCGGTGGGACGTGCCCGGAACACCTCACCAGGGAGGCGTCCAGGAGGCATCCTTACCAGATGCCCGAGCCACCTCAACTGGCTCCTCTCGACGTGGAGGAGCAGCGGCTCTACTCTGAGTCCCTCCCGGAGGACCGAGCTTCTCACCCTATCTCTAAGGGAGAGCCCAGCCACCCTGCGGAGGAAACTCATTTCGGCCGCTTGTACCCGTGATCTTGTTCTTTCGGTCATGACCCAAAGCTCATGACCATAGATGAGGGTGGGAACGTAGATCGACCGGTAAATCGAGAGCTTCGCTTTGTGGCTCAGCTCTCTCTTCACCACGACGGACCGGTACAGCGCCCACTTCACAGTAGACGCTGCCCCAATCCGCCTGTCGATCTCCCGTTCCCTTCTTCCCTCATTCGTGAACAAGATCCCCAGATACTTAAACTCCTCCACTTGAGGCAGGACGACCCCCCTGACCCGGAGAAGGCACTCTACCCTTTTCCGGCTCAAGACCATGGCCTCGGATTTGGAGGCACTGAGCCTCATCCCGGCCGCTTCACACTCGGCTGCGAACCGCTCCAGTGAGAGCTGCAGATCACGTTCCGATGAAGCCAACAGGACCACATCATCCGCAAAAAGCAGAGATGCGATCCCAAGGCCACCAAAACGGATCCCCTCAACACCTCGGCTGCGCCTAGAAATTCTGTCCATAAAAGTAATAAACAGAATCGGTGACAAAGGGCAGCCTTGGCGGAGTCCAACTCTCACCGGAAACGAGCCCGACTTACTGCCGGCAATGCGGACCAGACTCTGACACCGGTCATACAGGGACCTGACAGCCCGTATCAAAGGGCCCGGTACCCCATACTCCCGGAGTACCCCCCACAGGGCCCCCCGAGGGACACGGTCGAACGCCTTCTCCAAGTCCACAAAACACATGTAGACTGGTTGGGCGAACTCCCATGCACCCTCCAGGACTCTGCTGAAGGTGTAGAGCTGGTCCAGTGTTCCACGACCAGGACGAAAACCATACTGCTCTTCCTGAATCCGAGGTTCGACTATCCGACGGACCCTCCTCTCCAGGACCCCTGAATAGACCTTACCAGGGAGGCTTAAGAGTGTGATCCCCCTGTAATTGGAGCACACCCTCCGGTCCCCCTTTTTAAACAGGGGGACCACCACCCCAGTCTGCCAGTCCAGGGGAACTGCCCCCGATGTCCATGCGATATTGCAGAGTCACGTTAGCCAACACAACCCCGCAACATCCAGAGCCTTAAGGAACTCCGGGCGGATCTCATCCACCCCCGCGGCCCTGCCACCGACAGGCTTTTTGACCACCTCGGCGACCTCGTCCCCAGAGATTGGAGAGCCCAGTCCAGAGACCCATGCTCAGCTTCCTCAACAGAAGGTATGTTGGTGGGATTGAGGAGGTCTTCGAAGTATTCCGCCCACCGGCCCACAACGTCCCGAGTTGAGGTCAGCAGCGCACCATCCTCACTATAAACAGTGTTGGTGCTGCACTGCTTCCCCCTCCTGAGACGCCGGATGGTGGACCAGAATCGCCTCGAAGCCGTACGGAAGTCTGTCTCCATGGCCTCTCCAAACTCCTCCCACGCCCGAGTTTTTGCCTCAGCGACAACCCGAGCCGCATGCCGTTTCGCCCGCCGGTACCTATCAGCTGCTTCTGGAGTCCCACAGGCCAAAAAGGCCCGGTAGGACTCCTTCTTCAGCTTGACAGCATCCCTAACCGAAGGTGTCCACCAACGGGTTCGAGGGTTGCCGCCGCGACAGGCACCAACGACCTTGCGGCCGCAGCTCCGATAGGCCGCCTCGGCAATGGAGGTACGGAACATGGTCCACTCAGACTCAATGTCCCCCACCTCCCCCGGAACGTGTTCGAAGTTCTGCCGGAGATGAGAGTTGAAGCTCCGTCTCACAGGGGACTCCGCCAGACGTTCCCAGCAGACCCTCACTACACGTTTGGGCCTGCCAGGTCTGACCGGCTTCCTCCCCCACCACCGGAGCCAACTCGTCACCAGGTAGTGGTCAGTGGACAGCTCCGCACCTCTCTTCACCCGAGTGTCCAAGACATACGGCCGCAAATCCGATGAGACGATGACAAAGTCAATCATCGAACTGCGGCCTAGGGCGTCCTGGTGCCAAGTGCACATATGGACGCCCTTATGCCTGAACATGGTGTTCGTGATGGACAATCCGTGACGAGCACAGAAGTCCAACAACAGAACACCGCTTGGGTTCAGATCGGGGGGCCGTTCCTCCCAACCACGCCTCTCCAGGTCTCACTGTCATTGCCCACGTGAGCGTTGAAGTCTCCCAGTAGAACAAGGGAGTCCCCAGGAGGGGCACTCTCCAGTACCCCCTCTAAGGACTCCAAGAAGGGTGGGTAATCTGAACTGCCGTTCGGCCCGTAAGCACAAACAACAGTCAGAACCCGTCCCCCCACCCGTAGGCGGAGGGAGGCCACCCTCTCGTTCACCGGGGTGAACCCCAACGTACAGGCGCCCAAATGGGGGGCAACAAGTATGCCCACTCCAGCCCGGCGCCTCTCACCGTGGGCAACTCCAGAGTGGAAGTACGTCCAGCCCCTCTCAAGGAGACTGGTTCCAGAACCAGGGCCATGCGTCGAGGTGAGGCCGACTATTTCTAGCCGGAACCTCTCAGCCTCGCACACTAGCTCCGGCTCCTTCCCCACCAGAGAGGTGACGTTCCACGTCCCGAGAGCCAGCTTCTGCAGCCGAGGATCAGACCGCCAGGGTCCCCTCCCTTGGCTGCTGCCCATAGCACAATGCACCCGACCCCTTTGGCCCCTCGGACAGGTGGTGAGCCCATCGGAAGGACAATTAAGGCAATTTTGGTAAATAATGGTGTCCACACAAAATGTTGACACTCAAGGAACATTCACTTAAGGTGTACTCACTTTTGTTGCTGGCAGTTTAGACATTAATGGCTGTATATAGAGTTATTTTGAGGGAAGAATAAATTTACTGTTATATAAGCTGCACACAGACAACTTTTCATTGTGTCAAAGTGTGATTTTGTCAGTGTTGTCCCATGAAAAGTGATACTTAAATATCTGCAGAAATGTGCGGGGTGCACTCACTTTTGTGATACACTGTATATTAAAACTAATGATGGTTTTAGGCAGTTTAATTCTTGAAGAAGTTAGTGGGATTACTAATAGTTAATAGTAACAATAGTTAGTGTTGTAGAACTCGAGACCGGTTTTGTATACATACTTATTTCCACTAGGGAAAAGTATGAGGGAAGGAAGGAAGGAAGGAAGGAAGGAAGGAAGGAAGGAAGGAAGGAAGGAAGGAAGGAAGGAAGGAAGGAAGGAAGGAAGGAAGGAAGGAAGGAAGGAAGGAAGGAAGGAAGGAAGGAAGGAAGGAAGGAAGGAAGGAAGGAAGGAAGGAAGGAAGGAAGGAAGTTTAGTAGACACTACAGCTGGATACTTTGACTCAAGTACAAACTGGAATTGATAAACACCTATTTTGTATAAACACCTATGTTGTATTTTAAAAGAATAATGTAAGCTCCTTGAAAAGTACCTGGATCAAACTGGATCAGGGAGGAAGGATTTGTACGGAAATCTTTCCCAGCATTTGCAGTCCCTTCAATCACCTGGAAAAGAAACGACAACTTCATTATTACAGCCATGTTCAAACTGGTGATGCACCAATCCGATGCATAAGGGCCAATCTATTGAATCTATTTCTATGCTATGTGCTCTGCACAAGTGTGGTCTACAAAACAAAACAAAACAAAACAAAACCAAAAACAACTGACCCAGGATGGGCCGAGGAAAACTCGGAAGGAGGACTGGCAACAAAACAAAAACAAAACTAGAGTTCATAATAAAGAGTCGTTTGATGTTCAGGTGCCAAAGGAAAACGAAAGAGTATGATGTCCAGCCGCCAAAGGTGGTGCAAAAACCTCGGGGACTGCTGACGCGGGAGTTAAGGTCTTGGACGTAGGTGACGGGGGAAATAAGGTCTTGAACATAGGCGACAAGGGAGCTGAGGCCTTGGAAGACGATGAAGGAGAACCCGCAGGGACCCATTAAGGCTGGCTGGAGGTTGGCCCGGAGGCTGCAGGGACTCGCAATGAGGCTGGCTGGAAACTTTGGAAATTCTCTGGGAAGCTATTTTGGTTCAAAACAATACATTTCAAGTTTTAAGTAAACACATGGCTCATTACAAACACATGGCTTTGTTTAATTCTCCAACACAAACCCACCATAACGATACAGGTGGAAAGAAAACACCAGGACTGCCTATAGGAGGAATTTATATCTAAAGCAGCAACTCCAGGCCTCAAGGGCCGGTCTCCTGCAACTTTTATATGCACACCTGAGTAATGAGGTCATCAACAGGACTCTGGAGGACTTGACTGCACTTAGGAGGTGATTCAGCTGTTGGATTCAAGTCTGTTGGACCAGGGAGACATCTAAGAGTTGCAGGACACCGGCCCTTAAGGACCAGGATTGCCCACCCCTGATGTAAAGTAATACGTTTCTCGGGATGAGTTGCATAGCTTCATTTAATTCGTTTAATTTCACAAGAGCTCATGGTACAAAGACAACTGTATAACAAAAACTAATAAGAGAAGATTCCATCCATTTTCTTCAGCTTATCCTGGGTCAGATCACGGGGGTAGCAGCTTAAGAAGGGAGGCCCAGACTTCCCTCTCCCCAACCATTTCTTCCAGCTTCTCCGGGGGAACCCCAAGGCGTTCCCAGGCCAGCCGACATAGCGGACATGTATATATTATATGGTTATATATGCTGTGAATGGTATTTTGCAACGTTTGAACACATTAATTCTAATCCTCCTCTCTGCTTATTATTTACTTAGCATTCCTAATTGCATTTGACTACAGGATGCAGTTGGTGATGTGGCTCAACACAAAACACAAACACCCTAGCTAATGCTAGATGCCACCATGCAGCCGAGTGAACACAGTTAGCCAGCTCCTCTGTGTTTCTGGCTGTAACACAGAGGAAGCCAACTTGATCCTTGTTGTTATGAATTAACACCACCACGCATAACAGCATGCCACCAGGCCGTGTAATGCCCTGCAGGGTCTAATACACCCTCACTGTCACACACCAGAGTTAAAAAAAGAATTTTATCTCTTTTTTATAGAGATAAAAAAGCAACCGAAAAAACATTAAATCTCAAAAATTTCAGTCCATCTTGAATTCTAGACGGTGGATTTGGAAAACTTGTGAAACACCTAAAAATATTGTTGATTTTAAGCAAATTATCTTATAAACAATAATAAAGACTCCGAATTGATTCCAAATTGATAATTTAATCTTATCTCCAGGGAGATAAGGAGAAAAGCCCTATTCCAGGGCAAAATATATGCAAAAAATGGGCTACCAAATTTGATAAATGAATTGGAATTAAAACTCAAGTGTTTCTGGAAAATTGTTTGGAAAATAGAGAAACAAAATTATAATTGGAGACATCAAAATTAGCCCAACAGGGGGAGGACTCCCTGTGACCTGACGACATCATTATGCTATCCAGTGAAGAAATTTTGCCCCCCACTACCCACAGCCAAGAATGGGAGACTGGGGCAGAAGAGCATGATTAATTAGTATGGAGAGGTTCTAGATATTGACTAGTCTCTTAGGAAATATTTTCAAAATACTCAAACAATCTTAGGATCACTATAAGACAGAAATGTTATACTCATTATTATTAACAATGTCATATTTTTGAGATGTTTGATCACCTTAATCTTAAGAACATTAGCTTAGTTGTAACAGGGGGCTGTAAGCCGTTCGCTTCTTGCTGTCCTGCCTCGTGAGCAACTAGCCACACCAACCCCATCTAGCTGTTTGGAACTCTGATTATCCTGAAGTGGCCCTGCAGCTACATTGTCCACCTTATCTCTTTCTTCATGCGATTGCTGCAAAAGATGGTTTGGGAACACGTGAGCTTCCAGCAGAACAATCTGGGGGTCATCAAGGCCAGTCGAGTGATCAGTGAGATGGTGAGGATTAGCCTGGATCTGGTGAGGACCTGGCTGTCGGTGATGAGTCTGGAGATGAGAAAGAACTTCATCCAGGTTATGTTCACGTCTCCGATAGAGGCTGCAGAGGATCAAGAACCAGCAGCCAGTGTCCGGGCCCAAAGCCATTACTGATGAAGAGAAGACTGTCTCTAGAAGCTGCCCGGACGGGGTAGGACGTCAAGCAGTTATGAATGGCAGCCGGCACTCCATCCATGGTGTTTGGCCGCAGCCAGTCCATGCCAAAAGCAGAGACCAAGCTCAGCAAACCTGTGGAGAAGCAATACACTGTGGTCAACTTTTCTCTTCAGGGTTGCCTGCCAGGTGAACGACTCCACCAACATGGTCAATTCTCGAGATGAGCTGCTGAGAATGACTGATGTTGTCGGCCCTGAAGATGGACATGTGGCTCTGTGCCGAGCTCAAGCGGCAGTGGTTCAACAAGCTGTTGATGACTGTGGAGCAGTCCGCACCAGCCTGGAGATGCTGTGCTTCCTGCTGATCATGTTGCAGTTTCCGGTTATCCTTGCTCATTTCAAGCCGCTGCAGTGAAGTATCGCAGCATGCACGACCTGTGGCAACACCAAGATCCTTCGGGGTGTTACTGGAGATATGGCCTTTCAAGGTAATATCTCTTGTCCTCTTGGAGGGGGACAAGATTCCTGGTGACAGCTGGAAGGAACGTTCCACTAGATAGCTTAGGATACACATGGACATACTTAATGATTGTTGTGGGGTGGTATTATATCACCCCAACAGAGGGACTGTTGAGAATAAATAATTCTGTTTTCTTCTATCTCTTTTAGATAGTTACAAAGCTAAAGATAAAGGAAATGACATGTTAGGAAACACCCTCAAAGCTAAGATTAAAGAAAATGAGACACTAAGGAATGCCCTCTTCGGGGTGTTGCTTAGACAGAGACTAAGAAATAGAATTACAAACTGTTCCTTGATGCCATTTTGTCCTGCTAGCTCCTAAAGGTAGCATTAGAAATAGACCAGTTGTATTTTGGTATTAATAAATGGAATCCATGAATTCAACTCACTGACTCTTCTTCAATCTCAAACATCAAGAACTTGGCATGGAGAAAGGAGAATTCTCCACAATACCCAACACCCAAAACTTCTTGTGTGCAAATTGTTATTGATATGCAAATCAATGCTTAAAGTGCTTGTTAATAAAGTGCAAAAAGTGCTCTTACAGTTCTATACAATGACTTAAGAAAAATAGTTCCAGTAATAAAAATATTTTCATTACACACTCAAAAAAATTAACTTAGGAGGTTATTACATAAACAAAAGAATATCATGTACTTTTAACACAATAATTTCATGTTTCAAACGAAAACATGATAAAATTATGTTGGATAAACGAGAAATTCAACAACTTCACTTTTATGAAATTTAATCATGTTGAGAAAACATGATTCATTTTAGTCAGACTGATCTTGTGCTGAAGACGACTAGCGAGATCATGGGAAATCACACGAGATCATGCGAGATAATCGTTTTGCGTGCTGGGAAAACTCCAGCGGCAGTTATGAGAAGCATAGACATAATATAAGAATAGACACCTCATGCATAGACATTATATAAGAGTAGACTGTCCAACACGAATACCATGTTCAGGCATAAGGGTGTTCATATGTGCACTTGGCACCAGGACACCCTAGGCAGCAGTTCGATGATCGATTTTGCTGTCGTTTCATCGGATCTGAGGCCGTATGTCTTGGACACTCGGGTGAAGAGAGGTGCGGGGCTGTCCACTGACCACTACCTGGTGATTAGTTGGCTCCGGTGGTGGGGGAGGAAGCCGGTCAGACCTGGCAGGCCCAAACGTGTAGTGAGGGTCTGCTGGGAACATCTGGTGGAATCCCCTGTGAGACGGAGCTTTAACTCCCATCTCCGGCAGAACTTCAAACACGTCCCGGGGGAGTTGGGAGACATGGAGTCTGAGTGGACCATGTTCCGTGCCGACTCAATCCAACCAAAATTAATTCTGTTGAGGAAGCTGAGCCTGGGGACTGTGGGTTGGGCTCTCCAATTTCTGGGGACGAGGTCGCCGAGGTGGTTAAGAAACTCCTTGGTGGCAGGGCCCTGGGGGTGGATGAGATCCTGCCGGAGTTCCTTAAGGCTTTGGATGTTGTAGGGTTGTGTTGGCTCACGCGACTCTGCAATTTCGCATGGACACCGGGGGCAGTTCCCCAGGATTGACAGACTGGGGTGGCCCTGTTCAAAAAGGGGGACCGGAGGGTGTGCTCCAGTTACAGAGGGGTCACACTCTTAAGCCTCCCTGGTAAGGTCTATTAAGGGGTCCTGGAGAGGAGGTTTCGTCGGATAGTCTAAACTTGGATTCAGGAAGAGCAGTGTGGTTTTCGTCCTGGTCGTGGAACACTGAGCCAGCTCTACACCCTCAGCAGGGTCCTGGAGGGTACATGGGAGTTTGCCCAACCAGTCTACATGTGTTTTGTGGACTTGAAGAAGGTGTTCAACCATGTCCCTAGGGGGGCTTTGTAAGGGGTTCTCCGGGAGTATGGTGTACCAGGCCCTTTGATACGGGCTGTCAGGTCCCTGTATGACCGGTGTCAGGGTCTGGTCTGCATTGCCGGAAATAAGTCGGGCTCGTTTCCGGTGAGAGTTGGACTCCGCCAAGGCTGCCCTTTGTCACCAATTCTGTTCATTACTTTCATGGACAGAATTTCTAGGCGCAGCCGAGGTGTTGAGGGGATCCGTTTTGGTGACCTTAGGATCGCATCTTTGCTTTTTGCAGATGATGTGGTCCTATTGGGCATGGGGATCAGTACCTCCAAATCCGAGGCCATGGTCTTGAGCCGGAAAAGTGAAGAGTGCCTTCTCTGGGTCAGGGTTTGTGTCCTGCCCCAGGTGGAGGAGTTTAAGTATCTTGGGATCTTGTTCACGCATGGGGGAAGAAGGGAGCTGGAGATCGACAGGTGGATTGGCGTAGCGTCTGCCATGAAGCGGGCGCTGTGCCCGTCCATCGTGGTGAAGAGAGAACTAAGTTGGGGTTCCCCCGGAGGAGCTGGAAGAAGTGTCTGGGGTGAGGGAAGTCTGGGCCTCCCTTCTGAAGCTGCTGCCCCCTCGACCCGACCCCAGACAAGCAGAAGAAAATGGATGAATGGATGGATGACTAAGATAGTCAACCTATTGTTTTTGTCGGTTTAAGTTTCTTTATTGTTTTAAAAAAATAAAAATAAATAATAATAATAATAATAATAATAATAATAATAATATAATAATAGTACTTATCAACTAAGTGCAATTTTTCCGTATTGGAAAAGAATTTGTATCGGCTGATATTGAACCTCAGATATTTGTATTGTATCGCAAGTGAACAAAGTGGATCGGTTCATCCCCAGGGATGAACTTAGCAGCTGAATGTTTTCATGACCATGGGTTTTAAAAACCAATTAATTTGACCTTGACAGTGACATATGATGATTCTGCCAAGTTTCCATTTCGAATGATGTCCAAGGAGAATTTTCCCTGCTCCTCACATGATGAGGACTCAGGAAGAGAAAACTCCACCCTACTCCATTGGAATTCAAGTCTGCAAAGATAAGGAAAATGCATGGAGAAAACACAAGAGCTAATTTAGTCTATCACCTAAAATACCAGATTGAAAGTGAAACGGCGCATAACTTACATGTGAGAGGGCCCCATGTTGCCTAAAGGATCAGACACTTTGAACTCCAGGCTGTCTGACAGAAACTCACCATGCGAATTGATAATATAGGCTATAGTTCTTTTGTTAAGCTCAATCTGAGGGAAACGCTCTGACACAAACATACCTGTGAAGAACAGTGAAAAAGTGTTGCGTTATCTGAATAAAGCTGCAGGGCTGCAGATCAACTGGTCATTTTTATACCCTTGTTCTTCAACCACTGTGGATTAATTAATTTTTTTGTAATTTTTAATGACAATGATAAATGTAGTACAGTAGACACCTGCTGATTCACCCAACTGTTTATTTTTCTATATAACATATGGGGTTCCATTTATAAAGTCAGAGTGAAAAGTTAACAGCCATAATTTGGATTATTAAGCAAGTCATATTTTTGTCATGCTATCTGCAAGCTAATGAAACATTTAGTTTGAAATACTTAGCTCCAACTGAAATTTTTAGCTCAAAACTAAATATTTAGTTAGCAAGCTAAATATTTAACTCCAAACATATTCAGTGAGCAAGCCAACTAAATATTTAGCTAGCTAATAGTTTTGCTAGCTCAGAGCTCGCTAAATACTTGAGAGCTCCAGATTGTGTGACAGAAACTCCTTATGTGAATTCATAATATTGGCTATAGTTCTTTTGTTAAGTTCAACCTGAAGGAAGAACTTTTGACATATTTAGTTAACTGAATATTTGACAAATATTTAGCTAGCTCAGAGCAACGAAGGCAGGACCACTATTTATTTCCGTAAGTCTGGTATAAAAAAAAAACAAACTGAAAAGTACAAAATGTCAGTGAGGGGAATGGACAAGCTTCCAGATGCAGGGCAGGTAATAACATAATTATTCTGACCTGTGGTAATGTTTTCAAGGTAGCCAAAATATGGTGGACGAACAATGCAGAATATCAGCTCCTCTTCTCTGCTACCACTATCCTGAGCCTTCAGCTCTTGAGAAGTCACAAAAATCACATATCTGCCATCGGGTAAAAGCTCTGGTTTCCAAAGTGGGACCAGCCTTATTACTTCTGGTGAAGATTTATCCAAAGGTTTGATCTGAAAATAGAACCAGCGGACGTTTGAGGCAAGACTACTCTGTCCATTGGGAAGCTTTTAGAACTCTACATTGCTAACAGATTACAAATATGAGGTACAAAAATCACATTAAGTTGCAAACTGGGTCCATTATCCCCCACCTGAATGGTGAAAAACACAGGCTCTGTTTGCAGCTGTCCATCAAGCAGAAAGCCTCGTCTGGAGGAGTCGGATGCTGTAAAAGTAAATCGGTCAATCTGTGATGGTCCTCCATCATGTCTATATGTTACCTCCAGCTCCTTTATATGTTTCTGTGTGAAGTTTGAGCCAGCAGTCAGTGTGACACCGGCTAGTACCAGCTTCCCGTACTGTGGAGGCTGTCGCAGAACAAAAATCAGAGCACTGGGTGGAGTGTCAGGGTCAGATAAGGAGAGGAGTTCTGGACCAAGGCTCATGGCAGAACCTTGTGGGACCTGGAGACCTTTGTTGGATGTTAGCGATGGCAGAACACGATCCACAATTTCCACGCACAGCTCAAAGCTTCCATTTCGGTTAGTCTTACCGTTGCTTATAACAAACCTGTGAAAATATGCAACACAATGGGTGTTAGTTTACTCAATCTGGCAAAATGCAAACTTACAAAAGCAGTCTAGTTCTTTGACTGAAACCTATATGTTGGATTTGATTTAGGTTATGATAGATTGATGCACAGTTAGTTCAAAGCAAAACTACAGTATATTCTTTATGTCTGGACTGGAGTGTTGTCATAAATTACAAGTAGTTAATTAGTTAACTAGCCCAGACTCATTATACAAGAAAACTACAATCAGCCTACAGTTTAGCTAATTATCCAGTCCAGTATTTACATTGCTTATTAAATGTCTGTTAAATGTTTCTTTTTTGGGGCCACGCACACAAAATGCTTTCTTATAAATTTTTTATAAGTGGTGGAGGCTTCCTCATTGGTTCCAACTGAGAGCTATTCATCAACCCCATAAGACGTCTTAATTAGCCAACTGTTATCCACAACGGCAACTAAAAAAGTATGGACCCCCTCACAGGTTTTTGCTACTTTGTCATATTTGAGTACTTCAAATCATCATATACATTCTAAAATCATCCAAGGCAACAGTACTACATGGGTGGAAATCCCGGGAAGGGTCGGGGGGGGGGCAGACCCCCCCAATCTTGGATAAGTCTAGAATTGTCCCCTCCACCCCCCCAAAAAAAAAATCAGAAAATAAACCCTTGTATTTAAACAATATCAATATGAAAAGGCGAAAGAAACAAAGAATGAAGTAAATCTGCTATTCATCGAAGAAAAAAACAAGTACATTTGTAGGGCCACCCCAGCCATTGTTAGAACAATGGTTCAGTCCAAAATGTATGAGTGGTACAGGCTCCGTCAGAGCCGCTGAAGTGAGGAGCCAACTGTGGCTCTGCAACACAAAAAAATCCCTTCAGTAAATACTTAAAGCAAAAGACAAGTAACACCTTTGATTTACTTTCACTGCTCAATAGGAAGAAACACATTAACAATAAAAATTAGGTTGCAGTTCATTACTTTATTACTTTGGGTGAATCATGATAAATCAAAACTAGCAAGGTAGCAAATATATGAATTATATAAGTTATCCCTTTAACTCTTATGTTAATGAGAAGAGTTTGAAACGGGAGGGAATAAGCACTACAACTAGCTGACAGCTCACTGTGTGGGAGCAGAGACCAGAGGGATAGAGAAAAACAGAAATGTATGGTTTTAACCATCTTCAATTCAGAGCCTCTAAAACGACATGCACACACAAAAATCTGAATATGTTTCAATAAAAACTCTGGTGCTTTGAGCATTAAGTTTAAGTTATGATACTTCCAAAACCTGTTATTTCTACTAGGGATGCTCCAATCAGGTTTTCTGCTGCCAATTCCGATACCAATCACCAATGAGGCCGATCTCTGCCTATCATCTGGATTGACTGTTAATTTTTTTGCTTTAGGTATAAATGCTACTGTGTGATCTGAAAAAAATTAAAAATTATCTGGCAATAAATTCACCTAATTTAGGCATAAAACATGCAAAGTACTTGCAGGCACAATACAGCAGCTATTCAGTCAAAAGGATAACTGAAAAACCGCCGATCAGAAAAATAATATTTAATAGCTACGTCTGTGAAATACAGGGTGGCCAACCAAAAAGTGGCCCACGTTACTATAGTATTACTGAAAGAACTTGAAATGCCAAAATCTTTACTCACGCTTTACAGAAAGTGCTGGAAATGCAGTGTTGGGCGCGCCTTAACATATTGTCATATATAGGTCCTTCTCAAAAAATTTGCATATTGTAAAGTTCACTATTTTCCATAATGTAATGATAAAAAATTAAACTGTCATATATTTTAGATTTATTGCACACCAACTGAAATATTTCAGGTCTTTTATTGTTTTAATACTGATGATTTTGGCATACACCTTATGAAAACCCCAAATCCCTGTCTCAAAAAATTAGCATATTTCATCCGACCAATAAAAGAAAAGTGTTTTAATACCAAAAAAGTCAACCTTCAAATAATTATGTTCAGTTATGCACTCAATACTTGGTCAGGAATCCTTTTGCAGCCTTCAATGCAGTATGACATGGAGGCTATCAGCATAGCATGTGGCTCTGCTGAGGTGTTATGGAGGCCCAGGATGCTTCGATGGCGGCCTTAAGCTCATCCAGAGTGTTGGGTCTTGCGTCTCTCAACTTTCTCTTCACAATATCCCACAGATTCTCTATGGGGTTCAGGTCAGGAGAGTTGGCAGGCCGATTGAGCACAGTAATACCATGGTCAGTGGTTTTGGCACTGTGATGGTTGTGCTGAAAAATGAAATCTTCATCTCTATAAAGCTTTTCAGCAGATGGAAGCATGAAGTGCTCCAAAATCTCCTGATAGCTGCTGCATGGACTGCCCTTGATAAAACACAGTGGACCAACACCAGCAGCTGACATGGCTCCCCAGACCATCACTGACTGTGGGTACTTGACACTGGACTTCTGGCCTTTTGACATTTCCTTCTCCTGAGTTTTCCTCCAGACTCTGGCACCTTGATTTCTGGCACTCTGCCAAAACCCCCAAAATCCTGTTGGGGCTTTTCAGCTACTTTTTCGTGGCCCACCCTGTATTACTTACACTCACCCGGATTATCGTCATGGTCAGAAAGTTAAACAAATGACCTGAAATTTAAGTCTTCGAGCTAGCAATGCAAGATGCTGGCTCTGTTCTCGTTGTTCAACCGCCACTACGAGCTACTGGTTGGTAGTTGTGCTCTGCTCCATATGTCTATTTCCCTGCATTGAGCCTCGATGTAGCCAAACTCCGTCAAGTGCTTGTTTTTTAAATGCCATATTATATTTGTTGTGTTGATGCATTTTGACGTGCTTCACCCCCAAAGTAAATTTCCACCGCAACACGCAAACTTTCCCGTTCACTCTCAGAGCGTTCAAGTTCCACACCACGTTTAGGATTTACTGCTGCGCGCTTGCGCAGTGTGAAGGAAAAAGGAAACAGCTGCACATGCAGGCTGCGAATCAGATGCAGGTCAGTGGCGCAAAAAGTGGGTATGCAGGGTACGCAACGCATAGGGGCGCAGCACCAGAGGGGGCTCAAAAACCCCGTCTGGAGGGGGCGGCGCGCCGATGATGTTTTCTCATACACTTCAGCGCGCCTTACGCTCCTTCAAAATGGCTACCCAGACATATTTAGAGCCTTAAGGAACTCCGGCCGGCTCCTTCACCTCGCGCACATAACGAGGTAAATGTAGCGAGTTTTACCCTTCACGTATCATCGCCTCGGGCTGGGGGGGGTGATCGGCAACAAGAGACCGTGATCCGCGATCACCGATCATACACTTTTTTCATGGAAATCGTGAAAATCTACCAACTTAGATTCTCAGCCCTCCAGGATATTGCAAATCCAAAAAGATTTAAACATAAAGCAACTTATAATTTGAAGAACACATAACTTGTATTGAGAGCCACTACTATAAATCTATATTTATGGAGAATTTTATCAAGTGGAGTTACTCATTAAAACTTGCTGTTATTAGCCTTAAATTTTTGTAAAGGTGTAGCAGAGATTATATCAATGCCACTGAACTAAGCTCATATCTAAACATTTATATTTTAGTTTGACTAAAATATAAATTTTAGTCAAAAATATAAATTTTTGTCAAATTAAGACAAGAAGCTCACTGACAATCAGCAGAAGTGCAATCATTCATTACTCAAAACTGGACAGGAAGGTCAGTACAATCTGCTTCAGTTTAGCATCTGATGAATCTGAGATCTTTCCCTCAGCCTTGATTGCAGAGAGAAGGTCCTGCTGCAGGAACGCCTTCTCAAACTTTGTGATCTTTCTGGGCTCCATCTTGTCCAGGTGTCCTCTGATGCCGGCGTAGATGACCGGCGTCATCTGAACAATGGCCACAGAATAATGGTGATTATTCAGTGGCCATTATTCAGGCCACTGAATAATGTGATTCAGTGGCCTCAATCACATTATTCAGGTGGATGCGAAAACACTGCACCCATATGTGTTGCATACCTTGCAAGATTATGCAGTGATTTAAAAACAAACATGAGAATTTTAAAATGAATCCTAAAATATACAGGCAGCCAGTGAAGTGAGGCTAGGACAGGGGTCACATGTTCCCTTTTCTTGTCAAAAGTCGTGCAACGACTGCAGCGATTTTTATATCAAAGATAATATTGATACAAATAAAAAGCAATTCTCAAATTATGATTCAGATTTGAAAGTGAAATATTTAAGCTATCCAAACACCAACTTGGCCCTATGTCAAAAAAAAAGAAAACAAAAAAACACCCTAAACCTCATAACTCTGTCACTCTTGGCAAAGATAGCTGTTTTAGAGTCATTACCACCACAACTGGTCGAGTCTTTTCCATCAATTTTCCTTGTGACATTTCCGTAAGATTCTTTATCTCCATCCATCCATTTTCTTCCGCTTCATTCGGGATCGGGTCGCGGGGGCAGCAGCTTCAGAAGGGAGGCCCAGACTTCCCTCTCCTCAGCCACTTCTTCCAGCTCCTCCGGGGGAACCCCAAGGCGTTCCCAGGCCAGCCGAGAGACATAGTCCCTCCAGCGTGTCCTGGGTCTTCCCCGAGGCCTCCTCCCGGTGAGACGTGCCCGGAACACCTCACCAGGAAGGCGTCCAGGAGGCATCCTGATCAGATGCCCAAGCCACCTCAACTGGCTCCTCTCGACGTGCAGGGACAGCGGCTCTACTCTGAGTCCCTCCCGGATGACCGAGTTTCTCACCCCACCTCTTAGGGAGAGTCCAGCCACCCTGCGGAGGAAACCCATTTCGGCCGCTTGTATCTGTGATCTCGTTCTTTCGGTCATGACCCAAAGCTCATGATCATAGATGAGGGTGGGAACATAGATCGACCAGTAAATTGAGAGCTTCGCTTTTTGACTCAGTTCTCTCTTCACCACGATGGACCGGCACAGCGCCTGCTTCACGGCAGACGCTACGCCAATCCGCCTGTCGATCTCCCGCTCCCTTCTTCCCCCATGTGTGAACAAGATCCCAAGATACTTAAACTCCTCCACTTGGGGCAGGACACAAACCCTGACCCGGAGATGGCACTCTTCCCTTTTCCGGCTCAAGACCATGGCCTCGGATTTGGAGGCACTGATCCCCATCCCCAATAGGATGACAACATCATCTGCAAAAAGCAAAGATGCGATCCTAAGGTCACCAAAACGGATCCCCTCAACACCTCAGCTGCGCCTAGAAATTCTGTCCATGAAAGTAATGAACAGAATCGGTGACAAAGGGCAGCCTTGGCGGATTCCAACTCTCACCGGAAACGAGCCCGACTTACTGCCGGCAATGTGGACCAGTCTCTGACACCGGTCATACAGGGACCTGACAGCCCGTATCAAAGGGCCCGGTACCCCATACTCCCGGAGAGCCCCCCACAAAGCCCCTTTAGGGACACGGTCGAACGCCTTCTCCAAGTCCACAAAACACATGTAGACTGGTGGGCGTACTCCCATGTACACTCCAGGACCCTGCTGAGGATGTAGAGCTTGTCCAGTGTTCCACGACCAGGACGAAAACCACACTGCTCTTCCTGAATCCAAGGTTCGACTATCGGACGGACCCTCCTCTCCAGGACCTCTGAATAGACCTTACCAGGGAGGCTCAAGAATGTGACCCCTCTGTAATTGGAGCACACCCTCCGGTCCCCCTTTTTGAACAGGGGGACCACCACCCCAGTCTGCCAATCAAGGGGAACTGCCCCCGATGTCCATGCGATATTGCAGAGTCGCGTGAGCCGACACAACCCTACAACATTCAGAGCCTTAAGGAAGTCCGGCTGGATCTCATCCACCCCCAGGGCCCTGCCACCGAGAAGCTTCTTAACCACCTTGGCGACCTCATCCCCAGAGATTGGAGAGCCCAACCCACTGTCCCCAGGCTCAGCTTCCTCAACAGAAGACATGTTGGTGGGATTGAGGAGGTCTTCGAAGTATTCAGCTCACCAGCCCACAACGTCCCGAGTTGAGGTCAGCAGCACACCATCCCCACTATAAACAGTGTTGGTGCCGCACTGCTTTCCCCTCCCGAGACGCCGGATGGTGGACCAGAATCGCCTCGAAGCCATGCGGAAATCTTTTTCTACAGCCTCTCCAAACTCCTCCCACGCCCGAGTTTTTGCCTCAGCAACCACCGGAGCAGCATGCCGCTTCGTCTGCCGGTACCCATCAGCTGCTTCTGTTGTCCCGATAGGACTCCTTCTTCAGCTTGACAGTATCCCTCACCGAAGGTGTCCACCAACGGGTTCGAGGGTTCCTGCTGCGACAGGCACCGACAATCATGTGGTCGCAGCTCCGATAAGCCCCCTCGGCAATGGAGGCACGGAACATGGTCCACTCAAACTCAATGTCCCTCACCTCCCACAGGACGTGTTCGAAGTTCTGCCACAGATGGGAGTTTCTTCTTCTGACTAACAAAATATCTTCTGTTTCTTCTTCACCCTGTCTATATTTATGCCTACCTCTACCAACAATTATGGCACCTGGTGATGTTAAGTCTGAAGTCCATACTTTCAAGGCCAGTTCACCACTTCTGTTTGATTCTCCAAGGTTTGATCTATTTTTTGTTTTATTGCCCAGACTCTACTGTGCCTCTGTGCCTGTGAGATTGAGTATTCACTTCCCTTATGTACTGGAAATCCCACCACCATGAACAAAAGCCAGTAAAGCAGTGAATTCAGACTTGTTTTAAGAAGCTCAGACAAAATCACAGTTTCCCTCTTCCATTTTTTTCTGTACTTCTGAGCTCCTACATAAGTACACTGCTTTTTTGTTGTTTTTTGGCTCAGGCTGCCTTTATTTGAGAGAAGTCAGACAAGAAAGTGAATAATGAAAGAGGTGGAAGACATTTTGCAAAGGACATCAGGGCAGGACTCAAACCGGTGTGGTCTTTGTCAAGGACTAAGGCCTCCATACTTGGATTGTGCTTCACCCACTTGCCCCAAAGTAGATGTGTTTTACTTTGACACTGTGTCAGTCATTACATTCCTGTCTAATTGCTGTGGTCAAACAGTTGGAGACGCAGTCACAGGCCATCACTAGAGGTCTGCAAGGCCCAATTAACTTAAACGTTTTCTTAAATTTGTGTACATCCTTCACTTTCTGTCAAATCAGATGTCAAATCAGATCTGGTGTGTCTAGGTTTTTAAATCAATTGTTCATAAAAACAGCTTGCACTTCTCCAATGTCACACACAGTCAACTACTGAATAGGCTCCTTTGTTGAGAAATGTTGTGCTCTTTACATATTACGAGATCTCATAGTATGTTTAAAAAGCTTATAGGTATTCCTACTCACTGAAAGTTCTCTATTGCTTTGCTGGCTTGGTTGTCATGAACGTAAGCAACAAGGTTTGCTGCAATGTCCATTTGGCTGAAGGTGGAGATGATCACTCCTGGATGTTTGATGTACTCTATGTGCCCGTGAGCAGGTGGGTTGGTGATAACATATAGAAGCTCCTCTGGCTTGTCTGTACCATCTGTGGCTAGCAGAACATCAGTGGTGAGAACGACACGCTCACCACGGCTGACATTTACTGGTTTCACAAAGATGGCAATGTTTTCTGAAATCACAAGCATAAAAAATATTAGTTGTAATTACAAGCATGTCTGTGTACAAAATGTAGTCCTATTAATCATACCTACTGTGGTTCCACAAAAACTCAACACAAGATATTGCTACCATTCATTGGCTGCCATTCACCATTCATTGCTACCATTCATTTCCTATGAGGTGGCAATCACACTCTGCCAGTCAAGCAATTAGCGTTATTCGTGCATGTGAAATTTCAAGCTCGTATACATTGACATGCACATGTGGGTCAGCTACCGAAAACAAGAAAGTTGCAAAATGTTAAATCTTTGTTGCCGTCTGTGCCTTCTCTATTGTGTCCCAATGCGTTAGGTTTCACCCCAGATGGAGGAAACCTTTGCCAGTTGATTTTCTATAAATGTATTAAAATTGTGTGTAATGGGATATTGAAGCTCCATTTGTTGCTTACTTTAGAGTCAACCTACATCCCTGCTTGTCTAATGCAGTAAAATTGATGTGCAGGATCAGGCCATATAGAGCATATAGAGCAAAAGACCCTACTGCTGTGTAGTGTTCCCTGTTTTAGGGCATATGGCATGGTAAGTATTGGCAAACCTATCTTGAGGACCAACTCCCCAACTGGCCCTGTCCTTTTCCATAGAGCACTGACTGGGGCTTTGAACTCCCCAGAGATCACTGCCAAAGAAAAGCCCCAGCTTCGACCACCCTTAACATAGGTTTATAATTTATGCATTTAAAGCCGACAGCGCGCGGACTAGTCACACAGCTGGCGCCTCTGCGCTTTGCCTCGCGCGCTGCCACCTCCTTTCACTCAAACTGGACACAGGCTGACATGTATGGATGTTTACATCAACTTACTGTGAGGAATTATGATAAACTCTAGCAGGGGCGGATCTAGACAAAATGTTTATGGTGTGGCAAGAGGGTGGCAGGGACTTTTTCAGGGGTGGCAGTTTTGTATATATATATATATATATATATATATATAAATAACATTGTTTTTAATATTTCATATTAAAAACAATACAAAATATTCTTTTTAACTTGCATTGTTTCAAAATGAGCTTCATGTAGCACCAAGGCTTAAATACAATTTCTTAATGTAGTATAGTTAATTATTTTCACGTCTTTCATACTCCTGCTAATTGATATGCATTACTGAAACGCATATCAATTGACATGCATTGTGTCCAGAAAACCATTTTATCCCAATACAGGACAAGGAGAAATCTGTCACAAAAATATTAGTAGCGCCATCATTTGTTATTCGATATATCTATTAAATACGACTTAAATAAAGATTAGAAAACTGATGTTTGATCAATTCTCCATGATATAAATCTATAAACAGTTTAGTTTCTGTTAATTCTGTCAAGATACAAGAAAGGGTGAATATCTCCTTATATCGGTCAATCGTTTTATTTTAAATATGCTGTAGGAGCCATAGTTTGACGACTGTTATAAATATCGCCATGTTTTGAGAACTCAGGGGATTAGCTCAGTTTTTGTCGCTTGTTTTTAGGAATTGCAGTGGCTGCCACAATAAAGGTACAATAAAGCTGTTAAACAGGTGAAGAACCAAACTAGACAGAACCACTTCTGATTGTTTGCCAAGCCAAACAACCAATAAAAGTTCCATCAAGACACTACTGAGGCACTAGGGTTATGTTTCTAGACACAGGCAAAAGAAGGTTCAATGTCCAAAATTATTGATTGTTCTTGGTAATTTATTTTCCTCTTAAACCAAACTATTGCAGACATCAAACTTTCATTTGTTCTCATGCTACCACTCTTAAAAACCATCTGCCCCAAACCCAAATGCCTGCTGGTCCTTCTCCAGGCCCCTGGACTTATCTATGTGGACTGACCCACATTACTTCCTGTCTAAATTTGGAAAATAAATAAGAAAATAATAAAACAAAAAAAATAAAATCAACAATTATCAACCTACAAATAAACTCTGTAAATAATACAAAAAATTGAAATTTAAGAATAAAGTAACAAAATTAAAATGGATAAAAAAATTAAGAAAAAATAGCTCCAACAACTTTTATTCTGCCTTTTCTCGCTCTGTGTGTCGGCTTTACGCGGACCCGTTGCCATGGCAACCGACAAACAGCAGCTCAACGAGCAGATCGAGCAGAGATTACCGATGAGGGGAATCAACACCAAAAAACAAACATTTCCCACACAAAAAAGTAGCAAAAACACTCAAACAGAACATTCAGTCTGTTACATTATGCTGTCAGGCTTAATGTCTATATTGTGATTATTAATACGTTTTCGCCTGAGCACAGCGGTGGTTGATTAGCTGATTTAAACAGCTGCTCTACTGATGACGTGGTGGGCGGGTTGACCTGTTTTAGTGCCAACGAAAGCAAAACACACCGAACTGCGCAGCACATGCTAAGGTTATCAAAGTCAGTAACAGGCTAACAGTTAGGCTAGTATAACTGACCCACTGTTCATTTGTTCAATGTTTTCTTTAAATTAAAACGTTTTCCTCACCTGTGAAATCTGAAGCCCTTATTACCATTATCTATGGTTGAATTAACTACTAAACATTGCGTCCGTTGTTCTAATTATTTGCGTGATTGTAGTATTTTCCTGACCACCGATATTCCTGACTCAATGGACAGAAATGGCGCATCATGTGACTTACGATAAATCACATAATGTCCAGTCCAGTAACATATACATCTATTAATGCTGCTGCCTCCTGCTTTGTCCTTCTCTCGAACTTCTCGCTACTCAGCAGTGGGTGTCAGATTACATTGTGTTGCATTCAATGTTGTCGGGGAAAAAAAGAGTTTCATGCGCTTAATGTCCGATTTGCCATAACTATTTATTGAATTCATTGTCGCTAGCTGGGGTGGCAACAGGGGTGGCAAGGCTCTCGTTTGGGGTGGCAACTGCCATCCTTGCCACCCCGCTAGATCCGCCCCTGAACTCTAGGTAAGAGTTTAAAACCCGCCGCGTTAGCTCTGGTTGCGCAGCTCTGTGAACCGCAGGAATAACTTGTAGCGAATTCAGAGGTGTGCGTTGTGGAGTGGTGAGAATTATCTTTGTGAACGAACAATTATATGCGGAGTTTACATCTCAACACGCTGCCCAGCATGTGGCTCTGTGTCTGTCTTCCCTGTAAAGTTTATGTCTGTGTTTGCGGTTGGCCGGAGCGTTTGTGGATAACGAGCAGCGATAACCTCATCATGCAGGTAAAAGCCCGGTGAGGAGCTTTCGCGCTCTCCTCAGAGTCACTCATCACGCTGATTTTATATAATTTTTTTAGTATTATTTTTCCGGTTACACGATGCATCAAACCATATCAAATGCGTTGTCTACTTAGAGTTAATGCGCGCGGCCGCACGGAGATCTGAGAAACTCGTCCCATAAACTCACCAAAATAAAACTGGGTTACAAATTGACACTCTTACCTCTATTTCTCTCTCCCTCTCTTTATTTTTCTATTTTTTAGAAAACCTGATTTTAGAATTTTTCTTAGCAGCAGAGTAGCTGCCACAGTCGTTCTTGTCTTATACTGACTTCAGCTGAACAGCGTCACCATCAAACGCTCCAAGCAGGAACCAACCATTTCATGCAGATCCAGGGTGGGTCAGTGCAAATATGGATTTGTGTGCAAAACAGCATTTATCACCCGCTATGGCCTCTATGAATAAACCAGGATGCCCTTTGGCCTATGTAACGCACCTGCTCCATTAAAGCTCCATGGCTTCAGAGAGCCATGGAGCTTGTTTTGCGAGGGTTTCAGTGGAAGATCCTCCTTATCTACTTGGATGACATTGTACTGGGTAGAGGTGTAGAACAAAACCTGCAACGTTTAGCTGATGTTTTTGAACGTCTCCATAACTACGGTCTAAAGCTGAAGCCAAAAAAATGTCAACTACTAAGAGACAAAGTGCTCTTTCTTGGACATGTGGTCAGCGGAGAGGGAATAAGTCCAAACCCAGAGCTGATTAAAGATGTACAGGAGTGGCAGCCTCCCAGTAACACACAGCAGCTGCAAGCTTTTCTAGGACTATGCAAATATTACCGAGAGTTTGTATCTGGCTTTGCAGAACTTGCTGCTCCTCTTAATGGTCTCCTGAAGAAAAAAGCTGAGTTCCAGTGGGGTGAGGCCCAGCAAAAAGCCTTCCTGCAACTTAAACAGGGACTGACGGTCGCACCAGTCCTAGCTTATCCAGCAGCTGATGGTGACTACATCCTGGACACTGATCCTTAGAGTTATAGCATTTGTGCAGTGTTGTCACAGGTCCAGTGGGGGGTGGAAAGAGTCATCTCATATGCAAGTAACCACCTCACTCCTACACAGCAGAGATATAGTGTGACCTGAAGAGAGCTGCTGGCAATTGTAAAATACACAAGACAGTTCTGCCACTTTCTCATGGGCAGAAAGTTTCTTAGAACAGACCATGGAAGTCTAGCTTGGCTCTTTAGCTTCAAACACCCTGAAGGCCAAGTGGCTCGATGGCTTGAAGAACTAAGTCAGTATGATTTTGACATTGAACACCACTCTGGTCTGGAACACTCAAATGCTGATGCACTGTCAAGACAGGCTACAGAAGGGTCAACAAACTCTGACTGCTATCAAGCAGTCAAGGATGTAATGGAGCTCCCCTGCAGAGGATTTCTTACTGTCAAAGACTGCACAAACAGTGGGCAAGATTTGAGCTTGGCTTCAGTTGATGATGTTGTCCCACTCGTCATAAGGCATGTGACAGTGGAAGAAGTTGGAAACGGCACACAGAAGCAGCACCAAGCTGAAGCTGAGACTCAAATCTCCCAAATAAATTGGATGCAAACTCTTAGCAGTCAGCAGCTTTCGGCAACACAGAAAGAGGACACTACTTTTCATTCTACATAGCCGGAAGGAAGCAGGGAGTCTTCCAACAAAGGATGAAGTTGTGTTCGAGAGTCCAGCAGTTAGAAAATACTGGCTCCTCTGGCCACAGATAGAACTCCATCAAAGGGTCCTATATTATCGCTGGCAGAATGTGGGTAGCTTAAAACCTTTCCTCCTGCTGTTGGTCCCTGCTTCATTGCAAATGGAGGTCATACAGGCCTGCCATAACCCACCACTTTCAGGACATCTAGGTGAAACAAAGACCCTCCAACGTCTCAGGCAGAGCTTCCATTGGTATGGCATGGGAAGTGACCTCCGCAAATACATCCAACAATACCTTCAGTGCAAAGGTCTGAAGTCAAGCAGCTCCTCAAAGAGAGTTAAGCTACAAAGTTACCAGGCAAGAGCACCTATGGACCGGTTGCACCTTGACTTTTTTGGCCCCTTTCCCATCTCAAGATCTGGAAACAAGTATATTCTTGTCATCATGGATCAGTTTACTAGGTTAATTGAGGCTTTCCCAGTTCCAGACCAAGGAGCAGAAACAACTTCCAGAATGTTAGTCAATAACTTTCTAGCTCATTTTGGAGCTCCGTATGGACCACGCCGCAACTTCGAAAGTATGTTTTTCAAAAGTATTTGTCAACTTTTTCAGATCTCCAAGACCAGAACCACTCCATGCCATCCTGCTTCAAACGGGCAAGTGGAACGATTTAACCGCACCCTTCTGCAGATGATCCGCTGCTATGTAGACCAAAATCAGAAGAACTGGGATGAGCATTTGCCTCTTCTAACAGCTGCATATCACAGTGCACAGAACTCCAGCACTGGATTCTCACCAAATATGCTCATGCTGAGGAGAGAAGTTCATCAGCCACAGGACCTCTGGCTTGGTCTTAGAGAATGAACATGGAGTGAAAAGAACCCTCTGGAGTATGCTCATGACCTTGAAAAGACTCTTGGCGAAGTCCATGACATGGCACGGCAGCATCTACGTGGAGCTCAGCTCAGACAGAAGAGGACCCATGACCTGCACGCCAAACAATACAGTTACAACATAGGGGACCTGGTCTATGTAAAAGACAACACAAAGAAGTTAGGCTTTAGTCCCAAGCTACAGCCCCCCTGGAAAGGCCCATGTATTATTAAAGCCCAGCTTGGACCTATACTATATGAGATCTTAATACAACGTGACAAAAAGGTCATGCACCATGATCAGTTGAAGCCTTACACAAGTGATGTCATACCAGCATGGGTCAGACAACAAAGACATGTGGTCCTTCCTCAGTGCCAAGATGTTCCATTACCCAAACACATGACTACTTCCCCTACACCAGCCCAAGATGAGCCTGGAAGTGACAGCGGAAGGAAAGCTCTGGTTGGGTCGCCGAAACTGCAAAAACTGAAATCTTAGTAAGATTAAATATTTTAAATTAAAGAGATTTTTCTTGTTTTCTTTCTGACAAGATAATTTTTCTCACCAAGAGGGGTTTATGTTAGAATATTTTTCTTATTTTAAGTGTTTTTGTACTTAATTATCTCAGTAAGATATAAAAGCTTGATATTAAGAAAATATTACTTATTATGAGTAAACATGTGTTAGAATCTAGAATATCAATATTTACCAATCAAACTTCAAGTCTAGAACTTATTTTAGTAAAATTTTCTTATTTCAAGCACAGAAAGAGAATTCACATACTTAATGAAATGTCTTCAGATAATTAAAACAGACTATGTCCAAATGGAATAATTTGTGTTATTGTCAATGAAAAAAAAACATGAATTTATACTCTTGTATAAGTTGGCAGAAAGTACTGAAAATTATCATATAACGGTTGACATTTAACACAACAATTTCAGAGACAATATCAGTTTATATATCAAGATAATTCTTGGCATGTTTCCATCTGCTATGGACCTTAATCTGATCTTCTTGATGCAACATGTGGGACCTCTTACTGACGTGTCAT
This sequence comes from Poecilia reticulata, assembly GCF_904066995.2. NCBI lineage: Eukaryota > Metazoa > Chordata > Actinopteri > Cyprinodontiformes > Poeciliidae > Poecilia > Poecilia reticulata. The sequence goes on from NC_088847.1 coordinate 1,285,810, forward strand.
GAAATTTCTATTGATGTGTGATTCGAAATGGCTGGTTTTCCACACAATGAGATTAGAATTGACAACATTGATTAGCTCAATGTCATGATAAATATTTTACCTTTTGGTTTATATTTCAAATTCTTACTTTATAAGTTACTAATATTAGTTTGAACACTATTTTATTCATCATGTTTGTAACCCCTTTTATGACATCATACAATCCAAATGGGAAAGCGCCCAAAATTTCAGTGAGATGGTATTAATGTTCGATACAACAGATTTTTTTTACGATCCAATACCGAGTAAAATGTAAGCTGGTATTGGCAATGCAGATCCCATACTTTGTGCAAAGACAATTAATTTGTTTCTTAATTAAATAAAAAATAAATGTAATCCATATCTTGGCTTCATAAAAAGAACACAATGTACTCTGACGCACTCATTTTATACTCAGAAGTACATTGAGAACAATGTCGTTTACTATAAGCTATTTTAATTCAGCAGAAATATACAAAATATGTGAAAATGGAGTTGCAAACTAAAAAAAAAGAAAATTAGTAAAGTAATAACCCTACTAAATACATCCTTGTTTAATTATTAAAACTACTGTAAAATGACAGCTGAAATAGCTCCTTAATCCGTGTATGGTTCGTTCTTTGGTTTTGTCGTTTCAAAATAAAATTCCAAAAACAAAACAAGCATGTGTTTTTTTTTTTTTTTTTTTCCCCCGTTTTTAAAACAAAATTAGAAAAACGGCAATTGCAAAAATGAAAAAGAAAATGAGCTGTCAATTTCGATTTTCATTATTTCATTTTTTAGCAAGCGGTCTGACCCGGAAGTTCTCTCTGTGCGGCTTATACAGGGACCGTATCACACACATTATGCAGGCTGCAGGGACACAAGCTTGTTCGTTTCAGGCTATTTACTGTAGTATTTTCTGCCACCTGCAAGTCAGTTTAAGTAAAGCTCCTGTGAGAAACAAATAATACCGGACATCTGGTCACCGAGAAAATGGTTAGCCTGAGTTGTTAAGTTTTTTATTTTGAAAGGCCAGAGCACCGGGGAGTGGCTTTCTACTGCAGCCATACCCGTCTTGTCTCTGGACCAGCAAGATGGCTTCCATTGCACTACGCCTCCAGCAGCGACAAACAGAGGTAAGTACACTATTAATTTGTCACAAAAAGTTGTTTCAAGATGTTTTTAGGCTAGAAAGTAGCCCTGACAGCTTAATTTACGCACTTAGTTATGTGCAGTTTGAAATATACTCCGGAGTTTTCGGAGCAGCGTAGCTCCGCTAACGGGGCCAGGCGGCTCCAGGCTCAGCGGGCAGGTGGAGTGTGTTTACCCCGCTAACCAAGGTCTGATCTCGGAAAGTCACCTTGTCTATTCTGCTGCTTGATATCTGATCGTAGCGTCTGTCGAGGAATCTGGTATGGGTATGTGAGATCTGTCCAGGTATACGCAGAAAAATGGAATAAAGGCCCGAGAAATAACAGTATACCGAATAATGATCAAATGATGATTATAAGTGATAAGTGATTATAAAGTGACAATACACAGGCCAATGAAGAAGTGTCTGTAATGTATGATCAAAACACGTATTCTGTACTTCTGACTAAGTAAATGTTATAATAATGTATACTCTGTACTCCTAATCAGTTGATGTTCTGTACTTATAATCAAGTGAATGATAATGGTTTACATTATGAAAGGCTAAAGATTGTACCTTTGAGTTAACCAACAAATAACATGATTATATAAAGTTAACATGTATTATTAAAAATCATAAGAATACTTCTCACTGAGCAAAAGGCTAGGGACAGAAGGGTGAGTCATCAAATGGGGAAGGAAAGCAAGGGTGCGGCAGAATTGGAAACAGATGGTCTCAACGGAAAAGGGAACTGCCCCGATGAAGCGAGGAGGTAGGGATGAGTCATTGGAAACTTGAGAAAGAGCCCGGTGCTTTCCACCGGCAGCCCTGCCTTGCATGATCTCAAACAATGACATAATGCGATGGGCGGGTTCCATGGAAACACAGTGCATAAATACCGATGTACGGGACAGAACGAGGGTTCTTCGTTCGCAGCGCAGAAAGGGAGTCAGCAGAGGAAGCTGCCTAAAGATCAGCGGAGGATTACACCGAGGGACCAAGGGAAACTACTCCACGACTTCACGCTGCCTAAAAGGGACGAGTTCCACCAGCCAACACCCCTGGTTCCAGATCCGACCGAATCCTCTGCCTCTACTCAACGCTCTCAACCCCGGTGCAGCTGACTTGGAAAAGAGACGGAGGTCTTTTAAAGACAAAGAATCTGCACGTTCAAGGAAAGCGTGAGCCTTCTCTCCGCTTCTCTTCAGTAAAGAGGACTTTGCTCCGGCTGGACAAAGACTCTGACCAAGGACACCGAAAGATTACAGCTGCCGAGATCAAGAATCATCGGGTATGAGTTGACCTGCTTCCCCCAAAGCCTCGCTCAGTGAATTTAGTAAAACAGGTTAGGAATGAGAACAAGGAAAGGAGGTGATTAATCCGGGTTGATTTCATTATATTTTTGCTTCTTTTATAACTCTTGGAAATTAATTTGTTGTTGTATGCCCCTGCTAAAGCTTGCTTAATAAAATTATAATTCTAAAAATTCTAATGAGAATTGTGAACAGTGAGTTTAATTGTGTCAGTCTTGATTATTGTTGGTTCTCCTAAATATAGTAAAGTTAACATACATGATGCTAGAGACAGGGTGGCTTTGTGTTTTCCTCTGGTGAGTGTTAGAATAATGACCTTGGGACTTAAGTCTAAGTCACTAAATTTAATCTAGCCGTTAACAAGTGCCGTTATTTTAGGAGAGGAGCTACCGTTAACAGGAGTGGTTGTAGGGGTTATGTCGCTGTGAGGGCTACTCAGCGGATTGCCCCTCAACTGTAAAAGGTCATAACTTCTGGACCGAAGGTAGTCAGAGCTAGACGAGTCCTTTCCGACCCCAGTTTAAACAGATTATTCTCCACAAACTATCGCTAGGGTAAGACCCGAGTTTCTGGGGGTTTTCCGGACCTGTTAGACAGAGAACTGGGCAGTAGTGAGTCCAAGAAGTTGTGAGGAGTGGGCGGGACTTACTATTGGGTAGTAACAGACACGTCTCAAAGTGTGACATGAAGAGTTTAATGTTTTTGCATATATACTATTTGATACGTGTGTCAAAATATAATATTCCTCTCTGGAGAGTTCGATACGTCTGAAGATGTTAGTATCTTCTAAACATTGACATTATCCAATACTAGTTACTAATATTCCCTTCCTCTGATCTTTTTGTAGTTTGTAAATTCATATTATTTGTGTGTGTGAAAATATTCTTCTCTTCGATTGGTTTCTTATGTGCAGTGTGAATTTTTTTAATATTTCAGTGATTCTTGAGAATATGGACAAAACAGGTCCTATGGATAAAGCACAAAATTTGAATAAAATATACACAACATATATTTTTTTCAAATATCTGACTAAACTAACCTGGGTCATGTGAGCACAACAATGTATATTTTCAGGTATTTGCTGAATATTTTTTTATTTTAAACATTGTATGATGCCTGTAAAAGCCCTTGTTCTGGAGCAGAACTCAATACATTATGATAGATTAAAACAATTAAAGAAATACAAAAATTATATATTACGACAATTAAGTACACATATTCATATAAATAATTATAAAAGTATCAATAAATTGAATTAAAAATAATTTTTATATATTTTCCAACTCCATTGAAATTTGCCCCTAGTTTTCGTCAACACCATCAGAAATGAAAAGAATGTAAAATAAAATCAGGCATTATTGGGGGGCACCAGAACTTCTGAGGTTTCTAGTTAGCTCTGGTTAGCTTATGTTATTCTTTATTTTTTTTCTTCTTTTTATTCCTAAGTTTTTTGTCACAACCATGATGTGTCAACACCATAACTGACAATTTACAAAACTTTGATGAAATTTTGTGAAATAAATGCTTAATTTTAGTTTACTGTAAAGATTTCATGGACCTGATGACCTGATATGGCCTCCTTCAGAATAACATCATATAAATTGAGATAGTTTGGCTTTTTGTCAACTCCATCAGAGTTTTTGTGACTCTCAGTGAAATTGTTGTCAAATCTCACTTAAATGTGCAAGTAATTCATTTTAATGTATATTCCATAAATTGCATTACTTCACATGTATCAAGTTTTTTTTTACTCACTAGTTTGTCATCACCTTCAGTTCTGTGTCAACTCCATCATGCAGTGTCAAGTCCGTGAGATGGACTTGTTTTTTGTTTTAAATAATATTTATTTTGTTTTTTGAGAAGCATTTGTCTGTAAAATGAGTAAAAATATCACTAATAGGGTCATTAAAAATTATTTTTTATTTATTTTTGTCAGATAGTGATGACAGCGTTCTAGGTCAGGTCGATTAAAAATGTAATTAAAAAAAAAAAGTTGCAACTGGGAGCCTGCTCCTTAGCATCTTTACATTTCCAAAACATTATTTGTCATATTTGCATACATCAGGTTGAGAAATAACAAAAACAATAATGGGAAAATTAAAACCCATTTTGTCCCTATTCAAGAATCACTGATTTATTTTTTATTGTTTCATACAGGCGGCTCTTAGGAGGAGAGGCCTCAGCTCCAGGTTTGGATGCAGCTTCCCAGAATCTCCCAGTGATCCTCTTCCTCCTCCTGACATCGTCTTCCTCACTGTCTCCTCATCTTTTATATACATAAATTATAGGAATTTTTTTTCATGATTCCCCAAACATTGGCTGAATATCTGCTTGTATGTTATTGTAATAAATAAATTTTTATGAAAATGTTTTGTCTCTGTTTATTTTGTAAGATTTGAGTTTAAAGCTCTGATTACATAAAGGTTGATACAAATTAAATATTTTTTTCTTTTAATGTTTCTTGCTTATAAATCCAGTGCTAAGAAATAATGAAAAGTATAAACTCAAAAGTTGTTCATTATGTTTAGTCAGTTGAGTCTAATAAGTTATAATAAATAGGACACATTGTAGGGACTATGTCTCTCACCTGGCCTAGGAACACCTTTGGATTCCCCCGGAGGAGCTGGAAGAAGTGACTGGGGAGAGGGAAGTCTGGGCCTCGATTCTGAAGCTGCTGACCCCACGACCCAACCCCGGATAAGTGGAAGAAAATGGATGGATGGATAAATAGTCTCATTAAGGGGACAGGTTTTCATTTCTAATTGGACAGTCTTACATCACTTATAAAAATGTGAAAAGATATTGTGAGGTGTTAAACCACAGAAGAGGATAAGGGGCCTATATCATTTTTCTAACACCTATTGATGTATAAGATTTTTTTTTTTTAGATTGAAGTCTGAATTCTGAGATTAAAGACAGAATGATTACTTTTTTTTCTTTCCCAAATCTTCCGTAGGCAAACATTTATTTAGTTAAGCTTTTAATAATCTGGCAAATTATTTCAAATATTTCCTTCTGGTATATATTTCCAGGTATTAACCTGAAATAGATACTATCTATCTTTTAGTATATTGTATATAAAAGTTTTTGTATATACAATATATTGTATATTTATTTTGGATAAATATACAATATTTATTCAGGATATTGTATATTTTGGATAACCTTTTTTGCATGCTTGTTCATGACATACCGGATTATAATTAGTATGTTAATGCTATTCAGAAAGGAAAAATTTAAACAAGGGTTTGAATGACTTGCAGAATGTTATAGCCGCGGTTTGAACGTCTTTTAAAACCAGAGCAGATTAAAGGTTGATTAAAAAAATTGGACGGACTAGCCCTTTAGATATTTACAGAATGAGAAGCTGCATTTAGAAGCCATTAGCTTCATATACAAAACAAAGTCGGAGTTAAAGGCTAATCTGTGTGAAAGTATGATCAAATTAATTACATGCCGCTTAAAGTGTGCGGGACAGAGCATAATGTCCTCATGGAGCGCTGAGTCGTAGTAACAGCGTCCGCCATCTTCTATGTGGCAGAAGGGCGATCGGAGCTCCTTAAGTCCTGTGCTGTGTTTCAACCGTTTTACGAAACAAACTGGATTCGTTAGGATTACCTTCCCCAGGTAAAGATGAAAGATCAGAATTACTTGACTTTGCAGCCAGAAATTCGCTTCTAAACAACCGGAAAATATTTCCTATGTAGCTAAATTGCCCCGAAATAACTGCTGATTGTTAGCATAGCAGCTAAAGTTTTCATACTGTTTTCTAATGAGAGCTGATGAGAAACCGCTGTTAGAGGAGAAGTTAACTAAAAACCAGAGGATTTAGTGAGTAAAGGTCAGTCAGGATCAGAGCTGGAGCTGCTGGTCTTCAGTCTGTTTCCAGCTCAGCTTCTCCATGTCGGTATTTAGCTATAAAGATGCTACTAGTCAGAGCCCAACATGCTGAAAATGTCTTTTTATGAATGTGAAGGAAACATTTATGTATTTTCTATTACACTTTTGGATAATTTCTCTTTTATTCTTGGCTTTAGCCTGTGAACCAGGACGTCTCAGAAGCCTGTGACCATTGTTCCCAGTATAATAAATAAATATTTTATTCTTTCACTTTGTGTGTATTTTTAAATATCTCAATCTGAAGTATTGGTGTATTAATGTAGCTTTTGTAATAAAAATAATTTACTCTGTTAGAATTATTTTCACTCTTTGCTGTCAATAGCAGAGTTGAAATACTGTAATAAATATTTATTCTCTGGAAAAAAGTAAGAAAAATATGTAGTTTAATTTTTGACAATGACTGAATTATTAATCAAGTCATTTCTCAATAACGTATAAAAAATAAATACAGGAAAATTATTTGTTTCTTGTTTTTAAATGTTAAATGTACATTAAATTATGGAATTATGTCAATATATTATTTAATAAAACACTATAACAGACACTATGATGTGTCTGTTCATCATAGTGTGATGAACAGACACACTATAAAAGTGTGTCTGTTCATCAATTCAATATAAAAATTATCAGAATCATTTATATCAAATAAAACATTGTGCTCTTTATTCAGAAATGCCCCAAAACAATTAAATAATCACATAAAAAGTTAGAAACTCTGTCTTTAGTAATTTATTTGATTGCCAAATATGTTAATGTGTGTGAGAAAATGTGTCAATGGCAGGTATTAACTTAAAATACTTTGTAGAACGGCACATTATAAAGTTCGATCCATTCACTTGTATTAGCTTACTGGCACATATTCCACATTCAATATGGCGGACGCTGTTACGTATCGCAGCAACGGGCCGACCCGCTCCATGAGGCATCTATGTATTAATGTCTATGTGTGATACGGCCCCTGTGTAAGCCGGACAGAGAGAACTTCCGAGTCAGACCGATTGTCAACAATGAAATAATGAAAGGCTAAATTGACAGCTCGTTTTCTTCTTTTCTTTTTGCAATTGCCGTTTTTCCTAATTTCGTTTTAAAAACGAAAAAACAAAACGGTAGGGGGCGCTGGCGGACATTTTTACAAAAGGGGGGCGCTGGGATGCCTTTGGGGGGCGTTTGGTTGAGGGTAAACTTTACACCTTAAATCCACAACAATACCAGTTTAGACTTTGAGCAACTTGGTAAAACTGTATGTGTAACATTAAATCATGCTTGGCTACAACTGTATCGATGGCAGCTCTTCTTCTATTCAGTGTTTGTAGCTTCATGGTCCAGCTCCTCTCCGCATCAGTTCAGCGTTACACCGGCTGATGACGTTGCTGTGATTCACTTTGCCTGGTATTTTTGTACATATGTTTTGGCAGTTCTGTGATCATGTCAAAGCATGATCATTATATTAATAAGTGTTTTATTGTCCGTTTGAAAGCTGCATGCTTCCATGGAAGGACAACAGAAAATCGCTCTTATAAACATGTAATTACTAAAATCACGATACCCTCACTTTGTATCCCTCTGAAAAATGAACCCATTTAAATAAAGAAATCCCTCCATGGGTGATACCTCGATAGAGAGCGTTCATTTTATAGCGTTAACACGGTGCTGCAAGTGGTCCGACATGAAACGGGTTTGATGGAACAACGGTACCACAGCACTTTTAAATTTCAATAATCAGAATACTGAAATTGTTTCCGTTGTTTTAAAAGGTTTATGTCAGTCTGCCTTTTCCCCATCGATATGTTTCCTGACCGCCCTGCACCTTAGGGAGTTAAAAAAAAAAAAAAAAAAATCGATACGCAGATTGCGCAAAATTCTGAAACATGAGAAGCGGCAAAATGGAGCGACGAACTAGATGTGAATTATGGCATAAAAACAGAGAAACCGACGCTGAACAGTGAAAAATCAACAAATGATATGAAACGCATGACTATTAGGAGGCGCAGCAGGTGATGAGTGAAAATTACTGAGCGTCAATAAACGATAAAATAAATCTAGCAACAGTAAAGAAACTAAAGTGGACATAGCAATAAACCGAGAGAGGATAACACTAATCAAATGAAACTAAATGGAAATGAATGAAGAACAAAATGCAAGAATAAACTAAGAAACTAAAGTAAATACGGAGGAATAAACTGGTATGGCAAGACCTTTCGAGCAATAATTAATACAGAGGACAGTATGGCAAGAATAAACAGACATCATTTCCAGATAAAAGGTAAAATAATATTGTTGAAGTGCCATGGGCAGGGGCGCAACTACCCATTATTCAGGTGGATGCGAAAACATAAATCGGCGCCCCCCACGAAGGAGCGTAGAAACATACGCTCGCCCCCCATACCCCCCCCTCCCCCAAACCCTCTCCTCCAGACGCCGATACGTTTAGGGCAAAACTCGCTACATTTACCCAGTGCCGTGTGCGTGAGGTGAAGGAGCGTAAGGCGCGCTGATTCAAAACATCTACAATAATGATAGTAACATTAATAATAAAATAATTGTCAGTGCAAAGTAGCCTACAAATTTTTTGGTGGGGGGCGGTGAGGGACCTGGATAAAGGCTAGGGGGGCGCTGGCCCGAAAAAGGTTGAGAAACACTGATCTACAAGAAACTTTGGGAATTGCAAGTGACGCCGTCCTTCACGTTCTTGAGGTAAGAAATTTATCATACTGATTCATCATTACACTGATTAGTCCCTAAAACGTGGTTTGTTTTGTGATTGTTTTTCTGTCTGTGCTCCAATTAGCAGATGACCCAACAACTTCAATCAAACAAGACCACTTTTCAGTTCTGTGGTGAGCGTGAAACCAACTTTCTACTGGCCATTGGAACCATGCCTGCCCTGTTCTTCTGAAAGGAGGACTGATAGTGTGATGTACATCACAGCTACTACGCCTTTCAGCATCCGTGTGTGTGGCCACTCCTCTCTGTGCTGCTGGTGTGGATGTGTAAAGTTAGTCTACATAGGCGTTAGAGCACAAACCATCCAGCTGTACTCCTGTTCGGTTATCTTCTTGAGAATGCCGTCCGTAACTGAGGCAAGACTTCACATATAAAAGGCTATGGCTAATTGGAAGAAGTTTATTGCGGAGTAAGCTCCTATTGTTGACATCTAATCCCAAGATTTTTTTTGCTTTGGACAATTTGGTTTGCTCATTTTTCATTTTTCTGTCATTTTACAGGATTGTTTCAGAATCAGATGCCCATCCAGACTTTAAATTCTGACCAGCAGTCATGTTTTTTTGTGTTTATGTGAAACTTAAAAGTAATAAAGATGTTAAAAGTAATTGAACTTATGTCTTCATTTGAGCAAGCCAATAACATCTCGTTCCAGTATTCACAGGATCAATTTTTGGATTTTTGCCTTAGCATAAGAACCTTAAGTAAAGCTATGACGAAAAAAAAAAAAAAAAAAAAAAAAAAATATATATATATATATATATATATATATATATATATATATAATAAATTCTATGCAACAATAAAAATAAACTAGTTTTAGGCATATATATGCTGATTTCAAGAAATTCAGTGTCAAGTAAAATTTTCTTTACTTGAGATTATTTTTCTTAAAATTAGATAATATATCTTTACTCGTATAAGTAAAATTGGCTTGTTTTAAGTAAGAATACACTAATTTTAAGATATTTGTAGGTTCATCTTGGTTAGATATTTTTCCTTGTTTTAGAAAGTCTTGACAAGATAAATTTTCTTGTTCTGTTGGCAGATAATTTTTCTTATTTTAAGAAAATTATACCCTATTTTGTACTTTTTTTTCTTGTTTTTGAAAGGGGACTTTTTGCAGTCTAAGGCAAAAAGGCAAGCGTCAGGTTGCAGGCTGTGCAACATCGGCAGCAAGATGAACTACATATCTCTCAATCTGAAGAAGACCAAACAAGGAACCCATGTTCAAAAGACTCATATGGGTCAAGAAATATGGGCCCCTGCCCGCTATCAAAATGACTGGACTGAATAATTATCCCTCATTAAGAGATGAGTTATGGTAAAATTCCAAGCAGGGTGTTGAAAGTTAAAAAATAACAACAAAAAAAACTGTTTGCTCCAGTAACCTTAAAGTTTGCACTAGTAATGTTGCAAGTGTGCATTTGGCTGTAAAACTTAGCCATGCCATAGTAGTTCGATGTTCTTTGAAAGGACGGGTAGTGTAGTACTTGTATGCATCTGCCTATGCCTGCATTATTTCTCATACTGGCTAGGCCGATCTGAGTTAGTGTGTTACTATGCATTTACCTCGTTAACGGAACTCTACATGCAGCGGTTGTGTGTTCCGGGGGGAATGTTTTTTTGTGTTAGTTCTTGATGCTCACTGCTGGTGTGGATGTGTAAAGTTAGTCTACATAGGCGTTAGAGCACAAACCATCCAGCTGTACTCCTGTTCGGTTATCTTCATTAAAGGAAGATTAACACTATTCCCTTCTGGAGTGGTTATTATCCCGCACCTTTACAATCCATCCATGGCCACAGTTAACAATATTGCCTGTGAATGACGTCAAGCTTTGCGTTGCGCTCCAGAAAACTGCAAACATTGAGACTAATATGAACAGCGCAATAAACGTGAAAACAACCACGAATGAACGTGTCCATAAAGTTGTGCATCTAAATGCTATTATTAATATTAAGATAAGTGTCACAAACCTGTGCAGTGGGACATCTAAGTTGTGGAGCGGCTGGAGGAGCGATGTGAGCTGCGCTCTGACACAAAATGCAGGTCCCTAATGCACAACCTGGGGCATTAGGGGTGACTGGGAAGGGGTTTTTTTTGTGTGTACTGTTGTAACCATGAAATAATCTCCCCTTCAGTTCAACCTTATAAGTGGAGACACATTGTTGATGTTATCATTATAAAATAACTTACAATTAAGTATTGGCAAAGATCGATATAATTTTTACAGGTGGCGGAGTGTTGTTGCTAGCAGATGCTGAAAGTAACTAAAAGTTACTTTAAATGTAACTTAGTTACTTTCCAAATCAAGTAATCAGTAATCTAAGTTACTTTTTCAAGTAGTAATCAGTAATCCGATTAAAGTTACTTTTTCAAAGTAACTATGTCATCACTGCTTGTTAATGTAGTCAAAAAAATCTGCTTAAGAGTATAAGCCATCACATAAGTTATTAGTATTCCAATGTATTATATATGCATTTTTTTAAACTGAAATTGTCTAAAATACCATGTTAAATAAAATAGGGAAAAAAAGAATCAAAATGCAGACAGTGTTTCACAAGGGGGCCAAAATGGGGAGCCCCGCCTCCTCACTCCTCAGACAGAGTTTGGGGAAGAAGACGGCGGTCGTTCCTTCATTCACTGAAGCTATTCATGTTTACAGGTTAGTAGTGAAGCTGGTGAAAACTGTCCCCCCTAAAATGTAAAGTGACAAATTAATTCGGTACTGATTTCGCAATCACATGCTTAGATGTGTTTAAACGTAAAAAAAAAAGAGTGATTTCTGTAATAATCACAGTTAGCGAGATTTTACCTGTAACGACCGTTTTAGAGATGGCTACGTGTATCTATAAGCTGCGTTCCACTCCCCAATCCAACTTTATTAAGGTTACGGTGGTATCCTGACGTGTTGTGGTCTGTTGTTATCTTTTAAAAGGAAGAGTGCTTAATATGTAGGAGTGTTAAGGTTACTCCCAGCTACATGTCATCAGTTCTTATCACAGTTTAAATATTTATTATAGATGTTACAATTTTCCTTACTATGTAATCGATTCCACTGTACAGTCATAACTGTATGACTGACTGATTCAGTCATACAGTTATTCAAAGCTTATGAGAGCTTAAAGTCCATGTTAAATTATATAACCAATAACATGATTAATTCTTTCAGAATTATTACAATTCAAAGAAATTAGTACCCTTAAAATTTCGCTGCACTTGAGAAATTGGTGTTCTTTTTATGTAAATCTGTGAGATTTAAATTTATTGTTGACTTGTTTTGAGTTCACCCTTTGATGCCGTCACAGCTGGTGGGAGCTGATGCTGTTCACTGAAGTGGAAGCCATATTGTTGTTTTAGTACAACAAAAGGACATTTGGACATGATTGCACAAAGGAATTCATTGTATGATTTCATGATTTCGAGAATTTGTAATTAAAGAGACAGTTTGGGGAAGAAGACAGCAGTCGTTCCTTCATTCACTGAAGCTATTCATGTTTAAAGGCTTTCAACTCAGAAGAAAGGAGAAGCGGAGACATCAATAAACATCATTTGTTACAATTGTTTCGACCCAGCTGAGACATGTAACACTCAACAAATCTCCCTATTCTGGGTCCTGATGCACGCAAGTAGGAAGAATAACAACAACTATGACGGACTATATGAGGATTAAGTTGTTAATATGCTGCTCTGGTCGGACAACAACTTCAAATGTGTAAGCTATGCTCCATCGTTAGCCTCCACGTTTACTTCCGCAAACACTGAGCACTTCTTCCTTTTATGGCGACTGGCAAAACACTGGCACTATTTCGCCCTCTACTGCACATACGGGATACTTTCAGGTCGTTGCCCATTCACACTGGAGAACACATACTGATCGCATATGTTTGGCAGTGTGAACGGCCCCAGCAAAAAAAAAAAAATCAGATTTGACAAAAAAATCAGAATTGGGTCACTTCAGGCTGCAGTGTCAATGCAGCCTAAGTGTTACAAGTTCTGAGAACAAAGACATGAAGTTCTGCTTTCAAAATGAAAATGTAAGCAAAAGTGTTAAAAGTTTTCAGAAGAAAAGACACGAAATGCTGTTTTCAGACTGAAAATGTGCTCTTGGATTATGGCAGGAAAATTCCCCCATAGGTTTACTGCATCACAGAATCTTTCCAGTTCATTCATGACTGTGACCATTTGATGAGTTAATATTACTCTGGTCTGCATAGCTCTTCTGCCTGTCCAGTTGAATATTCTAATTATCATCACATTTCCTTCTAGAATGACTTCTTAAACACTATTGTAGTTGCGATGCTCATGTATACTGGCAGGAATATCAATAGAAACAAATTTCATCTCAACCCATGTCAAGAATGTAAAAATAAATTCCATCACCTTTCTCCAGCTCTTTGACAAAAATCTGAAAGTGCTGTGGTGGTGATTGATTCTTTCCATCCATCAGGTGGAAAACAAAGAAGTCCTGTGTTCTAATAGCATGATGACCAGTGTGTTTGTAACGTAGCAGGTTCATGTCCACCATGTCCTGGGTACATCTCCTCCCAGCTGTCAGTGTCACCCACTTATTCGCTTCCTAAACAGACATAAGTAGTGAGAATCAAGGGCCCTTTAGTTGATCTCTTACCAGCAGTACATGACTTATTATTAGACAGTCTGTGAATAAATATACAATTCCAAAAGTACACAGTTTTTATATGTTTATTTAACAGGGTAGATACAAAGGCAATCAGTGAATCATGTAGGGTTTTTAAAACTCCGTATGCATATTTGTGATTTATGTTAGAGATTTTTAGGTTAAAAAAATGCTCAGGTTATTACAAATTTCTTCTTTTAACAGCAAAATAAATGCATTTTTTGTGTTGTGTTATTTTTTGGGGGGGGAAACAACACAAAAAACACACTGCAGGCTGACAGACGCTGGACATTGTACCAGTCACTGTTAGTCATTCTCCAATATAAACAAAAGTCTGAATTCAATCACCAGCATTTAGTCCTTCAGCTCTGGAGAAAATTAGTAATGAGGTATTCATTTGATTCAGGTGTGTTTGAGAACGGATGAGAATTTGGTTCATATTGTTTTATTCTTCTAAAACAGTACATCATTTTTCAAATTATTATGCAAACTGGATTTAAGTGTCATAAAGATAAAACATTTTGTTGTGCTATTAAATTTATACATGGTATATAATAGATGGTCAGGGCTCTTTGAATCACTATAATTAATTTCAGAGAGCTGGGTTGATTAGTTTGTCTGGTGAGCTCAATTAAAGGAAATCTACTTAAGAAAGATGATCGACATTATTAAGCAGCCTCAGGTTTCAAGCAATATTGGAAAGAGAAAGGATCTCTTTGCTGTCGTCTCTTTGCTGCTTTTATTTTGAAGGCGCATAACAGCGCATGCAGCAGAGCGCTTCCCTCCCCTCCCCCCTCTGAACTGCTCATAGTAAAGGCAGCAGCAGGTAAAGTGTCTGTCAGGAATATTGCCATGAATATCACTCGGTTATAACATCTTGTTGTCAGTTTACTTTTATATGTAGAACTAAATCTTTTTGGTTAAGCGGTTTTAATTCTCGGATAGTCACATGTCCAAAATTTTACTGCTGTTTAAAAGTTAGCTAGTCGAGTAACAATGATTTAGAATGAGACTGAAACAGCAGCAAAATGAACCTTTTTATTATTTACAGTGAGCAACACCTGATCATACTGACCACTTAACATGTATTTATTTTATATTATATTATATTTAGGAGAACAGCAGTGCTAGAATGATGAAGAAAGGTGAAGAAACTGGTGAGAATTTTATTTAGTTTATTGAAATATGTATGAACTGTTTTTAATTTTTAAATAAACTATTTTATTATGAGAGGAGCAGGTCAGGAAAGACATAGGAGAGCCAGGTGGAGTTTCAGGGTGTGAAGATATAAAATTATATTAATTTCAATAAAACCAGAAAGGAGAACAGGTGAAGACTGATGTCAGGTTAATTTCTTTCAACGTTTCAATATTTTTTTCATTATTTCCACACCATAAGGGTAATGGCTAGGAGACAATAAGAAACGTGCTTCAGGAGAGTAACTATTTGCTACACAGTAAATAAAGTTGAGATGTATAATAATGTATACATCTGAAAATTGACTTGTTTAAATTCTCATTCTGTATGATAAAACCATACTTTTTATATTTAGTTCACATTCTGACACTGTAGTGTCTGTTATACATGAATCCATGCAGGAACATCAGGCTGCAGAAAGTCAGAGGGAGGCAGAGACAGAAACACATATCTGTAGATATTTCAGTTAAATGTTTGTGGCTGAAAATGACAGGAGAATAAAAACATTTAGTCTTTTTGCTTCAGTGTTTTTATGGCTCATGTTTGGTAAGTTACTGAATGCAGAGCTGGAAGTGAGACTGAGTTAACAGTGAGGAGCTAAAGGTCTGTTAGATGTGAAAAGTATAATTTTTATTTATTTTGTAGATCAAACTGTTGCACTGATGTAGAGAGATGTTCAAGAAGAACAAAACTTGTTTTTATAGATTTTATTTTTGTTGGTCAAACTGATGTATTGAGTTTAAAACTGCTGAGTCCTATTTTATGGGCCGTTTTCTACTTTGGTTTTAGAAAGAGGTAGAACCAATTCAGTTACCAATCAATTTATATCAATGCATTTTGACCAATAATCAAATGTCTTTTGACCAATAAGATATTTCAGAATCTGGTAGCCTGTATGTGCTACCAGAGTATTTAGCTTGCTAGTTGTGAGGCAAATGATAAAGTGAGTGTTCATCCTGGAATGACGGTCATTATACTATGCATAACTGTTAGGTTTGAGTTGAGTCCTGTTATGTTTTTTGTTCTGTCTCTTCGTTTTCTTTTCTCCATCCTTCTACCCTGTCCTGGTTCGCTGGGAAGCAGCTGCTTCCCCTCCCAGTCACCAGATGCCGCCACTGAGTGGAACCCCTGGCGAGGTGCGGTGGCCAACCCGTACACACACCGGTGCCCAATCTAGGAGAGCTGCTGAGGTGCTCATAAGGAGCGCCAAGCTGACACTCCAGCGGCTGAGTGTTTGCCTCTACTGGTAACGTCTCACTTGTGACAGCCTCCTATGCTCTTTCTTGTTCTGATTACTCCTTGTGTCCCCCTCGCCAGGTTTCCTAGCCGCTCCCCTGTGACTCCTCGTGGTTCGTTCCTGTCTGGAGTGTTTTCTCGAACCCCTCCCGTGGATATCCTCCGTCGTGCCTCAGGCTGTGCCTGCCGGCGTTTGCATACTCTGTGAGCTACCACCCGGACCCCGCTCTGTGTCAGCTCGCTCCTAGCTCTCAACTGCTACCTACCTGCTCGCTCTCCCACGGGAACTCGCCGCTCCGGCATCCGCCAAGAAGATCCTCAGTCAGCCCCAAAGTAAGACCCCTCCGAGAAAGTCGCTCACCTTTCCTTTGATCTACTCAGTATTCACATCTTCCCTCTCGTTAACAGTTCGAAGGCCGTTTCCATCCTCCCTGAACCCAGGACCGTTCACCCTGCTCTTCCCCTCACCTTTCCCTTCTAATAAATATTATTGTTTTTCTATATTGCTCCTCTTGGTGTGTTTTGCATGTGGGTAAATAGATTAGATCCCACCATGACAGAACACTCAGCCCTACAGTCTACCCCAGCAGATGCAATAAGAAGAGCTTTATCGGAACAACATACTCTTATACAATCACACGATTCAGCCTTAAGAGAGTTGGGAAATAGACAAGCCGAAACAAACCGTCGGTTAACTGAGTTGTCTAACTTTTTGCAAGGTTCAGTTCAACAGGCACGTCCTCCTCCAGCCTCAGCTGCTGCTCCAGACCCACCAGTCTGCCCTGTGTTTTCAGAGATTCGACCGCCAGCCCCTGAAAAATTCACAAGTGATGTTCGCAAATGCAGGGGATTCGTTTTACAATGTTCCATTATATTCAATTACTGCCCTCAGAATTTCCCTCATGACAATGCCAAAATAGCTTATGTGCTGTCTCTGCTGTCGGGTCGAGCTCTGGCCTGGGCAGAGGCGAGATTTCCCTCTCCCATTGATTTTGGTTGCACCTTCTCTGAATTCATTACAGAATTAAAACTGGTGTTTAGCCAAGAAACTGACCAGACTTCAGCTTCCCGTGAATTATGGAACCTAAAGCAGGGACAGAGAACTGTGTCTGATTTTGCCATAGACTTTAGAATAAAAGCTGCGGCCTCTAAATGGGATTCAGCTGCCCTAAAGAGTGCCTATTTCCATGCACTGAGTGAACAGATTAAGGATGAGCTAGCGACTCTGGATGAACCTGAGACTCTAGAAGAGTTTATAAGTCTGACCATAAAACTGGATAATAGAATCCGGTCTCGAACCAGGGAAAGAAACCGCCGTTTTCCTTCCGCCAGAGCCCCGCTACAGGCAATTCGTACCAGCCTCCAGGAGGCACCTAAAGCCTCAGAGACCTCAGAACCAGAACCTATGCAGCTGGGTAACACCCGCCTAACACCGGAGGAGAGGCAAAAGAGGCTAGTCTCTCGGTTATGCTTGTACTGCGGGGGTCCCAACCATTTCATTGCTAACTGCCCTTTACGTTTAAACCTGCAGGCCCGGCAGTAACGACGAGGAGGCTGCCGGAGCAACCCACTTTGAAGAAATCTCGTCTCCTCATCCCTGCTACACTTTTTCATTGCCATCAATCCCTTCCTCTGTCAGTTCTGGTTGACTCAGGCTGTGAACAAAATCTAATTGATTCTTCCCTTGTAGAACAGCTAGGAATCACTACTGAATCCCTTCCAGCTCCACTTCGTGTTTCAGCCTTAAACGGAGAGGCTCTGCCCCAGATAACCCAGAGGACTAAGCCTGTCCGTCTTGTGATTTCTGGTAATCATCCAGAGCTAATTTCTTTTTTTGTCTTCCCTGCAGTCAGCTCCTCTGTCATCCTAGGGCTCGAGTGGTTACTCGCACATAACCCACAGATAGATTGGAGAAAGGCCACTATTGATTCATGGTCCAGTGAGTGCCATGCAACCTGTCTCCACTCTGCTGTTCCCCCGACTCCTGCGACGGCAGAACTGTATGAGGCTGATCCACCTGACCTCCCATCAGTTCCCCTCGAATACAAGGATTTGGCTGGGGTGTTCAGTAAGAGCAAAGCACTCTCTTTACCACCACATCATCCCTACGATTGTGCAATAGACCTGCTGCCCGGAGCTCCACTACCCAACAGCCGACTTTATAATATCTCCCGTCCAGAGCGTCAGACGATGGAGCGATACATTAATGACTCATTAACGGCAGGCATTATACGCACTTCATCGTCACCCCTTGGGGCAGGGTTTTTCTTTGTTGGCAAGAAAGACGGGTCCCTAAGACCCTGTATTGATTACAGGGGGTTGAACCAGATCACCATCAAGAATAAATATCCGTTACCCCTTCTTTCCTCAGCTTTTGACCCCGTCCAAGAAGCCACCATTTTTTCCAAACTCGATCTCCGCAATGCCTACCATCTCCTTCGCATACGCGAGGGAGATGAGTGGAAGACGGCATTCAAAACACCTATGGGACATTATGAATATTTAGTTATGCCGTTTGGGCTATCTAATGCACCTGCCTTTTTTCAAGCCCTAGTAAACGACGTTCTCAGAGACTTCATTAATGTGTTTGTTTTCGTTTATCTAGATGATATACTGATTTATTCAAGGTCCCTGGAGGAACACAAGATACATGTCCGGAAGGTTCTCCAACGTCTTTTGGAGAACAAACTGTACGTAAAGGCAGAGAAGTGTGAGTTCCACCGTTCCTCCGTCACTTTTCTTGGCTACATCCTTGAGAGCGGGCAGGTAAGACCCTCAGGGGACAAGATCAGAGCTGTGTTGGACTGGCCTAGACCTGAGACGCGTAAACAGTTGCAACGGTTCCTGGGTTTCGCCAACTTTTACCGTCGCTTCATACGGAATTATAGCCAGACGGCCTTACCGTTATCCGCACTAACATCCACCAAGTCGAGTTTTTCCTGGACCCCACAAGCAGAGGAAGCCTTCTACAGACTCAAGAACCTGTTTGCTAACGCCCCCATTCTAGTCCAACCAGATAGCACAAAACAGTTCATCCTCGAGGTCGATGCTTCAGACTCTGGAGTGGGAGCTGTGCTGTCACAGGTCTCTGAGAAGGACAATAAGACTCACCCCTGTGCGTTTTTCTCCCGCAGACACTCACCGGCCGAGCGGAACTATGACGTGGGGGACAGAGAGTTACTGGCTATCAAGCTCGCTCTTGAGGAGTGGCGACACTGGCTAGAGGGGGCCGAGCATCCGATTGTGGTTTGGACCGATCACAAAAATCTATCTTATCTTCAGTCAGCCCGACGCTCCAACCCCCGACAGTCCCGCTGGTCGTTATTCTCTTCACGATTCAACCTGTCCATCTTTTACCGTCCAGGTTCTAAGAACATCAAACCAGATGCCCTCTCAAGGCTCTATACACCAGACGACTCTGAGAAGGAACCTGCTCCCCTGCTTCCCCCCAGCTGCACGGTGGGAGTGGTCACCTGGGAGGTCGAGGACCTCATCCGTCAAGCCCAATTAACTGAGCCTGTCCCCGAGTCATGTCCACCGGAAAGGACATACGTTCCCACCTCTGCTCGATCCCGCTTCCTGCAGTGGATTCATTCCTCAAAGTTTTCCGGACATCCGGGTATCAGCCGGACCATTGGGTTGATTAACCGAAGGTTCTGGTAGCCGTCAGTTCATAAGGATGTCAGAGAGTTTGTCCTAGCCTGCCCAGTCTGTTCCAGGAACAAGTCTTCCCATCAGCCACCTGCAGGATTACTCCAGCCATTGCCCATCCCCAAGAGACCCTGGTCTCATATTGCTATAGACTTTGTCACTGGACTACCCCATCTAAGGGTATGACCACCATTTTTACTATCATTGACCGCTTTTCCAAATCCTGTCTTTTTGTTCCCCTCCGCAAACTTCCCACTGCCTCTCAAACTGCCATGCTGCTCATTAAACATGTTTTTAAGTTGCACGGCATCCCTCAGGAGATTCTATCCGATCGAGGTCCCCAGTTTATCTCCCAGGTTTGGCGACAGTTTTGTTCCGCCCTAGAGGCGAAGGTATCATTAACCTCAGGCTACCATCCTCAGACCAACGGCCAAACTGAGAGGTTAAATCAGGAGTTGGAAACGATGCTGCGTTGCCTAACCGCATCTAACCCTGAGGACTGGGCTCAATATCTACCGTGGATAGAATATGACAACAATAGTCATATTTCCACAGCTACAGGCTTTTCCCCGTTCGAGATCTCCCTCGGCTACCAGCCCCCACTCCGATGAAAAGGACATATCAGTCACTTCAGTACAACATCACATCCGCCGCTGTAAAAAGATCTGGTCAGAAGCTATCACCGTACTTAATAATACAGCCGCACAAAATAAGAGACAAGCTGACCGGAGAAGGACCTCTGCGCCCGCCTATTCGGTTGGGCAGAAGGTGTGGCTGTCTACCCGAGACATACCCCTCAAGTCCATGGCCAAGAAATTGTCCCCCAGGTTCATTGGTCCATTTGACATTGTGTCAGTTATCAGTCCAGCAGCGGTACGCCTTCGTCTTCCTCCTTCCCTGCGTGTCCATGCCACTTTTTATGTCTCCCAGATAAAACCCGTCCTGTCCAGTGACCTTTGCCCTCCGGCCGAACCCCCTCCTCCCGCCCGTATTATTGACGGCCACCCTGCGCACTCCGTCCGCCGGATTGTGGCTTCCCGTCGGCGTGGTCGGGGTTACCAGTACCTCGTGGACTGGGAGGGCTACGGCCCAGAGGAACGCTTCTGGGTCCCCCGCTCCTTTATCCTTGACCCCTCCCTGATTAGCGATTTCACCGCCTCTCAGCCCTCCTCCTCTTCTCGGCCGCCAGGTGGCGTCCGTTGAGGGGGGGGGTACTGTTAGGTTTGAGTTGAGTCCTGTTATGTTTTTTGTTCTGTCTCTTCGTTTTCTTTTCTCCATCCTTCTACCCTGTCCTGGTTCGCTGGGAAGCGGCTACTTCCCCTCCCAGTCACCAGATGCCGCCACTGAGTGGAACCCCTGGCGAGGTGCGGTGGCCAACCCGTACACACACCGGTGCCCAATCTAGGAGAGCTGCTGAGGTGCTCATAAGGAGCGACGAGCTGACACTCCAGCGGCTGAGTGTTTGCCTCTACTGGTAACGTCTCACTAGTGACAGCCTCCTATGCTCTTTTCTTGTTCTGATTACTCCTTGTGTTCCCCTCGCCAGGTTTCCTAGCCGCTCCCCTGTGACTCCTCGTGGTTCGTTCCTGTCTGGAGTGTTTTCTCGAACCCCTCCCGTGGATATCCTCCGTCGCGCCTCAGGCTGTGCCTGCCGGCGTTTGCATACTCTGTGAGCTACCACCCGGACCCCGCTCTGTGTCAGCTCGCTCCTAGCTCTCAACTGCTACCTACCTGCTCGCTCTCCCACGGGAACTCGCCGCTCCGGCATCCGCCAAGAAGATCCTCAGTCAGCCCCAAAGTAAGACCCCTCCGAGAAAGTCACTCACCTTTCCTTTGATCTACTCAGTATTCACATCTTCCCTCTCTGTAACAGTTCGAAGGCCGTTTCCATCCTCCCTGAACCCAGGACCGTTCACCCTGCTCTTCCCCTCACCTTTCCCTTCTAATAAATATTATTGTTTTTCTATATTGCTCCTCTTGGTGTGTTTTGCATGTGGGTAAATAGATTAGATCCCACCATGACAATAACATTAATCTGATTATTGGATTGTAAATAGTAACATGTTAGAATCTTTGTTACTGAAACAAGGGTCAGATTAGAGTAACTCATTACTGACATGTTGATGGAATAATAGTTTATGACTTTTCTGCTCAAGCTATTTACTGATCTGTCAGGTTTCCGATATGCGTCCCCCCTAATGACAGACTCGTTCCTACGCCCTTGGATTTTAGTACCTAAGAACCCCATAATGCTGCACTTTCAAAGAGTGACCGTTTGCAGTTCTTTATAATTCATAAAATGTTTAAAAAATCTGCTGTGTAATAATAATTTAGAACAATGCAGTTTGAGTTTTTTATTTTTGAAAAAAATACTGTTCTCATTGGGAGGTTTGTTTGGTAAAATTTTATTTATACTGTAATAGTTCATGACTTGAAAATTATACTGACCATCATTTGCATTGACCATTTAAGAAAATCTGAGAAAATATCACTTGCATAATAATTTGGAACATGGTGTAAATACAAATACCACTTTTAGAACCTTTACCTTTTAGAACCTACCAAACATTGGCAATACATGTTGGAAATGTTCCATCACTGCACTAACCTGAAGTTGAAGTATTCCTTGGGTTGGAACATTCTCAAAAATGTACATGATTTCTGTGGAGGGTGTATCTTTGTCCTTTGCAAACAATGTAATGCTGGATATAACTTTGGCTTCTCCTGGTTCCACCTCCAGTCCATTGTTCCTGGAGCCCACATTATCACTTTTCCTCTCAACAATCACATGGAAACTGATTTTAAACAAGAACTCTAGACGATATGTTTATCAAACCTGAACACATGAGGCTCTTCGTCATTCACTGGCACCACTTCAACCATCATCTGTCTTTGGAGCTTATGTTTGCCATCAGTCAGCTGAATTATAAAACTGTCTTTCATGGTTTCACTGTCGTCATGCAGATACACTAGATCCAAACCTGTCATAAGATTGGGACACAAAATTAATATGATAGAAAGAAAGAGAGAGAGAACAAGACTTTTAGTTGATAACAGGAAGGCTACACTTAAAATAGTAAGCTGCTCTGTTAAAGTGCTTCACTCTGAAAATGCAGGATTTAGAAATGGTGGCTGCTCTTTAAAAATCTCAGAATTAAGTGTAACCATTCTGCAGAAGGCACGGGGTGACTTGTGCTTTAGAAATGGCCAGCTACGCTATACATGACAGTTACTATTATAATTTATATTTATAACTTATTATTATACATAATTTATATAAAATGTACCATTTTTAACATCTGTCATAGTAAAGTCAACCACAGGAGACCATAGGTTGGGTTCCTGTCTCTTAGAGATTGGGTTTTCAGTCCTGTGACAGATGACGCTGCCATGGCGAGGAGGTCTGACCACAGAGAAAAGCAGGGCATTCTCGGGGATGTCCAGGTCCATTGCATGGAACACTGATGAGTCCAGGTGCTTCATTTCTCCCTCTTGTACCTTAGGACACAACAAATCAAACAGTCAACTTATTCTACCCACATTCTGTAAACAAACTAATGGGATGAAGAAGGACATGTTTGGGGGTGAACTTACTGTGATATTGTGTGCCACAAATTCTGGGATTTCATCATTTGTTGGGTTAATAATAATATAGAAAAAGATGTTAGCAGAATTATGCTTGCCATCTGAGACACAAAGCATGAGCTGGTCAGCTGTGGGCTCCATCTTCTGGTGTCTGGACTGTACATAGTTTATATGACCCTCAGTGATGTCCTTGTAGAGAAAAGAAGCTGGAGAAAAGGAGGCAACACCAAACGAATGAAACTGCTTATTTTCCTTGTTTTTCCAATAAACCGTTGGTATTATGATGCTTACCTATGCTTATGCCTGTGTTGCTTTTCTCAAAGCCAGGACTAGGGAGGACATTTTCTATGTAACCAAACTGGGGAGGAGAAATCAGCCTGACAACAAGCTTGTCTAGGACTGTGTCCATGTCAGAGACCTTCAAATGAGCAGCAGTTATAAGGGAAGTCCCACCTTCATCCACTGTAAAAATGTCACCTGGAACCACCAAAAAACAGTTCATGTCATTCTACTGCAAGTAATAAATATGTTGCTTAGAAATTTACTGTTTCATACAATAGCGAACAGAAGCCCCCCTAAAAACTCAAATCCTATGCAAAAAAACTTGGGGCCTCATGTACAGGGGCGGAGCCAGAGGGGGGGCCAGTGCCCCCCCTGTCATCTGATTGGCCCCCTAAGTGGCCCCCCCAGATGATTGACATGTAACAGCACCAGGTCAATCCTGTACATTATTTTGGAATAATTCTAAGCCAATCTAATATCTAAAGAAGAAAAACAATAATAAATATATGAAAAGAAAATGTATAAAACTTTATATAAGTCCATGTGATGACATAAATAAATGGATTTAGATCAGGCGCGATACCAGCCTCCTTTGTACTTGTACTCATAACAACAAGCTGATATTCTTCTATGTTTTAGTTGTGCTGCGCTGTGGTGCAACTCAAAGGCTAAAGCACATTTCATACCTGGTGGTTCTTAAAACACCAATAAGTTATTTACTGATCCTCCTCAAAAAGAAAAAAAAACCGAAGAGGGGCCGGCAATGTTCGTAGTTTGGAGCAGAGGTTGCGCTACAGTTTTTTCGTTGCCCGTCAAAGAAAAAAATCATTTTATTTCCAAATTGTAGTCATCCAATGAAATATTTAGTATTTCTCTGCAAGAACGTTTTGGAAATCAGGTAACAATTCATGAAATTACGTGATTAGAAGACGACAGAACTCTGATCGTTTCCTGATCCTGCATCACTTCCCTCTGCGGGAGAAAAACCAGCAGAAGCGGATCAGCTGCTAGACGCTCCAAAGCCTCTAGTTTGTTTAAAGCGACCAGATCAGAGGTGATTCTCTGACAGATATTGTTCTTATAATGATTAATAATGAGCTCCACGATGTTCTCTGTGCGTAAAGTTGAAACTCTGTGCACCAAGTGGTCAGCTGCGCTTGATCACAGTCTGGACAGAAGACGAGGGTGAGGAGGGAATCTGACATATTAACTAGGTTAAGTTTTAACTGGTTTTGCAAAAACACCATTAACTAAGTAGTGTAACTATATATTGTATATTTGGCGTTTGTCATCTCATGTGTGATTAATTGGAGCGTAACGGTGGAGCATTTATGCGCATTTATTGCCCAGCGCACTGCGCTTGTTTCCGTCTAATGAATCTGCACTTTAATTTCTTTCCTCCCTTAACAGTCAGCTGCTACTCCTCTATTTAAACTACAATAAGTAGATCAACACAACTTGATCACACATTATCTTTAGTTTTTCTATGTGTGCTGCAAACTCATTAAATGTAAACTCATGAGAAGCCCGAACCACGATGAGGCAAATAATTCTGGTCCGACCCGAACTACTTTTACCTGTCAAATTACCTGCCAAAACATACTAACACAGACTATTTAGCCGCATTTTTATGCGGTTTAGTTAATATTCATCTAATTGAATCCAGATCCCATCACACATAAAGCAGATAAATGCATTAATAAATAAATGCAGATAAATCTGGACACTATGGGAAAATTAAAAATGAAGCTATTTCTCAGTGGTCCAATTCCATCGCCTCAATGGGGAGACGAAAAACATTCCAGGCTGCTTATGATAAACAAATGGCTGATTAAAACCTGTTCTGCCAGCTCAGTGACCTTCATCGATAACCTCTGGATCTACTGGCAGCGCTTTCACCTCTTTGGAAGAGGAGGACGCAATCTTAACAAACACGGAATAAGACTGCTCACTGCAAACATTTTTCATTTTATCAACAAGAACAACAATGTGACCATCGCTTCAGAAGAACAGGCTCAAGGATGTCTGACTAGGATGGAGCCCTCCGCATATCAAGAACAAACTATTCCAATACAAACTGATAAAACATCGGCTCTGAACAGAATGACTGGTTCCCCTCCTCCTTCCCCCATCCCACATCTTCCCCCCCTCCCTTCTCCTTCAACCCTCCCTTCTCCTTCCCCCCTCCCTCTCTGCTCCTACACTCACTCACAAGATCAGAGTTTATTAGAAAGTGACCCACTAAAGAGAGTCGGGCTTCACCTGAGCCGCCTGAAAATGCTGGTGGAGAATTCAGGTCAGAGAGAAAGACGGACGGACTCTTTCTCATCCCAGCTGGATAGTATGGATCAACAGGTTCGCCTCGGCACAACTCTCACTTCATCTAAGCCACCTGCCTCTGACCTCCCTGATGATCCAGCACTCTCCGTTTCTGAGGTCTGAGACCGGGGTCCAGATATTATCCTTACACCCGTCTTCCTCCAGAATGTGTCTGGCCCCCCAACATTGCGTAGCAGGACAATACCTGTCTGGATCACTACAAGAACAGTTACAAAAAACAGAAATACAAAAAACAGTGGTCTTAATTCAAACCTCAGACTGATCCACTGTCTAAAGGAACCTCAGACTGAAGAGCTTTCAGCCTCCAAGTCACTTAAATTGGCTCTTTTAATACCAGATCTCTCTGTTCTAAAGCTCTATTAATTAATGATTTCATCACTGAGCATAATATTGATGTTTTATTTCTGACAGAAACATGGCTGAATGACAATAATGAAGCAATCGTACTAATTGAATCAACGCCTCCTACGTACAATTTTTTAAGTGAAAATAGAAAACACAAAAAAGGAGGAGGCGTGGCTTCAATATTTAAGAATACCATAAACGGTAGTAAAATCTCTTTGGGTAATTTTATGTCTTGAATATCTTGGAATCGAGGTAAAAGGCCACAAACGAACTTTGACACTAACTCTATACAAAACACCAACATATGTGGAAAATTTCTTTGCGGACTTGAATGAGCTTCTATCTCTCATATGTATTGATTACGATTGTTTGATAATTGTCGGTGATTTCAACATTCATGTTGACAACCCCCAAGACCGAGGGCTAAAAAGCTCTGTAATATATTAGAGAGTTTTGGTTTAACACAACATGTCAAACAAGCAACACACACTCAGGGACACACACTGACCTGGTTATCAGTAAGGTGCGAATATTTCCAATGTTCTGTAACTGATGTCACCTGTCGGATCATTTTGCTGTTTCTTTGTCAGTTCTTATCCGTTAATCCACTCGGACAAAAGCTACTATCACAAAACGTACTTTCACAGAAAACACAGCAGAAACATTTAATCAAATCTACTCTTCTTCCTCACTCTTAAGTTATAGTGACGTAGATAAGTTGGTGGATGATTTCAGTGCAAACTTTCAGATATCATTGATTACATTGCCCCACTAAAGTGAAGGTTGTGACTGGTAGGAAGAAATCTCCATGGAGAAATGCACAAGTAGTTCAATCTG
The DNA here is from genome assembly GCF_904066995.2 of Poecilia reticulata. Lineage (NCBI taxonomy): Eukaryota > Metazoa > Chordata > Actinopteri > Cyprinodontiformes > Poeciliidae > Poecilia > Poecilia reticulata. The sequence goes on from NC_088847.1 coordinate 1,312,989, forward strand.
CAAGACAACTCTGCCGCAGGGCCGAACGGAAATGGCGTAAAGGTCAACTGCATGTTATTATGACATCTACAAGGAAAGACTACGTAACTATCACACAACACTAAAACATGCCAGAGAGGCTTTCTTTGCAGATGTCATAAACAAAAACATTAACAATGCTCGAGCTTTATTTGCCACTGTTGACAGGCTCACAAATCCTCCAATGACGTTGCCACCTGAACTTCAATCTAATGCCGCCTGCAACAAGTTTTCTAGTTTCTTTTCAGAGAAAATTCAAAAGATCAGAGGATTAATCTGCACATCCACTCCAAAGACAGTACCAATGCTGTGCCCAAACAAAACAAATGCAGGAAAAATGACCCAATTTCTACTACTAAATTATAAAACCCTAGAAGAAATTATAAGTCAATTAAGCTCTGGTTCCTGCTGTCTGGATGTCCTACCCACACATTTCTTTAAGAAAGTCCTGCCTGTCATTAATGATCTGATCCAAATAGTAAACTCATCGCTCTCTTCAGGTGTTTTCCCCCAGGCTTTGAAAACAGCAGTTGTCAAACCACTGATAAAAAAGAACAATCTGGACAAATCCCTACTGCAGAATTACAGGCCGACCTCTGACCTCTGACCTCCCATTCATCAGCAAAATTATTGAAAAAGCTGTTTTTAAACAATTAAATAACTTCCTAACAATAACAAACTGCTTTGACTCCTTCCAGTCTGGTTTTCGTGCTCACCACAGCACGGAGACGGCCCTTGTAAAAGTGTTCAATGACATCCATATAAATACAGACTGTGGGAGAACCACAGTGCTGGTTCTGTTGGACCTCAGTGCAGCTTTCGACACTGTTGACCACGACATTTTACTGAATCGACTGGAGAGTTGGGTCGGACTCTCCGGTCCAGTGCTCAACTGGTTTGAATCTTACATAAAGAACAGGGATTTCTTTGTTTCAGTCGGAAACTTCTCATCAGAGAGGTCAAAGGTCACATGTGGGGTACCCCAAGGTTCAATCCTAGGACCCCTTCTTTTCAATATTTATATGCTAAGATTATAACAGGACATATGATTAGCTACCCCAATTATGCGGATGATACACAGCTGTACATCACGATGTCACCAGGTGACCTTTGACCCCATCCAATCACTGAATAGATGCTTAGAACAGATCAATGTGTGGATGTGCCAAAACTTTATCCAGCTGAACAGAAACAAAACTGAAGTTATTATCTTTGGACCTAAAGATGAGTGAACTAGAATCAATGCACAGCTTCAGTTATTACAACTAAAAACCAGCGATCAGGCCCGAAACCTGGGAGTAGTGATGGACTCTGACCTGAACCTTCAAAGCCACATTAAGACAGTCACAAAGTTGGCCTTCTATCACCTGAAGAACATCTCTAGGATTAGAGGACTTATGTCTCAGCGCGATCTAGAGAAACTCATCCATGCGTTTATCTTTAGCCGCATTGATTATTGCAACAGCGTCTTCACAGGGCTGACTAACAAATGAATCAAACAGCTGCAGCTGATCCAGAACGCTGCTGCTTGGGTTCTCACTAAAACCAGGAAGATAGAGCACATAACACCAGTTTTAAAGTCCCTACACTGGCTCCCTGTAGCTCAGAGAATAGACTTTAAAATACTGATGTTAGTTTATAAATCTCTGAACGGTTTAGCACCACAATACCTTAAAGATCTGTTATTACTGTACCAACCGTCTAGACCCCTCAGATCTTCTGGTTCTGGTCTGCTTTGCATCCCCAGAACCAGAACCAAACGAGGAGAAGCAGCATTCAGTTTCTATACACCACAGATTTGGAACAAACTTCCAGAAAACTGTAAAACAGCTGAAACACTGGGTGCCTTTAAATCTCAACTTAAAACCCACCTGTTTAGAGTTGCTTATGGCTAAATTAGGGTTAGAGTGCGGGTTTTGATGTCTTCCATGTTTTTATGTCTTTAATGTTTTTAATTTTTTCTTCTTTCTTTTTGACGTTTTAATGATGTAATGTTTTTTGTTTTTTTGTTTTTATTTTTATTTTATTTTATTTTTTTTTTAAATCTCTCTTTCTCACTGATTATTTCTGTTTTTATTTTAATTATGTAAAGCACTTTGAAATGCCTTGCTGCTGAAATGTGCTATACAAATAAAATTTGATTGATTGATTGATTGATTAAATTTTTTCCCTGTAGTGACAAACCACTTACTGAGGTTCCAATAACTTATAACAAATTTTCATTTTCAGCGACTCCACTTAAATTACATCACTTCACCCGCTGGGGTCTGAATGCTCAGCTTCTCAAATTCTTCCTGGTCGCATCTGCAGAGAAACCTGCGCTGGTTTATCGACAGTTGGATCTGTCTGAACCAAACCGAACAATTGAACTCTAAGATTTTTCCTTTTTTTTTTTTTTTTTTTTTTTACCCTGTCCGCAGTTCGGGCGTGTGTTTTTGCCAGGATTTATTTTTATTTATTTATTTTTGCATGGTTTCGCTTCTCCAAAACGGACAGATGTTACGTCTGCCGCGCTCCTTCTGAGCATCGCTCTCCTGGGTGCGGAGGGTAACATCTTCACCTCCATTTGTTAAAACTGCGGGGCGAGTTACGTCTAATTCTTCACAGCGGCGGAGCCGCGTCCGCATTGGTTGTGCAGGAATTATAACCTGCGCATGGATCTAATTAACTTCTGCACCTTAATGTATTTCCTCAAAGTAAACTGCCGGCTCCTCTGTTTAGACTGTAAATGGACAGCTCTATGTTGCATTCTCTTTAACTCCAGTCTCCAGTACAGAACAGAGAAAACTAAAGGCGCCATTTGAACTAAAGGTTTGCAATGAGCTTCCTAACCAAGGTGTCCATAACTCAACTCGCTCTCGGTGAGAAAGACGCATTTAGTTCAGTGTCCATGAGATGATTTTCAAAAAGGATTTTTTTATTGATTGATTTTAGTTGCCTCCGTGATGAACTCTTTGCGTAAAGTCTGTCAAATGACAGAGGGGCTTAAAAAATAACCAAATATTCAGTTTGGTTATTTAAAATTTTTTATATATACAGTATATATATGTGTGTGTGCGTGTGCGTGTGTGTGTGTGTGCGCACGCACATTTAAAATTTTGCCCCCCCCAGAGCTAGTCCTGGCCCCCCTTGGCCCTCCCAACTTTAAAGGTCTGTCTCCGCCACTGCTCATGTATAAAAGAGTGAGAAATTTTCACACAAAACAATTGACATACGGACACATTTAGAAAAGTGCAGAGTACAAAAAACTTCAAATGTATAAAGCCATGCGTACGCACATATTGCGCACCTTTCCTTTATAAATTCCAATTTGCGGGAAACAGAGCCCAGATGCTCGTCCACCCTCTTAATTTATAATACATATGTTAATTAGTATAAATACCCGGAAGACTGCCGCAATAACCATGGCTTGCAGCAGGATAAGTATTTATACTTTATTATATATATATATATATATATATATATATATATATATATATATATATATATATATAGCACCCTGATGAAAGGTTGGCCACTGGAACAAGACGGAAATGAAAACATGGATCTGTTGGAATGCCACTACTCAAGTAACCCTAGTCAGAGGGGTTATATGCAAAGACTGTGGGAGGAATGGTTAGCTCGACATCCCCAGTCAACACTAACTGCCAAACAACTAGTAGCTCAGTGTTCCAACATCCGCAAACGGCAACTGCTGTCACAACTGGAGATTGAGGAGGTACGACACAAATGTTACAACAACGGGGAGGAGCCAGGACGCCAGGTCAGAGGGGAGTTAACTACCTTCCCAGAAACTGGGTATGTAGCCCCAGTAATGAACGTACCGTCAAAGCTGAATGAAGCAGCAAGTGACCTGAGAGAGAGAATCATGGCTGTAATGAACACCAGACAACCTCGACGCCAACTACAATGGCTGAGTGAAGTACCATCAGAAAGTCTAATTGAAGATGTGAATGCAGCATTGAGAACGATCCCTACCACCACCATAACAGGAACCAATGAGCTAATATACAACTCGGCATCAGTGATCCTTGAGACGCTTGGCTATAAGAGCAACCATGAGACCCAATACCCACTATGGAAAAGACGGTTAGAGGCTAAGATCAAGATAACAAGGAGGGAAGTGAGCCAACTGTCAGAGCTCCAAAGGGGTGCAATGAAAAGATCAGTACCCAAGAAGTACAGCCAGATGCCCATACCTGAAGCACTTGAAACTGCCAAACAAAGGCTCCAAGCCTTGGCCAGCCGCCTAAAGAGATACACAAGAGAAAATGAAGCCAGGAGAATCAACCGGCTCTTCGTCACCCAACCAGCTAAAGTGTACTCTCAATGGAAAGGTAGGGTCAAATGAACCAGCTGTGTTAGAATGGCCTTTAGCGGCTGGAGGAAGTAGGAGACTTGAGGCAGAGAAACAGTGCAAATCCCGCTGGGTGTTTATTCACCAACATTTAACACACAGACAACCCTGCTAACAGCGGCCTAGGGTCTCAGCAGCAACACACTTCAATGTGGCCAACATGCAGCCTTTTATAGTAGCTGGCTGTTCCACTTTACAAACCCACCAAAAACAGGGTAAAACAAAATACATACACAAACACAGTTTGACAAACTAACACAATCTTCAGAATAATATACATTACCAAATGTTATTCATTTTAATAATCTCTAAAAACCAATCTCTATCAATCCAAATATTAATCCAACATTAAATATATAAAATGTGTAGCTCTACTGCTCCCCCTCTTCCATCTGCTTTGGTCTCTTCTGGAACCTTTAAAAGGTGCTCAGGCCCCCGGGGAATCTTTTAGCCTGAACACCCTGCAGAGGAAGAGACAGAGGTAAGCCACACCCACACAAAGCCTTCAAACATTTCAACAATCACAATACTTATATTATCCCTTTGTTTGTTGTATTTTAACAGGTCACCATCAGTTCCAGCTGAGATGCCACTGCACAAAAACACACAATCAATAAAACACTTCAATCCGTTCCTACTAGTTTCATTAACACACATTTTAAGGGTTGTACAGCCAAAGTAATGAAGAACTTCATTACAAGCTGCTACAAAATGGGACTCACCCTGAATGGTTAACTGAAGGGCGCACAATCCTGATACAGAAGGATCCCTCAAAGGGTTCAGTCCCATCCAACTATCGGCCAATAACCTGTCTCTCTACAACATGGAAGCTCATGTCAGGCATCATACGCAGGCACATGGATAAATATTTGAGCATGGCACAGAAGGGAATCGGCATAAATAGCAGAGGAGCCAAACACCAACTCCTGGTAGACCACACAGTCGCCCGAGACTGCAAAACCCGACACACCAACCTGTGCACCGCTTGGATTGATTACAAGAAAGCCTATGACTCAATGCCACACACATGGATCATTGAATGCTTAGAGATGTACAACATCAATAGGACTCTAAGAACCTTCATTGCAAACTCGATGGTGCTGTGGAAAACCACCCTTGAAGCCAACTGCAAGCCACTTGCACAAGTGTCCATCAAATGTGGCATATACCAAGGAGATGCTCTGTCCCCACTGCTGTTCTGCATAGGCCTGAACCCTCTCAGCCAAATCATCAACAAGACTGGCTATGGATACCGACTCAAGAATGGGGCCACAATCAGTCACCTCCTCTACATGGATGACATCAAGCTGTACGCTAAGAGCGAGCGAGACATCGACTCACTGATCCACACAACCAGGATCTACAGCACTGACATTGGGATGTCATTTGGACTATACAAGTGTGGTCGGATGGTCACAAAGAGAGGGAAGGTCGTCCACACAGAAGGGGTCTCAGTCCCAGGAGGAACAATAGCAGACATTGAGGACAGTTACAAGGACCTGGGAATACCACAAGCAAATGACAACCTCGATGAGGTCACAAGGAAAGGAGCCACAGCCAAATACCTCCAACGAATAAGGCAAGTCCTGAGAAGCCAGCTCAATGGCAAGAACAAGATCCGTGCAATAAACAGCTATGCCTTACCAGTAATCAGATACCCTGCCGGAATAATTAGCTGGCCAATGGAAGAGATAAAGGCCACGGATGTTATGACTCGGAAGCTACTAACCATGCATGGAGGGTTCCACCCCAAATCCAGCACCCTGAGACTGTATACAATCCGTAAGGAAGGAGGCAGAGGACTAGTGAGTGTGAGAGCCACTGTCCACGATGAAACATCCAAGATACATAAATACATCAAGGACAAAGCCTCAAAGGATGATGTGCTCAGCGAATGTCTCAGGCAATGGGGAACAGAGGACGAGGTGCTGGAGGTACCGTCATGGGAAGACAAGCCCCTACATGGGATGTACCACCGACAAATAACTGAAGTGGCTGATATCAGGAAATCCTACCAATGGCTGGAAAAAACTGGACTCAAGGACAACACAGAGGCTCTCATCCTGGCCGCCCAGGAACAGGCCCTAAACACCGGAGCAATAGAGGCTCAGATCTACCACACCAGACAAGACCCAAGGTGTAGGTTGTGCAAGGAGGCCCCTGAGACAGTCCAGCACATAACAGCAGGGTGCAAGATGCTGGCAGGGAAAGCGTACATGGAACGACATAACCAAGTGGCGGGCATAGTGTACAGGAACATCTGTGCAGAATATGGACTGGAAGCCCCGAGATCGAAGTGGGAAACACCCCCAAAGGTGGTAGAAAACGACCGAGCTAAGATCCTGTGGGACTTCCAGATCCAGACAGACAGGATAGTAATAGCGAACCAACCGGACATTGTGGTGGTGGATAAACAACAGAGGAAAGCCGTTGTGGTGGATGTAGCAATACCAAGTGATTACAACATCAGGAAAAAGGAGCATGAGAAACTGCATCAATACCAGGGCTCAGGGAGGAACTGGAAAAGACCTGGAAGGTGAAGACCACAGTGGTGCCTGTGGTCATCGGGGCCCTCAGGGCAGTCACCCCCAAACTGGAGCAGTGGCTCAAACAGATCCCAGGAACAACATCAGACATCTCAGTCCAGAAATGTGCAGTTCTAGGCACATGCAAGATACTGCGCAGAACCCTCAAGCTCCCAGGCCTCTGGTAGAGGACCCGAGCTCAGAGGATGTAAGAAACCACTCGCGGAGGGTGAGAAGGGAATTTTTTGTATTTTTTTAGAGATATATATATATATATATATATATATATATATATATATATATATATATATATATATATAAAAAATACAAAAAATTCCCTATATATATATATATATATATATATAGAGGGCTGCACAGTGGCACAGTTGGTAGAGCTGTTGCCTTGAAGCAAGAAGGTTCTGGGTTCAATTCCCAGCCCCGGTCTTTCTGCATGGAGTTTGCATGTTCTCCCTGTGCATGGTGGGTTTTCTCCGGGTACTCTGGTTTCCTCCCACAGTCCAAAAACATGACTGTCAGGTTAATTGGCCTCTCCAAATTGCACCTAGGTGTGAGTGTGTGTGTGCATGGTTGTTTGTCTATCTCTTTGTTGCCCTGCGACAGATTGGCGACCTGTCCAGAGGCCTCTCTGGACAGGTCCAGCTAACGTTCCGCCTCTCGCCCGGAACGTTAGCTGGAGATAGGCACCAGCAACTCTCCCTACCCCACTAAGGGACAAGGGTATAAGAAAATGGATGGATATATATATTGTTAAGAAAATAAATTTTAAATAAGCTAGTTGTAAAAGTTTAACCATATGTTCAATAATTAGGTCAAATTAATGATGTTTCAAATAAGGAAATTCACTTCAAATTATATCCATGGTTCAATTAGTGTAATCTTTTATCTAGGATATTTCTATTGAAACATTATACACTAAGTTGAATTAAAATAACTTAGCTTGTAGTTCTCTTTAATTTAGAACACAGCTAGTTTCTCTGTGTGTCTCTTTAACCTTTTGACCATTTTGATAAAATTTAACAGCTGGTGTAAAACAATTTGGTCCTGTGAAACAGGGTAGAGCTTCCTTTTGGGACAGGGTCATAAAAAGGATCTATCTCCATTCAATTTGAATTGACACTTCTTTGATCTTAGAAAACAGGTTTTTACTGGAACATAGTTAACTAGATTTAAAATGAAACTCGCTAAAGACACTCCCCTAATTTGAATACAGTAGAGAAGGAAAGCACGCCCTCCCTATAAAAGTAGCCAACCCGGAACTTAGCTTCAGATCGGTCCGAGGATGTCCTTGTGACGCTATCTCCGGGGAAGCGTTGGGGTGAAATGCTTCCTCGTAATGTTTCGTCGTGCTGTGTGGATGTCTGTCGGGTGAGGTAAATATTGCGGGTTTGTGTTTGTATTGAGTTCTGTCAGTTTCATTAGTTGTTTAATAAATGTTATGTTTTGGACTTGGAGAAACGTTTTGTCTTGTTTTTATGGTTCAGCTGATACAACGACGACTTCAATGAATCCGGGCATAAGAGAAAATAAAACGAGTCAAAAGGTTTTTAATTATTCCTCTTCTGATCATTTTTAACATATATATATATATATATATATATACTTTTTTGAAGGTGCTTTCAGGCCACACAAGGTCACTTCACAAAAAATAAAAATAATAAATCACTAAAATACACTCAGTCACATTAAATAAATATTAGTGTATTTAGGTGATTTTGGCGCCTTCTAGTTTGTTATTGCCCCCCATAAAAGTTTGAGTGACTGCCACACATGTTCACAGCAGGTAAAAATGTTTGCGTATATTTACGCAAACTTTAACGCCACATTCATTTTTATACATATACACCTGTGCATATAACATGGCCCCGCAAATTTTTGTGCGTCTGCACACTTTATACATGAGGCCCCTGGTTTTCAGCCCACCTGTTGCCAAGGAAGGAGGCTGACTGTCAACAGGAGACACTGTGATATGGAGGTCGTAGACAGGAAGACTGTCCTGTAGCTGGGTGCTGCCTTTGTTCTTGGTGGGAGTTTCCTCACCGCAGCATAAAGCTGATGTTTTTATTTCTCCATCAGAAATGACAAATGTGATGGTGTCATGTAGAGGAGATATTCCAATCTCCAACCCTAAAAGAATCAGAAAAAGCAGTTTAAGACTGAACTCCAGATGTGCATTTGTAAATTTGTTTTGAATCATCCTGTGCACATGTGAATTGTCTTGTCCATTTGTGAATGTTGAAGCTGTTTTAGCTCCACAGATCTGACACACCAAATCCAATAAAACACAATGAAGTTGGTGATTGTAATGAGATCCGTTTATTCGCAGATCAAATGCTGGCTATAAACAAAAAATGTCTGAAACTGTTTTTAATATTTTAAATTTATATAATATTAAATAATTAGATTTATTCTTTCAGATATCAGTATTCATGGTCATGTTTTACCTGATTATTGACAAGTGATCTTACTTTTTATACATATATGTTTAAGTAAAATGGACATTGTTCTTTTATTCTGTGAACTACTGACTTGTTGCTGAAATTCCGAGCAAAAATTTAGTATTTATTTGCAAAAAATGAGAAATGGTAAAAATAACAAAAGAGATGCAGTGCTTCAGACCATTAACATTATTAAGAGGTTAGTAATCAATATTCATTGGAATAGTCATTAGGTTTTCAATGGGGTTCAGTTCAGTGGTCTCTTATTTTTTTCCAGAGCTTTATATCCTGTGAGCCTGGCGAGTTCTCCATCATTATGGGGAACTCACCAAGTTCTCCATAATGATGAACGTAAACAAACAGACAGGTGTTTGTTTACCTGTGTGTCTGTAAGAGATGAGGCCTGCTGTGATGTCTGATTGGACAAAGCGATCTACAACAACAGCGTTTCGCAGAACCACCCCATGGTACGGCTGCCGGGCAATCAGAAATCCAAGGCTGCTGTTGTCACTATCAGCATCAGTGGCAAAGATGTACTCTGAAGTGATGATTATTTCTTCTCCTTCTGGACACCTGAGAACTGGTTTCAAAGTAGTAGCCATCACTGGGAGTTCATCATTTATGGGCGTTACCTACAGACAGCAATGTATCCAGATTAATAGGCAAGATTTACATATTACATATTTTCTGAGATTGTGCAGTTACCTTTACAGGCAGAACAAAACTGACTGAATTAATGCCGTCTGTTGCAGTGAGAACTATGGTGTCTTCTGTAGTTTCTGAGCCATCGTGATTGTACCTGTAAGAGCAAATGACCAGAGTAATGGTTTAAATATCATTTGCCAAAGGTTTTCTTGGATAATTTTGGAAGAAAAAAAAAACATGGTTATTAACGCTTCACTAACACTACACACGGGCTGCACAGTGGGGCAGTTGGTAGAGCTGTTGCCTTGCAGCAAGAAGGTTCTGGGTTCGATTCCCGGCCCCGGTCTTTCTGCATGGAGTTTGCATGTTCTCCCTGTGCATGGTGGGTTTTTCTCCGGGTACTCCAGCTTCCCCCCACAGTCCAAAAACATGACTGTCAGGTTAATTGGCCATTCCAAATTGCCCCTAGGTGTGAGTGTGTGTGTACATGGTTGTTTGTCCTGTGTGTCTCTGTTGCCCTGCGACAGACTGGCGACCTGTCCAGGGTGACCCCGCCTCTCGCCCGGAACGTTAGCTGGAGAGGCACCAGCAACCCTCCCGACCCCATTAAGGGACAAGGGTGTAAAGAAAATGGATAGATGGATAACACTACACACAACAGGGTTGTGAAAAAGTTTGCAGGCATCTTCTTTTTTTTGTCACAGTTAAATGTTTCAGATCAAAGATAAACTGAGTAAATACAAAAAGCAGTTTTTAAAATATGAATTTTTCTCATCTTCCAACATAAAAAGTGCAGACATTGCTGCGCTTTCTTCACCAGGCCAGAGGTTTGGAGGGACTAGGTCACAGTCTCAGTGACTTGTATCCCCAGGAATTCGATGTTCCTGACCTGTTCCACTGTGGCATCATTGATGAGGAGGGGTGTGTGACTTAGCTGATTTTTCTTGAAATCAACAATAATTTCTTTTGTTTTATTGACATTCAGGATTAGATGGTTTGCATCACACTCTCTAGGCCAGTTCGTAGTTGTCCTTGATGACACCTACTACTGTTGTATTGTCTGCATACTTAATGATGTGGTTTGTACTGAACCTCGCTTGACAGTCATGGGTCATAAGGGTGAAGAGCAGTGGGCTCAGTATGCAGTCCTGGGGGGAGCCAGGGCTGAGGGAGATGACCCTTGAAGCATTTTTACCAACCCTGACAGGTCTGTCTGTGAGGAAATCCAGCAGCCAGTTACACAGGGGGATGTTGAGACCAAGGGGGGCTAGTTTTAACAGCAGGTGCTTGGAGATGATTGTGTTGAAGCTGAAGTCCAGAAACAGCATACGCACATGAGCATTCTCCTCCTCCAGATGATTCAGGCTCAGGTGCAGTGTGGTGGAAACAGCCTTTTGTCATCCAGGGTTTCTGATTTGCCCTTGTGATGAGCTTGGGCTTAGAAACGTCCTCCATATACTTCAGGATGTATGCAGACACTGATTTGGCATATTTCTCAACATTGGTGTGATTGTTTGCAGTTACAGCTTCCCTGAAAACATCCCAGTCTGTGCATTCAAAACAGTAATGCTGACACGGATCCTGTAGACCAGACAGGATCCGTGACAACCTGCTTCGCAATGGGTTTTCCTCTCATGAGCAGGGCCTTATATGCACGAATTAACATTACAGAAAGATGGTCAGATGAGCCAATGGGTGGCTGTGGTGCTGCCTTGAATACTGCCTTAACATTTGTGTAGGCTCTATCCAGTGTATTTGAGCCTCTAGTTGCAAAGTTCACATCCTGATGGAAATTAGGGAGAACTGTCTTCATTGGCCTGATTGAAGTCTCCAGCAACAATGAAAGCACCCTCTGGATGTACAGATTGCAAGTCACTGATGGAGCTGTACGCTCAAATAAATAACTCTTTGGATTAACATTAAAAAAAAAATCATGGAAAGGATTTCCACCTGATTACTTTGCTTTGTTTCAGCATTATGTAATTCTGTTACTCCAATTTAAAGCAAATGTGTTGATTCAACTTAATTTATTAAGGTTATTCCAATTCAAAGAAAATGTGTTGGCTCAACTTAACTTTTGAGGTTGATTCAAGTCATTTACTTTCGTTGGACCCAATGTAATTTAATAGAGCCAGACCAACTCATTTGCAACGTTTTGGACCAAATAATCGACTTTACTTGATTAAGATGAATGCAAATTTAGTTGAAACCAACTTATTTAGTTGAAACCAACTTATTTTACAGTGGTAAATTAAGTTGATCCAACTCATAATCCAACCCATGAAAATTAAGTTAGCTCAACAAACATGCTTCATGCTGAAAGAAAGCTATTTAATCGTGTGGAAATCCTTTCCATGATTGAATTACATTAATTCAAAGACATATTTTTAAGTGTTTTAAGACCGCACTGGGTGACAGGGTAGAAAGAACACTCAACAATTAGAAAAGGTACAACAGAACTGTATTTTCAAAATTGTTATCCATTTTCTTTACGACTTTACTACAACAGGTATAAACTCTTACCATTTGAACATCCATTTAAGCTAGTTTCAATTAATAGTTTAAACAAAACCTTTAATGTCAGTGTTTAATTAGTAACAAGAAACTTCAAAATAGTTTAACCTACCACAGGCACAGATTTTAAATTTACAAGATTCAAAATTTTATTTTAACAAAATGATATACTTAGCATAACATAACAGTCAATAACCCCACAGGAACTTGGATGAAGTCTGCCATGGCATCTGAATCCTGTGGATAATAAGAAAAGTACAAATTAAAAAAAGAATGAGGTGAAAGTTTAGATTTTCTTGTGCACACCTTTTGACAAACAGAATTATAATACATACAAGAGACATTGTAGGACTCTTCTCCATTGTTGTCAAGGAAAAATGAGAGACATTCCAGGGTAGCAGGCCTCATGGCAACAACATCTTTGGTCTACAAGTAAGAAAAACAATAAAAGTAAGCACAAGCATATTCTGAAGAAACTAAATCATCATCCAGCCATCCATTTTCTGTACATCCTTGTCACTTAATGGAGTCGGGAAGTGCTATTGCCTATTTCCAGCTAACGTTCTGGGTGAGAGGTGGGGTCACCCTGGACAGGTCGCCAGTCTGTCACAGGGCAACACAGAGACAAACAACCATGCACACACACTCACACGTAGGGCCAATTTGGAGAGGCCAATTAGTCATGCTTTTGGACTGTGGGAGGAAACCGGAGAACCCAAAGAGAACCCACCATGCACAGGGAGAACATGCAAACTCCATGCATAAAGACCCCAGGCCAAACTAAATCACATTTTTTCTAAATAAGTGGCCTAGAATAATTGTTCACCCTTATTTGATGTCTGACTAAGACAGGTTAGAATGTTGATGGTTGTACAATTAAAGGAGCAACTGTAATTTTCCAACTTGCTACCAAAAGACAACTGGTTTTGTCGAGCATGAAATTTATTGTACAGGTGTGAAGAAGACTCATGTGCATGTGTGTACAGTCATAGCCAAAAGTTTTGAGAATGATTCAAATGTTAATTTTTACAAAGTCTACTGCTTCAGTTTTTATAATGGAAATTTGCATATACTTCAGAATGTTATAAAGAGTGATCAGCTTAACAGCAATTAATTACAAAGTCAATATTTCCCTAGAAAATTAACTTTATACCCCAAAACAAATTTCAACTTTATTGCAGCCCTGCCTTAAAAGGACCAGCTAACATGGTTTCAGCTCCATTAACACAGCTGTGGGTGTTGATGAGGACAGGGCTGGAGATCAATCTGTCATGATTAAGTAAGAATGACACCACTGGACACTTTAAAAAGAAGCTGGTGCTTGGCATCATTGTTTCTCTTCTGTGAACCATGGTTATCTCTAAAGGAACATGTGCAGTCATCATTGCACTGCACAAAAATGGCCTAACAGGGAAGAGTATCGCAGCTAGAAAGATTACATCTCAGTCAACAATCTATCGCATCATCAAGAACTTGAAGGAGAGAGGTTCCATTGTTGCCAAAAAGGCTCCAGGGCGCCCAAAAAAGACCAGCAAGCCCCAGGACTGTCTCTTAAGTGTTTCAGATCTGGGATCGGGCTACCAGCAATGCAGAGCTTGCTCAGGAATGGCAGCAGGCAGGTTTGAGTGCATCTGCACGCACTGTGAGGCGGAGACTCTTGGAGCAAGGCCTGGTCTCAAGGAGGGCAGCAAAGAAGCCACTTCTCTCCAGGAAAACATCAGGGACAGACTGATATTCTGCAAAAGGTACAGGGAGTGGACTGCTGAGGACTGGGGTAAAGTCATTTTCTCTGATGGATCCCCTTTCCGATTGTTTGGGACATCTGGAAAACAGCTTTTTCGGAGAAGACGAGGTGAGCGCTTTAAGCTAGTTTCAATTAATAGTTTAAACAAAACCTTTAATGTCAGTGTTTAATTAGTAACAAGAAACTTCAAAATAGTTTAACCTACCACAGGCACAGATTTTAAAAAAGCGTTGACATGAGTCTTGTCTCATGTCAACTGTAAAGCATCCTGAAACCATTCATGTGTGGGGTTGCAGAATGCTCACCTTTCTTTCAAACTGGACCAGACTCTTGGGAAATGCATTGTCAATGACTCTTCTTCTGCCTTGAATGCAACACGAGAGATCCCAGTTTCTACTCTGGAAAACTCTGCAAAAACAGTAACAATCAGACCTGGCTCTGGAGGAATTTTGCTGATAGACCTGTCTATCAGCAAAATTACACCCCCACTGATTTTTTTTTTGGGGGGGGGGTATACAATTGGGCATATATATACATAAAACAAGCGTATAACTTTCAAATACCTATTTTTTAATATAAAAATGATGTAAGTACTGACATGAAGCAATCATGCTCAGATTTACAAAACCGTCTGCTCATATGTTGCAGAAGTCTAAGAATCTAATGTTTCCAATCAATGAAGTCTATTTCTTAATCTACTCAAGTATAAGTAGCATTACCTAATAGTACCTAATATTAGGTTATTAGGTACTACTATCATTGGTATTATGAATAAAAGTTTAAAAAGTACAGTGCCCCCCAAAAATGTTACTCAAGTAAATGTAGTGTTAAATTTAGAGGTGTGCCGATCGATCGGCCACCGATCATAATCTGCCAATTTCCGTGAAAAAGTGTATGATGGGTGATTGCCGATCACGGTCTCTTGTTGCCGATCACACAAACTGATCACATGCATCTCATTTCAAATCAACCTGTACCCATATATGCAAGTAGTAAAGGCATACATGTCACATGAAAACATACTGAAGACGAATAACTCACTTTTAGCGAAGCTCTGTTTCTTCCAATGTTTAAGTCCACAAACATAGAAGCTTCCCGCACTTTACTGCGCATGCCAACTGCTGAGCTGACGTATTCACTCCAGTAACGAAAATATTCAAATCCAGTTTACTCAAAATAACTTAGTCTTGTACCTTTCTCAGGACAAACATGTAAATTACTCACATTACTTGAGTTGACTAAACAGTTTAGTGCAGGGGTGAGCAATCCTGGTCCTCTAGGGCCGGTGCCCTGCAATTCTTAGATGTCTCCCTGGTCCAACACACTTAAGTCCAACAGCTGAATCACCTCCTAAGTGCAGTCAAGTTCTCTAGAGTCTTGCTAATGACCTCATTATTTGACTCAGGTGTGTTGAAGTAGACACACTTAAAAGTTGCAGGAGACCGGCCCTCCAGGCCTGGAGCTGCCCCCCTCCCCTGGTTTAGTGAGACTTAAGTAAAGCATACAAACATAATTTAAGAATATGTATTGCCTTTTAGAGTGCACGTTCCTAGATTTGCACAGACATCTGTTCAATGTAATCTCGCTAGCATCTCGCATGATCTCCTGATCTGCTAGACCCTCTTCGGCGGGAGATCACTCTAAATTGAATCACGTTGTCTCAACTTGAATTCATTTTATTACCGCTAGGTTGTTAAATTTTATAGTTTACCTGACATGATTTTATCACGTTTGCCTTTGAAACATAAAATTATTTTGTTAAAACAACATGTTTTTTTGAAAATGCAATGACCACCTCAATTCAGTTTTTTGACACAAGCATGGAACAAGCAGAGAATTGTGCAAATGGTAGAGAAAGGTTGATTAATTTCCAGCTAACCTTCACTTCATGTGATGTTAGCACATGTTAGCCACTGACTTGAGTACATAAATTACAAAGAGGCGTGACCAAACATAGCAACATTGTGCATATGTATATATATATATATATATATATATATATATATACATATGCACAATGCTGCCAGGAAATGTAGTCTTCTCATTCATAGCTGCCGCTGGAGTCTTCCCAGCAAAACAATTATCTCGCGTGATTTCCCATGATCTCATGTGATCTTCCATGATCTCGCTAGTCGTCTTCAGCACAAGATCAGTCAGACTAAAATGAATCATGTTATCTCAACATGATTAAATTTAATAAAAGTTGAATTACTTGTTTATCCAGCATGATTTTATCACGTTTTCATTTGAAACATAAAATTATTGTGTTAAAAGTTAATTTTTTTGAGCGTACAGCACACTCTGAGCCTCCTTAATGTTGGCACTAGGAGGGATATAAACAGCAGTGATGATGATGATGCTAAATTCCTTAGGCATATAGAAGGGTCTGTATTTCATGGTCAATAACTTGATGTCTGGAAAGCCATGAGATGAGACCACCTTGGGATTGATGCACCAGCTGTTATTAATGTAGATGCAAACATCGCCCCCTCTGGTTTTACCACTGAGTGCTCTGCTCCTATCCAAATGGAATATTGTCATTCCCACAAGATTGACGGTGTTATTGGAAATAGAGGAGTTTAGCCATGTCTGAGTTAGAATTATCTCACAGCATCACGATTTGATGTTATATCCAGCTTTAAGTAGTCCATTTCGTTCTCCAGAGACAGAACGTTAGCGAGCAAGATAGATAGGAGCGGCGTTCTCCAAGGATCAACTTTAGCTTCACTGTTAGTCCCTTCTGGCTGCTACGCTTGCGCTTCCTTTCACAGCGCCTCCATCTCCTCCAGGTACAGCGCTGGCTGGTGGTGGCATTCACTGTTTCATTGGTCACTGGGTCTGGCTGGCATAACAGTCCAAGGCTGTCCAGAGTTTCCAGAATTTCAGTGTCCACTATCAGGATATCTCCCAGTACTGAAGGAGATGAGAATAGAGCGAAACTGTGTGGAAGAGCAATGACCCGGCTACCTTGACAAGTACCTCCTATACAATTTCAAATAAATTGAATGTTGGAATCAAGCAGGATGTCTGACCTAACTTTACGCCTCATCAGGTCCTGCAGACTAAAGTTCTGTCCTAGTGTAAGTGGATGACCACCAAGGTAGAGAAGCCCCCTTTTTGGTTCCCTTTGAAGCTCCACATGCAAGGCTTCTGGTACAGAGTCAACGTCTGAGAGCTGCAAGTGTTCTGGGCCGAAGAGGTGTTCCCCTCCTTCATCCACAGTCAAAGGTTTGGTAACAACCTGAAACAGAAGTTATCCACATTTACTCAAGTCCACTTTTCCACATAGGGCTGCGACAGGAATGAGACAGCTGTTGATTTCACCTGTGGTGGCTGATTGTCCACTGGCAGTAGAGTAATATTAAAACAGAGCCCAGTTACTGTTTTGCCCAGATGGTTTGTCAAAGATAAAATAAACTGGATATGCCGAGAATAAGGGCCAATGTCCATGATGGGAGGCATGTAAGCCACTTTCATGAAGTTCACTGCATGCTAGAAAGAGTATACGATTACTAGAGAAAAAAGCAGATGGCACATGCACTGGTGAAATTGCAAAGTAAACAATGATTTACTTGTGTGAAGAGTCTGAGAACCGGTGTGTTGGAGTCTTTAGTAAATTTGGGTACGCTGTCTACCAGGAATAACCTCCCTGCATCTGGACTACTGTTAATTAAGAGAACAATCCCATCTGAATCCCGTCAACAGAAAGCACAGGATGCTTTCTGTTGATATATTTGTGAAGGTGAACATATATTAACCTGTAATGATCAGTGTAGAAAGGTGGAGTTGTTACTGTGTATGTAAGCTCGCTGTCTTTTGACTCTTGGTCTACAAAGTGAAGCTGTTGCCGTGTTATATGGGCCACTTGTGTTTCTTTGATCACAAGATATCGAGTTGAACCAGGAACCTCCTTCAGTGGTTGGTCTGGAACTGATTCTATGTGCACCACTATCACCTAAAGGCAGACATCACATTGTCAGCTACAAAATATAAATTAATACAGTAACATTGTTTAAAAACAGAAATATTCTGAAGAATATTTCAGAATATTTCACAACATTTCATTGTGAAATACAACATTATATATATATTACATTATATATTACAACACTAAATATAACATTTCACAATTCGCTAGACCACTGATTGAGCCAAAGTACAGTCCAGCTTATTTGGCCTGACTCAATCATGGTCATTAACAAATTGGCAATCCATTCCTTTTAATAACATGTGCTATACTTTAACATTTTGCCCTTAGTTCTAAATGTTTGGCTGCATGGCTGTCTTGTGTGCTGTCCTGTGATGGACTGGTAATGTGTCCATGGTGTAGCCCACCACTTCCCCAATGACCTTACAAGGACAAGCAGATCTAGGCAAAGTATGTATTTGTCCATCAACGTGGAAAGTCTGTGAAATTCTGGTTTCTATGAACCTGACAGACTGAGAACTTGCACAGTAATATTAAATGTATTCACCGCTTATCTAGACACTAGATAACCACAGTACCAGAGTGTCAAAGATGCCTTACTATTACTCACTTGAGGTTCTGAAAAGTTAGGAGGATCGTGGAAATCAGACAGCACAACCTCGAATGAATCATCAGTCACCTGGTTCCCAAGGTGTCTGTAGTACATGATGGACTGTGAAAGATCCTTCTGGAGGAAGTGGCTGACAGGGTAGCCTGAATAAAAACCAAAACAAACGTGACATTAATAAGATTGGACGTCATGAGAACAGAAAAGAAAATTGTCTGTTTTTCCTGACCTGTCAGCCCTGGTCCTGAGATTTTCATGACCTCTCCTGCCTGTGGGAGACGAGTAATGTTAAAGAGGATATTGTCATCACTGGAGTCCATGTCTGAAGCCTTGAGGGTGGAACCTCTAAGCAGGGTCGTCTGGCCCTCTGAGATCTCGACCAGCATATTGGTTATGAGGAAAGGAGGGCTGTCATCTTTGGGAAGAATCTTAATGGGGAACTTATGTCGGGTCTGATGGTGGCCATCGGTGATTCGGAAAATGATGAAGTCCTTTGTGGAGTCACTATCGTCATGGTGATAACAGATAACACCTGCTCTTATGTCATTGATGGTAAACATGAAGCCCTTTCCACCTGGAATTTACATAAAATAAACAGATAACAATGGTGAATACATTTCAACAGTATTATTTTAGTGCTCCCTTTAATTTTGTGAGCAGTGTGTAATTTTATACCGTGGAATGTAATTGTGTCTTTGTGTTTGCTGTGTTAATACCTTTTACAGTTAGGTGTCCATGCTGGAGACCATCCACAATGACGACACGAACAATATTCAGGTTGTCATTATCCACGATTTGCAACTGGTCCCACATTAAAGGACGAGATTGACCCTCCAGCAGAGTAAGACCTGCTCCAGAGAATATGATTGTTTAAATTTAATCTGCATAAATAAGGACAGACTGGCGACCTGCCCAGGGTGTACCCCGCCTCTCGCCCGGAACGTTAGCTTGGAGATAGGCACCGGCTACCCTCCCAACCCCACTAAGGGACAAAGGTGTACAGAGGGTGGGTGGATGGATGGATGGATGGATGGATGGATGGATGGATGGATGGATGGATGGATGGATGGATGGATGGATGGATGGATGGATGGATGGATGGAATACCGTCCCCAAATTAAAAACTTGTAACTTGAATTTAGGGCCTGAAAACATCAAATTGTTGAATAAAATTGAAGACAGTCAACAGTATAACACAGCACTATACTAAATAAAGACAGTGCACTGTGTGAAGGGAACTCAAAGGATTGGGACTGAACATCTGTGTAATAATAAGAAGACTGTTAATTAGTGAGGCTAACTAGAGGGAAATGATACAATGTGCAATGAAGCTTAAAGATTCATGTAATCTGATGAGTCCAGATGTAATCTCTTCCATACTGTTGGGGGCATTAGAATAAGAAGAGGGGCAGATGAAGTGATGCTCCCATCATGCCTAGTGTCTTCTGTACAAGCCAGTGGTGGCAGTGCTATAATCTAGGCTTGTTGCAGCTGGTTATACCTGGTCAGCAGACTACCTAAAAATGCTGAATGATTAAGTTATTCCATCAGTGGGTTGTTTCTTCCTTGTGAATATTCAAAGATGACAATACCACGATTCATCAGGCTGAAATGTTCAAAAAATGGTTTCAGAGAGCACGAGACATAATCCGACATGGGTTGGCCACCACAGAGTTCAGACCTTAACCCCACTGAGAATATTTGTGGTGTTCTGGAGAAGCTGTAATTTTGGATTAGGAGAGTCCATGAATACTAAAATCACTAAATTCATTAGTGAAGTCAATTCACAGACAAATGAATTGGTTTTGGGCGGGCTGCAGATAATGGCAACTGTTAATGATTGCATTGTGAGCCTGTGAGTATGGAAACGAGGTATTTGGAGATTTGGACAATTGGTTTGAAGACAGAGATGCCTCCTGAGTGGGGGTTATCTATGTAGGAGTATCCGGTGTTACGTCTAGTTTTGGTGAGAGAGAAAATTCAGTATGTTGTCTATAGTAAATTCCTTTAGTATTTGCCTTTTGTTGTTGAGAAACTGGGTGTTGGATAAAGCTGATTTGAGGGCATTTTTGTGGTGGAGACCTACAGATAGAAGGTAACATGGAGGATATTATTTGGGGCTATGTGACTGAAGCTCGGATGACATACACAGATGTTGTCGAGTTGGAGCAATAGTCTGACCAAAGTTTGGGGATACCGTTTTCAGTTGAGAAATTTGTAGAGAAATTTGGTAAAACAACAAAAAAAAAAAACGGAGCTGCAAGGGAATGGGGAGAATGGACGTGAAGGAGGAAGGACATAAAAGCTAAAAATCAAAACACAGCCATTATTTCACTGGAAGTGTCAGATGGAAAAAATGAAAATGGATGAGGTCCCAGATCATTACTATGAAGTGTGCATAAGGTTTAAATGCTTGCACGGTTTTAGGTGACAGGTTTTCTTTTATATTAAAACAAGATCCTTAGTTTTGCGTAATGTTTGAGTTTTAAAAAAACTTTTTAACATTTTGTGAAATTAATGTTCTGCTGAACCACAACAGTTTGTTTAATTTGTGTTACCTTTTTATTTCCATTTGATTAGCCAAATTAGTTTAGTTTTCTATTTATCTGACCCCCAAAGAAAGAAAAAGCAGAAAACCTGGAATGTTGTCTGTGATGTTATTGAAGTATTTAAAAAATATATTGCGACATAATTTTTTGTCAATATCCGGCAATAACCAGGTTTAAGTACCATTCAGTGGTAGGTACAAAAAGCAAAAATTAGCAGTATTTCAATGAATTTTGCTCTGACGGAGAATCGTAAGCCAAAAACGGCATCCAAATGTGCCATCTTCCTGTCATGTGATTACAACAACTCTATGAGGTCACTGTATCTGGGCAGGAGGTGGGGTGTTCTCTCACATACTGTAGGAGGGTTTGGAAGCAGGCACTATGGGCTCGTTTTTTAGCTTCATTGACTGTGTGGGTCAATGGGGACGGGCTGCACAGTGGCGCAGTTGGTAGAGCTGTTGCCTTGCAGCAAGAAGGCTCTGGGTTCGATTCCCGGCCACGGTCTTTCTGCATGGAATTTGCATGTTCTCCCTGTGCATGCGTGGGTTTTCTCCGGGTACTCCGGTTTCCTCCCACAGTCCCACAGACTTTAGGAGGGTCTAGGCCCCTGGGCTTGAGTCAAGGTACGGCCCCTACTTAATCATGGTTATGCAGTTGCACATTAACACACACACACGCACACATATTTCACACTGATTTCCTTCCCTTTGGGTGGTCAGCCGTGACTTACTTGTGGAATTGATCCTATCCACCTACAAAGTCACAGTCCATCATGAGATTACACAGTACCGCCCACAAGATCATCTCCCCATGCAAATTTTACATGGGGAAACAACTAAATGGTCACCAACTTAGTGACTTAAAAATTTCAGCAAGTCAAGTTTTTTTTGAAGATTGGTGATCGGCCATAAAATTGCAATCAGTGCACTGCTGCTTTCTTTTTGATCTGTCTGCAGAACGGTGGATTACTGTAATCAATGTAAAGACCATTACTACAAACAAAATACATTTAGTAGTTACTAAAGAAGTACTTGAACATTTTGAATATGTTTACATCAGAGGTCTCATTCTCGCGGCCCGCCGGACAATGTCTCGTGGCCCCCACCGTGGTATGAAAGTATAATATTAGTGCGGCCCACAGGGTGAGCGGACCTCTGAAGCAACTCCCGCCCGCCGTTCCTCGTCATGGCTGACATTCGGTCCTAGGCTAAGCTACACTGACTTCATGCACACTACGCTTGTAACAATAGTGTGGCGGATGATGGAACAGTCTGGTACCAGTTTCCCTTCCCTGCAGTCACCATTAGGGCCGTGCAGAGACCACTATAAGGGAAAGTGCTCAACAAAAAAAAAAGGGCTCATCTAACTGCATTCTAGGACAGAATATTAACAAAGCCACACAGCTTTCAGAGTTTAATAAACAATGATAAATTACAAAATTGTAAGATATACAATCAAAGCTAAGGAAAATCTTTATATAGAGCATGCAACTATGGATATGTAAAATATTTTATTAGTAATTTCTTTCTGCAGGTCTATTTTGTTATAGGAAAGTATTGCAATATTCAAACCCGCAATTTAGCAAGATATGTAAATCAGAGCTGGACCACCAGACATATTTTATCTTTACAGAATTACACTATTAAAATATAAACAAGGGCACAATGCAACCTTTTAGTGTAATCTATAAAAAAAGAGCTGCCTGTTTGCTAGACTTGCAGTGGAGATGAAGACGGTCCATTCAGGAAAGCAGAGCTGCATCAAACTTTAATGTGGAACTGCAGAAAGAAAAAAAAAAAGAAAAAATTTAATTGTTTAATGCATGTCACCATGAGAAAAGCCTACAGAGTTTTGCTAGAAAAACTTTTTAAAATTTTTAAATCACACATTTGTGTCTGAAAACAGACTTATTTGAGCATGTCAGAAATCTTTGATTGCTATTCTAAGTTTTTGTTTGTGACTCAAGTTTTGCTTGTGATTCTGACATGACGTCGTGGGCAGGGCCAAAAATCGCAACAAAAGATTTCTGATGTGTGCAAATAAAAGTTTGTTTGAGAAAATTAAATTAATTTTGAGAAAAGTTTTTTAAACAAAACAAAACCGCCAAGACTGCCCTCTGTCACCGATTCTGTTTTCATGGACAGAATTTCTAGGTGTAGCCAAGGTGTTGAGGGGATCCGTTTTGGTGGCCTTAGGATCGCATCTCTGCTTTTTGGGGATGATGTGGTCCCCTTGGCTTCATCAGATCGTGATCTGCAGCTCTCACTGGAGCGGTTCACGGCCGAGTGTGAAGCGGTCGGGATGAGGCTCAGTGCCTCTAAATCCGAGGCCATGGTCTTGAGACGGAAAAGGGTAGAGTGCCTTCTCCGGGTTAGGGGGGGTCGTCTTGCCTCAAGTGGAGGAGTTTAAGTATCTGGGGATCTTGTTCACGAATGAGGGAAGAAGGAAGCGGGAGATCGACAGGCGGATTGGGGCAGCGTCTGCCGTAAAACGGGCGCTGTACCGGTCCGTCGTGGTGAA
Source organism: Poecilia reticulata (assembly GCF_904066995.2). Lineage (NCBI taxonomy): Eukaryota > Metazoa > Chordata > Actinopteri > Cyprinodontiformes > Poeciliidae > Poecilia > Poecilia reticulata. Next base: position 1,336,852 of record NC_088847.1, read on the forward strand.
GAGAGAGCTGAGTCAAAAAGCGAAGCTCTCGATTTACCGGTCGATCTACGTTCCCACCCTCATCTATGGTCATGAGCTTTGGGTCATGACCGAAAGAACGAGATCACGGATACAAGCGGCCGAAATGGGTTTCCTCCGCAGGGTGGCTGGGCTCTCCCTTAGAGATAGGGTGAGAAGCTTGGTCATCCGGGAGAGACTCAGAGTAGAGCCACTGCTCCTCCACGTTGAGAGGAGCCAGTTGAGGTGGCTCAGGCATCTGGTCAGGATGCCTCCTGGATGCCTCCCTGGTGAGGTGTTCCGGGCACGTCCCACCGGGAGGAGGTCTCGGGGAAGACCCAGGACATGCTGGAGGGACTTTGTCTCTCGGCTGGCCTGGGAACGCCTTGGGGTTCCCCCGGAGGAGCTGGAAGAAGTGGCTAGAAAGAGGGAAGTCTGGGCCTCCCTTCTGAAGCTGCTGTCCCTGTGACCCAAACCCGGATAAGCGGAAGAAAATGGATGGATGGATGGATTTTTTGTTTCAAAAAAAGAGAAATCATTACAATTATAAAAGTTTTGATTACAAATTTATTTTTACTTAACTGAGGTTAGTTTTTTTAATTCATTGAATAATTGGGGGGAAAAATTAACTCTGCGAAACAGACCCTAAACTTACTCAAAGTCTGGATTGAGTTTTATCCCCTTCATTAATGACACACTTTTATTACATTCATTATATCATGGTAATTCAGGGTGAGCTATTTTTAATTCTAAATGAATATCCTTGTTGGACTTTTATTTAAGTGCTATTCTCCTTCAAGATACATTTACCTAACGCTAGAATAAATGCAATACATTATGCAATTTCATCTCCTATCATCTTCATTATGGAGATAATAGGTTTTGGACTGGCGATGTGCCCCTTTTGCATAAGCAATACTGAAGAATGACTGCTATTATTAACGATACAGGGAAGGAGTTTTTTAGTTATCTAGCTTTGCTAGCAAAGTCGTTAGCTAGCAGCTAGCTAATAGCACAACAACAACAGCCTAATGTCTGTATGATAAAACTACTGAATCGATAATAACAGTTTCTCCTCACCTGGCTGTCTCCTCCCGCTCAGTAGTTCTTCAGAGAAAGGCAGACGCAGAGACCTGTCAGTGTCTGTTGCATTTCATTACCTCTCTGCTTAAACTGCGACTCCGAGCTGAAGCAGAAACGATACGTTTTCTGTCATCTGACAAGTAGCAAGTCTACTCCACTTTATTCACCGTTTTTTTTTTTTATTCACCAAAAAGTGTTCTGTAATATGGAATGTTCGCTACGTTGAGCTCCGCAGTTAGCCACCTTACCTCACTGTAATTACCTCACTGTGTAGAGGTAATTACGTTGTGCATCACGGGCAAAAGGTCAAAGGTAACAAGGTGACCGGAGTTCTTATTATGTTGTTTTTCTTGAAAAATACAACAACAAAAAAATTAATAAACAGCTAAATGCTACCGGTCGATGAGAAAAACAGCAGATTCTCACACCCTCAGCATAAATATAGCCGTGGACAAGATCACTGATGGCTATTGTTCTTGCAAGGCTGGGTAAGTCGGGCATTCATGGTTTTGAGGGTTCGAATGTGCCTAGGACTTATACACGGTACTCGGTGCTAGCGTGGCTAACACGATTACAGTTTAGTAAAAAGCCTTTTCAGGTGAAATAAAATCTTTAATGTATGTCAGATACCGTACACATTGCATATTGATCTGTTCAGCTAACGTAAGGCTGTAACAGACAGGCTTCAGGATGTAGAAGTTGTATCGGTACTGCCATTATGCTGTACTTGGCTAAAAGGTTTTCATAATGGATGTGTTTATTATTGACATATTGAATTATTCAATCACTAAACACAAAGAAAGCAAAGCAATAACACTTACACCAGCAGACACTCCTTTGTTCTTATTGATCCTACGACGGTTGAGCTGCAAATGCGGTCGTGCACAAGCTTTGATCCAAGCAAGGCTTTCCGTTTTAGATTTTGGAAATCTGAATTTTAGTTCCACAAACACGATCAGGATACCTGACATCGCCTGTACAGATACCCCACTGACAAAGAACCAATTTTTTTCGACTCCTGACTCAAAAACTTTCTGTCGGTCTGGTAGTCCACAATGTATATTAGCATGAGTTTGTGAGATGGTAAGGCACGTGATAGCTGCGCTGTGACGTAAAATGGGCATTAGCCAATGAAATGTGGCCCCTGCGGTAAGGTCCATGAGGTGGGCTGCCTTCTATGTCCAGCTCTTCTACTATTGGTCAATAAACAGGAAAGGGAACGATCCGTGTGCAGATCGATTGCGAATGCCTGCGCTTCACAGTGACGTCAGACAATGGTCGCCATAACTCGAAGAGGTGTATCTTTACTTCCGGTGTGATTTTACCTCGGGAAACCTAACTGAAAAATTCACGAATACTCATTATCTTAAGGATACAATAAAAGGTAAGGTTAATAACAGCATTTAAGTGTTAATATAGCTGTTATTACTCTGTAAATTCACCATTCTCTCACTGTGTATGAAATAAACAGTCTCCGATCGGAGAGGCACAGTTAAGAAAAATATACACCGCTCTGTCAGTGCTGTAACGTTTAGAGATTCACTTTATTTATCAACTTTAATAATACAGCATTTAAGTGTTAGATAACCGTTATTACTCATTGTCAATCCACCATTCTCTGACTGTGTATATAATAAACAGCCTCCGATCGGAGAGTAAACCAGCTAGCAGCAGCTTTTGCCACAGTTGGGAAAATACACCGCTGCCTGTCAGTGCTGTAACGTTAAAAGGTTCACTTTCTGTATCAACTTTAATAAAACAGCATTTAAGCGTTAGCCGTTATTAGACATTGTCAATTTACCATTCTCTAACTGTATTCAAAGGAACCAGCCTCCGATCGGAGAGTAAACCAGCTAGTAGCAGCTTTAGCCACAGTTAGTAAACATACACGTAAACCGCTGCCTTTCAGTGCCGTGTTGTTAAAAGTTTCACTAAAATCACTTACATCTTCCAACACTGTTGTTTAGAAAAGCATTTTAAATATTGATTTAAGCGCCGTCTGCCAAATAATTTACATATTCTGATGTGATTCATAATTTCTCCATTTGTTATGTTGTCCATCTTTCTCAACAGTAGCCGATCTAACAACCTACCATATCTGAGATGGTCTTGTTCCTTTGTGGATGGCAAGTTCAGTCAATCAGCTGTGGGACATCTGCTGCCTAATGTCAAACTATCATGGGCCTCTTGATTTAAAAGGAGACAAACCAGTACAGAGCCTCCCTGTGCAAGTCACACTTCTTGGATGAACACTCCAAGCAGCTGTTAGAAATTAAATCTTTGTGTATCTATTCTGTACTACCTATATGTATCCATTAATAAATGAATTGATGTTGTGTAGAGTTCTGTAAAAAAAACTATTGTTAATAGCTTCTATTGTTAATAGCTTCTCTTGAGTAATCTACATATGTGCAACTTCTACATTTAAATTGCTTCTTTTTGTAAATTTTAAACATCCGGCAACGAAATATGAGGAGAGGAAATGCTCAAATTAAAGCTGTCATTGTGGACGAAAGACATTAGGTTTGTGGCTGTTTCTTTAAAACATCTATTTAATAATTATATTAAACACTGTACATGGTTACTACATTACACAAACATAATTACCACAGTTAATAATTTAAGTCATTGATAGAGAAAATGTATTTACAAAAGGCATATCAATTTTATTTCAATAGTATGGAGCTCTGGACAAAACATCAGCTGTAGCAATATTTTTGCCAGCCACATGGAAAATACTGTAGGAAAATCTCATTAGTCGTATTCGTAGTCGCTGTATGCGAGAAGGAAGCTTGTTTAGACTCTTCGACCCCAACAACAGGACTAATGGCTTATGATCGGTTTCAATGTGGAAACTCTTCCCGATCAGAAACACGGCAAACCTCTCACAGGCCCATGTTGAAGCGAGAACCTCTTTCTCAATCTGAGCATACCTCTGCTCCGTGTCGCTGAGAGACCGTGATGCATATGCCACTGGCTTCCATCCTGTATCAGTGTGTTTCTGGAGGAGAACTGCACCGAGTCCATACGATGATGCATCTGCTGACACACGTGTCTCTGCATTCGGGTCATACAATGCTAGTCCTGGTGATGTTGTCAGATCTGTTTTAATAGCGCCGGAAGCTTGTTGCTGCAGTGAACCCCATGACCACATGTTTGACTTCTTCAGAAGATCTCTCAAAGGTCTGGTTTTCTCTGCCAAGTGGGGAAGCAACTTCCCAAGATGGTTCACCATACCCAGAAAGCGTCTCACCTCACTTATATTTCTGGGCTCCTCCATGGCTCTTATAGCACTGACTTTATCCGGGTCTGGACTGACCCGGATAAAGTCTTTGTTCTGCATTTAGAAAACTCACATTTGTCATTTAGTGTTACGTTCGCCTCCTGGAGTCGAAACAGTGCCTTCCTCAGTCTTTCATCATGCTCCTGCTGTGTCGTCCCCCAGATGAGGACATCATCCATCTGACAAAGGACTCCATCCAGGCCCTCCAGAATCCATGTCATGCGCTTCTGGAAATGCTCTGGTGCTGATAAAATCCCAAAGCAGAGCTGATTGTAGCAATAGCGCCCAAAAGGTGTAATGAATGAAGGTGGTGAGCAGGGAAGACTTCCTCGACAGTGGAATCTGCCATAATCCAGCATTGGCATTCAATTTGGAGAACACTTTTGCTCCTGCTAGCTGTCCGAGCGTGTGCTTTACTGATGGGAGAGGATGTTTTTCTCTCATGACATATTTATTCAGTTCTGTGAGATCAATGCATATTCTCACCTTGCCCGAGCTCTTGGGGACAACCACCATAGGTGGTACAATTCTTTAGATGGTATTTTGGCTCCGACACACACCAGTCTGTTGTCTCCTCCGCTTTGGTGATGACCCCTTCCCGCTGCATACGGTTGAGCTCCTCTTTAACCTTCGGCAGTAGGGGGAGGGATATCCGCCTCGGCGTTGAGAGGGAGAAAGGCTGCGCATCTGGTGACAGAACAATGTTATACTCGCCCTCCATCAGTCCAAGTCCTGTGAAAAGTTTAGGAAACTCCTGCTTCCCAGCGTCAATTGAGTCTAAACTTATTTGGTTTACTCTGGCAACCAATTTTAATGTAATTGCAGCACGTCCACTCAGCAGTGATGTACATAAATCCTTCACAACAAACACTGTTGTTGCTGAGTGTTGCTGTAAACATGCCTTTCACCTTCAATCCGGTGCCTACTGGTCCCTGTAGGATTTACTTTGGTTTATCTAATTTGCCAAATTGGTACTGAGAATACAATGTTAATGGGACAGCAGTGAGAACAGCTCCTGTATATATTTTAAATACAGTCTTATGTTTTTCCACCAGTATGTCCGTCATCCATGGATTGTCTTTAACTTCTGCAGAAAGAGATCCCAGGAAAGCAATATCAATGTCTGTATCTGTGATTTCTGTAGCAAATCCAGCATTCACTTCACATATTTTCTTATTTCTACAGACCCTTGCAAAATGTCCCTTTTTCCCTCAATAATTGCAGGCTGCTTCTCCCGCAGGGCATTGCTGCATACTGTGTCCTTTCGTGTCGCCACATCTTCTGCACTGTTCCTTTTTATCCTGTGTTGCTTTTGTGACGATATGTTTGTGCAGCACCTTCGGTTATCTGGAGCGCCCGCTCCCGCTTGCGTGAACGCGGTCCACCTGCGCACCAGAAATGTCTGACTTGAAGTTAGCATGAAGCATTTCCTGTTGCTTTTTTACTAGCCCGCTATGACGGGCTCTGTTTAACGCCTTCTCTAGCGTCAGTTCAGCGTCCATTTGTAGCTGTTCTGATAGATTCGCCGTGGGTCTGAGATAAAAGACTGTCTCGCACCATCTCATCATGCAAAGTCCCATATCCGCAGTATTCAGCCAAACAGTGTAACGCTGTGTGAAAGCCGTCAATGGACTCACCCATCTCCTGTTGGCGCTGATTGAATTTCACCCGCTCAAATATAACATTCCGGCGGGCTACGAAGTGAGCATCCAGCCATCCTTTAACAGTCTTGTACTCACTCGCTTCTTGCGGAGTTAGATGCAGGGAAACCAGTATATCTTCTGCCTCGTTCCCCATGGTGTAGGTCAGCGTATTTACTTGGTTTTCGTCCGCTTGTGTCTCCAAACCAGACGCGATACGAAACCTCTCAAAACGCTTTATCCATTTCGTCCAGTCTTCAGCTCTGAATGTGAACTTTTCTGGCGGGGCGACTTGAAACTGGTTCATAATGTTGTCGTTCTTATTTATTCGAGCCGTCAGTTCTCACTTGTTCTCTCTTTGCTAAGTAGTCTATACTTCTGACACCATGTTCTGTTCTCCGATATGTACATTCAACAATATCTTGAGGCTACACAGAAGCACGCGTGAGACAACTCTTAGCAGGTACTCCATTATTCTGGTCCGCCCCCAAACACAATACAGCACACACCTGTATCCACGGATAGCCTGATACTACAAAACTGGTGTCAATCAGCGAGGAATTTGTCCAGTTTAGATTATGTTGATGAAGAAAATTTGTTTGCAAATAATGATATATCTTTAAATCGTATTTGTGGCAGCAGCTTTAGAGTCCAGAAACAGCGTTAACTACTTCAGGACTGTTGAACAGAAGCCAAAAGCGCCAAATAGGTAGGCATTCACAATCGATCTGCACACTGATCGTTCTCTTTTCTGTTTATTAACCAATAGTAGAAGAGCTGGACATAGAAGGCAGCCCACCTCATTAACATAACGATGCAGCAGAAATACAGCGAGCAAATAAAACAGCAAAAAATACAGCAAACGGAAATAGAGCAAACTGAAAAACAGCGAGAAGAAAAACAGCGAGCAGAAAAGGGAGAAGCAAAAAAAATCAAAGCAAAGTATCTATTTTTCTTGACGGAAACTCATGTGTAAGGGGAAATGAAAAAGGAAATATATATTTATGCTTTTATTTCTTATCAAAATATATATTTATTCTTTTTTATATTTATTGTTTTATTTATTGTGTAGGATATATATTATTATTTTATTTATATATTTCTACATTTATTTTTATATGTATTATTTTATTTATTATTATGTTGAATATATATTTATTCTTTTATTGATATGCAGTTAGATAGGGCAGTTCCCCTGGACTGGCAGACTGGGGTGGTGGTCCCCTTGTTTAAAAAGGGGGACCGGAGGGTGTGCTCCAATTACAGGGGGATCACACTCTTAAGCCTCCCTGGTAAGGTCTATTCAGGGGTCCTGGAGAGGAGGGTCCGTCAGATAGTCGAACCTCGGATTCAGGAAGAGCAGTGTGGTTTTCGTCCTGGTCGTGGAACACTGGACCAGCTCTACACCCTCAGCGGGGTCCTGGAGGGTGCATGGGAGTTCGCCCAACCAGTCTACATGTGTTTTGTGGACTTGGAGAAGGCGTTCGACCGTGTCCCTCGGGGGGCCCTGTGGGGGGTACTCCGGGAGTATGGGGTACCGGGCCCTTTGATACGGGCTGTCAGGTCCCTGTATGACCGGTGTCAGAGTCTGGTCCGCATTTGCTCAACTAAAACAGCAGAAGATGCTTCAGCACTGAGGGATACTGTTGTTCGGATCGATGGACTATTGATGTAAGGGCTCCACAAACAACATTTCACAAGTAAGATGGACATATTATTGTGTATATATTGTGATTAGATTATTAATTTACTGTATTTATGTCCACCGGCGAGATACCAGCTAATATTAGCTATAGTGCTTGATGTAATACCGGGGTTCATACTGAGATTCCGTAAATCTAAAAACGTAATTATTCTCTAACATTGACTTAGATTATCTGACACAAGAGCCTACATTAGAAATGAAACAATGTAACATATATTGTAAAACTTATGTGTTAAAACATTCACCAGCAAAGTTTACACATGTGGTAAAGACTATTATTTATATGTAATTCTTTCACTCTGTCAAAAGTAAGATAGCTCCCAAATCTTCCGTTTGTGTTTTGAAGGTTTCCTAAAGACACGATGTGAGGAAGAAGAGGGAGAATCTATAAAGAGAGACGATTCACTGCAGCACGGATGAATCTCACATCGGATTTTGGACTCAATCTCAGCTGCTGAATCTCTGAAGATAGAACTCGTCGGCTGAAAACACATACATACATACATACATACATACATACATACATACATACATACATACATACATACATACATACATACATACATACATACATACATACATACATACATACATACATACATACATACATACATACATACATACATACATACATACATACACACACATGTATCCAATATATATTATTCAGTATTAATCATTATTTATTTGTCATTATTAATCATTATTTATTTGTGTTTGTATAGTTATATAAATATGTATTGATATTACTAAATAATTTATTAAATAAATTATGAACGGCTGTGTGCTTTGTAATATGCTCATCATACATCAATATCAGAATATTCCATTCCTATTCTATTGTTATAGCCACTAAGCATATTTAAATATGCTGAACTATGTATTGAAAACATACTTAAAAAATACAATTGTTTATAAATGTAGCTTTGATAGATGTTTGAATATGGTTTCCAGTGACAAAAAAGCGTGTTATGATCGATTAAATGCACTGATACGTCAATGTGCCTGCTGAGTGGAGTGGTGGACCGCTCCAAGATGGCTGCCCTAAAGCTCGTCAGCGACAATAGGCGAGAGCAGTTCATGAGGCGTCTATTCTTATATTATGTCTATGGTGAGTAGTCTCACAAACAGGCGCAGAGACAGGTCTCACAACGCATTGTGGGAAGAATAAATATTCTTCCCACAATTATTAGAATATTAGTGGGAATTGTGGGAATTACAAAACAATTGTGGGAATTAGAAAACAATTATTATTTCTATGAATTTTTGAGTGTGAATTAAAATCCTTAGTATCAAAGTTGAAAAATTTAGAGACATAAACAATTATCCACTGTCTTTATTTAATTTTTTATTTTGGACTGTGAGTAAGAACCACATGTGTGACGCTTATAGTCGTCAGTCTCGGACTGGATATAATTGTGTATGAGGTTCAGCCATTGTATTGTTGCAGTGTCAGCCTTAATACTATGATGATGGACCTGGCAAAAGCTTCAGTAATTGCACTTTGGTGATGAACTATGTTATACTGCCTTAATGTAATCCTGGGCAAGTCAAACTGTGCAGTCTATAGCTAGAATGCCTTTCCAAAGAATGGGTGCTCCTCTGCAGGCCCCATTTAAATTTCTTCAAGAATTTTCTAGTTTACTATTAATTTTGGCATTACTTGCACCGTAAAAGATAAATTATCTTCTAAAACACCATATTTTTCCATTTTCTTCTGGATGTAGAGCTAATTAGATGACATAAAGAATACCTTTATACATTATAAATAATATCTACATAAATAAGACATGAAAAACAACATGATCAACTATAATAAAAATACCATTTGCAATGTATACATAAGAAATTTAATTGAGCAAAAGTCAATAACTAACAAATGAATTAGGTTGACCAGGGTTGTTAAACAGATGCAAGCAAAAATTCACATTTTTGTTTTTACTGTGCCATGTATGTTATTCTGAGAGACTTTTTGTTAGCAGTCTTATATATAGGAAAAAATATGATTAAACTATTTAGTCTACTAAGGTGGACATTTTCCTTCGACTCTAAAACGATCAACTAAATCGTATTCATAGAATCACAATATCAACTATTTGTGTATCAAGTAAAACACTTAGCATGCTACAGGTAAATATCATTTACTTTGGTTAAGAATAATTATTGCACTGTCAATAAATGACTTGTAATCAATGTTCTTAGGTACTAGAGGAACACAATAACGCCTTCAAAGGCTCAAATTGACAAAAAAAAGAGGATGGATGCTCTCTGCTGAAATATTCCTATGTAAGGAATATTTCCTTCCATGTTCTTTCAGCAAACAATTGAGACAGAGTTGTTTTTGGTTTCACCACTATTTTGCCAGCCATTAAAATTATTCTTAATCTTAGTCTGCAGCTCATGTTACCAAACCAGCTGAGGAGATGAAAAGTTAAAACACTCGACAGTTAAAACTTGAGATGAGTTAAAACTCAAGTTAAAATGTTAAGTTTTATCATTTTAACTCAACAACCTCTACTGAACTAGATGTTGCACTCAAATTGAACTGACAGTTCAGGAATGACCCAAGCTATTTAAAATTCGCCAAAGTTTCAACAGGTTGGCCATCGAGTGAAACTGGAACCACTTTCAGGTCTTGTTTAAGTCACTTAATTAGCTTTACTTCATTAAGAAAATGAAAAGGTATGGTGTTTTGTGAGGGAATTTATCTTTTACAGTTCCAGTAATGCCAGAATTAATAATAAATAATAAAGACTTTGTGGTATTCTGACTTAGTAGTGTAATTGTATTAGTTGAGTTCCCATGTCACTAAAGGCAATAGTAGACCCGAAAAGATGCGACTAAGCAGCAGATTTAGAAGTACACCGAAAGCTACATAATTTAAGAAACTGTGAGTTGCGCTGAAGTAAACAAAAAAAAGAAGTTCAAATACATGCTGAGAGTAAAGCATGTATTCAATAACACAGCTATTTCCTGTACTATTTACGGGAGACCACATAGGAAATTGCGCCCCCTTCACTTCCGGAGTGTAATGGTCCCATTTCCAAAAAAGGTATGAAACTGACAGTGGTCCGTCCCCACCCCTTTCTGTTAGCTGCAGCAAAGTGTACTTTCTGCAGAGTGCAGAGTAACGTATCCCCACAAGTGTAGAGGCGTGCAGCTGGTGCCTACAGTTTCCATTGTTGATGTGCATTGATGTATTGTAAGTAATTCTTTATTTGTTTGTTGTATTAGAGTAGTTATATTGGTAGTTTCCGCTTGTGTTGGGTGTTGACACTGATGTGTATTAGTCTGTTGTGGGCCGGCCCAAGCCTCAGGGCCGGCCCAAGCCTCCATGGGGCCCTAAGCGAAATTTTGTTTTAAGGCCCTCTAGTTCTACTTACAATATAGTCTGGCTGCAATCAGCAGCTTGATCATTAGATCATTCACACACCTGCTATGAACTTATTGCATCTTAGGCAGTGCTGGTTACATTATATACATGTATAATAGGATACATTTATTGGCCAACTGATTTATCGACCAGTGGATTTCATTGCGCTGATTTCCTTAATTTTGGAGGATTGTGATTGGCCGATAAGCCCATTTTATCCCCTAATCTTATCTTTGTCAGCAAAGGTTTAAAAATCAGTCTCTGTCCTCTTGTGCTCTACAGTGAGAGGTTTGACTGACAGACCGACCCACCAGGTCAGATTTGCACGTTTGCAATTAACAATATTCACCCCACTGTTGCCAACTCAGTGACTTTCTTGCTATATTTAGCAACATTTCAGACAAAAACAATTCATATCAGCCAAAATCAAAATCAGCAGGTCAGGCTTTTTAAAGATTGGTAACCAGGGATCAGCCAGAAAATTGCTATCGGTGCAGTCAAACTTAAGATGGAATACATATACACATATTCATGACATTGTTTGATTAAATACATTTCTCTTAAGCATTACTCCTATAGCTAAAAATTTAATTTATACCAGGTGAGTCTTTCTCCCCTGAAAATGTGGATTGGTACTGGACTGATTCTGAGCCTTCAAATTATTTTAACAGAAGTTTCACATAACTTAGAAGTTGATGTAAAAATAATGTTTCTTTTAGCCACAAAATGATTATGCTCAGCAGCAAACAACATATCCCCAACTACAGCATACATCAGCTCATCGATGTAACAGCTATGTAGCCTGACGTAAAAACATTTTGCTAGACCATGTCAAACATTGAGAAGGTTCAATTATTGTTATCAAATGTTATCAAACACGCCATTTTGAAGCCAAAAATACCTCAAATATACAGAGCCAACATGAAAATCAATTCAACTAGGGTTGCCACCTTTCAGAAATCCAAATAAGGAACGCCCACCATGGTGCGTCGTCCTACTCTCATGTGGTGGGACGTCCGCTGCAGTGATAGACATTATTTTATGACAGTGTTTTTTGTTTTTAAAAAGTGATCCACTGAGCAATCGTTCATGCATATAGGTCAGTTAGAGTACCCCACAATTGTACTCCAATCAGAGTAGCATACCTTAAATGTGTTTAATTTAGCAAGTGTAAAAAGTATTTGGTAAACTACTCAAGTACTAAGTAACTGATCATAACACCTGATTTAATATTCAAAATGTGTCCTCAGAGAGCCAAAAGTATAAAAGTTATGTGAACATTCTGGTATTTTTCAGTGTTTTTTGAAACAAAAAAAAAAACAGCAATATTTCATCATTTGATATATTAAGTCAACCTGGTCTCCAGAGATCCAGGTTGAAAATCCCTGGCAGATGGAAAGTGTGATCCTATCTCTTTACAGCAGCTAAAAGTGCAGCACTAAAATATTTAATTCATTGTTAAAGTAAAATTGTGAAGGTTAAAACAATCCACCACTGATTATTAACATAAGACATTTATTTAGTATAATTTCTTAGGTACCCCGTTGGCCCCCATCTAGAACCACTCCTGGGCTGCAAGTCTGTGTCTGGCGCATTAAATGACCACTGAATTCATAAAATATAGCAGCATTTCAAAATAAAGCATACAGAAAGCATGAACAAACCTTTTAAAGTAGAAAATATTGATGTCTATTTGTATGATTTGTTCTTTAAAAGACCATTAGTATTACTTTGGCTAATATTATTAATAAGCAAATAATCAAACCAATATAGCCGACTAAAAGCACAATAAAAAACTTAATTAATAATAAAATGTTCTAACATATCAGCCTCAGGAGATGATTGAGAGATGAAGAGATGCTAATTTCTGGTTCTTTAGGCTCTAACGCGTCTACAGTTCCTCTCTTGATCCATTCTGTCTGGTAATCACACTTCGCCACGATGGACACATTTTTTTTAAATTCATCCTTTATTCATCCTCACAAAAATTATTCCCACTCAAGTATGTATCTTTACAAGAGGTTTTGCTTCTAAGGACGGTGGAGTATCAGGTCAAGGACGTTTTAAAAAGACCCGGGTTGATAGCACCGCGGCTGCGTAGTGTCCGTTTCTAGGCAACCGTGACAACAGCGTCGGTCCGTAGCGTTCTCGGGTCCTTTAGCTCCTGCCACCAGTGTTTTATTTTGGTCGTTATTGTTGCACTTAATGTTGATATGTGTATGTGATAGGCGTGTCTATCGGACATTTATAAAAATACGGAACAAATCGCGTGCCGTATCGCGGGACGCAACATTTAACAGCCAAATATAGGACGATTCCGTATTTTACGGGACGGGTGGCAACCCTAAATTCAACCCTAGCATAAATGTCTGGCAGTTAAACTGGACCGTTCCAGGTCATTGTCAAGCTCATTTTCTATTAGCAGCTTTAAAAATCGTTTACATTACATTACATTACCAAGACACATTAAAACAAACCTTCATCTTGGCTTTTCTCTATTCTTCTTTTTTCTTTTCTCCATCCTTGAAGGATAAGTCCTTTTTTGAGACATTGTTTTGCTTTTTCATCCCTTAAAATACGAAATCGTCCGGTATTTGGCTGTTAAATGTTGTGATACGGGATTTGTTCCGTATTTCTATAAATGTCCGATAGACACGCCCATCGCACACATAAATACTAATTATGTGTAACCAAAATAAAACACAGGAAATATTAAGGTCAGCTAAATAGTCGTGGCAGGATGTAAAAAGGACCACAAAGAAAGCTACAGCCCAATGCTGTTGTAGTTGCCTCGAGACGGACACTACGCAGCCGCGGTGAACTGCTATCAACCCGCGTCTTTTTAAAATGTCCTCAGCCAGATACTCCACTGTCCTTAGAAGCAAATCCTCTCGTAAACAGGCCCAGCGGCATGGGCGGGCATTGGGGTGCATTGCCTGCCCACAGAGTCAGCCGTGCTCCCCTTGGACTGGAAGCTGTTTGTTGTTTTTACCTCAGAATGGCCAACTCTCTTATTCCTATATCGATTTGATACAGTAGGGGCCATGGTCTTATGCTGGAAAAGGGTAGAGTGTCTTCTCCGGGTCAGGGGGGTCGTCCTGCCTCAAGTGGAGGAGTTTAAGTATCTGGGGATCTTGTTCACGAATGAGGAACGAAGGGAGCGGGAGATCGACAGGCGGATTGGGGCAGCATCTGCCATGAAGCGGGCACTGTACCGGTCCGTCGTGGTGAAGAGAGAGCTGAGCCAAAAAGCGAAGCTCTCGATTTACCGGTCGATCTACGTTCCCACCCTCATCTATGGTTATGAGCTTTGGGTCATGACCGAAAGAACGAGATCACGGGTACAAGCGGCCGAAATGGGTTTCCTCCGCAGGGTGGCTGGGCTCTCCCTTAGAGATAGGGTGAGAAGCTCGGTCATCCGGGAGGGACTCAGAGTAGAGCCGCTGCTCCTCCATGTCAAAAGGAGCCAGTTGAGGTGGCTCGGGCATCTGGTCAGGATGCCTCCTGGACGCCTCCCTGGTGAGGTGTTCCGGGCACGTCCCACCGGGAGGAGGTCTCGGGGAAGACCCAGGACACGCTGGAGGGATTACGTCTCTCACCTGGCCCGGGAACGCCTTGGGATTCCCCCGGAGGAGCTGGAAGAAGTGGCTGGAAAGAGGGAAGTCTGGGCCTCCCTTCTGAAGCTGCTGCCCCTGTGACCCAACCCCGGATAAGCGGAAGAAAATGGATGGACGGACGGTAAGGGCTTCCGCACTTGCAATATTAGCGCCTTCTGTCACTTTTTTCAGCCATTAAAACTGTTTACTTGTGGTTAACACATTGTTACCTGTTTTTCCGAGCTGCCTTTAAACGCAATCTGAGTGCTACGATGCTCGCGCTGGGTTTACACCTGTGCGGCAGCAAAGGAGACCTGCTGCTTCTGTGCAGAGCTGCACAGGTGTGTGTTAGAATTATGGCAGCAAAACGCAAAGAACTTTGCACAGTTTTTCCCCCAAACTCAAGGGCGTGGTATAGGGGGGAAAGTGATGACAATTCTAGGGACCCTGATCAACAGGGGGCCCTCCACAATTTATTTAATTTATTGTTCATAGAAATAAAAGAATGGGGCCCTGTCAATTACAAAATTAATCATATTGTATTTTTGAACATTGTTTTTAGCAGTAAAAATGTAAAGTTCCTTCTCCCAGACCAAAAAACACACATCCATATTTGCCCTGAACCCCCACCCCATATAATGATTCGCTCGAGTGACGCTGTTCAGCAGCAAACAGTAGGAAACAAGAACGTCTGTGGCAGTTACTATGCTGCTAAGAGAAGTTAGAAAATCAGGTTTTCAAAACCATAGAGCGAGCGAGAGAGAGAAAAAGGCAAGAGTGTCAATTTATAACCCAGTTTTTCTCCTAGAGAGGTGAGTAGACTATATGAGATTATCAACCATTTAGCATAGTTAGCTTAGCAACACACTTCTGTTTGCCTCCATTTCACTAGCATTTAATGAATTAAGGGAAAAAAATACCAACATATTCACATATTTAACTTGTTCCTTTTATCTTTTACCACACTTAACAACAGATGAGTCAGTCAGCAGCGGCTCTAACCCACGTTCCTCCTGACCTATTCTGTCCAAAGTGAAATTAAAGCTGCAGTATGTAACTTTTATTAAAAAAAATTTTTTTCACATATTTGTTAAAACTGTAATTATGTTGTGACTGTATGTTATGAGAGATAATCTGTGAAAAATCTATTTCCTCAGCTTCCTCCCAGTTCTATCTAAAAACAACCAGTCAGCACAGGAGAGTTTTAGTGCTGTCAGTCACAATCTCATGTGGCTGCTCATCCTTCCTCTCCCTTGCTCTGTGCTATTCTGTAGCTAGCATAGCCTGTTGCAAATGCTTAGTCTAGTAAGCATAGCTACCAGTGATGACAGATGTACAATTTTCCTGTAACAATAAGTTGTTTCTCCACCATTAGCACATTTAGCAGTGAGTAAAGGAGGATGATTGACAGCGCTAAGACCCCCCTACTGGTTCTGATTGGTTGTTTTGGTCAGAACGGTGCATTACTTTAGCTAGCAATAGTAGTTCAGGAAGGAGATGGAGGAGATTGATTGTTTTCACAGATTATATGTCTCATAACAAACTGCTACAACATTGTGACAGCTTTAACAAATATGGAGAAAATGTTTTTTTATTAAAGCTACATACTGCAGCTTGAATAGAATGCAACTACATAGCATTTTTTGAGAAGTCTGGATTTCTTCATGTATATTTTGCATGTTGCCTGTGACTGTTGCTCGTGGGGCGAGACATTTCAGTATCTAAAACTAATAGAAAAAAATTAAGCAACCTACTTGCATACTGTATGCATACTGAATTTTACTCTTGCATGTAAAATTCATGAGCAGTAAATATTGTACTAGTTATCAGTATTGGACCAAAGAAAGCAAGGCAGTTGCAAGCCTTTGAAATTGTGACGCTTTTGATGGGTGAGATAGACTCAAGAAATTCTTGCAGCAGCTGCATGAGGGGGGGCTCCAATTAAATTTTTTGTCAGGGGGTCCAAGATTCCTGGCAGCGCCCCTGCCCAAACTACTCAACTGAGTTGAGTAAAGCTTTTGGATGCAGGTAATGTTAGCTAAAAGATGACTAGCTAATACCAGTACAGCATGTTAAGCTTGTTAACTAGTGTTAAGAAAATATATTTAAAATAAGCTAGTTTTAAAATTTAACATGACTTGATTGAAATAGCCTAATTATAGTTTTAAAATTATAACTTATTTTAGCCTATTGATCTTTATTTTACCTGTAGTTGTTTGCCAAGATCTCTGATCTGCCCTTTGTCTGTCTGGAAAACAATCAGTAGGAAGTTCTAGCTTTTCACACTGATCTGTGAAAGCCATAAACCAGCAGGAGTTTGGAGAAGCTCTCCTAGACAATGGGAGCAAATAGCTTTAGAGAGGGTCAGAGACAGGTCCTGCTTGGATGAGCAAAGATACGCCTTATTTGAATCAATTAAAGAAAAGGAGATAAAACTTTCCACACAGAGTAACAAATCAGATTTGCGCTTGCAATTCTCCAAAGACGTCTTTGCTGTCTGTTTGTCTTTTTTCCTTTTCTCAGGTAAATTCATGCGTTGCTTGTGCTCTGAGTTTTCTGATGCTTTGTGATGTGCTTTTCTGGTGATAGTATGCATCTGTCTTGAATAAATGCTGATTATTGTGACGCTGTCATCTCTGTGTGATCTCAGTCCTTGCGCAAAGCATTTTCTGAATCCGGGCATAGAGAGGATATAACGAGTCAAAAGGTTTTTAAAGTTTTAGAATAACTTTTCCCCTCTTAATAATTGGGGACTTGTCCGGTTCTGAACAGTGCTGTGCGATTGAAGCTGGGACCACAGTGAGCGACTTTGAGCTCCACGTTGGTCTACGATACAGGTGCGTCTCCTGATGTAAGTTTGATTTCTCTTTGACGCGCTGGTTTGTGGCTTCCACCGGATCTTTGGTTTGATTGCAGAGAAACGATTGTGTAACTTTTCTTTTTATTGGATCTTAGCATATAGGACTTTTATTTTGTGCCACAGTGATTGTTGGCCTAACCCCCAGTTGTCGGGACGCTGCCTCTGGATCAGACTGGGACTGTAACTCTCATGGATTGGTACGGTTATTGTAGGAACAGGCTTGTATCAGCCTGAGAGTTTGATCCTCTCTTAAGGGACATGCTCTTGGCTGAGTGTTATTCGGATCTGGCACAGGTTGTACTGCTTCGTTGTGTTTGGGGTTGTGGTTCGAAGCATACGTTAAATTGTAGGGTCAGTCCCCCTCGAGTTCTGCACTCGGCTCGGAAAGGACTGGAACTAAATTTGGTGTGAAATCCACCTGTGACGAGTAGCGTTACGAAAGGACAGGGAGTGAGGCCCACATATTTTTTTATTTTCTGACGCCGGTGTCCGTAGGGATTTCTTTCGTCTGAATAAGTTTGCTGTTTTTGTGTCATTGTGCGTGATGTCGGCCGTTCTGTGTGTGTTGGCACCTGTGTGTTACGTTGTGTGCGCAGCTGCTTTTGTGTGTACCGTCTTGGTCATGCTTTTTGAAGCTGCTGTTTCTTTGCTACCGTGCGCTGCATAAGTTTCATGTTCTGTGTGCCGTTCTGCGCCGCTGTGTGTGATAACATTTTGTTTTCTTTCTCTATGTATATTTTTTCTTTTTCACTTCGCAGGAAGTTAACAGGGAGCAAGTACCTCTTCTAATCATCTATAACTTTAATTGTGTTTCTTTCCTGCTCTTCCTACAGATAAATCAGGAAATGTTGACTAATGCATACATTTTTCTATTAGGTGATTCTCCACACACGATGATGCATTTTGTGGACGTATGTTAATTTGATTTCAGATAATTATGTTTCTTCAGGCATGATGTTATAAAAATTGTGTTTAAAACTTTGAACAGGATGGATTTTGGTTTCGAATCTGGAGATATATGTGTTTGGAAGATGGAATCAGTACAAATTGGGAAGTTCTAACTTTATGTTTAACAGATATCTTTATTTCACATGTTGGAGTGTGATGAACGAATTACAGGTGAACATGAGAATCTTTCAGTTGCTGTGGGACATTTGATAACTTAATATGTTTGTCCACTGTTTCTGGGGGACATCCTGCATTTTGTGATAGAGAGTGAATGGAGGTCAGGAGCCTTTCATGGGTTTTTACAAGCGCTGTGTAAATAGCGCTTGTAAATATCCCTAAATATCATTTTAGTGAGTAGCTGTGATATTTTTTCTTATTTTAGACTTTTTAGATACAGTACATTTTTCTTTCATAAATTAACTTTCATTACTACTTTACGGACAGTTGATAATGATTACAGATTTTGGTATCACAATCTGAATTCAAGTGGAATCATCTGCTTGTACGGTATAATTAATACAATGCAGTAGGAGCAACAAAACTTGAGCTTTGGCTTAATCCTGAAAATTTAGTGATTGAAAGACTGTTTCATCCACTATGGTGTTTTATTACTAACACACTAATGTACTGTCTGAATTAACTGTTGTTTTATGTCACTCATGGGTAACTAATTGGATGTGTGGAAATGTCCAATTAGTATTCAGTATTATGGGGACAATTTTTCAAATTTGGTTTTCCACCTATAAATTATTTTTCTTTTTGAAATAAGAAAAACACAGGGGTGTTTATAAAGACAACATCTTACTGATAGAACTTTGAAATTTGAAACATCTCAGTCTATTTTGAACATTAGACGGATAATTGGAGAAATGGTGGAACTTCTCATAATATTTTGGTTTTTCTGCAAATTATCATAAAACGGTAACATTGATTCAAAATTGTTTTCAAAATGATGGTTTTATTATATCAACAGGGGAGAAGGGAAAATAGACCAGAATTAAATTGATCAATTTATCGATAATGACTAATTGTGAATTAGTTGATCAATAATTTTGACTTTTTCACTCGACAACAGTGAATTATGGGTTTACTTGGGTAAAGAGCTTTTATATTACCTTCCTGTTTGAAACAATATGGTGTTTCTGACGTAGAAGCTTCTTACGAAATTAAAATTGATAATCTAAAATTGAACAGCTTCAAACAACATCCATCTCATGTTTATTTCTTTAATATTGTTGATGGATTTCTGCATCACTGCTGATTCTTTAATTATGCAGTTACAGTTGGGTGTACATTGTTAATTTTGAGGAAAACTTTGGTTAAAACTGCTACGACATTCAAATAACATGTGAATGCCTTCTGACATTTACAATAAAATAGAAGTTCCTTTGAAAAATCTCAGGATAACAGTAATAGTTTTATTCAAATCTAAATGTTGCACTTTGTCTTGAAGCATAGGACAATGATAAGGATGTTTTGGTATTAGATATTATATTCATAAAATACTTTAATTCTGGCACATCTGATGGTGTATCATTTAACACATTTCTATTTGATATTTTTGAAGTTCAGGATTTGAAGCAGTTGGCCATTTCTGCTATGACATCGACAACAAATCCAAAAGCCACACGAGAGGATGCATCACAAGATAAAATTACATTTTATTTATAATAAGTATTTAAATATAATAAGTCAAAAGGTTTTTAAAGTTTTAGAATAATTTTTCCTTTCTTAATACTAGCCTGTAGGCTACTGATGTTGTTTATGTTCAAAAGTGTGTACTGTGTACCCTAACCCTAGCACTTGTTACATTGCGAAACATTTTTGGAAAAAAGGTACTTATATGAGTAGTTTTACTGCACTGACTGTACCTTTTTCTTTTACTTGAGTAATATTATTATTGCTATGTATTTATTTTGCCCCCCCCCCCCCACCCCCCCAAAAAATAAAAAATAAAATAAGCTGATGCCCCCCCTGTTAAACTCGTCTGGAGCCGGGGCTGCTCGTAAAGATACAGACGTGAGAGGGAAGATGCAAATGAAAGGCTGAACATGTTAGTGAGGATAAATACAGGCATTAAAAAAAAGTGTCACAGTGCCACAGTGTGCATTGTGAGGCACTGCAGTGTGTATGATAGACAGAATGGATCAGGAGAGGAACTGCAGACCTGTCAGAACCTAAAGAACCAGAAATCAGCACCTCAATCATCTCCTGAGGTTCATATGGTAGAACATTTTATTATTGATTAAGTTTCTTATTGTGCTTTTAGTCGACTGTTATGAGTTGATTATTTGCTTATTTAATGTATAGTCGTATCAGCCAAAATACTATAAATGATTATTTAGAGAACAAATCATACTGAGAGATTAGCAGTAAATACATAAATATCTCCTACTGTAAAAAGGTTTGTTAGAGCTTTCTGTTTGTTTTAAGAAATGTTGACATCTTCTATTAATTCAGTGGTCATTTATTCAGTGGTCTATTAATTCAGCAGGTCTTATTAATGTAAGACCTGCTGTCTATGTCTGGTTCTAGATGGGGCCAATGGGGTACAGAAGAAATTCTGCTAAAAATTATGGTCAGTGGTGGATTTTTTTTACCTCCGCAATTTTACTTTAACATTGAATTAAAAATTATAGTGCTGCACTTTTAGATGCTATATCGAGATAAGATCACACTTTCCATCTGCCAGGGATCTGCAACCTGGATCTCTGTAGATACAAGTGGCTCTTTGGCTCACTTGCTATATCAAGTGATGAAATATTGCTCTGTTTTTTGTTTCATTTTTTTAAGTGTTCCCATGAAAAAGCACTGACTACCCTGGCCCTAGTGGTAAATTTGATCTAGAACCAGCCTCTAAACCTAACTCCTTATTTGTATAAATATTTTGGTAATGCGCTTTACAATACCAGAATGTTCACATAACTTATGCTTTGAACCCTGTCTGAGGACACATTTTGATTATGAAATCAGGTGTTATGATCTGTTACTCAGTGCTTTACCAAATACATTTTACACTTGCTTAATTAAACTTGTTTAAGATATGCTTTGATTGATGTACCAATTTGGAGTGCTCTATGCATGAACAATTGCTCAGTGGATTACTTTTTAAAATCATAAAATATCTATCACTACAACGGCCATTCCACCCCATGGTGGGCATCCCTTATTTTTATTTCTGAAAGGTGGCAACTCTACCCATGAGCACGTGCTCTATGGTTGCTGTCAGGTGTTTTGGTTGTTTTGCTGATGTTTCAGGTGTTATTAGTAACCACTCTTGCTCTTAATAGTCCTGTTCATTATGACCTTTAAGTTATTTAACGCACTTCCATTATCAGTGTAGTAGTTAGTAAGCATGTGAAGCTTGTAGCCAGAAGGTGTCACTGTTGCACTTTGTGTTATATAAGTATTTATTCTGTAAATTGATATGGACTTATTTCTTATTTCCGTTGTGCACATATCCCCATCTTCATATCGCCATCTTCTACATGGCTGTACTGCTGCTCTGTCTACTCAATAAAGATTGAGAAAGGAAAATCCATATTCTATTTATGTCCTGATCGACATTCAGTGGCGAGTAAACTGCCTTGCAGTATTCAGGAGGTCCTTATCTACAGTTTACATCATACCATCAGTCATTTTGTTTCCTGTGCCTGCTTTCTTTTGCATCCTGTTACACCCTGGAGTCTATTACACCTGTTATTGCACACGAGATGAGATACCTTCTGGACAGGCCGCCAAAACACCCCAGAGTAAAACAATTGACACCTTTTGCAAACACTCACTACCATGTAGAGTTTTAGAGTCATCAATTGACTTAAATATGTCTTTGAACAAGGAAAAACATCCAATCCCACCCAAAAAAGGGCAGATTTGAAACAGCAACATTTTTACAGTGATACAATGCTACCAAATGTCAAACCAAAAGATTCAAAAGAATTCTAGTAATCAGAACATGCTAACATACCCATATTCCAAGACACTCTTGGTGCATTTGTTTCTGCATTCCTTACAGATGTGTGGATAGTTACTGGTGAGCTTTTCACAAAGAAGAAATCATAAACTTCAATTTCCACCTGGAAGGAAAGAAGCAAGTTTCTGATGACAAAACAGAAGGTTGTAATGTAAATAATTATAAGAATCAGTTCTACCTCATAATTCCTTCGTTGGGTATGTGAAGAATTTGGGGGTTGATATGCTATAAGCATGTCATTTAGATCAAGCCATGTAAAGGAGGAGACTGGACGAGTGTGGTCAGATAGATGGGTGATAAAGCCTTCCTCAGGGTGTTTAGTGATGTTAAAAACCAGAAGTTGTTTTGGAGTTTCCTCGTCTTCAGCATCCAGTGTTGCAATGGAGAGGGGAGTGAGAATAAACTGGTCGACCTCCAAGATAAACATGGACATGAAAGATGGTTTGGGAGGCTGGTTGGGCATTCCTCCAGCTATCGTGACTGGAATCCAGCCCTGCTCAGACTACAGACACATCATGTTTAGATCTCTTACAACTTTCGAACAAAGAAAATAAATGTCAGTGATTCTCATGTATTTCAAATGTTTATGAAAAACACTAGAGTGGCTATAAATCCTTTCCAACACTGTCAGGCTGGACTCCCAGATTACCTGATATATGCTGCCACTCCTGGTGTCCTTGAGGTCCAGCCTGATCGCAATATAATCGACATCTGGAGAGGGTGGATCTATGTGTTGGTACTTTATGCCCATCAGGAGGAAGTCATCACATGAAACTGTATTGACTGTGACTAGTTTTAGGCCCTTAAGGCAGTCTTCAGATGCATACGTTGCTCTGGCTTTATTATCTGAATATAGAGACATAACAAAAAAGTTACCCATAAAACAACCACTCTAAATTCACTGTCCTTGCTGACCCCCCTTCCTTATGTTGTCCATATGTTTATTTATGTCCAGATGTTTTATCCAACCCCACACTGTGTTCACTAGCGTGAGATATGATTTTTTTCCCCTCATTTAACCTAATTTTAGTTTCATCTATCGAAAGGGCGGCATCCCCAGGGCACTTGTCTACCCATGTTATGTCAGATGTGTTTGATTTTTGGACAGGTTATGCTGAAATGTGAATTTCCCCCTGGGAGTAATAAAATATATCAATTCATTTAAAGAGCGATAAGCTTCCTGTAAATATTGGTACTTGTTTTTACAAACATTTCTAAATTTTCAAAGAGGAAAAAAGTTTTGTGTGTGTGACTAACAGAAAGAAGTACATAATTGTGCAGTAGAATGAAAATGTTTCTACTTTTTTTTTTTTTTACACATATCTGAAAAGCTTAAAAACTCTTTTTGTAAGACCTACACTGAGTCTTTCGGGGAAAGTCTGCACTAGGTTCACAATAGAGATTGAAAGGATTTTCACATCTTGTTTGCAAAATAGCTCAAAGTCTGTCAGCTTGGATGAGGCTCAACATTTAAAGTGGACATATTAGGCTTTTAAATCCTTCCTTTTCACATGTAAATCATGTAAGTCAATCATGTCACGAAATGGTTGATTTTGGTGGCGAGGATGGACACAGCTGGACCCAGGTTGTGGTGAATATGGTGGGATTAAATACACAAGGGAACAAAAGGATCTGCCTCCCATTCTACTTTTACAGCAAGTCACCTCCTGATGAACAATGACCCTCAGAAAAACTACAATCAAATGGTTTAAATCAAAGCATGTTCATGTTAATTGCCAAAAATGAACAGGATCTATAATAAAACTAAAGGGGACATATTATGGAAAATCCAAAGCGTTGCAGTTCTACTTTATAGAACATATGATGTATGAGGATTTAGGTTCCTGTGTTGTGTTTTGGTTTAATTAATCCTGTGCCTTGCCCTTGATCCCAGCTGTGTCTCGTGCTGTATCCCAGCAGGCTCCTCTCCTGTGAAACCCGTTTTTAGCTCCCATTTTAAGTTGGTGAGTCAAACACACTGTCTACTTTCTAAAACTAGGCTTAAAACTTTCCTTTTTCATAAAGCTTATAGTTAGACTGACTTAGGTTATCCTGAGCTATCCCTGTACTGGTATAGGCCCGGGCTGGAAGAGGACAAAAATACCACTTTTTCTCACTCTGTGTTTTGCCTCTCCATTTATGAATTAGCTGGCAGCAACTTTAAGTTCTCTCTCTGTTTTTTCCCTTCATACAAGCTACATCTGACCTGGTGCTCTGTTTAGCTGTGAAATCGTCCTATAGGGGAGGATTGGCTGGGCTACTTCTGTCAACAACTTTATATTCTCTATCTGGACATGATACACTTTTGACTGTCATCTAGACAAAGCAACTGAATGAGCTACTACTGCTACTAAGTACGTTTATCACCCTGCACAATCTGTAATTGTTTCAGAACTTCTGTATTTATGAAGCTGTATTTCAATGCCAGATGAAGTCACTTACAAAGCTACTGCTGCTACTAACTTTGTTTACTTTCTGTATGCCAAAGCACAGAGATCTTTAATTTAGTTGAAGTTCTTTTTTCTTTTTGGTATTTCATTTTTAGCTTTTTTAGTTGTTAACATTTTAGTATTCAGTCTTGTAAACAATAAGAAACTATGAGTTGGTCATTGGTTTTGTGGCTGTGAAGCAGTAATCTAAGAAAGCAAAAGTTTGGAACCACACATTTAACCTCATATTTCTAAACACTATGCATTCCTGAGACAAATTGTTTCTTTGTCAGGGCTTTTCTTAAAGTTGTGGAATGGCTTTCAAAGTTCACCTAGTTGCTGACGTAGGTAGATGAAACTTTCTGGCTCGTCGCCTCTCTTGGTGGCTCTCTCTGGGACTCCAGTGACGAGTTTGCCATGGGCAGGAAGGTGGGCTTCCTGGGGTCTGAGGTGAATGTTGCATTCCAGACTAGGTTTTCTTTCATAGTGGAAGGAGACCACATTGCCGTCAATAGCATTGGAGATACCATACAATTCAGAGACCTGAAGGAATTTGGGACCCATGCTAATGATGTTGCATTCAGGCGCTATGATGTCCACAAGGAGGGTAAACGACTCCATGTATGTGTTTGTCTCTGTGAAGCTGGTCAGGAACAAAAATGCATAAAAGAAACAGCAGAATATTCAAAAAACACATTTCCATGAAAACCTTACAAACATTTCTGAATCTGTTTGGAGAAGTTTATGTTCCCCTAAACATTATGGACACATTTTATGTTAATTCCTTTATGCTGAATGTGTTACCTATACAGGCGAAGCTTGATGATATCTTCCTTTAACAAGGGACAGCCATTATGGACATACTTAACTTCATCAGACAGGTAATGGCAGTCAAACACCTATAGTAAACAAAGAAACATTATATGAAATGCATATTTAGCTCAAAGGTAAGGAACTTTGAGACTGGTTGATTATTTCTCTTGTGTGACAATGCTTCTTGGCATAACTCATACTGTTGAAAAGTCTGATGATGTACCTTTAAAGGACCCCACATTTTTAAATAAAATACATTACTGGGCCAAGCAGCAGAGGTGTGGGTTCGACCTATGAAACGTTTGTCTCTCTGCCCCTCGTTTTCCTGTGTGAAGGTATAATTTTATACTGCTCAGACAGGAGCTATATGTATATACCAGCACATATAATTTGATATATATATGAACAGTCTATAATATAAATGAGCAGTCTGCCATTTGACTAATTAGAGACATGGGATCATTCATTTTATTGGCGTCGTATCTGAGCAAACTCGTCCTAGAGCTTTTGAGATCCAGGCTTCACACTCGGTCAGCACAGTCTTGAGGCATTGAAGGTCAAAAGATATCAAAGGAATTTCAAAGCATGTGGGCGTGGCCAAGACTCAAATCTGGCCATTTTCCATGTAACATCCATCCATCCATTTTCTGTACACACTTGTCCCTAGTGGGGTTGGGATGGGTGCTGGTGCCTATCTCCAGCTAACATTCCGGGCGAGAGGCGGGGTACACCCTGGACAGGTCGCCAAGTCTGTCGCAGGGCAACAGAGAGAAAGACAGGACACACAACCATGCACACACACGCACACATTCACACCTAGGGACAATTTGGAGAGGCCAATTAACCTATAGTCATGTTTTTGGACTGTGGGAGGAAGCCAGAGTATCTGGAGAGAACCCATGCATGCACAGGGAGAACATGCAAACTCCATACAGAAACACCCCAGGCAAGGAATTGAACCCAGAACCTTCTTGCTGCAAGGCAACAGCTCTACCAACTGTGCCACTGTGCAGCCCGCCCCCATGAAACATCAAGATGGAATAACTTTCCCATATGAGCTCCCAGTTGCATCAAACTTCATTTGAATCATCACAGACCAGAGCTCATCACATTTAAATGGTCAATTGGTGACATCACTTTAGCCACGCCCCCTTCCAACAGGAAGTCACCTTTTGGAAGGAGCAGTTAGATTAATTGCTCTAAATCAGTGTTTCTCAACCTTTTTTGGGCCAGCGCCCCCCTAGCCCTAATCCAGGTCCCTCACCGCCCCCCACCAAAGAATTTGTAGGTTACTTTGCACTGACAATTATTTTATTATTAATATTACTATCGTAGATGTTTTGAATCGGCGCACCGATTATGTTTCCCCCTACACTTCAGCGCGCCTTACGCTCCTTCACCTCACGCACATAACGGGGTAAATGTAGCGAGTTTTGCCCTAAACGTATAGGCGTCTGGAGGAGGGGGGCTGGGGAGGGGGAGGCGAGTATGTTTCTACGCTCCTTCGTGGGGGGCGGGGGGGGTCGCCGATTTATGTTTTCGCATCCACCTAAAATATTATTTTACCTTTTATCTGGAAATAGTGTGTTTATTCTTGCCATACGTCTCTGTATTAATTACTGCTCGAAAGGTCTTGCCATACCAGTTTATTCCTCCGTATTTACTTTAGTTTCTTAGTTTATTCTTGCATTTTGTTCTTCATTCATTTCCATTTAGTTTCCTTTGATTAGTTTGATCCTCTCTTGGTTTATTGCTATGTTCACTTTAGTTTCTTTCCTGTTGCTACATTTATTTGATCGTTTATTGACCACCAGTAATTTTCACTCATCACCTGCTGCGCCGCCTAATCGTCATGTGTTTCACATCATGTGTTGATTTTTTTTCACTGTTCAGCGTCGGATTCTCTGTTTTTATGCCATAATTCACATTTAGTTCGTCGCTCCGTTTTATGTCCCGCTTCTCCTGTTTCAGAGTTTTGCGCAATGTGCGCGGCGGTTTTTTGTTGTTATTGTTGTTGTTGTTTTTTTTACCCCCTAAGGTGCAGGGCGGTCGGGAAACATATCGATGGGGAAAAGGCAGACTGACATGAACCTTTTAAAACAACGAAACAATTTCTGCATACTGATTATTGAAATTTAAAAGTGCTGTGTTGTTCTATCACCCCCGTTTCATGTCGGACCACTTGCAGCACCGTGTTAACGCTATAAAATGAACGCTCTCTATCGTGGTATCACCCATGGAGGGATTTCTTTATTTAAATGGGTTCAATTTTCAGAGGGATACAAAGTCGTGATTTTAGTAATTACATGTTTATAAGAGCGATTTTCTGTTGTCCTTCCATGGAAGCGGGCAGCTTTCAAACGGAAATAAAACATTTTTTAATATAAATTGCTGCTTTGACATGATCACAGAACTGCCAAAACATATGTAGCCTACATAAATACCAGACAAAGTGAATCACAGCAGCGTCATCAGTCGGTGTAACGCTGAACTGATGCGGAGAGGAGCTGGACCATGAAGCTACAAACACTGAATAGAAGAAGAGCTGCCATCGATACAGTTGCAGCCAAGCATGATTTAATGTTACACAATACAGTTTTACCAAGTTGCTCAAAGTCTAAACTGGTATTGTTGTGGATTTAAGGTGTAAAGTTTACCTTCGACCAAACGCCCCCCAAAGGCATCACAGCGCCCCCCTTTTGTAAAAATGTCCTCCAGCCCTCCCTGCCGTCCTCTGAACGCCCCCTGGGGGGCGGTACCGCCCACGTTGAGAACCGCTACTCTAAATCATACATGCATTATGTAACTGGGTCTATATTAATAGTTTTATATTTCCACAAAATGTGTTCTTTTATGTATTTGTCTGCTTCTACTTGACTGTTGCTGTGTTCCTGTGTACTATAAGGGGTTTGGTCCTCAAACTCCGCCTTATTTTCTTCTTCTTTTGTTCAGGGTCCTCCAGGACTATTATAAATATTAAGTTATTAATTTCCTCTCCCCTTTTGTTATTCGTTCCACTGGGGAGAGGCAAGTTTTATAATCTATTGTAATCCTTTCATTTATATTGTTCAAATGTTTATTTTTCCTTCTGTATTAATGATAAGTGTTTGGATGTCTTCATTTGAGTTGCTATTACACCTTTATATCATTTGATGCATGCTAACTATTATTTTGTATAAATTGGGTTGGAGAACTGGAGCACATGCTAGGTGCTAATGCTAATATCTCCCGATTGACAGATTAAATAAACGGAGACCCTCCAAATCCAGACTTAATGTCTTGTGGTTTGTTTGATCACCACACAACGCAGAAATCCACCGGTCACACTTACCCTACTTGCAGTAAACTTGTTAGGCTTGACCTTTGTTAGCCTCTAAAGAGCCCAATAGCTTGAAGTTGCAATTCAGTTCGACTGCGCTTGTGCATCGTCAGGGAGCACTGCAGAAGATGTCGGTGTGTGTTGCCTGGCGGACAGCTACGGGAACTGTGTGACAGCATCGGCAGTGGCGAGAGCATGGCTTTGCTGGAACCCCCGCGGTCGCCACTAGGTCTTCAGCACACTTTGCTGTGAGGGCCTCCAACGCCGCTTGTGGCTTTAATTATTTTTGCGATTATTAATAAGCGCTCCCCTGAACACAGCGGTGGTTGATTAGTTAATTTTAAACTCCTGCTCTGCTAGTTATTTTGGTAATGGAACCGAAACGCATAGATTTGCGCAACACCTTGTTGAAACAATAATTACAGAGATTATTATTTTTGTTGGGTCATTAATATGAATACGTTTTGATTTTTGTTGTTGTTGTTGTTCTATAATAAAGTTACGAACGTTTTGATAAGGAGTCAGAGGTGGACGTGCTGGTCTCAACGTCCTGGCCGCGTTCAGTTTGTCACCTATACCGCCAAGATCGACGTATTGCAGCCCTGCTCTAGTAAAGCACGAACAATTCAGAAACAATATGAAAAGGGAAAAAAACTGATTAAGTTGTGTTTTAGATTGTTCTTGAAAAACTAATCAGTCACGGCTGATTAGTGGGTGCACTCACGGCTTCATAGTGCACCCATTGATTTTTTTACAGCAGACAACCGCTCCCCTGCGTGCCCCACTAAATCTTTTAGGGGTACGCAGTACCCGACCGTTAGGGGTTGCACCAATTAGTCGACTAGTCGATTCTTTTCTCTGCAATGACTTTTTTCTGGGCCAGTCGACTAGTCGCAATCAGATGACAAAACAGATTTTTCCAAGGAAATGAAAGAAGGTGGAATAGGTGAGTTCGTCAGAAAGCTCAAATTGTATAAAAATGTAAATAATTTAACAAAGAGAAACTGTAAATTACAGCGTAGGCTACCGCAATAGGGGCGTTGCGCGGCGCGGTGGTTAGTGCGACGCCCCGCAGAGACTTTAGCCCGCGGTAGTCAGGAGTCCGACTCCCGTCCTCCATTCGCTGGACCCATCATGCCTTTCTCCCCCGTTCTGCTCTCTCTGCCCCCTTACAGTCAGATTGCTGTCAAATAAACTAGTGCCGAAAAAATCCTTAAAAAAATAAATAAATAAACTACCGGAGTAATGTGCGACAACGCGTCATAATGTAGGCTTTTTTATCCCTCAACTGCCCCCAACTGATCAGCGTCAACCTCTGTATTGAAGTTTTTAACCTGGCAGCTTTACGCTCTTATAAAAATATGGTTTGACTACATCTGGAAACTAAGTCCAAGCTTCATCCTTAGGGTCTGACAGAGGCGATCTCTGCCGCCGTCTGCATGTCGGTTCAGAGAGCCGCTGCTGAGTCCACGGTGCGTCCTGCTGCGCATCGAACGGAAAAGCAGCAGGTGGTTTCGTTGAATTCAACTGTAACCAAACGGGATCCGTTCATAATAAGTTTGGTTTGTGATGTTCCAAAAGTGTCATTGTGGTCAATGTGATAATTTGACTCCTATACGAGGAGCTATCCAGAGATCATCAGTATGAGCCGGTGTTTGGAATTTAAAAAAAAGTCAGACCCGACTTTGTGCAACAAACTTTTCTCCGACGCTCACAAAGAATGATGTGTTTATTGCTTTTAATTCTGCATAATAGACTTAGTAAAAGCGGGAGAAGGGGAGGGTGTGTCAATATTTGCCGTGAAAATAGCTGATAAAGCCTCCAAGTAGTTATGAAGGGTTTTTGCGCTTGCGTCACTGTGACGTCACCGCGACTAGTCGACATCGACTCGACTATTATCATGGAGTAGTCGACCTTAAAAAATATGTAGTCTTTCAACCCCTATCGACCGTACCCGCCTACTTTCACCCCTGGCAACACGTCAGTCAACACCTCCACACAATAATTCAGCGCAGTGTGTGACAGCGTTTTTCCATATTAAATGCAATTTGTCACTGTAAGCTAGCTTTGCTAACATCACGTCCACAGAGCTTACCTTTCTTTGAGCTTCTTTTCTAATGCCCCTTTTCCACCGGCTCTAGGGTTTCCACCTTTCAGAGATTAAAATAAGGGATGCCTACCACGACACATCGCCCTATTCTCATGGGGTGGGATAGCCGCAATGTATTTTATTGCAATATTTTATTGCAGTGTTTATTGTTTTTAAAATGTGATCCATACAGCAATACTGTCATGATGGGAGGTATATTACGAACCCACATGCGAGAACACAACCAGACAGGCAGTTAAGTTACAATGATTTTATTGAAAGGGTAGGAGGAGAGTTCTGGATCTGCGGACCGGGTCGTCTTACTGTCGACAGGGGAACACAGGGTTAGATAGGGACAGGTGAGAATCTTGAGGGAACAACAGGAGAGGGCTTACTTGGAGGGAGGATGGAGTGCGAGCGAGAAGTAATCCTAAGGTGATCAGGTAGCTTCTCCTGAGATGATAGCCTGGAGCTAGGTCTGTCGGAGGTTGTTCTCCGGGGGGTTCGGGCGTGGGTCTCCTGACCCGTAGCGTTCCGAAGGGGAATCCACCGGAGACGGATCAACGACAGGGAGTAACACGAGCACACACACGGGGGGTGGCGTCAGCCGGTAATGCCGGCAGCGTCGAGGGAAGGCACACACGGAGGGTTCTCACAAGGAGAGGCGTCTAGGCCGGTAACACCGGTAGCGTCGAGCGAGGACACAGAGGGAGATGATCCACGGAGGGAATAGGCACACTCACTCAGAAGCCAGCGACGATGGAACACACCAATGCAACGAGGAGGCGGCAGGAGAATCTGACGAGGAAACAACAGAGGTTAGATTCGGGCAAAACTCAGAGGGCCTAGCCCTGGAACGAAGTGTTACCGATGCGAGCAAACACTCAGGCGGTGAGGTGAAGTGGAGCCGCTGCTTATATCCACAGTCAACGCCTCCTCAACAAGCTGCAGGTGTGTCTACGGGTTGACCCTGGCGGCTTCTCAGGGGTGGAGTGGTGGTGCCCTCTGGTGGACACCAGGCGTAATGCCGGTTCCATCCAGGATGGAAAACTTCCCAGAACAAACAAAAGACTAACAAAAAATAACTGGGGGAACACGGATCCTGACAGTACCCCCCCCCTCAACGGACGCCACCTGGCGGCCGAACAGAGGACGAGGGCTGAGAGTCCCAAAATTCTCTAATGAGGGTGCGGTCAATAATGAAGGAACCGGGGACCCAGGACCGTTCCTCAGGACCGTAACCCTCCCAGTCCACCAGATACTGGTAACCGCGCCCACGTCGCCGGGAGGCGAGGAGCCGGCGGACGGAGAATATTGGTTGACCATCTCCGTCAAGGGTGGGTGGAGGGGGCTCGGCCGGAGGGCAGAGCTCACTGGAGATGGACGGCTTGACCTGGGACACGTGGAAGGTAGGGTGGACACGTAGGGAAGGGGGAAGGCGGAGCCGCACCGCCGAGGGTCCCACCAGTGACAGGATCTCGTACGGGCCAATGAACCTGGGGGACAGTTTTTTGGATATGGATTTGAGGGGTATGTCGTGCGTGGATAACCATACCTTCTGTCCCACGGAGTATGTCGGGGCAGGAGTGCGTCGTCGGTCAGCTCGTTTCTTGTTGATGGCAGATGTATTATTGAGGGCAGTGATGGTGTCTTTCCAGATCTTGTGGGTTTTGCAGATGTGGTGTTGGACGGAGGTGACCGAGGTGTTGTCTTCGTCGGAGGGAAGGAGTGGTGGTTGGTAACCCAGAACTATCTCGAAAGGCGAGAGACCTGTGGCGGAGGAAATGTGGCTGTTGTGTGCGTACTCTACCCAGTGCAGGTGTTGGGCCCAGTCGTCGGGGCTGGAGGAGGTGAGGCATCGCAGGGTGGTCTCGAGTTCCTGATTCATGCGCTCAGTTTGTCCATTCGTCTGGGGATGGTAACCGGAACTGAGGGCCACTTTAGCCCCCAACGCGGAGCAGAACTGACGCCAGACCTGAGAGACAAACTGGGGTCCACGATCGGACAGGATCTCCTGTGGGATCCCATGGAGCTTGAAAACGTGTTTAAAGAGCAGTATAGCGGTCTGAGCTGCAGTGGGTAGTTTTTTGAGTGGGATTAAATGGCAAGCTTTGGAGAACCGGTCAATTATGGTGAATATGGTGGTCATACCTTTAGAACTAGGAAGTCCAGTGACGAAATCCACAGCGATGTGGGACCAAGGGCGTTTGGGTATGGGTAGAGGCTGTAGCAAACCCGCGGGAGGTTGGTTGGAGGACTTATTTCTTGCGCAGATGGCGCAGGCAGACACATATTCCTTGACGTCCTTGTGAATGGACTCCCACCAGAACCTGCGGTTAATCAGCCCAATGGTGCGGCTGATGCCGGGATGGGCCGAAAACTTAGAGGCATGGATCCAGTGAAGGAAGCGGGAACGGACTGCAGAGGGGACATACAATTTGCCTGGCGGGCAGGCTCCAGGAGGAGGTTCTGTACCTTGTGCCTGACGGATAATGTCCTCCATCTCCCAGGTGACCACGCCTATGGTGCAGTTGGGAGGAAGGATCGAGGCAGGAACCTCCTCCGAGTCGTCAGGGGAGTAGACTCGGGACAGCGCGTCCGGCTTTACGTTCTTGGACCCTGGCCGATAGGAAATAGAAAGATTAAAACGCGAGAAAAACAGGGACCAGCGCGACTGGCGCGGGTTGGACCTCTTGGCCGTCTGGAGGTAGGAGAGGTTCTTATGGTCAGTCCAAATGATAACGGGGTGCTCTGCTCCCTCAAGCCAGTGGCGCCACTCCTCTAACGCCAACTTGATGGCGAGCAACTCCCTGTCCCCCACATTATAGTTTTTCTCAGCGGGGGATAGTCTGTGGGAGAAAAAAGCGCAGGGGTGCAGTTTATGGTCCTGACTGGTGGTTTGGGAAAGAACGGCCCCAACCCCTGTATCAGATGCATCCACCTCGACCACAAACTGCTTACTGGGGTCGGGCTGGATGAGAACGGGAGCTCTGGCGAACCGAGATTTTAACTCCACAAAGGCTGCCTCGGCTTGTGGGGTCCAGGAAAAGGCCCTTTTTGTGGATGTGAGAGCTGTCAGGGGGGAAGCAGTCTGGCTGTAGTTGCGGATGAACCGTCTGTAGAAGTTAGCAAAGCCAAGAAAACGTTGGAGCTGTTTTCTGGTCTCCGGCTGGGGCCAATCCAGGACTGCCTTCACCTTATCCTCTGCTGCTCTAACCTGACCGCTCTCAAGGACATAGCCCAGGAAGGTGACTGACGGAAGATGGAACTCACACTTCTCTGCTTTAACATAAAGCTTATTTTCGAGCAGTCTTTGTAATACCAGGCGGACATGCTTCTGGTGTTCAACGAGAGACTGAGAATAAATCAAAATATCATCTAGGTAGACGAACACGAATACGTTAATGAAGTCCCTGAGAACATCATTAACAAGGGCTTGGAAGAAAGATGGCGCGTTGGATAACCCAAAAGGCATAACGAGGTACTCGTAGTGGCCCATAGGTGTCTTAAATGCGGTCTTCCATTCGTCCCCTTCTCTAATTCTGAGCAGATGATAAGCGTTCCTGAGGTCTAGTTTGGAAAAAATGGTAGCCCCCTGGACGGGCTCGAAAGCTGAGGAGAGGAGTGGTAGCGGGTACTTATTTTTAACAGTAATCTGGTTGAGACCTCTATAATCGATGCATGGTCGTAGGGAACCATTCTTCTTCCCCACGAAGAAGAAGCCAGCCCCCAGCGGGGAGGAAGAGGTGCGTATGATGCCAGCAGCCAGGGACTGTGATGTATTCCTTCATCGTCTGTCGTTCGGCCCTGGAGATGTTATAGAGCCTGCTATTCGGTAGAGGAGCCCCGGGTAGGAGGTCAATGGCGCAGTCGTAGGGTCTGTGGGGTGGTAATGAGAGAGCCTTGTCTTTACTGAAAACCATCAAAAGATCGTGGTACTCACTGGGAACGCTGGAGACATCAGGAGGGTCCTCATCCGCAGGGGTAGGGCTCGTTCCCAGAACTGGAACGGCGGAACGGAGGCACGTGGAGTGGCACCTGGTGGACCAGGAGCCCAC
This sequence comes from Poecilia reticulata, assembly GCF_904066995.2. Lineage (NCBI taxonomy): Eukaryota > Metazoa > Chordata > Actinopteri > Cyprinodontiformes > Poeciliidae > Poecilia > Poecilia reticulata. The sequence goes on from NC_088847.1 coordinate 1,372,018, forward strand.
TCTACCCTCCACCCAATCGATGTGGGGGTTGTGAGTATATAACCAGTTATAACCTAAAACTATGGGTGAGCTGGATGTGGGGAAAACAAAAAACATTATTTCTTCGGTGTGATTACCGGACATGAGAAGGCGGAGAGGTGTAGTTCGGTGGGTAACTTGGGGTAGGTTCTTTCCGTCCAAGGATGATACACGTAGAGGGGCAGGCAATTGTTCTATCTCGACGGAGAACTGGCGCACTAAATCAGAACTAATCAAGTTCTGTTCGCACCCAGAGTCGATGAGAGCCGATACGGGTAGCGAGTCCTGGTGAGAGAAGAGAGTGACTGAGATGATTAGGCGGGGTCTGGTCAGGGTAGGTTCCGGCAGCTTCCCCGCACTTACCGCCGGACCTGTGAGTTTTAACGAAGTGGACAGTTAGCAATTACGTGATTCGGTTCCCCACAATAAATGCATAGCTTAGCTCGCATTCTCCTCTGGCGTTCCTCTGGCGTGAGTCTGGTGTTACCCAGTTGCATGGGTTCGGGGTCGTGAGTGGGAGGAGGAGGCGGCGGCGACTGCTGGGGAATCGATCGACCTTTGGTTGTGGAAAATCGGGGGTTTGAGTCCGGTCGAGCTCGTTCCCGGACTCTGGCACGGATGCGATTATCCAATGTAATTGCTAGGTTGATGAAATCGGTCAGAGACTGGGGTTCATCCAGTATGGCTAGCTCATCCTTTATATGCTCATTCAGACCATGGAAAAAGACGCTCTTGAGCGCGGCCGAGTTATAGCCAGAAGCGGCAGCCTTGATTTGAAAGTCAATGGCGAAGTCTGACACGCTTCTCCTGTCCTGTTTGAAAACAAGTAGTTCTCTGGACGCGGCCGTCCTTTCGGTCTCCTGGCAGAAGACCTGTTTAAACTCTGCCAGGAACTCAAGGTAAGTGCATCCATAAGTGGATGCCTCGGAAAATCGGGCTTCGGCCCACTCGAGGGCTCGGCCAGAAAACAGGGACAAAATAAACGATATTTTAGAGCTGTCGTGAGGGAAACTCCGTGGTGAATGATTAAATACAATAGTGCATTGTAGAATGAATCCCTGAACCTTGTTTACATCACCAGTAAACCTTTCGGGAGTAGCAGGGCGGATTTCAGAAAACCAGGTGTGGTTAGGTGGATCTGGAGTCTCTGTAGGGACCGACGAGGAAGTGGCAGGGAGAACTGAAACCGGTTGAGCTGAGTTCTGTAGAAAATCAGAAAGTTCAGTTAGTTGTTTATTAGTTTCAGCTTGTCGGTTACCTAGCTCTCGGAGAGCTGCGTCGTGAGACTGAATGAGAGCGTGTTGATCGGATAACGCCCGTCTGAAAGCGTCCGCGGAGGTCGTGAATGGGCCTGAGTGTTCTGTCATGATGGGAGGTATATTACGAACCCACATGCGAGAACACAACCAGACAGGCAGTTAAGTTACAATGATTTTATTGAAAGGGTAGGAGGAGAGTTCTGGATCTGCGGACCGGGTCGTCTTACTGTCGACAGGGGAACACAGGGTTAGATAGGGACAGGTGAGAATCTTGAGGGAACAACAGGAGAGGGCTTACTTGGAGGGAGGATGGAGTGCGAGCGAGAAGTAATCCTAAGGTGATCAGGTAGCTTCTCCTGAGATGATAGCCTGGAGCTAGGTCTGTCGGAGGTTGTTCTCCGGGGGGTTCGGGCGTGGGTCTCCTGACCCGTAGCGTTCCGAAGGGGAATCCACCGGAGACGGATCAACGACAGGGAGTAACACGAGCACACACACGGGGGGTGGCGTCAGCCGGTAATGCCGGCAGCGTCGAGGGAAGGCACACACGGAGGGTTCTCACAAGGAGAGGCGTCTAGGCCGGTAACACCGGTAGCGTCGAGGGAGGACACAGAGGGAGATGATCCACGGAGGGAATAGGCACACTCACTCAGAAGCCAGCGACGATGGAACACACCAATGCAACGAGGAGGCGGCAGGAGAATCTGACGAGGAAACAACAGAGGTTAGATTCGGGCAAAACTCAGAGGGCCTAGCTCTGGAACGAAGTGTTACCGATGCGAGCAAACACTCAGGCGGTGAGGTGAAGTGGAGCCGCTGCTTATATCCACAGTCAACGCCTCCTCAACAAGCTGCAGGTGTGTCTACGGGTTGACCCTGGCGGCTTCTCAGGGGTGGAGTGGTGGTGCCCTCTGGTGGACACCAGGCGTAATGCCGGTTCCATCCAGGATGGAAAACTTCCCAGAACAAACAAAAGACTAACAAAAAATAACTGGGGGAACACGGATCCTGACAAATACACAGAGTACTCCAAAATTGTACTCCAATCAGGGTAGCATACCTTAAACATGTTTAATTAAGCAGGTGTAAAATGTATTTGGTAAACTGCTCAAGTACTGAGTAATTGATCATAGCACCTAATTTAATAATCAAAATGTGTCCTCAGGCAGGGCTCCAAAAGTTATGTGAAAATTTTGTGAAAAATGTTCTTTACCATATCAGCCTCAGGAGATGCTTGAGGGATGAAGAGACGCTGGTGTCTGGTTCTTTGGGTTCTAACGGGTGTGCAGTTCCTCTCCTGATCGATTCTGTCTGACATCATGCAGCATTGCCCAGGATGAACACATTTGTTTTAATGGACTGTATTCATCCTCACTAACATGTTCAGCCTGGGATTTGAGTCTTCCCTCTCACGTCTGTATCTATACGAGAGGTTTTGGTTCTAAGGATGGTGGAGTATCGGGCTGAGGATGTTTTAAAAAGACCCGGGTTGATAGTAGCTCACCGTGGCTGCGTAGTGTCCGTCCTGTGTTTTATTTTGGTCATTATTGTTATAATTAGTCTTGATATGTGTGTGTCTATCGGATATCTATAGAAATACGGAACAAATCGTGTCCCGTTTCGGTTCAATACGGGACGGAACATTTAACAGCCAAATATGGGACAATTCTGTATTTTAAGGGACAGGTGGCAACCCTAGTTGGAACAACCATACAGGACACAGACTTTAGACATATTGATGCTGGATCAACAGAAAAAAATGGGTTGCATTTACTTCCGGTGTTTTGTCAGATCAGCATACGCTGTACTACATCATCTGAAACCCAGCAATAGTTTAATGCTAACCAACCAATAGGCAGAAGCTGAAGCCTTCAGACACCGCCCTCTTCATTGGCAGGAGGCAATGCATACAATAAAGTAAAAGGAATAGGCAAGGAAATGTAAAAATAGCAACGCATGCATAAGGAAAAGGAAAAACAAAACATACATTTCTCAATAAAAATGGAAAAGGAAAAAAATATATACATATATGCAATTATTTCTAATTGTTTCAGTCTTGGTCATCCAATTAATGTGTTTCGTTTAAAAATGTGCCCTATTGGGAAAATGATAAAACCTTTCATCATGAGTTATTGCCAAGAAGTTATTGCCATACCAGTACACATTGATTTGTATCATTAGATGGGGGCCAGGTAAAGAGTCAGTCTTGTGTATTCAATTCAGGTTTGTTTTTGATGAGTCAAGTTTTCAACGCCACTGCAAGTAAGTCAGGTCTTACTCACCTCTTGAAAATACAAGTTGCCAATTAGCCTCTTTAAAACTAAAACTGAAATATTTGTTAGTTTATACAATTAATAATGATATATAAAACAAAACAAACATATCGGATAGTCAAACCTCAGATTCAGGAAGAGCAGTTTGGTTTTCGTCCTGGTTGTGGAATACTGGACCAGATCTACTCCCTCAGCAGGGTCTTGAAGTGTACCTGCGAGTTCGCCCAACCAGTCAACATGTACTTTGTGGACTTGGAGAAGGCTTTTTGACCATGGTTCCTTGGGGCGCCCTGTTGTGGGTTCTCTGGAAGTATGGGGTAAGGAGCCATTTGTTGAAGACTGTTAGGTACCTGTATGACTATGGTGTCAGAGTCTGGTTCACATTGCCAGCAGTAAGTCAGGCTCAATTCCCGTGAGAATTGGACTCTGCCATCGATTCTGACCTTTACTTTTAACGCCCATCACGCTGTTAATAAAAAAAAATTTAAAATAAGCTAGTTTTAAAACTTAACATGTTTTGATTTAAATAGCCTAATTATAGTTTTAAAATGTATAACTTATTTTGGCATATTGACTTTATTTTACCTGTAGTTAAAGCAGATTGTTTGCCAAAATCTTTGATCTGTTCTCAGTAGCAATCAGTAGAAGTTCCAGCTTTTCACACTGATCTGTGAAAGGCATAAAACAGCAAGAGTTCTGGAGAAGCTCTGCTTCCACTTTATTTAGATAAAGGAGGGACAAATTGCCTTAGATCATGGGAACAAATAGCAAGGAGATAGAGAGAGGGTCAGAGAGACAGGTCCTGGTTGGATGAGCAAAGATACGCCTTATTTGAATAAATTAAATACAAGAATATAAAACTTTCTACAGAGAGTAACAAATTAGATTTGCACTTGCAGTTCTCCAAAGACGTATTTGCTTTTTGTTTGTCGTTTCCATCTTTTGTTGTTTTTCCTTTTCTCAGGTAAATTCATGCGTTGCTTGTGCTCTGAGGTTTCTGATGTTATGTGATGTGCTTTTCTGGTGATAGTATGCATCTGTCTTGAATAAATGCTGATTATTGTGACGCTGTCATTTCTGTGTGATCTCAGTCCTTGCGCAAAGCATTTTTCTGAATCCGGGCATAGAGAGGATATAACGAGTCAAAAGGTTTTTAAAGTTTTAGAATAATTTTTCCCCTCTTAATAATTGGGGACTTGTCCGGTTCTGAACAGTGCTGTGCGATTGAAGCTGGGACCACAGTGAGCGACTTTGAGCTCCACGTTGGTCTACGATACAGGTGCGTCTCCTGATGTAAGTTTGATTTCTCTTTGACGCGCTGGTTTGTGGCTTCCACCGGATCTTTGGTTTGATTGCAGAGAAACGATTGTGTAACTTTTCTTTTTATTGGATCTTAGCATATAGGACTTTTATTTTGTGCCACAGTGATTGTTGGCCTAACCCCCAGTTGTCGGGACGCTGCCTCTGGATCAGACTGGGACTGTAACTCTCATGGATTGGTACGGTTATTGTAGGAACGGGCTTGTATCAGCCTGAGAGTTTGATCCTCTCTTAAGGGACATGCTCTTGGCTGAGTGTTATTCGGATCTGGCACAGGTTGTACTGCTTCGTTGTGTTTGGGGTTGTGGTTCGAAGCGTACGTTAAATTGTAGGGTCAGTCCCCCTCGAGTTCTGCACTCGACTCGGAAAGGACTGAAACTAAATTTGGTGTGAAATCCACCTGTGACGAGTAGCGTTACGAAAGGACAGGGAGTGAGGCCCACATATTTTTTTATTTTCTGACACCGATGTCCGTAGGGATTTCTTTTGTGTATGTTTGCTGTTTTGTGACTTTGTGCGTCTCACTAACCTTTTTGTGTGTTTACTGTGAATTGTTTTTGAATGCGGCTGGATATTACGGTTTTTATTTTTCACTGAGAGGTGGCCCGGTCTCTCTCTCTCTCTTTCTCTCTTTCTCTCGCTTTCTCTGTGTCTGTGTGTGTATCTGCCTGTTCTTTCTCTGATCTGGAGCAGAGGTGCGGTTCTGTGTGTATTTTGCTGATTGTGTGCGTGTGTCCATTTGTGCGCCCAGGTGAAAAAAAAGTATACTTTAGTATACTAAATTTTAACATACTTTAGTATACTTTTATTGATGTACTTAAACTGTACTATTTTGGAACAACAAATTTTGTGCTTAGTATACTTTAGTAGTATTTAAATAGTATTAAATTACAAGTAATAGTATATTTTAGTATACTATACGTGCTTTTTTGGAACAACTTCAAGTGTACTTAGTGTACTGAAAGTATACTTTTTAAATATATTTCAGAGCTTTATTATATTTTGATATAATTATATTTTAATAATTCTGTCTCAGAATTATAGTAAAAATATATATTTAATCTACTTCAAATATATTTTAAATATACTATTAATATATTAGTAATTTATTTAAATTACACTAAATTTTTATTTTTGATTTCCTGCTATTGATAAAAAACTACAATTTTAATTACTTGTGAAAGTCTATTCCTACGTACCTATTTTGTAAATGACATGCATAACTACACTGCAGTACTTACATTGTTTTAGGCTAAAATTACATGGAAAGATTAATTACACAAGATGCCCAAGGTAATTCAAATATTTTATTACCGACATTTTAAGATTGTCCAATTTCACTCACAACTTTATGAACTTTACATAAATTATCAGTTTACACATCTAAAGTGAACACAATGAACATGAAAATTTATGTGTGACAATAAAACATGAAAGAGGATCAACGACAGAACATTCTCGTTCACTGCACCTTACAGGAACCTACAAAAACGAACAATAGAGCAATTAAACAGAGAAAGTATTTGTATTTAAAGAAAACAGAAAAATGGCAAATAAAAAAATTATACTTACAATTTTAAGACGTTGTGGACTCGCCATGTATGTGACATCATAAGAACAGATGATGATTGGGACCGGATGCCTGGGGTGGAAAAACATTTCTGGGTGTCGTCTTTGCCTGTTTATGTTAGAAGTAAAAAAAAAAAAGTCAGCAATGTCATAGAATCAGTTGATGTTGGCATTAACTATGAAGCTGTTTTAAGTGTGGACTTAAGGAGACAAATTACCTTAAAATCTTTACATCCATTATCTGAACACACATTATCTGAACACTAGTGAGGAGGGCTGGTGGTGCCCATCTCCAGCAGCCATCAGATGAGAGGCGGGGTTCACCCTGGATAGGTCACCAGTCCATCACAGGGCCCTGAAAGTCAACAACAAATAAAATGTATGAAAGAGAAAAATTCTTTCCAGTTACCTTTAAATCAAATCATGTTTATTAAGCACTTGGTGTTGGTAACACACCAGTTTTTGTTGTTGAAAATGTAGCTAGCTCCTCATTGAAAAAAACAAACTTACATCATGAAGACGATGTGGAGGTACATCCTCAGAGCTGGTTGGTCATCTGGTGGAGTCAGAGCTTCTTCTGAGACAGAAAGTCTTTAGGTTTTCTAAGACCCGATTTCTCTGGCTTCCTCTTTCATCTTCATTTGTTTAGTTAGACTGCAAACATATGTTGAAGATAAAATCATTTATGAACGAGTTAGAACAACAACAACCTCACAATATCGAAGTATCTCTGTCTTATGGAGCTTAATTAAAACCAGGTTAGTTTATGAATTAAAGTATAAGTCGCAACAAATAACCTCCATGCAGTTATAACATGAAGCTGAATGATTCCTATTGTAATAATCATACAAGTCACAAAAAAATTGATAAAATAATTATGTATGAAACCAACGTAAGTTATATATCTTTACTGCACTGTTTATAATTAAATGAAGATAATTAATAAGCAAACTTACCACCAGCTAGCAACACTTAGCAGCCTTTGTCCCCCCAGGCTCCTTTTCTGACACACATTTCATTTCCATGGGTTGTTGTCCCGTTGTGTTGTCGTCTAACTCGGATTAGGACGTCACCAGCTTGAATTTACCAAAATTACTAACTATTGTCAAGGCCCTCTCTACTTTTAAGGCATTATGCGAGTAAAAATGGCGAATTTTATGGAAGTAAATATGTGCCATCAGAATTTGAATAAAAAATGCATCTGAAACTTGAATGTTGTATATTTGCGCTTACTTTTTCAATTTCAAAATTAATTCAGAATATAATTTTGACCTAAAAAAAAAATTCTGTCTCATTATTTGTACATGTTTGCAATTTTCATTTGTTAAAGAAATTCACATTCCTATTTCAAAGTGATGAAATTTTCAATATATTTATTTTTTCAGTGTTAAAAAATTCAGCATATAAAAAAATTCAACTTTTAAAAATTGAAATGCAATATTTTCAGTGTCCTAAAATTTCAACTTGCTCAAATTCGCTGTCTCAAATTCAGCGTCTAAAAATTCGCTGTACAAAAATGGCAAGGTTACTTCAGGTCACAGACATTAGCAATCGTTGTCAGATTTCAACACCCAGCCAATCACATGACCTAAGCGTCATATTGAAGAAATACCGGCATTACTGAGGCCAGCGACCATGGAGGCGAACGGAAACCCAACCCCAACGGTGAGTCTATGCTTTCATATTTCTGTAGTATATTTTATTTTGCACATGAACTTTGATACATGATATTAATGCCTGATTTAAAACACGGATTTGGGCCGTTGTTAATCTTACGCCATGTAATGCTGGCTATATTAGTTCTCGCTACGTCCTAGGCCCCCTGCCCCCTTGGCTGTCCCACACCCAATTTTCTGGTGTTTTATTTCAAAAAGGATTACCACTTGCGCCAAGTCTAGAATCTTTAAAGATAACTGATGGGTAGCGACTTTCCGGGTTGTTTGTTTGTTGTCTTAGGTGAGACTGAAACAAGCAGTCTTGGTAAAAGATGTAATTTTCCAGGAGATGCTACCGCTAATGTAGCAAGCTAATACGGCTGCCTTGTATGCTTCAAGGAGGGGCTGTGAACTCTTCCGACATTAATTATAACCACAACCCCATTCTGTTCATCTACTGTATTGTTCATGCAACTTCATTTATGAATAAATTAATACATTTATGGTCATTATAGCGTCATCCAAACTACTGCTTCTCCGACATATAATATTAATTTACATTCTTTTTACTTTGCGGTACAAAACGTCGTTTTGTTTACCTAGCAACATTAGAAACAACCTCCTTTGTTTTTTCATTTGATTTTAACTCATTTTGAGGAAAATATATGCTTGCAAGTACAGTTGTTAACTTATTTTAGATTAAATATTTAATTTGATTTCTCAATACTGACCTACTAATTTCAAAATACTTTTTTTTATTTTACTGACAATGTTTTTGACATATTTTTCCTTTTTCTCTTTTCAAGGAACTTTTAAGGATCATATTTTTGATAGGCTCTGTGATTGGAGCTATTTCTATTTCTACAATTATAGATGGTCCTGCAGTCAATCATTTGGCCACAAGTGAAGAAGCAAAGTGATGACGGTGACGACAGCGATGATATCTTGGAAGCAAAAACTACGCAGGTGACAGGGTTTTTCCGTCAGTTTCTCGAAGAAGGTAAAATGTCTGTTTAAACATTTGGGCAATGTTTATGTTATTTTGAGAATGATAAGACGTGCAATACATACCAGCATAATACAGTACATTTATTTTCTTATAATCATGTCTTACAACACTGGACAGATAAAGCTGATGAAGCTTTTCAGGTTGATTAGTGAACATGGCAAAATGTATTCAAATGATTTTTGAAGGATATCACATACATATTCATTAGTTTCTTAGATGGAAAAGACATTCGCATAAAGTCTTATCTCAAAGTCAGCTTTATGAATGATTCCATCTACAGGAAACTCATCACGTATCTAAAAAAAAACAAATGTATACTTTTCCTAGCATCTTCAGACAATCTGCACCAGCTCATGAGATTTTGGGTTGGCTGGGAGGCTCCATGCCAGGAACTGAAGCCTGAAGTAGTGCAGTCAACTGGACCAAACCACATGGCCACTTCATCCACCTGCAGTGAACGTTTACGCCTTCCAAGCCATAATTCTACCATTATTCTATTCTGTTATCTTCAAGTTTTTTCTTCTCTTTGTGGCATTTTTTTAAACAAATGAAAATGTGCAATACCGCCACCATCTGGTCTGGAGTATGAACTGGAGCTAATGCCGCTAATTATAAGGTTTTACATCACACATGTGAAAATTGATTGGATACTATTGGGTACTTTCTTAAAAATTACATCATGATTATCATTTTTTTAATTGTATGCAATTTTAATAAATAGTAAAAGATTATTAAGGCACTTAAAAATTCATACATATTCACTCATATTTTGTTCACTTAAAGTATGCTTTTATTTAATATATTAAAAGTGTAATATTAATAATATTGTTAATATTTAGTATACTTTAAGTGTACTTTCACAAATTTAAGTATGTTTGAAGTATACTAAAGTATACTTTTTTTTCACCTGGGTGGCTCGGGCTCCATGGGTAAAAGCCCAGCCACCAGGCAATCGCCAACGTACCCCACATCCAGACCTGGCTCCAGAGTGGGGCCTCAGTGACCCGCATCCGGGCGAGGGAACACCAAATCCAATGTTCACATTCATCAAAGGGGTCTTCGGGCTGCACTTTGTCTGGTCCCTCTCCTTGCCTTGGGTGACCCTATTGGGGGCATAAAGCCCCAGACAGCATAGCTCCAGCAGAGCAAATTCACACCTTTCCAAATTAAACTCACTTTCTAGGCAAACAAAATGGAGTTTGATTAAAGTAGACAAAACAGTATTGGCGTGAATGCACCCCTGAATTCTCTGCAGTGGCATTGAAAACTTATCGGGAAAACAAAGTTTCACCATCTAATGGTCAAACTCCAGTCCTGCAGGGCCATTGCCCTGCAACCTTTAGATGTCCCTTTGCTGCACCACACCTGAATAGAATAATTAGGACATTAGCAAGGCTCTGGAGAACTGATCTACACAAGAAGGAGGTAATTAAGCCATTTCATTCCAGTATTTTGTACCTGTAGTACATCTAAAAACTGCAGTACAGTGGCCCTTGAGCAATGAAGTTTGACACCCCTGGTCTAATGTGTGCATCATCATACATTCTTCAATGTCACTGTTTCTTTTTTCAGTGACATTTATTTTTCAATGCCAAATCAGTGTCAGCTGTCACAGTTTTAGCTCCGTATATATGCGGAACCATGGAAAGCTGACACATATATGAGATGATTGGTACCCCAGCTCTGAGCCTTTGATATATCAGCTTTTAGACATATATCAAAGGCAGAGATATAGGCTGGTGCAGCCTATATCACCAGCCTATATCAAAGGCTGGTGCAGCAACATCTTGAAGAACCTGTTGTTCAAATTATTTTAGTCCTGGTAAAAATAATTAGCTTTTTTAAAATCTTGTAAATGAGGTTTCCATTACCTGTGGCACAAGTTTTCCTACTCTTTGAGTTATGGGCTCGTTTAATACTACTTCCAGCTTGCATACATCCTTCTGAGCAGGAACATGGAACTGCAGATCCCCTTCCTGAAGGTAGATTGACTGACCTCGTTTCACCTTTAAACCTTTATTGACTTTTACTAGTGAACAAAGAGATGAACAGGTCAGTAAATGCAGAAGCACCACAAGTATGGACAAGGCCAGTGTGTGACCTGGAAAACCCATCGCTTTCAGTCCCAAGGCGTTATAGGCAGGATATCTAGCAGCCTCCAGATGGAAGCTGGGTCTCTGTCACCAACACACTCCAGTCAGAGTTTGTCTGGGATTTGCTCAACTTTACATTTGATAGCATGGGTCACATGGTCAGTCAGGATCTGTGGAAAACACAACATTTCAGGCTAAGGTATTTCATATATTAGCAAAAAACTATTCAACACATGAAGAAAACTAATTTGTTCTCGAGTAGTTTACCATTTCAACTCTTCCTGCTTCATATTTGTGTATAAATCTTTTAATACTCATTTAATAACTCATAAAAATATGATTTTTTGATATTTGTTAAAACTGTCAGTATGTTACAGTATAATATAATCACAATATAATCTGTGAATTTATTTTTTAGCACTGCCTTATACCAGTGCTCCCAGTGCTAACTATTGAAATACACAGCTCCATCAGAAACAACCAATCAGAGCCAGGGGGAGGGTTTTAGCACTGTCAGTCACTCCCATGTGCACGCTGCTCAAATCGCTCTCTGCTAAGCTAAAACTGGTTGTAGCTTATGCCTGAACCAGTTGTAGTTTATGCTCAGACTAGTTAGTGTGATAGCTAATAAAAAAAATTATTGGATTGGTATTGTGTTTCTCTGCCTTAATTAACACATTAAGGAAGAGTGCATAAGGGTGATTGACAACACTAAGACCCTCCTCTTGTCTGTGACTGACAATTGTGACTGGGAGCGGTGCCTTCCTTCATCTGTGAAAAGTCATGTTAATATTCATGTTATGCATAACAGTCATGGGTAACACTTTATTTGAAGGGGGGTAAATAAGACTGTTATGACACTGTCATAAACATGACATAACACCTGTCATGAACGTCAATAAGTCTTCATGAATATTTATGGCTGTTGTCATAAAGCGTCGTTCGGTAAATCATGACACTTTTAATATAAAGTTGACATTATTCAAAATGTCTTCGTTATGACAACTTGACATTAATCTAGACAAAATGTCTTCGTTATGACAACTTGTTATTAACCAAGAAATCATGATCTGACATAAGTTTGTTATAAACGCATTACCAATTAAACTTTAAAAATTAGCTTTATGTAGTAATATTATATAGCTCTGCATGTTGTTTAGTCTTAATTTTCTTAATTTAATCGATCCTAAAGTTTTACAGCAAGATGCACAAATGCCAAGATGAACTTAGCATTTGAAAAATTATTTAAGGCTGTTTTAACCCTTGTGCGTGCGAAGACTGAGGCAAACGTAGAGGACTGTGGCAAATGATAAAAGTTTTACGTGTGTGGGGTCGGCTGGACCCCATTTCTAAACACACGGGTTAAGTAGTGCGATACACCATCTCCACCAATGAGTCCACGAACAGGCTTACAGTGTTGGTGAAGAAGAAATCTTCCATATTGTGGGGCAAACCTAACACAAGTTATAACGGCCAGACCTCCTGTTTAAAAAGAAGCCGAAGTTTGATACCTAATACATATGAGGTATGTGTCTTATTAACTTTACATTTTCTTTGAGAAAATAACATTGACTATGTTCTCTTTCTCTGTAATGTTAGCTATGAGCAATTCAAGCTAATCCTACCTTGCTGTAAGTTAATGTTAGCTAAAGTTATTAAACTCCATTACTGTAACGTTAGCCCTTAATATTGAACATATTTTAAAGACAGGCAAATAGTTTTTCCCCTCCAATTTTAATCAAACAAATTAAAAGTTAATATGTTAGTCAAAGTTATCCTTTATGTGCATTATTTAGCAACTTGGCTGATGTGACACAGTGCTTGTGTTCTTTGCTTTGGCAACTTTAGCCACATGAAGACCCAGGCTAGCCTAATGACACATGGTGGGGGGGACAAAGTTGACTAATGAAGACATGCTACGAGTGTGGAGGCAGTGGCGGAGCCAGAGGGGGGGGCCAGTGCCCCCCCTGTCATCTGATTGGCCCCCCAGTGGCCCCCCCCAGATGATTGACATTTAACAGCACCAGGTTATTCCTGTACATATTTGGAATCATTCTAAGTCAACCTAATATCTAAAGAAGAAAAACAATAATAAATATATGAAAAGAAAATGTATAAAACTTTATATAAGTCCATGTGATGACATAAATAAATAGATTCTTATCAGGCGCGATACCAGCCTTCTTTATACTTGTACTTATAAAAACTCCTGGATGTTTCAGTTGTGCTGCGCTGTGGTGCAACTCAAAGGCTAAAGCACTTCATACCTGGTGGTGATGGTAAAACACCAATAAGTTATTTATTGATCCTCCGCAAAAAAAGAGAAAAAACCGAAGAGGGGCCGACAATGTTCGTAGTTTGGAGCAGAGGTTGCGCTAGAGTTTTTTCATTGTCCGTCAAAGAAAAAAATCATTTTATTTCCAATTTGTAGTCATCCAACGAAACATTTATTATTTCTCTGCGAGAACGTTTTTGAAATCAGGTAACATTTTACGAAATGACGTGATTAGAAGACGACAGAACTCTGATCGGTTCCTGATCCCGCACTGACTTCCCTCAGCGGGAGAAAAACCAGCAGAAGCGGATCAGCTGCTGGACGCTCCAAAGCCTCTGGTCCCTTAAAGCGTCCAGATCACAGATGATTCTCTGACAGATATTGTTCTTAGTCTGATTAATAATGAGCTCCACGATGTTCTCTGTGCGTAAAGTTGAAACTGTCTGCGCACCAAGTGGTCAGCTGCGCTTGATCACAGTCTGGACAGAAACCAGCGAACTGCTCTCTGTTCTTATCAAGACGAGGGTGAGGAGGGAATCTGACATATTAACTCAGTTAAGTTTTTACTGGTTTTGGTTTTAAAACACCATTAACGTGAGCAGTGTAACTATATATTGTATATTTGGCGTTTGTCATCTCATGTGTGATTAGTTGGAGTTTAACGGTGGAGCATTTATGCGCATTTATTGTCCAGCGCTCTGCGCTTGTTTCTGTCTAACTTTAATTTCTTTCCTCTCTCAACAGTCAGCTGTTATTCCTCTACTTAAACTACAATAAGTAGATAACATTCTCTTTAGGTTTTCTCTGTGTGCTCCAAACTCATTAAATGTAAACTCATTAGAAGCCCGAACCACCATCAGGCAAATAATTCTGGTCCGACCCAAAATATTTTTACCTGTCAAATTACCTGTCCAAACAGAGCTTCCTAACCAAGGTGTCCATAACTCTTCAACACGCTTCCGGTCAGAAAGACGCATTTAGTTCAGTGTCCATGAGATGATATTCAGAAAGGATCTTTAATTTGATTGATTTTAGTTTCCTCTGCGATGAACTCTTTGCGTAAAAGTCTATCATATTTCCATGTGCGCCAGTCAAAGGTGTTAATTATAACATGTCAAATGACAGAGGGGCATAAAAAATAACCAAATATTCAGTCGTTATTTTTTTAAATTATATATATATATATATATATATATATATATATATATATATATATATATATATATATATATATATATATATATATATATATATATATATATATATATATATATATATATAGCTGACTGTATAGCTCAATAGGTAAAGTCACCAGTCTTCCACCCGGGAGACCCGGGTTCGAGGCCAGGCTGGGGGCTGGGGCAAACGGTTACAACGGTGACATTGAGCTGTCAGTGTGGGTCCTTAGGCAAGACCCTTGGAGCTATATAGCCTACCTCATACCATGAGAAACACAAATAAGCACGACATGCCGGCTCAGACATCGCCCGGTCAAACAAGGTCTGCGTCAGGTGCTGGGGAACCAGAGCACCCTGATGAAAAGTGGGCTACTGGAACAAGACGGAAATGGGCGAGAGGTGAAAACATGGATCTGTTGGAATGCTACTACTCAAGTAATCCTAGTCAGAGGGGCTACATGCAAAGACTGTGGGAGGAATGGTTAGCTCGACATCCCCAGTCAACACTAACTGCCAAACAACTAGTAGCTCAGTGTTCCAACATCCGCAAACGGCAACTGCTGTCACAACTTGAGATTGACGAGGTACGACACAAGTGCTACGGGAAGGAGCCAGGATGCCAGGTCAGAAGGGAGTCAACTACAACTCCCCACCCAGAGACTGGGTATGTAGCCCCAGTAATGAACGAACCATCTGAGCTGAACGAGGCAGCAACTGACCTGAGAGAGAGAATCATGGCCCGAATGAACACCAGACAACCCCGACGCCAATTACAACGGCTGAGTGAAGTACCATCAGAACACCATACAGAAACCAATGAGCTGATATACAACTCAGCATCAGTGATCCTTGAGATGCTTGGTTATAAGAGCAACCATGAGACCCAATACCCACCATGGAAAAGACGGTTAGAGGCTAAGATCAAGATCACAAGGAGGGAAGTGAGTCAACTGTCAGAGCTCCAAAGGGGTGCAATGAAAAGATCAGTACCCAAGAAGTACAGCCAGATGCCCATACCTGAAGCACTCGAAACTGCCAAACAAAGGCTCCAAGCCTTGGCCAGCCGCCTAAAGAGATACACGAGAGAGAACAAGCCCTGGTAACCATCACTGTGGCAGATGTCCAAGACAGAGTCTCAGGTATGAAAAACTGGACAGCACCAGGACCTGACATGATCCATGCCTACTGGCTTAAGAAACTCACTGCCCTCCATGAGCGACTGGCAGCTCAACTGAACCAGCTGCTATAAAATGGGACTCACCCTGAATGGTTAACTGAAGGGCGCACAATCCTGATACAGAAGGACCCCTCGAAGGGTTCAGTCCCATCCAACTATCGGCCAATAACCTGTCTCTCTACAACATGGAAGCTCATGTCAGGCATCATAGCGGCTAAGATAAGCGGGCACATGGATAAATACATGAGCAAGGCACAGAAGGGCATAGGCATAAATAGCAGAGGAGCCAAACACCAACTCCTTGTAGACCACACAGTCGCCCGAGACTGCAAAACCCGACACACCAACCTGTGTACCGCTTGGATTGATTACAAGAAAGCCTATGACTCAATGCCACACACTTGGATCATTGAATGCTTAGAGATGTACAACATCAATAGGACTCTAAGAGCCTTCATTGCAAACTCGATGGGGCTGTGGAAAACCACCCTTGAAGCCAACTGCAAACCACTTGCACAAGTGTCCATCAAATGTGGCATATACCAAGGAGATGCTCTGTCCCCACTGCTGTTCTGCATAGGCCTGAACCCTCTCAGCCAAATCATCAACAAGACTGGCTATGGATACCGACTCAAGAATGGGGCCACGATCAGTCACCTCCTCTACATGGATGACATCAAGCTGTACGCCAAGAGCGAGCGAGACATCGACTCACTGATCCACACCACCAGGATCTACAGCACTGACATTGGGATGTCATTCGGACTAGAGAAGTGTGGTCGGATGGTTACAAAGAGAGGGAAGGTCGCCCACACAGAAGGGGTCTCACTCCCAGAAGGAACAATAGCAGACATAGAGCACAGCTACAAGTACCTGGGAATACCACAAGCAAATGGCAACCTCAATGAGGTCACAAGGAAAGGAGCCACAGCCAAATACCTCCAACGAATAAGACAAGTCCTGAGAAGCCAGCTCAATGGCAAGAACAAGAGAAGTCAACATTCACCAGCTGAGTTAATAAGTTACGTTTTAGACAACTAAAAACTGGTGATAGGGGGGATCGAGGTGATGCACGCTGCTGAATAGACGTATGTTTTTCGTCTCCTCTCTGGGTCGAAATAAAACTAACATTTAAGACAATTCCCCACCATGTGAACTGAAACAGAAGTCATGGTAAGCTTTGACATGTCTCTGGAAAACTGTTTTGGACCTGCTGCCAGTGGCGGAGCCACAGGGGGGGCCAGTGCCCCCCCTGTCATCTGATTGGCCCCCCTAGTGGCCCCCCCAGATGATTGACATGTAACAGCACCAGGTTATTCCTGTACATTATTTGGAATCATTCTAAGTCAACCTAATATCTAAAGAAGAAAAACAATAATAAATATATGAAAAGAAAATGTATAAAACTTTATATAAGTCCATGTGACATAAATAAATAGATTTAGATTAGGCGCGATACCAGCCTCCTTTATACTCATAAAAACAAGCTGAAATTCTTCTCCTGGGTGTTTCAGTTGTGCTGCGCTGTGGTGCAACTCAAAGGCTAAAGCACTTCATACCTGGTGATGATGGTAAAACACCAATAAGTTATTTATTGATCCTCCGCAAAAAAAGAGAAAAAACCGAAGAGGGGCCGACAATGTTCGTAGTTTGGAGCAGAGGTTGCGCTAGAGTTTTTTCATTGTCCGTCAAAGAAAAAAAATCATTTTATTCCCAATTTGTAGTCATTAAACGAAACATTTATTATTTCTCTGTTAGAACGTTTTTGAAATCAGGTAACATTTTACGAAATGACGTGATTAGAAGACAATAGAACTCTGATCGTTTCCTGATCCCGCACTGACTTCCCTCAGCGGGAGAAAAACACAGCAGAAGCGGATCAGCTGCTGGACGCTCCAAAGCCTCTGGTCCCTTAAAGCGTCCAGATCACAGATGATTCTCTGACAGATATTGTTCTTAGTCTGATTAATAATGAGCTCCACGATGTTCTCTGTGCGTAAAGCTTAAACTGTCTGCGCACCAAGTGGTCAGCTGCGCTTGATCACAGTCTGGACAGAAACCAGCGAACTGCTCTCTGTTCTTATCAAGACAGGAGGGAGGGAATCTGACATATTAACTCAGTTAAGTTTTTACTGGTTTTGTTTTTAAAAATATATTGTATATTTGGCGTTTGTCATCTCATGTGGGATTGATTGGAGCGTAACGGTGGAGCATTTACGCGCATTTATTGTCCAGCGCTCTGCGCTTGTTTCTGCCTAACGGATCTGCACTTTAATTTCTTTCCTCTCTCAACAGTCAGCTGTTATTCCTCGACGCATTTAGTTCAGTGTCCATGAGATGATATTCAGAAAAGATATTTTATTTGATTGATTTGTTTCCTCTGCGATGAACTCTGCATAAGGTCTATCATGTCTCCATGTGCGCCAGTCTAAGGTGTTAATTATAACATGTCAAATGACAGAAGGGCTTAAGAAAATAACCAAATATTCAGTTTGATAGATAGATAGATAGATAGATAGATAGATAGATAGATAGATAGATAGATAGATAGATAGATAGATAGATAGATAGATATATATACATACACACACACACATTTTAAATTTTGCCCCCCCAGAGGTAGTCCTGGCCGCCCCTTGGCCCCCCCAACTTTAAAAGTCTAGCTCCGCCACTACCTGCTGCACCGAGCAAAAAGAAGAAGGGAGGAAAGCTGGTGCTAACGTTAGCACACCCGCAGCTAGCCAAAACGACAAAGACGCTGCTTGGACTGACATGGAGGAGTTGCACTGTGAGTAACGTGGAAGAAGCTAACACTCTAAAAGAAGATACCATAGTGGAACCGGTCTCCAAGAATATTGAAGAAATGTTGGACAGAAAAGTAGCTGCAATTCTTAAACCAGTATCTGAACTCGGAGAAACTCGACAGAATGACGCAGCGAATATCTGCGGCTGAACAGCGCATTTCTGATCTGGAGGACGAATCGACAAGAAGCGCGCGCAGACTGGACGGTATGGAGGAAAAGATTAAAAGGGGACTGGAAAGACTGGACAGCTTCGAAAACCAGAGCAGGCGCCAGAACATTAAGATTATGGGACTAAAGGAAGGCAGTGAACCGGTGGCTTTTTTCGGGGCGTGGATTCCAAAAGTCCTGGGGCTGCAGCAGACACGGATAAAAATTGAAAGAGCCCACAGCACCGGACCCCCGGCGGGGCGAAATGACCGAAACCATCCGCGAGCAGTCCTGGTGAGGCTGCACAACTACATCGATAAACAAAGGATCCTCAGCGCTGCAAGGATCAAGGGGATAATTCAAGTGGAAGATCGCAGAGTCTCCGCAGAGGTGGTTGGAAAGAGACAGGAGTCCGCAGACGCTCGGCGACAGCTGCGAGAGGTCAAATACGCGTTCCTGATCCCCGCCGTGATCAAGATCTTCAACCAAAATGGGCCGACATCATCTCTCTCCAACATGAAAGAAGTTAACGAATTCGTGAAGACACTTCCTAAATGACTTCACAGGAATCTCTCCACACGTCCAAGTGTGAATAAACGACTGAGTATAATGAGAATAAAACAATGGTGAATATTCAAAAAGAAAACAGACTGGTTTTCTTTTTGAAAATTCACTACTGCAATTCAGCTTGTTTACACTGTTTTATAAATAAGGGATAAAGTGTTGAGGTAAAACATTGTTATTACACCCAGCAAGTGTTTATCCACGGTGGCTTGATATTCAGACCCAGAGAGGGCAGGGAACTTAATACTTTAATTTATTTTTTTTTTTTCTCTGTGTTTTTTCACTACCTTGGAATACCATAGTGGGTAGGGGCGCAACTACACATTATTCAGGTGGTATGACGAGCTTGTTATTGTTATTTTTATCTCGTTATGTAGCTTGTTACAGTTACAGTTTTCTTGTTAGAGGATGGTTCAAGCTTTGTTTTGGGTTTTTGCTTGGAACCTTTTCGTTGGTTTATCAGCACAAAACACAATCTGAGGCAGGCATGTTGCAGGTTAAACTTAAATTTGAATCTTACCTGCATATTTTTAAAATACAGCGTCAAGTAACATATTGATATACTCTGATGATGAGCATTAAGGTTTGCACATGGAATGTAAAAGGTTCTAATAACGTAATAAAAAGGAAGGCTATTCTAAATAGTTTAAAGAAGGACGGAACCCAAGTAGCATTTTTACAAGAAACTCATTTTACGGATGATGAACATAAAAAAATATTTAAGAGAATGGCTGGGGCAAGTTCATTTCTCATCATGTTCAACAAACAAAAGAGGGGTTATAATTTTAATACATAAAAATCTCCCTTTCACAGTTCTAGACACGTTTACAGACACAGAGGGTAGAATCATATTGATTAAGGGTGTTCTTTATGGAGAGAGTTTTTTGCTTGGTAGTGTATACGGCCCAAATGTATACGATGAGGATTTCTTTGCAGCGCTTCTTAACCAAATTGCTGAAATGGACTGCCCAAACATACTTATCGGAGGTGACTTTAATTGCTCTCTATGCCCTCTCATGGACAGGTGTCCTCCCCAAAACATTCAGTCTAAGAACTGAATGTTCTTAGACTGAATCCAGTTCTAAAAAATATTTTAGAACTGGATTTAACTGACATATGGAGGCATCCCCTTAACAAAAAATTTTACCTTTCACTCATTGCCACATTCAACAATGACGCGCATCGACTATTTGTTTGTCGAATCATTTGGTCCATTCTGCAGAGAAATCAGAGATAGGAACAATTTCCCTCTCTGACCATGCTCCTGTGAGGCTGGCGATACAACCGCCCAGAAAACTGGACCGCACAGCTTCATGGAAGCTGAATAGATTGCTGCTGCTAAACGAAGACTTTACTGAATTACTAGAAGAGCAGACAGATTTTTATTTACAACTCAATGACAATAATAACACTGACCTCAGATTGGTATGGGATGCATATAAGGCATATATGCGAGGGATAATAATATATTCCAGCTGTAAGAGGAAAGAAAGATTAGCAGAACAAAATAAAATTTAAAATCAAATTAAAAGACTTGAAAACGACAATATCATCACGAAATCAGTTAAAATTCTGGGAAACTTAAAGCAGCTCGGGCCTCATTATCAGATATTATAACAAAGAAAGCTGAAAAGGATATATTATTTGCACAACAAAGGTTCTTTGAACACGGCAATAAACCAAACAAATTCTTGACAAAACTAGTAAACAAGTCAGTCTCCTGGCACAAACTTTATATCCTCAATTCAGGACAAAGAGGGCCATCGTCATATGGATAATAAGCATATAAATGAATGTTTTAAACGGTTTTATAAAAACTTGTACTGCTCTGAAGTAAAAACAGACACATTAGAACATGTATGGCTGGATAACCTAAATATACCACAATTGTCACTAGAACAGGCAAACTTATTAGAAGGACCCGTAACAACCCTAGAAATCAAAAAGGCTATCTCTTCACTCCAAACTGGCGAATGCCCAGGTGCTGATGGTTATCCTGTCGAATTTTTAAAAACTTTAAAAGGCAAAATTAGCACATTATTACGAGTCTTTAATAAATCTCTAGAAGAATCTAAACTACCTGCTACCATGTATATAGCAAATATCATTGTAATTCCTAAAAAAAGACAAAGACCCAGAACAATGTTCGTCATATCGACCCATTATCTTGCTTAGTGTGGATGTGAAGATTTTATCTAAAATTTTGGCTACCAGACTGGAAAAGGTAGTTTCTAACATAGTCAATATAGACCAAACCGGCTTTATTAAGGAACGTCTTTCATCAAATAACACTAGACGACTTATTAATATTATTCAACACCTTAATCCAGTGGTTCTCAAATAGTGGGGCGCGCCCCCTTTGGGGGGCGCGGTGCGATACCTGGGGGGGCGCGTGTGACCCTGGGGAACAGGCTTTTGTTTTATGGGCTGTACTAGTATAAAGTGTAATTGCGCATCCACTACAGTAGGCGGCAGTGGCACTGTCATTGTTACTTTTGTCACATTTGCGACAGTGCAACATTTTACGACTTACAAGACAACAGGTTTGCCTTGGTTAGCAGTGTTGAGTCAACAGAAAGCTCTGACTGCGTTCTGTCTATAGTAGCGGTTCTCAACGTGGGCGGTACCGACCCCCAGGGGGCGTTCAGAGGTCGGCAGGGGGGCGCTGGCGGAAATTTTTACAAAAGGGGGGCAACTAGGATGCTTTTGGGGGGCGTTTGGTCTAAGGTAAACTTTACACCTTAAATGCACAACAATACCAGTTTAGACTTTGAACAACTTGGTAAAACTGTATTGTGTAACATTAAATCATGCTTGGCTGCAACTGTATCGATGGCAGCTCCTCTTCTATTGGAGCTACTCATTTACTCTACTCATTTAAATAAAGAAATCCCTCCATGGGTGATACCACGATCGTTCATTTTATAGCGTTAACACCGGTGCTGTAAGTGGTCCGGTATGAAACGGGTTTGAGGGAACAACACAGCACTTTTAAATTTCAATAATCAGAATACCGAAATTGTTTCCGTTGTTTTAAAAGGTTTATGTCAGTCTGCCTTTTCCCCATCGATATGTTTCCCGACCGCCCTGCACCTTAGGGAGTTAAAAAAAAAACAAAAAAAACGCCGCGCACATTGCTCAAAATTCTGAAACATGAGAAGCGGGCAAAACGGAGCGACGAACTAGATGTGAATTATGGCATAAAAACAGAATCCGACGCTGAACAGTGAAAAAATCAACACATGATGTGAAACACATGATGATTAGGAGGCGCAGCAGGTGATGAGATTACTGATGATCAATAAATGATAATGATTTAGCAACAGTAAAGAAACTAAAGTGGACATAGCAATAAACCAAGAGAGGATAACACTAATCAAATGAAACTAAATGGAAATGAATGAAGAACAAAATGCAAGAATTAACTAAGAAACTAAAGTAAATACGGAGGAATAAACTGGTATGGCAAGACCTTTCGAGCAATAATTAATACAGAGACTGTATGGCAAGAATAAACACACTATTTCCAGATAAAAGGTAAAATAATATTGTTGAAGTGCCATGGGTAGGGGCGCAACTACACATTATTCAGGTGGATGCGAAAACATAAATCGGCGCCCCCCACGAAGGAGCGTAGAAACATACGCTCGTTATGTGCACGTTATGTGCGCGAGGTGAAGGAGCGTAAGGAGCGCTGAAGTGTAACATAATCGGTGTGCCGATTCAAAACATCTACAATAATGATAGTAACATTAATAATAAAATAATTGTCAGTGCAAAGTAGCCTACAGATTTTTTGGTGGGGGGCGGTGAGGGACCTGGATAAAGGCTAGGGGGGCGCTGGCCCGAAAAAGGTTGAGAAACACTGGTCTATAGCCTCCGTTATTCAACATAACAACCCCCAATATGAAAAAGTTTTTAACAGGGATGAAAAGAAAAGCGGAGAGAGACAAAGATAATGAGACAAAAAAAGTCACCCGAAAGCTAAGACGAGGAAATACGACGAAGCGTATTTAGCGCTTGGTTTCACTGTCACTACAGTTGGAGAAGAGGAAAGACCGGTGTGTTTGCTGTGTCTAAAAATGCTCGCAGTGGACAGCATGAAGCCAAATTAATTAGCACGTCACTTAAATACGTTACACTCCAATCACGCCGATAAGTTGCTAGAGTTTTTTTCAGCGAAAACGTGCTTAATATTGCCAACAGTCATCCCGCTTTGTGAAGGCTACTTCAGTAAACCATCGAGCGCTGATAGCATCATATAAGGTGGCGTACCAAATTGCGCAGTGCAAAAAGCCCCACACCATAGCAGAGGAGCTGATACCGCCTGCAGCATTAGACATGGTCTCTGTCATGCTGGACGACGCCAGTGCAGCAAAACTAAAAACTATCCCTCTGTCCCATGACACTGTCGCCAGACGTATAGATGACATTGCTAACGATCTTCAAGAACAGCTGGTAGATAAACTTTTTTGTAAATATGTCAGAGTCAGAGCCACAGCTGAAGAGCTTTTCAAATTCTGGACTACTATGAGCAAAACATGCTCATTGTAGCCATTAAACCTGACTTCCTCCTCATTTTGATCAAAAAAAGAAAGAAAAAATGAGCACAAATTGTTTAATTCATTTTTGTTTTGTAGGTTCAATTGTTTTATATATTGTGCTCCTGAGTTAATGTTGCTGAACTGAATATAAATTAGTTATTTTTTTTAGTTTTTGTAGTTTATTAGTTATTATAATTATTAAATATTATTTATTGATTTGATTTAATTTTGCAATGGTGCAATTAGTTGGTCAAACATGTTTACAGTTTAAACAAGGATTTATTTATTTTTAATTTCAGGTATTGATGCACTTAAAAAGTGTTGCACACTTAAAACACGATTTAATAAAGTTATTCTTTGTAAGTTTGACCATATGTCTTTTTTTTCTTTTCTTTAATGTTAAGGATAAAATGTTATGCAGAGACGGATAGTCACGGTGGGAAGTGGGGGGCGCGAATAGTTTTCTTCTTGCTAGCGGGGGGGCGTAACAGAAAATAATTGAGAAGCACTGCCTTAATCAGACACAAACCCCAGGCATCATCGTCTCAATGGATGCAACTGGGTAAAACTTCTTAATAGAAATCCTTCAGCATCTGTCTTGACAAATGGCCTCCTGTCTGCACCATTTGGGTTGGGAAGGGGGACAGCACAGGGAAGTCCTCTCTCTCCACTGCTATTCTCCCTGGCTATAGAGCACTTGCAATTGCAATTAGACAAAGTGAAGATATTAAAGGTATATTAATAGGAACAAAAGTGTACAAAAGATTATTATACGCTGATGATATCATTTTAACATTGACAGACCCTGTAAAATCTATCCCAGCTCTAATTGACTCCGTCAATAAATTTAGTAAGATATCTGGGTATAACTGGTCAATTACGAAAAATAAGAAATTATGCTTTTGGGTTTCTGTGACCGGGGAGAGCCAGCATTCATCAAACCATTTCGATGGGCTCCTACAGGGTTAAAGTATCTTGGAATACGCATGACATCTAAAACTGATCAACTGTTTCCCCGAAAACATCAGTCCTACAATCTCTCATATTAAGGATAAATTGGCGAGATGGAAGAGGCTTCCCATATCCTTTCTGGGGAGAGTTAACCTTGTTAAGATGATAATTCTCCCTCAGTTAATTTATCCAGTGTCTATGCTGTTTTTGTTTATTGACTCTAAAGACTTAGCTGGAATAAATAAAGCAATATCAGAATTTATTTGGGCGGGCAGGAAACCTAAAATTAAAACTGAAGTTCTACAACTTCCCAGAGCCTTAGGTGGATGGGCTCTGCCCAAAATTGAGAATTATGTATTGTCTTTACATGCAAGAATTATTTCAATGTGGGCTACCCAAAAGCATGATAATGCATGGCTAAGGTTTGAAGAAAGTGTTTGTAAACCCTACGACCCAATAAATCTGTTAAATAAACGACGAGAACTCCCAGCCATTGCTAAAGATAATTTTCTAATTACTAATACCATTAAGGCATGGAATATTCTGAAGAAAATGTTTGGACAGAATAAAAACTTTTCATGTCTGACAACACTGGTAGACAACCCGGATTTGACAGTAGAGGGCGCTGGTCCTGATCTTAGGTCATGGCGGGATGCTGGCGTTGCTAGGATGCATGATCTATGGCATAGTGGAAAATTCAAGACATTTGAAGATTAAATAACACAATATGGCATTGCTTCCAGGCACTTCTATAAATACCTTCAACTAAGGCATTATGTTAAGGCAAAAACTGACTCATTAGAGGTGGATTGTTATTTACTTGATAAAACTATTCTTGATTGTCATAAACGTTTATGACAATAGAATCATAATTATGGCATAGAATCTTGACACAAATCTCCCACGTTGGAGATTTGTGTCAAGATTCTATGCTGAGTTACAAACGCTAAGGAAAGATTACTTGGAGAATTTACAATCCACTTGGAACAGAACTCTGAAAAGCACAATTAATTCAGAAGCATTGGAAGACATCTTGACTCTGCCTTCCAGAATCTCAGTATGTAACCGATATAAAGAAATACAATATAATATTTTACACAATGTATACATATCTCCATATATATATATAGCAAGCTCTCCAAACTGTCCTAAATGTAAAGTAGCTACAGGAACTAGAATTCACTGCCTATGGGAGTGTAAAATTATAGAGGCATTCTGGCAGGCAGTGTGTCGCGAAATCAGCTCTGCTATAGGACAAACAGTGCATCCTGGTCCAGTGCTTTGTCTACTTGGACTCATACCCACTCACATGGGTACTCACAAAGAGACTGTGCAATTCTTATTAATGTTGGCTAGAAAAGTAATAATGGCTAAATGGATAGGTTGTGATGCCCCATCGATCCAGCTATGGAAAAACCTATTTTCTGAAGTAATTGTATTAGAAAGATTGAGATACTGTCTGGATGGAAAATTTTATGCCTTTAAAAGAAGATGGGAACATGTTCTTAAATATTTCAAAATTAACAAACCAATAAAGTGAACCTAAATGACATGTCATTGAGTCTGTAGCTCAACTGGTGCCTGTCAAGAGAATGCTGTGATTTATTTACATGCCTCCAAATTTTCTCTTCTGATTCTTGCAGCTGTGCTGTGTAAGTGTTGTCTTTTTTTTATCTGTTTGTTTGTCTGTATAAATCTCAAAATGCTTAATAAAGATAGTATGAAAAAAAACTGGTGATAAATCCATCCATCCATCCATTTTCTTGCACCCTTTTTCCCTCAGTGGGGTCGGGAGGGGTGCTGGTGCCCATCTCCAGCCAACGTTTCGGGTGTGAGGCGGGGTACACCCTGGACAGGTCGCCAGTCTGTCGCAGGGCAACACAGAGACACACAGGACACACAACCATGCACACACACACTCACACCTAGGGGCAATTTGGAGAGGCCAATTAACCTGACAGTCATGTTTTTGGACTGTGGGAGGAAACCGGAGTACCCGGAGAAAATCCACGCACGCACAGGGAGAACATGCAAACTCCATGCAGAAAGACCCCAGGCTGGGAATTGAACCCAGAACCTTCTTGCTGCAAGGCAACAGCTCTACCAACTGCGCCACTGTGCAGCCCGGTGATAAATCTATTTATTTATTAATAAGCTTCTTGCAAACAACCATAAGTTAGAGCATCTGGTTAGAAATAATTTAGAATGCTCATTAAGTAAAACTATACTCATGTGCCTAAAACTATACATTAAATGATGCCATTCTGAATAACAGTGGCAGTCTGTCTGAACTTCTGCCAGACAAATATTTGATCAGAATAATTTTGTTCAGTTCCAGTTATGCTACTTGTATTAAGAAATAATTGTATTGCACTTTATAACAACCAGTCATGTTAACTAGGCATTTGTCTGCCAGTCTACCATTCTGACAGTGTGCAGCAAGGGACAATTTTGGAATGGTATTTAAATAAATGCTGGAATATGATGACATTTTTTGTTTTTGTTAATTTTTTAAGTGACCACAATGAATTGAGTCATCACTGACTATGAGAATGTCCAGAAGAGATTCACCAAGTTTGAATTCATGAAAAGGCTTTCACCATGATTAACTATTGCAAGAACAGTTGTAATTTCTGAGCATTTCTGGACACCTTCAAAGAGCCGCTTCTGGGAAATGAAAACAAGAAGATTTTCTGTTTTCAGAGCAATAGCCTTCAAAGGAAGGCTATTGCGAAGGAGATGGCTGACATAATCAAAGCAAAAAATGTTACTGTTGAAAGAACTTATTTTCTTAAATTAAAGAATAAGTAATTCTGTTTTAGTTTTTCGATCAGTATTTCAGAGTAACAATATAGTAACAATAGTAATATTAATGAAACTGACCAGACGTTAAACCCTCTGTTATCTTAGAGCAAGTTATCTTTTGTTTTATTCCAATGTACAAAGGGTTTGTTCTACAGTCATGATGGTAGTTATAAGTAGTCCAGTATGTTTCACTTCATTTAAGGTAAGACTTAATATCAATGACTCTGTTAGCATAGCATTTGACACTGTAATACTAAATTACATCTTTATAATGGGTGCTCAAAAGTAAAATTTTATATTAATGACACTTAATGACATTTTCATAACTGTTGCTACTAGTTTCAATTTACTTGAGATAAAAGTTAATATTAATGACACCGTAATGACACTTAATGACTTCGTCATAACTGTTACTTGTTTCACTTGCGGAAAAAGTTAATATTAATGAAACTTAATGACATCTTCATAACTGTTGCTACTTGTTTCACTTGAGGTAAAAGTTAATATTAATGACACCGTAATGACACTTAATAACTTTGTCATAACTGTTACTTGTTTCACTTTACTTGAGGTAAAAGTTAATATTAATGACACTTAATAACATCTTCACAACTGTTGCTACTTGTTTCACTTTACTTGAGGTAAAAGTTAATATTAATGACACCGTAATGACACTTAATGACTTCGTCATAACTGTTGTTACTTGTTTCACTTGCGGTAAAAGTTAATATTAATGACACTTAATGACATCTTCATAACTGTTACTCGTGTCACTTTACTTAATTACACTTAATGACATTTTCATAACTGTTGCTACTTGTTCTACTTGAGGTAAGTGATATTAATGACACTAATAACACTTAATGACATATTCATAACTGGTGCTACTTGTTCCACTTTAGTTGATGTAAAAGAAATTGTTAATGAGTCTGTTATTAAATCATTTCACAGTGTAATAAAGCTTAATGAAATCTTTATTGCTTGTCCTACTTGTTTTGCTTTATTTCAGGGAGTTGAAATATTAATCATTGTTTTGTTAAAGCTTTTGCTAGTGTAATAATTAAATCATTATGACTACTATTATGACAAATTAATGTTAGATCATGATTTCTTGGTAAATGACAAGTTGTCATAATGAAGACAATTTTGTCTAGGTTAATTACAATTTGTCATAACAAAGACATTTTTGGCGAGGTTAATGACAAGTTGTCATAACGAAGCATTTTTGGCAAGGTTAATGACAAGTTGTCATAACGAAGACATTTTGTCTAGAATAATGTCAAATTGTCATAACGAAGACATTTTGAATAATATCAACTTTGTATTAAGTGCCATTATTTACCGAATTACACTTTATGACAACAGTCATAAATATTCATGAAGACTTATTGATGTTCATGACAGTCTTATTCACCCCCTTCAAATAAAGTGTTACCCAGTCATGTTATGCTGTCATAACATGACTGTTTTAACAAATATGGAAAAAACATATTTGTAAAAGTTTCATACCATATATTAAACCTTGCCTTACAAGTTTCTTATTTTTAATTTTAGTTGAAGTTTTTAATGAGTTATGCAAATAAACAATCATGAAGACGACATGTAAATGTCTTTTTGTTTATTAATCATTTTTATTTGTTATGATCCACCTGTTCGAGCTGTTTGAGTTTTATTTTTAATCAGTTTTAATGAGATGCTTTTAGTGTTATTATCATTGGGTAACACAGTACTTGGTGTTACAGGGATCCCTTGCGATAATGCGGTTCACCTTTTGCGGTCTCACTGCTTCGCAGATTTTTTTGTGCAGGTTTTTTCACAGTGTATTGTGTTCTGCATCCTAATTGGCTAAATTGTCTCCTAGCTCCTTCTCTACCTGTGTGCCAATAATGTTACGGTATTTACATATAAGTTATACAGATTGGCCATTCAGGAGATTAAAGCTGAAAACTTTGAATGCATGCTGGAAAAAACTGTATCCAGAATCAACGCAAAACCTGACTGGAGGCTCGCTTGATTTCACTTATCGCGGGTTATTTTCGGAACGCAACCCCCGCGAAAATCCAGGGATC
The DNA here is from genome assembly GCF_904066995.2 of Poecilia reticulata. NCBI lineage: Eukaryota > Metazoa > Chordata > Actinopteri > Cyprinodontiformes > Poeciliidae > Poecilia > Poecilia reticulata. The sequence goes on from NC_088847.1 coordinate 1,401,725, forward strand.
ACTGTACTTTCAAACAACTGAAAGTAATACAGTTCTTTGTATTACTGTTCAGTACAAAGAATAGTAATTAGTTGTTTGTATTGAGTTTGTTCTTCCTTATGTCCTTTTATGTGCATTTTGCTTTAGACTATAAGGTCTTAGCTTTTGGTTAGTTAGATCTTCTGTGTTTCCATTCAGGTTCTCTTGTGCATATTACCTTCTCTCAGCTCCCTAGCTGCTCTGCATCTTGTTTATTGGACTTATATGATTTCCATCTCAAGCATTATATCTCAAAGAAACTCCTTAGTTTCTTTCTCTCACTGTTGGATTCTACAGTTGCCCCTATCCAAGTGCCTCTGTGTTTTTCCTTCATGTTTTGTGGTAATAACAATCATAAACTGTTGCAAATAGACAAATGCAAAAAAGCATTTGATTGGAGCACTGTTTTTACATGCAGAATCATTATTAATCATCTGAAAATGGACCTTCTAACATCATAAATAAGACTAGTTCAAGACAACAGGGAAATAAAAGAGCTTGTTTTTCTCAGAGGAAAGTCATTTAAAGGGACTTTTGAGGCATGTTCTACATCTCTATTAGGAAACTCTGTTCCCTGCTAAGCCAGGAAATATGTACATGAACAAGATGTGGCCTCACCTTGAGGCTAAGCACTCGTCCATGTAATGACATGATGTTTGCTGGTGACCTCTGACATTCATACAGTCAGCAGGGGGTAAATGTCCTACAAAAACATCGGTAACACTTTATTTGATGGGGTGTGCATACGACTGGCATGACACTGTCATAATCATGATAAAACATCTGTCATGAACATGGAGTCTTTATGAATATCTGTGATAGTTGTCATGAAGTGTCATTTGATAAATAATGACACTTTTAATGCAAAGTTGGCACTTTAATGGACTTTCAATGCAATTTCTACAGCAACTTTGCATTAAAATTATTATTTACCGAATTACACTTCATGACAACAGTCATACACATTCATAAAGACTCCTTCATGTTCACGACAGATGTTATGTCATGTTTATGACAGTGTCATGTCAGTCTTATGCACACCCCGTCAAATAAAGTGTTACCAAAACATCAGTAATGACCTTATGAGGCTTTTATTGGAAATAATTTTAATGTAAAATGTTTTAATATAATGATGGTCTAATTTCTGCTAATATTATCATAATCATTCTATCTTTTTCTTTATTGTTTCTCCTTTTCCTGGTGGCATAGAAAGGGTTCCATTGCATCACTTTTACTTTGAGGAAGTTTACTGAGCTGTTTAACTCGAACAGGCTTCAGATTTTATTTTTCTGCATTCTTTTAACACTTTAACACAACACCTTCCTGGACCTCCCACCCACAGAAAGCAGCCTGTAATCAGCCTCGGAGCTGAGGAACATGTTGCAGCCTGTTCACTCAGACAATGCTTGTGTTTTAGGAGTTGAAAAGATCTTGTTTAAAAGTGCCAAGATGGAGTTTCAGATGGTTCTGAGCAGTAGTGTGCATCTGACTTCAGCAAAATATCAGCACTACCCGATTTCTTCACCCCTGTGAATTGTGTTGTGATTCAATCCATTTGATTTTGTAAGTTCATCTGATTTGACCTGAGAATACCCTTATACATAGTATACCTTAAAAAATATTCACACCCATGAAATGGTTTACATTTTCTCACCTTACACTACAAACTTTACTGTATTTTATTTAGATTTTACCTGACAGATTGAGGGGAATCAAATGGGTAATTAGTTTTTAATATTTTTAGAAATAAAAATCTAAAAAGCATGGCATGTAGTTGTACTCAACCTTGTTTAATAAAGTAATTTAGTAGTTTACATTTAGTCAAAGCAACTGATTGCACTGTATCCTCCTGCATTAATTATGCTGGAGACATCACTGCTAAAACTCACCCCACAGTAAAACTCAAAGTTGGCCAAAAGAGTCGTCTTTGGAGCTCAGCTATAAAGTCTTCATAGAATAAATTTGTGGCTGCAACAAGAAGAATATCTGAAATAGTCTTCAGATTAAACCACAAACAATCCCATTTTTAATAGTCTTCCAGAATAAATTCTTATTTATGATGAGAAGAAACGACATTGCAGCAATGCCAGCTCCTAAAAAGAAACGATGTGGTATGGTGGAAGAACATGAAGAATTAGGACAGAGCCCTGAGTCTAAAAACAGCCAGCACCTTAATGAAGAACTAGAGCCCTGACCAAGAGCCAGAGGTTACCAGTCAACATCAATGCTTTCTGTCAGATATGCCATGAAATGACAACCAGCACCAAACTGGAAAAATTTTCACATCTGAGTAAATAGCTCACTCATTCTTTCACTGATGCAGTGTATAGTTCATATCCACTTACTGTGGAAAAATGCAAAATGCTCTTTGATCTCTCAATAAAGATCTGCATGGCCCAGTGACTGATGACCATCCCATTGGGAAGGCCTTAGATGGAGGAAAGAGTTCTGGGAAAGGTCCCGGTGTTAACCAAAGCATTAACAAGACTTAAGCCCATCTACTTCCTATCAAGTTGGACAATGAGTCTTCTCATGTCAAAGTAAAGACAAGCGAAGACAACGCCCCCATCAGAAAGGCTTGGACAGTTATTCCGCTACTGGCCTGTCAATAAGCAGAATGTTCAGTCTGTTGAGTGTTAGCTTGGTCTAACAGAAGATACTGCTTTAAACCCATAGGAGAACAAAGTACTCTCCCTAATCCAAACCCAAACCAAACATTTATCTTAACCCATTGGAGCAGCACTTTGCTCTAGCCGACTTAAAAAGGGTCATTACAAAGGCTTTCACAATTTATTTTCTGCTGGTTTTGAAAAATGTCATGATATGTCCCATTTGTTACACCATAACAATATACCCTGTAATGACATAATGAAGACGAACTTGGGTAGGCTGAGAATTCTAACAAATCCAGCTCTCAGAATTCAATATGGCTTTCATTCACATTAGCCTGGTGAAAATCAACTGATTATTCTACGCTTCGCTTCATCCAGAAGTTCTCAGCTATTGAGAAACAATTTCAGCTGGAGGCGTTGACAATGTTGAAGTTTGCAACAGCTGGATCTGATTCTTCCCAATTGCTAATGTTTGGTCATGACATATGTAATGCAACTAACCAGAAGAAGCTGCAAAATTTGATGTGATGTAAACAACCTTGTGGGAATAGGGTCACAACATCTTAACCAGCAATAAAATATCTTAAACGTTCCTCTTACTCTGACTTTAATTGCTCAGTATTTGTAAACATGGGTAGCTCTGTACATAGACATTCTGCAGAGATAGCAGGTATTGGGTGCCGAGATGTGACAAGCCTTAAAAATGTTTTAAGTAAAATGCATCTATATCCACATATCATATATTAGAAAGTGCAGGTATATTTGAACAGTTAGTTAGCATCTATACTTCTACTCAGTCTACTGTAACCACAGTTACTTTTGGAATGTGTCATGCAACAAACAGCTCTGCTCCACAGCTGGGTATTCATCTAGTCACCGCATCTTTTAATTTCAGTAATGACAGGGTCCTCAGAGCTCTGCACAGTTCTAAGAAGAACAGCCGGTGGGGAGAAAGAAAGCATTCTGCAGAAAACACAAGCTAGTGTTTGGCTGTCGTCCAGCACCATGGAACCTAGTGTGCAACAAAGAGACTAAAAAGGCTCCCAAATAATACCACATTCCCACAACCAGAGCCCAGTGGCTCTGGTATTCCCAGAAGTTCTTTGGAAAGCTTTAAAACGCTTACTTCTTTGAATGCACCACATTTGGTGGCATAGTGTCCTATAATTAAAAGCAAGATCATTACCATTGTGCATCTGGGCATTTTCATCATTCCTTCACAGGAACCTAGGCGTAAATGCATATTTTTAAAGAGCAGATTTAGTGAAGAAGAGTTGAATATCTAGTTTCATATACTAAAATTAAATGAACAAAAAAAAACATCTAGTGCATTCTGAAACATAAACATGTAGGCATGTTCTTACCTGAACATCTGATCCTTTCTCCACTACCAGCTTCTTGCCGTTTGTTTTCAACTACAACCGTTTCAGTAACTCCACCTCTAAGAGAGTAAGATGACTAAGAGGGGAGGGACAGGAAAAGCAATGGTTGGATTGTTTGTCCTGTTGCTTCTGTGGGATCAGTCATTTAAGAGGAAAAACTCAAAAATAAGCAACAGACTGAGATTAAATTCTTGTCTAAAATGTCTGTTGCTTTGTCATTACTGAACACAAGTGGATACAATTTAACACTTGAACAGAGACAATGACATATTGCAAAGATTGCATAATTTCTATATGCATTTTACTGTTGCCATCAGAAAAAGCTTACAAGAAAAACAAATGCTTCTTCAACATCTTCTCGCCTTGTGTCCACATTCTGTCAATTTCAAACCCAAAGTTCAGCTTATTTCATTGTGATTGGTAACAGTCCTACACAAAATAAAAAAAATGTGTGTGGAGGATTAAATATTTTAAAAAGAGACCTGAAAAATGTTGCATTTTCCCCCTTTACCTTGGTTCCTCTAAATAAAATCCAGAGTGGAAATCTGCCTTCAGAAGTCACCTAGTTGGTAAATAATTGAATCTAAATGCAACTGCTCTGTGGAGATTTCAGAAGAGAACATAGGCAGATGTCTCTCCAGACACATCTGGAGACACAAACCACTGACTCTCTTTCCCGCCGATGTAGGAGGGCGCTGAGGAGGATTAAAATTCACAAGGCTAAAATGTGTAGATGGGCACACCAATTTTTATTCCATTTGAAGTCGTTTTTTATTTTTTAGCTATTTATTTATTCATAATTTAGTATTTGTCTTCAATAGCTTCTAGGTCTTATTGTGACTTATTGACTCAAAATCAGTGTGAAATTGTTCTACTAGACTGTATAGATGAGATGAGGCACACTCATTTTTATTTCATTTTAACTTTTTTTTTTCAGCCAGCCCTCAGGCACTCGGAGGTTCCAAAGCAAACACTCCTGACAAAACTAATGTAAATAGATGTTTTGTGACCAACTGACACAAAAAAATTGGTAATTCATGCTATTACATGAGACACATTATTCTCTGTTAAATTTTGAAGTCAAATTCAATATTTTATATCATTTTAATATTAAATAATATATTTTCTTCAATAACTTCTACGTTATGTGACATATTGTCTAAAAATCAGGGTCAAATTGTTCTACTAGTCTGTATAGATGAGGCACACTGATTCCTATTCGATTTGAGTCCTTTTTCTATTTTTTAGGTATTTTTATATTTAAAAAATATATTTTTTCTTCAATAGCTTCCAAGTCATGTTACCTAATTACTCAAAATCAGTCTGAAATTGTTCTACTAGACTGGAGAGATGAGGCACTCATTTTTATTCCATTTTGATCCCTTTTTTATTTTTTAGGTAATTTTATATTTTAAAAATATATTTATTTTTTTTCCTTCACCTCTCAATAGGCTACCATCTTATCGTGGTGGATGGGTTTGAGGAGTTATGCTGTCAGGAACTTCATACCCCATATAGGGTCACCCAAGGCAGGCAAATCCTAGATGATGAGCCAGACAAAGTGCAGCCCAAAGACCCCTTATGAAGAGTACAATCAATGGATGCGGTGTTCCCTTGCCTGGATGCAGGTCACCAGGGCCCCACTCTGAAGCCAGGCCTGGAGGCCAGGTGCACCTTGGCAAGCACCTGGTGCCTGGGCTTTAACCCATGAGGTCTGGCCAGGCTCAGCCCGAAGTGGAATATGGGTTCACCTTCCATTGGACTCACCAGCAGAGGGAAGGGCTAAAAGGGCTGGGTGCAATGTGAGATGTTAAAAGCCGAGGGCAGGGACCTAGGCAATCTGCGCAGAAGCTTTTTCACTGGGCATGGAATGTCACCTCTCTGTTGGGGAAACAGCCTGAGCTGGTGTGTGAGGTTCAGAGGTTCCAACCAGAAATAGTTGGTCTCATCTCAGTGCATGGCTTGAGTTCTGGAACCAGTTTTCTTGAGAGGGATTGGACACGCTTTCAGTCTAAAGTTGCCCCTGGTGAGAAGCCAGGGGCAGAAGGAGTGGGCATACTTGCTACCCTGCATCTTGGTGATTGTACAATGGGGTTCACCCCAGTGAACAAGAGGGTAGCCTCTCTCTGCCTACAAATGGAGGGACGGATTATCAATGTTGTTTGTGCTTATGCACCAAACAGCACTTCAAATTAACCCACCCTTTTTGGAATCCTTGGAGGGGATACTGGAGAGAGCCTAATCTTTGGCCACAGGTCTTGGTCCCTTGGGTGAGGAGAAGTGCGAAGCTGTCCACTAATCACTACCTGGTGGTGAATTGGCTGCAATGGTAGTGGTGAAAACCTGTCAGATCTGACAGGCCCAAATGTATTGTGAGGGTCTGCTGGGAATATCTTGCGGAGTCTCGTGAGATGGAGATGGAGCTTTAACTCCCACCTCCAGGGGAACTTTGAACATGCACCACAATACATTAAAGATCTGCTGTTGTTGTATCAACCCTCCAACCCTGCTCTGCATCCCCAGAACCAAACAAGGAGAAGCACCATTCAGCTCCTGTGCTCCTCAAATCTGGAATAAACTTCAAGAAAAATGTAAAACAGCTGAAACACTGAATTCCTTTAAATCTAAACTAAAAACCCACCTGTTTAGAGTTGCTTTGAAACATATTGTAATCAATTGAACATTAATTAACAATATGATATGTAGCGACAAAATGTATACGTTATAATGTTTCAGTTGTTGGCTGTGATTCTATGACTTTGTCTTTTTGTGCTTTATGGTGTAACGCTCTTTGGAATGCCTTGTTGAAATGTGCTGTACAAATGAAATTTGATTAGATTTTTTTATTTGGGGGAGTCTGAGGCCATGTTCCGCACAGCTGGGATTTTGAAGGGATCTGTTTTGGTGGCCTCTGCTTTTTGCAGATGATGTGGTAGAGGGGGTAGAGAACGGCTGGCCAAAATTAGCGTTCATAAATCGGATCACTCTTAAGGTAAACGCCGTTTACTCCGCGGAGCACGAAAATCCCATATCCAGCATGAAACTAACTTCGCTGCGGGTATGCACCGCCCTGTAAAACTCGTTTTGGAGCCGGGGCTGGCTAGGGTCTTTGTATTTCTGTGAAACTTGAGTTTTAACTTTAAATGAGTTGATTCTCATGCTCTGTATATTTCAGATTTTTCAAAACAGCGTGTTTGATAACAATAATTAAGACTTCTCAATGTTTGAAATTGTCTAGCAATTACATCAGGCTATATGGCTACTTCAGTAATATATCAATGAGCTACTCTAAGCAGTAGTTGGGGATATGTTGTTTGCTGCTTAGTATGATCATTTATGTGGCTAAAACAAACATTATTTTCACATCAACTTCTAAGTTATGTGAAACTTCTGTTAAAATCATTTGAAGCCTCAGAGTCAATCTGGTACCAGTCCAATTCTCAGGGGAGAAAGACTCACCTGGTATAAATTAAATGTTTAGCTATTGGAGTTATACTTAAGAGAAATTAATTTAATCAAAGAATGTTATGAATATGTGTGTGTTATACACATATGCAGCCCTACTCTTCTTAAGTAGGGCTGCATCGACTGCAGTTTTCTGGGCGATCCTCGGTTACTGACCTTTTAGCCTGACCTGCCGATTTTGATTTTGGCCGATACCAATTTTTTGTCTAAAAATGTCACTAAATATAGTAAGAAAGTCACTGAGTTGGCAACAGTGGGGTGAATATTATTAACTGCAAACGTGCAGACAAGACCTGTTAGGCTGATCTGTCAGTCAAACTTTTCACTGTAGAGGAGAAGATCACAGAGGCTGATTTTTAAACCTTTGCTGCCAAAGATAAGATCAAAAACCTGGCCATGTCATGTCATCATAAAAACAACTAACAAACAAACTGACAGACTGGCAAACATAACTGACAAAATAATTTACTGACATTCAATGCAACATAATTACCTGGAATTAGTGATTAACTGCACCATTTGTGTTTTCTTAACCTCCCTACTGGTCAACTTATCTATCTGTGTAATGTAACAAAGATTCAAGTTAACCTTTGAACAAACCTCCAACACTATTCAGAAGAGAACCTGATTTGTTGAATTACCACAGAAGAGCTAGTTAAACTATTTATTGGATTTGTATCTGTAGCAATTTGATTTGTTTATTCCCTTCCTTGATTTTCATGTACCCCAAACCCTAACTTGAAAACAAAAACCTGTTGTTGCCATAGCAACAGGTTGGTACACTACATACACTATTATGTAGTGTACCAACATAATAGTGAATGTTGGTACACTATAATCAGATATGTTCCTCTGAATCTCTAAGCACTCTGCACAGGAACACAGGGAGAGTGTTTGTCAAGGAGGAATAACATTCCTCTGCTTCAGCAGTGGACTGATGCAGAAAGTCACGACAGCCCCTGTGGCTTATGCTTGACTGTTAGAGCTCAGACGTGTAAACTGGTCTGCCAGGGTGGAGGCTAGCAGAAGCCCAACTCTAGCCCAAACATTCTATCATAGCAGACGGGTTGAAAAATAATTTTGGCTCAGGATGGTCAGAGGAGTGCATTTTGGGGGTTTTCATGTAAGCCTGATCTTCCTTCTGATGTTCTCTTTCGAAGGCTCGTTGCTGAAGGAGCAAAGCAGGAATGCAGAGGTGACTCAAGGGCTCAGCAAAGCTATCTTAGAAATGCTGCATATCAAGAAAGTGTCGGCGAGTCATCAGGCCAAACCTCATCCTTACATGAATAGGATCTATCAACATCTGGAGTCACTGGAAGCTCAAGACTTTGGAAGATCAGATGGAATCCTGGTGCAGAGTTTTCGAAGTGTTGATGGTAAGAAAGATGTTTTTAGTAGGAAAACATTTTAATACCATTATCATGTCAGAAGGACAAAGCTGTGGAAGTGTACCTCCACAAATAGCTTTGCCTGTGTAGCTGTTTGAGACAAGGAATAATGCAGTATTTTACTGTTTGAATCACCCAGGGCCCCATCATGCTCCACAAGGATGGATCTGGTTCAACATCAGCAGACTGAACCTGTCCATGCTGGGTGCAGAGTTGGTCCTCTACAGGAAGACCCTCCATTCATGCCCTCTCAGTGTCACTGTGACCCTGCACAGCATCATTGCATCATTGCACAATCTGAATGAAATTCCTGCTCTAGAGGAGAGGCAGCTGATGCTGGACCAGCGGCCCTCTTCTGGGTACGATGTTTTCAATGTGTCTGCTGTTTTGGCTATGCAGCATCTGGAGGTGGTGGGCTTCCAGTTGAGGTATACAGATGAGAGTGGGAGTTTGGTCCTCCATGAGGCGCTGACACAGAGTCTGTACTGTTTGAGCAGAGGGTATCTGCAGGAACCCTTACTGGTGCTTTACGAAGCACAGCCTTTTCAGTTCTAATGTTACCTTGACCACAGGAAATTCAAGGAAAAACTATGCAGTGTATTTCCTCTTGTATCTGATGGCAGAAATTCCTAAAAAGTATATTTTGTTTTGAATGAGTCGCTATGCATTTTTCTGTCATTTAAAATGAAGTTTGGCTTGTCTGAGAAACAAGTGATGAATAATTCAAACAGCCAGCTGACAACATTCAGATAGAGCAGAATTCTGAAGTGAAGCTCCTTCAAGGTTGTAAGCAGTTAATTTTTTTTTTTTATAAATCCAGACTAGTTAGTCGTGGAGACTAAAGCTAAAGTCTAATCTGAGAGGGACGAAGACCAAGGCATTCTTCAGTCTGAATACATTAGCGGTTTTGTTAAAGCTATTTTAGTCATCTTTAAACCATTGTCACAGAACCATTGTTCTCCCTACATGTAACCTCCTTTGTCTTTGACATTGTATAATAAAACAAAGATGCTCATCTTAAGGTAGTAGTCTGTATTTGCTATCATCAGTTGAGCTTTTTTTTTTTTTATATTTCATTCATTCAGAGGTCATAGGGGATAAATACGGAGGGGTGGCACTCTGTTCAGATTTTCATTTGCAAAAGAACTGAAATCTAAATTTCTAAATCAGACAAGTCAAATGGGTGAGGATTACACCTACCTACCTACCTACTTTAAAGCACCGCTTGTATAACTTTTTGGCTTGTATAACTTTTTCCAATATGTCGTGACTGCTTTCTAGTGGCGGGCTGCACAGTGGCGCAGTTGGTAGAGCTGTTGCCTTGCAGCAAGAAGGTTCTGGGTTCAATTCCCAGCCCTGGTCTTTCTGCATGGAGTTTGCATGTTCTCCCTGTGCATGCGTGGGTTTTCTCCAGGTACTCCGGTTTCCTCCCACAGTCCAAAAGCATGACTGTCAGGTTAATTGGCCTCTCCAAATTGCACCTAGGTGTGAGTGTGTGTGTGCATGGTTGTGTGTCTCTGTGTTGCCCTGCGACAGACTGGCAACCTGTCCAGGGTGTACCCTGCCTCCCGTCCGGCACGCCAGCTGGAGATAGGCACCAGCAACCCTCCCACTGAGGGACAAGGGTGTAAGAAAATGGATGGATGGATGGATCATAGCTTCCAAGTCCAGCAACTCTCAAGGATTGGTGTCCTTCAGCTTTTAGATTTGTCTAGTTTTTAGATTTGTCTAGTTTAACACAACCCAGGTGAAAAAAAATTATACTTTAGTATACTTCAATTTCAACACACTTAAATTTGTGAAAGTACAGTTTACATATACTAATTAAGTGTACTACCTATAAGTATATCTTAAGTATACTAAAAACACTTGTACCAATTTCGAAATTAGTACCTAAAACACACTTAAACATAATTGTACCAAAATACACTTTTAATATATTAAATAAAAGTATACTTTAAGTGAACAAAATATGAGTGAATATGTATGAATTTTTAAGTTCCTTAATAATCTTTTACTATTTATTAAAATTGCATACAATAAAAAAGGATAATGATGATGTAATTTTTAAGAAAGTACCCAATAAATTTTCAGATGTGTGATGTAAAACCTTATAATCAACGGCATTAGCTCCAGTTCACACTCCAGACCAGATGGTGGCGGTATTGCACACTTTCATTTATTTATAAAACACCATAAAGAGAAGAAAAAACTTTAACGCAAGGAATATAACAGACGCTGTTCAAATTTGCCATTTTTACTCCCATAATATTGCCTTAAAAGTAGAGAGGGCCTTGACAATAGTTACTAATTTTGGTAAATTCAAGCTGATGACGTCCTAATCCGAGTTAGACGACAACACTATGGGACAACAACCGATGGAAATGAAATGTGTGTCACAGAAGGAGCCCAGGGGGACAAAGGCGGCTTAGTGTTGCCAGCTGGTGGTAAATTTGCTTATTGATTATCTTCATTTAATTCTAAACAGTGCAGTAAAGATATATAACTTACGTTGGTTTCATAAATAATCCATCCATCCATCCATTTTCTTCCGCTTATCCGGGGTCGGATCGCGGGGGCAGCAGTTTCAGAAGGGAGGCCCAGACTTCCCTCTCCCCAGCCACTTCTTCCAGCTCCTCTGGGGGAATCCCAAGGCGTTCCCAGGCCAGCCAAGAGACATAGTTCCTCCAGCGTGTCCTGGGTCTTCCCCGAGGCCTCCTACCGGTGGGACGTGCCCGGAACACCTCACCAGGGAGGCGTCCAGGAGGCATCCTGACCAAATGCCCGAGCCTCAACTGGCTCCTCTCGACGTGGAGGAGCAGCGGCTCGAGTCCCTCCTGGATGACCGAGCTTCTCATCCTATCTCTAAGGCCACCCTGCGGAGGAAACCCATTTCGGCTTCGGATAATTATTTTATCAATTTTATTGTGACTTGATGATCAGTTGTATGATTACTATAATCATACAACTGATGTTACAACATGAAGCAGTTGACAGCTTCATGTTATAACTGCATGGAGGTTATTTGTTGCAACTTATACTTTAATTCATAAACTAACCTGGTTTTAATTAAGCTCCATAAGACAGAGACTTTGATATTGTGAGGTTGTTGTTCTAACTCGTTCATCAATTATTTTAACTTCAACATATGTTTGCAGTCTAAGCAAATGAAGATGAAAGAGGAAGCCAGAGAAATCAGGTGTTAGAAAACCTAAAGACTTTCCTGTCTCAGAAGAAGCTCTGACTCCACCAGATCACCAGCTCTGAGGATATACCTCCACATTGTCTTCATGATGTAAGTTTGTTTTTTTAATGAGGAGCTAGTTACATTTTCAACAACAAAACCTGGTGTGTTACCAACACCAAGTGCTTAATAAACATGATTTGATTTAAAGGTAACTGGAAAGAATTTTTCTCTTCTAGTTAATCTAACATTTATCTTTCTTTTTTATTATTTGTTGTTGACTTTCAGGGCCCTGTGATGGACTGGTGACCTGTCCAGGGGGAACCCTGCCTCTCATCTGATGGCTGCTGGAGATGGGCACCACCAGCCCCCCTCGCCACCCTGCAAGGATCAGTGTGTTCAGATCATGGATGTAAAGATTTTAAGGTAATTTGTCTCCTTAAGTCCACACTTAAAACAGCTTCACAGTTAATGCCAACATCAACTGATTCTATGACATTGCTGACTTTTTTTTTTTTACTTCTAACATAAACAGGCAAAGACGACACCCAGAAATGTTTTTCCACCCCAGGCATCCGGTCCCAATCATCATCTGTTCTTATGATGTCACATACATGGCGAGTCCACAACGTCTTAAAATTGTAAGTATTATTTTTTTATTTGCCATTTTTCTGTTTTCTTTAAATACAAATACTTTCTCTGTTTAATTGCTCTATTGTTCGTTTTTGTAGGTTCCTGTAAGGTGCAGTGAACGAGAATGTTCTGTCGTTGATCCTCACTTTCATGTTTTATTGTCACTCTTAAATTTTCATGTTCATTGTGTTCACTTTAGATGTGTAAACTGATAATTTATGTAAAGTTCATAAAGTTGTGAGTAGAATTGGACAATCTTAAAACGTCGGTAATAAAATAAAATATTTGAATTACCTTGGGCATCTTGTGTAATTAATCTTTCCATGTAATTTTAGCCTAAAACAATGTAAGTACTGCAGTGTAGTTATGCATGTCATTTACAAAATAGGTACGTAGGAATAGACTTTCACAAGTAATTAAAATTGTAGTTTTTTATCAATAGCAGGAAATCAAAAATAAAAATTTAGTGTAATTTAAATAAATTACTAATATATTAATAGTATATTTAAAATATATTTGAAGTAGATTAAATATATATTTTTACTATAATTCTGAGACAGAATTATTAAAATATAATTATATCAAAATATAATAAAGCTCTGAAATATATTTAAAAAGTATACTTTCAGTACACTAAGTACACTTGAAGTTGTTCCAAAAAAGCACGTATAGTATGCTAAAATATACTATTACTTGTAATTTAATACTATTTAAATACTACTAAAGTATACTAAACACACAATTAGTTGTTCCAAAATAGTACAGTTTAAGTACATCGACAAAAGTATACTAAAGTATGTTAAAATTTAGTATACTAAAGTATACTTTTTTCACCTGGGAACTCTATGAAAAGATTGGATTATCAGCAGGACCCTCTAGAATTCCATTGCACTGTAGCGGGAGGACGTGGGAGGAGAGAGTGCGGGGTGTGGAGGACAGGAGTGCACAGAAAGAACCCAGTCTCCATGTGGAAAGACCCTCAGGGTGGGATTCGTTGCTGTAGAGCCGAAGTGCTAAAGGCTGCGCTTATGGTACTTTGTAATAACGGAAAGGGAAGGGTAATAAGTTTTTGTTACGAAAACCTTTGAAAATCAGCTTAGCATAATTTCTACTTCCGGAAATTCTATCAGTAAAATATTTATTTGGTACAATTTAATTTTCTAGATCGAAAATAATTATGATTTCCTATTATTATACGATTCTGATCAGCACAGGAAGCGCTTCAACATTTCTCTAATGTGATTGGCCTACGCTCCTATTCTTAATGTATGTTCCCCACCAATCACTGACGACCTTCCCAGCATCGTCACCTCCCTCTGTAGGCGCAATTTAGCCCCGAATAACGGAGTAGCGCTTAGAATTTTTTGGACTGTTTGGTACTAACTCGCCTCGATAGGTATTTATTCCGTTCGGTGTCGGTGAGCTGGCCACTCTGCGGTCTGCCATGTCTCCTTCGCGGGTCTGAGCAAACACTGGAAGCGGACAAAGGGAAATGCATCTCCGGAGCGCTGAACCTGTTCCCTCTCGCCCAGCACAAAGCCTGTGAAGCAGGCCGTGTTTCTCCTCGCAGCCACAGGCAGATGATGCTCAAACATGTCGGGGAATCATTTCAAAGGCCACGAAGTCAGTTGCTGCATCAAATACTTCATTTTTGGCTTCAACATCCTGTTCTGGGTAAGAACCATTCACTGTCATTCTTATCCTCTGTTCCAGCAGGAGCGTTGGGGGTGATTGTGTACATTAGTGAGGGAGGCCCAGATCATCTTCACTTCATGGCTCTTTTTTTATTTCAGTTTCCACTCATATCGTTGCCTTGTTATTGCTGTGGCCGTCTTCGGGTGCTGGGGTCCGGACAGAAGCAGCTGTTCCTGCACACACGCAGCTAATCGGCTTTTTGTGATAATGAGAGCTGAGCGCTGACACAGAGAACAGTTGAATAAACCAGCACTGTTAATGTTAACCCCGCACACCGATGCGCACTGCTCCTCAGCGACCAGGGGCGCTGCTAGGATTCTGAAACACCGGGGGCTTAGCCCACCCTACACGGAGTTCAGCAGAGGCATCATTGGATGGTAAAATAATCTGGACATGTTGTGCCAGCTGGGTTTAAAGTGGGGGTTTTGATAACTGTAGGTCTGAGTGGAACGTAAGATGATAATAAAAATAACTTTTTAATTGGAATAAGAGCATGCGCTCTCAAAGCCCACTTTATTAGGTACACCTGTTTAATTTTCTAACACAAATGAGCCAATCACCACAGCAGCCAACAAATTGTGCCTTTGAGGTAAAGATAACTTGCTGAAGTTTAAACTGAGCATCAGAATAACAAAGGAAGAGGGTTGAAGTGACGCATCTTTAGTACCCAGTAAGCAGCAGATTCCTTGATCTCAGAGACTATTCAGACTGGCAGCATGTTGGCTGCACAGCGGTGCAGTTGGTAGCCCTGTTGCCTTTCAGCGAGAAGGTCCTGGGTTTGATTCCCAGCTTGGGGTCTTTCTGCATGGAGTTTGCATGTTCTCCCTGTGCAACTATCTGGGTACTCTGGCTTCCTCCCACGGTCCAAAAACATGACTGTCAGGTTAAATGGTCTCTCTAAATTCTCCTTGGGTGTGTGTATGGTTGTTTGTCCTGTCTATGCTGCCATGGGACAGACGGGTGACCTGTCCAGGGTGTACCCCGCCTCTCGCCCAAAACGTTTGCTGGAGATAGGCACCAGCACCCATCCCAACCCCACTAGGGTCAAGGGTGTAAAGAAAATTGATAGATGGATTTTACTTTTGGACAGGTATTATGATTCATAATCATGGCAAAAAAATGTTACAACTGGAAGCAGCAGATTAGCATCACCTGCACCATCAGGGCCTGCAGCCTTGCCAGGGTGGATTCTCACCAACTGTCTTCTAACATCTTCGGCGATGATGTTTCCTGTAGAAGTAGAGGTGACCAGCTGAGGGTTGGCGGATGGTCACTGAGTATAAGAGGAGGGAAGGATGTGTGAAGGTGAGATGAAGGACTCTGAGGAGGGGGAAGGGAGAGTTGTTGGACAGCAGCAGTGGTATTGACAGGAGTGTGAGCAGGAGGTGCAGGGGCCGCAGTGTCAAATCTGTTGAAAAACAGATTGAGTTCATTGGCTCTATCGACGTTGCCCTCAACCGCTCGACAGCCTGCTGATCTGAACTCGGTGACAGTCCTCATCCCTCTCCAGACCTTGGTGGTGTTTTTCTGCTGGAGTTTACTCTCCAGCTTCCTCTTATAATATTCCTTATCTCTTCTGATCTTCAACTTCAAGCACCTCTGAATTACTCTCACATCATCCCTGTTGCCATTTCTGAAAGCCCTCTTCTTCTGGATGGTCTAGATCTCCTTTGTTACCCAGGGCTTATTTGGGTAACAATTAACAGTCTCAGTAGGGATGATGGAGTCAACATAGAAGTTAATATAATGTGTTACGCACTCAGTGAGCTCATCGATGTCCTCCATAGAGAGGACTGCCAGTCAGTGCCTGCCAGTCAGTGGCCTCGAAACATCCCTGTAGTGTCTCAGTGACCTCTTTTGACCACCTTCTTCTCACTGTCCTCGTTGTTGCAGGCTGTCTCTTCACTAGAGGTATATAACATGGGCTCAGGGGCACCACAGTCCATCCACAGTCCAAGTAGAGGGAGGGGAGAGGAACTGTATGCATCTTTTACATAAGCATACTGCAAGCGAGCTACAGCTGAGTGGATGACATCACAGGCCACCGTGGGATTAGCAGAGGGAGGAATGTAAATAGTCACCATGACAACATGAGAATATTCATGGGGCAGGTAAAACAGACGAAAACCAACCGCTAGCAGTTCAACGTCCGGGCAGCAGATTCTCTCCTTGACATTTATAACAGCAGGACTGCACCAACAGTTGTTTACTAGAATGGCAAGCCCCCCTCCTTTCCGCTTACCACTCTCAGTGCAATCCCTATCAGCCCGAACAGTCTGGTAGCCCTCAGAAACATTGGCATCAGGAATGTCCGGGTGCAGCCATGTGTCCATAAAACACATTAAAATACATTCCCGATATCCCTTCTGGCTCCTGGACAGTGATGTTAATTCATCCATCTTATTAGCCATCGATCTAATGTTGCCCATGGTAACATTAGAAATGGCTTATAACTCTTCTCCATAAGCCTCTGTTTCTTCCTTTTTGCTCTCCTCTGCTGTTTGTTTCCTCCTCTGCAACCCCAATGTGTCTTTCTCTAAATATCCTCTGGGATTTCAGTGGATCTGGACTCCATGCCGGCCAGTTTTAGTTCACTCAGCTGATCCCTGGTGTGAACAATGCGGCCAAGTTGTTGCGCTAGGCAGAGTAAAAAAAAGTATCTCAACATCAAAGAAAAAGATAATGACTTTCTTAGTCAACTTTGTTGAAGATACTCTTCTGGTTAAGTACAAAATAATTAAAGTTGTAAAATAAAATAATCAAAAAAATATTTTAAAAATAAAATGACGAGAGGAGTAACCGCAACATGCTGCATACACGTTAGCGCATGCACACTATAAGTATGATATGGGACCATACCATTAGGTGGAAACAAAGAGTGGGGCACACAGTAATGAAGAGGAGAGTATGTCACAAAATCTATAATTATAAATGACACCTGTAAGAGAAGCAGCATCTGGCTGAAGAGTAAACATATTATAAATCATTAATTATTATGGGCAGTGGTGGCTTGTGATGGATCGAGCAGTCAAAAGAGAGCCAGGCACAGGTTTAAATTTTAAAATAATTGTTTTTTATTTAACCCAAAACAAAAACTTGGGTAAATAATGAAAAATGACAAAGTTGGGCCCATAAAAGAGGTCAAAGTAACAGAATTTAACTCAGACTGACTCAAACAAACAAACCTACCTAAATGAGACAAAGGGGAAACTTAAATACTGGCTGATCAGGCCACATAGAAGACACAAAGGGGAGAACACACAAAACCTAACTGAAGCTAACATAGGAAAATCCCATTCCTCCCTGCCCCCTCTTAATGATGAGTAGCAGTATGAACTAATTTGCAGTCTCAGGCTTGCTGCACCCCTTCTCCACCTCTTTGTTCCCCTGAAGGACTGGAGCAGCCGACACTGAGGTAACTCAAAACAAAGGTTAAATCAAGCAAAACACAACAGTGTAACTAAAATGTGCAAAACAGTTATGCAAATTAAATCCTAGATTTAAAGAAACCAAAATAATTGTGGTGAGATTGACTAACCTCTTGTGTGTAGTGTGATTAAATGTACCACATTTGTGTGGGTGTAAATGCAGCCATCACACACGCTGGGACAGCGAGAGAGACAGTCTGCAATGCAGTTGTCCTTGCTGGGGATATAGTGAATGGTGAATCGAAATGGCTGGACTGCCAGGTACCAGTGTGTGATCCTTCCATTTGTATGTTTCATCTTCTCTGTCCATTGCAGAGCTTTATGGTCAGTTTCTAAGGTGAACTCTCTTTCAAGAAGGTAATACTTGAAGGAATCCAGTGCCCATTTGATGGCCAGTGCCTCTTTATCAATGATTGAGAATCGTACTTCCCTTGGAAACAGCTTACGGCTAATAAAAGTCACTGGATGGCGCTCTCCAGGTGGTCCCTTCAACAGAACAGCTCCCAAACTTCTTTCAGAGGCATAAGTCTGAAGAATATAATGTCTCTCAAAATCAGGTTGTACAGGACTGGACTCTTACAGAGAGATTGCCGCAGGTCCTGGAAAGCTGTTTTAGCCTCCCAACAAGATGATCTTGTTGGGGCTTCGGGAACCAGTGAGGTCTGTTGATAGAGCGGCCCTGGCTGAGAAATGAGGGATAAAACGATTATAGAATCCTGCCATACCCATAAAGGATCTTAACTGTTTTCTGGTCTCAGGCAGAGGATATGACTCTATAGCTATAATTTTATTTATTTGAGGCTTTATCACACCATTTCCTATCACAAACCCATGGTACTCAGTTTCAGCCTTGGCAATTGCACACTTGACTGGATTAATAGTCAACCCTACAGATTGGAGGCGCTCCAACACCTCCAGATGTTTCAGGAGGTGTTGAATCCAGTTGGCTCTGGATTTCCAGATGGCCTTGCCATTTTGCTAACAGCTTCCTGTCAGCACTTGGAAGGAGCACCAGCACTTTCTGGCCAAGACTGAAAGACCTCTGGCGAGCTGAGTGGTCATATAGATTTTCTGATGTTTCTGTGAGCTTGGGCCAATGCTGTCATCCTTTCCATTCATCCCCGCATCTGGACAACATAAGAGACATTTACAGCTTGAGACCTCTCTTTGTCACCCACCCATGTCTCCCTTAACAGAGATGGGGGACCCCATACTTCATAGCCATATAGCAATTCAAATGGTGAAAAACCAGTAGAGGCCTGCGGCACTTCTTTATATGCAAAGTGAAGGTTAGGTAGCCACTGGTCCCAGTCTGTACCAGTTTTATTGACAAACTTGCATAACATTTGTTACATTTGCGCTGACAGAGCGCTTCTGATTGAAGCGCTCTGTCAGGCCGTCTGTCTATGGAGTGGTCTTCAGGCTCTTAATCCCAAGGAGTTGTGGACAGAAAGTTAGTTCCACACTCAGTGAGATTTTCAGTAGGAAACCCAACCCATGAGAAGAGCTCTATGAGACAGAAGGTAACTGCTGTAGCTTTTATTTATTTCAAAGCAAAGACCTTTGGATATTTTGTGACATAATCCAGGATCACAAGCATATAACGATTGCCTGATTTACTTATTTCTAGGGGACCAACGATGTCCATTCCCAGCCGTTTAAACAGGGTATTGATGATTGGCAAAAGCTGGAAGAGGAGCTCTGGAGGGAATTTTTAAAGATAACTTTTGGTAGTGAGGGCAGCTTTTGCAGAACAGAGTCAGTCACATTAGATCGGATTCCAGGCCAGTGAAAATATTTTCTGAGGCGGGCCATTGTCTTGTGCTTTTCAAGATGGCCAGTCCATGGAAAGGAATGCCCCAAGGATGGTGCCACCTTCTGGACTGGTCTAGGAACCACCAACTGCAATGCTGTTGGATGATATCTTTCAGCAAAAATTCCTCCAGTGTTTTCATACCTTGTTCAGGATGTTGGTTTCTGTCTACTTTCTGAAATAAAGATATTAGAGCTGGATCACCGTGTTGCATTTCTATGATGTTAGCAGGGATTTTAAACCCCAAAGGTAGCTCAGGCTCAGAGATAGAAGATGATTTCTCAGCAGTGTTTCAAAATTTCTCTTGCTGTCGCTGCCTGCAGGACTTGCAAGACTTCCTGGGTGTGGTCTCCAGATCCACATCATAAAAAGACAAGACGCAGAGTGGTTGCAGAAACTCCTCTCTCTTTCTAGCTTGAAATCTGGTTAATGCAATGTTGCACATATTGCTGGAGTTCAACAAGTCACACAACGCAGGCAGATCTTGACCTAGCACTGCTGGAAATGGCAGATTCTCAGCCACACCAATATTTAGAAGAAAAAGTTGGCCTTGTACTTTAATATACAGGTCTGCTGTTGGATATGAAAACATGAGTTGTCACTTGTGATGGACCGATACATGGAGATGACTCCATGAATGCAGTGGACAATGATTGTTTCCACATTAACTATGTTTCCTGGAACAAAGTCTCTGTGCACCAGAGTTTGAGTACTACCTGAATCAATGAGAGCCTTTAATTATTTACCTTCAACTTCAATTGAGGTTGTCCTTAAACCAATGGAATGGTTTATGGACGACCTGTGGTTTAGAGTGCACAATTTGTCTGGGCACAAAACACATTTGTGTCATCTTTGTAGAATTCTTTGGGGACACTGGTTGTGTGTGTCCCTCCATCCCACACATAACAAATCACTATCATGGCTGGGGCTCTTGATGGCACATCCAATGACTGGATCTTTAGAGGTTTACTCACCCCTGCCTTTTGGTAGTGGGGAACAGGTTTTGAAACCTCCCTCATTTTCCATGCCGTTTGACTCCATGGTTGTCCTTTTCTCCATGCGGCCACAAACACGTCAGCCAACTGCGCAGCTTCTGCAGCCGACTTTGGGTTATGTTCTTTAATCCATATCTACGACTCAGGAGACAGCATTCTCAAGTATTGTTCTAAAATGATTATTTCACTGACCTCATGCACAGTTTTTTCTTTTGGCAGCACCCACTTTCCATACAACTCTTTCAATCTTGCATACAGTTCTTTTAGATTCTCATCAAGTTTTACTTCCAGTGATCGAAATTGCAATCTGTACATCTCAGGATTGATGTTGTATTTTTGAAGAACAGCTTCTTTAACTTTATCATAATTCAGATCAAGCACCTCTTGTGCGCCTCTTGCTTTGCCAGTGAGTAGTGGAATCAGATGAAAAATCCAATCTGCTTTTGTCCACCGGCAAACTAGAGCCATGCGTTCAAATGTTGTTAGAAAATATTCCATATCATCCTCATCTGTCAGTTTTTCCAAGTCTGGATTCATGAGAGTGAAACTGACCTGAGGGAGCATGCATTTGCTCATTACTGCAGCAGGAAGGATCTTCACCTTCACTAGCTACTGCATCTGATTGTTGATATTCATCCGTTTGAGGCTCAGGAGCAGGGGTGGCACGAGCTTGCACTTCCACCTGTAACAGCTGAAATTGGTGTCATCTGAAGCGCTGTTCCTGCCAAATAAACTTCTCCCTCCGTCTTGCTTCCTGGGCTTCCTGCTGGTCCATATGAGAACGAACAATGGAAATCACTTCTGATATCGTTGGCTCCTTACCCTCAATGCTATCCACCCTTCCAGAGGCTCCATTTTCTTCTCCAACTTGGTCCTCCATTCCAACAGGCTGGTTTTGAGGATCTCCTTTCGGTCTTTTGGCACTCCTTCCTGTTTTTTTCATGGCTTGGTAAGAGGAGAGGGACTACTTAAAAAAAAAAACCTGTGCCTTTAACTGCAAGATTTCACTCCTGACACCACTTGTGATAAACCGAACAGTCAAAAGAGAGCCAGGCACAGGTTCAAATTTAAAAAAGAATAGTTTTTTAGTAAACCCAAAGCAAAAACTTACAGGGTAAGTTTTTGGGTAAATAATAATAAATGACAAAGTTGGGCCCATAAAAGAGGTCAAAGTAACAGAATTCAACTCAGACTGACTCAAACAAACAGACCTACCAAAATGAGACAAAGGAGAAACTTAAATACTGGCTGATCAGGCCACATAGAAGACACAAAGGGGAGAACACACAAAAACCTAACTGAAGCTAACATAGGAAAATCCCATGTTGTACATCTTTTATCTGGTCATTTTGTGGAATATCCAACAACGAGAAAATGGCACAAAATAAGAATATTTTTTCCACTCTGATTGGCTGCTCTTAGGCCTACCAATTTTAACTTGAATGTTAAAATTCAAGTTAAGACACCTGTGAAAATAATTTCTATTCCCATGGCTTTTTTGTTCTCTGGAAAATTATTTTTGATGATAAATACAGAAACAAGCATAAAAATCAAAACATCTACAATAGTGATAGTAATATTAATAATAAAATAATAGTGCAAAGTAGCCTACAAATTCTTTGGTGGGGGGCGGTGAGGGACCTGGATAAAGGCTAGGGGGGCGCTGGCCCACAAAAAGTTGAGAAACACTGTTCTAAACGAAAAACAGTTATTCTGTAAATGAAATCCTAGATTTATAGAAACAAAATATAAGTGTGGTGTGATTAAATATTACCACACTTGTGTGGCTGTAAATGCAGCCATCACACTGCTGGTGGTAATATCTGCAGGGTGGGTTATAATATAGCTGTGTATAGCTATATATGCTGCTGTACATCACCATCAGTTCATCTTTTAAGTTTTTCTTTGCAGATCATCTGGAAATATTCGCATGTGGTGTCCAATTGCTTCTGCGGGAAACAAGTGTTGAAATTCAAGAACGGATCTGGATTAATAAATTCAAATGAATTTAAATGTTGAGCCTTCTCAAAGCGAGCCTTTGACTGTTCGGTCATTATTTTGCACCACTGCACTGCCACAGAAGCACAATCTGAGCTTTGCTTACGGCGTGGTGTTAGAGCACCTGCATCTGAGTTTCAGCGACTAAATTCAGGACATTTATGGTCCGGGTAAAATTCTCCAAGGCCTGTTTTGTTTTTATAGCATCCACAATGCGATTTTGGAGGATGTTATAGAGAATGTCCACATGCGTAAAGGCCCGGTGAAAAAATGATAAAAAGAACAGAAAAGTTTTGTCCTGCTGCAGGACTGGCAAACCATGAGCTTGTTGGATTGACACGCTGTCTGATCTTTATAGATGGTTTCAAGTGATCGAAGCATGCCTTCAGGATTTCCTCCTGTTCAAACACAGTTGGCACCGTACGGCTCCACCGCTTTTGGCCTGATGATGGAATTCTTCTGTTGTACACTTCAACCAGGACAGCAGGTCTTTTAGGGGACTTGGACATTTTTTTTCCAAAAGCTGAAAGATTTGCAAAAAATATTCTGACAGGTGTAAGCAATGAGCACGCCTGTTGAATGATCAGGTTGAACTGATCGGCATAACAGTGTACAAAGTGCATAAGAAGAAAAGTTTCCAGGAGCCTGGCCTACAAACTGGAGGATGCGCCGGTCATCACCACAGCTCCATCGTTAAGTGTGGGCATTTAGTTTGTTTTCCAGTTTAAACGGCTGGAGCTTTTTTTTCAGAAGCATTTCAAACCCCTCTGCAGACCTGTCTTCAAGCAGGAAAAAGCCTAAGAATCTCTCCACTGCTGTGCTTACAGTGATGTACTTGAGCACAATCACACATTGGTTCACAGGCTACATCTGTAGTTTTGTCTGCTTGAACAGCAACAAACGGTGCTTCTAAAATTTCATTCTTGATTTTTTTTTGCTGATAAATCTCTAACATGTCATCAAGGAGCTCCTTGATGGCTGGTTTTGAAGGTGTGTTTAGCTACATGCATACTTGACAGGTGATCTGCCAGCTGTCAGTCTAAAAAAGAAAATAGATTAATCAGATCCAGAAAAGCATCCCGATTCAGGGAGGACGTAGATTCATTAGACCCCCGCAGTGATGTATTGTGTGCCCTGCAAAATTTAATGCAATCCACAATCCGTGATAATGCATGTTTTTTATTGCACCAGCTCATTGTGCCTCTGTACAGCAATGTGGTGGCCCTCATCCAGCTGACAGGTGATGTTAACCTGGCTCAACATTGTCAATTTCACACTGTTTCCAATGTGGCTTGTGCTGGATTCAAGTTTTTATTTTATTTTTTCAGACAGATGTTTCAGATCAATAATTCCTTGTTGGGTCAAAACTGTGTCTCCTCCAAAGAACAAACATGGAAAGCAGAAAACAGATTTCTGGTCACCGGGTCACCGAGAAACTGCGGTTTTGCCATTTTTCTCTTTGCTGGATTTGAATATCCTCAGGTTTGTCTGGCCCCAACTTCTTCACCTCCAGTTTTCCTCAATAGACATTAAGGACAATTGATTATTGATTAAGTAATTTATGCTAATATTGCTCGGCATCGCACCTGCTCAGTTTATGCCAAACCACACCCACACACACTCGCACTCCTAGTCCATCCTGATTGGATGAATCCTGTGGCTGTGGGCTGAGCCTGGGCTTACCAAAATTAGCCTAAATGAGCTGCAAACCGAGGGGGGGGCCGTGGCTAGACACCTGTCAATCATTCTGAACCGTGACAGACAGTTACGCTGAATGAGGCTGTCATAAGTTAGCCCTTCAGAAAGACCCTGGGATTTTTCCCAGGCGGTTTGTTGTAAATTTAACAAAATGTGATACATTATTTCTAAAACGTATTTATTTTTAGGTTGTTATTTTTAAGTTGTTTATTTTAACTTTATTGTAAATGTCAGGGAAGGTATAAGTAGGGCTTAGCCTACTTATACGGCTAGTATAGCCCTACTTATACCAGCCGTCTCTGATTATGGGTCTGTTCAGTAGATTTGGTTGCAGTGCTTTGTTCAGTTGTTTGGTGATTAAAATTAGATTAAAATATTATACAAAAGTAAGAATGTGTACAGAATAAATACATAAAATTGAGGAAGTGTAAGGATTCCCATATAGGGGACATGGAATGCAAAAGGATTTATCATGTAAAAACATTCCTATTTGCCAAGTTATGCTAAAATATGAGACTAAAGATGATAGTAAATTTGCTAAAGGTAATCAGGCAAGGACTCGAATGGCCATGTGATGGCCATGTGGAGCACTAAGGCCTCCATACATAGGCTGTGCTTTACCCCTGGGCCACCACAGCATTCCCACCAATGTTGTTGTTTGGGAGCCAAAGCAGCCGGTTCTCTAAAAAGAGCCGAAATTCCTCATTTCGCCCCGTACAGCAATGTGGTGTACATTTTCTGTTTGTCCACTCTGAAATAAAGACTACTAGAACCAATAAAATCTTAATAAAAAAACAACAAAAAAATTGAGATATGTTGTCCTTCGCAATTTCAGATTCGACTTTCAGGTAGTTTGGGTCAGAATTTGGTCAACAAAACATGAAAGCATGGATGCATGATCCGAGGCATGATGGATGATCCATTCAGGAAAGGCTGAATCTGTCTTCTATGTCCACCTGTCTCATAGACTAAATATCTAAGAACAGCACTTTTGCCCTTGTTTTTGCCTTTCGAACTAGGGAGAAAGAACTTTTCTTTAGATGTTCTTTTCATCTTAGCAGATTTTAAATTTTTAATCAACATCTGCCTGCTTTGATTTTCAGCCATGATTAGTTGCTACTGCAAAGGAGAGAAGATGTTGGTTTATCTGCAATGCCAAATTTATTCGTTTAAAAACAGCAAAAGTAGACTCTAGTCCTTCACAGTTATATCCACAATCATAAAATAGGAAATAGAATACAACATAACGTTGGGATTTCAAAGCGTCTCTTACACAATCACTCACACGCCAGAGAAAAGAGATGAGTTTTTAGCTGACCTAAAGGATTGTATGGTTTGAGTGGTGTGAGGAGGTAGAGGATAGCTGGTCCACAGTGTTGAACCTTCCAGCAGGGTAACAACCCTGAACATCCTGCCAGAGATGCAATGAAATGACTTACATCATATCATAGCATTATGATTGTCTAGTCAAAATAAGGCTTTGTAGCAAGACTAGAAAGTGATGTTCACAGATGCTACTGTTGGTCTGTCTCATAAAACCCACTACATTGTGATAAAATGCAAAAAAGTTTAGGGAGTGTGAATACCATTCATTCACTGCTGATAATGTTAAACAATGCAGTACAGGCCGAGGCTGTCCCAGGGAAAGGATTTCAGTATTTTTCCTGAATAACATTTTGTCTCTGTACATTTGTACAATCTCCCAGTAATAAGATGTGACTGGTGTTTTGCAGTTGCTGGGCATGGCCTTAGTAGGGATTGGACTGTGGGCATGGAGTGAGAAGGTGAGCACACTATTTTTTTTTAAATGAAACTGCAGACAAAATTATTTTAGAGTAGTGCTTTCTCTATGTCCCAGTACCATCATTCCTGGCTATTTCCTGTCACTTTGACTATTTGCCAAACATGACATAACCCAGAGGAGGATCAACTGCTTGACTCACATCCAGTGTCCTGTCCTCTCCAGGGGGTCCTGTCCAACATCTCATCCATCACCGACCTGGGGGGCCTTGACCCTGTGTGGCTCTTCATGGTGGTTGGAGGGGTTATGTTCATTCTGGGGTTTGCCGGCTGCATTGGAGCTCTTCGGGAAAATACATTTTTGCTTAAGTTTGTATGTTCTACTCTGCAAGCACCATGAATAATCACTGAAAAAAGATTGCTTCCTGTTTCTGGTTTTACTTCTATTCATAATTCTTCTCCTGTTCTAGTTCTCTGTGTTTCTGGGAATCATCTTTTTCCTGGAGTTGACAACAGGAGTTCTGGCCTTTGTTTTTAAGGACTGGATTAAGGACCAACTCAACCTGTTCATCAACAACAACATCCGGGCATATAGGGACGACATCGACCTACAGAACCTCATTGATTTCACTCAGGAATATGTGAGTCATGGGATACCTAGTAAATGTGATGAGGCATGGCTGTGGCATACATCTACTTTGGTCTCCTTTCTTCAAATCTTCCAGCAGTCTTTGCATCGCAGATTATCAGGAGTATCAGGATTATAAAGAGTTTAAAAACCTGGAGCCAAACTGTTCATGTACTGTGTTTTTGATTCTAACTGCATTGTAATACAACTTAACTAGAGGTGTCAGGTAGTCATTGGCAATGGATGATTTTCATCTTGATCAGCCCTGACCATTGTCCATCAGTTTGCAGATATAATCCCCCTCTCCATTGTCAAGTCTCACTCTAGCTTGGGCCAGTTAGTCAAATCATTTTTACCAGAATACCAGAAGGTAGGTCAAGTCCTTCAGTTTATCCCAGCAAAGAATTGGAGAAAATTTTCAGGAGTGAAGATAGAGGGGGTCAGCCTAATATAGCATGAGATTAAGTGGTGCAATTATCAGGTCATAACTGCTGGATTTAAGCAACATTTTTTGCATTCCTACATTTTTATGTTAAATCAGCAGAATTGTTGTGAGGTCTAAAGAAGCTGGAGATCAAATGATGACGGCTACTGTGTTAGATGGAGTGGGTTGTTTTTACAGACTGAGTCTGGAATTCCATTGCAGAAAACACAAGCAAGACTTAAAGCCACATACATGCCAGTAAAGGATGTAGGACCTGACACTATGTCAGGAGTCCCTGAAGTGTTTCTCTTCTCTGTCTGACTGCAGTGGGAGTGCTGTGGCGCATTCGGAGCGGACGACTGGAACCTGAACATTTACTTTAATTGTACTGATGGAAATCCCAGTCGGGAAAAATGTGGGGTTCCTTTCTCCTGCTGCACCAAGGACCCTGCGGTAACGTTAGCCTCTTTCTGTCGATGTCACAGTGCAGAAGCTGTTGCACCACAAATGATTTGGATTCAATCCCAGAATTCACATGGTTCATATGATGGCTTTCAAACCTTTTAGAGATAATTTCTTTTTGTCTCTAGGAGGATGTGATAAACACTCAGTGTGGCTATGACATCAGAGCAAAACCAGTAAGTTTAGCTAGTTCTGCTAACATTTGGAATGGAACCCTTGTCCTCAGTGAAATGTTTAAGGTCTTCTTAAACAGTGATTGATGAGTGATTAACCAATACTGTGACTAGGGCTGTATAAATAAATCGATTCGGCGATATATATCGATATTTTCCGCCCTAGAAAAGTATCGATTTTTCATCTGCGAGTATCAATCCGTTAAACCATAGGGGTCCACAACCTTATAGCTCTTTTTAACGTCTAGTTTGTTACGGCGTAGCAGCAAGGCTCCGCCTCCCTCAGTCTCACTTTCAACTTGAGCTTAAAGTGCACATTATAAACGACACACCAGTTTTTAAATTGTGTTAATAGGCCAAGTATAACCGGAGTTATGCTAAATTTAGTAAATCATATTTTTCCGATTATCACATAATCGATTATCATGATTATGTGATAATCGGGAATCACATAATCATTCCCGATTATGTGAGAGGGAATGAGCTTCCAAATGTACAAAACGAAACGAAACATTAGATTCCTGTGTTTTTGGAAATGTAAAATCTTCAATAAATAACGATGGGCTGTATTTTGTTGCTGAGAAACGAAGTAAAGTTGCGCAAGTAACCGTGAAAGAGAAGCGGAACCGAGAAGCAGAAAGGAGTAGCGGCGCGAACGGAGCAGCTGCAAAAGCAGTGAGATCGCAAAATTAATGCAAATTTCGACTGGTAGCATTCACTTCGTAATTAGTTTTCAGCTTAGCGGTTTCTGTTCTATAAAGGATTACCTGAAGAATGAACATGGGTTGATAACATCCCAAGCGGGCGCGCAGCGGCGCTGTGTTTTGAGCAGGAAGACGAAGAGGAAAAACCCGCAGCCGGAAACTGCGGCGCAGTGAGGATTTTCATGATAACAGTGGCTAATCGATCATTCTTATTAGCAACAGACAAAGAGTATCAGAGACTGAGAGAACGATGAGATCCAGGCAGTCTGAGAGGCAGCTACTCAGAGATCCAAGCAGGGGAATAGCGGCGCTGCGTAGCTGCAGGGAGTCGATCACTACGGGGTGAGGCGGAGCCACTACTTTAGCAGTTAGAAGAAAGCAGCTTACAGCCACGGATAACTCCGGGAGCCAAGGTAGAAACACCTTTTCCCCCATAATCCAAAAGACTGCATTTGTGGCTGCATTTGTACTCCAAAATGCAGCCACAGTGTCCAAAAGCAAAAACATAAATGCAATCATTTGCATATTGAGAGTCTACAGAGGCTGATAATCTCCCCACTCTGCTCCTGGATTACTGTTTACATTTTTTAGTTTTATGTCAAATCCGCATGAATTAAATGACAGAAACTAATTCTCTCACTGCATCTTTGATTCATTTTGTCCAGCTGCATACTGTTGGGCTGTCCAATCACAGTCAGGTATTGTGTAATTGGTGCTTTTAATCAAGTTTTCAGTTAACTAAATTCAAGTCTATGGAACACAAAATGTCACTAAAATCACTCTGTCCTAAAATCTTTCAGAAAATCGTAAAAATGCACCGAATCGTGTCGCTCAACAAATATCGTGATGCATATCGTATTGTGACCAGAATATCGTATCGTATTGTGAAATTATTGCATCACTACACCCCTAACTGTGACTATGGGATAAGTAAACCCACAGATGACTTACATATGTGCCCATACAGGACTCGGAGCAGAAGGACTACATCAACGTGAAAGGCTGTGTTCCTCAGTTTGAAAGGTGGTTCCAAGATAACCTCACCTTGGTGGCTGGGATCTTCATTGGAGTAGCATTATTGCAGGTCAGTTCTAGTCCTGTTTTATTATTAAAGAAAGAGTGAAACTAAAGTACTTTTCCCTTTATGAAATATATCATTGGTTTTCTTTTCTTAACAGATTTTTGGGATTTGTTTGGCCCAGAACTTAGTGAGTGACATCGAGGCAGTGAGGGCAAGCTGGTGAGACACCATCAACCTTTCGTCTGCTCTTAGTTCTCATGAGCTCTCATAATTATTTCTAACCTTTGCAATCTCAGACAATCTGAGAAAATTTACATATACTAATTATGCTCATGGGTGTCATTCATTTCATAGGCATAATTCAGTAGTGATGCATATGATATGGAAGTCAAGTTCATAATTAGGTGATACAAAGTAGTAATTTCAACTTTCAAAATCATTATGAGATTCAAAGTCACAATTATGACTTTGAAAGTCATAATTTTTTAAGATACAAAGTCATACTTTAGACTGTGGACTTTAATAGATACCTCGGCTCTATGTTTGATGTAAGCACAGATCTGATTGCCAAGAGGGACTAAATAGAGGTCATATTGTTTTTAAGGTTGTCAAAAATGATAACACAGGTCAGTGTTATGAGGAAATACAGTTATTTCATATGGAATGGAGTGTGAACTCCATTCCATATGTCAATATGAGGCCCAGAGTAGAAATACAAGAATGGGTTAGGGTCATATGGTTGGAATGTCTTTGTTCTCTTGAGCCCGTTTTGCACTGCACAGCCAGAACCTGGCCAACCCGGGTCTGGGTTGGCCAGCCCAGTCCCGCCCCGCCCTGTTCACTGGAGCCCAGAGAGCTGTGGCTCTAATTGGGCTGGCCAGACAGGGCTGTTTGGAGTCAGCTGTTGATAGGTGCATTGGCTGCGGGGCGAACGTAGACAAGTTGTCTTTCAGATCTTTGGGTCAGAGGAGTTTATTTAGTGTTTAGGCTTTCTCAATGTCTATTATTTTAACATGTGGCATCAAAAAATTCCCTGTCATAATCTATTCTTACCCGTTAAGTTTATAATTGATAATAATGACATATTTAATTGCACATATTTTGTTTTGTTTAAAATAATATTCTAAAAGTGAAACCCATCACACATCAAGCTGATAAATATGTGCAACTTTTTGCACATATTTATGTGGGAAAAAAAATAAAAAAAATATACACTGACTGTGGTCCCACTAACTGCATATGAATAATAAAATTAAATTAAAAAATTTCTGAAGAAATTTAAACAGTCTGCCAAACCATGACCGTCGGTTGGAACCCAGCATTCAGATGCTAAAAATTAGCATCGATACTAAAGTAAACTACAATGTACTGAATAGCATGTGGAGTCACAAGCATGTTGAGTAACATGGACTTACTCCATTCAGTATGTTAAAATTAGTGTATAAGCCAAAATTAGCCAAAATACTAATGTTAGCCTAAATGCTCCTGGTGGTGTGTGGGGTATAGCTAGCATGTTGTCTTACATTGACTTCCTCCATTCAGTGTGCTAAACATAGTTAATAAATAAACAAAACAGCTCAAAAGCTTATTTTAGGGAAAAGGCTACTGCAAGCTACAGTAGCTACATTAGCAGAGTGATTCTCTGAATTCGGTGCCTTTTGGGGTCTCAGGTTACTTAAAAATATACCACAAAAAATTGTGTTTTTGAACACTGCATCTATTGAAGGACTTTTTGAACCTCCAAGAAAATATGTTTCCCCACCTTATGCATGAAATCCCAAACATTAATATGAATTTCTTTGCAGCTTAAGTTGTTTTAAATTCAACCCCGTAACGGGACAATTTCATTCCTCTATCAGTATAACTGCATAACATAATTAAACTAATTCTTCCAGCTCCTTTGAGATCACCTGTCCCTTGATTAAAATAACTAATTGTAAGTCTATTTTATTTGATTCTGAATCATGGCAGACTGATAAGTAGAATATGGCAACTTGATGTAAAAGTGCTTCTCATAATTCATGAAAATACACTTAAAAATAAAAATTAAATCAGGCTTTTTTTGTGTTTTAAACATTCTTTAAACTTTGCATACAGTCCAACAAATATTAGTCTACAACAATGTATTGCGTTACAGGGTTGAACCCATTGTAAAAGTTGACCAGACTGTTACGGGGTTGAATATACCGGCTGGCTTAACAACAGTCCAACGTTCAACCCCGTAACAAAACCACTGTTTTTGTTACGGGGTTGAACGTTACGGGGTTGAAGATTTTCACAAAAATTTGCCATAACTTCACATTAGTGAGGGCTAATGTGAAGTTATTCAACAATCCATCATATGATATGATGAAAACAAGAAATTAATATAATAAAGACCATTCTTTACTTTTTCCAAAACAATAAATATCATTTACGTGCGTAACAGGGTTGAAAGGTTGAGCTTGACGATGACAATATTTGCGTAAAAAATAACCGAATATAGGTAAGAAACTTTCCTAACAATTAAATCTCTTTACAGTATGAGCAGGAAGAGACTTCAGTGATGTCATTTCCAGGGAGCTGAGGAAATTGGACTGAACTTATAAGAAGGAGGAATAAGTATGCTGTTACGGGGTTGAACAAAACTTGAGGGACAGGATTAAAAAGTGCTATTTTATACATAATTCATGTATTTTTCTCATATTTCTTTTATTTAGATTAAAAAATACCTAAAAATGTTTATAATGGTACAAATAACTTGCAGTTACTGGCTATTTTTATTTGTTTTATATTCATTGAAAAATGAATATTGGTCAGTGGGGACATGCTCATTTGGCAGATTTCTACACTTCAACAATCCATAAAATTTTTCCAAACATGATTATTAAAATATATTTGCATGTCACATTACCTAGACACATGGATATTTCCTTTTCTTGATTTTCTCAAAAGGGCTGCACAGTGGATTCTTGCAGCAAGAAGGTTCTGGGTTTGATTCCCGGTCCAGGGTCTTTCTGCATGGAGTTTGCATGTTCTCCCTGTGCATGCATGGGTTCTTTCCGGGTACTCCGGCTTCCTCCCACAGTCCAAAAACATAACTGTCAGGTTAATTGGTCTCTCTAAATTCTCCCTAGGTGAGTGTGTGTGTGTGTGCATGGTTGTTTGTCCTGTCTATCTCTGTGTTGCCCTGCGACAGACTTGGCGACCTGTCCAGGGTGACCCCGCCTCTCGCCTGGAATGTTAACTGGAGATAGGCACCAGCACCTCCCGACCCCACTAAGGGACAAGGGTGTAAGAAAATGGATGGATGGATGGATGGATGGATGGATGGATGGATGGATGGATGGATGGATGGATGGATGGATGGATGGATGGATGGATGGATGGATGGATGGATGGATGGATGGATGGATTTTCTCAAAAGATTTTGTTTGCATTATATGAAAATCTTCGAGATAAACGTGTGGGACACAAAAAAACATCGAATTCAGAGAATCACCCAGCAATGTTTGTGTTAATGCACTCTGATTTTTACCTTTGCAGAAGTAAAAATGACATGTTTACTTTGTGGCACTTGATTACCAAAAAAGCACGCTCATCTCTTAGCAGCAGATTAACAATGAATATTGTTATTGTTCAAAAAACATAATAGTATTTCAAAAGAGCACAAGATATCTTATCTTAAGCCGTTTTCGCACTGCACGCTTCGATCCGGTTCCACCCGTACTGCAGCCCTGTTATAACTGAGGGCGGCATCGAAGCTGTACCTGACATCATAATTTTTAAAACTAAACAATGGTTTTGATGTAGCGGCCAAAGCCTTTTCCTCAGAGATGCGGCGGAAAATGTTCTCTTTCCTCGTTGACCGATCTAGTTCATTCTGTGCTCGTTCATCAGCGAGTAAGCAGAGGAAAAAAATTACCTCACCATGGAACCAGGTAACAGCAGAATATTGAGGGGAATTCATCGCAAATTAAAAATAATAATAACTATAAGAATTGCTGTTCCTAGCGAAACAGCCGTAAGAATGCATATTTGCAGAATGACTGCTGCAGAAATGCAAGAAAAAGCAGAACAAAGCATAAGAAGTAGAAAAAAGCAGAAGACAGCTACTGTCATGCATGGTAGAAATATTTTGCAAATTTGTGAAATTTAGCAAAGGCATAGCAAAAGAGGCAGAAGTTTGTGTGCAACCTGAATTATTTGAAAAAGTCAAAAAGTGAAACAGAGCTTAAGAAAGAGCATAATTAGCACAGGAAGTTTAAATTAGTACAAAACCACAAATAGTTGAAACAGTTGAACAGTGAAACATAGCAAAAAGCATACATTT
The DNA here is from genome assembly GCF_904066995.2 of Poecilia reticulata. NCBI lineage: Eukaryota > Metazoa > Chordata > Actinopteri > Cyprinodontiformes > Poeciliidae > Poecilia > Poecilia reticulata. Next base: position 1,435,498 of record NC_088847.1, read on the forward strand.
GCAGAAGCAGAAATTGGTACAAAACCATAAATATTTGAAGAAGTGAAACATAGCAAAACAAATAGCATAAAGGGGAAAAAGAAGCATATTTGCAGAATGATTGATGGAGAAATGCAAGAAAGATGAGAACAAAAGAAATGGGGAAAAAAGTTTGTGTGCAACCTGAATTATTTGAAAAAGTCAAAAAGTGAAACAGAGCTTAAGAAATAGTATAGTTATCACAGGAAGTGGAAATTAGTACAAAACCAGAAATAGTTTAAACAATTGAACAGTGAAACATATTAGAAAGCATAAATTAGCAGAAACAGAAATTAGTTCAAAACCAGAAATATTTGAAGTGAAACATAGCAAAATAAATAGCATAAAGGAGCAAAATTAACAGAAATGTTTGATATATGAATTGCTAAAATTGATTAAAGTTATCAGAAGACCTTTGTAGACAGTAAAAGCAGAAGGCATGTACAGAAAGGTAGACAAGCAGAATTCTGAGACACAGATATAAACAGAGCACAAGAAATACATTGAAGGAATAGAGGGTGTGAAAAGCATCAATTAGCAGAAGCAGAAATTAGTACAAAACCAGAAATATTTGAAGTGAAACATAGCAAATCAAATAGCATAAAGGAGCAAAAGAAGCAAAACATTTTGATATTTTAATTGCTAAAATTTATTAAAGTTTGCAGAAGACCTTTGCAGACAGTAAAACCAGTAGAAGCAGAAGGCATATACAGAAAGGTAGACAAGCATAATGCAAACACACAGATAGAAACAGAGCACAAGAGAAAAATACATTGAAAGAATAGGAGAAGGTGTGACATGGCTGTACTCCAGTAGTTTGAAAGAAAACGGTAAGACCTGTAGCAATGATAGTAATAGTTCCTTAAAGTAGACATACATGGCTACATTTTAATTTATAAATTATTTCTGTACAGTGAAATATGTATGAACAGCATAATTTTATTTGTCAAAAAGCATTAAAACGGCAGTTGCTAGAGTGTACACTAGCAACTGAAGACAGTTACAGAATTCCACCATGTATTTCAATGGGGCAAAAAATTTGCACAAAAGGGCAATTATTTCAAAAAGTACAATAGTGAATTTTAGCAAAAGTCATAGCAGCAATCTCCTGAAGAAGCTGAACGTTTTGATATATGAATTAGCACAATTAGTTGAAGATAGCAGAAGTAGGTAACGACCGAAAAATGTGAGCAGGATCTCAATAAGTGCATTGAATGCATAATAATAAAAATATTAAAAAGAGCACTCTTTACAAAATACAGTAAGAACAGTTTAGTGAGAGCCCAGTGACAGGCGGTGAGGTTCAATGCTGGTGAGGCACTGACTTACGATTATAGACACCATGCATGTTATTGGACGTACGGAAATTTCGCGCAGGCATACAAAGCTGGAGGGCAAAAAGACTAATCTTTTACATGTTATCCATAGCCGCGTTAACTCAGTGAAACTTAGAAATGTAGGTATTAATTTCATGATATGATCCACAGCAAAGGGAAAGAGCGAGAAAGCAATTTCTCGCTCTGTATCCACCAAGCTACAAGCAGACTTGTTGCCATAGCAACTGACAACAATGCTGCTTCATGTTTTAGGATTTAACACCAAAAAGACTAGATTAGCTACCGCTTCTACTTTACTGAATTACTTAGACATACAAACTGTAGCCCACAAAACGCACATTTCATTAAAAAACTTAACAAAAACATCTTATTGCCATCTTACCTTTACTTATCAATGAAATCCATGCACCACTAACAACAAATGTTATTGTTCAAAAAACGTAAGATTTCTTTTGAAATGCTACTTATCTGAGGCTGCGTTCACACTGCAGCCTGAAGTGACCCAATTCTGATTTTTTTGTCAAATCAGATTTTTTTGCCAGGGCCATTCACACTGCCACATATGCAGGTCATATGTGACCTGTAGTGTTTTGCAGTTTGAACGGGCAACAACCTGAAAGTGTCCCACATGCGCAGTACAGGGCGCAATAGCATCAGCATTCTCAGTGTTCTGCCAACCACCATATAAAGAAGTGCTCAGTTTGTGGAAGTAAACATAGAGGCTAGCGGTGGAGCATAGCTTACATATTTGAAGTTGTTGTCCGACCAGAGCAGCATATTAGCAATCCTCATTATAGTCTGTCATAGTTGTTGTTTTTCTTCCCCCTTGTGCGTATCAGGATGCAGAATAGTGAGATTTGTTGAGCACTGGTGAAGTTCAGTTCAGATGAATGTGACCTGGACGTTAGGTCACATTTGAATCGGATACATATCGGATATGGGTCACATTCGAAAAAGAATCCGAGCTGTGCCGTTCAGATTGTCATGAAAAGATCAGATACAGGTCGCATTACGTCAAAAAAATCGGAATTGCAGTGTGAACGCAGCCTCAGATAGTATTTCAGGTAGTATTTCAAAAGAAATCTTACGTTTTTTGAACAATAACATTTGTTGTTAATCTGTTGCTAGGAAATTAGCATGTTTTTGGTAACCAAGTGCCATGAAGTAAACATCTGATTTTTACTTTCTTATCTGATTTATACTTCATGGCAGTTCATTACCAGAAAATAACACTCATCTCTTAACACCAAATTAATAACAAGTAGTATTATTCTTTATAGAACATAAGCTCTTTTGAAATACTGCTTATCTGCTTAGACACAAGAAATGTACAGTTTTTAAATTTTGCAAAAGTAAAAGTCAGATGTTTAATCGTGGCACTTTGTGCTCATCGCTTAGCAACAGATTAACAACAAATATTGTTATTTGGGTAAATATTTGAGGTAAATGTTTCCCTCAGCTTCCTAACTGACCAGCACATACAGAAGCAGCTGGACAAGAACAAAACTGTTCCTCAGTCTCTGGAGATGGGCTCGGCAGCTTTAGGAGGAATTTGATTGACATGCCGGCCCCCACCCACCTGTTCCTCTGTTTAATGCAAAACAACCAGGTAATAGGACTGGGCTGAAGGGGGCCAGGCTGGGACCTGCAGTGCAAAAAGACCTTTGGATATAGACAGAGACCTTAAACCACAAAAAGTAGTTTTACTCTTAAAAAGTTCATTGTAGCTGTTACTCCCTTAGTATGAGGACTAAAGAGTAAAAGTTTATTGAACTTTTGGAATGCAATGCAAAAACTCATCCATCATTCTTCCTCCTCCATGCTTCATCAGGGTGCCCCCCCCTCTGTCCATGCGTCGACCCCCACCGTACTCCTGCAAGAAATCATCGGCTTACTACTCATGAGACAGGCACGCACAGAATGTATGTGTGTTTAGGCCTGTCACAATAACAAATTTTGCTGAAAGATTAATTGTCTCAAAAATTATTGTGATAAACGATAATATTGTTTGAAGACCATTTTAAACTGATGTAATGGTAATGACATAATAATGCAAGCACATCCTGCCAAAAATAAATACTCTTTATTTTCAAAAGTATACTTAACACTGGAACTGGTAAACAAAATAAACAAAACAACCAAAAACCAAAATATAATTAAGCCTCAGTCTCCATTAACAAAAACTGTACCTAAATAAAAACTTAACACAACATAAAACTAAAGTGGAAATTAAAACTACATTCAACCAAAAGAGTACAGAATATAGTATAGTATGTATACTATATTGCCCTTCAATAGTCTTTAGATTTAGATAGAGAAGATGGGCATATGCAACTACCTGAGGCAATAGTTTATGCCTCCCTTAAGCCCAGTTCACACTAAACGAGATTTTGCCTCAATTTTTCCCTTAAGACAATTTTAGAACGTCTACGTTCATGAGTGAAATTGCTACCGCAGTTGATATACCCGATAACTTTATAAGCTGTTCATTGTTAATGCGACATAAATATAATGATAAGGTTATTCATTCAGTCAAGACTGTACGCTGACAGTAGCCATATGCATTGCAGGTAGATTGTAGGAAATCATGGATTAATGCCTGGTTTTAAAATTAGTTAACTGGACTAGTGGCCATTATTTTGTGCACATTGTCTCAATGTAATTGTAAATATTATTAATTAACCAATTAAGCTTAAAGAAACGACACAACAGAAAACAATCTAAACACACAAATGGTAAAGACGGAAAAAAAAACTCGCCTCCATATCATAGTGCAGCAAATAAAGCACCGTCCATAGGGCTGTATAAATAAATCGATTCGGCGATATATATCGATATTTTCCGCCCTAGGAAAGTATCGATTTTTCATTCGTGAGTATCGATCCGTTAAACCATAGGGGTCCATATTCTTATAGCTCTTTTTAACGTCTAGTTTGTTACGGCGTAGCAGCAAGACTCCGCCTCCCTCAGTCTCACTTTCAACTTGATCTTAAAGTGCACATTATAAACTACACACCAGTTTTTAAATTGTGTTAATAGGCCAAGTATAACCGGAGTTATGCTAAAATTAGTAAACCATATTTTTCTGAATGTCAGAGGAATGTCGAAAGCGCCGCCATTCCCCGCTTTTCCGATTATGTGAGAGGGAATGAGCTTCCAAATGTACAAAACGAAACGAAACATTAGATTCCTGTGTTTTTGGAAATGTAAAATATTTAATAAATAACGACGGGCTGTATTTTGTTGCTGAGAAACGATGTAAAGTTGCGAAAGTAACCGTGAAAGAGAAGCGGAACCGAGAAGCGGAAAGGAGTAGCGACGCGAACGGAGCAGCTGCAAAAGCAGTGAGATCGCGAAATTAATGGAAATTTCGACTGGTAGCATTCACTTCGTAATTAGTTTTTAGCTAAGCAGTTTCTGTTCTGTATATAAAGGATTACCTGAAGAATGAACATGCGCGCCCGCAGCATGCAGCGGCGCTGTGTTTTGAGCAGGAAGACGAAGAGGAAAAACCCCCAGCCGGAATCCGCGGCGCAGTGAGGATTTCCATGATAACAATAGCTGATCGATCATTCTTATTAGCAACAGACAAAGAGTATCAGAGACTGAGAGTACGATGAGATCCAGGCAGTCAGCTACTCAGAGATCCAAGCAGGGGAATAGCGGCGCTGCGTAGCTGCAGGGAGTCGATCACTATGGGGTGAGGCGGAGCCACTACTTTAGCAGTTAGAAGAAAGCAGCTTACAGCCACGGCTGGTGGCTGTAAGGTTTTTCTACCTTGGCTCCCGTAGTTAGCTACGGGAGCCAAGGTAGAAAAACCTTTTTCCCCATAGTCCGAAAGACTGCATTTGTGGCTGCATTTTTACTCCAAAATGCAGCCACAGCAGGACCGTGCAGAGACCACTAAAGGGGAAAGTGCTCAACAACAAAAAAAGGGCACATCTAACAGCATTCTAGGACAGAATATTAACAAAGCCACTCAGCTTTCAGAGTTTAATAAACAATGATACATTACAAAAATGTGACATATACAATGAAAGCTAAGGAAAATCTCCATGTAGAGCATAACACTATGCCTATGTAAGATATTTTATTAGTAATTTCCTTCTGCATGTCTATTTTGTTATAGGAAAGTATTGCAATATTCAAACCCGCAATTTAGCAAGATATGTAAATCAGAGCTGGACCACCAGACATATTTTGTCTTTACAGAATTACACTATTAAAAATATAAACAAGGGCACAATGCAACATTTTAGTGGACTGTAAATCTATAAAACAGAGCTGCCTGTTTGCTGCAGTGGAGATGAAGATGGTCCATTCAGGAAAGCAGAGCTGCCTCAAACTTTAACGTGGAACTGCAGAAAAACAAAAAAAACAAAAGCAAAAATAGAATTATTAATGCATGCCACCACGAGAAAAGCCTACTGAGTTTTGCTTAATTTTTTGTTTTTAAATTTAAATCACACATTTTTGACTCATGAAGTTAACTTTTTTTGCAAAACAAACTTATTTGCGCTTGTCAGAAATTTTTTCTTGCTATTCTAAGTTTTTGTTTGTGACTCAAAGTTTTGCTTGTGATTCTCATAATGTCGTGAGACTATGATCTAATATGAACAATTACTGATTAGACTAATTTTAATCAAATTGTGCTCATTATATTTAAGAAAAATTTTCTACTGATTACGTTATCTAGACTAAACTATGAGTTTAAATCTAACCTAAATTGAGGCCTACTCAAACAATCATGATCAATATAATATTTCAACATGCGCCAACGTTTAAACATAATTAAAACTAACATAATTAAATTAATATTTCCAACAGCTGGAAGAAACGATAAAGCCGATAAATTGAAATGAGGTTGATAATTTTCATTTATTGTGCGATTAATTGATTTATTGTTTATCGTGACAGGCCTATGTGTATTTGTAGCTGGTGAGTTTGATGAGTCTATGATAGTTTGCTAAGCACCAAGCTGTATATAACCTCTGTTTTGGTGTTGAGTCATACATGACCGTATCCGGGAACCCTGATCTTCTAGGGTGTTACTCCACCTACACAGTAGAGAGGCACCCAGCTCTGTGGTTTTGTGGCCGATTTCTGGCTTCCAGTAAAGTTTTGACTTGCTGATATCAGTTTTCAGCTGAAAAGCAGCATTTCTTCTTTTACTGCTTTTGATGTAATTGATTATAGTTCTTAACACTAGGCTAAGAACTAAGTTGTATACTGAACCTTTAGTATACAACATTTAATTTAACACAATTTGTATAAATACAAATGTGTTAAATTTATGGTCCTGTAGCATCAAATCACAGTAAAAAATGTAAAGTGATGTTTTAAAAGTAAATAAAAATGCTACTTTGCAATACTTTGATAAAAATAAGCTAATTTGCTAGTCTTTTTTAAACTAGGCTAACATTTGTTAAATATGAAAAAATGGAGGCCTGATGTGGTGAAAAATTGTCTGTTGCTGAAAAACAAGGATTATACAGTTACTTGAATCAGAACTATGGGTGAACTTTACGAGATGAAGAGTTCAGAAATAAATGTGTGCTGCTCTGCTCCCTCTGAGCCACAGTTTGGGTAACTTGCATTGAAAAACCTTGGAGTCATGTGACTTGGAACAGTTCTCAGCTTGGTTTTGGGCCCATTGTTCCACAGCCAACTCTGAATTCTCTCTGTGACCAAAGTTAGACTTTAATCTCATCTTCTCCTTTTCTTTAGTATCTTAGGGAAATAGTTGCACACAGGAGTGATGGTGGTAAGAATATATTTCATTACATTGTTAATAAGCTCCTCTTTTGTTCTCTTCTAGCTTCTTTACCTAATGCTGGCGGAACTCTTCTCTAACAGGTAATCTTTACATTTGCTGAAATTTAACTTCAGCAGTGATGGGCACAGCTGACTTAAAAGTTAGCTCCGCTAACTGCAAAGCACTAGTCATAAAATGTTAATTTTGCTAACGCTTAAGAGCTGCAGTACATCAATATAGCATTTAGTGGACGCTAATTCTAAAGTGCTAACTTTAGATGAAACTCTTGATGAAATCCACAATGTGTCATTACAATATCACCCTCTACAAGGTACAATTTGTCATTCCAAACAGACCCATGCGGTTTGAGCTTCTGGAAGTTTTTTCGTTGGAACAGACTTTACACTCATAGTTCCAGTTTTATAGTTGTTGAGTGTTGCTGACTTTGTTGCTGATTCTGCCTAATTAAGCACGGTACGGCTTTGGTCAGAAAGCCCACAGGACCTCTGAAGATTTTAAACCTTTTACTGCATCCTAGGTATAGAATAAACATAGGATGTTTATTCCAAAAACATGAGTAGTATCTGTTTTGGGATTGTTACACAAAAATATACTTTAAGGATATGACAGACTTTTTTTTATCATATCAGTTAGCTAAGCTAAAAATGAGCTCTGCTGTTAGTGGCAGTGTGCCCACCACAGCACTTTAGGAGTAATACTGGGTCAAGCAGCTCACAGGATGTTTTGTCTCTTTGAATCAGCTTGAATATGAAACGTACCCCTGGCCACCGGTTCTGTCAGCGAGCGCCACCGGACAACACCCCCGATCATCTCCTCCATCTCCTACACTCTACCAGCACTTTTTTTAAAGGCACTAAATATGTGAACGGTTTTGTATATAACTACTGTGTGACTACTGAACAAGAGCAAGATGAAGACTTTTGATACATGCACTTAGCAGGCTCTGTCACATCCTACTGAAACAAACTCAGCATTTTTCACTGGAGAAGTGTTGGCCTACATAGAGGTCAAGACAAAGACTAAATAAGCAACTGAGAAGACTGTTTAAGTACCACCATGTGTACTGAATAGAGGAAGAGAACAGCTATCCTTACTGTATCCAGAGTGTTTTTTATTGGTTAGATCAAACTGGGTGGATATATTTCAGGTTTGTCCTTGAACACAGAAATAACATTGTTTTGTTGCTCTATTAATGCTGCTGATAAAATACACTCACTGACCAAAACAATTTAATAATCAAGTTAAATCCTCTTGGGATATGAATAAAAACTGACCTAAACTCAACTGAAATTCCAGAAGGAATGTAATCTTGTCCACATGCAGACCAGTGACAGATGTGTAAATGGCTTGATTTGCAAGACACTTGCATGTTTAGAACAAGGTAGAGTGAGCAACTACCTGTAATTGCTGGTAGAGTTCCAGCAATTACAAGTAGTTGCTGGAACATCCCACAGTTAAAACAGCAAGTGAATGTTAAGGTTTAAAACATGGAAACAGACAGCAGCCTCAGTTTAATTCAGGTTTCATTATTTAGTCTGCAAAGGATCACAGAGAAATGACTCACCATGGTGAACACAATAACGTATTTTCCACCACTTTAAGATCATCTCTATTCAGGGCCTTGATATACAGATATCTCTCATCAAGCCTCTAAATCTGCTTTGGCCCAGAGGTCTGATGGTCAGACATAGCTGCCGCTGATACCATGATGCCATTGACCACCACCAGCAGGCAAGGTGAGTGAAGCCCAAGAACACAATGAATAAGACAGATAGAGCAAGGGTTCAAACTGGCAACCCATTGGTTACAGGATGAATCTTTAGTTTTACTCAGATCTTCACCATAGAATCAGAGCAGGCCCAGCACTAACCCTTCTGCTGTCTTAAGAGACGGGGTTACAGGCTTTCAGCCTGTCCACGGTCCAACGGGTTGGAGCAACTCTACGTTGCGTCTGCGTTTTTACAAGTTTTTATTTTTTGTCAGGTTTCGGAAACTGTCGGGCTGATGGGACAGCCCCCCACTTTCCTGCTGTCCGATGTGACATCTGCTGTGCTGAGTAAAGGGCTAAAGTGAGGATGTTAGCGGTCAGCATCACAATACTGCTGTACTTAGAGATGTTGCCATGGATGGACCATGGAAATAGTCACAAACCACAATACCACAATACACTTTAAATCAGTGGCTGATTTACAGTTGAAAATGATCCAACCTGTTTATCCAGAGGAGGAAAATTAGCAGGAAAATGCAGTGGTATTGTTGCTGTTACCCATCTTCAATCACCAAGCAACCATAGGCTATGCATTCTTTACTTGCTCAGCTGGTTTATCAAAATCCATGTTGTCTTTGTTAATTGTAAAGCTCCTAATGTGGAAAGACTCAGTCATATAAACACAGAGGTGCTCCTGTACAGAACTTGGTGTCTGCTATAGGTGACATACCAATCACCAGTCTGCATGTGCACTAAATGACATTCCCAGACAGACCAGGGACCTCATGTACAAAGGCTACAAATGCAATAAAAACTTGCACATACCATTTTTCCACAAGAAAGTTCAGTTCTATCAATTAGAAATGTGATCCAAGGTTACGTTAACCTTGGATCACATGTTTTTGAGACACCTAGAAATTACGCTGCAAAAATATCAGACGCAATCCATCCATTTTGTCTCAATACACCCGCTTGTAAGGCCAGAGGGCGCTAGTGCCAGTCTCCACCAGTCATTGGGAGAAAGATAGGGTATATCCTGGACAGGTTGTCAGTCCATCACAGGGCAAGACAGAACACACAATCACACACACTTTTGTCTGTAAGGATAATTTATCTAATGTTCATGGAACTTTGGACGGTCTTGGAAGCCACAGTACCCCGAGACAAGCCATGTAAGCACAAGGAAAAGTCGCAAACTTTTAACTTTTGATCTAGGACCTTCTTGCTGTACCTTCTTGCATGTGGCCGTTCAGCACACATCCTACACATGAAGAATGTATCCATACCACCAGTCTAAGGCACAAATAAACATTGTGCTGCAGTGGTTTGAAGTAATTAATTCATTCTGATGAACAGCTTGATTTGGAGTCTTGGTGGGTAAATTCACTTGCCTGTCCCTTCAGATGCCAACATGGGAGTGCTCAGGCTTGATGCACACTAAGTGATGTGTGACTGTCATCTTATCTTTACAGCATCTTTTGTCTTAAAGAGTAAAACTGAGCGACGACTCATTTTTCCTGGCTAAGCTAGAGTTGCGTGTTTACCGATGAAATGTGAATAATCACATATATAAATAGGTTGAAATGCCGCAACCTGAGTTCTCCCTTCAGTGAAGACATAATTTTATGTTGTGCATGTTTTCAGGCTTGATTTATACTGTACCTATTAATGTAAATGAGGGCTTGTCCAGTTAGGGGTCTGGAACTCCCCTTCATGTTCTTAATTCCACATTGATTGGGATGTAGAAAGGAAACGTGTCTCTGGTTTCATTTGTCTGGATTTTAGTGTACACCATGTTTCAGTTGGAAATCCAAGCAAGCCTTTGTACATGAAGCCCAGCTCCTCTGAGGACTAAATAGCTTTTATCAATGATGTATACTGTTAGGTGTTACTACTTCCTGTTTAAGTCACAGACCCTCAGCACCATGACTCAAACTACAGAGTACTCTGGGCTTAGTAGTAGTTTTAATTTTCCACTAAATCGATCAACAAATATCATTAGGTATCAGCCAATTTAATGCAGTTTTTTCTTCTTTCCCTTCCCACAGGGCAACACAGAAACACACAACCACACACACTTTCTAAATGCTATAAGATTTAGAATTGACTAGGTGAACAATTCTAAATCTACAGCATGAAATAATCAATACAACCAGGTCACCATATGTTCTCTGCTGCTGAAGGAATTTTTTTTACAGAATAAACATGCCTCCAGCATGGATGTTGAGATAACAACCCAAACAGATCCATCCACAAGTAAACCATCTAGTTAATTTTAAATCAATAGAAAATGAGTAAAATATAATTCAATAACAATGGGCTTTAATAGGAAAAGCCGCCAACTTTTTTAAGAAGTTAAAATAAAAAAAACCCAAGGGAGCATAGTACACATGATCACTTTCTTGACCAACTTTGGATGCCTAAGGGTTTGGGAAAACCCCATTTATTAAAAAATGTATTTAAAAATATGTTGAAGTCATCACTCAGAATGTATGTAGGTGTACAGCCCATCCTGATGAGAGCTAATGTTTTTACTGAACAGCTTCAGTGAAGCTGAGAACTTTGGTGAACAGACGAGTTGTTTTTATATATCAGTGAAATGAGGATTTTCTGACTGTTCAGTGTTTTACATGACAGCGTTTGTGCACTCAAGTTAAAAAAAGTGGTACTTTTATCCCATGATTCTCTCTCACTTTGTGTAATCTGACACAGATCTCATCACTGTACACAAGACTCAATAGAATCTACTGAAAGATGTTTCTGTGGAGGTTTTCTATGTGTTTAAGATGGATTTCTGCTCTAAGCATGGATTTGTAGCAAACTATAGTATTTTTTCAAGCGTTGATCTTCGTTGTAAAATGTTATATTCTGAAAAAGTGCGACGCTACTTATAGAGGGATGATGTTTTTGATACTAAATATTTATTGTACATTTAATGTGGTTTTCTAACAATATAAAACATTTAGTATCACTGAAGGGAATCCGTGCTCACAATATCAACCACCTGCACTGTATATCCCACCTCCATTTGTCATGTAATTACTTCCTCATGTGCTGTTAACATTGGAATCATTTTATCCTCTAGTAAAATGAGCTGACTGAGAAATATGCTGATTTGATGTGTTTGTTCACATTTGAAATGGAGGCTAACAAATGTGTTAAAGCATTTCACTTCCCACACATTGTCACTGTTCCTGCAGCAACACTGCTGCAGTCTGTTAAATCCAGACAGGTGCAGTTCAGATGGATCTGTTCTAGAGGAGGTGGAAGAACTGATTGGTGCAAACTATTTTGCTCTTAACCAGTAGGCCTGTCACGTTAACAAATTTTGCTGAGCGATTGTCTAAAAAATTATTGTGATAAACAATAACATTGTTTCAAGACCTTTTGACACTGATTTAATGGAAATGACTAATAATGCATGCGATTTCCTGCCTAGATAGATAAATACACTTTATTTTCAAAAGAACACATAACACTGGAACTGATAAACTAAATAAACAAAACAACCAAAAACAAAAATAAAATGGATTCTCAGTCTCCATTAACAAAAAAAAGTACTTGAATAAAAACTAAACATAAAGCCAAAGTGGAAATAAATACTGCATTCAACCAAAAGAGTGCAGATTATGAAGTCTGTATATTGCAATTCATTAATCACTAGATTTAAATAGAGAAGATGGGCACATCCGAATACCTAATGCAGTAGTTCATACTACACGATTTTTTGCACCTATTTTCTCCTTACGATAATCTTAGAGTTGGCCGATCTAAGATTGTCGCTGGTGATTTCGTAACCGATCATCCTACAGTGTGTGGTGTGTTACGGTAGATCGTCGTGACCGCTCCGATTTAAATCAGGAGGTTTTCCCGACTGGGAGCTTAACGCAGCCTGTTGAATGTAACAGGTAACCAATCAGAAAGCGCGGATTCACCTCCGTGCTTTCTGAGGGGAAATGAGGAGGGGAATCCCAAACAGCTGACACGGCGCAACACGAAGTCCCTCGGACATTGGAGAGGAGATGAATCCGTGTATGGTTCGTTCTTTGGTTTTCTCGTTTCAAAATAAAATTGCAAAAACAAAACAAGCATGTGTTTTTATTTTGTTTGTTTGTTTGTTTGTTTGTTTGTTTGTAAAACAAAATTAGAAAAACGGCAATTGCAAAAATAAAATGAGCTGTCAATTTCGTTTTTCATTATTTCATTTTTTGGCAAGCGGTCTGACCCGGAAGTTCTCTCTGTGCGGCTTATACAGGGACCGTATCACACACATTATGCAGGCTGCAAGGACACAAGCTTGTTCGTTTCAGGCTATTTACTGTAGTATTTTCTGCCACCTGCAAGTCAGTTTAAGTAAAGAAACAAATAATACCGGACATCTGGTCACCGAGAAAAATGGTTAGCCTGAGTTTTTAGTTAAGTTTTTTATTTTGAAAGGCCAGAGCACCGGGGAGTGGCTTTCTACTGCAGCCATACCCGTCTTGTCTCTGGACCAGCAAGATGGCTTCCATTGCACTGCGCCTCCAGCAGCGACAAATAGAGGTAAGTACTATTGTAGTGATACAATAATTTTACGATACGATATTCTGGTCATGATACCATATGTATCACAATATTTGTTGATCAATACAATTCGATACGATTCGGTGCATTTTTACGATTTTCTGAAAGATTTTAGAAGGACAGTGATTTTGGTGACATTTTATGTTCCATAGACTTGAATTTAGTTAACTAAAAACTGATTAAAAGCAGCAATTACACCATACCTGACTGATTGGACAGTCTAACAGTCTGCAGCTGGACAAAATAAATCAAAGATGCAGTGAGAGAATTTGTATCTGTCATTTAATTCGTGTGGATTTGACATAAAACTCAAAAGTTTAAACAGTAATCCAGGAGCAGAGTGAGGAGATTATCAGACTCTGTAGACTCTCAATATGCAAATGATTGCACTTATGTTTTTTCTTTTGGACACTGGCTGCATTTTGGAGTAAAAATGCAGCCACAAATGCAGTCTTTCGGACTATGGGGAAAAAGGTTTTTCTACCTTGGCTAGCCGTTGCTGTAAGATGCTTTCTTCTAACTGCTAAAGTAGTGGCTCCGCCTCACCCCGTAGTGATCGACTCCCTGCAGCTACGCAGCGCCGCTATTCCCCTGCTTGGATCTCTGAGTAGTTGCCTATCAGACTGCCAGGATCTCATCGTACTCTCAGTCTCTGATACTCTTTGTCTGTTGCTAATAAGAATGATCGATCAGGCATTGTTACCATGGAAATCCTCACTGCGCCGCGGTTTCCGGCTGCGGGTTTTTCTTCTTCGTCTTCCTGCTCAAAACACAGCGCCGCTGCGCGCCCGCTTGGGATGTTATCAACCCATGTTCATTCTTCAGGTAATCCTTTATATACAGAACAGAAACCGCTTAGCTAAAAACTAATTACGAAGTGAATGCTACCAGTCGAAATTTCCATTAATTTCGCGATCTCACTGCTTTTGCAGCTGCTCCGTTCGCGCCGCTACTCCTTTCCGCTTCTCGGTTCCTCTTCTTTTTCACTGTTACTTGTGCAACTTTACTTTGTTTCTCAGCAACAAAATACGTTATACATCGTCATTTATTAAATATTTTACATTTCCAAAAACACAGGAATCTAATGTTTCGTTTCGTTTTGTACGTTTGGAAGCTCATTCCCTCTCACATAATCGGAAAAGCGCTTGTGGCGCTTTTGACATTTCTCTTGACATTCGGAAAAATATGGTTTACTAATTTTAGCATAACTCCGGATATACTTGGCCTATTACAATTTAAAAACTGGTGTGTAGTTTATAATGTGCACTTTTAGCTTTTAGCTTATGCATTAATTTTAACATAATGAATGGTACAAGTACAGCTTAGTCAACATGCTTCTGCCTTTCCAAAGGTTATTGACTACATTGCTGCTTTCTTTAGCATTAATGCTAATTTTTAGCGTCATAACACTGGGTCAAACCCAATGGGCACACTTTGGCATGCACCTTTAAAATTTCTGCAGGAATTTTCTAGTTATTTATTATTCTTCCATCACCGATAATGCGGCTCGTACCGCTGCCTGCCCACCCACAAAAGTGGTATCAAATCGTGCGGTTCGATGCCGAGAAGGGAACTATTATTTTTATTGGGGATCGGAGTTACGACAGCGATGTAAAAAGCGAAAAACGAGCGAAATTTCCAACTGCCAAAACGCAGAGTGTAACTGACACCAACTGCCGCTTTTTTAGAGTGAGAAACAGAGTGGAATTTTGACCCCAAAATAATTTTGAAATCGCTCTCATGGCCTCAAAACTTGTGCTATTGGCATGAAAGTTGGTCAGGAAATCGCACCGAATGCCTGCGCCGGTAAAATGTTTTCGAAATTTCTCTAGGCCTTACGGTTTCCTGTCCAGGTGCTTCAGAGCAAAGTGATGGGACATGACCAACTGACGCTCCTCCTCAGTGTTTTATATAGGTTTTTGAAAAATTACTGAGCTCAGCGCACACCATATTTCTCTCATCAGTGCAATTATTGTGAATGACCTACAGATATGAATCACAGGACTATCGGAGAAGACAAATAGCCCTCTCATACGCTTCAAACGGTTTTTGGATCGGCCTTACGGATCCTGAACGGGAAGAGGTCGTTCGGACTGCTTTTTTCATTAAAACTGTCTGGATGTCTCATAGTCTCTCACGCACACACAGGATAGTTGCCAGAGGCTTGATCGCTATGGCAACAGAATACATAGAAAGGCTGCTGGTTTGGACTACAGAGTCTCTGTAGTTCTAAACATGGCAGAACACTAATACAGAGGCAAGAGCAGAAGGTCAGAACTACAACATGGTGGAACACTCAGTTATTATAGAGGAGGGCTGAGCTGGCATTTAGAGCTACGGGGAGAACCCCTCACCTGGATGAATCAGCGTGGCCGGCTCTGAGCAGAAACCCACCTTCAACCTCAACACCTGGTCCGCCAAAGAATAGCAAACAAGCAGCTGGATCTAAAACGACTACACCGACCCCGCTCCCAAGGACAAAGCGACCAGCCCGAGCCTCAAAACATCCTGACTCCGTGGGAATCCCACTGAAAAACAGATTTTCTGCACTTCAGCACGAGCCTGAGTGAAAACCCACCTTCAAACATCAGCAATGAGGCTAAATCAACGCATCCACCGCACAAAGCTCCGAAGGACAAAGTGACTACCAGGAAAATGAAAGGTATGCCAAGAGTGCTTATTGTTGGAGATGAGGCAGTAAATGGAATCAGTCATGTTTGCAATCCCAAGAAAACGAGAGTGATTTCTTGGTGACACTGTATCTGATTTGACTCGCAAAGTCTCTCTCTAACCACTGATCAGCCAAACATGGAGACTTTAGTTGTGCATGTTGGAGCCAACGATCTGGCAAAGCAAAAATCCGAGATTCTGAAAAAGGACTTTAATATTCTTCTGGACACTATGGGAAAATTAAAAACGAAGTTATTTCTCAGTGGTCCAATTCCATCGCCTCAATGGGGAGACGAAAAACATTCCAGGCTGCTTATGATAAACAAATGGCTGATTAAAACCTGTTCTGCCAGCTCAGTGACCTTCATCGATAATCTCTGGATCTACTGGCAGCGCTTTCACCTCTGGAATAGGCGGACGCAATCTTAACAAACACGGAATAAGGCTGCTCACTGCAAACATTTTTCATTTTATCAACAAGAACAACAATGTGACCATCGCTTCAGAAGAACAGGCTCAAGGATGTCTGACTAGGATGGAGCCCTCCGCATATCAAGTACAAACTATTCCAATACAAACTGATAAAACATCGGCTGGACTTGAATGAGCTTCTATCTCTCATATGTATTGATTATGATTGTTTGATAATTGTCGGTGATTTCAACATTCATGTTGACAACCCCCAAGACCGAGGGGCAAAAAAGCTCTGTAATATATTAGAGAGTTTTGGTTTAACAACATGTCAAACAAGCAACACACACTCAGGGACACACACTGGACCTGGTTATCAGTAAGGGTGCGAATATTTCCAATGTTTCTGTAACTGATGTCACCCTGTCGGATCATTTTGTTGTTTTCTTTGACAGTTCTTTATCCGTTAATCCACTCGGACAAACAGCTACTATCACAAAACGTACTTTCACAGAAAACACAGCAGAAACATTTAATCAAATCTGCTCTTCTTCCTCACTCTTAAGTTATAGTGACGTAGATAAGTTGGTGGATGATTTTCAGTGCAAACTTTCAGATATCATTGATTACATTGCCCCCACTAAAGTGAAGGTTGTGACTGGTAGGAAGAAATCTCCATGGAGAAATGCACAAGTAGTTCAATCTGCAAGACAACTCTGCCGTAGGGCCGAACGGAAATGGCGTAAAGGTCAACTGCACGTTTATTATGACATCTACAAGGAAAGACTACGTAACTATCACACAACACTAAAACATGCCAGAGAAGCTTTCTTTGCAGATGTCATAAACAAAAACATTAACAATGCTCGAGCTTTATTTGCCACTGTTGACAGGCTCACAAATCCTCCGATGACGTTGCCACCTGAACTTCAATCTAAGCCTGCAACAAGTTTTCAAGTTTCTTTTTAGAGAAAATTCAAAAGATCAGAGGATTAAGCTACACATCCACTCCAAAGACAGTACCAATGCTGTGCCCAAACAAAACAAATGCAGGAAAAATGACCCAATTTCAGCTACTAAATTATAAAACCCTAGAAGAAATTATAAGTCAATTAAGCTCCAGTTCCTGCTGTCTGGATGTCCTACCCACACATTTCTTTAAGAAAGTCCTGCCTGTCGTTGCTAATGATCTGATCCAAATAGTAAACTTATCGCTCTCTTCAGGTGTTTTCCCCCAGGCTTTGAAAACAGCAGTTGTCAAACCACTGATAAAAAAGAACAATCTGGACAAATCACTACTGCAGAATTACAGGCCGATCTCCAACCTCCCATTCATCAGCAAAATTATTGAAAAAGCTGTTTTTAAACAATTAAATAACTTCCTAACAATAACAAACTGCTTTGACTCCTTCCAGTCTGGTTTTCGTGCTCACCACAGCACGGAGACGGTCCTTGTAAAAGTGTTCAATGACATCCATATAAATACAGACTGTGGAAGAACCACAGTGCTGGTTCTATTGGACCTCAGTGCAGCTTTCGACACTGTTGACCACGACATTTTACTGAATCGACTGGAGAGTTGGGTCGGACTCTCCGGTCCAGTGCTCAACTGGTTTGAATCTTGCATAAAGAACAGGGATTTCTTTGTTTCAGTCGGAAACTTCTCATCAGAGAGGTCAAAGGTCACATGTGGGGTACCCCAAGGTTCAATCCTAGGACCCCTTCTTTTCAATATTTATAAGCTCCCACTGGCAAAGATTATAACAGGACATAGGATTAGCTACCACAATTATGCGGATGATACACAGATCTACATCACGATGTCACCAGGTGACTCTGAACCCATCCAATCACTGAATAGATGCTTAGAACAGATCAATGTGTGAATGTGCCAAAACTTTCTCCAGCTGAACAGAAACAAAACTAAAGTTATCTTTGGACCTAAAGAGGAGCAAACCCGAATCAACGCACAGCTTCAGTTATTACAACTAAAAACCAGCGATCAGGCCCGAAACCTGGGAGTAGTGATGGACTCTGACCTGAACCTTCAAAGCCACATTAAGACAGTCACAAAGTTGGCCTTCTATCACCTGAAGAACATCTCTAGGATTAGAGGACTTATGTCTCAGCGCGATCTAGAGAAACTCATCCATACGTTTATCTTTAGCCGCATTGATTACTGCAACAGCGTCTTCACAGGGCTGACTAACAAATGAATCAAACAGCTGCAGCTGATCCAGAACGCTGCTGCTTGGGTTCTCACTAAAACCAGGAAGATAGAGCACATAACACCAGTTTTAAAGTCCACTGGCTCTCTGTAGTTCAGAGAATAGACTTTAAAATACTGATGTTAGTTTATAAATCACTGAAAGGTTTAGCACCACAATACCATAAAGATTTGTTATTGTTGTACCAACTGTCTAGACCCCTCAGATCTTCTGGTTCTGGTCTGCTCTGCATCCCCAGAACCAGAACCAAACGAGGAGAAGCAGCATTCAGTTTCTATACACCACAGATTTGGAACAAACTTCCAGAAAATTGTAAAACAGCTGAAACACTGGGTGCCTTTAAATCTCAACTTAAAACCCACCTGTTTAGAGTTGCTTATGGCTAAATTAGGGTTAGAGTGCGGGTTTTGATGTCTTCCATGTTTTTATGTCTTTAATGTTTTTAATTTCTTTTTATTTATTTTCTACGTTTTATTGATGTAAAGCCCCCCAGAAAACATTCCAGTTAAACGAAGTTTAACTAAAGTTCTATGGGGTTTAGAGTCCCAGTTGACGGCATTCAACTAAAAACCTAAAGGATGGAGTCCTTGTCAAACGGTGTTTTTGACTAAAGTCCCTGAGGGTTAGAATCCCAGTTAAACGGCGTTTTACTGAAGTCCTAAAGGGGTGCGGGTTTTAATGTTTTTATCTTTTTTTTAAAATCTCTTTCTCTTTGTCACTGTTTATTTAATGTCACATGCTGTTTTTATTTTAATTGTGTAAAGCACTTTGAAATGCTTTGCTGCTGAAATGTGCTATACAAATAAAATTTGATTGATTGATTATTATAGAGGAGGGCTGAGCTGGCATTTAGAGCTACTTGCTGTTTTGGTCATTATATAGCTGGATTAACCAAACCACTGTTACACATTGGATTAGTGTGGCCATTTAAAATAAAGCTTACTAAAACTTTCAAAATAAAAGCCTGCCTATTCCTCTTATCCTGCCTAAGTGCACCGCCTATGGCACAAACACAGTTGCACAAACTACAGTTGTGCAACTGTAGTTTGTTTTAACCAATCACATAAATCCCAAAAGAGCAATTACCTAATGTGAAAATGTCAAGGCTTTTATTTTGAAATTTTCAGTAAGAAAATTGAATTGGTGTGGTAGTTAAAATGAAGCTTATTTAAAGTTTCAAAATAAAAGTCTGTATATTCTCAGGTTTGTGCACTGCCTATGGTGGTGCAATAATATTTGCCTTTTTTCTTTTCTCAGGATAGTGTACTGCCTTGCGCAGCAAGGCAGTTCATTAACATTAGCAAAAATATTAGCATTTCAATGCCCTTGACAAGCACTAGCCTTTTACCTAAAGTTAGCTATTACCTAATTGTCTTATTAATTAGACATATTTAGTATACTGAATGGAGCAAGTAAAATTAACCCTTTTAGTACCCTTTTGGTTGTGTTGCTCCACATGCTACTGCCAGCATTTAGGCTAACATTAGCATATTGGCTAATTTTAGCTTATGCATTAATTTTAACATAATGAATGGTTCAAATACAGCTTAGTCAACATGCTTCTGCCTCGCCACAGGTTATTGACTACATTGCAACTTTCTTTAGCATTAATGCATATTTTTAGCATCATAACCCTGCGTCAAAGCCGATGGGCACACTTTGGCATGCCCCTTAAAATTTCTGCAGGAATTTTCTAGTTAGAATTATATTATTGCTTTCCTTATTTTCAGTCCTTTATAGTGTTTCTAGTTAGGTTAATTAGGGGCATGCCAATAGCATTCATGCTATTGTTAGCATTTTGGCTCATTTTAGCTTATGCAACATACTAAAATGAGCAAAAATGCTCATACTACCGTACGTGTACAGCTTAAGAAAACATGCTTCTGACTCCCCGCAGGTTATTGACTACACTGAAGCTTTCTTAAGCATGATTGCTAATTTTTACCATCGGAACGCTTTATTAAAAATCCGACGGCCACACTTTGGCATGCCCCTTTAAAATTTCTGCAGGAATTTTCTAGTTCTTTAGTTAAGGTTCTGTTTTTGTTTATCTGAGTCCATCTCAAGCCTTCTTTAATGACTATAGTTTAATTGGGGCCTGCCCATAGCAATGCATATGGAGAGCATTGCATGGCAGGCACCTATTGTTCTACACCCAATAGAATATCTCTTTAAAATTTATTTATTTTTCTTCCATTACCGTTAATGCGGTCCGGACCGCTGCGTGCACCCCCACAAATGTGATATCAAAAATTGCGGCTTGATCACGAGAGGGGAGCTATTACTTCTGGTAGGATTCGGAGTTACCACGGCAACACAAATTGGGTAAAAAGACCCCCAAAAACCCCATTCATTTCAATGGAGCGAGATCCTAAAAATACCCTATTTTTGAGCAATCACTGTGTCATCATAAATTAACATAGAAATGCCATTCAAACTTCAGTTTGTAGATACTCTCGTCATCTTATCTAAAGTGAAGACAGTACGTCGATACGTATTACGGATTGTCCACAACTTGTCTCCAAGTGACCTAAAGTTTTCGATTTTTCGGAAACTTAGAGTGTGAGTGCCACTCCGCTAGAGTGTGGGAGAGATTGGATTTCTGACCCCAAAATAATTTCTAACTCGCCCTCACGCCCACAAATATTGCCCGATTTGCCTAAAAGTCGGTCAGGACATAGATACGCATACCTGCTCTGGTAAAATGTTTTCAAAATTTCCCTAGGGCTTAAGGTTTTCTCTCCAGGTGCTTTCGACCGATGTGGCGCGACAGGATCAACTCACGCTCAGACCTATGTTTTTCCATATATTTCTGAAAAATGTCAGACCTGAGCGCACATCATCTATCTCTCATCGCTGTAAATACTGTGAGCACGGTAGAGATATGAAACGCAAGAATATCGGAGAAGAAAAATAGCCCTCTCATACGATTCAAACGGTTTTCGAATACATGGCACGGTTCCTGAACGGGAAGGAGTTGTTCGAAGGGCTTGTTTGGTTTGAAAACAGGGTGGTTTGAAAAGAATTTTCCCACACTTTGGCTGTCACAGTTGCAGGGGATTAATTAATTACCATAGCAACAGAATACAGAGCAGGGCACAGCAGCTGCTCAGGACTGCAAACATGCCATAACTGTAGTTCTAGTTATGGGCAAGATTCAGTTAAAAGAGAGGCCACAGCAACATGTTAGAACTACAACATGGCGGAACTGTCAGCTAAACAGAAATTACTCTCACTCTGTAGGCCAGAGACAGCTGAAGTTGGCAGGAGATTAATTACAAAGATTCATGTCTGTAGTTCTAACTGTGGCCAACTCTAACTTAAAACAGAGGGCTGAGGATCATGTTAGAACTACAACATGGCAGAACTGTAGTTTACTATAGATGTAAACTGGTATTTACAACTGCTTGTGTTTTGAGCATTATACAACTGATTTAACACTATAACTATTACACATGGGATTAGTTTGGCAAGTTAAAATTAAGCTCTCAGAAAATGTATAAATAAAAGCCTTGAAGATTATTACATCATATAATTACTCTTTTGGCCATTAGATAACTGGTTTAACCAAACCACTGTTGCACATGGCATTAGTATTGACATTTCAAATGACACTTACTACAAAATTTCAAAATAAAAGCCTCAATAATACTCTCAGGTAAGTGATATTAGCTTTTATGATCTTTTTTCCTCGAGATAGTTATAATATTAGATTAGAAATAATATTAAAGTGTTTTCGAGATTTTGCTTATGGTGACCAACGCTGAGTGTCTCAAGTATAGAAACTCTGTCTCCAGCATACTGTCTTACAGAGAGAGCTAGCCCAGGTCCAGATAATTAATTACCATAGCAACGGGTCCCAGAAAAAGGCAGTGAGTAGTCTCACAAACAGGCGCCAAAACAGGTCTCACAATGCATTGTGGGAAGAATAAATATTTCCTGTGACTATTTATATTTTACTTATATAAAATTATTATTTCTCTGAATTTTTGAGTGTGAATTAAAAATCTTAGTATGAAGCTTGAAAAATTTCGAGAAATAAACAATTACAAACTGTCTTTATTTTTTGTTTTATTCCGGACCGTGAGTGAGAACCACATGTGCAAAGCTTATAGTTATTTCATTAAACACTGGGTTCAGCTATTATACTGTTGTAGTGAACTAGATCAGCCATAGAAATATGGTGATGAATCAAGCAAGAGCTTCAGTCAT
This sequence comes from Poecilia reticulata, assembly GCF_904066995.2. Classification (NCBI taxonomy): domain Eukaryota; kingdom Metazoa; phylum Chordata; class Actinopteri; order Cyprinodontiformes; family Poeciliidae; genus Poecilia; species Poecilia reticulata. Next base: position 1,458,421 of record NC_088847.1, read on the forward strand.
TTCACTTTGGTGATTAACAGTGTCAAAGCCATTACTATGTATAATACTGATTTGCAATGGGCAAGTCCAGCTGTGTGAGTTTTTGCAGTGCAATAGTATTAATTTTAAGTAGCATTCTGTCTCAGGTTATAGAACTGACTTGCGCAAGACAGAGCATTATCATTTCACCTTAAATGAGCTTTGAGCTTATTTTTGTACTTATTAACCATGTTTTGTATATTCAATGGACTAAGTCAATGACAGACAACATGCTAGTGATGCCAAATATGCTACTGATAGCAATCATGCTAAGATTAGCATTTTGGCTAATTTCTCTTTATGCATTAATTTTAACAAAATCAATGGTGCAAGTACAGCTTCGTCAACATGTTTCTGACTCTACACTGGTTTTTGACGACAATTTAGCTCAGCTTAGCATTGATGCTAATATTAAGCATCAGAATGCTTATTAGCAATGTTTTCTATACTGAATGGAGTAAGTAATAACCGAACACATTCTAGTGATACTTCACATGCTACTGATAGCATTCATGCTATTATTAGCATTTTGGCTAATTTTAGCTTACGCAACATACTCAATGGTGCAAGTACAGCTTCGTCAACATGTTTCTGACTCTCCACTGGTTTTTGACTACAATTTAGCTCAGCTTAGCATTGATGCTAATGTTGAGCATAAGAATGCTTTTCTTACTTATTAGCAACATTTCATATACTGAACGGAGTAAGTAATGACAGACAACATGCTAGTGATGCTCCACATGCTACTGATAGCATTCATGCTATTATTAGCATTGTGGCTAATTTTAGCTTATGCAACATACTAAATGGTACAAGTACAGATTAGTGAACATGCTTCTGACTCCCCACAGGTTATTGACTACATTGCAGCTTGCTTTAGCATTATTGCTAATTTTTAGCATCAGAACGCTTTATTAAAAATCCAACGGGCACACTTTGGCAGGCCCCGTAAAAGTTCTGCAGTAATTTTCTAGTTGTATTTTATCCTTCTAATCATTTCTTATTTCAGCCTCCCTGCAAGGTTTCTAGTAATGTTTTTTTTTTATTTGATCACCCTAGGTTCAGTGGTTCTTCCATGTTCAAGTCTATATATATATATATATATATATATATATATATTCTGACTTTTGGTCTGTGGGCTGCAAACAGGGCGCCAATGGACGTAAACGTCATATGCTGTGACGTCAGCTCCAAAGCTCTATACGTCGATCGTGGAAGGTTTTGAGTCGATCTTGCCATTTTGTGGCAAACTGAACGCCGCCAGGTCGCTGAGAACCAGCACGTCCTCCTCTGACTCCTTATCAAAACGTTTGTAACTTTATTAAAGAACAACAAAAAAATTCAACAAAACGTGTTCAAATGAATAACCCAACGAACAATCTCAGTAATTATTGTTTCAACAAGGTGTTGCACAATTCTGTGCGTTTCGGTTCCATTACCAAAATAACTGGCAGAGCAGGAGTTTAAAATTAACTAATCAACCCAGCTGTTTTCCGGTGAGCATTTATTAATAATCGCAAAATAAATATCAAGCCTGAAAACCTAATATCGTAACGGACTGAATGTTATGTTCTTAAGTAATCTCTGGTCGGCTTGGGGAGCGCAGGCGGTTACCATGGCAACGGGTGTGTTTAAATGACAGGGAGAGAGAGTAAAAAGGTAGAAGCGGTTTAGAGTTGATCACTTGTTCGGGTTGTTTTACCTTCGTTTATCTTGTCTGTGGCTCATCACAGCCGCTGTAGTTTCTGAACATTCAATAAATTACAAACTTGGATTAATGACCTTGTTCGTCTGTGAGTATCAGGTCATTCACAACAAACATCAAACACAGTAAATATGTTTCATTAAGTATTTAACAAACAAATGGCTTCTACTGCAATAATTATGTGAAATTAAATTAATTGTCTAATATTGTGGTGCTCTATTTCGAGCAATAGTGTGGTGATTTTTGGCATCTTACTTTGAGCTCAAAGTCTGAGCCTTTTCTCTATCAAACTCTTTTTTTGCCTCTCATTTAGTGGAAATATTGATGTTGATGAGACTTTCTCCAAAATTATAACCTTTTCAACCTTTATCGCTCCACTGTTGAAAATGAGGCTCTAACATTCACAAATGACATTGAAATGAAATCCTGTCCAACATCTGGTTTGAGGTTATTCCTCTGGAACCTGTTGGAGAAAAAATATCCCAACTTCAGAAGATGTGCTTTTAATTTAACAGAGCTCTGTGATTCCTCCTATTAGTATGAGAGTCAGGGTGAGGAGGCGCCATGTTAGAAAGAGAAGTGGAAGCTGTAGGATCTTCAGAACAAACAGGCTTCAGAACTACTACTAGGCCTACTGATTATCCCTGTCTGGACACAGGATCAATATAACCAGTTTAAAAGCTAAAATTAATGGTTATATGTCAGACATGGACTGGGATGCACTCCATCCCACGATGTTCAGAGTTTAGGTCTCATGGCATCTCAAGGTGTCAACATTGCAGCCAGTGGGCTGAGGGAAATACCGCTCCATTTTGTAGCAACTCAAGAGCTACCCAGCTTTTATCGCTTCGCAAAAAAATTCATCAGCACAGAAACTCCAAAGCACACAAAGATTTTATATATATATATATATATATATATATATATATATATATATATATATATATATATATATATATATACTGCTCAAAAAAATAAAGGGAACACTTAAACAACACAATATAACTCCAAGTAAATCAAACTTCTGTGAAATCAAACTGTCCACTTAGGAAGCAACACTGACCATCAATTTCACCTGTTGTCAGCACATTCAACTTTGTACAGAACAAAGTATTCAATGAGAATATTTCATTCATTCAGATCTAGGATGTGTTATTTGAGTGTTCCCTTTATTTTTTTAGCAGTATATATATATATATATATATATATATATATATATATTAGTGATTCTTGAGAATAGGTCACTTGAGAACAGGTCCTATGGATAAAACACAAAATTTGACTTAAATACACTAAATATAATTTTTTCAAATATCTGAATAAACTAAATTGGATCATGTGAGCACAGCAATGTATATTTTCCTGGTGTTCGCTGAATATTTTTTTATTTTAAACATTGTAGTCGGTGGATGATGCCTGTAAAAGCCTTTGTTCAGGAGCAGAACTCAATAATAGTTTAAAATAATTAAAGAAATACTAAAATTATATATTATGACATTTAAGTATAAGTAGTCATATAAATAATTATAAAGGTATCAATAAATTGAATTAAAAATCATTTTTATATATTTTCCAACTCCATTGAAATTTGTCCCTAGTTTTTGTCAACACCGTCAGAAATGAAAAGAATGTAAAATTAAAGCTCCGCGGAGCCTCAAGCGGCCCTTGCAGCGAAGCGCCACTCCGACCTATAGCCACCGCGGGGTATCCAGCACCGCCGCCCGCCTGCCACCGCGTAAGCTCTCTCGCAGTTGAAACGCGCGTCCGCCAGGCCGTACGCACCGATGAGTTCGGCATGGTTCCCGGGCGACACACCACAAATTTGGTGCAGATCGGTCGATGTAGAGAGGAGATATAGCTGATGGAATGACCTAGGGGGCACAGTGGAGTCAAATTACAATTCAATCCTGTTGGGCTCCTTAGCATTGAGCATACATATCCAGTTTGGTGCCAATCAGAAGACGCGTGTGTGATTCAGAGACAACCGTATGCATATGGTGAGGGACTGCGATTTGGCCACGCCTCCACGGGTCAGAGTTCATCATCAGGTCATATTATGTCAGGTGGCAGAAGATTAATTCCACATGAATAACACAGTGAAAGTAAGACATACAGTAGAAAAAACAGGTGACTTCCTGTCGGAAGTGGGCGGGGCTAAGGTGATGTCATCATCTGAACATGAGAATGTTATGAGGGTTGGTCAGTAGTAAGACAAAGGAAGTCTGACACAGCTGTGACCTTGTATGTGGGAGTTATGTCACTTTGATGTCTTATGGCAAACAGTCAAAGTTTGGCACTTAGCCAGGCACACATGCTGTGATCTAGAAAAATTCCTGTGATAACTTTTCACCTTTAATGTCTCAACTCTCTGCTGACTGAGTTTGAAGTCTGTATCTCAAACGCTGTAGGAGAAGTTTGATCAAATATGACGTCTATGAAAAACAGGAAATGGCAGATTTTTATCCAAAATGGCCGACTTCCTGTTGGGTTTTGACCATGGCTCCAAGAGACTTTTTTGTAGTTCCTGATAAGATACATATGTGTACCAAGTTTCATATTTCTAGGTTGAAGCATAGCTTGGGGCTGATCATTTAAAAAATTCTAGAGGGCACTGTAGAGATAATAGGCCACGCCCATCAACGAATGTTATGGATTACTCTTCGGGGATGGATAAGGGTGGATCCTAGTGAGTTTGGTGCAACTGGGATGAAACATGTGGAATCTAGAGCCAAACGTATGGCGGTGGCATGACATCTGATTCGCCGCGCTGCCACGGCCACACCCTCCACTGAAAACTCTTGGCGCTTTAAAGCAAGTGAGACCAACTTGTTATCTGTCATTCAACACAGAAACATCTTCATAAGGTCAAAAGAGCCGGAGATGGAGCAATCCAAGGAAAAAAACGCACTTCCTGTTCTGAGGGGGCGGGGCTTAGATGACGTCAGACTATTACGACATAAGATCGTAGGGGATCCGACCAGGATCACTCATGTCAAGTTTGGTGCAGTTGGGTTCAAAATTGTGGAATCTGTAATGTTTGTACTTTTGTACATAAAGGAGGTCAAGTCTTTTAAAGTAATGTGTTTTATTAACTTACAGCTGCAGTCATTGTTACACTGTTTTTTACGTCTCTCTTTCTATCTCACTTCCTCGTGTTCTCACTCCCAACAATCGTCTTGCATCACCACCTAGTGGTGCAGCATATCATTACATCCCCCTTTCTAGATTGTTTAACATGTCCACTGCTTTCACTAACAACGTCCAGTAACACATTTTATGAACATTAATAGAACTTACTAATAATAAACTCCACCCTGAACAGTCCAACATTGACATTGGTTTTTTCTATTTTTATTTTTTAACCTTGTTCAATCAGTCTCTCTGGTGGCCTTCTTGTCCTAGTTGACCTTCTCAAGACTGGTGTTGAACTAATGTTGTTTGGTAACGCATCATTACCATCATTATCCCCACCATGTGGACCAGTAGTCTCTCTGGCCTGACGACCTGCATCGATCTCTTCCTGAACCCGTTTCTGTGAGTCCTGTTCCTGAGTCTTGAGCAAACTCCTCCGGTTTCTCCTGAGTACTTGTCCATCATCCGTCCGTATTTCGTATGACCTGGGGCTCACTTCCTTGAGGACAGTGGCCTTTCGCTCCCACATTCCGCGATCCTCAACTCTCACCGTGTCATTCTCTTCTAGAGCCCTCAGCCTCCTGGCTGTTTTATCATAGTTCTCTTTTTGTTTCAGTTTGAGCTCAGTTTGCTTTCCCATCCACTGTTTCGTGTTAGTCTTCAGTGATAGGTGTGGCAGCGTTGTACGCAGCTTGCGACCCATGAGGAGCTCAGCTGGGGAGAGCCCGCATGCCAGTGGTGCGGTGCGGTAGCTCAGCAATGCAAGGTAAGGGTCAGATCCACTGTCACTTGACTTCTTTAACAGCCTCTTGATGATCTGGACACCCTTTTCAGCTTTCCCGTTCCCTTGTGGATGCAGTGGACGTGATATGTTGAAACCCATAGTCTTGTGAAAACTGCCTGAATTCTCTGCAGTTGTACTGTGGTCCATTGTCACTAACGACAACTAAAGGAATCCCATGCCTGGAGAAAACGCTTTTCATGTGAGTAATTACTCCGGCAGCTGATGTGTTAAAAAGCTGGGCTATCTCTGGATAGTTAGAGTGATAATCTATCATCACAAGATAGTCTTTACCATTCAGGTGGCATAAGTCAGTTCCCACTTTTGCCAAGGTCCTGTGGGTACATCTGTGACCAGCATGGGCTCTTTTGTCTGTTTATAGTGATGTTTAAGGCAAGTGGTACATTTGGATATCATGTTATCAATGTCATTATTGATCCCCGGCCAGTACACTGCCTCTCTGGCTCTTCTCCTACATTTCTCAATTCCGAGGTGTCCCTCATGAATGCGGCGCAGCATGTCTTGTCTCATTGACTGTGGGATCACCATTCTATTTTGTCGGAGCACCAGGCCCTTTACCACACTCAGGTCAGCTCTGACTGGATAATATTGTGGACAGCTGCCCTTCTTCCAGCCATTGTTTAGGTTGTCCATCACTCTCTTGAGAGTGGTGTCTTTCTGTGTTTCCTGTATTATCTTTTTCAACATGACATCAGACACTGGCAGACTTGACATCACTGTGTCCACATGTACTTTAACATCGGTAGCACTGGATGAAACTTTGGCATCAGTGTCAGATAAGGAAGCCCTTGACAGTGTATCGGCTACAACTATGTACTTTCCTGGTGTGTAAACAAGCTCAAAATCATATCTTTGCAGCTTCATCATAAGCCGTTGGATTCGAGGAGACATCTCATTCAGGTTTTTTTTTATTATTGAAATCAGCGGTTTGTGATCTGTTTCCATAGTAAAGGTGGGTAGTCCATATACGTAGCCGTGAAACTTTTCACACCCGTAAACCAGCCCCAGAGTCTCTTTCTCTATTTGAGCATATCGTTGCTCCGTGTCCGTCATTGTTCTGGAGGCATAGGCCACAGGTTGCCAGGTGTCACCAACTGATTGCAATAATACGGCACCTAAGCCCTCCTTTGAGGCATCAGTTGAGATTTTTGTCTTTCTTGCAGGATCAAAGAAGGTCAGAACTGGCTCAGTAGATAACGTTTGCTTTAGCAAGTTCCACTCTTTGTTATGTTTCTCTGTCCACTCAAACTCGATTTCTTTTTTAAGCAATTCTCTCATGCATGTTGTTTTGGATGACAGATTTGGAATGAATTTGCTCAAAAAATTGATCATCCCTAGAGCTCTCAATACACCTTTCTTATCTGTGGGGTGTGGCATCTCCTGGATGGCTTGCACTTTTGAGTACAGAGGCTCCACACCCTCTCCTGATATCTTGTCGCCCAAGAACACAACCTCCCTGACCCCAAACTGGCACTTCTCTTTATTAAGCTTCAGCCCGCTCTCCCGGACCCTCTGTAAAAGCCTAGTAAGTCTTTCGTCATGTTCCTGTCGTGTTTTTCCCCACACCACTATGTCATCAATGTAGACTCTTGTGCCTACCAGCCCCTCTGTTATTCGCTCAACTGCCTTTTGAAAAATCTCTGGTGCTGATTTAATACCAAATGGCAGCCTGAGAAAACAATACCTTCCAAACGGGGTGTTAAAGGTGCATAGTTTGCTGCTTTCAGCATCTAACTTTATTTGCCAAAAACCCTGCGAGGCATCTAGTTTGCTAAAATATTGAGCGCCTGCCATCTCGCTGATGATTTCCTCTCTCTTAGGAATCTGATAATGTTCTCTCTTAATATTTTCATTGAGATCTTTGGGGTCTAAGCAAATTCGTAACTGCCCATTTGGCTTTTTGACACAGGTGATTGAATTTACCCAGTCTGTGGGTTGTTCCACTTGCTCAATGACCCCTAGTTGTGTCATCCTGTCCAGCTCTTTTTTAAGACTGGCCCGCAGTGCAACTGGCACTCTCCTTGGGGCATGCACAATGGGGTTAGCGTCACTCTTCAGTTGTATTTTATATGTGAATGGCAGGGTGCCCTGTCCTTCGAAGATGCCTGGGAATCTATCTACAATGTTATACACCCCTGCACCTTGTTCGGTCACATCCACAGTGTCTTTGTTGAGCTGATATATTCTCCTGACCAAACCCAGATCCTCACAGGCAATTGTGAGCAACATGGCGATCTTCCTTTCATCCGGCTTGGCGTCCAGTCCCACTGCAGACACGTAGAGCTGGAACCGTTGCTTGAATGCTCTGCAGTTAGCATCCACATTCCCTGTTAGCTTTAACGGCTCCGGCGGCTTCATTGCATCCATAGTCGCTTAGGGTTCCTAACTGATGTCTAGGTTAAAGAAAAAGTACCCCACTCCTGGTACCATGTAATGTTTGTACTTTTGTACATAAAGGAGGTCAAGTCTTTTCAAGTAATGTGTTTTATTAACTTACAGCTGCAGTCATTGTTACACTGTTCATGTTGATTGGGTCAAAGGGGTCAGAAAAGGGCCGTTCAGAGTAAAACATAACACTTCCGGTTCTCATGGGGCGTGGCTTAAGTGATGTCATCATTTGACCATTGGGTCTTGTAGGCACCCGATGATGATCAATCACTGAACGTTTGATGCCTCTGTGAGTTTTTGTGTAAGAGTTATAAGAGTTTCGTGTTTCAAGGCAAGTCGGTGAACTTTGACCCCTGGTATGACCCCTTCAGCTAGCACAAAAACTCACCGTTTTGATAACTTTGATTCGGCCATGCCCTATGAACGATCTGACCAAGTTTGAAGCCGATCGATCAAAATCCCTAGGAGGAGTTTGATCAAATGCGACGTCTGTAAACGGCCAAAATCGGAACTTCAATCCAAAATGGCCGACTTCCTGTCATACTTACACTATAACATTAATTGTAAATTCTGAGTGTCTCTATAAGGGTACCAAATTTCAAGTCTCTACAATAAAGTAGGTGAATAGCAAAGGCTCTAGGGGGCGCCGTTGAGCCGTTTCTTATGCGATTTTTGTGACGTTCTTAAAATACGTAAATTTTACACGGGCTCTATGCGCCCGCCAAGTTTGGTGAGTTTTTTAATATGATAAAGCCCCCAAAAAGCCAATTCATTTAGCATAAGAATAATAACAAGCGGCCCTCGCAGCCAAGCGCCGCTCGGCCTATAGCCACCGTGTGGTCCCCGCATCGCCTTCCCCCAGCCACCGCTGATGCTCTGACGGAGCTGCCTTACCTGCCCTCTTTGAATTACTCAGTGTGTCATGTTTGGCATTGCTCACAGACAATGCACAAAAATCTGTTGCAGATTGGCTGCAGCGAGTAGATCAGGGGTCACCAACCTTTTTTAAATCAGAGCTACTTAATGGGTACTGAGTCATACAAAGGGCTACCAGTTTGACACGCTCTTCTGAAATAACAAATTTACTCAGTTTGCCTTTAGTTATACATTATCAATAATGATTATGAGAAGACACTGATCACGCTAATGATTTCTCACAATAATTAGCAATGAAATCAAGGTGGGAAACAGATCTCAATATTCAGTACTTTATCTCTTTTAATCTCAGTAATTGTTAAATTTATAGATAACCACTTACATCACCACATTTCATAGGAAAAATGTCTAATTTTCACTAGCCACTCATATTTTTTTTTACAAATCATGAACTATGTTGCACCATGCTTCAAAAAGTTATCAATTATGTAATGTTAAAGAAAAATCAACTTACATATTTTTAGATAAATCTTATCACAATTTGAACTCATGACTGCTGCATTTTTAACAAAATTATAACTGTTATATGTCATGAACACACTTTTAAATTGAACACAATTCCTCAATATTTTAATTAAACGTTGCCATGATACTGCCATGTTGCCACTGACATCTGGTATTGGTTTCCTTATTAGTGAGAAGACTGGCATTGCATGCTGTTCACCAGTGCACTGTAATCTGTTGTGTAACTTGAAACTGCAACTGTGAATACATCTTTCAGATGTGTATCAGTGAGGCATGTTCTGTGTTTGTTCTTAATGAAGTTCATGTCAGAAAATGCTTATTCACAAAGATAGGTTGAACGAAATAGGCTGGCAACCTTCATAGCTGCTGTGCATACACCACTGCACCATCTATTTTATTTGGCTTTCAACACCAGCGGGATCTAGTTTTAAACTGTGTTTTTGTTTATAAACTGTAAGTTTTTATTTTTTTATTACGTTGTGTTTTAATGTACAGCACTTTGTATCAGCTGTGGTTGTTTTAAAGTGCTTTATAAATAAAGTTGGTTTGGTTTGGTTTGATAAATCTAGAGGGCAAAGTGGAGTCAAGTTATAATGTAATAATGTAGCTGTCACATTCAGTCTTCAGTTTTTTCAGTGGCTACCTGTATTAGCTGTGTGCAAGTTTTCCTGCCGTGTTGCCCGTTCTGGACTGTGTTTGAGCTTCTCTTTATTAAATTATAATAAACATCACATCATCATCATCATCATCTTGGTCTCAGCGTTCATCCTCACCACCACCAACCACAGTTTATGAAAATATGTGTATCTGAACAGCTGGATTGATGCTTTATCTAGTCACTTACGTTGGCATTAGCTGCATTGTGTTTCCAGCAGCGCTCCTTGGTGAAGCACACAACATCTCAGGCAGATTAGCCAATGTAGAGAGGAGATACAGCTGTTTAATTAACCTAGGGAGCGCAGTGGAGTCAAGTTATGATGTAATGCTATTGGGGTCTTTATAGGTTCACTAAAGTCAACCATAAAAGTCTGGTGGAAATCACATGAAGCCTGGTTGATTTAGAGACGATCGTAGACATGGCTGGCATTGCTATTTGCTAATAAGGCACAACCACATGCTTCAGCTAGCAGCCAACATACACAGAGTTCATCATGTCATTTTATATCAATTTGCACAGCATTGAACTCATTTGAATCAGAGTAAAAGTAAGACTTCCGGCAGACAAAAACAGGTGACTTCCTGTTGGAGGGGGGCGTTGCTTAGGTGATGTCATCATATGACCTTGTGAATGTGATCAAGGCTGGACAATAATGAGACATGCAAAGTCTGATGAAGTTGTCATTTTGCCTGTAGAAGTTATTGCATTTTAGTATTTCATGGCACAAAGCCAAAGTTTGACACTTAGCCACGCCCACATGCTTTAATGTACATGCTTTGATGTATGCTTCAATGTCTTAAGTGTGTGCTGAGTGAGTTTGAACTCTGTATCTCAAAAACTCTAGGAGGAGTTCAATCAGATGTGACATCTCTGAAAAACAGGAAATGGCGGGTTTGATCCAAAATGGCCGACTTCCTGTTGGGTTTGGACCATGGCTCCAAGAGACTTTTTTGTACATTCTGAAAAGATACACATGTGTATCAAGTTTCATAATTCTAGGTTAAAGCATGGCTCGGGGCTGATTATTTAAATTTTCTAGGGAGCGATGTTGAGACATTAGGCCACGCCCACAAAATATTGCACTTGATTCCTGTCTGGAGTTGGATAAGGATCCATTCCAGTGATTTTTGTGCAGCTGGACTCAAAATTGTGGAATTCAGAGCCAAACATATGAACACAGCGTTACAGGTCAATTCGCCACGCCGCCACGCCCACCTGCTGCATCCAAACAGAACAGGGTTGGAAACCATAACACACCGACATGTCTTCTGTCTGTTGACACAGTTTCATGTTGATTAGGTCAAAGGGGTCAGAAAGCAAACGTTCCATAGAACGTTCCAGGAAGTGTCAGTAAAACATGACACTTCCTGTTCTAAGGGGGCGTGGCTTAAGTGATGTCAAAATTACATGATTGGGTCTTGTAGGGCAGTGGTCCCCAACCTTTTTATTACCGTGGACCGGTCAAGACTTGGAAAATTTTGCTGCGGCCCTGGGGGATGGGGGCTAGGGGGTTGAGTCGGAGGCGGTGTTGGTGTTCCCGCTAAATCCTGAATATACCCAATTTGGGTTGTCGAGGAATCTGGTATGGGTATGTGAGATCTGTCCAGGTATACGCAGAAAAATGGAATAAAGGCCTGAGAAATAACAGTATAACCCTGATTAATGATTAAAAGATGATTATAAATGTTAAGTGATTATGAGATGATGATACTCATGCCAATGAAGCAATGTGTGATAATATACAGGCCAGTGAAGAAATGTTTGTAATGAATGATCAGTACCTTTAATCAAGTGAATATTATAATGATGTATGCTCTGTATTCTTAAATCCATTGATTCTACTACATTATGAAAGGCTAAAGGTTGTACTTTTGAGTTAACCAACAAATAACATGTATTATTAAAGATCATAAGAGTACTTTTCACTAAGCAGAAGGCTAGGGACAGAAGGGTGAGTCATCTAAATGGGGAAGGAAAACAAGGGTGCGGCAGAATTGGAAACAGATGGTCAACGGAAAAAACAGGAACTGCCCTGATGGAAAAGGGAACTGCCCCGATGAAGCGAGAGGCAGGGATGAGTCATTGGAAAACTTGAGAAAGAGTCCGGTACTTTCCACGGGCAGCCCTGCCCTTCATGACATCGGGTAATGACATAATGCGATGGGCAGGTTCCATGGAAACACAAGTGCATAAATACCGATGCACGAGTCAGAACGAGCGTTCTTCGTTCGCAGCGCAGAAAGGGAGTCAGCAGAGGAAGCTGCCTAAAGATCTGCGGAGGATCACACCGAGGACCAAGGGTAACTACTCCATGATTTCACGCTGCCTAAAAGGGACGAGTTCCACACGCCAACACCCCTGGTTCCATATCCGACCGAATCCTCCGCCTCTACTCAACGCTCTCAACTCCGGTGCAGCTGACTTGGAAAAGAGACGGAGGTCTTTCAAAGACAAAGAGTCTGCACGTTCAATGGAAAGCGTGAGCCTTCTCTCCGCTTCTCTTCAGTAAAGAGGATTTTGCTCCGGCTGGACAAAGACTCTGACCAAGGACCGCAAAAGATTACAGCTGCCGAGATCAAAGACCATCGGGTATGAGGTGATCAGCTTCTCCCAAAGCCTCGCTCAGTGAATTTAGTGAAACAGGTTAGGAATGAGAATAAGGAAAGGAGGTGATTAATCCTAGTTGATTTCATTATAGTTTTGCTTCTTTTATAACTCTTGGAAATTAATTTGTTGTTATATGCCCCTGCTAAAGCTTGCTTAATAAAATTATAATTCTAAAGATTCTAATGAGAATTGTGAACAGTGAGTTTAATTGTGTCAGTCTCGATTATTGTTGGTTCTCCTAAATATAGTAAAACAATATACATGATGCTAGAGACAGGGTGGCTTTGTGTTTTCCTCTGGTGAGTGTTAAAATAATGACCTTGGGACTTAACTCTAAGTCACTAAATTTAATCTAGCCGTTAACAAGTGCCGTTATTTTAGGAAAGGAGCTACCGTTAACAGGAGTGGTTGTAGGGGTTATGTCGTTGTGAGGGCTACTCAGCGGATTGCCCCCCCCAACTGTAAAAGGTCATAACTTCTGGATTGAAGGTAGTCAGAGCTAGACGAGTCCTTTCCGACCCCAGTTTAAACAGATAATTCTCCACAAACTATCGCTAGGGTAAGACCCGAGTTTCTGGGGGTTTTCCGGACCTGTTAGACAGAGAACTGGGCAGTAGTGAGTCCTAAGAGTTGTGAGGAGTGGGCGGGACTTACTATTGGGTAGTAACAGACATGGCGTCCCTGGGTGGGCCCCACCCTAATGAGTAGGAGGGCCTTACTTTGACCAAGTCAGTAAAAACAGACGAGAGGGTCTGAATAGCTCACTTGGGAGACCAGCTCTTAGGGAATAGAGTTGGGAGCGACTGATGAGGCTTATCAGTCGCGACCCTTGCAGTAACTGTACAGCGTGCAGGCGAGGGAAAAGCTTCAGCTGAGGATGAACGATCGCATCCAGAAGGGAAGCCAGTAGCCAACCTAGCCTAGACCCATCCCTGCTCTAAGGTACCCTGAGAGGCTTTGGGGGATAGGCGACTCGGAGACAAAGACAACCATGGATGCTGCAACTGAAGCAGCAGGGCTCACACCAACGTCGAACATGGAGCTGGATACCAGCCCCGACAGAACCGAGAGGGAAGAACGACTTCGCCTCTCCCAAAGTGGGTTACGGCAACTTCCAGTGAGGCTGATACTGCTGGGCGACGGGTACAACACCTGGACGACACCAAATCAGCAGATGCTCTGCGAGGCCCATCTTGCTGGAAACCCAAATGGATCACGAATCCTGATGGAAGTGACATTGGAGAATCAACAGATCTACTTATGCCCCAAGCTCAAACACAACCACCGGCTGATGATCGCCCGGTGCCCGGTGAAAATCGTCAAGAGGACGGAAGTTCAAGAATGGCTGGAGTGGTTCGCCGGCCTCCTGGAAGAGTGGCCTGACGGCCAACTACGGATGATGGATAGCCCGTCTGAGAGGTACGACGGCATAGTAAAGCTGGTGGCATTGGCTGCCGGTGTGGATGGGATCCTGGTGAACCATTTGGCCCGACAAACGTCCCGCCACCCCGAGTACACGGACGTCCTGCAGAAGATCGGACTATACAAGAAAAAGAGAGAAGAGTACCAAGCACGGGACCGTGTGGACTCGGAGGTGGCTGAACCTCCGTCACGGCAGGATAGCCGAAACCCGTCCCCTCAGCCGGGACTCCCCCTAGTAGATCTGACAGGGGACGGTGATGGAGAGATCCAGGGTGAACTCCCTGGGCCGTCGGGTGAGGGAGAGCCGAGCGGAACACCGGTTTGGGAGCACGAGATAGAGCAGTGGGATAAAATGATAAAGGAATGGTCCCTCTGGAGTGAACCAAAAAACAAGCCCCTGCCGCAGGCCCACAGCACGGAGAGAAAGGCACCAGCTTCACCGCCGCCACCATCAGGAGACAGCTCGGACGACGAGGAGAGCGACGCGGACAAGGGCAAAAGAGGGACTTATAGCCCCAAGAAAA